>NW_027362762.1:864802840-866161173 GCF_046119375.1 Phyllobates terribilis
GAGGTCCCAGTGGAATAAAAAGACAATTTCAATGACCCTTGGAAGAGACGTAGAGGTCCTAGTAGCTTAACAAGACGATTTTAATGCTCCTTGGAAGAGACGTGGAGTTAAGAGTGGCTTAGCAAAATGGTTTTAATACCACTTGTAACAGACGTAGAGGTCACAGTAGCTTAACAAGATGATTTTAATGCCCCTTGGAAGGGACATTTAGTTCAGAGTTGTTTAACAAAACGGTTTTAATGCCCCTTGTTAGAGACTTGGAGGTCACAGTATCTTAACAAAACAGTTTTAATGCCCCTTGGAAGAAACGTGGAATTCAGGGAGGGTTACAAGACAGTTTTAATGCCCCTTGGAAGAGACGTGGAGGTCCCAGTGCAATAAAAAGACAATCTCAATGCCCCTTGGAAGAGTGGTGGAGGTCACAGTGGAATAAAAATACAATATCAATGCCCATTGGAAAAGTGGTGGAGGTCGCAGTAGAATAAAAAGATAATATCAATGCCCCTTGGAAGAGTGGTGGAGGTCCCAGTGGAATAAAAAAACAATTTCAATGACTCTTGGAAGAGACGTGGAGTTCAGAGTGGTTTAACAAGACGATTTTAATGACCCTTGGTAGAGACGTGGAGGTCCCAGTGGAATAAAAAGACAATATCAATGCCCCTGGGAAGACTGGTGGAGATCCAAGTGGCACAAAAAGACAATATCAATGCCCCTTGGAAGAGTGGTGGAGGTTATAGTGGAATAAAAAGAGTATATCAATGACCCTTGGAAGAGACGTGGAGGTCACAGTAGCTTAACAAGACGATTTTAATGCCCCTTGGAAGAGATGTGTAGTATAGAGTTGTTTAACAAGAAGGTTATAATACCACTTGGAAGAGATGTGGAGGTCACATTAGCTTAGCAAGACTCTTTTAATGCCCCTTGGAAGAGACGTGGAGGGCCCTGTGGAATAAAAAGACAATATCAATGCCCCTTGGAAGAGTGGTGGAGGTCGCAGTGGAATAAAAAGACAATATCAATACCCCTTGGAAGAGTGGTGGAGGTCCCAGTGGAATAAAAAGACAATATCAATGACACTTGGATGAGACGTCGAGGTCACAGTAGCTTAACAAGATGATTTTAATGCCCCTTGGAAGAGACGTGGAGGTCACAGTAGCTTAGCAAGACGATTGTAATGCCCCTTGGAAGAGACGTGGATGTCTCAGTGGAATAAAAAGACAATATCAATTCCCCTTGGAAGAGTGATGGAGGTCGCAGTGGAATAAAAAGACAATATCAATGCCACTTGGAAGAGTGGTGGAGGATACAATGGAATAAAAAGAGAATATCAATGACCCTTGGAAGAGACGGGGAGGTCACAGTAGCTTAACAGGATGATTTTAATGCCCCTTGGAAGAGACGTGGATTTCAGAGTGTTTTAACAAGATGGTTTCAATGCCCCTTGGAAATGACGTGGATGTCACAGCAGCTTAACAAGACGGTTGTAATGCACCTTGGAAGAGACATGGAGGTCCCAGTGGAGTAAAAAGACAATCTCAATGCCCCTTGTAAGAGTGGTGGAGGTCACAGTGGAATAAAAATACAATATCAATGCCCATTGGAAAAGTCGTGGAGGTCCCAGTGGAATAAAAAAACAATTTCAATGACTCTTGGAAGAGACGTGGAGTTCAGAGTGGTTTAACAAGATGATTTTAATGCCCCTTGGTAGAGACGTGGAGGTCCCAGTGGAGTAAAAAGACAATATCAATGCCCCTGGGAAGACTGGTGGAGGTCCCAGTGGCACAAAAAGACAATATCAATGCCCCTTGGAAGAGTGTTGGAGGTTACAGTGGAATAAAAAGAGTATATCAATGACCCTTGGAAGAGACGTGGAGGTCACAGTAGCTTAACAAGACGATTTTAATGCCCCTTGGAAAAGATGTGTAGTATAGGGTGGTTTAACAAGAAGGTTATAATACCACTTGGAAGAGATGTGGAGGTCACATTAGCTTAGCAAGACTCTTTTAATGCCCCTTGGAAGAGACGTGGAGGTCCCTGTGGAATAAAAAGACAATATCAATGCCCCTTGGAAGAGTGGTGGAGGTCGCAGTGGAATAAAAAGACAATATCAATGCCCCTTGGAAGAGAGTTGGAGGTCCCAGTGGAATAAAAAGACAATATCAATGACCCTTGTATGAGACGTGGAGGTCACAGTATCTTAACAAGATGATTTTAATGCCCCTTGGAAGAGACGTGGAGTTCACAGTAGCTTAGCAAGACGATTTTAATGCCCCTTGGAAGAGACATGGAGGTCTCAGTGGAATAAAAAGACAATATCAATTCCCCTTGGAAGAGTGGTGGAGGTCGCAGTGGAATAAAAAGACAATATCAATGCCACTTGGAAGAGTGGTGGAGGATACAATGGAATAAAAAGAGAATATCAATGACCCTTGGAAGAGACGGGGAGGTCACAGTAGCTTAACAGGATGATTTTAATGCCCCTTGGAAGAGACGTGGAGTTCAGAGTGTTTTAACAAGATGGTTTCAATGCCCCTTGGAAATGACGTGGATGTCACAGTAGCTTAACAAGACGGTTTTAATGCACCTTGGAAGAGACGTGGAGGTCCCAGTGGAGTAAAAAGACAATATCAATTCCCCTTGGAAGAGTGGTGGATGTCGCAGTGCAATAAAAAGACAATATGAATGCCCCTTTTAAGAGTGGTGGAGGTCGCAGTGGAATAAAAAGACAATATGAATGCCCTTTGGAAGAGTGGTGGAGGTCGCAGTGTAATATAAAGAAAATATAAATGCCCCTTGGAAGAGTGGAGGAAGTCTCAGTGGGATAAAAAGGCAATATCAATGACCCTTGGAAGAGACGTGGAGGTCACAGTAGCTTAACAAGATGATTTTAATGCCCCTTGGAAGAGACATGGAGTTCAGAGTGGTTTAACAAGACGGTTTTAATGCCCCTTGGAAGAGTCGTGGAGGTCACAGTAGCTTAACAAGACGATTTTAATGCCCTTTGGAAGAAACGTGGAGTTCAGAATGGTTTAACAAGACGGTTTTAATGCCGCTTGGAAGAGACATGGAGGTCACAGTAGCTTAACAAGACTGTTTTAATGCCCCTTGGAAGAGACGTGGACTTTAGTGTGGATTAACAAGACGGTTTTAATGCCCCTTGGAAGAGACGTGGAGGTCGCAGTGGAATAAAAAAACAATATCAATGCCCTTTGGATGAGACGGGAAAGTCACAGTAGCTTAACAGGACGATTTTAATGCCCCTTGGAAGAGACGTGGAGTTCAGAGTGTTTTAACAAGATGGTTTTAATGCCCCTTGGAAATGACGTGGATGTCACAGTAGCTTAACATGACGGTTTTAATGCACCTTGGAAGAGACGTGGATGTCACAGTGCAATGAAACGACAATATGAATGCCCCTTGGAAGAGTGGTGGCGGTCGCAGTGGAATAAAAAGACAATATGAATGCCCCTTGGTAGAGTGGTGGAGGTCGCAGTGGAATAAAAAGGCAATATCAATGACTGTTGGAAGTGACGTGGAGGTCACAGTAGCTTAACAAGACGATTTTAATGCCCCTTGGAAGAGACGTGGAGTTCACAGTGGTTTAACTAGATGCTTTTAATGCCCCTTGGAAGAGTCGTGGAGGTAACAGTAGCTTAACAAGATGATTTTAATGCCCTTTGGAAGAGACGTGGAGTTCAGAGTGGTTTAACAAGACGGTTTTAACGCCCCTTGGAAGAGACGTGGAGGTCCTATAGGAATGAAAAAACAATATCAATGCCCCTTGGAAGAGTGGTGGAGATCCCAGTGGAATAAAAAGACAATATCAATGCCCCTTGGAAGAGTGGTGGAGGTCACAGTAGAATAAAAAGACAATATCAATGCCCCTTGTAAGAGTGGTGGAGGTCTCAGTGGAATGAAAAGAAAATATCAATGCATCTTGGAAGAGTGGAAGAGGTTGCAGTGAAATAAAAAAACAATATCAATGCCCCTTGCAAGAGTAATGGAGGTCGCAGTGGAATAAAAAGTTATTATCAATGCCCCTTGAAAGAGTGATGGAGGTCCCAGTGGAATAAAAAGGCAATATCAATGACCCTTGGAAGAGACGTGGAGGTCACAGTAGCTTAAAAAAATTATTTTAATGCCCCTTGGAAGAGTCGTGGAGTTCAGAGAGGTTTAACAAGACAGTTTTAATGCCCCTTGGAAAAGACACGGAGGTCCCAGTGGAACAAAAAGACAATATCAATGCCCCTTCGAAGAGTGGTGGAGGTCCCAGTGGAATAAATACACAATATCAATGACCCTTGGAAGAGACATGGAGGTCACAGTAGCTTAACAAGACTGTTTTAATGCCCTTTAGAAGAGACGTGGACTTCAGAGTTGTTTAACAAGACAGTTTTAATGCCCCTTGGAAAAGACGTGGAGGTCCTATAGGAATTAAAAAAAATATCACTGCCCCCTGGAAGAGTGGTGGAGATCCCAGTGGAATAAAAAGACAATATCAACGCCCCTTGGAAGAGTGGTGGAGGTCGCAGTAGAATAAAAAGACAATATCAATGCCCCTTGTAAGAGTGGTGGAGGTCTCAGTGGAATGAAAAGAAAATATCAATGCATCTTGGAAGAGTGGAAGAGGTTGCAGTGAAATAAAAAAACAATATCAATGCCCCTTGCAAGAGTAATGGAGGTCGCAGTGGAATAAAAAGTTATTATCAATGCCCCTTGAAAGAGTGGTGGAGGTCCCAGTGGAATAAAAAGGCAATATCAATGACCCTTGGAAGAGACGTGGAGGTCACAGTAGCTTAAAAAAATTATTTTAATGCCCCTTGGAAGAGTCGTGGAGTTCAGAGAGGTTTAACAAGACAGTTTTAATGCCCCTTG
This sequence comes from Phyllobates terribilis, assembly GCF_046119375.1. Classification (NCBI taxonomy): domain Eukaryota; kingdom Metazoa; phylum Chordata; class Amphibia; order Anura; family Dendrobatidae; genus Phyllobates; species Phyllobates terribilis. The sequence continues at coordinate 864,807,716 of NW_027362762.1, forward strand.
GAAAAGACACGGAGGTCCCTGTGGAACAAAAAGACAATATCAATGCCCCTTGGAAGAGTGGTGGAGGTCCCAGTGGAATAAATACACAATATCAATGACCCTTGGAAGAGACATGGAGGTCACAGTAGCTTAACAATACAATTTTAATGCCCATTGGAAGAGACGTGGAATTTCAGAGTGGTTTAAGAAGACGGTTTTAATGCCCCTTGGAATAGACGTGGAGTTCACAGTAGCTTAGCAAGATGGTTTTAATGCCCCTTGGAAGAAACATGGAGTTCAGAGTCGATTAATAAGACGTTATTGATGCCCTTGAAAGAGATGTGGAGGTCCCAGTGGAATAAAAAGACAATATCAATGCTCCTTGGAAGAGTGGTGAAGGTTACAGTGGAATAAAAAGAGAATATCAATGCCCCTTGTAAGAGTGGTGGAGGTCCCAGTGGAATAAAATGACAATATCAATGCCCCTTGGAAGAGTGGTGGAGGTCGCAGTGGAATAAAATGACAATATTAATGCCCCTTGGAAGAGTGGTGGAGGTCGCAGTGAAATAAAAAGACAATATCAATGCCACTTGGAAGAGAGGTGGAGGTCCCAGTGGAATAAAAAGACAATATCATTGAACCTTGGTAGAGACATGGAGGTCACAGTAGCCTAACAAGATGATTTTATTGCCCCTTGAAAGAGACATGGAGTTCAGAGTGGCTTAACATGACGGTTTCAATGCCCATTGGAAGAGACTTGGAGGTCCCACTAGCTTAACAAGACTATTTTGATGCCCCTTGGAAGAGACGTGGAGTTCAGAGTGGTTTAACAAGACCGTTTTAAAGCCCCTTGGAAGAGACGTGGAGGTCCCAGTGGAACAAAAAGACAATATCAATGACCCTTGGAAGAGACATGGAGGTCACAGTAGCTTAACAAGACAATTTTAATGACCCCTTGGAGAAGACGTGAAGTTAAGAGTGGTTAACAAGACGGTTTTAATGCCCCTTGGAAGAGATGTGGAGGTCACAGTAGCTTAACAAGACAGTTTTAATGCCCCTTGGAAGAGACGTGGAGGTCCCAGTGGAATAAAAAGACAATATCAATGCCCCTTGGAAGAGTGGTGGAGGTCTCAGTGGGAAAAAAAGACAATATGAATGCCACTTGGAAGAGTGGTGGAGGTCACAGTGGAATAAAAAGACAATATCATTGCCCCTTGGAAGAGTGTTGAAGTTTGCAGTGGAATAAAAAAACAATATCAATGCCCCTTGGAAGAGTAGTGGAGGTCCCAGTGGAATAAAAAGACAATATCAATGACCCTTGGAAGAAATGTAGAGGTCATAGTAGCTTAACAAGATCATTTTAATGCCCATTTGAAGAGATGTGGAGTTCAGAGTGTTTTAATAAAATGGTTTTAATGCCCCTTGCTATAGACGTGGAGGTCACAGTAGCTTAACAAGACGATTTTAATGCCCCTTGGAAAAGACGTGGAGTTCAGAGTTGTTTAACAAGACAGTTTTAATGCCCCTTGGTAGCGACATGGAGGTCCCAGTGGAATAAAAAGACAACAACAATGCCGTTTGGAAGAGTTGTTGAGGTCCCAGTGTAATAAAAAGACAATATCAATGCCCCTTGGAAGAGTGGTGGAGGTTTAGGTGGAATAAAAAGAGAATAACAACGACCCTTGAAACAGACGTGGAGATCACAGTAGCTTAACAAGACGATTTTAATGCCCCTTGGAAGAGACGTGGAGTTCAGAGTGGTGCAACAGGACGGTTTTAATGCCCCTTGGAAGAGACGGGGACGCCACAGTAGTTTAACAAGACGGTTTTCATGCCCCTTGGAAGAGACGTGGAGGTCCCAGTAGAATAAAAAGACGATATCAATGCCCCGTGGAAGAGTGGTGGAGGTCGCAGTGGAATAAAAATACAATATTAATGACCCTTGGAAGAGACGTGGAGGTCACAGTAGCTTAACAAGACGATATTAATGCCCCTTGGAAGAGAAGTGGAGTTCAGAGTGGTTTAACAAGAAGGTTTTAATGCCCCTTGGAAGAGATGTGTAGGTCACAGTAGCTTAACAAGACTGTTTTAATGCCCTTTGGAAGAGACGTTGAGGTCCCGGTGGAATAAAATGACAATATCAATGCCCCTTGGAAGAGTGGTGGAGGTCGCAGTGGAATAAAAAGACAATATCAATGCCCCTTGGAAGAGTGGTGGAGGTCTCAGTGGGAAAAAAAGACAATATGAATGCCACTTGGAAGAGTGGTGGAGGTCACAGTGGAATAAAAAGACAATATCATTGCCCCTTGGAAGAGTGTTGAAGTTTGCAGTGGAATAAAAAAACAATATCAATGCCCCTTGGAAGAGTAGTGGAGGTCCCAGTGGAATAAAAAGACAATATCAATGACCCTTGGAAGAAATGTAGAGGTCATAGTAGCTTAACAAGATCATTTTAATGCCCATTTGAAGAGATGTGGAGTTCAGAGTGTTTTAATAAAATGGTTTTAATGCCCCTTGCTATAGACGTGGAGGTCACAGTAGCTTAACAAGACGATTTTAATGCCCCTTGGAAAAGACGTGGAGTTCAGAGTTGTTTAACAAGACAGTTTTAATGCCCCTTGGTAGCGACATGGAGGTCCCAGTGGAATAAAAAGACAACAACAATGCCGTTTGGAAGAGTTGTTGAGGTCCCAGTGTAATAAAAAGACAATATCAATGCCCCTTGGAAGAGTGGTGGAGGTTTAGGTGGAATAAAAAGAGAATAACAACGACCCTTGAAACAGACGTGGAGATCACAGTAGCTTAACAAGACGATTTTAATGCCCCTTGGAAGAGACGTGGAGTTCAGAGTGGTGCAACAGGACGGTTTTAATGCCCCTTGGAAGAGACGGGGACGCCACAGTAGTTTAACAAGACGGTTTTCATGCCCCTTGGAAGAGACGTGGAGGTCCCAGTAGAATAAAAAGACGATATCAATGCCCCGTGGAAGAGTGGTGGAGGTCGCAGTGGAATAAAAATACAATATTAATGACCCTTGGAAGAGACGTGGAGGTCACAGTAGCTTAACAAGACGATATTAATGCCCCTTGGAAGAGAAGTGGAGTTCAGAGTGGTTTAACAAGAAGGTTTTAATGCCCCTTGGAAGAGATGTGTAGGTCACAGTAGCTTAACAAGACTGTTTTAATGCCCTTTGGAAGAGACGTTGAGGTCCCGGTGGAATAAAATGACAATATCAATGCCCCTTGGAAGAGTGGTGGAGGTCGCAGTGGAATAAAAAGACAATATCAATGCCCCTTGGAAGAGTGGTGGAGGTCGCAGTGGAAAAAAAAGACAATATCAATGCCCATTGGAAGAGTGTTGGAAGTCTCAGTGGAATAAAAAGACAATATCAATGCCCCTTGGAAGATCTTAAAGGAGCGGTTGCGTTTGAAGTCCAGTTGGGGTTTCCTGTAGGTTGGGGCTGAAGCTAGAGCTTTAGAAGAGGAAGTGACACGCCCCCAGGGCAGTGGGGTACTCGGTGTCGGGGCCTATGGATGCTGGGGGGGAACATGTCAGTCACAGTGGCTGCCCCGGTCCGTGGCCCAGGGCGGTCAACAAAAAAATGGATAGTTTATATGGGATTTGTAGTTTGATTGTGACCTGTGGTTTCTGGTAATTAGTACCAGCGCTGCTGAAGACCTCTGAGGCTGTTGATAGGGCAGCTAGGATGGAACAGCTCCCCACAGGTGGAGCGGGCATCAGGGCAGTGTAGAGTTTGATGGTGGGTGGTGATGCAGTCATCCGAGTTTTACTCACAGTTCTTGTTTAAGGTTCTCAGGTACACTGTATGGGTGTCAGCCTCCCGCGTCGCGCTGCATCTACCAGATAAGAGGTTCTCACTTTCTCAAATTGATCAGGAGCGCTTGACGGAACCCCACTTTCTTTATGTTCTTAAAAGACCGACTTCTCGCGCTGGGTCTTCTCTCTCCTGCGCTGAGCTTCCCACACACAGTTCCGCTCGGGAGCTCTGAAGTCCCTTCTGGGCAACCTGGAGTTCCCGGACCTACTTAGCCCTCACGGTGACTAGGGTGAGACTGTGGCGACTGCACTATGGAAGTTCAGAAGCCTCCGGTTTTTCCAGCCGAGACCTGGAGTAACACGGCTGGGCCAGGGACCGGTCCCTTCTTGCGGCCTGATCCCTCTGAGACCTGGCAGATTCAGGGCGTACGGGTGCCGTCCTGCACTCACCGTACGCCCTGGGATCCCTTCTTTAAAACGGAGCCTTTCTCCTCTGCTCTCCTCCTGGGCCTCTATTACTAGGCCCCACACATGGAGCAGAGCTCCTGAAGAGACTCTGCTCCCCTCCTCTCCTTTCACTGACTTACTAATCTGCCACCCTAAGATGGCTTTCCTTTGTATACCTCCTATAATGGTGCTCCCCTACTCTACATCCTCCACCCACACCCACTACTGATTCCCCCCCTCTTTGGTTCCCCCCACTCCATCCAGGGACAGGGCTCAGCAGAACACACAGTGCATCTTGCCCTTCCAGTCGGCCTGGGGTAGTGTAGTGTTGAATGCGGGTGTTGGGGTTCCGGGCAGCACTCCCTCCTTACCTGAGAGAAGGAGACACCACACCTCTGGGTGAGGTGAAGTACCTCTGTGGCGACTGAACCCTCAGGGTCGCCACACTCACCCCTGGAAAAAAACACAGCACGTCCGCAGGCTTGAACTGAGCAAAAACACGGTATTTTAGACCTCCAAAAATTTTTAGAATGCATTAGCTTAGAAGATTATTAAACTTTTTCTTCCCTTTATGGGAGGCACATTACTTGAACGTTACAGGTTAACATTATTTCAAACAGTACAAAACTTTTCACTGGCATATATATATTTTCTCAAGCAAACTGCAGTAAGATCCCAAACAGGGTGTCCATCTCACTGGTAAGAGTGCAAATCAAGCAGCATGAGTGACCCGTCCGAAAACCCTCAACGTAGGCCCTGGGCGTGGCTGCAGGGCTTAAGTGATCCTGTGATTCAATGTGGAAAAACTGTTCTTTTAGGCACACAATACCCGCTGATAACGGACTTATCACGGATCCTGTTTGTGACGCCAGAAGATGCGCCCCAGGGCAGTGGGGTACTCGGTGTCCGGGCCTATGGATGCTGGAGGGGAATATGTCACAGTGGCTGGCCCGGTCCGTGGTCCAGGGCGGTCAACAAAAAAAGGGATAGTTTATATGGGATTTGTAGTTTGATCGTGATGCCACCTGTGGTTTCTGGTAATTCGTACCAGCGCTGCTGCAGACCTCTGAGGCAGTTGATAGGGCAGCTAGGATGGAACAGCTCCCCACAGGTGGAGCGGGCCTCAGGGCAGTGTAGAGTTTGATGGTGGGTGGTGATGCTGGGGCTAGTAGTGCAGTCGGGATGGCGCAGCGGAAATAACTGACAGAGGCAATGCAGTGCAGTCATCCGAGTTTTACTCACAGTTTTTGTTCAAGGTTCTCAGGTACACTGTACGGGTGTCAGCCTCCCCCCCCAGATAAGGGGTTCAGCATTTTCTCAAATCGATCAGGAGCACTTGACGGAACCCCACTTTCTTTATGTTCCTTACTAGACCGACTTCTCGCGCTGGGTCTTCTCCCTCCTGCCCTGCGCTTGCCACACACCGTCCCGCTCGGGTGCTCTGATGTCCCTTCTGGGCAACCTGGAGTTCCCGGACCTACTTGGCCCTCACGGTGACTAGGGTGAGACTGTGGCGACTGCATCATGGAAGTTCAGAAGCCTCCATTTTTTCCAGCCGAGACCTGGAGTAACACGGCTGGGCCAGGGACCGGTCCCTTCTTGCGGCCTGATCCCTCTGACACCTGGAAGATTCGGGGCATACGGGTGCCGTCCTGCACTCACCGTACCCCCTGGGATTCCTTCTGTAAAACGGAGCCTTTCTCCTCTGCTCTCCTCCTGGGCCTCTATTACTAGGCCCCACACATGGAGCAGAGCTCCTGAAGAGACTCTGCTCCCCTTCTCTCCTTTCACTGATTTACTAATCTGCCACCCTAAGATGGCTTCCCTTTTTATACCTCCTATAATGGTGCTCCCCTACTCTACATCCTCCACTCACACCCACTACTGGTTCCCCCTCTCTTTGGTTCCCCCCACTCCATCCAGGGACAGGGCTCAGCAGAACACACAGTGCATCTTGCCCTTCCAGTTGGCCTGGGGTAGTGTAGTGTTGAATGCGGGTGTTGGGGTTTCAGGCAGCACTCCCTCCTTACCTGAGAGAAGGAGACACCACACCTCTGGGTGAGGTGCAGTACCTCTGTGGCGACTGAACCCTCAGGGGCGCCACAGAAGTTCCTGTTCTTAAAGCCACAGTCAGAAGTCATGAAGCAACGACTCCTTCTCCACTCGCTTCTCAGCACGGCGCTTTTCGCCAACTGCACAACTGGGCACGAGAGATATGTCAGGAAATTTGAGATCTTTGAGATGAGCATTATTAGGGAGACCACTGCGGCCCCTTTGCTAATAGACAGCTCCGCCCCACGTGAATGGAGAACGGAAAGAAAGACATTCCTATCAGGCTCCAACGAGTCATGCACCCAGCCCATCAGTGGAGCGAGGACCAGAGTGTTGGACCTGCGGCGGTCGGGGGCATATCTCCAAAGACTGTCCAAATTGAGAAAAGAGAAAGCGGGGGCAGCCGTTAAACTAAGACACCCCATGGTTGTTGAGCATACCATGGGGTTTCAAACTTCAGGGCGTGGAAGAAGGCGCTTTGAACACATTGTCTCCGAGAGGCCTATTATTTGGGCTGAACTTAACGGACAGCGGATTCATTGTTTAATGGACACTGGGTCTCAGGTGACTACTATGTCTGAGGCGTATTTTCAAAGTCACTTTCCGGAAGTTGCTCGTTCCTGGAAGGAAGCTACTCTCAAGTTGGTAGCGGCTAATCAATTACCTATCTCAGTAGCGGGAGTGGTATGGATGTTGGGCATGAATGTGCTTAAAGAGATCGGACAGTTCCTGGCTGAGGGTTCTGACAGAAATAACTGGACTCGCGCCACTCATAACCCAGCCAGCAAGAAGGTGTTTCAGCACCTCGTGCGAGTCAGTCAAATTCAAAAATTGCCTGTACCTCTCAGAATCTGGGTAAAGTGTCAATGCCCCCTGAAACTACAGTGACCCTGCCAGTGGGACAGACTGTACTCACTTTGCCAGTACTTGCACATGTGTCCTTAGAGGGTATGGACATTCAGATTGAACCCATAGAGGGAGAGGAAGCGCCCTCTGGGCTTCTGGTGGCACGCACACAGGCCACCGTGCGACAGGGTGGGGTACCCGTGCATTGCATTAATCTAAGTGGTGCAAGTTTGCAATTATTGCCCCGCCTAGAGATTTGTGTAATGCCAGAGGATCTCACCAGAGCTGATGCTAAAAGGTTGGCACCCGTAGAAGGGGAACCCTGGACGTGTCCATCAACAGACAAGAAACGGAAAGAGAACCGTTAACTTGGCGTCACCTCTTAGAGCAAATGGAGGCTAATATTACTGAGCTCTCTGCTGGGCAAGTTAGACAGTTTGAACAGCTTCTACAGCGTTATCAAGGGTGTTTGTGTGGCACCCAGCTGTTCACAGGTACCACAGGACCCAGGGTGCATGGACAGACTTCTCCACAAGAGGCCTTCATTACATACAAACATCTCCACCCTTCCACCTCATACCAGCAGAGGAAGCCCGTTAGGGACATATATATATGGAGGGTGGAGCTAGGCAGTTAGTTAGTTGTTGGAGAGTGTGCTGACGCTGAGAGCAGCGAAGACGCAGCACGTCTGCTGCTGAGTTCTGAGGGCCCCGAGTGTGGCCGACGGCAAGGAGGAGAAGAGAGAGGAGTTGAAAGGGGCAGAGGAGCATCATAGGCTCACCCCGAAGATACAAACCGGACACCGGGTCCGCGCCTACATGGTCCTTTATACCCAGTAGGGATCACCAGCATTCCAGGAGGACTACAAGTCCCTGGCAGACCTGAAGCTATACCCATTACAGGACCAGGAACAACGAAGGCCCCGGTGACCAGGGATAGTGGTTGCCAGCAGAAGGTCCCACTACCAAGCGACAGGTGAAGGAACAGCACGACACATAAGCTAGGCCCAGTTGCAGGCTGGCCAGGAGCATACAGAGAGGCAGATATGGACCAGGAGGCCTTATACCCGCTCACTGGGGAGAAGTCCTGAAGTGCACCCATCCTACTGAGTACCCTGGACCGTACCTGACATCTGCACCAGTAAAGGTATTGAAGCGAATCCCGTGTCTCTGTCAATTACTCCTGCTGCGCCATCCTGCATGCACGACAAGTCCCAGCATCACCACCCACCAAACTCCACACTGCCCCGGGAGCCCGCTCCACCTGTGGGAAGCAGAAACACCTCAGTTGCCATCCCATCACCCTCTGGAGGTCTGCAGCAGCGCTGGTAAACCTTACCAGGTACCACAGGTGGCGTCACAAACTATTTACTTTATTTTTATTTTCTATCCAAGTTACAATCCCCTTTTTGGTTGACCGCCCTGGGCCACGGACCGGGCCAGCCACTATAACATATCCCCCCAGCATCCATAGGCCCGTCTGCCGAGTACCGAATTGCCCTGGGGGCGTGTCAACGAATAGGATTGCGTGCCTGTTGCCACCGGGTATTGTGCGCCTTAAAGAACTGTGTCGCATACCGTGGTGAAGTTTTCCCGCCAATTTCTGCTGTTTCCCGCCATAGTCCGCCATTTTCGAGTCGCCGCACGGGAAGAAGAGGGGCGTAACCGCGGGAATCGGAGAGGCGTGACTGCTGGAAGCGCGCGAAGCTCAAGCCCCGCCTCACACTCTGATGCAGCACCAGGAAGCGTCAGGTCCTGGAAGGAGACCGTCGTCTGCGGAGCTGCGGCCTACCCGATTATAGAAACAGGAGGTAGGCTAGGGTACACTAGGGGGGCGCAACCATGGCCGATGACCAGCGAGACACCGGAGCACCGGATAACGCTCCTGATGCTCAACTTGAGCCCAGCGCTGCACAGGCCGGAGCGCCCGCCCCACCAGCAGGGGTCGTGACTCCGTTGATACCCATAGCCCTGCCGTATATCACTGGAGCAAAATGGCTTCCCCAGTATGAAGGCAAACCAGACACCCTGTCTGAATTCAAACTGAAAATAAGTGGTGTACTGGATATGTACTCAATGACTGGTAAACAGAGAGCCGCTGTTGTGCTGGGACAATTGACTGATGCCGCAGAGCGGGAAGTTGAAACCTGGCCAGCCGCAGACCAGGAGTCAGTATCCATTATCTTTAAGAGACTGCAAACTGTCTTTGAAAATCGCACTGAGACAGATCTCCGGATGAGGTTCTACCACTGCACCCAGAAACCTGAGGATAGTATCTGGGACTTCGCCTGGCGTCTACAAGAGGCACTGTGGGTCCTGAAACAGGTTAGTCCAGCCAGCATACAAGATGAGAACAAAATGCTGACAGAACAATTCATCCGGGGGTTGAGGTCCCCGGAGGAGAGCAGAACCGTACGGTGGTGGGCCTTAGATCATCCAAATGCCACTTTTGACACCCTGAAGGACATGGCTATTAAGGACCTTCAGCCCCTGGAAACATCAGGGACTGCTATGCAGCATTACCAGGGTGGGGCCACCCCAGTGCCCGCAGCACCCACTGCTCCTTCATTAACGGCTGAAACAAAGATGCAAACAGTGCCCCCTAGCGAGCTGGACAGCCAGCACTCTGCAGTGCGTCAGCTAAGTAAAACCCTGGCCACTGTCCTGAGCACCCTGCAGCTACAGACGGAGCTCGAGCCGGAAGGAAGGATTCTACTCGCCGATAGTCCTGAGGATGTCCGCTAGATGAGGAGAAGAAAGAGGACAACGCTACCCCGTGGGAGGACCAACGACCAACGTCGCCCTCCAGGAGATTTCATCTGCTACAGTTGCCACAAGGCAGGCCACACCGTGCGGAACTGTCCTTTAAATGGGCAAACCCTGGGGCCGAGGGCCGACACCCAGGAGTAAATCAACCAGGCCCATCAAGCTGGTACCACCGGTTCGTAGGAGGAAGGCCTTTCCTGTCCATCGTGCTGGACGGCATAGCAACACCTGCGTTACTGGACACCAGCTCACATGTAACCATCATACCTGATGTCTTCTACAAAAGGTACTGGTCCATAGATGAACTCCACCCGTCAGCCCCGAACCTCTCTGTGTATGCCTCTAACGGCCTTCCTCTTAACCTGGTAGGGGTTAAGGATGTGACAGGGAAGGTGGGGAGAGTGGAACTAAAGGACCAAGGTCTAATTGTCATAGAATCTAACCCTGGTGATACAGACTTGTATATGATGCTTGGTACAAATATTGTTGGTAACTGTTTGAGAGAAGTGTTGTTTTTGCTCCAACAGATTGATGACACTGCCAAACCAGGGCAGAGGAAGGTGCTCCAGAGAGAGATTCGAGCCCTCCTGTACCAGCAACAGGTAAAGCTAACAGGTGGTGAGATTGGTAATGTACGGGTGACAGACCTGATACCCATTGTGATTCCCCCAATGAGTGAGATGCTGATTTGGTGTAGGGCAGCAATAGGTCTCAAGGGACAGAACTACCAGGCGGTAGTGGAGCCCAATAGCTCAGAGCACAGACCTATACTCCTAACTGCTAGAGGGGTAGTTGACGTACGCAATGGGAGGGTGCCCGTACGACTCCTTAATTGTGGGGAGGAGGAAGTCAAATTGCCAAGGTACGCCACTATTGCCAGATTGTAAACTGTGAATGATGATGCCATACACATAGTGGAATCCTTGATCCCTCCAGATGCAGTGGAGGACAACGACTCCGAAGCTCAGCTGGAGGATTAGTGTCAACAGCTCCATGTTGAGACTGACGCCACTCTTGTCCATCAGAAACACGGTGTTTACAGAGTGGTTCAGGAATATGAACAAGTATTTAGTAAACACCCACTTGATTTTGGAAGCGTTAAATGGGTACAACACCACATACCCACCGGTAATCATCCACCCATTAAGGAGCGTTACCGACCCATACCCCCAGCACATTATCAGAAAGCCAAGAAAATGTTGCGTGACATGAAAAAGGCAGGGGTAGTAAGGGATAGCTGTAGCCCTTGCGCAGCTCCCCTGGTCCTGGTCAGGAAAAAGGACGGTAGCATGAGGATGTGTGTAGATTATAGACAGATTAATCGCATAACACATAAAGATGCATACCCTTTGCCCCGTATAGAGGAATCCCTGGCTGCACTAAAATCTGCCAATTACTTCTCTACACTGGATCTCACTACCGGGTACTGGCAAGTCTCTGTTGCTGAGGAAGACCGGGAGAAGACGGCCTTCACCACCCCGATGGGACTGTGCGAGTTCAACAGTATGCCATTTGGACTCTGCAATGCACCCGGAACTTTCCAGAGGCTGATGGAGTGTTGCTTGAGACATCAGAACTTCGAGACAGTGCTGCTGTACCTGGATGACGTTATCGTGTACTCGAAGACGTATGAGGACCATCTGAAGCACCTGCCGGAGGTATTTGAAGCATTGTCCCGGTATGGAATGAAACTAAAGCCTTCTAAATGCCACTTGCTGAAGCAAAAGGTTCAGTACCTGGGGCACGTAGTCAGCTCGGAGGGCGTAGCACCAGATCCGGAGAAGGTCACTGCCATCCAGAAATGGCCTGAGCCGAGAAGCATCAAAGAAGTACGGCAATTCCTGGGACTGGTCGGGTACTACAGGAGGTTCATAAAGGACTATACCAAAAAGGTAGCACCCCTACAAGACCTCCTGGTAGGACAGTCCAAAAGAGGAAAAAGTACCCCATTCCAGTGGGGTAAAGAACAGGCTGAATCCTTTGCGGTAATGAAGGAAATCCTGACTGGTGAAGAAAACCTGGCTTACCCTGACTACAGCCAGCCTTTCCTGCTGTACACCGACGCCAGCAACGAGGGACTGGGAGCTGTGTTGTCCCAGAAGCAAAATGGCAGAGAAAAGGTGATTGCGTATGCCAGCAGGAAGCTACGCCCTACCGAGAGGAACCCGGAGTACTACAGTTCCTTTAAGCTGGAGTTCCTGGCCTTGGTCTGGGCTATCACTGAAAGGTTCAAGCATTACCTAGCCTCAACTAAGTTTACAGCTTTTACTGACAACAATCCCTTGACACACCTGGAGACAGCCAGGTTGGGAGCCATAGAACAGCATTGGGTGGCCAGACTGTCAAATTATCAGTTCACCATCAAGTACCGGTCAGGTGACAAGAACACCAGTGCTGATGCCCTGTCAAGGATGCCTCACCAGTCAGACACCGAGGATGAAGTGGATGATTTAGAGGAAGTTGAATTACCTGCTTTCCACTGAAGCGGAGTGGTCCATGAGCAACACGTCACCAGAAGACATCAGGGAAGGACGCTGAATCCTCTACCCCACCACAGTTGGAATGAGACCCAGGACAGTGACCCGGTTGTCAGCCTTATCAAAAGACTGATCACCCAGGAAGGTTCTCACCTGGAGAAGGATGCTTCTCCACAAACCAAGCAACTGTGGAATGAAAGAAGCCGGCTGTTCATCTACAGAGAGAAGCTGTGCAGAAGATATGTCAACCCCAAGACCCATGAAATGGTGTGGCAGATTGTTGTACCCAGGACAGATATCCAGATGGTGCTGGAAGCCTACCACGATCAAGCAGGTCACTTTGGCTAGAAGAAGCTGGAAACCCTGCTGAAGGACCGGTTCTACTGGGTTGGAATGCGGAGCTCCATAGAGAGGTGGTGCCGGAATTGTCGGCCCTGTAGCCTCAGAAGAAAAGACTATGGCAGCCATAAAGCACCCTTGCAGTCCAAGAAGACAACCCAGCCCCTGGAGAACATTGATCTGGATCACGTCAAGCTGTCACCCAGCAGGTCAGGCTACTCCAATGCACTGACCATGGTGGATCATTATTCCCGGTTCCTGGTGGTAGCCCCTGTCAAGGATCTGACAGCAGAAACTGCAGCAAGAACGTTCCAAGCATACTTCTGCAGGCCCCATGGATACCTGGACAAAGTGCTGATGGATCAAGGCCCTGTCTTTGAAGCCGAGCTGTTTAAAGAATTCTGCCACGTGTACGGGTGCAAAAAGATCCGGACTATGCCGTACCACCCTCAGACCAATGGTTTGTGTGAGAAAATGAACAACATCGTCATAGACCGGCTGAAAACTTTACCCTTGGAAGAAAGAAATCAGTGGCCACACAAACTACCTGACCTGGTAGATCTGTACAATCACATACCTGTGAGTTCTACAGATTGGACCCCAGCGTACCTCATGAGAGCAAGACCTGGAAAATTGCCCATGGACCTGGAACTCAGAGTGGTAGAACCTGCAGCAGGTATGTCCACTGAAGACGGATACAAATCGGCAAGAGCAGTACACGAGAGTACAAGCCTGTGTCGAAGACAGTCTAAACAGAGTAAGGGAAAGACAGGAAGAACAGTATAACAAACATGCACCAGCAGAACCCTTGGCACCTGGAGAGATAGTGCTAAAGCGGAAGAGAAGAAGTCACAAGCTTGGTGACCATTAGGAAAGAGAGCCCTACACAGTGCTGAACTCCAAATTTGACAACAGTAAAACCTGCCTGATTAGCAAAGATGGAGGTAAAACAACTGCAACAGTCTCAAGAGACCATCTGAAAGTGTGCCCAAGTCTACTGAAGACAACGGAAGAAGAAGTACCTCCTATAACACGAGAAGAACCCAAGGAAGACGTGGATCACACAGTTCTAGGAGATTTCAGTGTGGACTGGCCTCAACTTGATGGAGCAGTGATTATACCAGTAATACATTTTATTAGCCACAAGAAATACCTGTGAGCGCTCTAGAAGAACCTGCTCAGGAACAGGAAGAGTCCCCAGTAAGAGGAGGATTACCCGTTGAGACGGAGCCTGAAGGCCCAGTGGACAGTGTACTTGCCAGTCCCATAGAGAGATTAAGACAGTTCTATAATCTACCAGCACGTACACCTGCTAGATTAACAGAAAGGGTACGCACAGACACTAGTGACACCCCAGTGCTAAGAAGGTCCACACGCCGCACACAAGGACTAATCCCCGCCAGGTTTAGGGAATAAGCATAAAGTGTCTACCATGTAAATAGTTACCCAGTTGGGTATTGACTATTATTTATTGTATAAACTGTCAATAATATGTGTGCCTTTAGTTACCCGTCAGGGTACAAAGACTTGTAGGCTGAGGACTGTGAGCAGCCAAAAACTGTCCTGTAAATAGTTTGCACTGATCAAAGTGCCCTATAAATGACCAAAGAACAAAAACCCGTTTGGCGTGGCCGAAGACGTGGTGCACCTGGATCACTTATGCCCTGTAGCCACGCCCAGGGCCTACATTGAGGGTTTTCAGGCGGGTCCCTCATGTTTCTCCCTGTTATACCATCTTCGGTGAAATGGACACCTGGTTACGGGACATACTGTAACTTAATTGTTATTATAATTATTTTTGTTATTGTTGTTAACCTGTTTTGCAAAATGCTTCAGTCCAGGAGTACTGAATTGTACTAGGGGGGAATGTGGCACCCTGCTGTTCACAGGTACCACAGGACCCAGGGTGCATAGACGGACTTCTCCACAAGAGGCCCTCATTACATACAAACACCTCCACCCTTCCACCTCACACCAGCAGAAGGAGCCCGTTAGGGACATATATATATGTAGGGTGGAGCTAGGCAGTTAGTTAGTTGTTGGAGAGTGTGCTGACGCTGAGAGCAGCGAAGACGCAGCACGTCTGCTGCTGAGTTCTGAGGGCCCCGAGTGTGGCCGACGGCAAGGAGGAGAGGAGAGAGGAGTTGAAAGGGGCAGAGGAGCATCATAGGCTCACCCCGAAGATACAAACCAGACACCGGGTTCACGCCTACAGGGTCCTTTATACCCAGTAGGGATCACCAGCATTCCCTGGGAGACCTGAAGCTAGACCCATTACAGGACCAGGAACTGCGAAGGCCCCGGCGACCAGTGATAGTGGTTGCCAGCAGAAGGTCCCACTACCAAGCGACAGGTGAAGGAACAGCACGACACATAAGCTAGGCCCAGTTGCAGGCTGGCCAGGAGCATGCAGAGAGGCAGACACAGACCAGGAGGCATTATACCCGCTCACTGGTGAGAAGTCCTGAAGTGCACCCATCCTACTGAGTACCCTGGACCGCCGTACCTGACATCCGCACCAGTAAAGGTATTGAAGCGAATCCCCTGTCTTTGTCAATTACTCCTGCTGCGCCACCCTGCCTGCACTACAAGTCCCAGCATCACCACCCACCAAACTCCACACTGCTCCGGGAGCCCGCTCCACCTGTGGGAAGCAGAAACACCTCAGCTGTCATCCTATCACCCCCCGGAGGTCTGCAGCAGTGCTGGTAAACCTTACCAGGTACCACAGGTGGCGTCACGAACTATTTACTTTATTTTTATTTTCTATCCAAGTTACAATCCCCTTTTTGGTTGACCGCCCTGGGCCACGGACCGGGCCAGCCACTATGACATATCCCCCCAGCATCCATAGGCCCGGCTGCCGAGTACCCCCATTGCCCCGGGGGCACGTCATTTGCACAACATGAAGATGATTTCGGCTGCACTCAGGACATTCAACATGAAATACCCACAGGAAATACGGCTCCCATTCGAGAGAAGTATCACCAGATTCCACCTCAAATGTACCAGGAGGTGAAAGAACTCTTGGCTCACATGTTGCGGAACAGCATGATCCATGAAAGTCAGAGTCCCTGGGCAGTTCCTATTGTACTGGTTCAGAAAAAAGATGGTACCCTGAGATTGTGTGTAGACTATTGGAAGTTGAATGCATGTACAGTACCGGACTCTTATCCATTATCCCGAATTGAAGAGTCTCTATCTCCGTTAGGAAGTGCTAAATTCTTCTCTTCTCTCGACCTGGCCAGGGGCTACTGGCAGGTCCCAGTGGCTGAGGAGGATCGTCCAAAAACTGCCTTTGTCTTTCCTATGGGTTTGTTTGAGTTCAACCGGATGTCGTTTGGACTGACACATTCACCAGGGACTTTCCAAAGATTAATGGAAAGATGCTTGGGGGACCTCAACTTCGAGGCTACTTTAACCCCTTTACCCCCGAGGGTGGTTTGGACGTTAATGACCAGGCCAATTTTTACAATTCTGACCACTGTCACTTTATGAGGTAATTACTCTGGAACGCTTCAACGGATCCCCCTGATTCTGAGACTGTTTTTTTCATGACATATTGTACTTCATGATTGTGGTAAAATTTCTTCGATATCACTTGCGTTTATTTGTGAAAAAAATGGAAATTTGGCAAAAATGTTGAAAATTTTGCAATTTTCAAAATTTTAATTTTTATGCCCTTAAATCAGAGAGATATGTCACACAAAATAGTTAATAAATAACATTTCCCACATGTCTACCTTACATCAGCACAATTTTGGAACCAAAATTTTTTTTTATTGGGGAGCTATAAGGGTTAAAAGTTGACCAGCGATTTCTCATTTTTCCAACAAAATTTACAAAACCATTTTTTTAGGGACCACATCACATTTAAAGTCACTTTGAGGGGTCTTTATGACAGAAAATACCCAAAAGTGACACCATTCTAAAAACTGCATCCCTCAAGGTGCTCAAAACCACATTCAAGAACTTTATTAACCCTTCAGGTGCTTCACAGGAATTTTTGGAATGTGGAAGAAAAAAATTAACATTTAACTATTTTCACAAAAATGTTACTTTAGACCCAATTTTTTTCTTTTCGCAGGGGTAACAGGAGAAAATGGACCACAAAATTTGTTGTGCAGTTTCTCATGAGTTAGCAGATACCCCATATGTTGGGGAAAACCACTGTTTGGCGCACGACAGGGTTCGGAAGGGAAGGAGCGCCATTTGACTTTTTGAATGTAAAATTTGCTTGAATAATTAGCGGACGCCATGTTGCATTTTGGGAGCCCCTGAAGTGCCTAAACAGTGGAAACCCCCCATAAGTGACACCATTTTGGAAACTAGACCCCTCAGGGAACTTATCTAGATGTGTAGTGAGCACCTTGAACCCCAAGGTGCTTCACAGAAGTTTATAACATTGAGCCGTAAAAATAAAATTTTCACATTTTTCCCACAAAAATGTTTTTCAGCCCCCACTTTTGCATTTTCATAAGGGTAACAGGAGAAATTGCACCATGCAGTTTATTTTGCAATTTCTCCTGAGTAAGCAGATACCCCATATGTGGGGGAAAACCACTGTTTGGGCGCACGGCAGGGTTCGGAAGGGAAGGAGTGCCTTTTGACTTTTTGAATGTAAAATTTGCTTGAATAATTAGCGGGCGCCATGTTGCATTTGGGGAGCCCCTTATGTGCCTAAACAGTGGAAACCCCCCATAAGTGACACTATTTTGGAAACTAGACCCCTCAGGGAACTTATCTAGATGTGTGGTGAGCACCTTGAACCCCAAGGTGCTTCACAGAAGTTTATAACATTGAGCCGTAAAAATAAAATTTTCACATTTTTCCCACAAAAATGTTTTTCAGCCACCACTTTTGCATTTTCATAAGGGTAACAGGAGAAATTGCACCATGCAGTTTATTTCGCAATTTCTCCTGAGTAAGCAGATACCCCATATGTGGGGAAAACCACTGTTTGGGCGCACGGCAGGGTTCGGAAGGGAAGGAGTGCCATTTGACTTTTTGAATGTAAAATTTGCTTGAATAATTAGTGGACGCCATGTTGCATTTGGGGAGCCCCTTATGTGCCTAAACAGTGGAAACCCCCCATAAGTGACACCATTTTGGAAACTAGACCCCTCAGGGAACTTATCTAGATGTGTGGTGAGCACCTTGAACCCCCAGGTGCTTCACAGAAGTTTATAACATTGAGCCGTAAAAATAAAATTTTCACATTTTTCCCACAAAAATGTTTTTCAGCCACCACTTTTGCATTTTCATAAGGGTAACAGGAGAAATTGCACTATGCAGTTTGTTGTGCAATTTCTCCTGAGTAAGCAGATACCCCATATGTGGGGAATACCACTGTTTGGGCGCGCGGCAGTGTTCGGAAGGGAAGGAGCGCCATTTGACTTTTTGATTGTAAAATTTGCTTGAATAATTAGCGGATGTGCCCCTGATGTGCCTAAACAGTGGAAACCCCCCATAAGTGACACATTTTGGAAACTAGACCCCTCAGGGAACTTATCTAGATGTGTGGTGAGCACCTTGAATCCCCAAGTCCTTTACAGAAGTTTATAACATGGAGCAGTGAAAATAAAAAAATCTAACTTTTTCCACAAAAATTATGTTTTAGCCCCAAATTTTTTATTTTCACAAGGGTAAGAGGAGAAAATGGACCCCAAAAGCTTTTGTGCAATTTCTCCTGAGTACGTCAATGCTCCATATGTTGGGAAAATACAGTGTTTGGGCGCACGGCAGAGTTCAGAAGGGAAGGAGCACTGTGTGACTTTTCGAACGCAAAATCGTCTGGAATGGAGAGCGGACACCATGTCGCGTTTGGAGAGTCCCTGATGTGCCTAAATAGTTGAAACCCCCCACAAGTGACCCCATTTTGGAAACTACACCCCTCAAGGATTTTATCAAGGGGTATGGTGAACATTTTGAACCCAGAGGTACGACACAGAATTTGATGACATTAGGTCATCATATTGAATAAGTTGTCATTAGTCTTGAGCGCAAGTGCTCGCTACTTGAGTTTGCATCGGGTACTCAGGTATGCACCATGTATCACGGGTGCTCAAGTGAAATGCTCGAGTCCCCGCCCGCATGTTTCATGGTTATTAGACACCCCAAAAAAAACATGTGGGGATCGCTCGTGCATGGCAGGCAATCCCCGCGAGTTTTTTTTTTGCCGCAAAGCATATGGGGCGGAGACTCGAGCACCCGCGATACTCAATGCATACCCGAGCACCCGATGCAAACTCAAGTAGCGAGTATTTACGTTCAACACTAGTTGCCATATCGTCATCTTTTTTTTTTTTACTTTTGAAAAAAAAACAACCCTGACCCCAACCCTAACATTAGCACAACCCTAACCCCAACCCTAACATTAGCACAACCCTAACCCCAACCCCAGCCCATGCGTTTATTTTTTACACCGTTCCTAGTGGGGTATAAGTGATTAGACGACCTTATTCTTCGGGTCGGTGCGACTACAGAGATACCAGAATGATATCGGGTTTTTATGATTGACAGCTATCACACACTAAAAGACACATATTTTGTAAAATCTAGTTTTTGCATCGCCATATTTTGAGAGCTATAATTTTTCCATATTTTGGCCAACAGAGTCATGTGATGGCTTGTTTTTTGCAGGATGAGTTGACGTTTTTATTGGTGCCATTTTCAGGCATGTGACATTTTTTAATCGCTTTCTATTCCAGCTTTTGGGAGGCAGAATAAACAAAAACAAACAATTCAGGAATTGTTTTTTTTTTTTTTTTTTATTCTACTCTGCGTGTGGTAAAATTGATAAGGCAGCTTTATTCTTCGGGTCAGTACGTTTACAGCGGTACTACATTTATATAGTTTTTATATGTTATGGCGCTTTTACACAATAAAAGCTATTTTATAGAAAAAATTTTTTTTTTGCATTTCTTTATTCTGAGAGCTATAACTTTTTGATTTTTTGGCTGATGGAACTGTATAATGGCTTGTTTTTTGCGGGACAAGATTACGTTTTCAGCGGTACCATTTTTATTTATATTCGTCTTTTTGATCATGTATTATTCCATTTTTTGTTTGGCGGTATGATGATAAAGCATTGTTTTTTACTTCGCTTTTTATTTTTTACCGTGTTCACTGAAGGAGTTAACTGGTGAGACAGTTTTATAGGTAAGGTCGTTAAGGACGCGGCGATACCAAATATGTGTACTTTTATTGTTTGTTTGTTTTTTTCAGAATAATATTTATTGATGGGTACATTATATTTTTATTTTTGGTGGATTATTTTTTTTATTTTTTTTAAATATTATTTTTAAAAAAATTAATTTTTTTTTTCACTTTCTGAAAGTTTTTTTACTTTTTTACTTTGTCCCACTGTGGGACTTGCACTTTTTTTATTCTGATCACCTGCATAGCATAGGGATGGAGCACCATCCCTTTGCTATGCAGGCAGTCAGCGCTGCACAGTGAGAAGATTGTTTGGTCATGCACTGCGCATGACCAAACAATCTTCCTGGTGTCTGGTGACCCGGATGTTGTCATGACGACATCGAGTCGTCATGGCAACACCTGGGAAGCCGTGGTAGACAGCGCTGGAGGCCGGAAGAGGAGGTGAGTATACCGATCACCTCCCCTTAGCCACCGCAATGCTGCGATCGACTTCGATCATAGCATTGCGGGGGTTAATGTGCCGGGAGCGGTGCGGGACCGCTCCCTGCACATAGTACCGGGTGTCAGCTGTGACAATCAGCTAACACCCGGCGGCGATCGCGCCCGCACAGCCTGTGTGCGCGCGCGATCGCGATGACGTACTTATATGGGTCAGGCTCTTAAGTCCCAGGGCACAGACGCGTATTAGTACATCATGGGCATTAAAGGGGTTAAGATGCACACCATCTGACCTTACGAGGGATGAATTGTTGCTTTCAAGCTGCTGATGTCTTACCATGGCACCAAATTTATCACAAACAAACTTTGACATACGAATATTTATAGTACGTCAGATTTACTCCACCGCCATACCATCCTGAGCCTCCTGCCATACAGCTCGGAGAGCTATCACAGACCAAACCAGGAGAAGTTTAGGGAAGAAACTGAGGAAACGATCTAGGTCCGGTCTAATCATTGTTATCAATTCAGTCACTTTGTAGGAACATGTGTACCACCTGTCGCAGAGTGCATCTTCTTACAGTCACCACGGTACTTACGAGAGCTTCAATCAGCAAGATTTCTTGAGTAAACAGTATTTACTTCATGCTGGATAAACATGAGATACGATTCAGTGTCACACAGTCCGTGTGCTGCTTACATAACACATTCAGGAAAAGAAAGGAAAACACACAGGAAGTAAAAACAACCAACAATTGAGAGCTTTCCTCCCCCATATTACAGCAAGCATATAACTTTACACACTATCGCCATCTGCTGTCCGGTTAGTATAAAGTCCTCCTTTCACTTATAATAAGTCCTAATCTGTTGTATATGCCAACACCCTTTCTCAACAGTAAGGACTTATTCAATCAAACCCAACTTTTTTATTAGTCTCTGGTGTTTATCAACATTCAACGCCTTCGTGAAGATGTCTGCTGTCATTACTTCAGTAGGACAATACTCTAACTTCAAGACTCCTTGTTCCTGATGATCTCTCAAGAAATTATATTTCACATCAATATGCTTGGTTCTTGGATTGACTCTTTCCATCTGAGCAAGAACAAGACATCCTTGATTGTCCTCTTTCAGTTTTGTTGGTTCCAACTGTGGTTGTCCTAATTCTGTCAACAATTGTCTTAACCACAGTACTTCTTGACTCGCATGTGCTGCGGCAACATATTCTGCTTCTGTTGAAGACAGTGTCACAATTGACTGTTTCTTACTTGTCCAACTTATTGGTCCACCTGAGAGAAAAAAAATATGTCCACTGGTAGATCTTCTGTCAGTTGGATCTCCAGCCCAATCTGCATCAACGTATCCTGTTAAAATGCAATTATCACTTGTGGGTAATTTCAGCTTAACGTTGCTAGTTCCTTTCAAATAACGCATTACTCTCTTCATGGCATTCCAATCAGCTTTATTTGGTTTTGATACATTTCTACTCAGGATTCCTACTGCTGCTGCGATATCTTGTCTTGTAACGGTCGCTAGATACAGTAGTTTTCCTATTGCTGTTCTGTATTCTTCATTATTTGGTAGCATATTTTTTTCACTGTTCATCTCTTTGAGATAATTAGTTTCCATTGGAGACTTTACTGTTTTTGCATCCTTTAATCCAAATTTTTCTGTTATGTCTTGAATCATGTGATTTTGATTCAGTAGGAAACTTCCGTCTTCTTCTCTTTCTATCTGTACTCCTAGGTACCGTTTCACATTTCCCAAGTCTTTGATTTCGAAATGTTGCTTCAGGATTTTTAGAATGTTTTCTTTATCCCTTTCTTGTTTAAAACAAATAAAAATGTCGTCTACATATATGAGTACATAAATCCATCTATTAATCAGCCTTTTTGTGTACAAGCATGCATCAGCTTTGCTTCTTTGAAATTTTTCATTTGTAAGTACTTCCGTGATTTTGTCATTCCATGCTTTAGCTGCTTGCTTTAAACCATATATGCTTTTCTGTAGTTTGAAAACATTTGGATTTCTTTCATCTTTGAATCCTGGAGGTTGTTCCATGTAAATGTCTTCTGTTAAATCTCCATTCAGAAAAGCTGTCTTTACATCCAGATGTCTCAGTTCCATCTGTTTCATTGCTGCAACTATAAGTAAAGTTCTTATTGTAGTGTGTTTGACAACTGGAGAAAATGTCTCATCATAGTCTTCTCCATATTTTTGAGAATACCCTTTAGCTACGAGTCTTGCTCGGTATCTTTCAGCTGTGCCATCTGTTTGGTATTTTACTTTAAAAATCCATTTACATCCTATGGCTTTTCTTCCTTCTGGCAAATCTGTTAGTGTCCATGTATTTGAATCATGCATGGATTTAATTTCTGTTTCTGTTGCTTCTATCCATTTATTAGCTTCTTCTTCAGGAAGTTTAGATATGTCTTCCCAAGAGGTAGGCTCATAGATTTTTTTATTCTTGTCTTGTATGAGAGACGTTTTGGTGGTTTTCCTTTGTTCTCTCTCATTGAACATCTTGGTTCTGTTTCTGTTTGTAGTTGTGATTCTTCACTTTCAGTATTTTGTTCTTCATTGATTTCTACTTCTTTCTCATCAGATATTTCTTCAGTTATGTCACTATTGTTTTTCTCATTTTTTGTTTCAACTGAAATCATAATGTCTTCATTTAAATCTTCAATGAATGTCACACTGTTACTCACTGTAACTCTGTCTGTTTTGGGATCTAGGATTCTATATCCTTTGCAATTTTCACTATATCCAACGAATATTCCTTCCATGGATCTGTTTTGAAGTTTGGAACATTTTTCTGTTGGAATGAATATAAAAACTTTACATCCAAAAACTTTTAAATGATTGACACTTGGTTTCATACCTTGCCACAGTTCATATGAAGTTTTCGTCAGTTTTCTGGAAAAAAGTCGATTCTGTAGATATGTAGCTGTCATTGCTGCCTCACCCAAATATTTCTCTGGTAGTTTGGAATCTGTCAGCATACATCTTATCATTTCTGTTAGAGTTCTGTTTTTCCTTTCTGCTACTTCATTTTGTTCAGGTGTGTATGGAACAGTTTTCTGGTGTTCTATTCCATTTTGTCTTAAGTATTCTTCTATTCAGTGACCTGTAAATTCACCTCCTTTATCACTTCTGATGACAATTGTCTTCCTTTGAAATTTGTTACTTGATCTTGTTACATAGTCTACAGAGTTTATCAAAAATTTCACTTTTGTTCTTAATTTAGTATGTGACTGTGTATCTTGAGTAGTCGTCTATAAAAGTCAACATGTATCTTTTGCCTCCTGAAGTAGTCACTTTCATCGGTCCACATACGTCAGTATGCACCAAATCAAGTGGTCTTTCGCTTTTCATCTCACTTTCTTTTGGAATAGATATCCTTGTGGCTTTGGATCTTATACAACATTCACATCTTACGGTAATTGAGCAATCTGATATCTTTAAATCTTTTGTCAATTCTTTTCTCTGCAGTTCCCTTATACTGTCAGGGTGTCTATGTTCTATACGTCTATTCCACATGTGAATAGTTTTTGTGATCATGTGTACATACCTTCATCTGTTCCTTTGGTGTGTCAAAATGATATAATTGTTCATCTGCCTTGACTTTGGTTATCACCTTGTTTCCTGCAATAATTGCACACTGCTCTTTGTCTTTGAATTTTACTGTAAGTAAAACGTTTCACAGATAATAATCCGCCTTCCAATTTTGGAACATACAACACATCCTGTACAAGTATCTTTGAATCTTGTCCGAACTTGTTTGAACAATTTAGCATACCTTGTCCGATACCTTCTGTGGTTATTTTGTTTCCATCCGCAAGATAAATGGCTTCTTTCTTATCTAAATCAAGATCAGTAAAGAAATTCTTGTCACTTGTCATATGACTCGTTGCTCCTGAATCAATCAACTAACCAAGTGATGATTTCTTGTCTGTTACTTTAAATGTGCCATTCCAATTATTCTCACATGAATCGGAAATTGTGTTTTTTACTTTCTGTGTATGCTTTTTATGTTGTAATTTTTATTGTTCTGCTTTCCATATGGTACAGTCTTTCTTTAAATGACCTTTTTTCTTACATCTGAAGCATTCGCTTGTCTCTTTATTATAGGGTTTTTTAAATTCTGTAGCTTTAAGAGCGTTTTCACTATCCTTTTCAGTACAAGAATCATTTCTTTGTTCTTTTCTTCTCTGATATTCATCTATTAGTCTTGTTTTCACAAAATCTAATGTAATTTCAGTTTCTGGTCTTGTCTCAAGGGTATACGAATCTGGTAAACTGCACAATAATATAGCTGCTACATGACTATCATTAATGTCTTCACCACTAGATCTTAGCTGTGATATCACTTCCATCATTGAGAATATGTGCTTCTGCATGTCGTCATTAGTGTTGAGCCACCCCCGTAGTGTTCGAGTTCGGTTCGTCGAACACCCGTGTGTTCGCCGAACTGTTCGTCGAACTGTTCGTCGAACACCTTCGAACACCGTTAAAACCAATGGCAGGCAAACAAAAACACATAGAAACACATAGAAAACACCTTCAAAGGTGTCCAAAAGCTGACAAACTGCTCAGAAGACATAACTAACACATGGAAAAGTGACAAGTACATATAGTCATGTGAAAAGAAAAGAGGTGGAGGAGTAAAAGGAGGGGGAGACACAGATATAGGCATGTCATGCCCTTCTAAAATCCAAAAAGTGAGAAGCCGACACGGCTAGTCCGTTCCTGCCCGTGCCACCTCCGTGTTGCCGGGTTTGTGCCAGAGTCATGGTGGAACCTGACGGCCAGCCCCCCTCTCCTAATACTGGTGCCTGTCCACTGGTGGGTCGAGCGAGCCCCCCTGTGGTGGAGGCAGCTCTAAGCTTTTTAATTTAAATTGTCTCTCTAATTTGAATGAATACACTTTAAATCCTTTTACAAGGATCTATTAGAGGGCAAGTCTCATGCCAGCAGCCGCGTAATTCCAGCTCCAGTAGCGTCCACTAAAGCTGCTGCAGTTAAAAAGCTTTTATAAGGATCGAGCTCGGCTGTCCACCGCAAGGCGTCCTACCGCCAGTCCCAGCCCCTATGCCTTGGGGTGCCTCCTGATGCTCTTCACTGAGTATCCCGTGGTCCCGAAGCATTTCCTTTGAAAAAATTAAGTGTCCAAACTACAGGTGGTGTAGCTTGCTTAACAGCCGGGATAATCCGCTGACTAGCAGACACTGCTACTAGGCACAAAGTATTTCCTGGGCTAGATGCAGTTAAAAATTTGTAATTAGATACTCTCGTTGGATGCTGAGAAAGCATTCCATAGAGTCTCCTGGCACGCCATATATTATTCTCTTAAAAAGCTTGGGGTAGGGGTCTAGGGGACCCTTTTATAGCCAAATCACGGCCCTGTATCGCAATACGTCACCTAGGCTGAAGATAAATGGAACTGTAGCACCCTGAGGGCTCGGTTGCTACAGAGGTATTGCACCTCACCCAGAGGTGTGATATCTCACTCTCAGGTAAGGATGGAATGTGGATCAGGACCTGACACCTGCATGCATTACACCACATTGCCGTGGGGCAGGGCGACCAATATGCCCCTGAGATGGGCACGACAGTCCCTGTCCCTGGCTGGAGTGGGGGGAGGGAACACTGAGGAAGGGGAACCCTGTAGTGCAGGAGCAGGGAGGAAGCATTTCCTGGGTGCATTGAGAAGGGAGTATAAAAGGTGGGCACCATCTTAGTTCAGTGCAGAGAAGTCTGAGCAGAAGTGACAGGGAGCTGGGGCTCTGCATGAGCTCTGCTCCGGAGGCGGGCCTAGTAACAGAGGCCCAGGCCTGGAAGAGGGAGAAGGAAGGAAGAGGAGTGGAAGAGGCTCCAGGAACGAGGAACGAAGGGATCCCAGGGGTGCGGACGGGCGAGTCGCCACCGCACGCCCGAATCCACTTGCGTGGAGGGGTCAGGCCAAAGGGAGAGACCGGTCCCCGAAACTAGTGGAGGCGGGAAACGACCCTCAGCTAGAAACCGGAGGCTGTGACATTTTACTTGGCGCAGCCCCTCGCTACACCGGCTAGGAAGGCACCACATAGGGTCAGGGAAACTGGCGCCAAGTTTACCAAGAGGAGGCCCGAGGCAGCCGGACAGAAGGGTTGGTAAGAAAGGCCAGACAAAGGACACACAAAGGGGGTCCTGTGAAGCGCTCCAAAGTTATCTGGGAGTTGTCTGAGCCCCTCACCTGGTGAGCACAGTACGACGTGGGCAGCCGTTACCTGCAGAAGTGGTCTGGATAATAAGAACTGTGAGTAAAGGCCCTGGACTGCATCACTGACTCCGTGTCGTTACTGCTGCTGCCCTGCACCATCACCCCCATCCTCCGCATACACTGCCCTGAGGCTATACTCCTCCCGTGGGGAGTTATGCTACGCTCTGCTGCACCCACAACACCAGCCTCAGCGGTCTGCCCTGCAGCGGCGGTTCACTCTGGCCGCAATCCACAGGTGGCGTAGTCGGACATTTAAACATCAAAACCACATAAATAGTTCCGCCACTGGTTTGACCGCCCTGAGCCACGGAACCGGGTTGCCGCCACGGAGACTACAACCACCAGCATCCACCAAAAAGGGTCCGGCTCCGGGTGTCCCAAGGCCCAGGGGGCGCGTCAGAACATTTTCATCACCTTTCATAATCACCAATGGGACAAGGCAGGGATGTCCTCTGTCCCCTCTCTTATACATCCTAGTGACGGAGCACCTGCTCTCATCAATTCGCCAAAACCCCAATATTAGGTGGATTGAGGTGGGAGGCACCGAGTACAAGTGCTTTCTATTTGCTGATGATGTCCTAGTATATATCACTCAATCACATATATCCTGTCATGGTTGTGTCGCCACGAAGATCGTCACGATTGCACAGCCTGACTTCTCGCAGCTGAGTTTTTGGTGCTTTGTGCTTTTCGGCAGTGAGGGAGTTAACTCTCTCTCTCTGTGCTAGACAAGGTCCAGCCTCGCCCAGCTGCAATCAATTCTGCAGTAGTGAGATTCCTTCATATGTCTGCTGCTCTGTTAGGGAAGTGTCGGTGAAAGCATTTCATGCAGACTAACAGAGCGAATCGTGGTATTTGGAGTTTCAGAGATAAGTGTATTTGGAGTGTTTTTTCCCTTCCTCGCTTTATCATTTATCTCCTTTCCTGTTGGTGTTCCCTCTGTTGTAGTTGTGTAGTTTTTGTATGCAAGGTGGTTTTGGTTTTACCCTTGTACTGCCTCGTTCGTCTAAGTACTGAGTGTTGGCATATTATTACCTGTCCCCTTTTGTTGTGATCGGGGTCCTTCTCAGGACTAGATTACTTAGGTGCAGGGATCCTCAGGAGGTAGGGGATACGCTGGCGGCCTGGACCTCTGTACCTTTAACAGTACCTCCAGGTAGAGGGATTAGTCAGGGCCCCAGCTCAGGGTCAGCTTAGGCCCCCTACCTCCAGTACACAGAGACAGCGTGACATTTTCACCGACCCCCTTAGATTTTCTCCAGCTACCATGGATCCAGTAGCCGGTCTAGCTCGGCAGTTGCAGAGTTTGTCCATGGAGCTGGCGGACGTTAGGTCCAAGGTTTTGTGTCCCCAGGAGCAAGCTGGACCAGAACCTAAGGTAGCTCTCCCTGACAGGTTCACTGGGGGGCGGGACAAGTTTTTTGTTTTCCGAGAGGCATGCAAGTTGTACTTTCGGCTGCGGCCTCGGTCATCGGGGAGTGAAGAACAAAGGGTGGGAATTGTCATCTCGCTCCTACAAGGGGACCCACAATCTTGGGCGTTCTCTCTTCCCCCGGGCTCCCCGGCTCTCCAGTCAGTGGATAGGTTTTTTGCTGCTCTGGGTCTTGTATATGATGACCCGGATCGGATCTCCCTTGCTGAATCTAAGTTACGTAGGATCCAGCAGGGAGATCGTCCGGCGGAGGAATTCTGTTCGGAGTTCCGTAGGTGGGCCACTGACACCCAGTGGAATGACCCGGCTCTTAGAAGCCAGTTTTGTCAAGGTTTGTCCGACAAATTAAAGGATGTGTTGGCACAGTATGACTCTCCCGCGTCACTGGAAGCCGCTATGGCCCTTGCTATTCGCATTGACAGACGGCTTCGGGAGAGGTGCGGGATAACTCCACCCCCTGTGATGACTCCACCTCCTACAAGGTCCCCTCATTTGGTGGTTCCCCTGGTCAGTCCAGAGGAGCCTATGCAATTAGGAGGGACATCATTTCGGGGGAGGGGACCGGTGGCACACCACAAGACTGGAAGGTGTTTCTTCTGCGGGAGAAAGGGACATTTTATTGGGGGGTGTCCATCCCGTCCTTTGCAGAGTAAAGAGTCGTCGGAAAACTTTTAATCCCAGGTTGTGTGGTGGACGGCAATCTGGGAGTAGGCATTTCGTCCCTGGGGTCATCTCAGTTTCTCGTACCGGCGGAGGTGGTGGTGGGTATGAGAACTGAGAAGATATCTGTTCTTTTAGATAGTGGGGCCGGGGCTAATCTGGTGGACGCTCGGTTTGCCCGGGTTCAAGGTATGCATTTGAGTGAGTTGGCTAAACCCATCCCCATATTCTCGATCGATGCCAGGCCCCTCGGTCAGGGAAGTTTTTTGCATGTTGTGCATAACGTAAAACTTCAAGTGGGGGCGATACATAATGAACTGTTGTCTTGCTACGTGTTGGAGGGTCTTCCCACTCCTATAGTGTTGGGCCTTCCTTGGTTAACTAAGCATAACCCGGTTATTAATTGGCAATCCAGAGAGATAAGCCAATGGAGTAATTTCTGTAATAAAAACTGCATGAATACGGTCATCGGTGCTGTCACTCCTAGGGTCTTGCCTCCATTTTTGGTGGACTTTGAGGATGTATTCTCGGAGAAGGGGTGTCGGGAACTACCTCCTCATCGCGAGTATGACTGTTCTGTTAAACTGCTCCCTGAGGCCAAGTTACCTAAATCTAGGTTGTATAACCTTTCTGGTCCTGAGAGGCAGGCCATGAAGGATTATATTTCTGAAAGTCTGGCTAAGGGGCATATTAGACCTTCATCTTCCCCGGTGGCCGCGGGGTTCTTCTTTGTGAAGAAGAAGGATGGAGGCCTACGCCCTTGCCTGGATTTCCGTGAACTTAATCGGATTACGGTCCGAGATCCGTACCCGCTCCCACTTATTCCCGATCTCTTTAATCAGATCGTGGGCGCCAAATGGTTCTCTAAGTTGGATCTCAGGGGGGCGTACAATCTGATTAGAATGAAGGAGGGGGATGAGTGGAAGACGGCGTTTAACACTCCGGAGGGGCATTATGAGAACCTTGTCATGCCATTCGGTCTGACTAATGCCCCGGCGGTGTTCCAACACTTTGTTAATGACATTTTTCGCCACCTGGTTGGACAGTTTGTTGTCATATATCTGGATGATATCTTAATTTACTCGCCTGATCTGGTGTCTCATCAGGAGCACGTTAGGCAGGTGTTACAGATCTTGCGGGATAATAAACTGTATGCTAAATGGGAAAAGTGTGTGTTCGCCGTACAGGAACTCCAGTTTTTAGGTTTCCTGGTTTCAGCGTCTGGTTTTCGTATGGACCCTGGGAAAGTGCGGGCAGTTCTTGAGTGGGATCTGCCTGAGAATCTTAAGGCACTACAACGTTTCCTGGGGTTTGCTAATTATTACCGGAAGTTCATTCGTAATTTCTCGTCCATGGTTAAACCTCTCACTGACATGACAAAAAAGGGGACGGATTTTTCTAGGTGGTCTGACAAGGCTTGTCAAGCTTTCTCCTCCTTGAAAAAATGTTTTGCCTCAGCACCCATACTCATTTAACCTGATGCGTCACAGCCATTCATTGTAGAGGTAGACGCTTCGGAGGTAGGGGTGGGAGCAGTGTTGTCACAAGGTTCGTCCCCTGGTAAGTGGCATCCGTGCGCCTTTTTCTCTAAAAAATTGTCGTCCGCCGAGAGGAATTACGATGTCGGCAATAGGGAACTCTTGGCCATTAAGTTAGCTTTTGAGGAGTGGCGCCATTTTTTGGAGGGGGCAGTCCATCCAGTCACCGTCATCACCGATCACAAGAACCTGCTTTATCTGGAGTCTGCAAAACGTCTGAATCCCAGACAAGCCAGGTGGTCGTTGTTTTTTACCAGGTTTAATTTTGTCGTTACGTTTCGTCCTGGGTCAAAAAATGTGAAGGCGGATGCCTTGTCTCGTAGTTTCCCTGGGGTCGGGAATACGGATGACCCGGTTCCTATCCTTCAAGAGGGGGTGGTGGTGTCGGCAGTATGCTCTGAGCTTGAGGAGGAGGTATTGGAGGCTCAGGTGGACGCCCCTGTTGGACCTCCAGGGAGACTGTTTGTTCCAGATCAGCTACGACAAAAGGTGATCGAGGCACACCATAACTCAGCTTTAGCAGGACACCCAGGGAGTAAAGCAACTATGAATCTCCTCTCGCGTCGATTTTGGTGGCCTAACTTACATAAGGAGGTGGTAACTTTTGTTGCGTCCTGTGGGGTTTGTGCGCGCTCTAAGACCCCACATACCCGTCCATCTGGGGCCCTCTTACCTTTGAAGATCCCGGAGCGTCCTTGGACTCATCTGTCTATGGACTTTATTACGGACCTCCCGCCGTCTTCGGGTAAAACTGTCATTCTCGTTGTAGTAGACAGGTTCAGCAAGATGGCACATTTTATCGCTCTTCCTGCTCTTCCTAATGCTAAAACTCTTGCGCAGGTGTTCATTGGGGAGATTGTGAGGCTTCACGGGGTACCCTCCGATGTGGTGTCGGATCGGGGGTCTCAGTTTGTGTCCAAGTTCTGGAAGGCATTTTGTACTCGGCGGGGGATGCATTTGTCGTTCTCATCGGCTTTTCATCCCCAGACCAATGGTCAGACGGAACGTCTGAACCAGAGTTTGGAGACATATCTCCGGTGTTTTGTGTCAGAGAACCAGGAGGACTGGGCTTCTTTCTTACCTCTGGCGGAGTTTGCTCTTAATAATAGGCGGAGCGAGTCCACTGGTAAGTCCCCGTTTTTTGGGGCATATGGTTTTCACCCCCAGTTTTGTACTTTCAGTAGAGGGGGCTCTTCGGGGGTTCCTGAGGAGGAACGATTTTCGTCATCACTCGCTTCTGTATGGAGAGGGGTACTGAATAATCTGAGTACTATGGGGAACCGTTACAAACGTATGGCTGACAGGAGGAGAGTGTCTGGTCCGGACCTAAGTGTGAACGATCTGGTATGGTTGTCTACTAAGAATATAAAACTTAAGGTTCCTTCCTGGAAACTGGGTCCCAGGTTCATCGGGCCGTACAGGATCAGTTCTATAATTAATCCGGTGGCATTCCGTCTTGATCTCCCCCCTACGTTTAAAATTCACAACGTGTTCCACAGATCGTTGCTTAAGAGGTATGTGGCGCCGGTGATACCGTCACCTTTACCTCCGCCTCCAGTGGTGGTCAATGGTAACTTGGAGTTCCAGGTATCGAAGGTCATCGATTCACGCTTTAATCGTCGGTCCCTTCAGTACCTGGTTCATTGGAAGGGGTATGGTCCTGAGGAGAGGATGTGGGTTCCTGCGTCAGATATTAATGCAGACCGGTTAATTCGGGCCTTCCACACGACTCACCCGGATAAACCTGGCCCTGAGGGTCCGGAGGCCCCTCGTAGAAGGGGGGGGTACTGTCATGGTTGTGTCGCCACGAAGATCGTCACGATTGCACAGCCTGACTTCTCGCAGCTGAGTTTTTGGTGCTTTGTGCTTTTCGGCAGTGAGGGAGTTAACTCTCTCTCTCTGTGCTAGACAAGGTCCAGCCTCGCCCAGCTGCAATCAATTCTGCAGTAGTGAGATTCCTTCATATGTCTGCTGCTCTGTTAGGGAAGTGTCGGTGAAAGCATTTCATGCAGACTAACAGAGCGGATCGTGGTATTTGGAGTTTCAGAGATAAGTGTATTTGGAGTGTTTTTTCCCTTCCTCGCTTTATCATTTATCTCCTTTCCCGTTGGTGTTCCCTCTGTTGTAGTTGTGTAGTTTTTGTATGCAAGGTGGTTTTGGATTTACCCTTGTACTGTCTCGTTCGTCTAAGTACTGAGTGTTGGCATATTATTACCTGTCCCCTTTTGTTGTGATCGGGGTCCTTCTCAGGACTAGATTACTTAGGTGCAGGGATCCTCAGGAGGTAGGGGATACGCTGGCGGCCTGGACCTCTGTACCTTTAACAGTACCTCCAGGTAGAGGGATTAGTCAGGGCCCCAGCTCAGGGTCAGCTTAGGCCCCCTACCTCCAGTACACAGAGACAGCGTGACATATCCATCCCTGCTGTTATGGCTGAAATAGATCACTTTGTTACATGGTCAAATCTTAAAATCAATGCAGCGAAGTCTGAGGCCCTCGATGTCTCCCTCCCCAAATCCATACAGGATTCCATCCAGTCCAACTTTCCCTTTGCCTGGCCCTCACAGGGTATCAAATACTTAGGAATCCCTATTCATAGAGACCTCTCCCGTCTATGTTATCTTAATTTTGGGCCCTTTATTGAACAACTCCATACAGACCACGGTTGGCAAGTTAGAACTGTAAGATTCACTACGTGAACCACTGGTGTTTTGTGGAAAAGCACATGTACACTGTGTTCCAAATTATTATGCAAAAAGTGTTTAGGGAAGAATTTGTTTGTTTGTCAGTTAAACTCATTGATGGTGATGTGTGTCAGGGCTCTTTATATCACTGTAAGCAATTGCTACTTAGTTTGGCAGGTGTGTCCAATGAAAGGCAAGACTACTTAAGAAGGCTGTCCCACATTATTAAGCAGCCTACATTTTCTGCCAAAATGGGAAAGAAAAAGGATGTGCGGCTGCTGAGAAGCAACAAATTGTGGAGTGTGTAGGTCAAGGCATGACTACAATCAACATTGTGCGATGATCAGGATGAAGTGTCTTGGCAATCAAGAAGTATGTAGCTGATTCACAGTACACACGTGTGCGTGCTGATAAGGGCAAATTGAGGACTCTTTCCTACAGGCAATTACGTCAGGTTAAAAGAGCAGCGGCAAAAAAGCCTTGTCATAGCAGCAGACAAGTTTTTGAAGCTGCTGGTGCCTCCAACGTTCCCCGAACAACGAGATGCAGGGTCCTTCAGAGGTTTGCAGCTGTGCGTACGCCATCCTGACGACCTACTATATCCACTGCACACAAGCAGAAACGGCTCCAGTGGGCCAAACAATACATGAAGACTGACTTCAAAACTGTTTTGTTCACGGATGAGTGCCGTGCAACGCTCGATGGTCCAGATGGATGGAGTGGAGGATGGCTGGTTGATGGACACCCCACGCAAACACGGCAACAGCGGCAACAAGGAGGAGGTGGAGTAATGTTTTGGGCTGGAATCATGGGGAGAGAGATTGTCGGCCCCTTTAGGATCCCTGAAGGGGTAAAGATGAACTCCATAATGTATGTGGAGTTTCTCAAACAGTACTTCCTGCCATGGTTCAAGAAGAAGAACCGTGTATTCCACAGCAAGATCATTTTCATGCATGATAATGCACCGTCTCATGCTGCACATAACACATCTGCATCTCTGGCTGATATGGGCATAAAAGGGGACAAACTTATGGTGTGACACCCATGCTCCCCTGACCTCTACCCCATTCAGAACCTCTGGAGCATCATCAAAAGGAGTGTCTATGATGGCGGGAGGCAGTTCACATCTAAGCAACAGCTCTGGGAGGGTATTCTGTCCTCATGCAAAACAATTGCATCAGAAATGATCCAAAACCTGACAAATTCAATGGACGAGAGAGTTCAGAAGCTCCTTTCGAACAAGGGGTCCTATGTGCAAATGTAACATCACCTAGAATAAAGTTTTGAGTTGAAAACTGTTTGATTTCAGTTTCTAATAACCTGCTAATGCTTCTAATTTCAAAAATGACCATTTTTTTGGTCTTTATTAAAATGAAAAGGTTGATCGAAGAGTGTGGGGGATCTAAGAGTGTGGCAACCCAGTAGTCAGGATTACTTCGAATTCTGACAATCTGAGGGTCATGTTGCAGGTAGTGCAGCAAGAAGGCACTTATGTGTCTTGCGCATCTCGGAGCCCCAAAATTATTTTCCGGGCTAGATGCAGCTAAAAATTATTATTAATTTTAAATCTGGTGGAGCTTAGTATAGATGGCCTAATAGAATCAGTACTGCACACTGCTACAAAATCCAAATTATTTTCCAGCCAAGATACAGATAAACATGATTAGTAATTTTAAATCTGGTGGAGCTTAGTATAGATGGCCTAATAGAATCAGTACTGCACACTGCTACAAAGCCCAAATTATTTTCCAGCCAAGATACAGATAAACATGATTAGTAATTTTAAATCTGGTGGA
Organism: Phyllobates terribilis; assembly: GCF_046119375.1. Classification (NCBI taxonomy): domain Eukaryota; kingdom Metazoa; phylum Chordata; class Amphibia; order Anura; family Dendrobatidae; genus Phyllobates; species Phyllobates terribilis. The sequence goes on from NW_027362762.1 coordinate 864,842,363, forward strand.
GCTTAGTATAGATGGCCTAATAGAATCAGTACTGCACACTGCTACAAAATCCAAATTATTTTCCAGCCAAGATACAGATAAACATGATTAGTAATTTTAAATCTGGTGGAGCTTAGTATAGATGGCCTAATAGAATCAGTACTGCACACTGCTACAAAGCCCAAATTATTTTCCAGCCAAGATACAGATAAACATGATTAGTAACTTTAAATCTGGTGGAGCTTAGTATAGATGGCCTAATAGAATCAGTACTGCACACTGCTACAAAGCCCAAATTATTTTCCAGCCAAGACACAGATAAACATGATTAGTAATTTTAAATCTGGTGGAGCTTAGTATAGATGGCCTAATAGAATCAGTACTGCACACTGCTACAAAGCCCAAATTATTTTCCAGCCAAGATACAGATAAACATGATTAGTAATTTTAAATCTGGTGGAGCTTAGTATAGATGGCCTAATAGAATCAGTACTGCACACTGCTACAAAGCCCAAATTATTTTCCAGCCAAGATACAGATAAACATGATTAGTAATTTGAAAGCTTAAAACGGATCGTGAGGTGATTTTAACCAATCATCAAGCTTTTACTCTCCCCAGGATGACACAGGGGTAGAAAAGTCGTTTCGGATCCATGATTTGTTCATCTTTATGAACGTGAGTCTGTCTACATTATCAGTGAAGAGCCGCGTGCGCTTATCTGTCAGCACACCACCAGCAGCGCTGAACACACGTTCAGACAGAACGCTGGCTGCGGGGCATGACAAGATCTCCAAGGCGTAAGTGGCGAGCTCCAGCCAATTATCCAGATTGGAAGCCCAAAAAAGAGCAAGGGTCCAGTGACACAGTCATGGCTTCAATGTTTACTTGGAGATACTCCTGTACCATCGTCTCTAGGCGTTGACTATGTGTCAGACTTCTTGTCTCCTGTGGCCTTGCAAAGGATGGGCTAAAAAAGTGGTGAAATGATTCCGCAAAATTGATGTTACTAGCAGATACTGTGTTTCTGTTACGGTTTGAGTGCTGAACACTCGACGGTCCCATGGTTGGCAAGTTGGAACTGTGAGATTCACTACGTGCACCACTGGTGTTTTGTGGAAAAGCACATGTAAGATTCTGCAACAGTCTCTGCTGATACTCCTGCATGCGTGCATCCCTTTCTATGGCAGGAATAATTTCTGCAAATTTACTTTTGTACCGGGGATCTAACAGTGTGGCAACCCAGTAGTCAGGATTATTTCTAATTCTCACAATTCGAGGGTCATGTTGCAGGTAGTGCAGCAAGAAGGCACTCATGTGTCTTGCGCATCCAGGAGCACCAAGTCCCTGTTGTGTTGGTGGCGAGGTAACAATCATGCTTCCTTCCTCTGTCCTCTCCCCCCAACCTCGCACAACAGAAATGTGATCAAGGTCTCCCTCATCTGATGAGTCTTCCATCAGTTCGTCCTCCACTTCTTCCTGGGCTCCTGCACCTTCCTCACTAGTTTGGCTGCTACCATGCGCCCTGGTAAAACCATCTCCCCCACCCTCACATGCCTGTCGCCTTGGTGCTGCCGACCATCTGGACCTTGCAGATGTTAGCCCTTCCGCATACAACTCCTCCTCCTCTACTTCCTCCACCTCCTCTTGTGCCACCACCTGACTCCGAATTCTGTTTAACATGTGCTCCAGCATGTAAATCACCGGAATAGTCATGCTGATAATGGCATCGTCAGCACTAAACATCTTCGTCGCCATTTCAAAACTGTGCAGAAGGGTGCATAGGTCCCTGATCTGAGACCACTCCTCCAGCGTGATTTGCCCCACCTCTGGATCTCGTTGGCCCAGGCTATACGTCAGAACGTATTGCACCAGGGCTTGTCGGTGCTGCCACTGTCGCTGCAACATGTGCAGAGTTGAATTCCACCAGGTAGGCACATCGCATTTTAGCCGGTGAAGTGGCAGGCCCAACGACTTCAGTAGAGATGTAAGTCGCTGAGCTGCGGGATGCGAACGGCGGAAGTGAGCACACAGCGACCGTGCCCTCTGCAGAAGGCCATCTAGTCTGGGATAGTGGGCTAAAAATTGCTGGACAACCAGGTTCAACACGTGAGCCATACAAGGCACGTGTGTAACATTGCCCCGGTGAAGGGCCGCACCCAGGATTACAGCATTGTCGCACACGGCCTTCCATGGTTTCAGGTCCAGTGGAGACAACCATTCATGAAATTGGTTCTCCAGAGCTGACCACAACTCCTCAGCTGTGTGACTCACATTTCCCAGACATTTCAAAGTAAAAACTGCCTGATGACGTTGAGCCCTACTGCCAGCATAGTAAGGAGGTGTGCAGGATCCCTTCTGCGCAGTTAGAAAGCTTGTGGCATAACCAGACAGGCTTTGGGTGCAGGTGGAGGACCGAGAGGAGGTTGAGGAGGCAGAAGCAGTGGAGGAACTTTGAGATAAAGAGGATTGACGCACAACTCGTGGGGACGGCAAGACTTGGACAGCAGCCCCTTGTCCTGCTGTCACCATAGTTACCCAGTGCCCAGTCAGCGACATGTAACGCCCCTGTCCATGCCTACTCGTCCAAGTGTCTGTGGTGAAATGCACCCTGTCACACACAGAGTTTCTCAAAGAAGCGGTGATGTTGCGTGCGACATGCTGGTGGAGCGCAGGCACACCTTTCTTTGAGAAGTAGTGCCGACTGGGCATATGGTACTGGGGCACTGCGACGGACATAAGGTCTCGAAAATCCTCTGTGTCCACCAGGCGGAAAGGCAGCATTTCTGTAGCCAAGAGCTTGCAGATGGTGAAATTCAACCTCTTAGCTTTCTCATGGCTAGGAGGAAATGGTCTTTTACTTGTCCACATCTGAGGGACCGAGGGCTGGCTGTTGTGATTAGACGGGGTTGATAAGGGTGTCCCCGGCAAACTGCCGGTCTGTGAGGAAGATGCAGGCGGACATATTAGGTTGTCTTGATCCAAAGGTGGTGCTATCGATGTCGGACAGCGCTCAACACCAGCTGGTGTTACCACCTCCAAAGAAAATGATGACCTGCCAATCACGCTGGCTGTTGCGGGTAAAGAGGTGGCAGGTCAGCATCCCAAAACAGGTGTGACTGCTGTCCCCCCAGTCACAGAGGATGAAGAGGCCGCGGATGCACAAGATGTGGCAGACGGTGTTTGGCCCGGCCGGCTAGGCCACATTGTAGCACAATGAGCTTCCCACTGCAACTTATGCTTCATGTCCATGTGCCGGTTCATGCATGAAGTACTCAAACTATGTATTTTTTGGCCTCTACTTAGCTTTTGCTGACAAATGTTACAGATAACACGAGTTGGGTCATCTTTATCGATCTGAAAAAATGCCCAGGCTATGCAAGGCTTAGCACCCATGCGACCTGAAGAGCCACCACGACTTGTGGTGAGAGGCAGAGTTGTGTTTGAGGATGCAGTTGTTGACGTGCTTCCAGTACTACGTCTCTGTCCAGGAAGGCGCAACCTGACCTCGTCGTCACTAGCATTCTCCTCCACCTCCTCTGCTGACCTCATCTCTTGGCTGACTGTGGGTTGACAGTAAGTGGGATCTCCAACCTCATCATCATCACCCTGTGTGTTATCACACCCGACGTCCTCCGAGCCAACCTGTTCCTGCCCTGACAAAAAACTAAAGTTGTCGCTCCAATCAGGTATTTGAGTCTCATCATCGTCTTCCTCATTGTCTCCACCAACAGGAGTTACAGTTTGGGAATGAGGGTCTACATTATGGTCAGAACCTTCTGCGTCTGGTCCTGGATCCGACTCATAAAGATTCTGGGCATCAGTGCAGATCACTTCCTCGTCTGGATTCACAGAAGCTCTGGAGCCGACCTCTGATTCCCAGGCTATAGTATGAGTAAACAGCTCTGCAGACTCAACCATCTGTTCTACCTCATACTCAGACGGACAGCTGGAGATTTGGGAGCTGTGAGGAAGCAAGTGCGATTGGGGTGACACCTCTGAGGACTGGAGTATTTGTGATGTTGAAGTTGATGTGGAGGAGAGCCCACTTAAAGGAGCACTTGATATCCGTTGAAGCACCTGCTGTTTTTGTGCCTCATCTGGAATTTGTAGCGATTGGCGTGGCCGTAAGAAAGGGATCTTATCACATTGTCCGCTGAAAGAAGTAGACATTTTAGTTTGGCTGGAAGATGGTCTTTCTTCTGCAGATGTTACTGTTGATTTAACACCTACCCCACGGACACAACCTTTTTTCCCCTTCCCAACACGCCTATTAACCTTTCCACCAGCAGCAGGCCTTTTTCCACTCATTTTGGTGGTTAACTAATTCACAACTCTGGAGTTGTTTGCACAAAAAAACAATGGATGGGAACCGAGCAGAGCTGAGTGGCCAAACTGTGGTATTAGGCCAAAACTATTGGCTGGGTTAGATGCAGAAAAAAATTATAGTCAATTTGCAACCTGATGGAGGTCAGTATAGATGGACTAATAGACCAAGTCCCACACACTGCTAGAAGCCCAAATATTTTTTCAGAGCTAGATGCAGAAAAAATTCTATTCAATTTGCAACCGGATGGAGGTCAGTATAGATGCACTAATAGACCAAGTCCCACACACTGCTAGAAGCCCAAATATTTTTTCAGAGCTAGATGCAGATAAAAATTATTTTTAATTTGCAACCTGGTGGAGGTTAGTATAGATGGACTAATAGACCAAGTCCCACACACTGCTAGAAGCCCAAATATTTTTTCAGAGCTAGATGCAGATAAAAATTATATTCAATTTGCAACCTGATGGAGGTCAGTATAGATGGACTAATAGACCAAGTCCCACACACTGCTAGAAGTCCAAATATTTTTACAGAGCTAGATGCAGATAAAATTATTTTTAATTTGCAACCTGGTGGAGGTTAGTATAGATGGACTAATAGACCAAGTCCCACACACTGCTAGAAGCCTAAATATTTTTTCAGAGCTAGATGCAGAAAAAATTTATATTGAATTTGCAACCTGATGGAGGTCAGTATAGATGGACTAATAGACCAAGTCCCACACACTGCTAGAAGCCCAAATATTTTTTTCAGAGCTAGATGCAGAAAAAAATTATATTCAGTTTGCAACCTGATGGAGGTCAGTATAGATGGACTAATAGAACAAGTCCCACACACTGCTAGAAGCCCAAATATTTTTTCAGAGCTAGATGCAGATAAAAATTATTTTAATTTGCAACCTGGTGGAGGTTAGTATAGATGGACTAATAGACCAAGTCCCACACACTGTTAGAAGCCCAAATATTTTTTCAGAGCTAGACGCAGAAAAAAATTATATTGAATTTGCAACCTGATGTAGGTCAGTATAGATGGACTAATAGACCAAGTCCCACACACTTCTAGAAGCCCAAATATTTTTTCAGAGCTAGATGCAGAAAAAAATTATATTCAATTTGCAACCTGATGGAGGTCAGTATAGATGGACTAATAGAACAAGTCCCACACACTGCTAGAAGCCCAAATATTTTTTCAGAGCTAGATGCAGATAAAAATTATTTTTAATTTGCAACCTGGTGGAGGTTAGTATAGATGGACTAATAGACCAAGTCCCACACACTGCTAGAAGCCCAAATATTTTTTCAGAGCTAGATGCAGAAAAAAATTATATTCAATTTGCAACCTGATGGAGGTCAGTATAGATGGACTAATAGACCAAGTCCCACACACTGCTAGAAGTCCAAATATTTTTACAGAGCTAGATGCAGATAAAATTATTTTTAATTTGCAACCTGGTGGAGGTTAGTATAGATGGACTAATAGACCAAGTCCCACAAACGGCTAGAAGCCTAAATATTTTTTCAGAGCTAGATGCAGAAAAAATTTATATTGAATTTGCAACCTGATGGAGGTCAGTATAGATGGACTAATAGACCAAGTCCCACACACTGCTAGAAGCCCAAATATTTTTTCAGAGCTAGATGCAGAAAAAAATTATATTCAGTTTGCAACCTGATGGAGGTCAGTATAGATGGACTAATAGAACAAGTCCCACACACTGCTAGAAGCCCAAATATTTTTTCAGAGCTAGATGCAGATAAAAATTATTTTTAATTTGCAACCTGGTGGAGGTTAGTATAGATGGACTAATAGACCAAGTCCCACACACTGTTAGAAGCCCAAATATTTTTTCAGAGCTAGACGCAGAAAAAAATTATATTGAATTTGCAACCTGATGTAGGTCAGTATAGATGGACGAATAGACCAAGTCCCACACACTTCTAGAAGCCCAAATATTTTTTCAGAGCTAGATGCAGAAAAAAATTATATTCAATTTGCAACCTGATGGAGGTCAGTATAGATGGACTAATAGAACAAGTCCCACACACTGCTAGAAGCCCAAATATTTTTTCAGAGCTAGATGCAGATAAAAATTATTTTTAATTTGCCACCTGGTGGAGGTTAGTATAGATGGACTAATAGACCAAGTCCCACACACTGCTAGAAGCCCAAATATTTTTTCAGAGCTAGATGCAGAAAAAATTATATTGAATTTGCAACCTGATGGAGGTCAGTATAGATGGACTAATAGACCAAGTCCCACACACTGCTAGAAGCCCAAATATTTTTTCAGAGCTAGATGCAGAAAAAAATTATATTGAATTTGCAACCTGATGGAGGTCAGTATACATGGACTAATAGAACAAGTCCCACACACTGCTAGAAGCCCAAATATTTTTTCAGAGCTAGATGCAGAAAAAAATTATATTCAATTTGCAACCTGGTGGAGGTTAGTATAGATGGACTAATAGAATGATGCTGTGCCCAAAAGGTTTTACTTCACTAGGTGCAGTAAAACAATTGGTATTCTATACACAGGTGGTATATCTTGCAACACAGATAGGCTACTCCACTGACTAACACACTCTGCAATAGGTCAAAAAGGATTAGCTTTGCTAGATTTAGCCAAATGCTGTGAAAAAAACTTGCACAGCACTGGCACAGACCTGCCTGGCAAAAACTGATAGGAACTGATGTAACTTAGTCCTGAAAAGGACTGCAATTACAATTAGTCTTTACTCCCAACCTATCTATTTAAGAGCACAGACCTGCCTGATAAAACTCGTAGGAAATGCTGTAACCTAGTCCTTAAAAGGACTGCAATCACAACTATTCCCTACTCCCAAGCTATCTGTAGATTTGTGCGAAAATTGGCTTGAAATTAACAAGATATAGCGCACACAGCAACAGCGGTGCCGTCTAACACGCAGCTGCAGCAGTGAGAAAATGGTGGCGACGGGGAAAATGGCTGGGTCTTATAGGGCAAGGACATGTGACATACACTGCCAATGACACATGCCCTTGCTTGTGTGAAAAAAAGCAGTTCGCTCCATGTGTGCGCTGCTGATAGGCTGACAGATTGCACCTCCCCACTGTAAATGCGGGAAAGAGAAAAAAAAATGGAGATCTTCATTATTCCTGCAGAGATCCATCCCCTGCCCCTCCCCCCGCCCCACTGTACACTCAAACTGCGTATTAACATTAATTTTCAGCATTACTGAGAAAAAATCCAGTTATGATTTTGGTGCACGAACAGTTATCGAACATAACTTCGAACAGCCGAATTTTTTTCAAATCGTTCGTGTTCGCCGAACGGCTCGAACACCGCCCAAAACAGCTCGAATTTGAGATTGGCGAACAGTTCGAGTCGAACAACGCTCATCTCTATTAAGGGACACTGAAACAACGAGTGATAATTTTAAAATGCTCTGATTCTGAATCTTTTGAACCCATGAATAGAAAATCATCCAAATAATGGATAATGGACCTGTTATCAGTCTGGAATCCAACAACCCAATCCAGGAAGCAACTAAAAAAGTTTAAAATAATGACATGAAATGGAACTACCCATTGGGTCGGATTCAATATCGGATTTTGCTAAAAGAGCTGCGGCTCTAATCCAGGAGACAAAGAAGCCCGAGGCATTTTCCAATGGGATTCTGCTGTTAACATGGGGTGAAATAGATGGTGTATGTGACGCGCCCCCAGGGCAGTGGGGTACTCGGTGTCCGGACCTATGGATGCTGGGGGGGAATATGTCACAGTGGCTGGCCTGGTCCATGGCCCAGGGCGGTCAACAAAAAGGGGATAGTTTATATGGGATTTGTAGTTTGATCATGACGCCACCTGTGGTTTCTGGTAATTTGTACCAGCGCTGTTGTAGACCTCTGAGGCAGTTGATAGGCAGCTAGGATGGAACAGCTCCACACAGGTGGAGCGGGCCTCAGGGCAGTGTAGATTTTGACGGTGGGTGGTGATGCTGGGGCTTGTAGTGCAGTCGGGATGGCGCAGCAGCAGTAACTGACAGAGACAGGGGATTCGCTTCAATACCTTTACTGGTGCGGATGTCAGGTACGGTCCAAGGTACTCGGTAAGAAGGATGCATTTCAGGACTTCTCCCCAGTGGGCGGGTATAAGGCCTCCTGGTCCGTGTCTCCCTCTCTCTAAGCTCCTGGCCAGCCTGCAACTGGGCCTAGCTTCTGTGTCATGTTGTAATCTTCACCTGTCGCTTGGTAGTAGGACCTTCCGCTGGCAACCACTATCCCTGGGCGCCGGGGCCTTCGTGGCTCCTGGTCCTGTAATGGGTTTAGCTTCAGGCCGGCCAGGGACTTGTAGTCCTCCTGGTATGGCGGTGATCCCTACTGGGTAAAAAGGGTCCCTGTAGGCGTGGACCCGGTGTCCGGTTTGTATACTCGGGGGTGAGCCTATGATGCTCCTCTGCCCCCTCAACTCCTCTCTCCTCTCCTCTTTTCCTTCGGCCTCACTGGGGCCCTCAGAGCACAGCATCAGACGTGCTGCGTCTTTGCTGCTCTCAGCGTCAGCACGCTCTCCACAGGCTAGCTTCTGACTGACTGAACTGCCTGGCTCCACCCTCCATATATATATCCCCACGGGCTCCCTCTGGTGGTATGAGGTGGAAGGGTGGAGGTGTTTGTTTGTAACGAGGGCCTCTTGTGGAGAAGTCCATCCATGCACCCTTTTGGGTCCTGTGGTATCTGTGAACAGCAGGGTGCCACATTTCCCCCTAGTACAATTCAGTACTCCTGGACTGAAGCATTTTTTTTTTCAAAACAGGTAACAACAATAACAAAAATAACAACAATAATAAAGTTACAGTAAGTACCGTAACCCGGTGTCCATTTCACCGAAGAAAGTGTAACAAGGGTAACAAGAGGGACCCGCCTGAAAACCCTCAATGTGGGCCCTGGGCGTGACTACAGGGCATAAGTGATCCAGGTGCTGGACCACGTCTTCGGCCACGCCAAACGGGTTTTTGTTCAGTGGTCAAACAAGGGGGCACTTTTGATGAGTGCAACTATTTACAAGGACAGTTTTTGGCTGCTCACAGTCCTCAGCCTACAAGTCTCTGTACCCTGACGGGTAACTAAATGCATATATTATTTCAGTTCATACAATAAACAATAGGCAATACCTAACTGGGTAACTATTTATAATGTATGCACTTTGTGCTTATTCCCTAAACCTGGCAGGGATTTGGCCTTGTGTGCTGCGTATGGACCTTCGTAGCACTGGGGTGTTACTAGTGTCTGTGCATGCACTTTCTGTTAATCTAGCAGGTGTACGTGCTGGTAGATTATAAAACAGCCTTAATCTCTCTATGGGACTGGCAAGTGCTCTGTCCACTGAGCCTTCAGGCTCTGCTTCGACGGGTGATCCTCCTCTGACTGGGGACTCTTCCTGTTCCTGAGCAGGTTCTTCCAGAGCGCTCACAGGTTCTTCTTGTGGTTGATAGAAGTGTATTACGGGTATAATAACTGCTCCATCAAGTTGAGGCCAGTCCACAGGGAAATCTCATAGAACTGTGTGAAGCACTTCTTCCTTGGGTTCTTCGGGTACTATAGGAGGTACTTCATCCTCCGTTGTCTTCAGTAGACCTGGGCACACTTTCAAATGGTCTCTTTAGACTGTTGCGGTCGTTTTACCTCCATCTTTACTGATCAGGCAGGTTTTACTGTTGTCAAATCTGGAGTTTAGCACAGTGCAGGGCTCTCTTTTCCACTGGTCATCGAGCTTGTGACCTCTTCTTTCCCGCTTTAGCACTATCTCTCCAGGTGCCAAGGGTTCTGCTGGTGCATGTTTATTGTACTGTTCTTCTTGTTTTTCCCTTACTCTGTTTAGACTGTCTTCGACACAGGCCTGTACTCTCCTGTACTGCTCTTGCCGATTTGTATCCCAGTCTTCAGTGGACATATCTGCTTCAGGTTCTAACACTCCGAGCTCCAGGTCCATGGGCAACTATCCGGGTTTTGCTCTCATGAGGTACGCTGGTGTACAATTAGTAGAACTCACAGGTATGTAATTGTACAGATCTACCAGGTCCGGTAGTTTGTCTGGCCACTGGTTCCTTTCTTCCAAGGGTTAGGTTTTCAGCAGGTCTATGATGATGTTGTTCATTTTCTCACACAAATCATTGGTCTGAGGGTGATACGGCGTAGTCCGGATCTTCTTGCACCCATACAGATGACCAAATTCTTTAAACAGCTCGGCTTCAAAGGCAGGGCCTTGATCCGTCAGCACTTTGTCCGGGTATCCATGGGGCCTGCAGAAGTATGCTTGGAACGTTCTTGCTGCAGTTTCTGCTGTCAGATCCTTGACAGGGGCTACCACCAGGAACCGGGAATAATGATCCACCATGGTCAGTGCATTGGAGTAGCCTGACCTGCTGGGTGACAGCTTGACGTGATCCAGAGCAACGATCTCCAGGGGCTGGGTTGTCTTCATGGACTGCAAGGGTGCTTTCTGGCTGCCGTAGTCTTTCCTTCTGAGGCTACAGGGTCCACAATTCCGGCACCACCTCTCTATGGAACTCCGCATTCCAACCCAATAGAACTGGTCCTTAAGCAGGGTTTCCAGCTTCTTCCAGCCAAAGTGACCTGCTTGGTCGTGGTAGGCCTCTAACACCATCTGGATATCTGTCCTGGGTACAACAATCTGCCACACCATTTCATGAGTCTTGGGGTTGACATACCTTCTGCACAGCTTCTCTCTCTAGATGAACAGCCGGCTTCTCTCATTCCACAGGTGTTTAGCTTGTGGGGGAGCATCACTGTCCTGGGTCTCCTTCCAGCTGTGATGAGGTAGAGGGTTCAGCGTCCTTCCATGACGTCTTCTGGTGGCGTGTTGCTCGTGGACCACTCCTCTTCGGTGGAAAGCAGGTAATTCAACTTCCTCTAAATCATCCACTTCATCCTCGGTGTCTGACTGGTGGGGCATCCTTGACAGGGCATCAGCATTGGTGTTCTTGTGACCTGCCCGATACTTGATGGTGAACTGATAATTCAACAGTCTGGCCATCCAATACTGTTCCATGGCTCCCAACCTGGCTGTCTCCAGGTGTGTCAAGGGATTATTGTCAGTAAAGGCTGTGAATTTCGTTGAGGCTAGGTAATGCTTGAACCTTTCAGTGATAGTGTGTCACCCCAGGCCTGGATGCCACAAACATGTAAGGCTGTGTCTGAGAGCAGGAGGGAGGTTCTCTGGCCAGGGACCATTTGCATGCAGCACCTCCTGTCCCAGGCCAGTAGGGGGAGCAGGCTGCCCCTATAAAAGCTGGTACTGAGGGCAGGGTTAGAGAGACCAGGACCCACTTCTGAAGCATCCAGAAGGGTTCCCAGAAGAGAGGGACAGGTCAGCTGCAGCTGAGGAGTCCAGGAGGCAAAGGAGGAGCAGCAAGCCAGGGACAGAGGCGACGAGAGCCGGTCCTGGCAGAGAGAGAATTACACAACCGGACACTGGGTTTCGAGGCTGTCAGGGTTGCAAGCCGGGCAGCAGCTAACCAACCCGCAAGGGATTTCAGGTCCCTTGGCCTAAGAAGCCTGGAAGCTCCGCCATACAGAGGGACCGGTACAGCACGGAGAAGCTACAGGTACCTAAGGCCAGCTCAGGGACGTGGGCTATCATACCACTAAAGGGGGAGATAGTCAGCAAGGGCAGAGAGAGAACGGTAGGCCTACCCACTGACCCTGACCAGTGGAGCTCTCCCGAATGCCCTCAGACACCCAGGCCCATTCCTACCCTGTAGTCCTGGTGGGTCTGTGATAAGTTCTGCAGTAAAAGACCCTGGACTGCATTATTGGACTCTGTGTGATTACTGCGGTGCCTGCACCATCACCCCCAACATCCTATTACACTGCCCTGAGGCTACACTCCTCCCGTGGGGAGTTGTACTATTCCCTGTTGCATCCCCAACACCAGCCTCAGCGGTCTGCCTTGCAGCGGCGGTCCTCCCTGACCGCAATCCACGGGTGGCGTAGTCGGACTTTCAAAACCTACAAATACACTGCCACCGCATATGGTCTGACCACCCTGAGCCACGGGACCGTGTCGCCACTACTACTCCCAGCATTGCCCTGAAGCCCGGTTCCGAGTGCCCCACGGCCCAGGGGGCGAGTCAGCTTTGGCGTAGTCGGCAGGATTGTGACCAACCCGCCACAAACGGGTATTGCGTGCCTGAAAGAGACTGTACATGTACCTTAAAAGGAGGTTTCCCGCCATCCGAAGCCGTTTCCCGCCATCTGGAGCCGTTTCCCGCCATCTTCGGTCGTCTCCCGCCATCTTCAGTCATTTCCCGCCATCTTCAGCCCTTTTCCCGCCATCGGACACCATCTTCAGGACGCCACGCGGGAAGAAGAGGGGCGTGGACGTCCAAAGCGCGCGAGACTTGAAGCCCCGCCCTACGCACCGATGCTGCGCAAGGTCCTGGAAGGGAGAGAGAGCGACGCTGACGTCACCAGGACGCAAGGTCCTCGTACGGATCAGCGCCAGCGGAGCCACGGCCTACAGAAGAGGATCGTCGGAAGGTAGGCCACGCTTAACTAGGGGGGAGGAAGATGACGGACGCGGAGGGGCCTTCTACAACCGGCGGGGCTGCAGCAGCGGTGATGCCGCTCTCTATGCCCTACATCCCCGGAGCAGCCTGGCTGCCCCAATACTCAGGGGACTCCCATACATTAACTGACTTTAGAGAAAGACTGCACAGTTTATTTAAAGTTTACCCCCTGACAGAAGAACAGAAAGTAAGCATTCTGACGGGGCAGCTAACCGGTGCAGCCCAGCGGGAAGTGAAATCATGGTCAGATGAGGAGAAAAGGACAGTAAAGGACATTCTGACCCGGCTGCGGAGTACTTTTGATACTCGTACCTCAGCAGAAATCAAAATGCGGTTTTATGGCTGTAAGCAGCGGGCCCAGGATAGTATCAGAGACTATGCCTTGAACCTGCAAGAAGCCCTGAGAGCTATCAAACAAGCTGACCCTGGCAGCGTGCAGGACACTGATAAACTGTTTACTGACCAGTTCATAGAAGGTCTGCTGTCCAGCGCCCACAGAACCCAGCTGCGCCTCATGGCCCTACAGAACCCCGATTTGACTTTTGCGCAGTTCAAGGATAGGGCCTTCCGGGTGCTCAGAGAACCCGCACCAGGTGGCGCTGTAGCTTCCCGGCGCCCTGCCATCACTTTCCACCAGGGGGCAGCGCCTTACCCCACAGACCTTGTGGGGGCTGATGCATAGGCCCTAAATCCAACCCAGCCTGCAGACATGCACCATCAGGTCCAGGAGCTAACAAAGAGTGTGGCTGCATTAACCAGGACCGTACAGTCGTTGCAGATGGAACTGTCAAGACCAATCGAGCTGGCTTCCAGTCCGGAGGATGTCCCGTGGCGTTGACAGAGGAGGATCCCGCCGTTCAGAGGGAGGCCCACCGACCGCTACACTGAGGATGGACAGCCGATTTGCCGCCGTTGCAGTCAGCCAGGACACATAGCAAGGTACTGTACTTTAAATGGGTCTGACCTGGGGCAGAGGGCCAACCCCCAGGCATAAGGTCATCAGGCCCGTCTAATTGGCGTCATAAGTACGTGGGGGGACGCCCGGTCTTACCCGTGGTGCTGGACGGTATCCCCATGAGTGCACTGCTGGACACCGGGTCTCAAGTGACTACCATCCCCTACGTACTTTTCAAGCTGTACTGGAGTGACGGTGACATAACCCGCTACCCAGACGATGACTTAAGCATCATTGCCAGCAATGGCCAACCTGTGCCGCAGGTGGGGTTCAGAGAGATGACCATCAAGATTGGTAAGGTGGAACTGCCGGCACAGGGAGTGATCATTGTGGACATTGATCGTCCCCCTAAAATAACTGTGGGTACTAATGTAATTGAAAACTGTCTTTCAGAAGTAATTATGATTTTGCAGCAGGTGGCGATGAATGCGAGCTCCAGCCAACAGAGGGTCCTCCAGAAAGAGATAAGAGCCCTGATGAGACGGCAACAGGTAGAACTGTCTGGTGGTGAGATCGGTAGCGTAAGAATGAGTGACCCATTCCCCATTTCCATGCCTCCCAAAAGTGAAATGATGATCTGGTGTCGGACTGCAATTGGGTTGAGAGGCAGAGACTACCAAGCCATGGTAGAACCTGTGTACTCAGAGAGCAGGCCCACCATTTTGACAGCCCGGGGGGTGGTTGATGTCCATCATGGGAGGGTGCCCGTTCGCATTCTCAACATTGGGGAGAGGGAGGTACACTTACCCAGGTACGCTACACTGGCCAAACTGTTTGCTGTTGAGCACAAAGCTATCAGGGCCAGAAACAAAAGGAGGACTGGTGCCAGAAACTCCATGTGGGTGCTGACTCCACTCCCCTGCACCAAAAACAAGGAGTCTACCGGGTGGTACAGGAGTACGAGAGAATCATTAGTAAGCACCCGCTAGACTTCGGCAGAGTAAAAGGGATAGAACACCATATCTCCACGGGGAGCCACCCACCTATAAAAGAGAGACACAGGCCTGTACCCCCTGCACATTATCAGAACGCAAAGGGTATGCTGAGAGAACTGAAAGAAGCTGGGGTCATTAGAGATAGCTGTAGCCCCTGGGCAGCTCCCTTAGTTTTGGTAAAAAAGAAAGACGGTAACATGAGAATGTGCGTGGACTATAGACAAATTAATCGTATCACCCATAAAGATGAGTACCCATTACCTAGGATAGAGGAGTCTTTAGCAGCTCTAAAATCAGCTAATTTCTTCTCTACTTTGGACCTTACTAGTGGGTACTGGCAGGTTCCTGTGGCAGAGGCTGACAAGGAGAAGACCGCCTTCACCACCCCGATGGGACTGAGTGAGTTCAACTGTATGCCCTTGGGGCTCTGCAATGCACCAGGGACCTTCCAGAGGCTGATGGAATGCTGTCTAGGGCACCGAAACTTCGAGATGGTCCTCCTTTACCTGGACGATGTGATCGTCTATTCGAAGACTTACGAGGACCATCTAAAGCACCTGGCCGAGGTGTTCGAAGTCCTGGCAGGCTACGGCCTGAAAGTGAAGCCTTCAAAGTGCCACCTGTTAAAACCGAAGGTCCAGTACCTAGGACACGTGGTAAGTGCAGAGGGAGTTGCCCCCGACCCCGACAAAGTTACAGCCATCAAGAGCTGGCCAAGCCCCTCTAACATCAAGGAAGTGAGGCAATTCCTCGGGTTGGTAGGCTACTACCGAAGGTTCATCCTCGGTTTCACTAGATGGCAGCCCCTATGCAGGACCTTCTAATAGGGCAATCTAAATCCAAAAGTCACAAGCCACCCTTCAAGTGGGACAAGCCGGAAGAGGAGTCCTTCCGCCAGTTGAAGATGGCCCTCACGGGGGATGAGATCCTGGCCTACCCCGATTATGGTCAGCCTTTTATCCTCCACACAGATGCCAGTAATGTGGGCCTGGGAGCCATACTGTCACAGAACCAACAGGGCAGAGAAAGGGCGATCGCATATGCCAGGCAGAAGCTGAGGCCCACTGAAAGAAACCCGAAGAATTACAGCTCCTTCAAGCTAGAATTCTTGGCAGTGGTGTGGGCCGTCACAGAACGGTTTAAACATTACCTGGCCTCCGCAAAGTTCACCGTGTACACGGACAACAACCCGTTGACACATCTGGACAATGCAAGACTAGGTGCCCTAGAACAGCGGTGGATGGCCCACCTATCCAATTATGACTTCACAATCAAATACCGGGCAGGCAGAACCAACACCAACGCAGACGCCCTATCAAGAATACCCCACCTACCTGAAGGAGAAGACGACTCGGAAGAGCAGGAGGAAATAGAGCTCCCTGCGTTCCACCGGTATGGGGCCACTCAGCATTCTCACCGGGTAAGAAACAATGTTCAACCCCTTACCCCACCACGGCTGGGCTGAAACTCAAGATAGCGACCCTGCAATACGCCTGGTGAAAGACATGTTAACCCAGGAAGACGCTAGCCCTGGCCCGGACGCTCCAGAGGAAGCCAAGCAGATATGGAAGGAGAAAAGCAGGCTATTCCTCTACGAGGGTAAGCTGTGCAGAAGGCTTGTCAATCACCGGACGCACGAGCTGATCTGGCAGATAGTGGTCCCAAGGCGAGATGCAGCAATGGTCCTGGATGCCTACCTTGACAGAGCGGGACACTTCGGGTGGAAGAAACTGGAGTTCCTACTGAGAGAGCGGTTCTACTGGGTCGGCATGAGAAGGGCCATCGAGAAGTGGAGCAGGGACTGTGGCCCAAGTCACCTCAGAAGGAAGGACCGTACCAGCCAGCAGACACCCTTGAGGCCCATCGTCACCAGGCAGCCTCTTGAGCTGGTAGCTCTGGACCATGAGAAATTGGCTCCAAGCCGGTCGGGCTACGTCTATGCCCTGACAATTGTGGACCATTACTCCTGGTTCCTGGTAGTGGTTCCTGTTAAAGACCTGACAGCCCAAACAGCGGCCAGAGCCTTCCAGCAACACTTCTGCCATCCACATGGGTATCCGGAACAGGTCTTGACAGATCAAGGTCCAGCGTTTGAGGCTGAAGTATTCCAGGAGTTCTGCAACCTCTACGGCTGTAGGAAGATTCGGACAACGCCTTACCTCCCGCAAACCAACGGGCTGTGTGAGAAAATGAACAACATCGTCATTGATCTCCTCAAGACGTTACCCCTGGAAGAACGCAGCCTGTGGCCGGAGAAGCTGCCAGACCTGATTGACTTGTACAACCATATCCTGGTGAATGCTACAAATTGCACCCCGGCTTACCTGATGCGAGCAAGACCAGGTAAGCTGCCGATCGACCTGGAGATGGGAGTCCTGACACCCGAGGACACCTCCCCAGATGCGGACTGGGATACGGAACGGCAGCTACAGTACATGAAGGTACAGGAGAGTGTGGAAAGGAGTCTGGCTCAAGCGAGAGAAAAGCAAGAGAGGCTCTTCAACCAACACGCCCCTGCTGGTCCCCTGGAACCTGGTGAGCAGGTCCTGAAGCGGAAGAGAAGGCTACACAAGCTGGACGACCAGTGGGAGAGAGACCCGTACACGGTGCTGCAGTCCGACCACGACAACCCGAAGGTATGTGTGATTACCAAGGATGGAGGAGAGACCACTAGCACCGTCTCCAGAGACCACCTAAAACGGTGCCCCGAGCAACTACAGAGTCCAAGTGAAGATCAAGATGACCTTGAACCCGCAGAGGACAAGGAAGAGATGATCAGCACAGTTCTCGGAGAGTTCCCCCGGACCTGGACTCAGATAAATGGCGCGATAGTGGTACCCGTCCTACACTTCCTTCAGCATACCCAGCAGGAGCCTACAGGAAGGCAGGAAGAACAAGAAGAGCAAGCAGCCCCAGAGGCGGAAGAACCCACGCCAGCAGCCCAGGAGAGTCAACCCTCTTCTGACAGTGAGCCTGCCATGCCTGCGGTAAGCCAAAGGACTCGCAGACAGCTGCCTGCCCTGCCTGTACACCCAGCTAGTAGCTGTACCCTCAATGATAGTGGGGAAAGCCAGGTTGGTCCACCACCAGACAGTGGGTTAAGGAGGTCAACCAGGAGCACTAGGGGTCAAACACCAGCTCACTGGAGGATATAGGTACAAGATCTAAATGTACCATGTAAATATTTAATATGTTTGTTACCTGTAACTAATAGTGTTTTCTCCAGTTTTTCTAGATATATGGACTGACAGGTTATGAACTTTGGATAACCGGAACTACCTTGTAAATAGTTGCACTTGGTGCCTCTTGCGAAGATGGCCACGGAAGAAAAACCTGTCTGGTGTGGCCCCGTGTGGTCCAAAGTAGTTTGCTTCGCCTTGCAGCCACGCCCAGGGCCAATGCTTGGGGTTTGCTTTGGACAGGTATCGCACCGTTTAAGACTTCGCCTTGTTGGGTGAAACGGACACCCGGTCACAGACCACACTGTGACCTAAAGAACTCAATATGTGGTGTTGTTTGTTGTTTTCTTCTCTGTTATGTTTATGTTATAATTTATACCCTGTATCTGTGTTTCTTGTTTAGTCCCGGAGTACTAAGCTTTACTAGGGGGGAATGTGTCACCCCAGGCCTGGATGCCACAAACATGTAAGGCTGTGTCTGAGAGCAGGAGGGAGGTTCTCTGGCCAGGGACCATTTGCATGCAGCACCTCCTGTCCCAGGCCAGTAGGGGGAGCAGGCTGCCCCTATAAAAGCTGGTACTGAGGGCAGGGTTAGAGAGACCAGGACCCACTTCTGAAGCATCCAGAAGGGTTCCCAGAAGAGAGGGACAGGTCAGCCGCAGCTGAGGAGTCCAGGAGGCAAAGGAGGAGCAGCAAGCCAGGGACAGGTGCGACGAGAGCTGGTCCTGGCAGAGAGAGAACTACACAACCGGACACTGGGGTCCGAGGCTGTCAGGGTTGCAAGCCCAGCAGCAGATAACCAACCCACAAGGGATTTCAGGTCCCTTGGCCTAAGAAGCCTAGAAGCTCCGCCACACAGAGGGACCGGTACAGCACAGAGAAGCTACAGGTACCTAAGGCCCGAGTCGCAAGCCATACAGGCGTAGTACACGGCAAGCTCAGGGACGTGGGATATCATACCACTAAAGGGGGAGATAGTCAGCAAGGGCAGAGAGAGAACGGTAGGCCTACCCACTCACCCTGACCAGTGGAGCTCTCCCGAATGCCCTCAGACACCCAGGCCCATTCCTACCCGGTACTCCTGGAGGGTCTGTGATAAGTTCTGCAGTAAAAGACCCTGGACTGCATTACTGGACTCTGTGTGATTACTGCGGCGCCTGCACCATCACCCCCAACATCGAATTACACTGCCCTGAGGCTACACTCCATAGTTGTACTATTCCCTGCTGCATCCCCAACACCAGCCTCAGCGGTCTGCCTTGCAGCGGCGGTCCTCCCTGACTGCAATCCACGGGTGGCGTAGTCGGACTTTCAAAACCTACAAATACACTGCCACCGCATATGGTCTGACCACCCTGAGCCACGGGACCGGGTCACCACTACTACTCCCAGCATTGCCCTGAAGCCCGGTTCCGAGTGCCCCACGGCCCAGGGGGCGAGCCAATAGCCCAGACCAAGGCCAGCAACTCCAGCTTGAAGGAACTGTAATTCTTTGGGTCCCTCTCAGTAGAGCGAAGCTTCCTACTGGCATACGCAATCACCTTTTCTCTGCCATTTCTGGGACAACACAGCTCCCAGTCCCTCGTTGCAGGCGTCGGTGTACAGCAGGAAAGGCTGGCTGTAGTCAGGGTAGGCCAGGATTTCTTCACCGGTTAGGACTTCCTTCATTGCTGCAAAGGATTCAGCCTGCTCTTTGCCCCACTGGAATGTGGGACTCTTTCCTCTTTTGGACTGTCCTACCAGGAGGTCTTGTAGAGGTGCTACCTTTTTGGTATAGTCCTTTATGAACCTCTTGTAGTACCCGACCAGTCCCAGGAATTGCCGTACCTATTTGATGCTTCTCGGTTCAGGCCACTTCTGGATGGCAGTGACCTTCTCCGGGTCTGGTGCTACTCCCTCTGAGCTGACTACGTGTCCCAGGTACTGAACCTTCTGCTTGAGCAAGTGGCATTGAGAAGGTTTTAGTTTCCTCCCACACCGGGGCAATGCTTCAAATACCTCCACCAGGTGCTTTAGATGGTCTTCATACATCCTCGAGTACACGATAACGTCATCCAGGTATAGTAGCACTGTCTCAAAGTTCCGGTGTCCTAAGCAACACCCCATCAGCCTCTGTAACGTTCCGGGTGCGTTGCAGAGTCCAAAAGGCATGCTATTGAATTCACACAGTCCCATTGGGGTGGTGAAGGCTGTCTTCTCCCGGTCTTCCTCAGCAAGAGACTTGCCAGTACCCAGTAGTGAGATCCAATGTAGAGAAGTAATTGGCAGATTTTAGTGCAGCCAGGCATTCCTCTATACGGGGCAAAGGGTATGCATCTTTATGTGTTATACGATTAATTTGTCTATAATCTACACACATCCTCGTGCTACCGTCCTTCTTTCTGACCAGGACCAGGGGAGCTGCCCAGGGACTACAGCTATCTCTTACTACCCCTGCCTTTTTCATGTCATGCAACATTTCCTTGGCTTTTTGGTAATATGCTGGTGGTATGGGTCTGTAATGCTCTTTAATGGGTGGGTGGTTACCGGTGGATATGTGGTACCCCTTTAACCGTTCCAAAATCAAGTGGGTGTTTACTAAACACTTGTTCATATTCCTGAACCACTCTGTAAACACCGTGTTTCTGATGGACAGGGGTGGCGTCAGTCCCAACATGGAGCTGTTGACACCAATCCTCCAGCTGAGCTTCAGAGTCATTGTACTCCACTGTATCTGGTGGGGTCAAGGATTCCACTGTGTGTATGGCATCATTATTCACAGTATACAATCTGGCAACAGTGGTGTATCTTGGCAATTTAATTTCCTCCTCCCCACAATTTAGGAGACGTACAGGTACCCTCCCATTGCGTACATCAACTACCCAACTAGCAGTTAGGAGTGTAGGTCTGTGCTCTGAGCTAATGGGCTCCACTACCGCCTGGTAGTTCTGTCCCTTGAGACCTATTGCTGCCCTACACCAAATCAGCATCTCACTCATTGGGGGAATCACAATGGGTATCGGGTCTGTTACCCGTACATTACCAATCTCACCATCTGTAAGCTTTACCTGTTGCTGGTACAAGAGGGCTCGAATTTCTTTCTGGAGCACCTTCCTCTGCCCTGGTTTGGCAGTGTCAGCAATCTGTTGGAGTAAAAACAACACTTCTCCCAAACAGTTACCAACAATATTTGTACCAAGTACATATAGGGATTGGTATCACCAGGGTTAGATTCTATAACAATTAGTCTTTGGTCCTTTAGTTCCACTCTCCCCACCTTCACTGTCACATCCTTAACCCCTACTAGATTAAGAGGAAGGCTGTTAGAGGCATACACAGAGAGGTTCGGGGCTTGCGGGTGGAGTTCATCTATGGACCAGTACCTTTTGTAGAGGACATTAGGTATGATGGTTACATGTGAGCCGGTGTCAAGTAACGCAGGTGTTGCTATGCCGTCCACCACGATGGACAGGAAAGGCCTTCCTCCTACGAACTGGTCGTACCAGCTTGATGGGCCTGTTTGAGTTACTCCTGGGTGTCGGCCTTCAGCCCCAGGGTTTGACCATTTAAAGGACAGTTCCGCACAGTGTGGCTTGCCTTGTGGCAATGGTAGCAGATGAAATCTCCTGGAGGGCAACGTTGGTCGTTGGTCCTCCCAGGGGGAGGCGTTGTCCTCCTACGGGGTGGCATTGTCCTCCTACGGGGTGGCGTTGTCCTCCTTCTTCTCCTCATCCAGGGGACATCCTCAGCACTGTCTGCGAGTAGCTTCCTTCCGTCCGGCTCAGGCTCCGTCTCTAGCTGCAGAGTGCTCAGGACAGTGGTCAGGGTTTTACTTAGCTGGCGCACTGCAGAGCGCAGGCTATCCAGCTCGCTAGGGGGCACAGTTTGCATCTTTGTTTCAGCCGTTAATGAAGGAGCAGTGGGTGCTGCGGGCACTGGGGTGGCCCCACCCTGGTAACGCTGGATAGCAGTCCCTGATGTTTCCAGGGGCTGAAGGCCCTTAATAGCCATGTCCTTCAGGGTGTCAAAGGTGGCATTTGGATGATCTAAGGCCCACTACCGTACAGTTCTGCTCTCCTCCTGGGACCTCAACCCCCGGATGAATTGTTCTGTCAGAATTTTATTCTCATCTTGTATGCTGGCTGGACTAACCTGTTTCAGGGCCCGCAGGGCTTCTTGTAAGCGCCAGGCATAGTCCCGGATACTGTCCTCAGGTTTCTGGGTACAGTGGTAGTACCTCATCCGGAGATCTGTCTCAGTGCGGTTTTCAAAGACAGTTTGCAGTCTCTTAAAGATAACGGATACTGATTCCTGGTCTGCGGCTGGTCAGGTTTCAACTTCTCGCTCTGAGGCATCAGTCAATTGTCCCAGCACAACAGCGGCTCTCTGCTTACCAGTCATTGAATATGTTACGCTCGCGCCCGGACTGACTGGCATGAGCGTGATTAGTGATCCCACTGTACCATGAACCGAGGAGTGCCTGGAGGGACGTAACTAAGTATCAACCCGATCCGACCAAGGTCGCATGGCGGCTTAGTCGACTCCATGGACCAAGGAGGAACCGAGCAGAGGGAACAGGTGTGACTCCAGGTCAGATCCCGGTCACAGTTGTTGACACACACGGGGGAATGCAGGAACAGGCAGGTTAGACTGGCATACAGGCAGGTGGGTATTGGCAAGTACGTCTGGTATGCAGACAGGAGGGTACTGGCAAGTACGGCTGGTATGCAGACAGGTGGGCACTGGCAAGCACGGCTGGTATGCAGACAGGTGGGCACTGGCAAGCATGGCTGGAATGCAGACAGGTGGGCACTGGCAAGCACGGCTGGTATGCAGACAGGTGGGTACTGGCAAGCACGGCTGGTATGCAGACAGGGAGATACTAGCAGGTTGGAGCGCAGGCTGGATAGAGTCCAGTATAGACTGGGAGACAGGTTCAGAGCTGCAGATGTGGTAGTCAAGCAGAGTAAAGCGAAACCGCCAGAGCAGAGGAAAAGGCAGAGCAGAGAGGAACTGCTGGAGCGGTGGACAAGGCAGAGCAGAGCGAAACCGCAGGTGCGGTGGACGAGGCAGAACAGAGTGAAACCGCAGGTGCGGTGGACAAGGCAGAGCAGAGCGGAACTGCCGGAGCAGTGTCCAAAGCAGAGCAGAGAGAAGCCGCCGGAGTGGTGGGCAAGGCAGAGCAGAGGGAAGCCGCCAGAGAGGTGGGCATGTCAGAGAAACAGAGATAACAGGTCTGGGTATGCAGCCCCCAGAGTGGCGGAAACAGACTAGAAGTCAGAGATAACAGGTCTGGGTATGCAGCCCCCAGAGTGGCGAAAACAGACTAGAAACAGGACAGGGCCTGGCAATTCAGTAGCAAAGACTAACTGAGTGAAGGTGTTGCTCAGGCACCTCTTTCTGGGTGGAGGGGGTTTAAATATCCAGTGACTCACAGCAATAGGCTGGAGACGCATTAGGGGTGCGCCCACAGCAGCTATAAGAATCAGGAAGTAACCGGGCCGCCGCCCTAAGCAGTCAGTCAAGAGAGCAAGGTTTGTAGGCTGGACTGACAGGTAAGATTGCGGTCTTGCATAGTGGGAGGTGGTCCACTATGCAGGCACGCCGCCAGGGATGTTACAGAATACATGTCCAATACACCACATATCCTTCTCTTGAATCCAGACAGGGTGTCTGGTTTGCCATCATACTGGGGAAGCCATTTTGCTCCAGGAATATACGGCAGGGCCATGGGTATTAACAGAGTCACGACCCCTGCTGGTGGGACGGCCGCTCCACCCTAAGTAGCGCCGGGCGCAAGTTGAGCATCAGGAGCGTTAACTGGTGCTCCAGCGTTTTGCTGGTCGTCGGCCATGTTTGCGCCCCCCTAGTGAACCGTAGCCTACCTCCTGTTTCTTTAATCGGGTAGGCCGCAGCTCTGCAGGCGACGGTCTCCATCCAGGACCTGACACTTCCAGGTGCCCCATCAGAGCGCGAGATGGGGCTTGAGCTTCGTGCTCTTCTAGCAGTCACGCCTCTCCGATTCCCACGGTTACGCCCCTCTTCTTCCCGCGCGGCGACGCGGTAATGGCGGTGATGTTCAGCACAGTTAAAATACGGCACACAGTACCCGGTGGCAACGGGCACGAAATCCTGTTCATGACGCCAGAGATGACGCGCCCGCAGGGCAGTCGGGTACTCGGTGTCTGGGCCTATGGATGCTGGGGGGGAATATGTCACAATGGCTGGCCCGGTCCGTGGCCCAGGGCGGTCAACAAAAAGGAGATAGTTTATATGGGATTTGTAGTTTGATCGTGACGCCACCTGTGGTTTCTGGTAATTTGTACCAGCGCTGCTGCAGACCTCTGAGGCAGTTGAAGGGCAGCTAGGATGGAACAGCTCCCCACAGGTGGAGTGGGCTTCAGGGCAGTGTAGATTTTGACGGTGGGTGGTGATGCTGGGGCTTGTAGTGCAGTCGGGATGGCGCAGCAGAAGTAACTGACAGAGACAGGGGATTCGCTTCAATACCTTTACTGGTGCGTATGTCAGGTACGGTCCAGGGTACTCGGTAGGAAGGGTGCACTTCAGGACTTCTCCCCAGTGGGCGGGTATAAGGCCTCCTGGTCCGTGTCTCCCTCTCTCTAAGTTCCTGGCCAGCCTGCAACTGGGCCTAGCTTCTGTGTCGTGTTGCTCTCTTCACCTGTCGCTTGGTAGTAGGACCTTCCGCTGGCAACCACTATCCCTGGGCGCAGGGGCCTTCATGGTTCCTGGTCCTGTAATGGGTTTAGCTTCAGGTTGGCCAGGGACTTGTAGTCCTCCTGGTATGCCGGTGATCCCTACTGGGTATAAAGGGATCCTGTAGGCGTGGACCCAGTGTCCGGTTTGTATACTCGGGGGTGAGCCTATGATGCTCCTCTGCCCCCTCAACTCCTCTCTCCTCTCCTCTTTTCCTTCGGCCGCACTGGGGCCCTCAGAACACAGCATCAGACGTGCTGCGTCTTCGCTGCTCTCAGCGTCAGCACGCTATCCTGAGACTAGCTTCTGACTGACTGAACTGCCTGGCTCCACCCTCCATATATATATCCCTCTGGTGGTATGAGGTAGAAGGGTGGAGGTGTTTGTTTGTAACGAGGGCCTCTTGTGGAGAAGTCCATCCATGCACCCTTTTGGGTCCTGTGGTACCTGTGAACAGCAGGGTGCCACATATGATTCGGAATGTGTCCTTTTTTTTTTTTTGTAACTATGCCCAATGGTGAAACTCTAAAGTTCCAAAATGGAGGTGATTCGAAAGGTCCAACAATCCTTCCTAATGCAACCTCTTTATTGATATTATTACGCAGGTTCTTGTGGTATTCGCGGGCTGATATCTCGGGGTGTTCTCTGGCTGATTTTAAATTACTAGTGAAATACGGGATCCTATTAAATTTATACAGCATGAAAAAAACACGTAAATAGAACAAAAACGAAGTTGACCACAACATCTTTGTTATGATATTGGTCTAACCAAGGGCCCCTCGCGAATATGCTGATCGGGGTCCTTATGTTTCTAGCATTCACCGGGTGAGGGTTTAGTTGGTAATTTACTTGAGGGAAGGGGGAAATGCGCTGCTGGAAGAGCTCCCCCGTAGGGGGATGCTCCAGGTCTACAGACAACCACTGAGCGGTGACCTTCTCCTGAGGAATGACCAGTGGCCGCTTCTGAAAAGGAGGGCAGTTTAAAAGATAACATGAACTTGAGCCAAACATCTGTTGCTTTGACTGCCCCCCAACCCATTTGAGGTTGCAAGGTAAGCAGACTCCAGAACGCATCGTCATAGTGCCACCAGGCGGTACTGCCATGCTTTATAAGAATTATATATCAAATCTTGATATATAAATAACTCAGATGCTTCTGTCCTATAACGAAGCCTAAAACAGTGAAAACCTGTAATCAATTAAACATGGTTTTCGCTGACTTTTGCTTGCTTCTATCAAAACGTCTATCAACTGGTTTCCTATCCTTATTGACTGTGTGTTGATCCACCGATAATAATGACTAAATGTCTATATAGCTATTTTTACAAAATGTATTTCTGACCTCGTCATCTACATGACACCGTAGGGAACTCATCCCACAGAAAAGTAATCTTTATAAACACTAGCTAAGGTACAGACAACTTTACCTTCAAGGATTACAGTACTAGTTGGCACAAAAAACTGCTCCATTAAAGCCTTAAAGAGAATCTGTCACCACTTTGTAGTTATCAGACCTCTACTATGGACATACAGGGTATAGAAAAGTAAATCTATAAATACCTGTATGACCCATAGTAGAGGTTTGATTGCAGAGAAAAGCGCTTTAATCAATTCTATTTTGTACAGGCTTGGCATCCGGGAGACGCTAAGCTATCCCTCCTATGTGCTTATTATTCCCCCAAATCCCCACCTATCTGCTTAATTATCATATTATATGTGACGTGCACTGTGCTCCCTGACTTCCCGGGCATGTGCAAAGTGCCGCTCACATAGAGCGCGCTTTGCTTCATCCCGGCCCCGTCTGCCTATACACTGCGCTGCAGGGTTCTATTGCGCAGGCGCTGGGGTGTCACTGTCACTTCCCGGTGCCTGCACAATAGAACCCTGCAGTGCAGTACACAAGTAGACGGGGCTGAGATGAAGCAAAGCGCGCTCTATGTGAGCGGCAGTTTGCGCATGCATGGCACAGAAGGGAGCACAGTGCACGTCACAGGGCCCTGTGACGTGTAGGGGCAGGGGGAATATGATAATTAAGCATATAGGCGGGGATTTGGGGGAATAATAAGCACATAGGCGGGGATTGCTTGGCATCTCCCGGACACCAAGCCTGTACAAAATAGAATTGATTAAAGCACTTTTCTCTGCAATCAGACCTCTACTATGGTCCATACATGTATGTATAGATTTACTTTTCTATAACCTGTATGCCCATAGTAGAGGTCTGATATTGTGGCGCCCCTGAGGGTTCAGTCGCCACAGGGGTACTGCACCTCAGATAGAGGTGTGGTATCTCCTCTTCCAGGTAAGGATGGAGCATCACTCAGGACCCCACTTCACCATTCAACACTACACCACTCCTGTCCTGTAGGGGGCCTAAATGCACCAGGGTGCTGCCCCTGTCCAGGATAGAGGAGATGGGGGGAACCAAAGATAGGGGGAACCTAGTAGTGGGTGAGGGTGGAGGACACACTTTTAGGAGGCACTTATTGATTGATATATAATCAACAGCCATCTTAAGTTCAAGGTCTTTGATTGAGGGTCTTCTGTCAGGGTCCAGTAAGAGTCTGTAGCTAGCTGAAGATTCGCAGTCCTCGTACTCTGGCCTTGAGACGAGGAGCGGGTCAGAGTTAACCACTGTCTCTACCCGGTCAAGGTCCTGTCCTAAGAAGGCCTAGGAGGGGAGCAGAGGAGATAGGCTCCACAGGCAAAAGGATCCCAGGGGGATATGGACGGAGCGGAGTCGCCACCTGTATTCTTCACTCTGGCTTAGTCAGAGGGATTCCTGCTGCAAGAGGGGTGACCGGCCCCGGATATCTGACTTTGTCACTTCACATCTCAGTCAGAAAAGCCCGGAGGCTTAGTGGATCCCAGGGGGGTACGGACGGAGCGGAGTCGCCATCTGTATCCCTTAAACTGTATTTACCCAGTGGGACTCGGCCTTACACCAAGTTCATACCACACACAGTCAGGAGAAGACTTAGTGGATGAACTTACCAAGGAGAGGAACACACACACCAGCGGGGTCTCGACAGGTGCTCCTGATCTACCTGGGAAGTGCTGAGCCCCCCTTCCTGGTGGCCGCAGTACGCCGTGTGTAGCAGAGAGAAGCTTTGCGGTTGAAATTTCATCTAAAGTGAGTAAAGACCCAGATGACTTCATACACCGCCTCCGCTTGTTTATTCCTGCGCGGCACTGCACCCACCATACTTCCACATAGTCCTCCAACCCACTGCCCTGAGGCCTACTCCGCCTGTGGGGAGTAGTACCAACTGTGCTGCTAGAACACCGGCCTCAGAGGACTGTCGCAGCGCTGGTGGCCATCACCAGGAACCGCAGGTGGCGTAGTCGAAAAACCACTCATCCTCAAAAGCCCATTATTTTAATGTGACAGCCCTGGGCACGGAATGGATCGAGGCCACGACTGCATCCCCGGCAACATCTACATTGACCCGGCTCCGAGTACCCCACCGCTCAGGGAGGGCGATAGGTGTCACAATATCTCCAAAGTGGTGACAGATTGCCTTTAAGGACAGGTAAAGAACTGAAATGATCACTGTATGCAAGCAATTATACAGACATCAAGATATAACCCTAGAGAGTATTAGGAATTAGAAGCACTTTATCAATCATTTTTTAAAGATGCATTTATTATCTCTGAATGCTAAATGTATGTGTGTAAAAAGTAATTTTAATTGTCCCTGCTCTCCCTGCCTGCAGCCAGCTGATAGAAAGTGGTCTTGGACTAGTCAAGTGTCAGCAGGCAGATAGAGCAGGGAGAATTAAACACTGTTTTTAAAAATGTACATTTAGCATTTATGGATAATAAAGACATCATTAATTATGAGTAAATCCCGATGTCAAGTTCCTTTTCATGCCAAATGCCCAGATAGTCTTGGGTTTATGCTTTATAATTACATATTTTACCAGGTTTATGCCATAATCGACAGCAGAGGAGGCAATGCCTGCTTCCAAGGTGATCAAGGATAATGTAGGGGTAAATGTTACTCCCCTGTAGCCTAGGTAAATAGACCTTTATGAAACTATGAGAAAAAACATACTTTGTTCAGGTATATTACCGATTTATACTATAAACTTGGGCATGTGAGAAATACTCACAATGGTCACAGAAATAAGTTGAAACTGACAAAAGTAAATTTAAATTTAAATTTACTGAATATCAACTAATGAAAATAAGACATTGCTTTTGAATTTTAGTTCAACAGAAAAATGTAAAAAAAAAATGATGAAACCCATAACTTAATGTGGTTGTCTGAAGTCCAAAGTCAAATCCCAATCTCGCTTTTTAATGATTTCCTTTCAACAGTTGTTGTCTTCCATGAGGTCCAGTTTAGCCAAGACAGTTACGGATGGTGCGATCTGTCACTGATGTTCCTTGACCTTGGAGTTCTCCTCTAATCTCTTGGAAACTTTTTCTGGGCTCTTTGATTACCATTCATATTATTTGTCTCTTCAATTCGTCATTGATTTTCCACTTCCAGGGAGGTTCCCTACAGTCCTATAGATTAATTCTGAATAATATGCAACTGTAGTAAGAGGAACATCAAGCTGTTTAAAGATGGTCTTATAGCCTTTACCTTTAACATGTTTGTCTATAATTTATTTTCTAATCTCCTGAGACAACTCTCTCCTTAGCGTTCTTTAGTCCATGTTCAGTGTGGTACATACCACGGTAACAAACAGCACAGTGACTACTTTTCACCCATCAAATAGGCAGACTAACTTATTAAAAGTTTGTTGACACAGGTGATGCTTCGTTTCACATGTCCTTATGGTAAAAATAATTTCCAATCTTTTCTAGGGGTACCATCATTTTAATCCAGGCCATTTTCAATAGTTTGTTTTTTTCTAAATTTTTCAGTTGAACCGCAAATTCAAAAGCAATGTCTAAATTTCATGAGTTGATATTGAGTAAATTTAAATTGAAAATTACATTTGTCATTTTCAAGTTATTTCAGTGATCATTGTGAGTTTTCTTATTTTACCAGAAGAGTACCAACAATTCTATCTGTATGTGCATAATTCATATAGTTATATCATTGCATGTATTATTAAGTGTTTTAGAGGTTGTTTATAGAGGTAATGTTTAGCACCACACATTTTTAAATACTGAATTTAGCTCTACCTGCTTTAGACAAGCTTATAGCTGATAAGGTTACGATTGACTATAAGCTTAATATAGCTTTATTCTAATTCAATGTCAGCCTGACCTTACTGTGATGTTATAATCAATATACACACACGTATCACTGCTCAGTATTCCTCCCATATGCTCAATTTACTTGATTTAATTTGTTACCAAATCTCAACATATTGAATTTATGTTCACAGCATTACACCATGACTATATTATTTTAATTCCTCTCTGCCTATTGAGGTCAGTCTAATTTCAGTCCACATCTTATGATAAGACGGCTTTATAAACTATACAGTGCCAATATATGCACTGTTTGCCCAAATGTTTATATCTGAATGCTGCCAATTAATTTCTAAAATAAATCATATACAATACAAGGCCTCATTCAGACGTCCATTCTTCACATTCGTGTTCTATCTGTGTTCATGTTTGTGACGCGCCCCCTGGGCCATGTTTGGGGGATACCCGGAGCCGGATCTGTTGGGGGTAGTAGTCCTCGTGGCGGTGACCCGGTCCGTGCCCAGGGTGTCAAACTAAGTGGCGTTATTGATATGATGGTATTAGTGTCCGACTACGCCACCCGTTGAATGCGGCTATGAAGCCGCCGCTGCAGGGCAGTCCGCTGAGGCCGGTGGTACGGTTGTGCAGCGTGGATGGTATAACCCCCAACGGGAGAGGTATAGCCTCAGGGCAGCTGGTGAAGCAGGGAATGATGATAGTGGTAGTGGTGTGACAAGGAAGCTCAGAGACGTGCATTGCAGTTTTCACAGCTTTACTCACAGTTGGTGTTCAGATCACTTCGGCCAAGAGTGACCACCCGAGCCGTGCTGCGTCTACCAGGTGCGGGACTCGGCCAACTCCCAGGCAGTTCCAGAGCGTGGTCCTGAGCTCCCCTCTCTTCCTTCCTACTGGCCGTCCCCACCAGGGATCCACCTTTGTCCAGCTCCCTCGGGCCTTCTGGTGGTGAAACCTTTCCCGGCTTCCCTGACCCTATACGTGGTATGCCTTCCTGGTGGATATGGCGAGGGGTCGCGCCAAAACTTGTCCACGACCTCCGGTTCCTGGCTGAGGATAATTGGCCTCTACCAGTTTGGGATCCGGTACACTGTTCTGCCAACCCTTCACCCGTTAACTCGTGGGATCTCAGGGTTCCCTCTTCTCTTGCGTCTCTGGGCCTCTCCTGGTGTTTCTGTTCCTCCTTCTTCTCCTTTCTCTCTACTTCAGGCCTCCTCTCCAGGCCTGGCTCTGGAGCTGGGCCCAGACTGAGCCACAGCTCCCTGTCAGCCCTCTCTGGCTGAGCTCCTCTCTGCACAGAACAGAACAAAAAGACCCTGTCCTAAG
The DNA here is from genome assembly GCF_046119375.1 of Phyllobates terribilis. Classification (NCBI taxonomy): domain Eukaryota; kingdom Metazoa; phylum Chordata; class Amphibia; order Anura; family Dendrobatidae; genus Phyllobates; species Phyllobates terribilis. Next base: position 864,873,494 of record NW_027362762.1, read on the forward strand.
ATGGTGCCCACCTTATATACTCCCTCTGACACCCGAGCCCAGGTGACAAGCACCCAATGGGCTCCTACCTATGCCCAGAGTCCCTCCCCTATCTGCTCCTACACCACTGGGATGTTCCTCCCCCCCCCCACTCCAGCCAGGGACAGAAGCTGTCGTACCTGCACATCTATCTGGTGGGAGTACCGTTGATCTGTCCCCCGGAAATGGGGTGAGTGTAGTGCATGCAGCTAACTGAGCCCAGTTCCACACTCCATCCTTACCCGGGAGTGGAATACCACACCTCTGGCCTGAGGTGCAATACCCCTGTAGCAGCCGAGTCCTCGGGGTGCTACATTTGTTTGCCTGACTTGCGGACCAGAACCCCAATTCATCAAGACCGGAGATTTTCTCGCTGGTTTTGATGAGGGGGAGGGAAGGAGTTGACACTCATGATTGATGAGGACGTGCACGCCTCTTCATGAATCTGGACTATCTGACAAGTGGCTTGTGCCTCTTTCTCACTGGAGTAAGATTTGTGGCCACAGCTCATCATGAATTAGACAAACTGTGGAGTCACGACCCTGCCATACCTCCATGCCACCCAACTTTCCCCATTTTGGTGGAGTTGGAGAAGCTGGAGTGAAAATGCCAAAAGTTGCAAAACTTTTGTGTAACTCGGAGTTGTGCCAAAATTTTAGGACTTTTCAAAGCTATTTACTCAATAATTCTGGCCAAATTGCTTTAATGAATCCGGACCCATGTGTGCAAAAAAAATCATGAAGATGTGTCTGTTTTTCATCAGAGTCACGAATCAAAAATACCCATACCAATCTAAAGGTCCTTGAAAAAAATCACACATAGCACAAGAATGCCATGAGTATTTTCAAAATTGTAAAAGATAGAAGATTTGAGATTTTTCTATTTTTTTCGATATATGAAAAAAATCACCAATGAAACCCTGATGCTATAAACAGACACACTGAGCAAACACTGATGAAAATGTGATCCAGCAATGATGGAAATCAATCTGTACTTTTATGTATGAGAAAAATCACTAATGTCTGAATGAGACCTTAATCATATACAGTATAATACTGTCCACATACCACTGACAAACATTTCCAAGTAGCAATAATAATAATAATTTATATACAGCTCAGATATAACCAGCATATAGTGCCCAAATAATCTATCAAGTATCTTAAAAATACTCAAGGAATCGTACACATAATAGGACATTTCCTTTTTCAAATAATACAAAAACCTCTTAATAATAATGAGTAGTTTTAGGTTGCTTCTGTGATTTGTGTACTTGAAGGGGCTAATAGATACCCAATTGGTTTGCTACTGTAACGCCGGAGTCTCTACCTTCTGCCTCTCTCCCCCGGCAGAGACGCCAACCCTCTCACCGCCGCGGCCCACGGCTGGACTGTCCCGCTCCTCCTTCCTCTTCCGGCTTTGAATTTGCCCAGGGTATGCGCATGGCGCGCAGATCCCTGGGCAGTGTGCTTAGGGCGCATGCGCGCGTGCTCCCCGCCTCTTAAAGGGGCTGCGTGCGCCATCCTAAAGTGTCCTCAGCCAATTGCTGGAGGACATTTAGTATTTAAGGCACCTCCTCCAACTTGGAGGTGCCTGAGCAACATTGTAAGTTTGTTCTTAACACTCTTGTTAGTTCTCAGGTCCTAGTGCGTGTATTTGTATATACCTGCCTATCCATCAGCCATGCCCGCCAGCCTGTCTATCAGTTGTGCCCGCCTGCCTATCAGCTGTGCCTGTCTGCCTGTCCATCAGCTGTGTCTGCCTGTGCTTGCCAACTTTATCATTCCTGCCTGTTCATGCCTCCTGTCCCTTAAGGGTCAGCTGCCATCCACCCGAGGTCAGTCCTGGAGTAGCACCTGGTTGCGCCTCCCTGGTCTCTCTTCGGATCACGGAATCATTTAGTCTACCCAAGCTGCAACAACTACGGTTGTGCCTCAGCAGTCTGCCAGTTATGCACCTATCTTTGGATCTCGTCTGTCTGCCCCTCCACATTATGGCAGGGTCCCTGCTCTATGGCATGAGTTTATTAAAAAGTGCATGCTACACTTCAAGCTCATTTCTGATCAGGCCAATGTGGCCTTCCTTATGTCCCTGGTGTTGAACCTCCAGTCCTTGTTAGAGGCCTTCCGTAAGGTTTTTGATGAGCCCGGTCGCGCTTCGTCTACTGCCTCGTCTCTGCTCAGGTTACAGCAGGGTAAGCTCAGAGTAGGCCAGTATGCAGTTCCTTTTCATATCTCATATTTCAATGAGGCGCTGGTGGCTACCTTCTGGGAGGGCCTCTCCAGGCAAATCAAGGATGAGCTAGCCAGTCAGGAAATACCCACCTCATTGGACGACCTGGTGCAGATCTAACAACACCCTGACTTCCCTATCATCCCTAAATAGGTTCCACACCTATCGACTAGTAGGATACCTTAGCCCTGGCTGACCCTAGAGCTAGGCCCTAGGTAGAGAGAGGGAGGGGTGAGCACTAGTCAGCCCCACTGCAACTAAAGACAAACAAGGGAAACATACAATTGGATACACTTAGCTTTGAGAAGACACCACAGAGATAACGACTACAATCCACAAAGGAACTCCAAGGAGAATCTAGCCAAATGCTAGAATTCCAGACTTGAACAGAGGAATTAACTCTATCACCAGCAACTCTCTAGAGAAACTGAGTGTATTTAAAGATCCAGCAAGGGTGTGTCAATTAGCAGCAGAAGGTGAAGATCACTATTGGGTCCTAGAGAGGGAGGGATGATGAAAAGATCAAGAAGGTGTCTGCAAGGCCATACGCAGCAACCTTCTACAGCTGGATCCAGAATGACTGTATGTCAAACCTGACACAGCTGGGACAGTACTCCACCTTCTACGAGTGGCCTCCGGACACACAGGACCAGGTTTCTCTGGATGAGAGGCATGGAAAGAATGAACCAAACTAGGGGCATTCATCTCCAATGCTGAAACCCACATCCTTTCCTCTGGACTATAACCCCTTCAGTACACCAAGTACTGAAGGGAACAACGTTGAAGACGAAAATCCACAATCTTCGAAATTTGAAACTCAAAACTGCCATCAACCATGATTGGAGGCGGCGGCAGGTGGGAGGACTGAAGAGGTACCACATACTTTTTGAGCAGAGACCTGTGAAACACAATGTGGATCCTAAGAGCCTGAGGCAACTCAAGATGAAACACTGCTGGGATAATGTCAGCGGTTGTTTTATAGGAACCAATAAATCTAGGTCCTAGATTCCAGGAAGGAACCTTCAACTTGATATTCCAGGTAGACAACCACACAAAGTCATTCACACTTAGGTCCAGACCTGGTGAGTGTTTCCTGTCAGCCATAAATTTGTGGTGGGGGCTTCAGAGTAATTTGAAGATCATGGGAGACAGATACACAGAAGAGAGCGGCGACGTCGGCGGTCGCGTGACCTGTTACATGACTAAATGACGTCATGGAAGGTCCTCTCAGACCATCGTGAGCCGTAGAAGAGATCGAACGCAGCAGAGAAAAGACCAGGGGCCATCAGAAGGTAAGTATAATGTTTTTGTTTTAATTTTTTACAATTTTTAATGTTTTTTTCAACTATTAACTTGGTCACACTATATAAATCCATGCCGGTTGCTTAGATTTCTATAGTGTGACCAAGTTGTCAAGCACTTTTCCAAGTGATGCTAAAATCACTTGGAAAAGCGCTTGATAACCTGCATGCGGAAATGCATGTGAAAATCGCTTCACTTACGCTTGTCCCTAGCAGGAAAAACGCATGTAAAATCCGCATGTACAATCCGTATGCGTTTTTTCTGCCAGGGAGATGAAGAAACGCTCAGGAAAAATCCAGAGCATTTCTGCATCGTGGGCACTTAGCCTAACAGGAGAAATTGGACCCCAAAAGGTATTGTATAATTTCTCCTGAGTACGCAGATACCCCATATGTGGGGGAAAGCCATTGTTTGGGCGCACGGTAGGGCTCGGAAGGGAAGGAGCTCCCTTTGACGTTTTCAACGCAAAACTCGCTGGAATTGACAGCCGACGCCATGTCGCATTTGGAGAGCCCCTGATTTGCCTAAACAGTGGAAACCCCACACAAGTGACTCCATTTTGGAAACTAGACCCCTTAAGGAATTTATTTAGATGTGTGGTGAGCACTTTGAACCCCCAAGTGTTTCGCAAAAGTTTATAATATAGAGCAGTGAAAAAAAAAATCATTTTTTTCCACAAAAACAATCTTTTAGCTGCAATTTTTGTATTTTCACAAGGGTAACAGGAGAAATTGGACCACAAAAGTTGTTGTGCAATTTCTCCTCAGTACACTGATACCCCATATATAGGGGAAAGCCATTGTTTTGGCACACGGCAGGGCTCAGAAGGGAAGGAGTGACACTATGGAATGCAGACTTTGATGGACTGGTCTGTGGGCGTCATGTCACGTTTGGAGAGTCCCTGATGTGCCTAAACAGTGGAAATGCCCAACAAGTACCCTCTTTTTGGAAACTAGACCCCCTATTGAATTTATCTAGATGTGTTGTGAGCACCTTGAACCCCCAGGTGCTTCACAGAAAATTATAATGTTGACTTGTGAAAATAAAAAAAAAACATTTTTTCCACAAAAATGTTAAAAAAAAATATTTTCAAAAGGGTAACAGGAGAAAGTGGACCTCAAATCTGTTGTCCAATTTCTCCTGAGTATGCTGATACCCCATGTGTTGGAGAAAACTACTGTTTGGGCGCATGTCAGGGCTCAGAAGGGAAGGAGTGACGCTTTGTAATGCAGACTTTGATGGAATAGTCTGTGGGCGTCATGTAAAGTTCTCAGAGTCTCTGATGTGCCTAAACAGTGGAAATGCCCAACAAGTACCCCCCCTTTTTGGAACTGATACCTGATTTATGAATTTTATAATGTAGTGTTATACGTCAATTGTGTGGGACAACCTGACGAACACTACGTCAGTTGTGTAGTGTTCGTCTGGTTGTCATACGTCAGAAATTAATTTAGTATTGCATGGACGTATGGTACCTTCTGAAGCATTCTTTCATGCACAGGCCAGGTTTGTCAGGGCAGGTGTCGCATTGCTAAGTGGTATCCTTGCGTATTCCACTTTTTGAACACACTCGGCACCTCTTTTGTGACCTTTTTTCCTGTTTGAGGGACCTCCCCCGGGAAATGTTGGCCTGGCACAATTCGAGGTCCTTCAGTTTCGGAAGTGCTGGGGCCCGCTCCGTCACCGCTACCAAATATCTGGGTCTTGATAACTACCTCCTGGAAGTGAAGATACGACGTAGAAGTGTTGTCTGCACATTGTGACAGAAGGAAACCACATCTTAGCCTTTCTCAAAGCACTGTACGGCTGGAGGAATTGATCAGAAAGATCAGCTCCCCTCATGTACTTGTTGTACCCCACTACACAGTCTGGTTTGACGACCTGTGTAGTGGAACCTCATACAGTGCTGAAGGTACTGCCAACACCAGGTATGGTGGTCAAAAGAAGGACATCCCTCTTGTCCTTGTACTTGACCACCAGCAGGCGGTTGCTACATTGGGCTCTGCTCTCACCCCTTCTGAGCAGTTGCCCAATTAGCGTCTTTGGGAGGCCTCTCTGATTTTTACGGACAGTAACGCAGGCTGCGGTACCTCGCGCAGAGAGGGACTTGAAGAGAGGGACACTGGTATAAAAGTTGTCCACGTACAGGTGATAACCTTTATCCAGCAGTGGGTGCGCCAAATCCCACACAATTTTCCCACTCACTCCCAGACCAGGGGGGCATTCAGGGGGTTCAATCCGGGAGTCCTTCCCTTCGTAAACTCTAAACTTGTGAATGTACCCTGAGGTACTCACACAAAGTTTATGCAGCTTGATTCTGTACCTGACCCTTTTACTGAGTAGGTACTGCCGGAATCCAAGCCGCCCCTTAAAATGAATTAAGGACTCGTCCACACAGATGTCCCTTTGGGGCATGTACACTTCAGCAAACTTGTTGTTGAAGTGTTCGATGACCGGCCGGACTTTGAAAAGACCATCAAAGTTCCGGTCATCGCGTGCTTGACACCTTGCATTATCGTTGCAGTGCAAGAACTTGCGGATGGCCTCAAAACGTGTCCGGGACATGACCATTCGGAACACTGGAGTGTTATACAAAACGTCAACACTCCAGTATTGCCAAACTTCCTAGAAAAGTCTATTTCTGTGAGGTCGGTGGTGTCAAACTTAATTCATGATTCTGCCATGAAATCAGGAATCAGTGGCTCATAATTTTCGGGGGACGAGGTCCATATGGAGTCAGTAGTGGGGGGAGCTGGTTCATCTTCTCTCCTGGGGCGACTGTGTGGCGGTCCAGCAGCACCTGAGGAGGAAGAGGAGGAGGAAGACCACAAGGAGTCAGAAAAATAAAGAAATGTGGGATCCTCGCCCTCGCTGTCAGTGTCGAAGGCAAGGAAAGCATATGCCTCCTCCGCTGAATAGTGAGTTTGGGATGAGAGGGACATTTTTTTGTTATGTATGTGGTGCGGGTGCGTCAGTACTTTATTTAGAGTGTGTGTGTGTGTGTCAGTGTGCTTGGGTGTAAACATTTTTTTTCTGAAAAAAAAGAGGAAAAACTGTAGGTGGTGCAAACAATGAGCTATGAACTATGGAGCTTGGAGACCGGAGCAGGAGCCTGAAGACTGGAGCAGGTGCCTGGAGCCTGGAGACCGGAATCTGGAGACCGGGGCCTGGAGACCGGAGCCAGGAGACCGGAGCAGGAGCCTGGAGACCGTAGCCTGGAGACCGAAGCCTGGAGACTGAAGCTTGGAGACCGGAGCAGGAGCCTGGAGACCGGAGCAGGAGCCTGGAGCCTGGAGACCAGAGCAGGTGCATGGAGCCCGGAGCAGGAGCCTGGAGACCAGAGTCTGGAGACCGGGGCCTGGAGACCGGAGCCTGGAGACCGTAGCCTGGAAACCGAAGCCTGGAGACCGGAGCAGGATCCTGGAGACTGGAGCAGGAGCCTGGAGCCTGGAGACCGGAGCAGGTCATGGAGCCTGGAACAGGAGCCTGGAGACCGGAGTCTGGAGACAGGGCCTGGAGACCGAAGCCTGGAAGCCGAAGCAGGAGCCTGGAGACCGGGGCAGGAGCCTGGAGACCGGAGCAGGAGCCTGGAGACCGTAGCAGGAGCCTGGAGACCGGAGCCTTGGGTAGGTAGGAGAAGGTCTTATGGTGTCATAAATGCTGTGGCATTACAAGGCCCAGCAGAGAGATCTGCAGTGTGACCGCTCTGTAGAAATCCTCACCAAGTGTGAGGATCTGCAGAGTGGTCACAGGGGGTGATAGGGTGGTGACCTCCCGGTAAGGTACTCTGATTGGTGCGATCTTTATGTGGTTTATTATTAGTATATTAGTTTTAGTATAGTGGGCTTGTTCAGTAACAATATGGCGATATTTGGCAAATGTATGACTGCTATTTAGGAGTATTACTTAGGAAATGAACATATTGCCATGTTTTCTATGAGATTTATAGCTTTTTCTGTAGCATTTTTTTCTTTACTGGAAGAGAACAAACACATGTCAGTTTATGCTCTAGAACTCTATAGGGGCCCGTGACGCACCCAGGGGATGGGGACGACTCGGCGCCCGGGCCTTGTTGTTGCCTGACCTTGGGGGATGTCGCGGTGGTCAGCTCCCGGGCCCGTACCCTGGGGTCACTCTTAAAAGAAGGGGGGAAGTTGTATGGGATAGGGAATGATCGTGACGCCACCTGTGGTGTCTGGTGAGGATCACCAGCGCTGAAACAGTCCTCTAAGGCCGGTGTTCAGGCAGCTTAGTTGGTGCGACTCCCCACAGGTGGAGCGGGGCCTCAGGGCAGCGTAGAAAGGGTGTCGAATAGAGCGTTGGCGGGTGCAGAGCCGCGGAGGAAAGAACAGACAGAGGAGGTAGTTGAAGTCATCCAAGTCTTTACTCACTTTGGTGGTTACTCAGCTCAGAGCTTCTCTCTGCTGTCACACGGCGAGCTGCGGCCGCCAGGGTGGGGTTCAGCACACTCCAGATAGTTCAGGAGCACTTGACAGGACCCCCGCTCTAGTGTGTTCCTCTCTTGCTCAACTTCTCCCGCCTTGTGTCCCCCACTGAGTCCCGTACGGGTACTGTGATGTCCCTTGTGGGTAACGTGTAGTTCCTGGACCGACTGGGTGCCCTTTTTGGTGACTTGTGGTGAGAACGTGGCGTAAGGCCGGGTCCCTCTGGATAAACTCAGATTAGGGCATACAGGTGGCGACTCTGCTCCGTACGTATCCCCCTGGGATCCACATAAGCCTCCGGACTTTTCTGACAGAGACGTGAAGTGCAAAGTCAGATAATCGGGGACTGGTACCCCCTCTTGCGGCAGGGTCCCTCTGGCTGGGCCAGAATAAGGTATGCAGGTGGCGACTCCGCTCCGTCCGCACCCCCTGAGATCCTTTCGCCTGTGGAGCCTATCTCCTCAGCTCCCCTCCTGGGCCTTCTTGCTTGGACCCTGACCGAGGACAGAGCCGGTTGTAACTCTGCCCCGACCCCCCGTCTCGAGGCCTGAGACCGGGGACCATGGACCCTCAGCCGGCTGCAGCCTTGTGCTGACTTGCCGTCCCAAAGACCCACGACCAAAGACCTTGATATTAAAATGGCCACCAGTTATATAGAATTCTAATAAAGTGCTTAGGTAAATGCTTCCTCCACCCTCACTCACTACGTGGTTCCCCCTTACTTTGGTTCCCCCCAACTCCTCCATTCAGGCCCGGGGCAGCACTATGGTGCTTTAGGCCCCCTTCAGAATTGGAGTGGTGTAGTGTTGAGTGTGTGGTTGGGGTCCTGTGTAGTACTCCACCCTTACCTGTGAGAGGAGATACCACACCTCGTCCTGAGGTGCAGTACCCCTGTGGCGACTGAACCCTCAGGGGCGCCACATTCCCCCCTGGTGAAACACAGCACGTCCGCGGGCTGCAATAGAGCAAAGACATGGTATATCTCAGACATTCAAAAATTTAAACCATAACAATCTTCCCTTTATGGGAGGCACTTTTCTTAAAAGTTGCAGGTTATACATGATAAATATAAAAACATTGTATACATAGAAAACAGTAGAAAATATTGTAGAAGTGCAAGTTCAGCAGCATGAGGGACCTGTCCAAAGCAAACCCTCAACGTAGGCCCTGGGGTGGCTGCAGGGCATGGCGATTCCGAGTTGGACCTCCACTTGTGCCACACCAGACAGGTTTTTGTTCTGAGGTCTGGTGTTGTGCGTATAAAACCAATAGGGGGCACCTCAATAGGTGCAAACTATATGCAATAAAGTTTGTTGACTGCTCACTGTCCGCAGGAACAATATCTTAGTAAAACATATAAATAACTGGGAGGTAAGGAAGTCCAGCCTCCGGTGCCGCACTAGTGAAGGTATCCCCACCGGGGGTGCGGCTCATGCTTGCCCACGGATCCTGATCGGTCACCCGTGGCAGGGCACAGGGGGGCATCTTCCTTAAACACCCGGTGCACCTCTAGGGCGTATCACCCACGTATTCCGTGGTGGCGGGTGTATGAGACCAAGTCTCCAGGGTAGAGATTGCGGTCGGGGTGGCCTTGCTCCAACTGGGGCTCAACGTCCCGCCGATTAACAAAGACATCACGGTTGAACTGGGGGCTGCGGATAAAGCCCCATCCCGCTTCCTGGTGAAACCGGACGATAAGTCCTTCCTCCTGGGGCTGGGACGGGAGGCCTCCGCCTGCCTGGCTTGGGCCTTGGCGGCTTTTAACCACACCTCTAGTTGCTCACAGCGGACCCTTCGGGCACGTCGTTCCTGCTCTAGCTGGAGGAGCTCACGCTCACAAAACTCCTCCCGCTGTCGAGCTTCAGCTTGAGTCTCCCGGGGAAACCCCATTAGATCCCCCCCTGGTTGTCCCATCTAAATTCCTCCCCTCCTGGGCAGGCAACCGGGGGTGCTGGCAATGGCGTTAACGGGGGACGCTGTTGGTCCTCCACCTTCGCGGACCAGTCTGGGTTCGGGTGTGAGTACACCCAGGCGAGGGCAGGTGCTGGCGGTTCCGGGAGCAAGAGGGGTAGCAGGCCTCCGGAGGCTGCGGCGGCTTGGGCCTCAGGATCCGGGGCCAGTAACTGCTCCCAAACGGTGGCGTCCGGGGATGGAGGCGACGGTAGGAGGTCCAGGAGCAGGTCGGCGCACTCAGCGCCCGGGACAGGGGTTTCACTCTTACCCGCTCCTGGGCTGCACGCGGCCTCCTGGTTTTCCTCCTTTTCCGCCTGGGCTGGGGTATCGCTGGTGGGGCGCGACGTATCTTGGCGTCGGGCCGCATGCTTCCCCAGCAGGTCCTCTCTCCATTCAGCGACCGCTTTCCGCTGGGCCTCCTCAACTCGACGGGTCAGATCCTGCATCTCGCAACGGAGGAACTCGGCCTCCTCTGCTGTTAGATGAATGCTGTATCCCTCCAGGGTAACGGAGGTGGCTGTTGGTGGGCCAGCGACGGAGGGCACATCCTGTTCTCCTTCCATCGCGGCTGCCAGGTGTGGTCTGTCTAGACTTGCCCAGACCACACCTTGTCTCCCTCTCTTTCTCCTCCTCTTTTGGGGGCGGTTCAGTGGATGCTCGTAGACGGTCACTCCTTGGGACGTCCCATCTGTCTTGACGGACACAACTATGCGGACAGTCTCTGCTGCAAGGGGCGGTCTGAGTTTTTGGCACCATTGGAGGACCTTGCCCACGATGGGAGGTCTTAAGTTGTTGTTGTCTTCCCTGCACATAATGGCGCCCGTTCTTCTTCGGCGGGCGCCACATTGAATGTGGAAATACAGTCTTTAGGAAAGGCGCACAGTACCCGGTGGCAATGGGTATAGATTTCTGCCGTTGCCGCGGGCACGAAATCCTGTTCGTGACGCCAGGAAGAGATGACGAGCCCAGGGGATGGGGACGACTCGGCGCCCGGGCCTTGTTGTTGCCTGACCTTGGGGGATGTCGCGGTCTTTGGCTCCCGGGCCCGTACCCTGGGGTCACTCTTAAAAGAAGGGGGGAAGTTGTATGGGAAAGGGAATGTTTGTGACGCCACCTGTGGTGTCTGGTGAGGATCACCAGCGCTGCGACAGTCCTCTGAGGCCTGTGTTCAGGCAGCTTAGTTGGTGCGACTCCCCACAGGTGGAGCGGGGCCTCAAGGCAGCGTAGATAGGGTGTCGAATAGAACGTTGGCGGGTGCAGAGCCGCGGAGGAAAGAACAGACAGAGGAGGTAGTTGAAGTCATCCAAGTCTTTACTCACTTTGGTGGTTACTCAGCTCAGAGCTTCTCTCTGCTGTCACACGGCGAGCTGCGGCCGCCAGGGTGGGGTTCAGCACACTCCAGATAGTTCAGGAGCACTTGACAGGACACCTGCTCTAGTGTGTTCCTCTCTTGTTCAACTTCTCCCGCCTTGTGTGCCCCTCTGAGTCCCGTACGGGTACTGCGATGTCCCTTGTGGGTAACGTGCAGTTCCCGGACCGACTTGGTGCTCTTTTTGGTGACTTGTGGTGAGAACGTGGCGTAAGGCCGGGTCCCTATGGATAAACTCAGATTAGGGCATACAGGTGGCGACTCCGCTCCGTACGTATCCCCCAGGGATCCACATAAGCCTCCGGACTTTTCCGACAGAGACGTGAAGTGCAAAGTCAGATAATCGGGGACCAGTACCCCCTCTTGCGGCAGGGTCCCTCTGGCTGGGCCAGAATAAGGTATGCAGGTGGCGACTCCGCTCCGTCCGCACCCCCTGAGATCCTTTCGCCCGTGGAGCCTATCTCCTCTGCTCCCCTCCTGGGCCTTCTTGCTTGGACCCTGACCATGGACGCTCAGCCGGCTGCAGCCTTGTGCTGACTTGCCGTCCCAAAGACCCACGACCAAAGACCTTGTTATTAAAATGGCCTCCAGTTATATAGAATTCTAATAAAGTGCTTAGGTAAATGCTTCCTCCACCCTCACTCACTACGTGGTTCCCCCTTACTTTGGTTCCAACCAACTCCTCCATTCAGGCCCGGGGCAGCACTATGGTGCTTTAGGCCCCCTTCAGAATTGGAGTGGTGTAGTGTTGAGTGTGTGGTTGGGGTCCTGTGTAGTACTCCATCCTTACCTGGGAGAGGAGATACCACACCTCGTCCTGAGGTGCAGTACCCCTGTGGCGACTGAACCCTCAGGGGCGCCACATCCGTACATTAGAATACTTGCTGATGGGCTCCCAATTCTAAACTTTGCACTGGGGGCCATATGACTCTATTTACCCACTGAATACTGGGATAATTAGGAAATGTTCTTAGGTTTACTTTTCTGTCATGATTTAGAAGTAATGATAGTGTGACAGAGCTGTCTCAGCAATAAGCAATACTTATGATAAAGAGTAGATGACATATATTATAGTTTTAGTGCACGTTTTATAGTCTATAAGGTAAATGAAAGCCAGATTAGAAAAATCAGCAAAAGCTGAAATGAATGATAAGCAATTCTAAATTAGCAAATCTTTTTTTCCATGAAAAAAACGGATATTTCTCGTGAGCAAAAACGTAAGTCTAAATGAGGCCCATGAGAGACATTCATAGCTTATCAGTAAGTTATGTTATTAATGCCAAAACAGGGGTCTGATTACTATGACCCTCATAGATCGAAATAACCCTGTGGAAGCCATCATAGTTCAGTGTTGTGCCACTTTGTCTCCTGTTGGATCTGTTTGTCTTTCACCAGAGATCATTATAGTCGATGGTCGACTCTAGAAAAAGTCAAAGTAAGGCTATGTGCGCATGTTCAGGAATTGCTTACGGAAAATCGGCAGCATTTCTGCTCCTCTTTGGCAGGAAAAACACTGCGGATTTTCCATGCTTTTCTCATGCGTTGTTGATGCGTTTGTGTGTTTTTGCCTGTGGATTTGCCATGCGTTTTCTTCCAAAGCATTGTATAGGCAAAAACACATGCAGAAACGCACAAAAAATGGACATGCTGCGTTTTTTTCCGCACATGAAATCTGCTCAGGAAAATTCCTGATCATGTGCATAGAATTTGTAAAATGTCATAGGGAGTCATAGGATAAGGTATGCAATGCATTTCTGGCCCATTTCCGAGCAGAAAAAACGCACTGTGTGCACATAGCCTAAGTTAACTCAGAGTAGCTTCTTAGCACCACTGCCATTTTATTCTAGCATCACCATCGTCGAACCTGCAAAGATCAAACATTGATGTCTCATCGCTGTCTCTCCTAAGAAATCCCTGATCAACAGAAAATGAAAGGCCAACCACATCAAGTTTTATTTAGAGTATTTGGTCACATAAAGAGGCAATAAAGTTCACGATTCGAAAGAAATGTGAAGTCAATGACTACACTAATGTCTAAGGCTACTTTCACTACTTCTGTGCATCATTTCCCATCTCTTTTGGGGGGCTTCCATCTAAAGTCCAGAAAAACTGGATTCAGATAGAAACCCGACAGCGCATAATTATACAAACAAAATCAAAAGTTGAAAACATCTGTCTTTTGTGGTGGTGACTCTCTTTTTTTGCCAGATAAAATAGTGTAGTCTGTAGAGCTATAAAAGACGGACATTGATGGCAAAAATGGCAAATGGAGTCCAAAGTTGAAGACTTTGCACTCCGATGCGTCATCATGAAATGGTTCTGTCAGCCATAAAAAAAATAAAATAAATGGCCTCAACGGAGAGACAGAAACGTAGGGTGAAAGTTGCCTAAAGAAAAAAGTGAGAATTGCGATTGGTGAAGATCCGAAACCTCATCAATAAAAGATGGCGTGAATTATTTATTACAGTAGTTAGAGGGTGTTCTGACAGTGACCCTGGGATCTCCCTCACCCTGTCACCTACTGTGGTGACTGCCCTGCTGGGGGCACATGCAGACAGCAGCGGCTCAGGGTTCAGCTGTCTCTTTCTCATGTTTCAGCGCTTGTGCCGGAATCAGAGCTGCATTCCCTTCCTCTCTCTGCCTCATTCACTGCTGCAATGTGAGCAGACAGAATGGGGCAGGTCGAATGGAAAGGCTTGTTCATGTCATTCTTTGACTATAAGACTGAAAAATATGTCATTGCCAAGAACAAAAAGGTGGGGATCTTATTCCGTATTGTTCAGCTCTCCATTCTGGCTTATTTAGTGGGGTAAGAACTCTTATCTTATTACTGTATATTAATATACTGCATGCCTATGCTGACTGCTACACGCTGCATGTGTTGGGTATATGCTGACTGTACTGGAGCAGTGCTGAGTTTGTCATTTGGCACAAGGCATTGTGATATTGCAATGTATTTTCAGTAGTTTTACATGGGACTGCCAGTAAAGCTACTAGACCAACTAAAGGATGTCTCCCTGCTGCTGGATTGTCATTCTTTTTATTCTCTCCTATGTACACTGTATATCATGTATAATTTGCTCGTCATCTGTACTGTATAAGTAATCAATAATTTATATGGTACGATATAAACATAATTTAGCTTCTTGTTTGTGTCTCTAAAATATAGCGAATGTCACCATCATACTTCCAGATCTTTATCCGCAGCTGATACATTTTATGTGTGAAGTTATTTTCTGGCTAATTTTCTTGTATTTCTATATCTATTGCATTTTCCTTTATCTAGATAAGTATCAGTATGGTTTGTGTGGGGCACAGAGGAAATGAGAAACACCAGAAGGTACATTAGACATCATCTGCAGTTGTGGTTTAATTTAGCAATAATTTAGGCAGTCACTTTAGGATGTCTTTAGGATGTCTTCTCAATTTTAGCAAATACTAATCTAGGCGCCAACGAATGTACAATGCCAATATTATAATATATTCATTACACTGAGAACCCATTAACACATTTTCTGCAAGTTCATTTTTATTACAAAGTTTGGCTCGGATTAGTATTAGGGGATCGTTTTCTCCACATCCGAGAAAATCGATCTGATTATGCTAATCACACACTGATCAGAGTTTGATCAGAGTGTTATCCGATTTTCTCAGAGGTGGAGAGAAAAAAAGGTTTCTTCACCTCAGTCTGTGAAAATCCCAAAATTTTTCCATGGACCCATAGAGTTGAATGAGAGAATGCCATTCGATTCTTGAACGCAATTAGTGCATGCTGCTACTTTTTTCCTCAGGCCAACTTATATGCCAGTAAAGATACCCTTCTATTAAAATATAAATCTTTATTGGTATACATTTCAATTCCCTGTATAAAAAAATGTGTGAATAAATGTAAATAAAGAACCCTAGTTGGATCAATTAGATCCAAATAAAGTGCATAATATAGTAGCAGGAAAAAGGTGAAGTCCCCTCCACAGTTAATAGAGGGGGGCACCACCTAGAATCAACAGCAAGGTATTGAAGTGTATATATAGGGGACCTAATCCCATCACTAACCTTGGGTAACCATGATGGGCGATTGTGCCAGCACTTGAATTTCGTTCCCTGAGGTACCCTTACATGCATAAGAGGGGGAAATACGTCAGGACAGTAACTTCGGATCTGGACGAACCGGGGCTGCTTGGAAGGGGGATAATTGATCACCATATCACCTCATGGGCCATGTGCAGAGCAGGAATATAAGGTAAGTGATTGCATCGCTATAGTCTAAATACTATATGACCCTCTTTATTTATTCATGAAATATTGATTGTTAAGGGATATTTTATGGATTGTCTTGAGGGTGAGCCACTTGTGAGTGGGGGAACCGTGATTAGGATGCCAACCTTGGTTAGGCAAGAAACAGATTCCTTATAGGGTCTTAATAGGGATATACTGTATCTCATTACGTCCTTTATATATATAGTGGGTACGGAAATTATTCAGACCCCTTTAAATGTTTCACTCTGTTTCATTGCAGCCATTTGGTAAATTCTAAAGAGTTCATTTTTTTCTCATTAAAGTACACTCTGCACCCCATCTTGACTGAAAAAAACAGAAATGTAGAAATTTTTGCAAATTTATTAAAAAAGAAAAACTAAAATATCACATGGTCATAAGTATTCAGACCTTTTACTCAGACACTCATATTTAAGTCACATGCTGTCCATTTCCTTGTGATCCTCCTTGAGATGGTTCTACTCCTTCATTGGAGTCCAGCTGTGTTTAATTACACTGATAGGACTTGATTTGGAAAGGCACACACCTGTCTGTATAAGACCTCACAGCTCACAGTACATGTCAGACCAAATGAGAATCATGAGCTCAAAGGAACTGCCCAAGGAGCTCAGAGACGGAATTGTGGCAAGGCATGGATCTGGCCAAGGTTATAAAAGAATTTCTGCATTACTCAAGGTTCCTAAGAGCACAGTGGCCTCCATAATCCTTAAATGGAAGAATTTTGGGACCACCAGAAGTCTTACTAGACCTGGCCGTCCAGCAACACTGAGCAATCGTGAGAGAAGAGCCTTGGTGAGAGAGGTAAAGAAGAACCCCAAAATCACTGTGGCTGAGCTCCAGAGATGCAGTAGGGAGATGGGAGAAAGTTCCACAAAGTCAACTATCACTGCAGCCCTCCACCAGTCGGGCCTTTATGGCAGAGTGGCCCGACGGAAGCCTCTCCTCAGTGCAAGACATATGAAAGTCCGCATAGAGTTTGCTCTAAAATACATGAAGGACTCCCGGACTATGAGAAATAAGATTCCCTGGTCTGATGAGACAAAGATAGAACTTTTTGGTGATAATTCTAAGTTTTATGTGTGGAGAAAACCAGGCACTGCTCATCACCTGCCCAATACAATCCCAACAGTGAAACATGGTGGTGGCAGCATCATGCTATGGTGGTGTTTTTCAGCTGCAGGGACAGGACGACTGGTTGCAATTGAAGAAAACATGAATGCGGCCAAGTACAGAGATATCCTGGATGAAAACCTCTTCCAGAGTGCTCTGGACCTCAGACTTGGCCGAAAGTTCACCTTCCAACAAGACAATGACTCTAAGCACACAGCTAAAATAACAAAGGAGTGTCTTCAGAACAACTCTGTGACCATTCTTGACTGACCCAGCCAGAGCCCTGACCGAAACCCAATTGAGCATCTCTGGACAGACCTGAAAATGGCTGTCCACCAACGTTCACCATCCAACCTGACGGAACTGGAGAGGCAAGGAAGAATGGCAGAGGATCCCCAAATCCAGGTGTGAAAAACTTGTTGCATCATTCCCAAGAAGACTCATGGCTGTACTAACTCAAAAGGGTGCGAATACTTATGACCATGTGATATTTCAGTTTTTCTTTTTTAATAAATTTGCAAAAATGTCTACATTTCTGTTTTTTTCAGTCAAGATGGGTTGCAGAGTGTACTTTAATGAGAAAAAAATGAACTTTTTAGAATTTACCAAATGGCTGCCATGAAACAAACAGTGAAAAATGTAAAGGGGTCTGAATACTTTCCTTACCCACTGTATATACTGCCTTCCCTTCATATTGATCTTAGGTGGTGCTTTCCCCTCTATTAACTGTGGCTGGGACTTCACCCTTTTTCCTGCGACTATATTATTATTGGGATCTAATTGATCCTACTAGGATTGTTTATTTACATTTGTTCACATTGATTTATTCACACATTTTTTTATACGGGGTATTTTAATATACAGTGCCTACAAGTAGTATTCAACCCCCTGCAGATTTAGCTGGTTGACACATGCGGAATTAACTTGGCATTGTGACATTTGTACTGTAGATCAGCCTGGAAGTGGGAAATGCACTGCAGCAAATTTTTTTTTTTTTTTTTTTAAAACGTTAAAAGTTAATTCAGAGTGTCATTTATTATTCAACCCCTCAAACCACAAGAATTCTGTTTGGTCCCCCTAAAGTATTAAGAAGTAGTTCAGGCACCAAGAATAATGAGCTTCACATGTGTGGATTAAAGATCTCTTTTGCCAGCCTTTTCTGACTATTTAAGACCCTCCCCAAATTTGTGAACAGCACTCAGACATGGTCAACATGGGAAAGACAAAGGAGCATTCCAAGGCCATCAGAGACAAGATCGTGGAGGGTCACAAGGCTGGCAAGGGGTACAAAACCCTTTCCAAGGAGTTGGGCCTACCTGTCTCCACTGTTGGGAGCATCATCCGTAAGTGGAAGGCTTATGGAACTACTGTTAGCCTTCCACGGCCTGGACAGCCTTTGAAAGTGTCCTCCCGTGCCGAGGACAGGCTTGTCCGAAGAGTCAAGGCTAACCCAAGGACAACAAGGAAGGAGCTCCGGGAAGATCTCATGGCAGTGGGGACATTGGTTTCAGTCAATACCATAAGTAACGTACTCCACCGCAATGGTCTCCGTTCCAGACGAGCCTGTATGGTACCTTTACTTTCAAAGCGTCATGTCAAGGCTCGTCTACAGTTTGCTCATGATCACTTGGAGGACTCTGAGACAGACTGGTTCAGGGTTCTATGGTCTGATGAGACCAAGATCGAGATCTTTGGTGCCAACCACACACGTGACGTTTGGAGACTGGATGGCACTGCATACGACCCCAAGAATACCATCCCTACAGTCAAGCATGGTGGTGGCAGCATCATGCTGTGGGGCTGTTTCTCAGCCAAGGGGCCCGGCCATCTGGTCCGCATCCATGGGAAGATGGATAGCACGGCCTACCTGGAGATTTGGCCAAGAACCTCCGCTCCTCCATCAAGGATCTTAAGATGGGTCGTAATTTCATCTTCCAACAAGACAACGACCCAAAGCACACAGCCAAGAAAACCAAGGCCTGGTTCAAGAGGGAAAAAGTCAAGGTGTTGGAGTGGCCTAGTCAGTCTCCTGACCTTAACCCAATTGAAAACTTGTGGAAGGAGCTCAAGAAGAAAGTCCACATGAGACACCCAAAGAACCTAGATAACTTGGAGAAGATCTGCATGGAGGAGTGGGCCAAGATAACTCCACAGACCTGTGCCGGCCTGATCAGGTCTTATAAAAGACGATTATTAGCTGTAATTGCAAACAAGGGTTATTCCACAAAATATTAAACATAGGGGTTGTATAATAATTGACCTACACTTTTATGTTTAAAATTTAATAAAATTCAACTGAGCAACATAACTTTTTGGTTTGTAAGATTTATGCTTCTGTTCATAAAACCTACTCTCGTTTGCAGTTTGAAGGCTCTAACTTATTTGCATCTTATCAAACCAGCTAAATCTGCAGGGGGTTGAATACTACTTGTAGGCACTGTATACCAATAAAGATTTATATTTTAATAGAAGGGTATTTTTTCCGGCATATAACTGATGGTTCATGCTCTATTATTTCATTACCTGTGAGCACTCAGACTTACTTGGTCAGAAGAAAAGTTGGACATGTGCACTGCCTCATAGAATAACATGGGGACGATGATGGATAGCACTTGTCTGAGTTATATGGGTGTCCGCACGAGCCCTTAGAGGAATGTAATACCAGAAAATGACCTATCGGGTTTTTGTGTTTTGAAAAAAAAATGTTTTCTTTTAAATGTTTGGTAATGTTTTTTTTTTTTAATTTCACTCTGTTTAAAAAAAAAATAATAGAAATCTTGCAATTTTCATACTGATTAATGGGGATATTTTTGACTTACACTTCCTGTCCTTTAAAGAAGACTTTTCAGAAGTTTCATTATCCTCAGAGGCAGGATTACAATGAAGGGTAACATCATCATGCACAGCTGATAACACAGGATCCACCGATCACAATAGGTGATGTCACAGCTCAACTGCTCCCCCCTCCTTTCACAATGATCATGCACATGCTCATTAGATGCTTCAATACAAAAAGCAGGGTGTGAGTCTATTGCTGCTAATGTTCACGTGCATTGACTGAAAGAACAGAAAATTAGAGTCTAGAATAGCGGCCAGTGTGAAAACGGCAAGAATTTTTTTTTTCATATATAGTGATATAAGAAAAAAAAAACATTTAACAAATATATCTGATTTTAGCAGTAGGTAATTTTATGATTAATCTGTCTCTTTAAATGGACAAATCAGCTTTGCTGACTTGCCTGTTCTAATAAATACTTGCAATCTGCATGAGAAAATTATTCTGGGGCATTGTGTGTTCCTCTGTTATGCCTCGGGATACTGTATGAATGTATTGAAAAATTAGTATCAGCATTCCTTTTGTCAGTGGGATATATCCCTACACAATTAGACACCATTCAATCACTTACTGACAAGGGGATCGTTAATGGCTAGTTGTTAAATCATTCATACATTTCCAGGAGGAATAACAGAGGAAACATATAATGACTGTTTTGGGAAAGATGCTTCAGAATTGTTATATTCCATTTTTACTAAATAGATTTGTCAGGAGAAGTGACAGGTCTGGTTATAAGCGATGAGATTATACTTATCCCCACCCGCTCTTTGTGTGAAACTTGTCAAACAAGAATCAGAATTGGGAGAAGGTATATTAACTTCTGATGGAGGTAATGATCTTACCTGTTGGGTGAGGTTTGCAGAAAGAAAATTGTAGAAAAACTTTAAACTGGGATTATGGGAAATGTTCCTATTTTTTATAGGATGATTAGTACATTTTCTGCATTTAGTAATACGTTGAACCTTATTCCCTATATGCAAAATTTATTATTTTTTTTTTTGTCTTTTTAAAAGCATCTGAGTAGTAAAAAATGAAAGTGAAGATTGACATGGATGGATGGAGGGGTATTTGAGCCAATAATGGGTGCTTTTGATAAGCTACTTCTGGAGTTCTAACTGAACACTTGTCACAATAGCATAATTTATGGCCCATTTCCTCCCCAGTTTTTGTGGCATCTTTAAGTGTTTTTTCCTATTCACTTCACTGAAGAGCAAAAGTAAAACTTTACTGATATTATTATAATATACAAAATGTTCTATAAAACAGTAATAGGACCTTATCTCCAGTACCTCTGCGATACATAAACATATTTATGACATATCTAAACATATTTGGTATCACTGCATCCCGAAAAGTCTGTTCTATCAAAATCTAAAATTAATTAAGAACTGCCGTCAGCCAGTCCATGCATTGAGTTGCGATCCTCGGCCGGGTTATACGGCTGACTCTTCCCTGAGGCTGTAAATCTCTTTGAGGGCAGCATAGTATAAAGATATGTCTGAAGCACTATTAGCCAAATGGGCACAAAAAAATAATACAACTCCGTTGTCTGGGTAAGGACAGGTGCAGGCATCTGTATTCAGTCCGAGAGCAATCAGACAAAACATCGGATCGCACCTGGGCTAATGTTAGTCTACTGGGCTATGCATATCGGAATCTGTCTGATTAAATAAACGATGCAAGCTCAATTTTGATCCGATACTTGGATAGCACTCAGCCACGCAAGTCTATGGGTGCGTAGAAATCATCAGACTGCACTCAGATGACATCTGAGTGCAGTCTGTTTTCCGCACACTGACATAATGGAGACAATGGAGAAATTTGGTTCTCCATCTTCTACTCACAGATGAGAGAATCGGATCACATTATGCTGACACTCTAATCAAACTCTGATCAGAGTTTGATCAGAGTGTCATTTGCATAACTATGCAGTATGAGAGAATCTACAGCCATCTGCACGAGCCCTAAGAGTAGCTAGTAAAGAGTGCAGCTGACCATAGTTGGCTTCTCTCAGCAGTGACTTATGGCTGCTGTGTATCTGCATTTTTTCATGGTAGCTATCAATCATTACTGATGGGCAGAATGGTTTTATCATCTTTTTTCAAAGTTTATACTCAATCTACACCATTCTAGCCTGATTGACAGCTTCTCAGTGTCCCTCCTTCCTGTTGAGATCTCACACTGCTCAGTACAAGCTGTAGCTGTCAGTCAGACTGCTTGGGCAGAGACTAAATGCACTTGGGGGCTGATTCATCAAAATGACCTTAATAAGTCGCAATATTTTTGTGCAACTTGGAGGTTGAGCAAAAATATTGAAACTTGTGGCATTTATATTTCAGTCCCAGCCAGCTACACCATTAAGGGAGAAGCATGAGTGGAGCATGGGCAGGTTGGGGCATGGCTATGCCTGCCTGTCAACTTATGAAAAATTATGTCACTTTATTCCAGAAATGTAGTTCAGGCCCCGATTGGAGCACATTTTTGGTGAATGTGCACGCCAGTTAAGAGATGTGCCTAATTCATTAAATGCTGTGTGCCTCTTTTTATTGAAGCATCAACATTATGATGAACAATCAATATGGCTTCTATAAAAATAACTGGTGTCACTAAGTTAATGAAATATAATATAACCAAGCACTATCTCTATTTAGGCCAGGTAGCCTTGGTAATGCATATGTAATGATGGTGATTTTTTTTAAAATTAAACCTCTCAGTAAGATCAAGCTGCATATATTGGCATGCAGTTCTTTGAAAGGTAAATACATCAACACCTTTATGTCTTTTATCTGTTGCTGCCTTTCTGAGTACTCGACATTTTAATGCATATATAAATGAGGGGATAAGTGTTCTGGGTGTGAAAGAGGCCTTCCCAAGCCTCTGTTCCCAATGTTGTTTCCCTGCCCAGCCCCAGACTCTTTAGCTTGATTGATATCTCACTGTCTGATTTCCTTGGCTGTAACCTGACATTACACAGACAGTAAGTTGTTAATTATGCTAAAGAGCCTTCAACAGAGTGGGGAAACAGCCTGGAAAAGCAGAGCTTCAGGAAGTGCTTTGTAATACCCAGAGCACTTAATGTCTCATTTGCTTATTAATTAAAATGTTAATTTCTCAGTAATGCAGCAACAGATAGAAGGTATACTATGTAAATGGATTTCGCTTTCAAAGACCTGAATGCCCATATATGAGGTTTGGGGGGTGGAGGGTGTTGATCTTACTGATAGATTCCCTTTAAAAAGAAATGTTACCACTTTGTAAAAATATTACCAGTGACAGATATTATTGATGTCATTGTCCTGCCTTCTGCCATTTGTGTTCTACAACTTTTTATTTTATGCCAATACACTGTGTGCAGTTACATTTCCTTCCATGTAACTTTTTGATGCAGTTACTGGCGGTGTCCGGTATATTATTTCATTGTGCCAAAGATAGATCAGGGTGGTTAAAGGACAGAACAAGGGTATAATAATACTACAGATAAGATTGCTGAAGACAGATATCGCTTGCAATGCTTCCGCAGAGGCAATAGTGAAGTCCAGGACGGTAATGATTAATTCACTAAGGCGTTGGCTTTACAGTCAGGTTAAGTCATTTGTGGGATTAGCTGGGGTCCTGTAACAGATTAATTATCATGATTCACTATAAGTGGCTTTTTGATTTGTGACACTCTTTAACTAGTGGTTTGGGAAATCCTTAAGCGAAGAACTGCCAAGTTGAAAGTCAACTACAGCTCTAATAATTCATCCGAGATGTGATGATCACTAACATATGTTCACATTTTGCAGATAAAGAGGTATTGCTTTATTTAATAGAGTTTCCAGTTTTATATAAATATACCTACAGTGGCGACATTTTTTTCAACAATGTGATTACTTCTGTCTGGTTATTGTGATGCCATTTCCCTGGTGATGAATTGAAAGTGCATGAAGTTGTCCTCATGCAAGACCTAATTTTAACCAAAATGCTTTTGAATATAGGTATGGTCATTTAATTAAAGAAAACTGAATGGCAAAATGTTTGCATATACCGTATTTTTCGGACTATAAGCCGTATTTATATCCTTCAAAATTTTGGAGGAAAGTGGGGGATGCGTCTTATTGTCACGGGTGTGCCATCCAACACTACACCACTCCATTAGGGAAGGTCCAGATAGCTCCTAAGGGAGAGCACAGACCTGGTCCCTGTCAGGGGGATGGAACTAAGTAGAGGACGTGGGTGGAGGAAGTAGTTTAGGGGAGCACTGATGGAAGAGTATAAAAGAAGGGTAGAAACATCTAGAAGGAGTTCAGTTCTGCTCAGGGGAGCAAGGGAGGACCGTGTGGAGTAAGGTCCAGACGGTGAAGGGGCCCAGTCAAAGGGACCCAGTAGGAGAGTGAGGAGAGAACACCAGAGCAGTGAGAAAGGCTCCAGAGAGAGAAAGGATCCTAGGGGCACAGGAAATGCGGAGTCCACCTGTGCGCCCGAGTTCATGCTGACCGTGAAGGGATCAGGCCGCAGTAAGGGACCGGCCCCAGACTAGTGGAGTACTTCAAAACTGAGCTAGCAAACCGGAGATTGTGGTATCTTCATGTGCCGTAGCCAAAATCCACACACAATGGCTGAAAAGGTGGCCATATAAGATAAAAGGGGACAGACAGGACGTCGCCCAACAAGGCCCGCAGCCACTGACTCGGCACACTGTTGTGTGAGGCGCAGGGCAGGAGGGCGTAAGCCAGCGCAGAAAGACGACCTGGGAAGGTACACAAGAAAGGGGTCCCATTCAAGTGCACCCAAATTATCTGAGAGTTGGCTGGATCACTTCCCCGGAGGACACTGGATGACGTGGGTGGTTATAACCGGCTGCAGCGGTAACCTGGAACTGCCTAAGAACTGTGAGTAAAGCCTGAAGACTGCACCCCGCTGTGTCCTTGATTTATTGCTGCGTCACCGGCCCTGAACTACACTGTCCCTGCCAACAACATCTACCTCATCAAGTCCTATATACTGCCCTGGGGCTTAGCTCTGCCCATGGAGAGCTGCACTATCTCTGCTGCGTCACCATCAGCCCCAGAGGATCTGCACCGCATCGGTGGCCCCCTATAGCCGCATACCATGCGTGGCATCACAAACTTTATCCCCAAAAACTTTATTCTCCAATTGACTCTTCATTATGGACTGCTCCGGGCCACGGACAGGGTCACTTCCACCGTGACTACCCCAAGAAGGACCGGCCCGGCTACCGAGTACCCCCACGGCCCCAGTGGGCGCGTCAATTTCCTTTCCCTTTTCCCTCTGTGTTGCACTAAGTCTTTCCCACACGTGGCGTGACATTATAGAAACCCGGTCCTGAGTGTCCGGAGGCCACTCGTAGAGGGGGGGTACTGTCTCGGGTGTCTCAGAGGTGACAGACAGTTGCCCTGCAGTGGGTTGCAGGAGATCTCTACGTTTGGCATTGCAGACAGCTTCTTAGAGCAGAGGGGAGGTGAGTAGAATGCTTTATTTTTTGTGCGCAGTGTGATGAGGTTACCATGCATACTAGGTTCAGCGGTGCTATGCATACCAGGATGAGGGGTGCCATGCATAACAGGATGAGGGATGCCACGCATACCAGGATGTGGGATAAGGGGTGCAATGTATACAAGGATGAGGGATAAGGGGTGCCATGCATACTAGGATGAGGGGTGCCATGCATACCAGGATGGGGATGAGGGGTGCCATGCATACCAGGATGGGGGATATTAGTACAGAATTGGGGGACATTATCCCTATAACAGTGTCAGCAGCAGACCCCTCCCCCATAAAAGTGCATCATGACCACATTTTTTGCTTCAATTTTTTTTCCATTTTCCTCCTCTAAAACCTATGTGCGTCTTATGGTCCAGTGCGTCTTAGGCTGTGTGCCCACTATGCGCTTTTCAAGCGTTTTTGCCGCGGAATTTCCGCTTAAAAAACGCTTGGTAATACGTGCCCCATGGTCCCCAATGATAATCCGCATGTGCCGTGTACATGCTGCGGAAATTTCCGCTGCGGATTATCATTGCGGAAAAATACGCAGCATGTCCATTAATATTGTGGACACGCAGCGTAATTGACTTGCATTGAACCGCATAATATCCGTATGAACACATTTGCACAAGCGGATATTATGCGATTCAATGTGCGGATGGTACCCAGGTTTGGAGAAGAGGAGACTCTCCTCCAGACCCAGGTACCATAGTACCTGTTAAAAAAAGAATTTAAAATAAAAAATAAAGATTATACTCCCCTTCTGATGTCCCCCAGTCTCCTCAGCGATGCGTCCGGTCTGTTGTATGGGTCGCAGTGGTGTGAAAGGACCTGCCATGACGTCATTTAGTCATGTGACAGGTCACGCGACCACCGACGTCAGCGGTCGCGTGACCTGTCACATGACTAAATGACATCATGGCAGGTCCTTTCACACCACCGCGACCCATACAACAGACCGGACGGAGCAGAGAAAACACCGGGGGCCATCAGAAGGTAAGTATAATCTTTATTTTTTACCATTCTTATTCTTTTTTTTAACTATTACTTGGTCACACTATATAAATCCATGCCGGTTGCATGGATTTATATAGTGTGACCAAGTTGTCAAGCACTTTTCCAAATGATGCTAAAATCGCTTGGAAAAGCGCTTGATAACCCGCATGCAGAAATGCATGCAAAAACGCTTGACAAACGCTTCTACCTGGCAGGAAAAAAGCATGTAAAATACGCATGCGTTTTTCCTGCCAGGGAATAAGCGGAAAAAATATGCAGCATTTCTGCATTGTGGGCACTTAGCTTTATAGTTCGGAAAATACTGTACTAATAAGTGATCACAACATAGAGCGTAATTCATTGCTTACAATGCCATAACTTAGTATTTTGTAGCATAACCTGTTGCTTTAATTACTGCACCACACCAACGGGGCATTGAAGCCAATAGGGTATTCATGACATCTTGATGAATCTTGCTCCATTCCATTTGCAAATCTGCAAACAATTTATCTTTATTGCTATCCCAAAGCTGCTCTATAGAGTCTAAATCAGGTGACTGGCTTGGCCTTTGCAATAAGTAAACATTTTTCTTTGCTAACCAGTGTTTGACTAAATTGGATGTGTGCTTAGGATCATTGTCTTGCTGGAATTTCCATCCCCTACCTACTTTGGTTTTACCATGTGGCAGCATTACATTCTCCATTATATCCTTGTACATGGTAGCACTCATATTTCCATCAATGCTATTCAGAGCGCCAATGGCAGATGCAGAAAAGCAGCCCCAAACCATGACATTGCCACCACAATATTTTACTGTAGGTGTTTGGTACCTTACATCATTACGTTTTCCAATTGGGCAGTATATATAGTGCTTGCCATCACTACCAAACAGATTGAACTTGGATTCATCCGACTACAACACCTTAGAGCAATCTCTCTCTTTCCATTTGCTGTGTTTTTTGGCAAACTCAAGTCGGACCTTCCAGTTCTTTGCAGAGATGAAAGGCTTCTTGACTGGAACTCGTGCATTCAACCTTCGCACCACAGTTTGGCGATTCACTTTTACCCCATATTCTTCGCTCTTTAATGTGAGAAATCTGTACAGCACTTTTATGGACATCAGATACTGACTTTTTCTTAATAATGTGATAAACTCTGGAGGAAGTTTTCCGTGGTCGTCCACTTCTAGGTTTGTCAGCTGTTCCAGAACCTTCTACATAGATATGGGAACAGAACGAAGCTTGCTACACAGATACAGTACCAGAACCAAACTTACTGCATAGATACAGTACAAGAACCACATTTACTGCATATGTACAGTACCACAACCAAACTTACTAAATAGATATGGGAGCATAACCAAGTTTGCTATGTAGATACAATACCAGAGCAAAACTTACTACATAAATATGGGAACAGAACCAAGTTTGGTACGTAAACACAACGAAGCTTACTGCATAGACACAGTGTCAGAGCCACATTTACTGCACAGATACAATACCAAGCTTACTGTATACATACAATACCAGAACCAAGCTTACTGTGTACATACAGTGCCAGAACCAAACTTACTACATAGATATGGGAACATAAATAAGCTTTCTACATACAGCATCAGAACCAAGCTTAATGCATATATACATGACCAGAACCAAGCTTACGGCATAAAAACAGTAAAAAAATAAAATTGATCTGAACATCCTAGCAGAATGAAGTGTGAACAGGTGACAAGTTGCAAGCCTAGGAGAGGCATGTCTGATATAAATGGTCAGAGTCCCATTAAAAGAAAGGTCATCTTACCATTGGCTAGTGGGCATACACGAATTGAGTCAATTCCAGAACCAAGCTTACTGCATAGATTCAGTAACAAAACCAATCTTATTGCATCGATTCAGCAACAAAACCAAGCTTATTACGTAGATACTGTGATAAAACCAAGCTAGAAAATTGCACACTGTCCTCATAACTGTGGCAAATTCAAACATATGTCATGATGACAAAAACTGTGAATGATCTACTAAAGCATCATAACATGGTCTCTTGAACACCATTTTTTATTTTATGCTTTTGGCACCTCTTTGTTCTAAAAAAAAATAGTTATTTTTTTCTTCATTGAATACTTTTTTAAAATATACTGTAAGAAACTTTTAAGGCATCTACCACCCCTTTCTTTCAATTAATCTATTGCATCAGCACTGTCAACAAAAACATTTCATCTATCCACCTGCCAATTTTACACCACTCCTCTGTCCTACTGGGAGGGTCCCCATCAATCTTTACTCCTTTGTTTCCCCACAGAGAGACCCTCAATATCCACATAGCCAGACCCTCAATGTCCCCACAGCCAGCCCCTCAATTTCCACTATGCCAGCTTCTCATAATGTCCCCACAGCCAGCCCCTATTGTTATAGCCCCCATGTACAGTACAGACCAAAAGTTTGGACACACCTTCTCATTTAAAGATTTTTCTGTATTTTCATGACTATGAAAATTGTACATTCACACTGAAGGCATCAAAACTATGAATTAACACATGTGGAATTATATACTTAGCAAAAAAGTGTGAAAATATGTCTTATATTCTAGGTTCTTCAAAGTAGCCACCTTTTGCTTTGATGACTGCTTTGCACACTCTTGGCATTCTCTTGATGAGCTTCAAGAGGTAGTCACCGGAAATGGTCTTCCAACAATCTTGAAGGAGTTCCCAGAGATGCTTACTTAGCACTTGTTGGCCCTTTTGCCTTCACTCTGCGGTCCAGCTCACCCCAAACCATCTCGATTGGGTTCAGGTCTGGTGACTGTGGAGGCCAGGTCATCTGGTGTAGCACCCCATCACTCTCCTTCTTGGTCAAATAGCCCTTACACAGCCTGGAGGTGTGTTTGGGGTCATTGTCCTGTTGAAAAATAACTGATGGTCCAACTAAACGCAAACCGGATGGAATAGCATGCCGCTGCAAGATGCTGTGGTAGCCATGCTGGTTCAGTATGCCTTCAATTTTGAATAAATCCCCAACAGTGTCACCAGCAAAGTACCCCCACACCATCACACCTCCTCCTCCATGCTTCAAGGTGGGAACCAGGCATGTAGAGTCCATCCGTTCACCTTTTCTGCGTCGCACTAAGACACGGTGGTTGGAACCAAAGATCTCAAATTTGGACTCATCAGACCAAAGCACAGATTTCCACTGGTCTAATGTCCATTGCTTGTGTTCTTTAGCCCAAACAAGTCTCTTCTGCTTGTTGCCTGTCCTTAGCAGTGGTTTCCTAGCAGCTATTTTACCATGAAGGCCTGCTGCACAAAGTCTCCTCTTAACAGTTGTTGTAGAGATGTGTCTGCTGCTAGAACTCTGTGTGGCATTGACCTGGTCTCTAATCTGAGCTGCTGTTAACCTGCGATTTCTGAAGCTGGTGACTCGGATAAACTTATCCTCAGAAGCAGAGGTGACTCTTGGTCTTCCTTTCCTGGGGCGGTCCTCATGTGAGCCAGTTTCTTTGTAGCGCTTGATGGTTTTTGCAACTGCACTTGGGGACAGTTTCAAAGTTTTCCCAATTTTTTGCACTGACTGACCTTCATTTCTTAAAGTAATGATGGCCACTCATTTTTCTTTACTTAGAATTTGTATTATGGCAAGAAAAAAGCCGCTAACAGTCTATTCAGTAGGACTATCAGCTGTGTAACCACCTGACTTCTGCACAACACAACTGATGGTCCCAACCCCATTTATAGGGCAAGAAATCCCACTTATTAAACCTGACAGGGCACACCTGTGAAGTGAAAACCATTTCCGGTGACTACCTCTTGAACCTCATCAAGAGAATGCCAAGAGTGTGCAAAGCAGTCATCAAAGCAAAAGGTGGCTACTTTGAAGAGCCTAGAATTTAAGACATATTTTCAGTTGTTTCACACTTTTTAGTTAAGTATATAATTCCACATGTGTTAATTCACCTTCAGTGTGAATGTACAATTTTCAAAGTCATGAAAATACAAAAAAAAAATCTTTAAATGAGAAGGTGTGTCCAAACTTTTGGTCTGTACTGTATTGGCAAAGTAAAATAATAAAAATAAAAAAAGCTTATACTCACCTAATTCCTTTCCCCCCCGTCTTCCCTCCGCTCCTCTTCTATGAAATACAGCAGTGGGCGCTGGATGGTGCGATGACGTCACTGCATCGTGCCATCTGATGTCTCCTGCGTACGCTGTCTCCTTCAGTGCACAGGCCTCAAGTGGCCTGTGTTCTGCTGGAGTTTCCAATGGAGTAAGGAGCTAATGACATGCTCCTGCCCAGGGCAACGCTGACATCAATTGTATTTGCGTCTGACAGACGCAAATACAATTGAGTGGAGGGAATGAGCGACGGCCGTGATGCAGCCATAGAGAGGGTTAAGTGGTGTCAGTGATTGATACTGCTCACCTGTGTGCCTTCTCCCTGGCCATCAGTGTGCTAAATGCCTGCCACCAAAAGAAGGAGGGGGGCGGCCGCAGGCATTCAGCGGTGTCAGGCTTTTTTTTCCCAAAGTGCGCCCTCATCATGGAGGGAGGAGGTAGTGCCTTAGGCAGTTGTCTACCTCTTGTACTGGACCTGACTGGTGACTCTCTGCTGGTGCATCTGACGCACCCCCTGGGCCGTGGGGTACTTGACAGACGGGCCGGTCGATGCTGGGGGATGTCACGGTGGCAGTGACCCGGTCCGTGACCCAG
This sequence comes from Phyllobates terribilis, assembly GCF_046119375.1. Lineage (NCBI taxonomy): Eukaryota > Metazoa > Chordata > Amphibia > Anura > Dendrobatidae > Phyllobates > Phyllobates terribilis. The sequence goes on from NW_027362762.1 coordinate 864,904,213, forward strand.
GGCGGTCAATTAAAGGGAAAGTAGCAGAGTTGGTTCAGCTCTCCACAGGCAGAGCTAAGCTCCAGGGCAGTAGATGGAGATTTTATGAGGTAGATGTCATTGATTCAGTGTAGTGCATTTGATGGCACAGCAATTATTCAAGGACACAATGGGGTGCAGTCTTCAGGTTTTACTCACAGTTGTTAAGTTCCTCAGGTTACAGTCACCAGTGTTCAACTGCCCACGTCGTCCTGTGTCCTCCGTTGCAGTGATCCAGCAAACTCTCAGGTATTTCAGGAGCACTTGGACGGGACCCCGTTCTATGTACCTTTCCTGGTCGTCTCACTGCGCTGGCTCTCACCCTCCTGCCCTGCGCCTCACAATCAGTATCCCAAGCCAGTGGCCTCGGGCCTTGTCGGGCGACTTGCAATCCCCTGGACCCTATGTGGCCACCTTTTCATCGATATAATTGTGGATTTTGGCTGCAACACCTTGCAAATGCTGCAGCCTCCGGTTGGCTAGCTGAGCCTGGTTGTTCTCCACTAGTCTGGGGCCGGTCCCCTTTTGCGGCCTGATCCCTCCACGTCAGTGTGAATTCGGGCGCACGGGTGGCTTCCTGCACTCACCGTGCCCCTGGGATCCCCTCTGTCTCTGGAGCCTTTCCCTCTGCTCGCGTCTTCTCTCACTCTCCTCCTGGGCCTCTCTTACTAGGCCCGACTCCTCTCTCTCCTGAGCGGAGCTCCTTCTGAGCTCCCACTCCCAACTGTCTCTGCTCTGAACTGTCTCCTTCTAGATGGTTCCCCTTCTTCTTATACTCTTTCTGTCTGTGCTCCCCTGATTTACTTCCTCCACCCACCTTCTCTACCTAGTTCCACCCTCCAGCTAAGGACCAGGGACTGTGCTCTCCCTTAGGAGCAATCTCGCCCTTCCCTCCTGAAGTGGAGTGTATTGGATGTGGGTGTGTGGGTCCCGGGTAGTACTCCGTCCTTACCTTAGAGTGGGGTACCACACCTCTGGGTGAGATGATGTACCTCTATGGCAACTGGACGCGCAGGGGCGCAACACATCCGTTGCTGATATTAGTACCTACAGTACTTACCACTTACATTTTGACTGTAGTGGGACATCCAACAACAAGGAGTGGTAAACCTCTAATTACTTTTTTGGTTCCACTAGGGGACTTCTGCTGATAGAGAGACCTAGATGATGTGTGCTCCAATGGAGTTAATGTAGGAGTGTAGTCCTCTGCGGTCATTCCTGTGATTACCATTGGGTGACTTTTCTGTCATTTTACATGGGGGTCTTAAAGAAGCACTTCCATCAAAATTTTTATCCTCTTAATATTTTTCAGTTATCATATTATATGGCTCTGTGTACTTACAATTGCTCATTTTGCCTTTATACCCAGATAATTGTTCTCTTTCCTCTTCTCTATGTAAAAACATTAAGTGTCCCTGCAGAAATCATTCTCCTCTTCAAGCTGCTCCCTCCTCCCCCCTGCCATTGACTTTTGCAGTGATTATGACTCATACAGGGAAAATTACCTCCTGTTTCTACATAGAACTTTGAAGGATTCAGATAGTCCGTTTTCAATCATGTGATGTCATAGACCTCATAGAAAAGAGAAGAATTAACTGGGTAGAAAAGCAAAATGATCCATTGTAAGTACACAGTGCTATATAATATTATTATTGAATATATTCAGAGCATAAAAATTTTGATGGGAGGAGGAGTGCTTCTTTAATGCAACAACTAATAAAAAATGATACTGCATAATTAAGAGCCTACAGAAAAATATTAATACATGACATAGTAGAGGCAAAGATAGTGTTCAATCAAAAATTAAAAAAATAAATAAACAATGACTTTGTTTAAGGGCTCGCTCACACCAGCGTATACATTGAATGAGTGCTATTCGATTTTTTTATCGGCCAACCCTCAGACCAATGGGGCAGTGCTGATGACTAATTTTTTTTCACTGACAGAACCTGTAAATTTGCACTTTGATATCGGATGGTCGCACACGCACCCATTCATCCAAGTGTAGTCTGATTTCCGCGGACTCACAGAATGGAGAAGATGGACAAATTTTGTTCTCCATCTCCATCTTCTCCTCACAGTGTGCTCCGATACTCTTATCCATGAGAATCGGATCACACTATGCTTACACTCTGCTCAGAGGTTGATCATTGAGTAATTTGCATAGTCGACCCAATTCGCTCAGATGAGAAAATCCACGGTCGTGCGACCGTAGCCTAATGAAAAGTATCCGATAATACAAAAAATATGTATTCAACTACAATATATTTCAATAGCTAATACCTAGTAATATGACATCTTATTGACATGACAATACCGCTTCAATTACAAACATTATTTTTAGTGCTATTATGCCATAAAGTATGCTCGCACTATTTTTCAGATTATTAGACGCACTTTTCCCCCCCAAAATATGAAAGGAAAATGGGGGTGCGTCTAATGATCCGAATGTGGCTTACCGGACAGAGGGGGTGCAGCTGCAGTGGAGGGGGGTCACAGGAGACAGGTTGCTGCAGGAGGCCGGCGGCAGCAGGAGTGGAGCGATGCTGCGGGCCCCTTGCTGGGAGGAGTGGGTGTCCTGGCAGTGTGATGCTGCGGGCCTTGGGGATTCATAGAAAGTTGGCGGTGAGTGAAGTCCCCTTCCCATTGATTTCCCTGCGGTGGACTTCAGGAAAGTGGCCGCCGGAGGTGGCGCTTGCGCGTCTCTTCAGATTTCAATCTGTGCATGCACCACCTTCATGCTCCTGTCAATGTATAGAGTGCTGGCGGATGATCGGATCGCCGTGGGACATCGGGATTACGGCGAATGGGTGAGTCTAATGTAGTTTTATTTTAACATTCATTTATTTTAACTTTTTTTTTTCACTGCGAGTACAGACGCCAGCTGATGACAGCTCCCATCAGCTGAGCCTGCTCATGCTAATATCAGCGGCAGCAGCCATAGGCTGATGGGAGGAGTAGTTACTCATCAACCGACGCCTGTCACTCGCGGTCAATTCTTTGTGCATTTTTGCCACGTTTTTGACTCATTGACATCAATTGAGTAAGTCAAATACGCAGGAAAAATACCCAGCAAATCCGCAAATATATTTATACCTACGTTTTTGCTGTGGATTTGACTGACTCAGTTGAAGTTAATGGGTGAAAAATGCAGCAAAAACTCACAAAGAACTACTGACATGCTGCAGATTTAAAGGCAATTACAGTCCTGACAGGAAAATTTCTGATCATGTGCACAGCACTTCAGGATTGTCTTTGCATTAGCTGGAAAAAAGATTCCCTAGCGTTTTTGGCCCATTTCCGTGCGGAAAAAACGTTGCGATGCACCAAATGCACCAAAAATGCACCTTGTGCACACAGCTTCATAATCCGCAAAACACGGTAATTGCCACCAGTATGAATTAAAGAGATTTTCCCAGAAAATGCATTTACCACCTATCAATAATAAATGAATGATTGTTGGGGGTCCAGTCGCTACAAACTCTTAGGCTATGTTCCCATGATCAGTATTTGGAGAGTTTTTGATGTTGCAGAATTTCTGCACCATTTCTGCACCTGTTATGTAGATTAGGTTATTTGCGTTTTTGAAGACTTTTTTTAACATGCTTTTTTATTGCATTTTTGAATCTGCGTTTTTTTGTCTCTGCTTGGTGTGTAATGCTTTAAATAAAGTTGTTTTGCTTTTGAAATTCTTAGGTGCAGATCTTTTGCATCTAATGCAAGTCTATGGGGAAATTCTGCAAATAGTATGGTGAGTGGGGGGATCGGTGCGGACACAGATTGAGGAGCGAGGAGGGAATGTATGCGGACACAGTATAAGGAGCGAGGGGAAGAATGTATGCGGACACAGAATGGGGAGCAGGGGGGATGTGAGAGGAGACTGTATGAGGAAGGAGAGTGAAATGTGTGCAGAGACCATTGAGGGGAATAATGTGAAGATGTGACGCCTCATTCTCGAAAAAGCCCTTTTAGTTTACCCTGGGTGTTGGGGGACTCGGAGTCGGGTCCTGTGATGAAGAGATGGGGTGCAGTCGTGGCCCGGACCTGACCCGTGCTCAGGGCCGTCACATTAAAAAGAGATGGTGTGGGCTTATCCGGGTCGAGTGGCTGGTTAACGACTACGCCACCTGTGGCACCTGGTGAAGGCCACCAGCGCCGCTGCAGTCCGCTGAGGCATGATGTTATGGCGGCCAAAGTTATTACTACTCCCCACAGGCGGAGCAAGGCCTCAGGGCAGAGGGACAGGATGGAGGGGGTAGTAGTAGAGGAGAATGGGCGCCGTGTCGTGTGGTGTAGCGCAGAATAAACAGTCCGGAGGCCATAGGGGTGAACTTCCAAGCCTTTACTCACTTTCGAGATGGCAGAAGGAAGGCGACTCCCTGCTCCCCGCGGAGTCCTGCGGTCACCAGGAATGGGGGTCTGACAACCTGCGAGTAAGTCCAGCATTCAGTCGGGACCCTACACCAGAGTGTTCCTGAACTACAGACCGAATCCTTTCCTGTCCATGTGTGTGCGAATAGGCCGGGACTCCCTCTGAGCTCCTCTCAGAACAAGGGTACGGGTGGCAGCTCCGCTCCGTCCGATACCCGGTGGGATCCTCTGGGCCTACCGGGCTTTCCCGTCCAGGACGTAGAGTAGCAAGGTCGGGTGTCGAGGGCCGGTACCCCTTTTGCAGCCGGAGTCCCTCTGAATATATCAGCATGGCGAGGACAGGTGGCGTACACCGCTCTGTCTGCATCCTGCCTGGGATCCATTTGCTGTGGAGCCACACTCTTAAGCTCCGGGCCTTCTTGGTCCTGGTCATTGGCCGGGTTGAGACATTCCTCGTCTACAACCTGCCTCTCGTCCCAAGACCGGGGACGAGGGCTGTGTCTCCCGATCCTGCAGGCCCACACAGGATCTGCTCTCCAGGAGGGAGGTCACAGTAACACACAGTATTTAACAGCACAAAGACCAAGATCAAAGATGGCTTTTTATTAAGTATGAAATTTAAAGTGTAACAAACTTGTAGGTCCTCCACCCTCACCCACTGACTGGTTCCCCTAACTCTTGGTTCCCCAGTCTCCCTGTAACCAGGGGAGCAGCACCTAGTGCATACTAGCCCCCTCTGGTGGAGAAGTGTGGTGTTGGATGCAAAGGTTGGGTCACGACTATCACACTGGTCTTACCTCAGAGGAGGAACACTACACTCCATTAGAGAAGTGCAGCATCCCTGTGGCGGTCGAACCCTCAGGGGCGCCACATTCCCCCCTGGTAAAACACAGCACGTCCGCGGGATGCAAAAGAAGTAACACCCAGGAATTTCTTTTTTTTTTAAATAACAAGAACCATCTTCCCTTTATGGGAGGCACATTTCCTTGAACGTTACATAACAGGGTATACAGTATAAAAGTACAAAATATAAAATTATAAAAGTGCTAGCATTTTCCAGAGACATTTTTGTGCAGACAGGCGGGTTAAAGTGCAAAGACACAGAGTCAGTTCAGAAGTGCAAGGGGCCTGTCCCAATCCCTCAACGTGGGCCCTGGGATGGCTGCAGGGCATGAAGATCCCAAGTTGGACCTCCCAGAGAGCCACCCTGACAGGTTTTCCTCCTGATGTGTTGAGGTAGAAAAGTATACACGGTTTTTCATGAAACCAATATGGAGCACCTGAAAAGATGCAAACTATATACAAGTAAAGTCTGCCGCCTGCCATAGTCCACAGGGATCAATGTCTCTGGTAACGGGAAATAAATCAACTAAAATTATAAAAAAAAACAATTTAACTGCAACAGCAGCCGGGGGGGGGCTGCTTAGTCCATGTATTCCCGCTGGGGAAAGGGCTCATTCCTCCCGACAGAGGCTGGCCGGCCCTCCACAGGTGGGTACGCGGGGGCTTCACTCCTGGAGACTTTGTGAATATCCAGGGCGTACCACCCTCGCACCCCACTGTGGCTGGTGAAGGACACTACATCACCCGGGGTGAGGTTCCGGCCAGGGTGTTCCTTTTTGAGCTGGGGCTCGACGTCGCAACGGTTGAAGAAGACGTCCTGCCTCAGCCCGGGACTCCTGATGAAGCCTCATCCTGCCTCCTTGTGGAAACGGACCACCTGCCCCTCTTCACGGGGGCTTGGGTGGGACGCCTCCCTTTGGCGGGCTCTGGACTTCGCAGCTTTGGCCTGAACTCGGAGCTGCTCGCACCGTGCCTCCTGCTCTTGCTGCTCCCAGTTTAGCTGGAGAATTTGCTGGAGGCACTGCTCCCTTCTCCTCTCTTCGGCCTGGGGTTCCCGGGGGAAGCCTTCTTGGTTGCCCCCCTGGTTATCCCAGGCCCTCTCTTCCGCCGCCGGGCAGGTAACTGTGGGGCCCGGAAGCAGCATTAGGGGGCGCTGTAGCAGGCCCGAGGCCACGGGCCCTCCCTGTTTGGGGCCCATAGATTCCCATGCAGGCCCGGGGTCTTCCTGTAATGGAGGTGAGAGACCACGGAGGTCTCCGGGGGTGGCGGCAGCCTGGAGCTCCGGGCTAGAGCCTGCTCCTAGGTCACTGCGCCGGGCAGTAGGACGGGGGTCTGACAACCTCCGAGTAAGTCCAGCATTCAGTCGGGACCCTACACCAGAGTGTTCCTGAACTACAGACCGAATCCTTTCCTGTCCGTGTGTGTGCGAATAGGCCGGGACTCCCTCTGAGCTCCTCTCAGAACAAGGGTACGGGTGGCAGCTCCGCTCCGTCCGATACCCGGTGGGATCCTCTGGGCCTACCGGGCTTTCCCGTCCAGGACGTAGAGTAGCAAGGTCGGGTGACGGGGGCCGGTACCCCTTTTGCAGCCGGAGTCCCTCTGAATATATCAGCATGGCGAGGACAGGTGGCGTACACTGCTCCGTCTGCATCCTGCCTGGGATCCATTTGCTGTGGAGCCACACTCTTAAGCTCCGGGCCTTCTTGGTCCTGGTCATTGGCCGGGTTGAGACATTCCCCATCTACAACCTGCCTCTCGTCCCAAGGCCGGGGACGAGGGCTGTGTCTTGGTTCCCCAGTCTCCCTGTAACCAGGGGAGCAGCACCTAGTGCATACTAGCCCCCTCTGGTGGAGAAGTATGGTGTTGGATGCAACGATTGGGTCACGACTATCACACTGGTCTTACCTCAGAGGAGGAACACTACACTCCATTAGAGAAGTGCAGCATCCCTGTGGCGGTCAAACCCTCAGGGGCGCCACAAAGAAATTGTATGGAGGGGAGAAAAGTGTGAGTGGGCACAGAATAAAAATTGAGTAATGTGGGGGGTTAGCATGGGGGGGACAGTGTAAGGGCACAGGCAGGAGGGGACAGTATGCCAAGAAGGGGGAGAGTTATGAGGTGGCACAGTATAGAGTCTGGGTCTTATAGGGGGGACAGAGTGTGAGAAGACAGTGTGAAGTGGGGAGCCAGTATGTAAAGGAGAGGGACAACGTGTGAATCATAGTGAGGGGCAAGTATTTATTTAGGGGCTCAGAGTAGGACAGATATTTTTATTCAGGAGCATTATAATGACAATGCTATTTTTAAGGGTATTGTGCTAATGAAGCACTGTAGCATGCATATCCTAACAGCTTGTAATAGACTCACTGTCAGGATTCAGTTCTGCTTGCAGGTTCCAGCAGTTATCACATGTCCTCTTCACTCATATGCAATTTTCATCCTTACCCTTATGGTCACGTGACAACTAGCTTGTCTTCTTGCTTCTCTCAGTTTTTCACTGAACATTGAGAGAAATAGAAAGAGCAGCTCATCGGCACATGACTAAGTAAGCAAATCTCATATGAATGAGTGGTTACACGATGACTATTCAGACCGCATGAAGGGGGGCGCCAAACTGAATTCTTGCCCCGGGTCCTGGAAAACCTAGATACACCTCTGCAGCAGCAATACTATTTGCAGCCTTTGGAGTCCTGCTGATTAGTTATCCTGTGCGCCCTGCACTCCTGCCTACCTCTGTTACATTCACCCATCAAGATCCAGAACACCACTGCTGGTTGCGTCTACACTTTCAGTCCAAAAGTGGTACAGCAGCAATTTCCTTCCTGTGTATCACTCCCTGTCCTGCTCCTATCTGCTCATAGGCGGTTCTCTTCGTCAAGCTGTGAGAGAGGAGCCATGTCTCTTCTTAACTGATGCGCACAGCATGTGTTTCAAGGCATGGCTGCAAAACAGAGCTATTGTGAATAACTTGGAAGTGCGCCCTCAAATGCATACTAAAAGATCGTCCCAGGGGGCAAGTGCCACCCTGCCCCGCAGCCCAGCCTGCCCCTGAACATAAGGTACATCTGCAAAAACATTGCCGCCAAATGACAAAACTGCTACCGGAAAATTGGTCTGGAGCAGCGTGGGATGTAACATATCTATCCTAATTTTTTTATATGCTTAATAACATTAACTGTATGTTTGAAGTCATTTTAGAGCAGCATTATACATTTGAACCCAAACAGACACCTTCATGATGGTATTGCATGATGAGAAAGTATTTGCTTGTATTTCTCAGCATTGAGGACACCATTAATCTTGACCAAATTCCTAACTACATTTGCTGAAATGCTGCACCAAACTTGCAGGAGCCTCCACCATGCTTCACTGTTGCCTGTAGACACTGATTATTGTACTGCTCTCTAGCCCTTTGGTGAATAAACTGCCTTCTGCAACACCAAATATTTCACATTTTGACTCATCAGTATAGAGCACTTGCTGCAATTTATCTGCAACCCAGTTCCTATGTTTGTGTGCATAGTTGAGTCACATGGCCTTGTTTCCATTATTTTATGCAGCACCCTAATGCTATTAATTAAGTGTTGTCCAGTAGTGGAAGAATAGCTTTTTAAATCTTATGAGCTCATAAAATGGTGAAGCGTTGTCCATGAGATACTGTCTCATTTCCAACAGACTCGGAATCCATACTGCATCTAATGAGGTGATTTATACCTGCTGGCGTTAGAGAATTCTAAAAATAAACTAGATTCCTGGCCAATCACTATTCATTAAATACCTTTCCAAAAAAATGTTAAAACGGGAACTGTGTTCTGCATTGCATATTCGCCAGCCTGTCGTACCAATACTGCGTAATCAATGCAGTAAAATCTTCTTTATTAATGGAAAGGATTCATATAGAGGACAAGATGATGCCATGATCATGTTTAATACTAGCCAGACTATGATTCAGAAAGTCAGAAAAACTGCTATTCAATGTAAGGGCAAAAATTCATGGTAAATGTTATACTTGATGTTCTATGTAGGTGAGAAGTATGGACACATATAAAGGAGACCCAATTGTGAATATGTTATAGGAAATGACAGCATGGACTTTTGCCCTCAGTCCCACAGTGGCTGCATTAGGTGTATAACTCTATAATATGTATAGCAATGGCTTATTTTAAAAATCCCTTTAGTGTATAGATGTACTGTACCTGATCTTCATGGTTACTGCTGCTGAACCCCCAGTGATTAGTTGTTTTGAGGGGCGATATAGGCATCTTCATATTTCCCCTTTCAAATACATGTCTAACCATGTAATCCAGGGTCATGTTTAGTCTTCAAGGTAAGGATCATATCTTTGGAGCTGTTCACTGCACTCATTTTGACCTCAATCTAACGAAAAAGGACAAACGCTCAGTTGACGAAACCACTAAGCGTAAGGACCCTATATTTCACACCAAAGCTTGATGAAATTAAAAAGCAAAAAATCCTTTTACAAAGGCTCCTTAAAAGAACGGATTCCCACATTTGATTGCATGAAATCACCTCCAAAATACTCAGTTGCAATATAAAATTTTAGATAATCAATAGAAACACTTGGATACATAGGACTATTTTTATTTATTAAGGATTCTTCATAAATACAGAGTAGAAAGTATATATACCCAGTATATACAATTATATATAGGATATATATATTTATTTACAATGCCAGAGTTTTCTCAAATACCGGTTACATTTTCCTAGCAGCATTTCCACATGCCCTCAAAGTCAAGTGCTGCTGTGAAATCTTCAATGTAAGAAAATTTACTTTTACGTGTTTAAGTGTTTCTATTGATTATCCGAATTAACAGCGGATGGGAACCGTACAGACCAAAAGTAGGAAGGACTGACGTTTGGATTTTGACAAATCCAATAAATAAAGTTTTATTATTATTAAAGTGTTTCATTTAAAGTTTTATTGACTTTTTTTAGCAAATTAAAATAATTGTATGTTTTCATTGACGTCAGTTGGGGAAATAAAACTCCATAAAAAAAACAATAAACCTGATACTACCGTATCTTCCGACTCACATGCAAAGCGGTTTGTAAAGTTTGTACAGGGTCTCAGTGGTTTTATGCAAATCCAGTCTGTAGATTCATCACTAGTGACAATTGATCCAGATTTCCCATTTCTTAGCATTGTGCATGTCCTACAAGTAAGCTTGTATCAGGCCAAAAAGCCTACCGCAGTGATTAAGTGAATGGTCTTGGGAAGACTGCAGATTCTTAATTTATTTCTTTTGACTGCCAATATGATATTTAATTATGACAACCCTTGGGCTTTGACCAAGTTACATATTACAAAGTATTCACATTTCTAACTGTGTAAAAATATTGCACTGAGCTTATGAACATTTTGGCATTGTTATCCCTTATTCTGTCAGAGCCAGACTGAAATACGTAAAATAGGGATACAACTTATGTGGCTTATCTCTTACCGTTATTTCATAATTATTTATGTTCTTATAGGTAGAATATTATCCATACTTTTTAAATAGCTTGCTGTTTTATCCATTGTTGACCTTCTTAAAATGTTAAAGCACACTTGCCAAATTTCATGAAACATCCAGGAGGCTACCAGAAAAAGTGAAGACTTCCCAAAACCTTAACTGAAACCAGAGCTTTTCTTGTGTATAACATAGGATTGCTGAACCATCAGATGGTGTCCAATGGCAAATTTAGGGGCATAAAATGGGGCGTTCGTACAGTTTATAGATAACCTACTGTAAATAAGTTGATTAACTTTTGACACATGTTTCATTCAGTGATGTACATAGTAGACAGGGCTGCCTGAATCTTGTGATTCAATTCACTAGTACTTTCTTCTCTCTAGTCCACATTCTCATGCCAGGTTTCTCTATACTCATGTATCTCCATAACTCTGTCTCCTACCACCATAGATATAGTGCTATGAACCTGTCTGTTTTGGTGCTTTGCCACCATCTCTTTGATTTGCTGGTCCTGGTGCCTCTCTGCTGCCCAGCACCCATCACACATCAGGAGCCACAAACATTGGCTCCTGGCCCAAAGGTTGTCTGCATAGTGGGAGCTACACTTTCTACCCCGTCCTCCATTTTTTCCTTTTATTTGCCTGTCAAGCTGACAAGTCATTAATTAGTCATTTAGTTTTTCAGGCAAAGCAGAGATATTCCCACATAAGAAATCAGAAAGCGTCTGGTTTCAGTAAATCTGAAGCACAAATGCTCTGGGATTTGAGAAGTAGATTGGGGTGTAGTCACAAACCACTCTTCGTCTTTGAAAGTTGGCCCATTGGCCAAATCGTGGTTCGCTCCATGTTTGTGGATACAAAATCTACTATTGAAGTACATATTCAAAATAAATCTAGGTGGAAAATATTGTTGGTTCCTTTTCCATCTGTGTAATGGATTTCAAGTACTTGCGGGGGGAGGGTTGGGTTATTATACTACTTCATATGACCTGGGAGCCTACTTCCATCAACGTTATCTACTATGATTAAGGTTGGGTTCGCCAGAAACGCGTGAAGTTTTTTTAATGCTTCCATGGACATTTGTGTTTTAATGGATTAAAAAAAGGGTGAACAGTTTTTATGCATTACTGGACGGATGTGTTGAATTCCTTTTCCTCTCCAACATTATCCTAGGGTAAATTTATTTTGCAAAACCTCAGATCTCCTACATTTAAGTTTCATTTATGTAGAGTTCTGTGTACAAGTATCATTCTACTGCCCGAATCTGTGTCACCAACTTGTTAGACCTCTTATAAGTGTAAACAATGGTCATCCGTCTAAATCGGAGAAGTTATTTTTATCTTCCCTGCTTGGGTAACTTTTATTACTTAAACAGAAAGGGAAAATGTTCCATATTCTAATCTATATAATGGTAAGTTATTTTTATTTTTTTTGTTCCCTACTGCTCATAACATCTGTAACTAAGTATAGCCGAAAGACCACAAGCACCATTTTTCTTGAAGAGCGTAATGAACGTTCTGGTTCTTTGTGTGCAGCCCCTGAAAGTAGGTTCCTCAGCTATAAAGTATAACTATTAGTTTGATTAGCAAAATCATCCTGACAGATTTACTTTAACATAAGTGTAACCAAGTCTTTTAGAACAATCATTCTTAAAAATGAGAGAATAGATTCACATGAGGCTGGTCCAGTGGCCACTCAGCAGTCCGTGGCCGCCACACAGGTGCTCTGCAAATTGACACCTACTGCCGGATCCTCTTTTGATTTGTAGCCTTGGTGCAATGTCATTTGTGTGTCACGCCATAACAATGATGTCTGCAAATTCATTCACTCATCTCTATTCATTCTAACAATTACCGGATTACACGGGTCCATTGTCTTCTCAACTACCACCAGTCCATTTTGTTTCAACGGTTGGCCAGTGTCCAGTTGGTCAACTCCTATCACAGGGATCTGGATATTGTTGAAGGTGGTTAAGTTGTGCAAAGATTCATTATTTTCTTAAGGTGTGATTAATGGGTATTTTCTCACGAAATCCAAAGAGAAGGATAAACAAGCAAAGAAGAAATATAAGGAAGTGAAAGCAGTCATCATAGCAGGAAACTCTTAAAAAGAGAGGAAAAGAAATCTGAACAGGAGAAAAAGAAAGACTTTAAAAGAATAAAGAAATTAAGCTGTTGGCACAAAGTCTAATTGCTCTAACTGGCAAATCTATCATCTCAAGAGTCAGCCTTCTGTCATAAATCCCAAAAAAAAGGAAATTAAACATCTAACGATGAAAAGGCTACAAAAAGAGGAAGAGGATGGCAGAAGAGGAGTTAAAATAGAGAAAAAACAAGTTAATCGAAAGAGACGATGGATCATTTTTCTAGTGGTTGGCTCTGGCATCTACATTTTGGAAAACATGCATAGAGACTTTGCAGATAGGAGTTACAGCTGAGATACAATCTATGCAGAAGTATCTGATAGGATGTGTACAGTTGTTTGTATAGATATGTCTTTATTTTAGCAGATTAATGCAGATTACTAACAGCAGTTTAATGGTTCACGCGACCTTGTTACTGATAGTGTAAGACCAAACAGTACTGTCTCTAAAATGTCCTCTAAAATAGACAAATCCCATTATTTGACAGGACGGGCACAGGCTGGGTTTCCTCCCACACACCAAAGACCTACTAATAGGGAATGTAGATTGTGAGCCCCAAAGGGGACAGCAATGATAATGTCTGTAAAGCGCTGTGGAATTAATGGTGCTATGTAAGTGAGTAAAAAAATAAAATCTTTCAAAATTTGCACAAACTGAATTATTCTTTTGTGGGATTTTTGATTTTTAATGGTTGTATATAAAGACCTTCTGTGACCACGATGCAGAAATGAAGCAGAAAATTTCGGCAGCATTTCTGCATCTCCCTGGCAGAAAAAACGCATGCAGATTGTGCATGCGTTTTTCCTGCAGAATACATGCGGAATACATGCGGATTCACATGCGTATCCACATGCGTTAACGCATGTGTTTCTGCATGCGGACTGACAAGCACTTTCCAGGCGGTAGCATCACTTGGAAAGTGCTTGACAACTAGGTCACACTGTATAAATCCATGCAAACGGCATGGATTTATACAGTGTGACCGTAAAAATAAAAAAAATAAAGCTATACTTACCCCCGATCCCCCGCCGCGTGTGCTGCAGCGCTCGTCCTGGCTTCTTCCGGGTTGCCGGCATATCGCGAGACAGCCTGCGGTCACATGACCGCGACGTCATCTCAGGTCCTGGAAGATAAGCGCTGCCGGCAAGCAGAGAGAAGCTGCCGGACAGGTGAATATAAACTTTATTTATTATTTTATTCTTTTTTTACCGGTACATTGGTACCCAGGTCTGGATGAGAGTCTCCTCTCCTCCAGAACTGGGTACCATCCGCACATAGAGACGCATAAAATCCGCTTGTACAAATGTACAGACGCGGATATTATGCGTCTCAATGCAAGTCAATGGCGGCACTTCCGCTGCGCTTCCGCAAAATTAATGAACATACTGCGGATTTATGAGCGCTGCAGAAACGCTGCGGAAAAATCCGAAACATGTGCATTGACATTGCGGGATGCCTTTGGGGACCATGGGGTGCGGATTTCCATGCGTTTTTGATGTGTTTCCGCTGCGGAAATTCTGCAGCATAAACGCATGAAAAACGCATCGTGTGCGCGCAGCCAATGTTTTCAGTTTCCATACAGTAAATCACTCAAGTTCCTTCCATGAGTTGCTGATCCTGACATGTTCTTGTATTGAGCAGGTTGAGCCAGTTTGGAGTAGGGATGGGTAACATTATCTTAATAAGTGTATTCATCAGACAAAGAAGGAAGCGTTATAATAGCCAAGTGTGAGTGTAACATATTACTCATAGGTCATAGGAGTGTTCATCCTCAAACATCCAGCAATTAGACCAAATTCACACATTTATGTTTTTTTCCCTAAATGATGGTGCATAAATGCAAAACAGATAGGATCTGTGCGGTGTCTGTTCATAACGCTATCCCATTCAGAGGCCTGTATGAGGTTCATCGGCATAATGGACCAAACTCGGACATTTTTTTCATTGATCTAGAAAAAAAGAGAACGTCTGATTGCACCAATAGGCTATAATGTGTATATCATGTCAGAGGGGGGCCTACTGGTAATATAATTAGGTTTTTCTGTTAACTGATAATTCTGATTATATAAAGTACCATATACAGTATATACTATATATTGTATAATTATATAGTTTGTAATTTATTTTATTTCTATAGCTCAATAGTGTATTCATTCTTTTTGGGAAAATCTGTGTCGACATTATGAGTTACCCATAGACATGTTATTAGCTTCATTGTAGATTATTTCCTGTCCAGTAAAATAAATATCTACATTTTTACCATACTGTGATATTGTCTGCAATATTATCCCTAATGATATTTGTATGTAGCACTGACATAGTCCTCAGTTCTTTACAATCTGAGGGAAAATGCACAGAACAACTCAGCCAATAGATAGTAAGAAACTGATACACAATTAAAACAAGTGGCGTAAGGACCTTTGTTTGGAAGCTTGCAATTAGTGATGAGCAAGCATGCTCGTTTAACCCTTTAACCGAGCACGCTCAGGTGCTTTCTGAATTATCTCCAGCGTGCTCGTATATTGTGTTCGAGTCCCTGCGTCTGCATGATTTATGGGTGTTAGACAGCTTCAACACATGCAGGGATTGCCTGTTTGTTAGGGAATCCTCATACTTTATCAATGTTACATTGCAGTATAATACAGGTGTATGTGCAACTCGCAAAGTACTGGGATCGTAACAAGCAAGTTGCAAAAAATCTAACTGGTTTTGAGTTTTTGAGACTTATCTGTCATAGTACCCAAGTGATCATAATGCAACCATGTTCAATGGCCTTGCACTGTGATGTAGCAAATAGAGAAAGCGATCTTTGACCATGTGTCCAAAGTCATCCATCTAGCCCCAGCCTAAAGCTGCAGGAGCTGGTCACAGCCTCACAGGGCAATAATTGAGAGGGCACATATAAGAAGTGTACTGTAGGTCTAGGAGACTACCGGTTCTCCTTGTTCAGACCACCAGCTAGTGAGCCATACAGAGTCTTTTATGCCCAGTAATGCTTCCTAGAAAAAAAAGGTTTACTACAGGTTTGGTTATTGACTTATCGGGTTGCTAGCTCCAATAGGTGGCATTGAAGAAACAACTTTATTTCTTCTGGAAAAGAGCTAATTTGCATATATTTTTTTCCATGGAGCATTGCCTGGCTTATTTGACTTCCCATGACATCTAGCAGTCTCCAGAAGAGGAAACAGTGCCCCCTCCTAGTGAGAACTTGTACAAAATGACAAAAGTCTAGTAGACAGGAAAGGTACCGTATATTCCGGCGTATAAGACGACCTGGTGTATAAGACGACCCCCCTACTTTCCTGTTAAAATATAGAGTTTAGGATATATTCACCGTATAAGACTACCCCTTTTCCAACGCATACCAAACACCGGTAAAAATTAAAAAAAAAACAGATTTGAATTTAACATGGTCCTTTTTTAATTTAAATTCTTATGACATGCAGGTATATAGCAGGAAAACTGTCACTCATAAACATATTAAAATAGGGGGGACTCCACGTCATTTTTTGGGGGGGTCCCCCATTCTAATAGCTAGTAAAGGCTAGGTATTCAGCTGGGGGCTGATATTAGTAGCCTGGGAAGCTCCGTGGGTATTACCCCCTTCCCAGACTTCAAACATCTGCCCCAGCCGTCTGCTTAACCTCCGCTAGAGACTATAATGATGGTGGATCCCACGCCAATTTTCTTTTTAAAAAATCCTTTATTTTACCACTAAATGACAATTAGGGGGTTAATAAAGATGCAGTCCCTAAATTATTATTAATTTTGTAATTAATTTTTCCCAAAAATGTTGACGTGGGCTTCCCCATATTTTTGTGTCCAGCCAGGTACAGCAGGCAGGAACGGGCTGCCCCCAACCACCAGCTGCCTATTTGTACCTGGCCGGACACAACAATATAGGGAAGGCCTTTTTTTTAAAATTATTTCATGAAATAATTAAAAAAAAAAAGACGTGGGGCTTCGCCCTATTTTTGTGTCCAGCCAGGTACAACTAGGCAGCTGGGGGCTGGAATCTGCAGCGCAGGGAGGTCCAAGCTTTCTGGCCCCCCCCCCGCTGCAAATTGCAGTCCGCAGCCGCCCCGGAAAATGGCGCGTTCATAGAAGCGCCATCTTCTGGCGCTGTACCCAACTCATCCAGGGCCCTGGTGCGGTGGCTCACTGGGTAATAAAGGGGTTAAGGCCAGCTTGGCATTATCAGCTGGCCCTAAGCCCGAAATTCATGGGGTCACGCCAATATTAGACATGACCGCCATGAATTTCTAGTAAAGTAATTAAAAAAAACACAAACACCCAGAATAAAGTCCTTTAATTGAAATAAACACACAATCCTTTATTGTTCTAAATTAAACCATACTTACCGTCACGCCCATTCCAGCTGAAGCCAACGATCTCCTGCAATAAAAGTAAAATAATAAAGCAACCTCATCCTTACCTTCCCATGGTTCCCAGGACCGGTCCAGCTCTGCTACATTCACATGACAGGCTGCACCGCAGCAGAACGCTGCCGTTCAGCTTGCCATGCGGCAGACACTGAGAAGCGCAGGCATGCTTGTGCTCCTCAGTGTCTGACTGTGACGGCATCCAGATGAGCCGAGATCATGTCCAATGAACTCGGCTCACCTCATGCACGTCACTGACAGCGTGGGAAAATTCTCCTGCTCCCCGCATGCGCAGTAGAAGTTTCCCACGCTGTCAGTGACGGACGTCCAGGAGGTGAGCTGAGTTCATTGTCGGCTCATCTTTATGCCGTCACAGCGAGACACTGAGGAGCGCAAGCATGCCTGCGCTTCTCAGTGTCTGCGGGATGACCGGCTGGATGGCAGCGTTCTGCTGCGGTCCAGCCTGTCATCTCGATGTAGGAGAGCTGGAGCTGTCCTGGGAACCATGGAAAGGTAAGGATGAGGTTGCTTTATTATTTTACTTTTATTGCAGGAGATCGTTGGCTTCAGCTGGAATGGGCGTGATGGTAAGTATGGTTTAATTTAGAACAATAAAGAATTGTGTGTTTATTTCAATTAAAGGACTTTATTCTGGGTGTTTGTGTTTTTTTTAACTTTTACTATGGGGTTAGTAATGGGGGTGTCTTATAGACGCCTCTCCATTACTAACCTGGGCTTGATGTCAGCTGGCATTATAAGCTGACATCAACCCCAGCCCTATTACCCCCTGCCACCGCACCAGGGCAGCGTGGAAGAGCGAGGCTAAGTGCCAGAATTGGCGCATCCTATGAATGCGCCATTTCTGGGGCGGCTGACGGCTGGTGTTTCTAGCCTGGGAGGGGGCCAATATTTATGGCTCCCTTCCTGGGCTATTAATATCAGCCCCCAGCTGTCTGCCTAGCCTTTGCTAGCTATTAAATTAGGGGGGACCCCACGTCATTTTTTTGGGGGGGTCCCCCATTTTAATAGCTAGTAAAGGCTAGGTATTCAGCTGGGGGCTGATATTAGTAGCCTGGGAAGCTCCGTGGGTATTACCCCCTTCCCAGGCTTCAAGCATCTGCCCCAGCCGTCTGCTTAACCTCCGCTAGAGACTAAAATTAAGGGGAACCCCACGCCAATTTTTTTTTAAATAAATCCGTTATTTTAACACTAGATGACAAGTACAGTAACCAGCACTGTCACTGTACTTCATATATATGTGACTGACATGTTTCTATCTATCTAATCTATGTGTGATTCTCTATTCTTTCTGTTATAAATTGTCGGGTACAGATGCTGAATTGCCGGCCGGCTTTTTTAAAGAGACGGTGCATGAAAACACTATTATTTGTTTTAATAAATCCTTTACACTAAATGACAAGTACAGTAAGCAACACTGTCACTGTACTTCATATATATGTGACTGACATGTTTCTATCTATCTAATCTATGTGTGATTCTCTATTCTTTCTATTCTAAATTGTCGGGTGCCGGCTTATGCCGCTGCTGAATTGCCGGCTTTTCATATATTGTCACAGAAGCAATGCGAACTTCCCAGCTCCGGACACAGCGCAGCGCTTCTGTGACAAGTGAAAGCTGTCGGCACAGAAGCCCTGCGCTGTGTCCGGAGCTGGGAATACGCAGCGATGTGTCCGTTTCAGCACAGAAGCGCTGACCGTCTGGACCTACCGCCGCCGTATTTTAACTCCCTCCACCTTATATTAACTCCGACATGGCAGGGATACGGCCACGGCAGCTTATTAACACCCCCAGAGTATCCCCGCATGTCAATTTCTGAAAGTTCAAAAGCATTACCGGCGTATAAGACGACCCCAGACTAGACAGAAGATTTTTCAGTCTTCAAAAGTCGTCTTATACGCCGGAATATACGGTAGGTTAGATTTATGGAAAATATTAGTCTTTAGATCACTGGCCCAATGTAGAGCATGTAGAGCATGGGTAAGGTGGTAGACAGAGAACATTTGAGCAAAATTTGTAATGTAAGAAATCCGGTGGTCATTGGTGGGACATCACTGTACTTTGTATTTACAGTAGTTATGACATCACTGTATTTAAGTTCCAGTTGTGACATCGCTGTGTGCTGATTTAATGTGACATCGCTGAGTACATTATCCCTCACTATGGTCCTGATGTGATATCACTATTTTTATTATATCATTATGTGTAATGTATATGTTTGGTGACATCACTGAAAGAATTATAACTGCGCAGTGACATCACCGTGTGCATTTCCAAGTACAGTATATGTTTAGGAGGTGCACATAGGATGAAACCAGCACTATAAATTACAATAACACAAAAGGATCTATAACGGCATATAACCGCCAGATAAGAAGAGATTCTGACAATGAATTAATAAAACATAAACAATTTTATTTCAAGTGATAGATAAAAATATAATAAAATAGACAAGGGATTAAACCTTCAAAAAAAGGGGGATAGGAAACACAATACGGTCTCATAAGTAATAAACAATGTATTCGTATAAAGTAGCACACAGGAACATGAACCTAAACGAGGTCAGGATAAATCAAATAGTGGGATAGCATATTATTCTGATTACAATACTTCACCAAATACTGTGCAAGTGCAACAGGGGGAGTATGTATAGTATTAATCCAATATTAATGAAGGGAATGGGCTCAGATTAAATTCTTAGAACTAATATGCAAAGTCCCAATGAGGGTCAAAAGGTATTACCTCGTAGGTCCTGGGACGCTGGAGACCTGCTGTGTCCTCCCCACACCCGACAGACGCCATTTCGCTTAATCGCTTCTTCCGGGGGCATGTCATACCAGAGGAGGGTCTACAGGTCGGTATAAATATCTTGTTTAACCAATGGAAGTTTAGGAGGAGCTAAATGTCCAATCAATGGGGACATCCAGGGGGCGGGCGCAACATCACATGCTTAGCGTCATATGCGACGTCATATGCTCTGATCCATCCTCCTGCTGCAAATGGAACTTCCGGAATCGCGCTCAGTGGACCGCAGGTGGAAAGCACCGTGGTCACAGGATCGAGCACTTCCGCAAGTCAGAGAAGGTTTAGATCCAGCGCATGTGACGCGCCCCCTGGGCCGTGGGGTACCCGGTGCCGGGCCGGTGGATGCTGGGGGAATGTCACAGTGGCGGTGACCCGGTCCGTGACCCAGGGAGGTCAATAAAAGGGGTTATTTACAGGGGATTTATAATGTTTATAGAGTTCGACGACGCCACCTGTGGAATGCGGCTAAAGGGAGCCGCCGCTACGGAGCAGTCCTCTGAAGCTGATGTTACTGCAGCAGGGATGGTGTGGCTCTCTGCAGGAAGAGCTAGCTCCAGGGCAGTGTGAATATTGCAGGTTGTGCTGGGCGTTGAAGTGCAGGGAGTGATGGCACAGCAAGAAACACAGAGACAAGGAAGTGCAGTTCCAGGGTCTTTACTCACGGTTATTGCAGTCCAAGTTACAGAGCTCAGTATAACTGCCCACGTCGTGCTGCGTTTACTCAGTGAGGGGTTCAGTCCACCCTCAGATATCTCCGGAGTACTTAGCAGGACCCCCTTCTGTGACTTCTCTCTGGCTGTCTCCCTGAACCTCATACCAAGTGTCCCAGTCCAGTATCTGCGGGCCTTTGCGGGCGACGTCTGTATCGTCCCCTGGGTCCTATATAGCTACCTTCCTGGTGAGACTGATATGGAATGTTGGCTACAGCACATGAAATACTGCAGCCTCCGGTTTCTAGTTGAGATATGCAATCTTCAGCTAGTTGAAGGATCCGGTACCCTGTATGTAGCCTGACCCCTCCACCTCCTGGTAGATGCAGGCGTACGGGTGGCCTTCTTCACGGCCCGTACCCCTAGGGTCCCTTCTTCCGTTCCTGGAGCCTCTACGCTCCCTCTCCTTGCTTCTCTCCTTCTCCTCTCAGACTTGGGCCTCACTGTCCAGGCCCGCCTCTGGAGCAAAGCTCGTGCAGAGCCTCTGCTCCTGTCACTACTCCTCCTCTGACTGAACACACTGATCTAAGATGGTGTCTCTACTTATATCTTTCTTCTATGTGCTCCCCTTAACTACATCCTCCACCCACACCCACTACATGGTTCCCCTTTACTAGGTTCCCCCCCCACTCCAGCCAGGGACCAGGGACTGTGCTCTCCTGTAGTAGCAATCTCGCCCTGCCCTCTGAAGTGTGGTGTAATGAATGCAGGTGTTAGGGTCCTGAGCTGTACTCCTTCCTTATCTGAGAGTGAGATACCACACCTCTGGGTGAGATGCAGTACCTCTGTGGTGACCGAACCCTCAGGGGGCGCCACACATGCGTACTGACACTAAGCAAGGAAAGTGAACAAGGGGCCCGTGCACTAAGTACAGAACAAAAGATGGGAAGCCACACTAATCAGAATTGAGCAATAGTCATTAATAAATAATTAAAAATTAAAAGATGAACAAATTATTGAAATCAGAAAAATAAAAAATATATCTATGTGAGGGTGATAATAAATGTGTTGGGTGATAATAAATAACTGTGAATTTAAAATGGGAAATGTAGATATTAATGTGAGATATTTACCCCCCGTGCCAAATAACATACATTATATAAAGGGGTGATGTTAAGAAATTCTTTAAACAAGAAAAAAGGTGTCGTACAAAGTATGCTAATGTGAGATTAGCTGAAAAAATGACAAGATAGAGGAGGTAAAAAAGGGGGGATTCAAATATTGTGCTGAGGGAATTACAATATCAGTTGCAAAAAAAGTGTACCAGTGCAGATTAAAGTGCTAATGTGCATAATGTAAAGGAGGATGCAAGAAGAAAAGTGCCAGATAAAAAACATTTATTAATAAATAGTTGTAGAGAATGCTCAAACATTAAAAGTGCAAGGTGCATATTGATGTGCAATTATGCCGGGAATCTAAAGTAAGAAAAGGTGTTCCTAACTGAGGATTACCTGAACAAAAATTGAGAAAAGTTCAAAAAGAAGTTTATATTAAACAATATATATAGACTGTGCATAGTGCGGAGGTGCACAGTTGAAAAAAAAAAAAAAAAAGGGGGGGGGGGACCTACATGGTAAAATCCCATATTCATTCCTAAAATAGTCCATAGAAAGTCCATCCAAATAGTATTTCTCTGCAGGGATCCCAGAACCATGTATCAGTCAGGAAAACCAATATTCCTCCAAAAAGCCAGAGAAAAGCATCCACATTGGAACTTGAACATGAGTGTAACTCAAGATTAGGCAAGCTCGATCTCCACATATAGGGCATCCACCTTTATTGTACCGGCTGGTATGTTTACTATAAATAAATAAAATTAAAAATTAGACATACAAACATATTAAAAAGTATATACATACCAACTTAAAAAACCCACAGAGTGGCTACAAAAAGGACCCAAAGCCAAAATTTTAATTAAGGCCTTGTGGGGTAAGGGTACCCAACCGATAGATCCATCGGTTCTCATATTGGGCCAAAAGTTTACCCAGATCACCCCCTCTTATCCCCATTGTCACCAGGTCAATACATTTAATCCTCAAACCCGCTGGATTACATTCATGGTTTATTTTGAAGTGACGTGGTAGAGTTTTCAGTAGAGTTCAATCATCTATAGTGTTTGCCTTCTCAATGTCTCTAACGTGTTCTCTAGACCTCACTTTTAACTCCCGAGTTGTGAGGCCTATGTAGATTAGATTACATGGGCATTTAGCATAGTAAATTACTATGTGGTATTAAAAATCCAGCAATTTGCAGCCAGCCCTGGTGGATTTGATCCTCGTCCTCCTGGAGTATGTCCTTAAACACAACATCTTTACATTTAACAACAACATATACTTACAATTACAGGGAACTGTGATGGGGGCCAGTTGTGCCCCTTCGTATGCCAAGCTATTCTTGGGTGCCTGGGAGAGGGACATATTCCAGGGGGATGATATTGAAGAGATCAACCACATACAGGGTTGGATGCGATATATCAATGACATTTGGTTCCTGTGGAAGGGCACAGCGAGGGACTTGGAAGGACTAATGGTGAAACTAAATAACAATCCATCGAATATCAAACTGACCTACAAATTTGGGAGAGACCTGGATTTTTTGGATCTTAAAATCACGGTTTCTGAAACTGGTAGAATTACAACGGACGTTTACAGGGAACCAACATCTACCAATTCATTTCTTCATGCAACATCATCTCATCCTCCATCCACTATCAAGGGAATACCTATGGGCCAATTTTTGAGAGCAAAGAGGATGTGTTCAGAGGATACCGATTTTGAAACTCAAGCTGCTGATCTTAGAAATTGATTTCTAGACAGAGGATATACAATCGGCGTTCTATCAATAGAGGGTGCAAAAGAGCTAAATATATCCCTAGGGAGAAATTAATTTATGGTACGTATGACAAAAACCGAACTAGTTCAGAAAGTCAGGTACGTTTTATCTCCACCTTTAGTGATTGGTGGGATGATTTAAGAAGGATCATGGGAAAACATTGGAATGTCCTCCTTACGGATCCTACCCTTCGTAAGGTTATCCCTCCGTCCCCATTAATGGTAGCCAGGAGAAGCCAAAATCTTAAAGATTTATTGGTGCACAGTCATTATGACTCCCATAATAACCCTAAAATACTTAATCCCAGATTGGGATTCTTTCCGTGTGGCCTTTGTAAAACCTGTTTAAATTTAAATAAATCAGTAAGCTTTGAAAATTTTAATGGAGCTAAAAACTTTCAAATTAGGAAGCACCTTACGTGCTCCTCAAAAGGAGTAATTTACTATGCTAAATGCCCATGTAATCTAATCTACATAGGCCTCACAACTCGGGAGTTAAAAGTGAGGGTTAGAGAACACATTAGAGACATTGAGAAGGCAAACACTATAGATGATTGGACTCTACTGAAAACTCTACCATGTCACTTCAAAATACACCATGAATGTAATCCAGCGGGTTTGAGGATTAAATGTATTGACCAGGTGACAATGGGAATAAGAGGGGGTGATCTGGGTAAACTTTTGGTCCAATATGAGAGCTGATGGATCTATCTGTTGGGTACCCTTACCCCAGAAGACCTTAATGAAAATTTTGGCTTTGGGTCCTTTTTGTAGCTACTCTGTGAGTTTTTTAAGTTGGTATGTATATACTTTTTAATATGTTTGTATGTCTAATTTTTAATTTTATTTATTTATAGTAAACCTACCAGCCGGTGCAATGGAGGTGGATGCCCTATATGTGGAGATCGAGCTTGCCTAATCTTGGGTTACAGTCATGTTCAAGTTCCAATGCGGATGCTTTTCTCTGGCTTTTTGGATGAATATTGGTTTTCCTGACTGATACATGGTTCTGGGATTCCTGCAGAGAAATACTATTTGGATGGACTTTCTATGGACTTATATTCCTATTTTAGGAATGAATATGGCATTTTACCATGTATGTCCCCCCCCCCTTTTTTTTTTTTTTTTTCAACAGTGCACCTCCGCACTATGCACAGTCTATACAGTGCCTACAAGTAGTATTCAACCCCCTGCAGATTTAGCTGGTTGACACATGCGGAATTAAATTGGCATTGTGACATTTGTACTGTAGATCAGCCTGGAAGTGGGAAATACCCTGCAGCAAATTTTTTTTTTTTTTTTTTTTTTTTAAAACGTTAAAAGTTAATTCAGAGTGTCATTTATTATTCAACCCCTCAAACCACAAGAATTCTGTTTGGTCCCCCTAAAGTATTAAGAAGTAGTTCAGGCACCAAGAATAGTGAGCTTCACATGTGTGGATTAAAGATCTCTTTTGCCAGCCTTTTCTGACTATTTAAGACCCTCCCCAAACTTGTGAACAGCACTCAGACATGGTCAACATGGGAAAGACAAAGGAGCATTCCAAGGCAATCAGAGACAAGATCGTGGAGGGTCGCAAGGCTGGCAAGGGGTACAAAACCCTTTCCAAGGAGTTGGGCCTACCTGTCTCCACTGTTGGGAGCATCATCAGTAAGTGGAAGGCTTATGGAACTACTGTTAGCCTTCCACGGCCAGGACAGCCTTTGAAAGTGTCCTCCCGTGCCGAGGCCAGGCTTGTCCGAAGAGTCAAGGCTAACCCAAGGACAACAAGGAAGGAGCTCCGGGAAGATCTCATGGCAGTGGGGACATTGGTTTCAGTCAATACCATAAGTAACGTACTCCACCGCAATGGTCTCCGTTCCAGACGAGCCCGTAAGGTACCTTTACTTTCAAAGCGTCATGTCAAGGCTCGTCTACAGTTTGCTCATGATCACTTGGAGGACTCTGAGACAGACTGGTTCAAGGTTCTATGGTCTGATGAGACCAAGATCGAGATCTTTGGTGCCAACCACACACGTGACGTTTGGAGACTGGATGGCACTGCATACGACCCCAAGAATACCATCCCTACAGTCAAGCATGGTGGTGGCAGCATCATGCTGTGGGGCTGTTTCTCTGCCAAGGGGCCTGGCCATCTGGTCCGCATCCATGGGAAGATGGATAGCACGGCCTACCTGGAGATTTTGGCCAAGAACCTCCGCTCCTCCATCAAGGATCTTAAGATGGGTCGTAATTTCATCTTCCAACAAGACAACGACCCAAAGCACACAGCCAAGAAAACCAAGGCCTGGTTCAAGAGGGAAAAAGTCAAGGTGTTGGAGTGGCCTAGTCAGTCTCCTGACCTTAACCCAATTGAAAACTTGTGGAAGGAGCTCAAGAATAAAGTCCACATGAGACACCCAAAGAACCTAGATAGCTTGGAGAAGATCTGCATGGAGGAGTGGGCCAAGATAACTCCACAGACCTGTGCCGGCCTGATCAGGTCTTATAAAAGACGATTATTAGCTGTAATTGCAAACAAGGGTTATTCCACAAAATATTAAACATAGGGGTTGTATAATAATTGACCCACACTTTTATGTTTAAAATTTAATAAAATTCAACTGAGCAACATAACTTTTTGGTTTGTAAGATTTATGCTTCTGTTCATAAAACCTACTCTCGTTTGCAGTTTGAAGGCTCTAACTTATTTGCATCTTATCAAACCAGCTAAATCTGCAGGGGGTTGAATACTACTTGTAGGCACTGTATATATTGTTTAATATAAATGTAGCACCCTGAGGATTCGGCTGCTACAGGGGTATTGCACCTCAACCCAGAGGTGTGATATTCCACTCCCGGGTAAGGATGGAGTGTGGACCTGAGCTCGGTAGGCTGCATGCACTACACACATCCCATTTCCGAGGAGCAGACCGACGGTACTCCCACTTAGAAATGTGCAGGTACGACCGAGTCTGTTCCTGGCTGGAGTGGGAGGGGGGTGGAACATCCCAAGTAGTGTAGGGGCAGATAGGGGGAGCAGCCTGGGTAAAGATAGGAGCTCATTGGGTGCTGGTCGCCTGAGCTCACACATAGAGGGTGTATATAAGGTGGGCACCATCAGAGATCAGGGTCAGTCTTTGCAGAGGAGTCAGTCTGCCACAGTCAGTCAGTCTGCCAGCCTTTTGCAGAGAGAAGTCAGAGGAGGAAGAGGAGCAGAGAAGCCCCAGAGAGAGAGAGTGGAGCAGAGAAGGAAAGACCCAGAGGAGACAAAGAGAGGACTCTGAGAACCCAAATTCAATCCCCGGGTGAAGAGTCGGCAATAGGGTACCGGATCCCAAACTGGTGGGGGCAAAAGCATACCCTAGCCAGAGACCGGAGGCCGTGGGCAGCGTCTGCCACGGCCACTCACCACATCCACCCCGAAGGCATACCACGTGGAGGGTCAGGGAACCCAAGGCCAAGGGTCTCCCAACAGAAGGCCCGAGGGAGCTGGACCTAGGTGGATCACTAGTGGGGACGGCCAGAGGAAAGGACAGAAGGAGAGCTCAGGGTCACGCTCCGGACTTGTTTGGGGGTTTGCTGAATCCAGGACCTGGTGGACGCAGCACGGCTCGGGTGGTCACTTGAAGCTGGAGTGACCGGAACATCAGCAGTGAGTAAATACCCTAAACTGCACAACCCGACTCTGTCTTCACTTAACATCTATGCTGCACCACCACAACCCCCATCCTCTGCACCTGACCCCCTGAGGCTATACCCCACCCGTTGGGGGTTATACTACCAAAAGCTGCACCAACACCATCAGCCTCAGCGGACCCTGCTGCAGCGGCGGCCATAGTGACCGCAATACAACGGGTGGCGTAGTCGACATTAAGAACTTAATAACATCTGTAGGACTGCCACATACAACTGAGCTTGACACCCTGGGCACGGACCGGGTCACAGCCACTCGGAAGACTACAACTCCCATCTGATCCGGCTCCGGGTATTCCCCTAAAGAATATGGCCCAGGGGGCGCGTCAACTTTGGCGTAGTCGGCAGGATTACGTGCCCACAACAACCGGGTACTGCGTGCCTGAAGAAAAGAACGAGTTTACCTCAAAAAGAAGTCTCCTGCCGGTTCCGGAGGGTCCCCGCCATCGGACCCCATCACAGGTCGATTCCCGCCGGTTGTCCGCCATTAACAGCTTTTTCCCGCCATCTGCAGAGTTTCCCGCCACTGGGAGACGATTCCCGCCATTTCCAAAGGTTTCCCGCCTTGGAAGAGCGGACGCCATTATGGGCGTGCCAGAGGGTGGCAAGAGGCCACCTCCCATCGTGGGCCAGGACCGAAAATGGCGCCAAAAGTGGAAACCGCCCCCACCAACAGAGACTGTGATGCTAGAGGTGTCTGTCAGCGTGAATGAACTGCCCCTGGAGCTGACAATCACCGAGTGGCCCCGGGACCGCCCTCGAAGGGGGAGGACTGAGAAGAAGAGAACAAAGATGGGTGTCGCTTGGAGCAGTCTGGAGCGAGCGCACCCGGAGGCAAGAAGCCTGGAGAAGAGTATCGGAGAAGCTTACCCGGAGATGGCGAGAAAGCAGAGCAGCACCGGCCCGTTGGCCAGGAGCCTGCTAGAAACAGAGGAGGGAGAGCAGAGCAGCACCGGCCCGCTGGCCAGGAGCCTGCTGGAAACAACAGAAGGAGAGCAGAGCAGCACCGACCCGTTGGTCAGGAGCCTGCTGGAAGCAACGACCCCACTAGGCCTAGTGGAGGTCCTAGCACAGCTCCCCCGAGACCGGGAGTGTGCACAGACCGCTCTGGAGGGCCTCGCAAGGAGGATGGCCCGGGTGCAGCGAGAGACGTTGGCGGAGTGGAGCCGTGAGATGGCCCAGCAGACCGAGACCTGTCAGCGGAGCACGCCACCCAAGACGAGGAGACAGACCGCCTCTGAGGATGGCGCGGGAGGACTGAAGGCCGGAGACGGCGCCGAGAAGGGAGCCGAACGAGTGGAGGCAGGTAAAGGGGACGTCTATACCCCAAACCGGGAAACCGCGTACCTGCCCCAGCTCCCCGTCGCAGAGCCCGAAGTCTATCCTGCCGTGCCCGTCGCTGCAACGTCACCGCCGCAGACTAGGCCTCAAACGGGAGCCGCGACCCCTGTGACGTCACACGCCTCGACCCTGAGCGTGACCAAGCAGGAAGTACCACCAGCCTGGTCGCAAGGCCTAGTACCCCCGGGCGCCGCAATACCAACAGCGCCCCCTACCTCCGCGGAGCCCCCGGTCTGGTCGCAGGGCCAAGTAGCCCAGGGCGCCGCCGTCCTTACGGTGCCCTTCACCTTCCAGATACCCCAGGCCTGGCCGCAAGGCCCGGGCAACCCGGGCGCTAACACCACCGCGCCCATAAGACCAAGAGTGCCGCATCTGGGAGAAGATCTGTTCGCCCAGCCTACGTGCCCGGACGGGTCTGAAGCCAAAGGTAACCATAAAGAAAGAGCAGGAGGACGTCGTCGTTAAGTACAGCGAAGCAGAAGCTGTATATAGTTGCCCGTCGGGGCACCGTGAACTGTTACTGCTGATAATATAGTCCCCGTTGGGACCAGCAAGTGTGAACTGTTTATCCCTTAAATCCCACTGACCGAGGACTGAGAGCGGTCATTCCTCCCTAATACCTGGCCGAGGACTGAGAGCGGCCATATCCCTTGTAAATAGTTGCGCGTCCTAAAGCGCCCCCTACCGGTTTTATAGGAAAGCCACGAGTTCCGAAGACTGTCGCACTTTACCCGGTCACACGTTGCACAGTGACCGGAGGAGGAGCAGAGGCGACGAGAATGTTATTTATATGAAAAGTTTTCTGATATATATATGATATTTTATATGTTTTTACTATGTTGTTGATATGAAAAAAAAAATTTTGTATGTTTTGGTGTTGTTTATGTCTTACAGCCCGAGGACGTGCTGTGATTTACCAGGGGGGAATGTAGCACCCTGAGGATTCGGCTGCTACAGGGGTATTGCACCTCAACCCAGAGGTGTGATATTCCACTCCCGGGTAAGGATGGAGTGTGGACCTGAGCTCGGTAGGCTGCATGCACTACACACATCCCATTTCCGAGGAGCAGACCGACGGTACTCCCACTTAGAAATGTGCAGGTACGACCGAGTCTGTTCCTGGCTGGAGTGGGAGGGGGGTGGAACATCCCAAGTAGTGTAGGGGCAGATAGGGGGAGCAGCCTGGGTAAAGATAGGAGCTCATTGGGTGCTGGTCGCCTGAGCTCACACATAGAGGGTGTATATAAGGTGGGCACCATCAGAGATCAGGGTCAGTCTTTGCAGAGGAGTCAGTCTGCCACAGTCAGTCAGTCTGCCAGCCTTTTGCAGAGAGAAGTCAGAGGAGGAAGAGGAGCAGAGAAGCCCCAGAGAGAGAGAGTGGAGCAGAGAAGGAAAGACCCAGAGGAGACAAAGAGAGGACTCTGAGAACCCAAATTCAATCCCCGGGTGAAGAGTCGGCAATAGGGTACCGGATCCCAAACTGGTGGGGGCAAAAGCATACCCTAGCCAGAGACCGGAGGCCGTGGGCAGCGTCTGCCACGGCCACTCACCACATCCACCCCGAAGGCATACCACGTGGAGGGTCAGGGAACCCAAGGCCAAGGGTCTCCCAACAGAAGGCCCGAGGGAGCTGGACCTAGGTGGATCACTAGTGGGGACGGCCAGAGGAAAGGACAGAAGGAGAGCTCAGGGTCACGCTCCGGACTTGTTTGGGGGTTTGCTGAATCCAGGACCTGGTGGACGCAGCACGGCTCGGGTGGTCACTTGAAGCTGGAGTGACCGGAACATCAGCAGTGAGTAAATACCCTAAACTGCACAACCCGACTCTGTCTTCACTTAACATCTATGCTGCACCACCACAACCCCCATCCTCTGCACCTGACCCCCTGAGGCTATACCCCACCCGTTGGGGGTTATACTACCAAAAGCTGCACCAACACCATCAGCCTCAGCGGACCCTGCTGCAGCGGCGGCCATAGTGACCGCAATACAACGGGTGGCGTAGTCGACATTAAGAACTTAATAACATCTGTAGGACTGCCACATACAACTGAGCTTGACACCCTGGGCACGGACCGGGTCACAGCCACTCGGAAGACTACAACTCCCATCTGATCCGGCTCCGGGTATTCCCCTAAAGAATATGGCCCAGGGGGCGCGTCATAAACTTCTTTTTGAACTTTTCTCAATTTTTGTTCAGGTAATCCTCAGTTAGGATTACCTTTTTTTACTTTAGATTCCCGGCATAATTGCACATCAATATGCACCTTGCACTTTTAATGTTTGAGCATTCTCTACAACTATTTATTAATAAATGTTTTTCATCTGACACTTTCCTTCTTGCATCCTCCTTTACATTATGCACATTAGCACTTTAATCTTCACCGGTACACTTTTTTTGCAACTGATATTGTAATTCCCTCAGCACAATATTTTAATCCCCCCTTTTTTATCTCCTCTATCTTGGCATTTTTTCAGCTAATCTCACATTAGCATACTTTGGACGACACCTTTTTTCTTGTTTAAAGAATTTCTTAACATCACCCATTTATATAACGTATGTTATTTCGCACGGGGGGTAAATATCTCACATTAATATACACATTTCCCATTTTAAATTCACAGTTATTTATTATCACCCAACACATTTATTATCATCCACACATAGATATATTTTTTATTTTTCTGATTTCAATAATTTGTTCATCTTTTAATTTTTAATTATTTATTAACTATTGTTCATTTCTGATTAGTGTGGCTTCCCATCTTTTGTTCTGTACTTAGTGCACGGGCCTGACGTGCCCAGGGGATGGGGACGACTCGGCGCCCGGGCCTTGTTGTTGGTTTTGGGGATGCCGCGGTGGCTGGCTCCCAGGCCTGTACCCTGGGGTCACTCTTAAAAGCAAGGAATTGGGGGAAAGGTGTATGGGAAAGGGGAAAGTTCGTGATGCCACCTGTGGTGTCTGGTGAGGATCACCAGCGCTGCGAAAGTCCTCTGAGGCCGGTGTTCAGGCAGCTTAGTTGGTGCGGCTCCCCACAGGTGGAGCGGGGCCTCAGGGCAGCGTAGGAGAAGGGATGCAGGACAGAGAGGACCCAGCCGGGTCAGAGGAAGAATAGAAGAATAGGCACGCACACCGGAGTTCACTTCAGTACCTTTACTGGTGGTGTTTCTGGCACGGTCCAGGGTACTTCAGGGTGAAGGGTGCATAACAGAACTCTCCCCAGTGAGCGGGTGTGGGGCCTCCTGTTTCTTGACTTTCTTTGATAAGTTTTTGACCTGCCTGGAGCTAGGCCTAACTTGGTCTCTGTCTTGCACCGGCTGACCTGGTGGTAGGGCCTTCTGTTGGAGATCACACTCCCTGGTCTCTTGGGCCTCAGTGACTCCTGACCCTGATATGACAGTCAGCTTTTGGTGTTCCTTGGGACATATAGTTCGCCAGGGGTTCCGGTTGTTTCTGCTGGGCATAGAGGTCCCTGCAGACGCGGACCCGGTGTCCGGTAAATGGTCTTGGGGTGAGCTGGCTAAACTCCTCTGCCCCCTATGTAGCTCGCTTACTCCACTTGCCTTCGGCCACGCTCGAGGCCCTCTCTAGGCTTCACACTGGCAGTAGGCCTCGCTACTCTTCACCGCTCTCACGGCGTCGGCATGCCTTAGGCTCACTAACTGAGCTCACTGAGTCTGTACTGACCTAACAATCTCTCTGGCTGCAGCAGACTGGCTGCATACTCCAGGCTGTAGATTCCAGACTGACTGACTGCCTAGCTGCACCTTCCCTTTTTATATCCCTATTCGGGCTCCCTCTGCTGGTCTGAGGTGGAAGGTGGAGGTGTGTGTATGCTATGAGGGCCTCTTGTGGAGGAATCCGTCCATGCACCCCTCTGGGATCTGTGGCACCAATGCGCAGCAGGGCGCCACAGGCCCCTTGTTCACTTTCCTTGCTTAGCGTCAGTACGCATGCTCTGGATCTAAACCTTCTCTGACTTGCGGAAGTGCTCGATCATGTGACCGCGGTGCGTTCCACCTGTGGTCCAGAGAGCGCGATTCCGGAAGTCCCATTTGCAGCAGGAGGATGGATCAGTGCGCATGACGTCGCATATGACGCTAAGCATGTGATGTTGCACCCGCCCCCTGGATGTCCCCATTGATTGGACATTTAGCTTCTCCTAGACTTCCATTGGTTAAACAAGATATTTATACCGGCCTGTATACCCTCCTCTGGTAAGAAGCGATTAAGCGAAACAGCGTCCGTCGGGTGAGGGGAGGACACAGCAGGTGTCCAGCGTCCCAGGACCTACGAGATAATACCTTTTGACCCTCATTGGGGCTTTGCATATTAGTTCTAAGAATTTAATCTGAGCCCATTCCCTTCATTAATATTGGATTAATACTATACATACTCCCCCTGTTGCACTTGCACAGTATTTGGTGAAGTATTGTAAACAGAATAATATGCTATCCCGCTATTTGATTTATCCTGACCTTGTTTAGGTTCATGTTCCTGTGTGCTCCTTTATACGAATACATTGTTTATTACTTATGAGACCGTATTGTGTTTCCTATCACCCCTTTTTTTTGGAGATTTAATCCCTTGTCTATTTTATTATATTTTTATCTATCACTTGAAATAAAATTGTTTATGTTTTATTAATTCATTGTCAGACTCTCTTCTTATCTGGCGGTTATATGCCGTTATAGATCCTTTTGTGTTATAATAATTTTTGAAGTTGTCTGACCTCATGTTATTGGACCATTCTTTGGTGTAACTACAAATTCCAAGTAAAATTGAGATAGTCCCATTACGTATTTTTGTAAAGGTGCTAAAAATATAAGTTATTCCTCATAGTTTTGTGCAGATTTTCAGTTGTGTGACCAAACATTTGTTCAAAGTGCTACAGAATTGTGTTTAATTCTTTAGGCTAACTGGTCAACAGAATCGACTTATCTCATAAGGCTCCTCAAGCAATCACTTATATATGTTCCCGTTTTTGTTGGACAGGTGGGTGTTCGTGGTTAAAAAAGGTTATCAAGATACAGACACATCCATACAAAGCTCTGTCATAACAAAGTTAAAGGGAGTTGCCTTCACAAACACCACTGAACTTGGGCCAAGACTTTGGGACGTGGTGGATTATGTCATACCTCCTCAGGTTGGTGAAACTAGTATTCTTTAAATTATGTAAGTAACAAAACCCAAAACACTGATTTTTATTTTTTTAGGGTGAAAATGTGTTTTTTGTAGTAACGAATTTAATCGTCACCCCTAATCAAAGACAAGAGAAATGCCGTGAGGTAAGGAAAAAAATGAAGCAAATGTTTACGTGTATAAAGATGTACAAATAGTAGGAGGTGTCCATCAGTTTGAAGTTGGTACTTTGAAATTAAAATAAAAGATTATTTTTTCAGAAACAGTGCCACTCTTGTACACACAGTTCAATGTGTCCGATTTCGCATTCATTTCATCTATTTTAATCATATAAATGTAAAAACGCCACTCTGTAGTGTAATTACATCTCTTTCATCTTCTTTACTCATTCCTTTGCAATTTTGGTCTTTTCTCTTCCTAGCTATAATATACAAACTCCAACAAGATCAAGCAGCACTCCGGAAAAAAATGAAGTAAAAAATAAAACAGACTTTATTAGGCCATAATATGTGGCATCATTTTGGCTGAATAAACAATAATGTTCAATGAGTTAAATCGTCACATCTTGTAGACTATTAAAGTCCATTTTTTGGAGTGCTGCCTGATCGATCTGCCTATCTATCTGCCTATCTGCCTCTCTATCTATCTATCTATCTATCTATCTATCTATCTATCTATCTATCTATCTATCTATCTATCTATCGTGCAGAAAGCATTTTGATTACTGCCTTTTCCAGAAACACAATATACTTGTTGGTTTTAACATGCATCATGCAGAAAAACATAATAAAACACATAACTATTTGTGCAATATCTAGTAGGCCTAGCAACAGTGCTAACCACTGAGCCACTGTACTGCTTATAAGACCCATAAGCCATTCAAGCCCACTCTGTATTCACTCACTCCTACAGTAATGCAGCATTGCCACCTAGGATCTGACTCTCAAGGGCTCCGACTTTGCCATCCACCCCCGCTTCCCTCTTATCTACGCCACCTACTTTATTGTAAAACCAAAAGCTTGGGCCAGCAAACCTGTTGGTATAAGTGTAATGTGTAGGTACACATTCACACCGCAGCCACTAACAGATAAGGCCCCGTCACACTTAGTGACGCTGCAACGATCCCGACAACGATATGACCTGTCAGGGATCGTTGCTGCGTCGCTATGTGGTCGCTGGTGAGCTGTCAAACAGGCAGGCTCACCAACGATCAGGGGTGCAGCGACATCATGGAAAGAATCTCTCCACGATGTCCTGCTCCCGGTTGCCAGCCTGCTGCTGAAGCAGGAGCAGGCTGGTAACCATGGTAAACATCGGGTTACTAGGGGCACACGCGCACCTAGTAACCCGTTGTTTATCATGGTTACCACTCTGCTACAGTGAGCGGGAGGTTACCGCTCACTTTAGCAGGCTGGTAACCATGTTAAACATTGGGTTACTAGGGCACACGCGCACCTAGTAACCTGTTGTTTATCATGGTTACCACTCTGCTACAGTGAGCGGCAGGTTACCGCTCACTTTAGCAGGCTCATAACCATGATAAACAACGGGTTACTAGGTGCGTGTGTGCCCCTAGTAACCCGATGTTTATCATGGTTACCAGCCTGCTAAAGTGAGCGGTAACCTCCCGCTCACTGTAGCAGAGTGGTAACCATGATAAACAACGGGTTACTAGGTGCGCGTGTGCCCCTAGTAACCCAATTTTTATCATGGTTACCAGCCTGATCGCTGCTCCCGCTGGTCACACACAGCGATGTGTGCTGACCAGCGGGAGGGCAACGACCAAAAAATGGTCCAGGACACTTTGCAGTGATCAGCGACCTCACAGCAGGGGCCTGACCGCTGCAAAGTGTCACACATAGCGACATCGCTGGTGAGGTTGCTGTTGCGTCACCAAAACCGTGACACGGCAGCGATCTCGCTAGCGATCTCGATATGTGAGACAGGGGCTTTAAACACAAGCTAAAATAAAAACAATGAATGTGTAGTAGTACCCTTCAGTAAGTAGATAAATAGTAGCAGGGTCGGACCGGGGTGTCTGAGGCCCACAGGGGGAATAGACTCTAGGGGCCCACCTACAGCCATATGCAAATACCTGTTATCCGCTATCCGTGTTATAGTGGAGCATTGACTGGCGGCTCCTGCACATCTACTGTGCACACACTATAATTGGGATGTACAATTACGGTAGTTTGCATTAAAGGGCTTCTTTGGTTAAAACAAGTTATCACCGATCCATGGGATCCACAGGATAAGTGATCACTTATTGATCGTTTGGGTCCGAACATTGGAAAACGCACCTATCGGAAGAATGGGGAAGTTTTATCCCTGACAGGACACTTATCGCCATTTTAAAATGCAGCGACAGGTGGGACGTCTGACCGCAGCCTCATTCATTCTCTTGGGGGCTTCCAAAAGAGAGCAGTGCTCACAGCCACTGAGGGAATGAATGGATCAGTGGTCGCATCTCACATGCCGCTCCAGTCTAATGGGGAGAAAAGCTCCACATTCTGCTGATTGTGTGCCAGCAGTCAGACCCCCACCAATTAATATTATCACTGATCCTGTGGAGAGGTGATTACTTGTTTTCACCAGAGAACCCCTGTAAGTGCATCTCTGCCGCTCTGGTCCAAGTATTTAATCTCTAAGGCCACGGCCCTACTATCAGTATTCGGTCAGTATCCGGTCAGTATTTTTTCTCAGGAGTGGGAGCCAAAACCAGGTGAGGAACAATCAGAGAAAATGTATAATAGAAACAAGTCACCAATTCTGCATTTATCACCCACTACTGGTTTTGTCCTTCACTCCTGAAAAAAAATACTGACCAAATACTGATAGTGGGGCTGTGACCCAATGGAAAAAAATCTTTTCCTAGTTAATATCAGCAAAAACAAATGACCGCCATACACAACACAGTCCACTATACCAACATCAATAATACTACATACAAAAGGGACACATATCACCACACCATGACCAGATCACATATTACCACCACATAGTGACCGAATAATACCACATACAAGGAACAAATACAGCCACACCATAACCAGACAACATATTACCACCACAAAGTGACCAAATACTACAATACTGATCATGAATACAAACCACAATACTAACAACACTGTTATTACCACCAGCGACATTATACACAGGAGCTCTGTATGTAGTGTCAGTGTAGAGGTAACACAGTGATCACCAGTGACATTATAAATAGGAGCTCTGTATATAGTGAATAGGTAATACAGTGGTCACAGACATACACAGGAGCTCTGTATATACTATATACACACGTGGTCAAAATTGTTGGTACCCCTCGTTTAATGAAAGAAAATTCCACAATGGTCACAGAAATAACTTGAATCTGCCAAAAGTAATAATAAATTAAAAATGAAAATGAACAAATGAAAGTCAGACATTGCTTTTCAACCATGCTTCCACAGAATTTAAAAAAAAATTAAACTCATGAAATAGGCCTGGAAAGAAATGATGGTACCCCTGAAAATAATGTGACAAAAGGGACATGTTAAATCAAGTTGTGTCCACTAATTAGAATCACAGGTGTCTACAATCTTGTAATCAGTCAGTGGGCCTGTATATAGGGCTACAGATACTCACTGTGCTGTTTAGTGACATGGTGTGTACCACACTCAACATGGACCAGAGGAAGCAAAGGAAAGAGTTGTCTCAGGAGATTAGAAAGAAAATTATTGACAAGCATGTTTAAGGTAAAGGTCTTAAGACCATCTCCAAGCAGCTTGATGTTCCTGTGATACAGTTGCACATATTATTCAGAAATTTAAGATGCATGGGACTGTAGCCAATCTCCCTGGATGTGGCTGCAGGATGAAAATTGATGACAAATCAAAGAGATGGATAATACGAATAGTAACAAAAGAGCGCAGGATAACTTCTAACGAGATTAAGGTGAACTTCAAGCTCAAGGAACATCAATGTCAGATCGCACCGTCCATTGTTGTTTGATCCAAAGTGGACTTCAGGGGAGACGACCAAGGAGAACACCATTGTTGAAAAAAATCATAAAAAAGCCAGACTGGAATTTTCCAAACTACATGTTGACAAGCCACAAAGCTTCTAGGAGAAGGTCCTATGGACAGATGAGACAAAATGGAAGTTTTTGACAAGGCACATCAGCTTTATGTTCACAGATGGAAAAATGAAGCATATCAACAAAAGAACACTGTCCCTACTGTGAAACATGGAGGAGGCTCTGTTATGTTCTGGGATGCTTTGCTGCATCTGACAGAGGGTGTCTTAAATCTGTGCAGGGTACAATGAAATCTCAAGACTATCAAGGGATTATAGAGAGAAATGTGCTGCCCAGTGTCAGAAAGCTTGGTCTCAGTCGCAGGTCATGGGTCTTGCAACAGGATAATGACCCAAAACACACAGCTAAAGACACCCAAGAATGGCTAAGAGGAAAACATTGGACTATTCTGAAGTGGCCTTCTATGAGCCCTGACCTAAATCCTATTGAGCAACTTTGGAAAGAGCTGAAACATGTTGTCTGGAAAAGACAACCTTCAAACACAAGACAACTGGAGCAGTTTGCTCATGAGGAGTGGGCCAAAATACCTGTTGAGAGGTGCAGAAGTCTCATTCACAGTTACAGGAATCATTTGATTGCAGTGATTGCCTCAAAAGGTTGTTCAACAAAATATTAAGTTAAGAGTACCATCATTTCTGTCCAGGCCTATTTCATGAGTTTAATTTTTTTTTAAATCTGTGGAAGCAGGGTTGAAAAGCAATGACTGACTTCCATTTGTTCATTTTCATAGATTTTTAATTTATTATTACTTTTGTCAGATTCAAGTTATTTCTGTGACCATTGTGGGTTTTTCTTTCATTAAACGAGGGGTACCAACAATTTTGACCACGTGTGTAACTGATCTCTTCTAGAGCACATTCCCACTTCCCCCCCCCGACTTCTACACTACACCAGTTGAAGAAAAAAAGCGATATAGTGAAGCCCTGCACAGTAACAGGACCCCCCTTTTGTCCCATGCCATGGAAAGCAGTTTCCTAAAAAGTAAATTATATTACAGAAGTAATAATGTCCCTAATTGGACTCTAAAGTAATAATGTTCCCCACTCGCCACCATAAACTAATAATGTATGTTCCTCAATCTGGCCCCCAAACAGTAATTAAGTCCCTTGCCCAGCCTGGTACCCCCATATATCCATCCTGCCCCCCCTCCTGCATATATCCATCCTGACACCCCCCTTATATCCCTTCTGGCACCCGTATGTCCAGTGTGACCCCTCCATATATTTATCCTAGCCCACGTGTATCGAGCCTGCCCCCTCCCATATACCCATCCTAGGCCCCCATGTGTCCAGCCTGTCCCCCCCCATATATCCATCCTGGCCTTTGTGTGTCCATCCTGCCCCCCCATATATCAGTCCTGGCCCCCATGTGTCCAGCCTGCCCCCTCCCATATATCCGTCCTAGCCCCCCATATATCCATCTTGGCCTCCATGTGTCCCGCCTGCCCCCACATATCCATCCTGGCCTCCATGTGTCCAGCCTGCCCTCCCATATATCCATCCTGGCCCCCACCCCCTGCATATATCCATCCTGACCCCCCCCCATATATACCTTCTGGCCCCCATATGTCCAGCGTGGCACCTCCATATATTATTCTAGCCCACGCGTATCGAGCCTGCCCCCCACATATCTTAGCCCCCCGTGTGTCAAGCCTGCTTCCCCCACATATCCATCCTGGCCTCCATGTGTCCAGCCTGCCCCCCCACATATCCGTTCTGGCCTCCATGTGTCCAGCCTGCCCCCTCCTATATATCTATCCTAGCCCCCATGTGTCCAGCCTGCCCCCCCATATATCCATCATGGCCTCCATGTGTCTAGCCTGCCCCCCTCCTGCATATATCCATCCTGACACCCCCCATATATCCCTTCTGGCTCCCATATGTCCAGTGTGACCCCTCCATATATTTATCCTAGCCCATGCGTATCGAGCCTGCCCCCCCACATATCTTAGCCCCCCATGTGTCAAGCCTGCCCCCCCCACATATCCATCCTGGCCTCCATGTGTCCAGCCTGCCCCCCCCACATATCCGTCCTGGCCTCCATGTGTCCAGTCTGCCCCCTCCTATATATCCATCCTAGCCCCCACGTGTTCAGCCTGCCCCCCCATATATCCATCCTGGCCTCCATGTGTCCAGCCTGCCTCCCCATATATCCATCCTGGCCTCCATGTGTCCAGCCTGCCCCCCATTTACCCATCCTGCCCCCCCTTCCCATGTGTCCAGCCAAGCTCCCCCCTTATGTGTCCAGCCACCCCCCCTTTACATGTCCAGCCACCCTCCCTTATGTGTCCATCCAGGCTCCCCCCGTAATGTGTCCAGCCATGCTTCCCCCCTCATATGTCCAGCCAGGCTCCCCCCCTCATGTGTCCAGGCAGCCGCCCTTATGTCTCCAGCCCCCCTTATGTCTCCAGCCAGGCCCCCCTTTATGTGTCCATCCAGCTCCCCTCCTTATGTGTCCAGCCAGCCCCCCCTTATGTGTCCGGCCAGGCTTCCCTCTTATATGTCCAGCCAGCCCCCCCTAATGTGTCCAGCCGCCACCCCCCTTGTGTGTCCATCCGGGCCCCCCCTTGTGTGTCCATCTGGGCCCCCCCTTGTGTTTTCAGCCAGGTTTCCCCCTTGTGTGTCCAGCCAGCCCCCTTTATGTGTCCATCCAGCCCCCCCCTTATGTGTCCATCCAGGCTTCCCCTTTATGTGTCCATCCAGCCCCCCCTTATGTGTCCATCCAGCCCCCACTCCCCTTGTGTGTGCAGCCAGACCCCCCCTTGTGTGTCCAGCCAGGGTTCCCCCTTGTGTCCATCCGGGGCCCCCCCCTTGTGTGTCCAGCCAAGGTTCCCCCTTGTGTGTCCAGCCAGGGTTCCCCCCTGTATGTCCATCCAGGGTTCCCCCTTGTGTGTCCAGCCAGGCCCTCCTTGTGTGTCCAGCCAGGGCCCTCCTTGTGTGTCCAGCCAGGCCCTCATCCCATTCTGCATCCACTCATATACATATACACACACACTCACAAAGATACCTCTTACCTTCCTGTGCTCCTGTGCGGTGTTCTCCTTCTCCGGTGGCAGAGTTGCGCGCCTCCTTCATAGCAGGCGCATGACGATGACGTCAGCTTCAGTTGCTTCACTGGGACATGCGCCGCGGAGGTTCAGGTAATGAACGCTGCATGCACGCGTCCCTTCATACACTGTGCCTGCGCTTTTAAAGGGCCCGTGCCCCTTAAAACCGCAGGGTTTTTTTTTTTCGTTCTCTTCTCCCCCCTCTCCTCT
Organism: Phyllobates terribilis; assembly: GCF_046119375.1. NCBI lineage: Eukaryota > Metazoa > Chordata > Amphibia > Anura > Dendrobatidae > Phyllobates > Phyllobates terribilis. The sequence goes on from NW_027362762.1 coordinate 864,945,298, forward strand.
GCAGCAGGGGGCGGGGCCCACCGGGGAAATTCCCAGTACCCCGCCAGCCCAGTCCGACCCTGAATAGTAGTAATACATGTAGAAGCTTAGGGTCCTTAGTTGACATGTTTTTGATCAAATAAGCGTAAAAGCCATCTCACCACAGCAAGGTATACCCAATCTGGATGGTCCCTAACTCTAGTGTCTTACGTTGCTATATGCCAACAGGCCTCAAAATAGACATTGCAGAGAAGGACCTAGTCCTGACTGTTTAACAGCTGCCTGTGGAAAGCTCAATAGACAAGGTGCACAGTTCAAGGGAAACAGGGATGGGGTACACCCTTATATGTTTGCTTAATATCATTGGAACTTTACTATCGGATCTCACCCAAGGTTTACAGGGTAAGTAGACCTCACCATATCAATCTATTGGTCTACAGGGATCTCCTCAGTTCCACATGAGAACCCAGCTACTGGACTGAGACATGCTTTACTGGACTGCACAATCTTGGACTATCATCACCTAAAAGCCTTGCTTTTAGAGTAGATTATCACATCCCCTTAGTGAAAATTGGACATAACTGTTCTTCCGTGTCGGGCTCCGAGAGTGTGGAAGGAGCTAAGGAGCTGAGCTCTCTCCACACATGGTAGTTGCCGACTGTGTTACATAGCGAGCATCGGTCACTAACAGCCATGGCCGGAGCTAAAATCAGATTGCTGCTGTTAATCACTTGTCAAGCACTGACAGCGCCATTTAGATGGAATGCTCGGATGTCATTCGAGTGCGATCTGATTTTCACAGATTGAATGGAGAATATGAAGAAACTATTTTTTATTTTTCTCAACATCCGAGAAAATCGGATCACACTGTGATCAATCTCTGATCAAAGTCTGAACAGAGTGTGTTTAGCATAATCGGACTGATTTTCTCAGATGAAAGAAAAGAAAAGGGGATAAAAACAGAGTAAAAATGAAACTCGCTATGGGAGGGAAGAGTTTAAAGGGGTCACTTTTTTTTTGGGAAGTGCATTGAGGTGAAGGGTGCATTGCTGGAAAAGGGAAGAAAAAAAAAAAAAAACTCTTTAAATCTCTTAGTTTGCGAGTGTGAACGAGCTGCGTGTGTCCGGAGCGTAAGTGCGAACGAAAGTAAGTGTGTGACTTGTTTTTCAGTGACTTGGATTCAGGGAGTTTGGAAGGGAGGACTTTGGACTGAATTGCTGACTGTATTTCATTAATTCTTTACTTTACTTTTTACTTAACATTCTGTATATTGCAATCCCCATTAGGAAATGAGCTCCATTATTGACAATGCTATCCAGTGTATATCTTGCCACATGTATGTATTCCTTGAACAGCCGGTCGAGGTTGCTTACTGCTGCGCGAGATGTGTGCACGTTGTGCGTTTGGAAGCCCAGATACTGGATCTAAATGAGCAGCTGGCAACACTGAGATCCATTGACAACATGGAAAGGAGTCTGCTGCTCACTGAGCAGCAGCTCACTGGGGTAGATGTGGGGGAGGGTGGTAGTCGGGAGCTGCAGGACAGTGAGATCGCTAGTTGGGTGACAGAAGGGGTGGTAGAGGGAAGAATGCCAGGGAGGCTAGTCCTGATCTTGCACACCCCAATAAGTTTGCAAAGTTGGCAGATGAGGGGAGTGACGGTACAAGGGTAGCACTACTGTAGCAAGGCATGTCCCCTGAAAGCCGGAGGAGTGTCAGCTCCAGTAAAGAGGGAAATAGGAGAGTAGGGCAGGCCAGGCAGGTGCTGGTAGTGGGGGACTCAATTATTAGGGGAACAGATAGGGCAATCTGTCACAAAGACAGGGATCGTCGAACAGAGTGCTGCCTACCTGGCGCTCGAGTCCGGCACATCGCAGATCGGGTTACAGATTACTGGGAGGGGCTGGTGAGGACCCAGCGGTCATGGTGCACATTGGCACAAATGACAAAGTTAGAGGTAGGTGGAAGGTCCTTAAAGATGATTTCAGGGAATTAGGCTGCAAGCTGAAAGCAAGGACCTCCAAGGTGGTATTCTCTGAAATACTACCGGTACCACGTGCCACGCCAGAGAGGTAAAGGGAGATTAGGGAGATAAATAAGTGACTCAAGAACTGGTGTAGGAAGGAGGGATTTGGGTTCCTGGAGTACTTGGCCGACTTCTCAGTTGGCTACAGACTCTACGCTAGGGACCTTAATGGGGAGGGTGCAGCTGTGCTGGGGGAGAAAATGGCTAGAAGGTTGGAGGAGTGTTTAAACTAGGGATTGGGGGGGAGGGTATTCATTTTATAGGTGGGGAAGATAGTGCAGATAGTGACCTGGGCACAAATAAAGAAACTGGGGGTGGGGTTAGAACAGTCAATAAAGTAAGAAGGAATAGAGGTACAGAGAGATACATAAAATGCATGTACACTAATGCCAGAAGCCTCACCAACAAAATGGAGGAATTAGAATTAATTTTGTTGGAAAATAATTATGACATGGTAGGGATATCTGAGACATGGCTGGAGGAGAGCCATGACTGGGCAGTTAATTTACAGGGCTATAGTCTGTTCAGAAGTGACCGTACAAACAAGCGAGGGGGGGGGGTGTTTATATGTAAAATCATCCTTAAAACCTGTCTTGCGGGAGGATATATGTGGATCTAATGAAAATGTAGAGTCCCTGTGGGTGGAGATAAGGGGAGGGGGAAAAAATAATAAATTACTGATAGGGGTTTGTTATAAGTCTCCAAAAATAATGGAAGTAGCGGAGAATATCCTCGTAAAGCAAATAGATGAAGCAGCGACTCAAGGAGAAGTCATTATTATGGGAGACTTCAACTACCCTGAAATACATTGGGGGACAGAAACATGTAGTTCAAGCAAAGGAAATAGGTTTTTTGACTAATATGAGAGACAATTACCTTTCACAGCTGGTTCAGGACCCAACAAGAAGGGGGGCACTGCTAGACCTAATATTAACCAATAGGCCAGACCGCATATCAAATATACGAGTTGGGGGTCACTTAGGTAATAGTGATCACAAAATAATACGTTTTCATGTAACCTTTAATAAGATGTGTAGTAGAGGGGTTACAAGGACACTAAACTTCAGGAAGGCAAATTTCCAACGGTTAAGAGATGATTTTAGTGCAATAAACTGGGACGATATCCTGAGACATAAAGCTACACAAAGCAAATGGGAGACATTTATTAACATCCTGAATAGGACCTGTGCACAATATATACCCCTTGGGAATAGATATGCTAGAAATAGGAGGAAACCACTATGGCTAAATAGAGCTGTAAGGGGCGCAATAAGTGACAAAAAGAAAGCATTTAGAGAACTAAAGCAAGTAGGTAGTGATGAGGCATTAAATAAATATAGAAAATTAAATAAATTATGTAAAAAACAAATCAAGGCAGCAAAGATTGAGGCAGAGAGAATCATTGCCAGAGAAACTAAAAATAACCCCAAAATATTCTGGGTGAAATGGTGGATGAGGATGAGGAAAAAGCCAATATGCTAAATGATTTTTTTTCAACCGTATTTACACAAGAAAATCGCATGACAGAACACATGATTAGTGATAACAAAAATTCTCCAGTAAATGTCACTTGCTTAACCCAGCAGGAAGTACGGCAGCGTCTAAAAATCACTAAAGTTGACAAATCCCCGGGCCCGGATGGGATACACCCGCGAGTACTGCAGGAATTAAGTAACGTCATAGATAGACCATTATTTACAATCTTTAAAGATTCCATAATAACAGGGTCTGTACCACAGGACTGGCGTATAGCAAATGTGGTGCCAATATTCAAAAAGGGGACAAAAACTGAACTTGGAAATTATAGGCCGGTAAGCTTAACCTCTACTGTGGGTAAAATCCTGGAGGGTTTCCTAAGAGATGCTATACTAGAGTATCTGAAGAAGAATAACCTCATGACCCAATATCAACATGGGTTTACGAGGGACCGTTCCTGTCAAACTAATCTGATCAGTTTTTATGAGGAGGCAAGTTCTGGACTGGACCAAGGAAATGCAGTGGATGTTGTGTATATGGACTTTTCAAAAGCTTTTGATACGGTTCCACACAAAAGGTTGATACATAAAATGAGAACAATGGGGATAGGGGAAAACATATGTATGTGGGTTAAGAATTGGCTCAGTGATAGGAAACAAAGGGTGGTTATTAATGGAAAACACTCAGACTGGGTCTCAGTTAACAGTGGGGTACCACAGGGGTCAGTATTGGGCCCCCTTCTTTTTAACATATTTATTAATGACCTTGTAGGGGGCATACAGAGTAATATTTCAATATTTGCAGATGACACTAAACTCTGCAGGGTAATCAATACAGAGGAGGACAATTTTATATTACAGGAGGATCTATGTAAACTAGAAGCTTGGGCTGATAAATGGCAAATGAGCTTTAAGGGTATGTGCACACGATGCAGAAATGCTCAGGATTTTTTCCTGAGCGTTTCTGCATCTCTCTGGCAGGAAAAAATGCATGCGGATTGTACATGCGGTTTCCTGCCAGGGACATGCGGAAATGAAGCGGTCTTCACTTTCATTTCCGCATGCGGGTTGACAAGCGCTTCCCAAGCGATTTTAGCATCACTTGGAAAGTGCTTGTCAACTTCACACTATATAAATCCATGCAACCGGCATGGATTTATATAGTGTGTGATGTCAAAAAATAAAAAATAAATCTATACTTTACCCTCTGATGGCCCCCGGTGTCCTGCTTCATCGGTCCCGGCTGCCGGCAGTGAAGACTGTAGGACCTTCCGACGTCAGCGTCACGTGACCCGTCACATGACTCTGACGTCAGCGAAGGTCCTTCATTCAACCGCGAAGTGCGCGGGAAGCCGGCAGGACGCAGCGCGGGCCGTCAGAAGGTGAGAATATATATTTTTTATTTTATTCTTTTTTTTTTAATGGTACCTGGGTCTGGATGAGAGTTCTCTCATCCACACCCGGGTACCATCCGCACATTAGACCGCATGGAATGCGCATCAACATATACAGTGATGCGGATTCCATGCGGTCTAATGCAAGTCAATGGCGGCAAAAGAGCAGCGTTTCCGCAAAATTAATTGACATGCTGCGGATTTTTGACCGCAGCGTTTACGCTGCGGAAAAATCCGCATCATGGGCACAGCACATGCGGATTTCCATTGGGGAACATTGCTGCCCTTCTACCATGCGTTTTTCATGCGTTTCCGCGGCGTTTACGCAACTGCAAAAACGCCGCGTAAACGCATGAAAAACGCATCGTGTGAACTCAGCCTAATGGGGATAAATGTAAGGTAATGCACTTGGGCAGAGGAAATAAAATGTATAATTATATGCTTAATTGTAAAACACTGGGCAAAACTGTAACTGAAAAAGACCTGGGTGTATTGGTGGACGACAAGCTCACGTTTAGTGGCCAGTGTCAGGCAGCTGCTGCAAAGGCAAATAAAATAATGGGATGCATTAAAAGAGGCATAGATGCTCATGAGGAGAACATAATTTTACCTCTATACAAGTCATTAGTGCGACCACACTTAGAATAATGTGTACAGTTCTGGTCTCCGATGTATAAGAAAGACATAGCTGAACTAGAGCGGGTGCAGAGAAGAGCGACCAAGGTTATTAGAGGACTGGGGGGTCTGCAATACCAAGATAGGTTATTACACTTGGGGTTATTTACTGTGGAAAAAAGAAGGCTTAGTGATCTTATTACTATGTACAAGTATATCAGGGGACAGTACAAAGACCTTACAACTGATCTTTTTACTCTGAGGCCTGAGACGGGAACAAGGGGGCATCTTCTACGTCTGGAGGAAAGAAGGTTTAATCATAATCACAGACGGGGATTCTTTACTGTAAGAGCAGTGAGACTATGGAGCTCTCTGCCGCATGATGTTGTAATGAGTGATTCACTATTAAAATTTAAGAAGGGCCTGGATGCCTTTCTTGAAAAGTATAATATTACAGGTTATAAATACTAGATTCCTTGATAGGGCGTTGATCCAGGGAACTAGTCTGATTGTCGTATGGAGTCGGGAAGGAATTTTTTTCCCCAATGTGGAGCTTAGTGTTTGCCACATGTTTTTTTTTTGCCTTCCTCTGGATCAACATGTTAGGCTATGGGTTGAACTAGATGGACTTAGTCTTCCTTCAACCTTAAAAACTATGTTATTATGTTACTATGTTACTACTTAACCACAATTTTTCTCAAGGGGCCTCAGTTGCAGAGAGGATCATACCTCCACCTGTCTCAATCTTAGGGCTCATTCAGACAATTTTCTCTTAGGACTTCTAACCGTGTGCCTCACAATATTATGGAGACATATTCAATATTGCACCAAGTGTTGGATTAAAAAAAGCAATGCAAGTCTACGGATCTATGAAAAATCGGACAGTACTCAGATGTCATCTGAATGCTGTCCATTTTTTCACAGATTGCTACATAGGAGAAGGTAGAGAAACTTTTTTTTCTAATCTGAAAAAAGCTGACAAAACTTGATCCAAATTTTGATGAAACTTGAATGATGCTCTGATGAAAATTTTATGAAACTCTGAATAAATTGACTGATGAAACTAGGACGTCCGTTTTTCTCATACATAAATGAGTCTTACAATTTCCTCACAGCCCATTTCAGAGCTACAGAAATAGCAGTTTGTCAGAATTTTAAACCACTCTCCTTCTTGGCCTGAGGCCAGGGTCAGACGAGTGATTCAGAGGCGTAGCTAGGGTTTTGGTTCGGAGGGGAGAAACTTCTGAATGGGCTCCTAACCAGGTAACCCTGATTACGACTATGGTGGCGCACCCTAATAGTGGATGTAGGAGAACCTCAGCAGATGACTGTGCTGTTATTAAAAAAAATCTCTATACAAAGACCAGCACTGATACTACCGCCATATGGTGACATAATGGTAGATACCAGTCCTCCAGAACATATAAGAGATCACAGTACAGACATATATAGTAACTTACAGCTGATGTTCTTTCTGCTGGAATCATTCACTTCCTGTGTTTTGCATCTGACCCAGACTGGCACGACAACTTCTACAGCCACGACTCATCTGCAGAGAATACAACAAAGACACATTTGACTTCTCACATTTCCCATAGTCCTCCATACAGTATTATGCACTCCCCATAGGACTCCATATAGTGTAATGCACTCCCCATAGGCCTCTATATAGTATAATGCACTCCCCATAGGCCTCCATACAGTATAATGCACTCCCCATAAGCCTCCATATAGTATAATGCCCTCCCCATAGGCCTCCATATAGTATAATTCACTCCCCATAGGCCTCCATATAGTATAATGCACTCCCTATAGGCTTCCATATAGTATAATGTGCTCCCCATAGGCCTCCATATAGTATAATGCACACCCCATAGTCCTTCATTTAGTATAATGCACTCCCTACAGGCCTCCATATAGTATAATATAGTATAATGCACAACCCATAGGTCTCTATATAGTATAATGCACTCCTTGTAGGCCACCATATAGTATAATGCACTCCCCATAGGCCTCCATACAATATAATGAACTCCCCATAAGCCTCCATATAGTATAATGCATCTCATAGTCATCCATACAGTATAACGCACTTCCCATAGGCCACCATATAGTATAACACACTCCCCATAGGCCTCCATATAGTATAATGTCCTCCCTATAGGCCTCCATATAGTATAATGCACACCCCATAGTCCTTCATATAGTATTATGACCTCCCTACAGGCCTCTATATAGTATAATCCATACCCCATAGGCCTGCATATAGTATAATACACACCCCATAGGTCTATATATAGTATAATGCATTCCGCATAGGCCTCCATACAGTATAATGCGTTCCCCATAGGCCTCCATACAGTATAATGCATCACATAGTCCTCCATACAGTATAATGCACTTCCCATAGGCCACCATATAATATAATGCACTTCCCATAGACCTCTATATAGTGTAATGCACTTACCATAGGCCTCCATATAGTATAATGTGCCCCATAGCCCTCCATATAGTATAATGCACTCCTCATAGGCCTCTATATAGTATAATGCACTTCCCATAGGCATCCATATAGTATAATGAACACCCGATAGTCCTCCATTCAGTATAATGCACTCCCCATAGACCAACATACAGTATAATGCACGCCTTGGCCCACTCAATAGATTCCATGCCAGGTCAGCCATGGTCACCTAGACTCCATGGCCTTCACTGCCACTGTATGAAATTCAATAATTGCCCAGAATAGGGTCAAAGAAAAATGGCCAGGCCAAATATGTACAGTGGAGAAAATAAGTATTTGATACACTGCCGATTTTGCAAGTTTTCGCTCCTATAAAGAATAGAGAAGTCTGTAATTTTTATTGTAGGTACACTTCACCTGTGAGAGACAGAATCTAAAAATAAAAACCAGAAAATCACATTGTATGATTTCGACATAATTAATTTGCATTTTATTTTCCTCACTGTATATTGTAGATATATGTATATTGAAGGCTCATGGCACATTCTGCAGGTACAGGGTTAGTCTAGGTTCACACATTCAGTACTTGGTCAGTATTTTACATCAGTATTTGTAAGCCAAAATCAGGAGTGGAACAATCGGAGGAAAAGTAAAATAGAAACACGTCACCACTTCTGTATTTATCACCCACTCCTGGTTTTGGCTTCTAAATACTGATGTAAAAAACTCACCAAATACTGAACGTGTGAACGTGGCCTTAATATGTGTATGTTTGTATCATGCTGTTGAAAATAGTTCTGCATGCACTTTACAACTTGGGTTAAAAAATGCAATTTCCTTAGAAGCACCTCTCCTCCATTACCAGACATCACATTACGTTGTATCATTCAAGTCAAGGCATAAAACGTGATAAATTACAGTAACTGCTCATTAGCAGAAGAATAGAACAGCAGTGGTTTATACACTAAGTGAAATTAGAACACATAAATATTCTACTACATGATAGAAAGTCCACAATCACATTTCCCTATAATACAATCTAATGAAAAAACAAACAGGATGAGAGCTATCGGGATAAACACCACTCAGGAATGTTCTAGCCTATAAGACATCGGATCGCGGCTATCAAGGTATCACTTTATTCAGCTTGCTATGACCTACAGGCCCATATAGACGGCTTAGGAGGGTTGATCCTAATAAATTGTTTATTTTAACAACTAAAAATAAAGTCTCAAAAATTTTAAATAAAATCTATTTTGTTTTTATATTTTCCCCTCCAGAGTCCTGGGATCCCTGATGCAGTGTGTACAAAGAACAGCGATTGTCCTGAGGGTGATCCAGTCATTGCTGGCAATGGTATAACGTGACCACATTTACTAATGTACTGGCAGCATTTCTTGTTCATTGCACAAATTACTTTACTAAGAGCAGAAAAGCCATAAATATGTAGAGGAAATTGCTTCTATTAATTGAACAAGAAAAGCAGAGAATGTGTCAAAATAATGTACAGAACTAACCAAGAATAATATACCATATATATATAATGGAATATTCATTTATCATAAATACAAAACCCACTTTTGAAAATAACGTACAACATAAAGAAAAGCCATCCAGAGATTCCACAGCAGAACCATTTAGTCTGGATATTCATCTCACATCAGCGACAAAGAGAAAGAGTCCAATATTTTTTTTTACCAAATGCATCAACGTAAAAAATCATGACATGATCATTTTGAATTTTTAAAATTATTTTTACAACTTGTTTTATCTTTGTTTAAAAATAAATAATTATCTGTTCTAAACCAAATATGGAAAGTAAAACTAAAATCCATGTTAAGATTTTTATGGTTTCTTTGCCAAATATTGGTATGTGCACATGACGTCTTATAGATGTCGGCGTACCCACAGAAGACGCTTCTGGAAAACAATGGTGGTTTTTCCTGAAGACTCCTTGTTGTCGTCTACTTGGTCGTTTTCTAGGCGGCATTGTTGCCGGCTACTTTTTTTTTTTTTTAGTTATGTATATAAATTACTGAGGAGCTTCAAAACAGAAGTCAACAGTAGAATGATCCGGTCACATCTTTTAGATGCTTCACTGCTTTTGGAAGATTGAAACGGTTAAGAGAAGTTCGGAAGGACGGAACATGTGTTCAGCAAGTCATTTATACTTTGCCATGTAATCGATCATTCTTTTTGATGTTTATTAGCACTTTTTTAGGCGGGTTCCAGGCAATATCCACCTGAAACAGACGTTGTGTGCATGTCCATTAATTGGTTCTTGGAGTTAAAGAGGTTATCCAACTTGTAGAAATTTTGTAAAAAATGGCTGCTGATACTGTGAGATAACAAAGAAATTACTTCTCTCCCCGCATAAATCCAGGGCTGACCCTCTAATGATGCTCCTGGTATTTGTTAACACGTGGGCACTGCAGCCAATCAGTGGCTCTTAGGGTTATGTCGCGTACTACCGGCATCATTGTTCCTATCACCAGAGCGTATCTAGGGGGGCACACAGTACATTTGCTATAGGCACAGCTGGCAGGGATGCCATTGCGCCACCTGTTGCATCAGTACAAGGTGTCTCCCAGGCACCTGCATTTTTACACCCCCTGAAGAGGGATTCACCCATTCTTTAAACCAGAGGTGAAGCTGACAGCTGATTCTCAACATTTAATTGTATTCATGTCTTTCGGGTACAAGTACTATTGAAGCCCTGATTGCCAGCTCTTTGGGGTCAGAGAAACATCAGCAGTGTGATCAGGTCAGCTAATCACATGTTGACGTCACTCCTGTACCACAGAGGACATATTCGGCATCAAGGTGAGTATGACAAGAGACAGTATGGGCATTAGGGGGATGGTGAATATGTGAGAAGATACCATGGGCAGAAGGGCTAGGAATGTGTTAGGAGACAGTATGTGCAAGAGGGGGGCTGGAAATGTGTGAGAAGACAGTATGGGCAGGGAAGTATGTGTGAGGAGCTAGTCTGGGCAGGGGGAAATGTGTGAGAAAACAATATGGACAGGGGAGAGGGTGGAATTTGTGAGAAGACAGTATGTGCAGGAGGGTGGATGGTGGAATATGTGAGTATGGACAGGAGGGAATGTGTGAGGAGACAGTATGGGAAAAGGGGGGGAGGGTGTAAAATGTGTAAAGACAGTGTGGGCAGGAGGGGGTGGAATAAGTGAGAAGGTAGTATGTACAGGAGAGGGGATGGTGGAATATGTGAGAAGACAGTATAGACAAGGGTGCTGGAAATGTGTTAGGGGACAGTATGGGCTGAAGGGAATGTGTGAGTAGACAGTATGAACAGGGGGAATGGGTAAGGAGTAGTGTTGAGCGAGCATGCTCGACACTGCTCGGTACTCGCCCGAGTATCTCACTACTCGGGATGTTCAGCGAGCACCGAGCATTTCCGGGTTACATGCAGGGATTGGTTGTGGGCATTACAGTGATTGGTTGGCCGCACAGCATCACCTCGAGTACTTAAAACCGGGCGCCGCCATCTTGGACACAGTCGCTCCGGATCAGACGGTGTTGGGAGAGTGCTGCTGAGCTAGGGAGAGATTTATACTGCAAAATAGGTAGTGTAGGGTCTCTAAAGCCTGCAAAATCAAAAATACAGTCCTTCTCAGGACTAATATCCATCCCAGATATCAGGCAGGCAGGCAGGCTGTATAGGAGACGCAGTGGTTATACCAACAAACACTGCATTACAATCCTGTGTGCTGCTTTTCAAATTGCTAGACTTAGCCCCAGGTCTCAGGGGCCAGGAAAAATCCTTTTTTCATCTAAATCCTCTTTTTTTTTTTTTTCTAATAAGACTGTACAATTACCCGTCTTATTAACCTTTTGGTATCCCCCCCCCCAAAAAAAAAAAAAAATGAGTGTGTCTGTGAGTGTTCAGACACAAATATATCTATTTAAAAGAGTTTGGTGTAGGCCAGATAACTAGAACTGTGGTTTTGCAGTTCCACTGTTCAAACCTCTGTATTATCCACTTTTTTTGTGCTTAACCTCGTGGTTCAGCGGTTTCTTAAATCGTACCCCGAGTTGCCAGATCTGCTCGTCAAAGTACGCCGCTTGTCAGCTCATTTTCGCAAGTCGGCTACAGCTTCCGCCGCCCTTGCTGTGTTGCAGCAGCGTTTGCAGCTTCCGGCACACCGACTGGTGTGTGATGTCCCCACACGTTGGAACTCTACCCTCCACATGTTGGAAAGGATTTGTGAGCAGAAGAGAGCAGTTGTGGAGTACCAGCTGCAAGAAGGCCGTCGATATTCATGTCAGACTCCACACATAAGACCTCAGGAGTGGAACTGGATGTCTGACATATGTACCATCCTGACAAACTTTGAGAAGTCCACCAAGATGGTGAGTAGCAATGACGCCATCATTAGCGTCAGCATCCCACTTGTCTGTCTTTTGCAATGCTCTCTACAGAGAATTAAAGAGGAGGCATTGCAGCCAGAGTATGATAAGATGGATCAAGAAGCCGTAGCGGGCGATTACACACAGCCCAGCCTCATCTCATCCCAACGTGCATTGGGGGACAATGAGGGAGAGGAGGAGGAGGAGGAAGAACAGGAGCTGGTATCATGCGCTGTAGACAGTAGTACCTGTACAACTGTCATACCGTTGGTTCAGCGTGGGTGACCTGAGGACAGGGGGGGGTGAGGAGAGGAGGAGGAGCAGAGCATAGTCAGTCGTCATCTTGGTGAGGACACGGAAGTCTTGCCCGTTACAAGTCTGGCACGCATGGCTGACTTTATGTTACGCTGCCTTAACCGTGACCCTCGCGTTGTCAAAATGTTGGGTGACAGTCATTACTTGTTGGTGACACTTTTAGACCCCCTCTACAAGGAGAACTTTCACTCTCTTATTCCTGAGGTGGAGAGGTCTACAAAAATGGGGCAGTACCAGAAGGTCCTTGCTGCAGAACTGTTAAAAAAAATCCCATCTGTACACGCTAGCGGCAGAGGTCACAGTTCATTGCCCAACCAAAGGGTACAGGCGAGAGAGACGCAACTCCAATTCAGCAGAGGCAGGGGAGCACTGTCAACATTCTGGGACAGTTTTCTGAGACCCGCCCAGCTTACAGGCCCTGAGGCACGGGCTACTCTCACAAGGAGTGGAAAGTTTCAAAAGATGGTGAGGGAGTACCTTGCCGACCGTACCAGCGTCCTCCGTGATTCCTCTGTGCCTTTTAATTATTGGGTATCCAAGCTGGACACTTGGAATGAACTCGCTCTGTACGCCTTGGAGGTCCTGGCAGCCCTGCCGCTAGCGTGTTATCGGAGCGTGTTTTTAGTGCCGCTGGGGGAATTATAACTAATAAGCGCACTCGCCTGTCAACTGACAATGCTGACAAGCTGACCCTTATCAAATTGAATAAGGGCTGGATTGGGCCAGACTTCTCATCACCACCAAATGACAGCAGAATAACATAAAGTCAAATCCACTATGTTATTTCAGGAGGTGTATTCCCATGCACCGCTTCACACCCACAAATGGGTATATGCTTAATCATTTCGGCTGTTTTTTGCTCTTCTCCTTATCCTCAGCCTCCACCACCACTATACCACCAGGGTGACTGTGGTCCGTGTTGCCAGCATTGCAAGTTCCTCCGTCCTAATTTTTGGCAGCTTTTGCTTGGAAGGCATAGGCAAAGACTATGGGAGACCCACTCCCCAATAATGGGAATAATGTTTTTAATATGCTGTACTGCATGGCTCTTGTAAGGGGCATTGCAAGTTCCTCCGTCCTAATTTTTGGCAGCTATTGCTTGGAAGGCATAGGCAAAGACTATGGGAGACCCACTCCCCAATAATGGGAATAATGTTTTTAATATGCTGTACTGCATGGCTCTTGTAAGGGGCATTGCAAGTTCCTCTGTCCTCATTTTTGGCAGCTTTTGCTTGGAAGGCATAGGCAAAGACTATGGGAGACCCACTCCCCAATAATGGGAATAATGCTTTTAATATGCTGTACTGCATGGCTCTTGTAAGGGGCATTAAAACCGTCTTGTTAAGCTACTGTGACCTCCACGTCTCTTTCAAGGGGCATTAAAACCGTCTTGTTAAACCACTCTGAACTGGACGTCTCTTCTAAGGGGCATTAAAACCATCTTGTTAAGCTACTGTGACCTCCACGTCTCTTCCAAGGGGCATTAAAACCGTCTTGTTAAACCAATCTGAACTCCACGTCTCTTCCAAGGGGCATTAAAACCGTCTTGTTAAGCTACTGTGACCTCCACGTCTCTTCCAAGGGGCATTAAAACCATCTTGTTAAGCTTCTGTGACCTCCACCACTGTTCCAAGGGGCATTGATATTGTATTTTTATTCCACTGGGACCTCCACCACTCTTCCAAGGGGCATTGATATTGTCTTTTTATTCCACTGGGACCTCCACCACTCTTCCAAGGGGCATTAAAACCGTCTTGTTAAACCACTCAGAACTCCACGTCTCTTCCAAGGGGCATTAAAACCGTCTTGTTAAGCTACTGTGACCTCCACGTCTCTTCCAAGGGGCATGAAAACCATTTTGCTAAGCTACTGTGACCCCCACGTCTCTTCCAACGGGCACTAATATTATCTTTTTATTCCACTGCGACATCCACCACTCTTCCAAGGGGCATTGATATTGTCTTTTTATTCCACTGTAACCTCCAGCACTGTTCCAAGGGACATTGATATTGTCTTTTTATTCCACTGGGACCTCCACCACTCTTCCAAGGGGCATTGATATTGTCTTTTTATTCCACTGGGACCTCCACGTCTCTTCCAAGGGGCATTAAAACTGTCTTGTTAAGCTACTGTGACCTCCACGTCTCTTGCAAGGGGCATTAAAACTGTCTTGTTAAACCACTCTGAACTCCACGTCTCTTCCAAGGGGCATTAAAACCATCTTGTTAAGCTACTGTGACCTCCACATCTCTTCCAAGGGACATTAAAACCGTCTTTTTAAGCTACTGTGACCTCCACGTCTCTTCCAAGGGGCATTGATATTGTCTTTTTATTCCACTGTAACCTCCACCACTGTTACAAGGGACATTGATATTGTCTTTTTATTCCACTGGGACCTCCACCACTCTTCCAAGGGGCATTGATATTGTCTTTTTATTCCACTGGGACCTCCACGTCTCTTCCAAGGGGCATTAAAACTGTCTTGTTAAGCTACTGTGACCTCCACGTCTCTTGCAAGGGGCATTAAAACTGTCTTGTTAAACAACTCTGAACTCCACGTCTCTTCCAAGGGGCATTAAAACCATCTTGTTAAGCTACTGTGACCTCCACGTCTCTTCCAAGGGACATTAAAACCGTTTTTTTAAGCTACTGTGACCTCCACGTCTCTTCCAAGGGGCATTGATATTGTCTTTTTATTCCACTGCGACCTCAACCACTCTTCCAAGGGGCATTGATATTGTCTTTTTATTGCACTGTAACCTCCACCACTCTTCCTAGGGGCATTGATCTTGTCTTTTTATTCCACTGTAACCTCCACCACTGTTCCAAGGAAAATTGATATTGTCTTTTTATTCCACTGGGACCTCCACCACTCTTCCAAGGGGCATTGATATTGTCTTTTTATTCCACTGGGACCTCCACCACTCTTCCAAGGGGCATTGATATTGTCTTTTTATTCCACTGGGACCTCCACCACTTTTCCAAGGGGCATTGATATTGTCTTTTTATTCCACTGTAACCTCCACGGCTCTTCCAAGGGGCATTGATATTGTCTTTTTATTCCACTGGAACCTCCACGTCTCTTCCAAGGGGCATTAAAACTGTCTTGTTAAGCTACTGTGACCTCCACGTCTCTTGCAAGGGGCATTAAAACTGTCTTGTTAAACCTCTCTGAACTCCACGTCTCTTCCAAGGGGCATTAAAACCATCTTGTTAAGCTACTGTGACCTCCACGTCTCTTCCAAGGGGTAGTAAAACCGTCTTGTTAAGCTACTGTGACCTCCACCTCTCTTCCAAGGGGCATTGATATTGTCTTTTTATTCCACTGCGACCTCCACCACTCTTCCAAGGGGCATTGATATTGTCTTTTTATTCCACTGTAACCTCCACCACTGTTCCAAGGGGCACTGATATTGTCTTTTTATTCCACTGGGACCTCCACCACTTTTCCAAGGGGCATTGATATTGTCTTTTTATTCCACTGGGACATCTACCACTCTTCCAATGGGCATTGATATTGTCTTTTTATTCCACTGGGACCTCCACGTCTCTTCCAAGGGGCATTAAAACTGTCTTGTTAAACCACTCTAAACTCCACGTCTCTTCCAAGGGGCATTAAAACCGTCTTGTTAAGCTACTGTGACCTCCACCTCTCTTCCAAGGGGCATTGATATTGTCTTTTTATTCCACTGGGACCTCCACGTCTCTTCCAAGGGGCATTAAAACCGTCTTGTTAACCCCCTTTGAACTCCACGTCTCTTCCAAGGGGCATTAAAACCGTCTTGTTAAGCTACTGTGACCTTCACGTTTCTTCCAAGGGGCATTAAAACCATCTCGTTAAGCTACTGTGACCTCCACCTCTCTTCCAAGGGGCATTGATGTTGTCTTTTTATTCCACTGCGACCTCCATCACTCTTCCAAGGGGCATTGATATTGTCTTTTTATTCCACTGTAACCTCCACCACTGTTCCAAGGGGCATTGATATTGTCTTTTTATTCCACTGGGACCTCCACCACTTTTCCAAGGGGCATTGATATTGTCTTTTTATTCCACTGGGACCTCCACCACCCTTCCAAGGGGCATTGATATTGTCTTTTTATTCCACTGGGACCTCCACGTCTCTTCCAAGGGGCATTAAAACTGTCTTGTTAAACCACTTTGAATTCCGCATCTCTTCCAAGGGGCATTAAAACCGTCTTGTTAAGCTACTGTGACCTCCACGTCTCTTCCTAGGGGCATTGATATTGTCTTTTTATTCCACTGTAACCTCCACTACTGTTCCAAGGGGCATTGATATTGTCTTTTTATTCCACTGGGACCTCCACCACTTTTCCAAGGGGCATTGATATTGTCTTTTTATTCCACTGGGACCTTCACGTCTCTTCCAAGGGGCATTAAAACCATCTTGTTAAACCACTCTGATCTCCACGTCTCTTCCAAGGGGCATTGATATTGTCTTTTTATTCCACTGCGACCTCAACCACTCTTCCAAGGGGCATTGATATTGTCTTTTTATTGCACTGTAACCTCCACCACTCTTCCTAGGGGCATTGATCTTCTCTTTTTATTCCACTGTAACCTCCACCACTGTTCCAAGGAGCATTGATATTGTCTTTTTATTCCACTGGGACCTCCACGTCTCTTCCAAGGGGCATTAAACTGTCTTGTTAAACCACTTTGAATTCCGCGTCTCTTCCAAGGGACATTAAAGCCGTCTTGTTAAGCTACTGTGACCACGAAGTCTCTTCCTAGGGGCATTGATATTGTCTTTTTATTCCACTGTAACCTCCACCACTCTTCCAAGGGGCATTGATATTGTCTTTTTATTCCACTGGGACCTCCACCACTCTTCCAAGGGGCATTGATATTGTCTTTTTATTCCACTGGGACCTCCACGTCTCTTCCAAGGGGCATTAAAACAGTCTTGTTAAACCACTCTGAACTCCACGTCTTTTCCAAGGGGCATTAAAACCGTCTTGTTAAGCTACTGTGACCTTCACGTCTCTTCCAAGGGGCATTAAAACCGTCTTGTTAAGCTACTGTGACCTCCACCTCTCTTCCAAGGGGCATTGATATTGTCTTTTTATTCAACTGTGACCTCCACCACTCTTCCAAGGGGCATTGATATTGTCTTTTTATTCCACTAGAACCTCCACCACTGTTCCAAGGGGCATTGATATTGTCTTTTTATTCCACTGCGACCTCCACCACTCTTCCAAGGGGCATTGATATTGTGTTTTTATTCCACTGGGACCACCACCACCCTTCCAAGGGGCATTGATATTGTCTTTTTATTCCTCTGGGACCTCCACCACATTTCCAAGGGGCTTTGATATTGTCTTTTTATTCCACTGGGACCTCCACCACTCTTCCAAGGGGCATTGATATTGTCTTTTTATTCCACTGGGACCTCCACGTCTCTTCCAAGGGGCATTAAAACTGTCTTGTTAAACCACTCTGAACTCCATGTCTCTTCCAAGGGGCATTAAAACCGTCTTGTTAAGCTACTGTGACCTCCACGTCTCTTCCTAGGGGCATTGATATTGTCTTTTTATTCCACTGTAACCTCCACTACTGTTCCAAGGGGCATTGATATTGTCTTTTTATTCCACTGGGACCTCCACCACTTTTCCAAGGGGCATTGATATTGTCTTTTTATTCCACTGGGACCTTCACGTCTCTTCCAAGGGGCATTAAAACCGTCTTGTTAAACCACTCTGAACTCCACGTCTCTTCCAAGGGGCATTGATATTGTCTTTTTATTCCACTGCGACCTCAACCAATCTTCCAAGGGGCATTGATATTGTCTTTTTATTGCACTGTAACCTCCACCACTGTTCCAAGGAGCATTGTTATTGTCTTTTTATTCCACTGGGACCTCCACGTCTCTTCCAAGGGGCATTAAAACTGTCTTGTCAAACCACTTTGAATTCCGCGTCTCTTCCAAGGGACATTAAAACCGTCTTGTTAAGCTACTGTGACCTCCACGTCTCTTCCTAGGGGCATTGATATTGTCTTTTTATTCCACTGTAACCTCCACCACTCTTCCAAGGGGCATTGATATTGTCTTTTTATTCCACTGGGACCTCCACCACTCTTCCAAGGGGCATTGATATTGTCTTTTTATTCCACTGGGAGCCTCCACGTCTCTTCCAAGGGGCATTAAAACTGTCTTGTTAAGCTACTGTGACCTCCACGTCTCTTGCAAGGGGCATTAAAACTGTCTTGTTAAACCACTCTGAACTCCACGTCTCTTCCAAGGGGCATTAAAACCATCTTGTTAAGCTACTGTGACCTCCACGTCTCTTCCAAGGGACATTAAAACCGTTTTTTTAAGCTACTGTGACCTCCACGTCTCTTCCAAGGGGCATTGATATTGTCTTTTTATTCCACTGCGACCTCAACCACTCTTCCAAGGGGCATTGATATTGTCTTTTTATTGCACTGTAACCTCCACCACTCTTCCTAGGGGCATTGATCTTGTCTTTTTATTCCACTGTAACCTCCACCACTGTTCCAAGGAAAATTGATATTGTCTTTTTATTCCACTGGGACCTCCACCACTCTTCCAAGGGGCATTGATATTGTCTTTTTATTCCACTGGGACCTCCACCACTCTTCCAAGGGGCATTGATATTGTCTTTTTATTACACTGGGACCTCCACCACTTTTCCAAGGGGCATTGATATTGTCTTTTTATTCCACTGTAACCTCCACGGCTCTTCCAAGGGGCATTGATATTGTCTTTTTATTCCACTGGAACCTCCACGTCTCTTCCAAGGGGCATTAAAACTGTCTTGTTAAGCTACTGTGACCTCCACGTCTCTTGCAAGGGGCATTAAAACTGTCTTGTTAAACCTCTCTGAACTCCACGTCTCTTCCAAGGGGCATTAAAACCATCTTGTTAAGCTACTGTGACCTCCACGTCTCTTCCAAGGGGTAGTAAAACCGTCTTGTTAAGCTACTGTGACCTCCACCTCTCTTCCAAGGGGCATTGATATTGTCTTTTTATTCAACTGCGACCTCCACCACTCTTCCAAGGGGCATTGATATTGTCTTTTTATTCCACTGTAACCTCCACCACTGTTCCAAGGGGCACTGATATTGTCTTTTTATTCCACTGGGACCTCCACCACTTTTCCAAGGGGCATTGATATTGTCTTTTTATTCCACTGGGACATCTACCACTCTTCCAATGGGCATTGATATTGTCTTTTTATTCCACTGGGACCTCCACGTCTCTTCCAAGGGGCATTAAAACTGTCTTGTTAAACCACTCTGAACTCCACGTCTCTTCCAAGGGGCATTAAAACCGTCTTGTTAAGCTACTGTGACCTCCACCTCTCTTCCAAGGGGCATTGATATTGTCTTTTTATTCCACTGGGACCTCCACGTCTCTTCCAAGGGGCATTAAAACCGTCTTGTTAACCCCCTTTGAACTCCACGTCTCTTCCAAGGGGCATTAAAACCGTCTTGTTAAGCTACTGTGACCTTCACGTTTCTTCCAAGGGGCATTAAAACCATCTCGTTAAGCTACTGTGACCTCCACCTCTCTTCCAAGGGGCATTGATGTTGTCTTTTTATTCCACTGCGACCTCCATCACTCTTCCAAGGGGCATTGATATTGTCTTTTTATTCCACTGTAACCTCCACCACTGTTCCAAGGGGCATTGATATTGTCTTTTTATTCCACTGGGACCTCCACCACTTTTCCAAGGGGCATTGATATTGTCTTTTTATTCCACTGGGACCTCCACCACCCTTCCAAGGGGCATTGATATTGTCTTTTTATTCCACTGGGACCTCCACGTCTCTTCCAAGGGGCATTAAAACTGTCTTGTTAAACCACTTTGAATTCCGCATCTCTTCCAAGGGGCATTAAAACCGTCTTGTTAAGCTACTGTGACCTCCACGTCTCTTCCTAGGGGCATTGATATTGTCTTTTTATTCCACTGTAACCTCCACTACTGTTCCAAGGGGCATTGATATTGTCTTTTTATTCCACTGGGACCTCCACCACTTTTCCAAGGGGCATTGATATTGTCTTTTTATTCCACTGGGACCTTCACGTCTCTTCCAAGGGGCATTAAAACCATCTTGTTAAACCACTCTGATCTCCACGTCTCTTCCAAGGGGCATTGATATTGTCTTTTTATTCCACTGCGACCTCAACCACTCTTCCAAGGGGCATTGATATTGTCTTTTTATTGCACTGTAACCTCCACCACTCTTCCTAGGGGCATTGATCTTCTCTTTTTATTCCACTGTAACCTCCACCACTGTTCCAAGGAGCATTGATATTGTCTTTTTATTCCACTGGGACCTCCACGTCTCTTCCAAGGGGCATTAAACTGTCTTGTTAAACCACTTTGAATTCCGCGTCTCTTCCAAGGGACATTAAAGCCGTCTTGTTGAGCTACTGTGACCTCCAAGTCTCTTCCTAGGGGCATTGATATTGTCTTTTTATTCCACTGTAACCTCCACCACTCTTCCAAGGGGCATTGATATTGTCTTTTTATTCCACTGGGACCTCCACCACTCTTCCAAGGGGCATTGATATTGTCTTTTTATTCCACTGGGACCTCCACGTCTCTTCCAAGGGGCATTAAAACAGTCTTGTTAAACCACTCTGAACTCCACGTCTTTTCCAAGGGGCATTAAAACCGTCTTGTTAAGCTACTGTGACCTTCACGTCTCTTCCAAGGGGCATTAAAACCGTCTTGTTAAGCTACTGTGACCTCCACCTCTCTTCCAAGGGGCATTGATATTGTCTTTTTATTCAACTGTGACCTCCACCACTCTTCCAAGGGGCATTGATATTGTCTTTTTATTCCACTGGAACCTCCACCACTGTTCCAAGGGGCATTGATATTGTCTTTTTATTCCACTGCGACCTCCACCACTCTTCCAAGGGGCATTGATATTGTGTTTTTATTCCACTGGGAACACCACCACCCTTCCAAGGGGCATTGATATTGTCTTTTTATTCCTCTGGGACCTCCACCACATTTCCAAGGGGCTTTGATATTGTCTTTTTATTCCACTGGGACCTCCACCACTCTTCCAAGGGGCATTGATATTGTCTTTTTATTCCACTGGGACCTCCACGTCTCTTCCAAGGGGCATTAAAACTGTCTTGTTAAACCACTCTGAACTCCATGTCTCTTCCAAGGGGCATTAAAACCGTCTTGTTAAGCTACTGTGACCTCCACGTCTCTTCCTAGGGGCATTGATATTGTCTTTTTATTCCACTGTAACCTCCACTACTGTTCCAAGGGGCATTGATATTGTCTTTTTATTCCACTGGGACCTCCACCACTTTTCCAAGGGGCATTGATATTGTCTTTTTATTCCACTGGGACCTTCACGTCTCTTCCAAGGGGCATTAAAACCGTCTTGTTAAACCACTCTGAACTCCACGTCTCTTCCAAGGGGCATTGATATTGTCTTTTTATTCCACTGCGACCTCAACCAATCTTCCAAGGGGCATTGATATTGTCTTTTTATTGCACTGTAACCTCCACCACTCTTCCTAGGGGCATTGATCTTGTCTTTTTATTCCACTGTAACCTCCACCACTGTTCCAAGGAGCATTGTTATTGTCTTTTTATTCCACTGGGACCTCCACGTCTCTTCCAAGGGGCATTAAAACTGTCTTGTCAAACCACTTTGAATTCCGCGTCTCTTCCAAGGGACATTAAAACCGTCTTGTTAAGCTACTGTGACCTCCACGTCTCTTCCTAGGGGCATTGATATTGTCTTTTTATTCCACTGTAACCTCCACCACTGTTCCAAGGGGCATTGATATTGTCTTTTTATTCCACTGTAACCTCCACCACTCTTCCAAGGGGCATTGATATTGTCTTTTTATTCCACTGGGACCTCCACCACTCTTCCAAGGGGCATTGATATTGTCTTTTTATTCCACTGGGACCTCCACGTCTCTTCCAAGGGGCATTAAATTCGTCTTGTTAAACCACTCTGAAATCCACGTCTCTTCCAAGGGGCATTAAAACCGTCTTGTTAAGCTACTGTGACCTTCACGTCTCTTCCAAGGGGCATTAAAACCGTCTTGTTAAGCTACTGTGACCTCCACCTCTCTTCCAAGGGGCATTGATATTGTCTTTTTATTCCACTGCGACCTCCACCACTCTTCCAAGGGGCATTGATATTGTCTTTTTATTCCACTGTAACCTCCACCACTGTTCCAAGGGGCATTGATATTGTCTTTTTATTCCACTGGGACCTCCACTACTTTTCCAAGGGGCATTGATATTGTCTTTTTATTCCACTGGGATATCCACCACTCTTCCAAGGGGCATTGATATTGTCTTTTTATTCCACTGGGACCTCCACGTCTCTTCCAAGGGGCATTAAAACTGTCTTGTTAAACCACTCTGAACTCCACGTCTCTTCCAAGGGGCATTAAAACCGTCTTGTTAAGCTACTGTGACCTTCACGTCTCTTCCAAGGGGCATTAAACCGTCTTGTTAAGCTACTGTGACCTCCACCTCTCTTCCAAGGGGCATTGATATTGTCTTTTTATTCCACTGCGACCTCCACCACTCTTCCAAGGGGCATTGATATTGTCTTTTTATTCCACTGTAACCTCCACCACTGTTCCAAGGGGCATTGATATTGTCTTTTTATTCCACTGGGACCTCCACCACTTTTCCAAGGGGCATTGATATTGTCTTTTTATTCCACTGGGACATCCACCACTCTTCCAAGGGGCATTGATATTGTCTTTTTATTCCACTGGGACCTCCACGTCTCTTCCAAGGGGCATTAAAACTGTCTTGTTAAACCACTCTGAACTCCACGTCTCTTCCAAGGGGCATTAAAATCGGCTTGTTAAGCTACTGTGACCTCCACCTCTCTTCCAAGGGGCATTGATATTGTCTTTTTATTCCACTTGGACCTCCACGTCTCTTCCAAGGGGCATTAAAACCGTCTTTTTAACCCCCTTTGAACTCCACGTCTCTTCCAAGGGGCATTAAAACCATCTTGTTAAGCTACTGTGACCTTCACGTTTCTTCCAAGGGGAATTAAAACCATCTCGTTAAGCTACTGTGACCTCCACCTCTCTTCCAAGGGGCATTGATATTGTCTCTTTATTCCACTGCGACCTCCACCACTCTTCCAAGGGGCATTGATATTGTCTTTTTATTCCACTGTAACCTCCACCACTGTTCCAAGGGGCATTGATATTGTCTTTTTATTCCACTGGGACCTCCACCACTTTTCCAAGGGGCATTGATATTGTCTTTTTATTCCACTGGGACCTCCACCACCCTTCCAAGGGGCATTGATATTGTCTTTTTATTCCACTGGGACCTCCACGTCTCTTCCAAGGGGCATTAAAACTGTCTTGTTAAACCACTTTGAATTCCGCATCTCTTCCAAGGGGCATTAAAACCGTCTTGTTAAGCTACTGTGACCTCCACGTCTCTTCCTAGGGGCATTGATATTGTCTTTTTATTCCACTGTAACCTACACTACTGTTCCAAGGGGCATTGATATTGTCTTTTTATTCCACTGGGACCTCCACCACTTTTCCAAGGGGCATTGATATTGTCTTTTTATTCCACTGGGACCTTCACGTCTCTTCCAAGGGGCATTAAAACCGTCTTGTTAAACCACTCTGATCTCCACGTCTCTTCCAAGGGGCATTGATATTGTCTTTTTATTCCACTGCGACCTCAACCACTCTTCCAAGGGGCATTGATATTGTCTTTTTATTGCACTGTAACCTCCACCACTCTTCCTAGGGGCATTGATCTTGTCTTTTTATTCCACTGTAACCTCCACCACTGTTCCAAGGAGCATTGATATTGTCTTTTTATTCCACTGGGACCTCCACGTCTCTTCCAAGGGGCATTAAAACTGTCTTGTTAAACCACGTTGAATTCCGCGTCTCTTCCATGGGACATTAAAGCCGTCTTGTTAAGCTACTGTGACCTCCAAGTCTCTTCCAAGGGGCATTGATAGTCTTTTTATTCCACTGTAACCTCCACCACTGTTCCAAGGGGCATTGATGTTGTCTTTTTATTCCACTGTAACCTCCACCTCTCTTCCAAGGGGCATTGATATTGTCTTTTTATTCCACTGGGACCTCCACCACTCTTCCAAGGGGCATTGATATTGTCTTTTTATTCCACTGGGACCTCCACGTCTCTTCCAAGGGGCATTAAAACCGTCTTGTTAAACCACTCTGAACTCCACGTCTCTTCCAAGGGGCATTAAAACCGTCTTGTTAAGCTACTGTGACCTTCACGTCTCTTCCAAGGGGCATTAAAACCATCTTGTTAAGCTACTGTGACCTCCACCTCTCTTCCAAGGGGCATTGATATTGTCTTTTTATTCCACTGTGACCTCCACCACTCTTCCAAGGGGCATTGATATTGTCTTTTTATTCCACTGTAACCTCCACCACTGTTCCAAGGGGCATTGATATTGTCTTTTTATTCCACTGGGACCTCCACCACTTTTCCAAGGGGCATTGATATTGTCTTTTTATTCCACTGGGACATCCACCACTCTTCCAAGGGGCATTGATATTGTCTTTTTATTCCACTGGGACCTCCACGTCTCTTCCAAGGGGCATTAAAACTGTCTTGTTAAACCACTCTGAACTCCACGTCTCTTCCAAGGGGCATTAAAATCGGCTTGTTAAGCTACTGTGACCTCCACCTCTCTTCCAAGGGGCATTGATATTGTCTTTTTATTCCACTTGGACCTCCACGTCTCTTCCAAGGGGCATTAAAACCGTCTTGTTAACCCCCTTTGAACTCCACGTCTCTTCCAAGGGGCATTAAAACCATCTTGTTAAGCTACTGTGACCTTCACGTTTCTTCCAAGGGGAATTAAAACCATCTCGTTAAGCTACTGTGACCTCCACCTCTCTTCCAAGGGGCATTGATATTGTCTCTTTATTCCACTGCGACCTCCACCACTCTTCCAAGGGGCATTGATATTGTCTTTTTATTCCACTGTAACCTCCACCACTGTTCCAAGGGGCATTGATATTGTCTTTTTATTCCACTGGGACCTCCACCACTTTTCCAAGGGGCATTGATATTGTCTTTTTATTCCACTGGGACCTCCACCACCCTTCCAAGGGGCATTGATATTGTCTTTTTATTCCACTGGGACCTCCACGTCTCTTCCAAGGGGCATTAAAACTGTCTTGTTAAACCACTTTGAATTCCGCATCTCTTCCAAGGGGCATTAAAACCGTCTTGTTAAGCTACTGTGACCTCCACGTCTCTTCCTAGGGGCATTGATATTGTCTTTTTATTCCACTGTAACCTACACTACTGTTCCAAGGGGCATTGATATTGTCTTTTTATTCCACTGGGACCTCCACCACTTTTCCAAGGGGCATTGATATTGTCTTTTTAGTCCACTGGGACCTTCACGTCTCTTCCAAGGGGCATTAAAACCGTCTTGTTAAACCACTCTGATCTCCACGTCTCTTCCAAGGGGCATTGATATTGTCTTTTTATTCCACTGCGACCTCAACCACTCTTCCAAGGGGCATTGATATTGTCTTTTTATTGCACTGTAACCTCCACCACTCTTCCTAGGGGCATTGATCTTGTCTTTTTATTCCACTGTAACCTCCACCACTGTTCCAAGGAGCATTGATATTGTCTTTTTATTCCACTGGGACCTCCACGTCTCTTCCAAGGGGCATTAAAACTGTCTTGTTAAACCACGTTGAATTCCGCATCTCTTCCATGGGACATTAAAGCCGTCTTGTTAAGCTACTGTGACCTCCAAGTCTCTTCCAAGGGGCATTGATAGTCTTTTTATTCCACTGTAACCTCCACCACTGTTCCAAGGGGCATTGATGTTGTCTTTTTATTCCACTGTAACCTCCACCTCTCTTCCAAGGGGCATTGATATTGTCTTTTTATTCCACTGGGACCTCCACCACTCTTCCAAGGGGCATTGATATTGTCTTTTTATTCCACTGGGACCTCCACGTCTCTTCCAAGGGGCATTAAAACCGTCTTGTTAAACCACTCTGAACTCCACGTCTCTTCCAAGGGGCATTAAAACCGTCTTGTTAAGCTACTGTGACCTTCACGTCTCTTCCAAGGGGCATTAAAACCATCTTGTTAAGCTACTGTGACCTCCACCTCTCTTCCAAGGGGCATTGATATTGTCTTTTTATTCCACTGTGACCTCCACCACTCTTCCAAGGGGCATTGATATTGTCTTTTTATTCCACTGGAATCTCCACCACTGTTCCAAGGGGCATTGATATTGTCTTTTTGTTCCACTGCGACCTCCACCACTCTTCCAAGGGGCATTGATATTGTCTTTTTATTCCACTGGGACCACCACCACCCTTCCAAGGGGCATTGATATTGTCTTTTTATTCCTCTGGGACCTCCACCACTTTTCCAAGGGGCATTGATATTGTCTTTTTATTCCTCCTGGACCTCCACCACTTTTCCAAGGGGCTTTGATATTGTCTTTTTATTCCACTGGGACCTCCACCACTCTTCCAGGGGGCATTGATACTGTCTTTTTATTCCACTGGGACCTCCACGTCTCTTCCAAGGGGCATTAAAACTGTCTTGTTAAACCACTTTGAATTCCGCATCTCTTCCAAGGGACATTAAAACCGTCTTGTTAAGCTACTGTGACCTCCACGTCTCTTCCTAGGGGCATTGATATTGTCTTTTTATTCCACTGTAACCTCCACCACTGTTCCAAGGGGCATTGATATTGTCTTTTTATTCCACTGTAACCTCCACCACTCTTCCAAGGGGCATTGATATTGTCTTTTTATTCCACTGGGACATCCACCACTCTTCCAAGGGGCATTGATATTGTCTTTTTATTCCACTGGGACCTCCACGTCTCTTCCAAGGGGCATTAAAATCGTCTTGTTAAACCACTCTGAACTCCACGTCTCTTCCAACGGGCATTAAAACCGTCTTGTTAAGCTACTGTGACCTTCACGTCTCTTCCAAGGGGCATTTAAGCCGTCTTGTTAAGCTACTGTGACCTCCACCTCTCTTCCAAGGGGCATTGATATTGTCTTTTTATTCCACTGTGACCTCCACCACTCTTCCAAGGGGCATTGATATTGTCTTTTTGTTCCACTGCGACCTCCACCACTCTTCCAAGGGGCATTGATATTGTCTTTTTATTCCACTGGGACCACCACCACCCTTCCAAGGGGCATTGATATTGTCTTTTTATTCCTCTGGGACCTCCACCACTTTTCCAAGGGGCATTGATATTGTCTTTTTATTCCTCCTGGACCTCCACCACTTTTCCAAGGGGCTTTGATATTGTCTTTTTATTCCACTGGGACCTCCACCACTCTTCCAGGGGGCATTGATACTGTCTTTTTATTCCACTGGGACCTCCACGTCTCTTCCAAGGGGCATTAAAACTGTCTTGTTAAACCACTTTGAATTCCGCATCTCTTCCAAGGGACATTAAAACCGTCTTGTTAAGCTACTGTGACCTCCACGTCTCTTCCTAGGGGCATTGATATTGTCTTTTTATTCCACTGTAACCTCCACCACTGTTCCAAGGGGCATTGATATTGTCTTTTTATTCCACTGTAACCTCCACCACTCTTCCAAGGGGCATTGATATTGTCTTTTTATTCCACTGGGACATCCACCACTCTTCCAAGGGGCATTGATATTGTCTTTTTATTCCACTGGGACCTCCACGTCTCTTCCAAGGGGCATTAAAATCGTCTTGTTAAACCACTCTGAACTCCACGTCTCTTCCAACGGGCATTAAAACCGTCTTGTTAAGCTACTGTGACCTTCACGTCTCTTCCAAGGGGCATTTAAACCGTCTTGTTAAGCTACTGTGACCTCCACCTCTCTTCCAAGGGGCATTGATATTGTCTTTTTATTCCACTGTGACCTCCACCACTCTTCCAAGGGGCATTGATATTGTCTTTTTATTCCACTGGAACCTCCACCACTGTTCCAAGGGGCATTGATATTGTCTTTTTATTCCACTGCGACCTCCACCACTCTTCCAAGGGGCATTGATGTTGTCTTTTTATTCCACTGGGACCACCACCACCCTTCCAAGGGGCATTGATATTGTCTTTTTATTCCACTGGGACCTCCACCACTTTTCCAAGGGGCTTTGATATTGTCTTTTTATCCCACTGGGACCTCCACCACTCTTCCAAGGGGCATTGATATTGTCTTTTTATTCCACTGGGACCTCCACGTCTCTTCCAAGGGGCATTAAAACTGTCTTGTTAAACCACTCTGAACTGCACGTCTCTTCCAAGGGGCATTAAAACCTTCTTGTTAAGCTACTGTGACCTCCACGTCTCTTCCAAGGGGCATTAAAACCATCTTGTTAAGCAACTGTGACCTCCACGTCTCTTCCAAGGGACATTAAAACCGTCTTTTTAAGCTACTGTGACCTCCACGTCTCTTCCAAGGGGCATTGATATTGTCTTTTTATTCCACTGCGACCTCAACCACTCTTCCAAGGGGCATTGATATTGTCTTTTTATTCCACTGGAACCTCCACCACTCTTCCTAGGGGCATTGATCTTGTCTTTTTATTCCACTGTAACCTGCACCACTGTTCCAAGGAACATTGATATTGTCTTTTTATTCCACTGGGACCTCCACCACTCTTCCAAGGGGCATTGATATTGTCTTTTTATTCCACTGGGACCTCCACCACTCTTCCAAGGGGCATTGATATTGTCTTTTTATTCCACTGGGACCTCCACCACTTTTCCAAGGGGCAATGATATTGTCTTTTTATTCCACTGTAACCTCCACCGCTCTTCCAAGGGGCATTGATATTGTCTTTTTATTGCACTGGGACCTCCACGTCTCTCCCAAGGGGCATTAAAACTGTCTTGTTAAACCACTTTGAATTCCGCGTCTCTTCCAAGGGACATTAAAACCGTCTTGTTAAACTACTGTGACCTCCACGTCTCTTCCAAGGGGCATTAAAACCGTCTTGTTAAACCACCCTGAACTCCACGTCTCTTCCAAGGGGCATTAAAACCGTCTTGTAAAGCTACTGTGACCTCCACGTCTCTTCCAAGGGGCATTGATATTGTCTTTTTATTTCACTGCGACCTCCACTACTCTTCCAAGGGGCATTGATATTGTCTTTTTATTGCACTGTAACCTCCACCACTCTTCCTAGGGGCATTGATATTGTCTTTTTATTCCACTGTAACCTCCACCACTCTTCCAAGGTGCATTGATATTGTCTTTTTATTCCACTGGGACCTCCACCACTGTTCCAAGGGGCATTGATATTGTATTTTTATTCCACTGTAACCTCCACCACTCTTCCAAGGGGCATTGATATTGTCTTTTTATTCGCAATCCTCTATGTCTGGAGGATGTGTTGCATCCCATTGTCCAACTGTGTCCCGGCTTCCACAATATTAGCCCAGTGTGAAGGCGTCAGTGAGATGGACCATCCCTGGCCAAATTCACTTGTCCACGCGAGGTGGCTGTGGACCTAGTGTGGGCACCCGGCCGCGGGGCGGCTGGGGACTGAGTGTGGGCACCCGGCCGCGGGGTGGCTGGGGACCGAGTATGGACACCCAGCCGCCCCCTGGAGGCTGGGGGCCAAGCGTGGACACCCGGCCACCGGGCGGCTGGGGACTGAGTATGGATACCAGGCCGCCGACGCAGCCATGACGTGGTGGCAGATTCCGCCTCCACATGCCTAAAAGGCCCAATTTCAAGTGCAAGCAAGCAGTATGGTATTGCAGCCTGGGGGTGGGTGAGTGGCAGGCTGCATACTTGCGCTTGTAGCGCAAGGAATGGGGGAGGTACAATTGAACACTGCCCTGGGACAAGGACTTGCACGGGGATAGTTGCAAATCTGCATCTTCTGATGCGGCAAGGATCACTTCTGATGGGCACACTTTTGGGCAATGACCTGGGTGTCAGAGATGCTTCCAGGGGTCTTCCCCATGCTGTTCCCATGTCTTTTCAGCACTGTATGCATGTGTCACACAGCACATGGCCAGATAAGGTTGTAAAATGTTAAAATGACATTTCCTGGTGAATGCATTTGTCACTGTTGAAAGCAATACAAAAGTGCAAAAACGTATAAAAAATGCTACTTGTGAACATAGCCCAAGGTATGGAGGAGTATTTTTGTTTTTGGTTATTTATTTTACCTTATACACAAGTCTTTACCCTGGAAAGGATGTTCCTTAACATATTTCACAGGAAAGCAGTTTCAGTTTCGTTTTTGAACGTTTTATTGTGAGCCCGTAAAAGTGGCTTAATACCTCTGACCACGTTGTTGACAGCAGTGACCTGGAGTCCGAAATGCTTCCTGGGGCGATCACCATGCTGTCCCCATGTCATTTGAGCACTGTCACTATCGTTTTGGGCACATTTTAGGCTTTCTACAGACTGCTCGGGTCTCCCATAGACTAACATTGGGCTCGTTGCTCAGGTCGAGCACCCGAGTATCACGGTGAGCTCGGCCCGAGCTTCGAGCACCCGAGCATTTTAGTGCTCGCTCAACACTAGTAAGGAGACAATGTGAGCAGGGGGTAATGTGTGATAACTGCCTTCACACTGATGGGCAGGTAGGGGAATGTACAGGTAGACAGTGTGTGGAAGGGTGCATGAGAGGGAACAGTATGGGGGGAATGTGTAAGGGAACAGTATGGAGGAGAAAAGTGTGCAGGTGCACAGTATATAAACTGGGTAGTATGGGGGGCAGTGTAGGGATGGGCAAGCATGGGGGACAGTACCAGGGCACAGTATGGAGAGGACAGCATGAATAGAGGGGGAGTATGATGAGGGCACACAGAATGGAAAGGAGAGAACAATGTAGAGGCCATGTACCAAAAGAGGGACAGTGATGGGGTCATATTTTGTGCAGGGAACACATAGAGGAGCAATTATTCAGGGGCACAGCAAGGGGAAATTATCCAGGGGCACAGTGTAGGGCAGATATTTAATTAGGAGCATTATAATGACATCGTAATTTATAAGGGCACCATGTTGGGATGTGCTGCAGAAGATCGGAAAAGATGGAAGTTTGGAGAGATGAAATATGGATTTGAAAAGTCATCATGACATCTACACTAGATGAAGAAGAAAAGAAAGAGAACAGCTCCAATCAGAGAAAATATCTTCTATAAGGTACCTAAATGTTTATTTGTGATATTAACAGCATCTCTTCAGTACTGTGGTTATTCTTTGGTCTGCAGTCTGATGATGGTTGGTAACAACTGCTTCCAGCATCTCTTTACTATTGTTAAGGACATACTGGGAATTCATAGGTTCATGTGATACAATTGTATGTGAGGCTGACCTGACATTGCAATTGATCACTGTACTAAGCTTGGTGCTGTATTTCTGTACTAATGGTGACTGTGATTCTGTAGTTCAGTACTGATGATGGTTCTGGTGCTGTATTTTTGTACTGATGCTGGTTTTGGTGCTGCATTTCTGTATTCATGATGGTTCTGGTGGTGTAGTCATTGTAATGCCTTCGTCCCTGCGTGCCTCCCCCTCCTGGCAGGGACGCTGGTGTACTCACCAACCGGACCGCGTTCCTGATGCAGACATCTTGCCAAGTGTGCACTTCCTCTTTCTTAAAGGGTTAGCGTGCGCACTCCTTAGATGTCCCCAGCCAATTCCTGGGTGGCATCTGGTACCTAAGTCACTCTTCCCGATTGAGAGGGGCCTGTTCAACGTCAAGGACTTCAGTGTCTAGCTTGTCTGTAAACTGCTAAGTTCGTTGTCAGGTCCACTCATTGCCCAAACCTATTTCCCTGGGTCTGTATGCCCTGTCCGGAACCCTGAACCTGTACCTGTGTCTGATCTAGTCTCAATTAGCACCTGGCTCTTATCCTGTTTGTATCTAGTCTTCATCTTTCCCTGTATATATTGCCAGTATCTGAACCTGTCTCTGTATCCTTCTGTGTCTGAATCAGCACCTGTTTCCACACCAGCTGTGTCTGATTCAGTTTCTTCCTCCAAACCTGTTGTCTGAATTAGTTCCTACTCTAATCCTGATTTAACAGCTCCCTCACCTAAATCTGCTGTGTCGGAACCTGTACTTATCTTCAAACCTGCTGTTAGAACCTGTACCTTTCCTAAACCAGCTGAGTCTGAATCAGTTCCTATCTGTAGTCTGTTGTCGCTGTGCAACATTGGTGATTAGTGTGCGCACTTGTTACTTCATGGTAAGTGCCCTGTGTGAACTTGGCTCTGTCTGTCCTGTGTGTACCTGTCCTTGGTCTTGTGTGAACTTGGTCCTGTCTCTCCTGTGTGTATTTGTAATTGTCCTGTGGTAACCTGACCCTGTCTGTTCTATGTGAACAGAGTCCTGTCTCTCCTGTGGGAACCTGCAGTTCCTTGCCTGTCCGGATCTGCGGTTCATTGCCTGTCCACATCTGTGGTTCATTGCCTGTCCACACCAGGGTTCCTTGCCTGTCCACACCTGCGGTTCCTTGCCTGTCTGCACCTGCAGTTCCGTACCTGTCCGTATCTGTGGTTCCTTGCTTGTCCACATCTGCGGTTCCCTGCTTGGCCATATCTGCGGTTCCCTGCTTGTCTACATCTGCGGTTCCCTGCTTGTCCGTATCTGGGGTTCCCTGCTTGTCCGCATCTGCGATTCCCTGATTATCTGCATCTGCGATTCCCTGCTTGTCCGCATCTGCGGTTCTCCTGTTTGTCCGCATCTGCGATTCCCTGTTTGTCCGCATCTGCGATTCCCTGCTTGTCCGCATCTGCGGTTCCCTGCTTGTCCACATCTGCGGTTCCCTGCTTGTCCGCATCAGCGGTTCTCTGCTTGTTCGCATCAGCGGTTCCCTGCTTGTCCGCATCAGCGGTTCCCTGCTTGTCCACACCTGCGGTCCCCTGCTTGTCCGCACCTGCGTTTCCCTACCTGGTCACGCCTGTGGTTCCCTGCCTATTCGCACCTGCAGTTCCCCGCCTGTCCGCACCTTGTCTGCCTGTGTATCAGCCATGCCCGCCAGCAGCTACCTGCCTGTATATCAGCCGTGCCCACCATCACCTGCCTGTCTGTATACCAGCCGTGTCTGCCAGTACCTGCCTACCTGTGAATCAGCTGTGCCAGTCAATATACCTACTGCACCTTCCTGCATCCCTGCTGTTCCTGCCAACACCTGTCCTTACAGCTCGGTACCTGGCAGCTACCTGCCGCACAAGCCTGACCTCACCACTAGAGGCTCCTGCAAACACCAAGGTAGCTGCTTAGTTATGCCCCTGCGGGGTAAGTCCGGTCCATGGCATAATGGGTCCATGATCCACACTCGCGCTTAACAGTCTGAGCGCAAGTGTAACAGTCATGTACTGATGGTGGTTCTGATAATGTATTTCTATACTGGTGGTGGTTCTGGTGATGTAGTTTTGCACTGATTATAGTTATGTTGCTGTATTTCTGTACTGATGGTGGTTGTGATGCTTTATTTCTATATTGATGGTGACTCTGGTGAAGTATTCATGTACTGATAGTGATTATGGTAATGTATTTCAGTACTGATGGTGGTTGTGATGTTATATTTCTATACTGATGATGGTTTTGGTGATGTATTCCTATACTGATGGTGGCTATGAAGCTGTATTTCTATACTGTTGGTGGTTCTGGTGATGTATTGCTCTACTCTTGGTGTTTCTAGTGATGTATTTCTGTACTGATGGTGGTTACGGTGTTGAATTTCTGTACTCTTGGTGGTTCTGGTGATGTATTTTTGTACTGATGGTGGTTCTAATGATGTGTTCCTGCACTGTTGGTAGTTCTGGTGTTGTATTCATGTACTGATGGTGGTTCTGGTAGTGTATTCATGTGCTATTATTGATTCTGATCCTGTACAGATGTAGCAATCCATAACAGATAACATGATACATGGCTATGTAAATAAAGTATTGTGCCGTCTGGCAAGTTAAAGATTGCTACATCTGTATTTATGTTAGAAGCATTCATTATGAAATTCAGCACTGCAGAATGCCACTAATATACTTACTGTCAGGAGTCAGCTCTGCTTGCCGGTTCCAGCGGTTGTCACTTCACCATTCATATGCAATTTTCATATTTACAGCTCGTGCTCGTGTGAGTGGTCAGATATGATGACTACTCGAACCGCATAAGCTGTGTATAGGAGGGCGCACCAAACTGA
The DNA here is from genome assembly GCF_046119375.1 of Phyllobates terribilis. Lineage (NCBI taxonomy): Eukaryota > Metazoa > Chordata > Amphibia > Anura > Dendrobatidae > Phyllobates > Phyllobates terribilis. The sequence goes on from NW_027362762.1 coordinate 864,980,094, forward strand.
ATTTTTGCCTCGGGTGAAGGAAAATCTAGACTATTGCTGAGTGATGATGCCAGTAATACAGCGTATAACCATTGCAGCCACAGATTGGCTTTTATGGTCACGTGCTGCACACATGTAAACAAAGACCAGGAGTGCTGCAGAAGGGTAAGCACCAGATATCTAGATAAAGGTGTTGTTAAATAGTATTTTATAATATTGCAAGCTATTTTTACTAAATTTCTACAGTTTGGATAACCCTTTTAAGATGTCCATGAATAGGCAAGTATCACCATTAGTTTATTATGGGCTCAGGCCTTTTTTTTGGCCTTTTTTGGAGGACATCGGTCCTCCTGACTCTTCTTATTGTTAACAAAGGTGTTAGAGAGTGCACAGGAGACCCTGAGTTGCCAGCCATATTTAGTTACAGACAAGCACTTGGCACAACAAATAAATTAGCTGGGCTTTAACACATTAACCAAAAGATCCTACTTTTGACAAAAGGGGCCGGTGTGGATTTTTTTTCTCATTTGCAGCTTTGTGGGAACTTTTTATATAAAAAGGCAAATTTCATAGTTGTGTCTAATTCCTGGCCAAGCATTGAGCCATCACCTTTTTTAACTTTACTTTAACAAACATTTATCACATTAAAGCTCACACTTCAGTGATAAATGGTTAATGTGCCCTCAGCATAAAAGGAAACGATTTTGAAGTAAAATGCAGAAATACTCTCATAACTGTGCATGTCATGCAAATCCTACCAAAAATGCAAATGCTTTTAGTTTTTATTTAATTTTTCTATGGAAAACATATTAAATGCGGCAGTTCTGACAGCCCTTACTTTTAAAATAAGTTATTTCAACACAAGAGTGATCGTAGCATTTAAATGGAACCTCTGATCTGATTTATGCTGCCCAAACGATGGGCAGCATGTATCAGAGCCTGGCTGCATGACTGCAGTTTCAGAGAAAATATACTTTAAAGATCTGAGGACTACAGCCCAAGACAAAATTAGTCCTGCTCCGTCCCTGCTGGCTTCTTCCAGTGGTGGAGCAGGTGATTGACAGGTCTCTCCCTATGTACACACAAAAAAGAGATCTGTCAATCACTTGAAATGTCACTGGGAGAAACCTGCAGTGGGGTGGGGTGTTTTGTCCCAGACTAGTCTTGTCTCTGGCTATGGTTCCTGGCACGATCTTTGAAATATATTTTCTTTGAAATGCTGGAGTGTTTCAGAGAACAAATATCTGACTGCTATTATATTTCCAGGCTCTGATTTATGCTGCCTGTGGTTTGAGCAGTGTGAGTTTGAGCAGTGTGAATCAGATGATAGGATCCCTTTAACATGATCAGTCATGAGTGCATGCAGGCTTGGACTGGCCGACAGGAGAACAGGAGAATCCTCCGGTGGGCCACCACTCTCTTATATGAGCAGTTCTTGGCACAATATACTTCAATCACTATGTACAGACAAAGGCGGCATCTTATTCATTTATCAATCTACCCAGTTCATTGTTATATACCGTAAATTTGTAATTGAGAATAATGTCACATTTGCATTTAGTTGAAAAGTGGGGTCCTGTTAGTTACTAGTGGGCCCTTGGCATCCCAGTCCAACACTGGATGCATGATTTTATTTAGGATGATGTGATCAATATTCAATATTCTCTTTTCAGGGGTCAAGACAGGACGATGCTTGAAGACAGGTGCAAACACAATAGGAATATGTGAAATATTTGCTTGGTGTCCACTTGAGAAGAGGCAAAAGCCAGAGTAAGATCCACTGTTATGCTAAGGGACTCCATAGTTCAAATAGTATTATCCAATATGCAGATGTATCCAAGAAATATTTTCATTTCCTTTAAAGTGGTTGTCACAATATAGGTGATAACTTAATAACTTAATGATCAGTGGGGTCCGACTATAGGACCTGCTGATTGGCACAGAAGGAAATTCTATAGCAGGGCACAATTATCCTTGTTATTGAATAGAGCGGCAGATCGGAAGCCCTACCGGCACTCCGGAAGCCCTACCGGCACTCCATTAATTCTCTATAAGGCTATAAAGCAGATCACAGTGCTCAGGGGCTCAATAGGCAATGAATGGAGCGGCGGTCAATCATAATCACTGATGCTGCATTCTAATGGGGATAAAAGTGGCCCATTCCCAGCAGTCAGACTCCAACACATCAATAAGTTTATCCAGCCTGTGAATAAGTGACAACTTCTTTTCACAGGAAAAACCCTTTAAGTATGTGCCACTAATAACTGAATACTTACCTCCCAACAAGAAGGACATGAAGGAGAAGTTCTCAATTTCACTGATTCATACACAGCAGTATTTTCTGTACCCTTACTGATCATAGGTTCCAACTAGAGATGAGCGAACCCGAACAGAAATGTTCGTATCAGGCATTTATTGTCCGGTTCTAAAGAGAGAAAGATTTTTTTTTTCTTTCCAGTTCGGGTCTCTTTATTTTCAATGGAGTTCAGGTTCTACCCAACGCGTGCTTTAGTCCACAGTTTGGTTCGAGCACCAGAACAGTACCCGAACTTCAACCAAGTTCTACAAACCAACTTTAACTTCAACTTGGTTGAAGTTCGGGTACTGTTCTGGTGCCCAAACCAAACTTTGGACTAAAGTTCAGGTCGGGTAGAACCTGAACTTCTACCGATCCGCTCATCCCTAGTCCCAACATTTACTTTGAATGGTTGTCAGGAGTCACATTCAATTGAAAAATGGAGGATACAGATCAAAAAATGACCATAAAATTACGTTTTTGTGTATCTTATTTTTTTTTTTTTAAATGTTGATGATGTATTTTCTAATTGTTCATGAATAGTGAAGTGTGAATAATACTCATCAAACCGACATGTGCCCCATTCACTAAGCCTGCCCACATTGCCGAGTGACAGGTATTTAACAGCCCAACCCTTTTCCATAACCCTAATTCCCATCTACATAATGTGCTATGGGGACCGCCTCCCCCCATCCCATAATTATTCCCATGCACATAATTTGTTGTGATATATATTATCTTTAATGCAACATGAAAGCTCCCCGTCCTCCACTTTATACCCCAATATCAGGTGATCCAAAGCCCCTTCACTGTTAATCAAATTTCAATGAACTAGTAAGGCTTTGTGTGAGTTGCAGACCAAAGTGTTCCACCCACGAGGGGTCTCCTTCCATGTTAGTATCTACAGTTAATAATCAATAAATAAATATTGTAATATTTGCAGTTTTATCAGTGAGCACTGAGCCGAACGACAGGCTGATAATTACCATTTCAGTTGTGATCTAATGATAGAATTATAACCTTTCAATATTATCACAAAGCTGGAGACAAATAACATGGAATCCACCAATACAAAAAGCAACAGACACAGTTCACCTCCTCCCCCTCCCTGCACAATGACCTCTGCGCAGATCACAGAACCTGTTTAAAAACCTTCTAAGAAAATAAACATCTCTAGACCATTGTTTACTATGGTCCATGGGGCAGCTGTAAAGCACATCTCTAAATGGTGTCAATGGCAGCTCAGGCAACATGAGTGCACCCATAATCTTCTACAGAAAATGTATTTAAAAAATCTTCTACTGGGAAAAAAAACAGATTAGAAATGAGACGTTAAATATATAATTCTAATTAGCAAAAAAAAATCTAGGTTATACATTCACTTTAAACGTGGAGACATTAGAAAATACTGTATGTTTACCATCCAAACTAATAATGTTCAAGCGTTAGGATGTTTGCAATATTACCAGTGCAGATAGTACTTTATAATCAGTGCCTATGGCCATAAATGAAAGATCCTATGGGAAGACACAATCTTCAAGTTATAGGGGTACTAAGCCGCTGATTCAGGACCAGTGCTCCAGGCCTCCTGGTCTCCACAGGCAATAAATACTCCTCCTAAAAATTAAGGCTCATTATGGGGTCATTTTGACTAACTGAGTCAAAAAGCTGGCATATTTCTATTACCTTGAGGAAACACACCTTTTAATGTATTTCTTCTACAGAAAATATGTTTATATTAGGGTTATGTTCCCACACAGTAAAAACTCAGCATACTTTTTTGTGCAGAAAATCCACTGCATTTTATAGTTCGAGAAAAAACTCCTACCCAGAACTAACTCAACCACTAGTGTCTGCCTAGACCGTGGCCATGTGTGCGCAGTAGTTACATTCCAGGAGAAGTTTTAACTCTTAATATGCCAACCACCTCTCTCCAACTCGATTATTTCTATACAGTAGTTCTTTGCTCACCTCCCTCTCAGCTCCTGACAAGCTGCTGTTATAAATCTTGCAAAATCACCACCATCGGCTTCTCTCAGTTCTCCTAATCACAGCTCTTGACTCTCGCTGTCTGCAGCTCTGTGCTTATTCAAATTTCTTGCTATCTCTATGTAAAGATATAGTGATATCACAGTACATGTAGCGCAGAGCTGGGCGGTAGCCACGGGCAAGCACCCGTCTTCTCCTGTCACGTTGGCTGGCCAGGATCATAGGTTTCAAAGTTCAATAAAGGAGACTTCTGTACCAAAAGACACTCTTTACTGAGTGGTAACTTGGTAAGGGTTATGTACAAGGGGTACAGGTTCAAAGTCTTATGGACGTTTCCTTCACAGTAAAAAGCATTTTTACACAAATGGTTTCCTTCCACTGCAGTCTACTCCATGGCCGGTGGAGCACAATGTTTTGCCCTACTTCATCATGCTGTAGATATAGTATATCTTGACTTCAGCAAAGCATTTGACAAAGTATCTCACACCATCCTTATTGAAAAAATGACCAAGTATGCAATGGACCAGGCAACTGTTAGGTGGATTCATAACTGGCTTAGTGATCGGACTCAAAGGGTGGTTGTAAATGGCTTCACATCCAGCTGGATGAATGTCTCAAGTGGGGTACCACAGGGCTCCGTCCTGGGACCTGTATTGTTCAACATCTTTATCAATGATTTAGATGAAGGAATTGAGGGTAAACTGATTAAATTTGCTGATGACACAAAGCTAGGAGGGATAGCTAATACTAGAGAAGAGAGAGAGAGGATTCAAAAAGACCTAAATAAACTGGAGCAGTGGGCAGCAACCAACAGAATGGTTTTTAACAGGGAAAAATGCAAAGTACTACATCTGGGCAATAAAAATGAAAAAAGCATATACAGAATGGGAGGAATAGAGCTAAGAAACAGTACATGTGAAAAAGACTTAGGTATACTAATAGATCATAGACGGAACATGAGTCAACAGTGTGATGCAGCAGCAAAAAAGGCAAATAGAATTCTGGGATGTATTAACAGAAGCATACAGTCTAGATCACGTGAAGTCATTATCGGTCTTTACTCCTCTTTGGTCAGACCTCATCTGGAATACTGTGTACAGTTTTGGGCACCACATTTTAAAAAAGACATAGACAAACTGGAGCAAGTTCAGAGAAGAGCGACCAGAATGGTGACTGGTCTGCAAACCATGTCCTATGAGAAACGGTTGCAGGATTTGGGAATGTTTAGCTTGCAAAAAAGAAAACTGAGAGGAGACTTAATAGCTGTCTACAAATATGTCAAGGGCTGTCACATTGTAGAAGGATCATCTTTATTCTCATTTGCACAAGGAAAGACTAGAAGCAATGGGATGAAACTAAATGGGAGGAGACACAGATTAGATATTAGAAAAAACTTTTTGACAGTTAGGGTGATTAATGAGTGGAACAGGCTGCCACGAGAGGTGGTGAGTTCCCCTTCAATGGACGTCTTCAAACAGAGGCTGGACAGACATCTGTCTGAGATGATCTAGTGAATCCTGCTTTGAGCAGGGGGTTGGACCAGATGACCCAGGAGGTCCCTTCCAACTCTACCATTCTATGATTCTATGATTCTATCACAGCCTAGCTTGTCGCCACAGTCCTAATCAGAAAGTCTCTCTACTTGCTCAGTGGTTCTGTATCCTAATTCTTCCACTATTGGCGCCCTGGATCTATCGCTCGGGACCCCCAACTAGTCCCATGAACTCAGTCCTGTTTAAGTCCTTTACCTTCGGCGTTTAGCAAGCTCAGATTTCTCATGACACGTCGTCCTATCCAAGGACCCCTTTAAGGATCCCTTTAAGGTGGCCTTTCTGTCTCTTCAGTCAGTTCCAGGTCGCACTACTCAATTGTCCCTTAGTCTCGTCTATTGTAGTTCATCCAATGGCAGCACGGCTGACAGACACTTCCTACTGCTACTTGAACTTGCCCCTATCTACAGGAAGCAGTCACTTGCCCTAACACTAATTTCCTCCCTCTATGGGCTAGTCCTGAACATTAACACTATCCTTACCCTAATGTTGCTACCTAACTAAAGTCACTATCTATACTATCTATCTTATGTCCTAAGTCCTAACCTATGTCTTATTAACATTACTTATACACTACAGAGGAACATGTTAAATTTCACATAGCACATTACATCCCAATATTTACAAAGACGCAGGACATTATTCACATTACACAACACATACAGTGGTGTGAAAAAGTGTTTGCCCCCTTTTTGATTTCTTATTCTTTTGCATGTTTGTCACACTGAAATGTTTCAGATCACAAAACAAATTTAAATATTAGACAAAGATAACACAAGTAAACACAAAATGCAGTTTCTAAATGAAGATTTTTATTATTAAGGGAAAAAGAAATCCAAACCTACAGGGCCCTGTGTGAAAAAGTGATTGCTCCCTAAACCTAATAACTGGTTGGGCCACCCTTAGCAGCAACACTGTATGACGCAATTGGTGTCTTCAGGGGTAGGAACACGACAGTCATTGTCCACCACCCTTACATACACTTCAGAACAAACCACTGATAGCTGAATGTGTTACAGCTGAACTCACGAGAGCTGTCACTCAAGAAAAAGTTAATATTAGTGAATAATTTAAAATACACGAGAGTTTCCAAATTTGAGCTTTCTGTCTAATTAGCTAAAATAATAAGCTACATGGGTCTATTTTCTAATACTGTACAGCAATACCGAACTCAGTGCCCGCTGCTGATCTAGGTATCTGTTACTGCAGATATACACATTCCCAAGTCGTCTGGCCTATACATATAGATGTGTAAATGCAATAAGTCTAGAGAGACACCAAACATCCTGTAGATGAGCTGAGTGAATTTATTTTATGTTCAGGAAAAAAATAAATCCCCTTAACCATTAAATTATAACAAGATTCAGCATACCATTTTGTGAGCATGCATTGAAAGAAATTCTGGACATGTGTTATTAACTAATTTTTATATATTAGTATAAACTAACACTACATGATCTTTTTTAGAACACCACTATTAGGAAAAGCCGAAAACTTCACCGTCTATATTAAAAATTCCATACGCTTTCCAAAGTTCAATTTTTCAAAGTAAGTGTCAGTAAATGATATATTTGCTACACTGTATTACGCTTTATTGCTGATAAATAATGGAACATATATTAGTATTCCATTAATATTTCATTTGCAAATTAATAATTATGCTTTTAATGTGTTGTTATCATCGTAGTGGCATTTTATTTTATATACAGGGAGTAAACAATATACAGTGGGTACGAAAAGTATTCAGACCCCTTTAAATTTTTCACTCTTTGTTTCATTGCAGCCATTTGGTAAATTCTAAAAAGTTCATTTTTTTTCTCATTAAAGTACACTCTGCACCACATCTTGGCTGAAAAAAAAAACAGAAATATAGAAATTTTTGCAAATTTATTAAAAAAGAAAAACTGAAATATCACATGGTTATAAGTATTCAGATCCTTTGCTCAGACACTCATATTTAAGTCACATGCTGTCCATTTCCATGTGATCCTCCTTGAGATGGTTCTACTCCTTAATTGGAGCCCAACTGTGTTTAATTAAACTGATAGGACTTGATTTGGAAAGACACACACCTGTCTATATAAGACCTCACAGCTCACAGTGCATGTCAGACCAAATGAGAATCATGAGCTCAAAGGAACTGCCCAAGGAGCTCAGAGACAGAATTGTTGCAAGGCACAGATCTGGCCAAGGTTACAAAATAATTTCTGCATTACGCTAGGTTCCTAAGAGCACAGTGGCCTCCATAATCCTTAAATGGAAGAAGTTTTGGACCACCAGAAGTCTTCCTAGACCTGGCCATCCAGCCACACTGAGCAATCGTGAGAGAAGAGCCTTGGTGAGAGAGGTAAAGAAGAACCCCAAGATCACTGTGGCTGAGCTCCAGAGATGCAGTAGGGAGATGGGAAAAAGTTCCACAAAGTCAACTATCACTGCAGCCCTCCACCAGTCGGGCTTTTATGGCAGAGTGGCCCGACAGAAGCCTCTCCTCAGTGCAAGACATATGAAAGCCTGCATAGAGTTTGCTCAAAAACACGAGGGACTCCCAGACTATGAGAAATAAGATTCTCTGGTCTGATGAGACGAAGATAGAACTTTTTGGTGATAATTCTAAGTGGTATGTGTAGAGATAACCAGGTACTGCTCATCACCTGCCCAATACAATCCCAAACAGTGAATTGCTATGGGGCTGTTTTCCAGCTGCAGGAACAGGACGACTGGTTACAATTGAAGAAAACATGAATGCGGCCAAGTACAGAGATATCCTGGATGAAAACCTCTTCCAGAGTGCTCTGGACCTCAGACTTGGCCGAAGGTTCACCTTCCAACAAGACAATGACCCTAAGCACACAGCTAAAATAATAAAGGAGTGGCTTCAGAAGAACTCAGCGACCATTCCTGACTGGCCCAGCCAGAGCCATGACCTAAACCCAATTGAGCATCTCTGGAGAGACCTGAAAATGGCTGTCCACCAACGTTCACCATCCAACCTGACGGAACTGGAGAGGATCTGCAAGTAAAAATGGCAAAGGATCCCCAAATCCAGGTGTGAAAAACTTGTTGCATCATTCCCAAGAAGACTTATGGCTGTACTAGCTCAAAAGGGTGCTTCTACTCAATACTGAGCAAAGGGTCTGAATACTTATGACCATGTGATATTTCAGTTTTTCTTTTTTAATACATTTGCAAAAATGTCTACATTTCTGTTTTTTTCAGTAAAGATGGGGTGCAGAGTGTACTTTAATGAGAAAAAAATGAACTTTTTAGAATTTACAAAATGGCTGCAATGAAACGAAGAGTGAAAAATTGAAAGGGGTATGAATACTTTCCGTACCCACTGTGCCAAAAACACCCAACAATACATTGACAAGAAGTTACACTAAGGCCACGTTCTCACGTTCTGTATTTGGTCAGTATTTTCTATCAGTATTTGTAACCCAAAACCAGGAGAGGAACAATCAGAGGAAAAGTATAATAGAAACACGTCACCACTTCTGTATTTATCACCCACTGCTGGTTTTGGCTTACAAATACTGAGGTAAAATACTGACCAAATACTGAAGGTGCGAATGTGGCCTCAGTTTAACTTTAGGGGCAAGAGGCAATGACTTTATCTAATGACCTGCCTCACCCACCTTGATTTGTGGACTAAATTTTGAGCAGTCCACAAATGTGAGCTAAAGCGTACCTATAATTTCCGGTGACTTTAAGCTTATACAACAAATAGGTTTGCTCTACAATATTGTCTAGTAGATGCTCAGAAGTAAGATGTAGTCTTCAAGTAAATAGAAATAACTTTGGCACTCTAGTAGTTGCAAATGAAGAAGGTAGCTTTTTTCAATTAAATCGACCCATGTGCAAACAGATTAAGCCAACATTTTTGGCCACATAAGGTCTTTCACAAGATATATCTGTGTAAGAAGGGATGAGAGGATCCTGAGCTGTATGGATGTAGGAGTGGTGGAGGTGATGGTCTGCTCCCTGACACTCCAAGGGGTTAAATTAGTTTTATATGAATGAATGCTTTGGAAGGTAGAACCCTCTGGTGCTGCAGTTTGGCCTAGTCAGGGTTAAGTGTAATGACCGGCCCAGATAGCGGAGGGGGGAACTAGAGTTAGTGCTAAGTTCAGGAAGTGACAGTTCAGTTGAGAGAAGGAGTGAAAGCTGACAGCAGTAGTTTCAGGCTTTAGGCTGCTAGGGACAATGTGACCCTAAATACTTAAGGCAGTGGATTGCCAAAGAACCCCTCCGTGCGAGTCCATCTGTCGGCCTGGGAACACCTCGAGTTGGACGTCCGGGCCCTTGGGCACACTCAGGAGAAAATGCACTCAAACTCTCCGAGGCAGAGGGTGATAGAATCCGGCACTGCTAGTGCACTGCTAGTGGTGGAGAATAATAATTCCTAGTGCTAGGGAAGTTAGCAAGAGGGATGCTCTACCCATACCAAGAACCAGGGCTGAAGTTGTGTCCAGTACTTGTGAGAAAGACAATAACACGTGGGGACTTATCCTTTATGCCTGTTTGTAAAGACAGCCAGTTGCCAAGAAAAAGTTTGATTGTTTTTACAATTCCGTGTCCCCTGGATTGATTGCTGCAAAGGTTCCAGCAGAGGAAATCCCGGAGCCAGTGGAGGCCTGCAGGCCAGAAGTAAGTGTGATGCACCCCACACACAACAGCACACCGGGACAGGGACACGGTGTCTGTTGGTGTGCCAGAGTGAGCAGAGGCAGCAGCTCGTCCACGACTACCTCGTTCAGGCACCTTACACGGATCTAATCATGGCGCGACTAGATTCGCACAGCTCAGGGTCCTCTGACCCCTTCTTACACAGATATACCTTGAGAAAGGCCTTATTTGGTCAAAACGTTGGCTTAATCTGTTTGCACATGGGTCGATTTAATTGAATAAAGCTACCTTTTTCATTTGCAACTACTAGAGTGGAAAAGTTTTTCTACTTTTCAGAATAAGCTGTTAACTGTGCGTACGTGAGAAATGACACAATTTCTGTCCATTATATGACCAGTTTCTTCTCTGCAGCCTCTGTCTCTAGTATTCAGTTGTATCTGAGCTGGTGGCTGGAGACTAGTTACTACAGTATATTGTCTCGCATACAGAGTACAAAGAGAAATTAGTGATTCCCGTCCCCCTATTTCCTTGTAGCATATTTTCAAATGCAGCGGCTACAGTAAAGGGGGACATTACTATTATTATTATTATCATCACTATTGTTTCAACAAACTGTGCATAAAAAAGTAGTACAAACGAATATAAGAAACTTTTGAGACTTAATAAAATACATTTTTAGACCCGAAAAACTTTTAAAAACGCACTTTGTGGAAGTATCAAACTATAAAGAATCGGAGTAATCAACCCCAAAGACATATAGTATACTCTAGATAAAGTTAAAAGGGTATAAATTTTATTGTAATTATATTAAAAATAGAACAAGCAGTAAAATAATCAATTGGTATAAGGTGAAGATATATGAAAATCGCAGAAGATATGCCACATAAATCCTGAAGACATAAATACCAATGTGACAAACCAACATTATTTACCAGAAGCACCAAAACACTGGTTTGTCACATTGGTATTTATGTCTTCAGGATTTATGTGGCATATCTTCTGCGATTTTCATATATCTTCACCTTATACCAATTGATTATTTTACTGCTTGTTCTATTTTTAATATAATTACAATAAAATTTATACCCTTTTAACTTTATCTAGAGTATACTATATGTCTTTGGGGTTGATTACTCTGATTTTTTATAGGTTGATACAGTGCCTACAAGTAGTATTCAACCCCCTGCAGATTTAGCTGGTTTGATAAGATGCAAATAAGTTAGAGCCTTCAAACTGCAAACGAGAGTAGGTTTTATGAACAGAAGCATAAATCTTACAAACCAAAAAGTTATGTTGCTCAGTTGAATTTTATTAAATTTTAAACATAAAAGTGTGGGTCAATTATTATACAACCCCTATGTTTAATATTTTGTGGAATAACCCTTGTTTGCAATTACAGCTAATAATCGTCTTTTATAAGAACTGATCAGGCCGGCACAGGTCTGTGGAGTTATCTTGGCCCACTCCTCCATGCAGATCTTCTCCAAGTTATCTAGGTTCTTTGGGTGTCTCATGTGGACTTTATTCTTGAGCTCCTTCCACAAGTTTTCAATTGGGTTAAGGTCAGGAGACTGACTAGGCCACTCCAACACCTTGACTTTTTCCCTCTTGAACCAGGCCTTGGTTTTCTTGGCTGTGTGCTTTGGGTCGTTGTCTTGTTGGAAGATGAAATTACGACCCATCTTAAGATCCTTGATGGAGGAGCGGAGGTTCTTGGCCAAAATCTCCAGGTAGGCCGTGCTATCCATCTTCCCATGGATGCGGACCAGATGGCCAGGCCCCTTGGCTGAGAAACAGCCCCACAGCATGATGCTGCCACCACCATGCTTGACTGTAGGGATGGTATTCTTGGGGTCGTATGCAGTGCCATCCAGTCTCCAAACGTCACGTGTGTGGTTGGCACCAAAGATCTCGATCTTGGTCTCATCAGACCATAGAACCTTGAACCAGTCTGTCTCAGAGTCCTCCAAGTGATCATGAGCAAACTGTAGACGAGCCTTGACATGACGCTTTGAAAGTAAAGGTACCATACAGGCTCGTCTGGAACGGAGACCATTGCGGTGGAGTACGTTACTTATGGTATTGACTGAAACCAATGTCCCCACTGCCATGAGATCTTCCCGGAGCTCCTTCCTTGTTGTCCTTGGGTTAGCCTTGACTCTTCGGACAAGCCTGGCCTCGGCACGGGAGGACACTTTCAAAGGCTGTCCAGGCCGTGGAAGGCTAACAGTAGTTCCATAAGCCTTCCACTTACGGATGATGCTCCCAACAGTGGAGACAGGTAGGCCCAACTCCTTGGAAAGGGTTTTGTACCCCTTGCCAGCCTTGTGACCCTCCACGATCTTGTCTCTGATGGCCTTGGAATGCTCCTTTGTCTTTCCCATGTTGACCATGTCTGAGTGCTGTTCACAAGTTTGGGGAGGGTCTTAAATAGTCAGAAAAGGCTGGCAAAAGAGATCTTTAATCCACACATGTGAAGCTCATTATTCTTGGTGCCTGAACTACTTCTTAATACTTTAGGGGGACCAAACAGAATTCTTGTGGTTTGAGGGGTTGAATAATAAATGACACTCTGAATTAACTTTTAACGTTTAAAAAAAAATAAAAAATTTGCTGCAGTGCATTTCCCACTTCCAGGCTGATCTACAGTACAAATGTCACAATGCCAAGTTAATTCCGCATGTGTCAACCAGCTAAATCTGCAGGGGGTTGAATACTACTTGTAGGCACTGTAGATGTAGGGAGGTATAACAACCCCCCTTTCTCCCGTATGGGACTATGAGACTGATATACACCCATAGCGTAGGTTCTATGTTTATACTTTGTGGAAGTAGCCGAAGATACGTTTCCCCTTTTATGCAATGTCACAACGTTCTCTCTCATAGAACGAACATTCTGAACACAGAAGACGATACATTTCTCAAGACATGTCGATATGATAAAGAAAACCACTACTGTCCAATCTTTTACTTGGGCAAAATTGCCTCCTGGTCTGGAAATAACTTTAAGGATATAGCAATGGAAGTAAGTTACATGTGTATATGTCGTCACGGAAAATGGCGGCTGTGTATATTGTATTTATAACTTTCTTTTCTGCTGCTAATTATATTTCTCTGAACACTGATACCGGTTAAATCCTATTTTTCAGACCATAATAAATGCACATATTTAGATGAAAAAGCAAATTTCTTTATGTGGTATGGGCTACTCTTTAATGTACTGTCAATTTTACTATTAGGGCCCATTAAGACCGACCAACCCACGGTGGCCATTAATGGCTGCCCATCTTCTTGCAGGCTGACCGCACACAAAATACGACTGTTCTGTGCACATAGAAAATCATTGCTCTCGACAAAAAGTCCTGTTTATAAAGAACTTGCTTAATAATCATCTCACCAAAGGAACATCTGTTTTTCTCATTCATTGGGTGATTGCCTACCTGTTTAGGTAGGCTGATAATCTGGAAACGAGCATTCCTAGGAACACTTTTTCCCCAATTATTGGGTTGTCTGAATGGGCCCTTAAAGTCACCTACAAAAGAGCAGCTTAATTTTAAGGGATTTAAATCAACTGAACAAGGCTGCAATACCAGACCCAGCCACCGAAAATGGTGGCGCTGCTGGCTCATAAGCTTCTCGCTTTTAACATTTATCTTTTCGTTTGGAGTTTCATAACAAGGTGATCATAAAAATAGACGCCAGTAAACCTAGACTCCTCGACATTGAAATTGCAACACTAGGAAGGAAAAGTCATGGAATTATGGAAATCACAGAATGGATATTAAAGAAAACCTGTCATGTAAAATAGCGCTGTTAACCTGCAGATATGGGGTTAACGTTCTGAACCTGTCCAGCACCCGCACAGAGAGCCCGGCTGCCAAGAGGAAATTAATTTTATTCCCCCCTTTATTCCTTGCTCTTTCAGTCACAGGCGCCGCGCCGGCATGATTTCAGTCACCCCTCTGTGTATGGAGATTGACGGCTGTATCCGCAGCCCCGGCACTGACTGACAGCCAGCCCTAATGCTGAGCTCACTGTCAGTTCCGGGGGTGCGGGTACAGCCGCCAATCTCCATACACAGAGGGGTGACTGAAATCATGCCAGCCCCACACACCTGTGACTGAAGGGGCAAGGAATAAAGTTTCTCCTGGCAGCGGGGCTCTCATTACGGTGTCAGAACGCTATTAACCTGCAGATTAATCCCATATCTGCAGATTAATAGTGGTATTTTACATGATAGGTTCCCTTTAAGGATATGCAAATGATGAAAAAATTGGAAACAATTTTTTTAAAACATATCGATTTATTCAGTATGGAGCATGATCGATACACACAGAAATCCCGACACTTCCACGTCTTGGCTGCCATTAATGAGATTATTAATGGATGTCTGAGGAATGTTCTGCCACGCTGAATGCACTTGAACGAAAATCATCAAAATCTGCTGCTGGCTGCTCCCTTTGCAAATACCGACCAATGACGTCCCAGATGTGCTTGATGAAAGACAGGTCCAGAAATGCTGCAGGCTATGGTGGCATGTTTATGTCACACAGGTTGCTCAGAGTAGCAGAAGCAACATGCGGCCTGGCGTTTTCATGTTGAGATATGGCTCCTGGGGCACTCTGCAGATACACCAACTCTGCGACCAACTCAATGTAATGCCGAGCTGTTAGTGTTCCTGAAAGGTGGCGACTACTGTATATTACGCAACCCCACACCATAATCCAGGGAGTATGATCTGTGTGACTTTCCCTTGTGAAGGCTTCTTCATGATGTTGCCCCTGTGTTCTCCAGATGGAGACCTGAGGCTGACATGGAGCAATGGAGGCTCGAAGAGAGGTCTATACTTTCCCTCGTGAAGGCTTCTTCATGATGTTGCCCTTGTGTTCTCCAGATGGAGACCTAATGCTGACATGGAGCAACGGAGGCTCGAAGAGAGGTCTATACTTTCTCTCGTGAAGGCTTCTTCATGATGTTGCCCTTGTGTTCTCCAGACGGAGACCTGAGGCTGACATGGAGCAATGGAGGCTCAAAGAGAGGTCTATACTTTCCCTAGTGAAGGCTTCTTCATGATATTGCCCCTGTGTTCTCCAGATGGAGACCTAATGCTGACATGGAGCAACGGAGGCTCGAAGAGAGGTCTATACTCTTCAGCAATGAGTCTTTTGTCTTGGACCTATTGATACCCAAAGATTGCCATGGAGACCACATGGGCAACGCCATCAAGAGGCCTTCACGTTGTATGATTTCCATAATTCCACAACTTCACCGTCTTGGTTGCAATTTCTGTATTGAGCAACGTATATTATAAAATATTTACATTGCAGGTGAAGGTGCAATATTTTATTCATTAAAGTTATGGTGCCCTCTAGTGAGATTTTAGAGGGACTGCATGAATGATGAATCTTGTTTCAATTATTGTGGTCAGAATACTAAGCTTAAATAAAATGTTATAGGAACAGAAAAAGAAAAAAAGTCGGCGGTGACCTTACCGTGTCACATACAGAAAATGTATGATATAACTTTATAACTAAATGTGCTTCTTTTCTCAGGGAGGGGTTATTGGCATTCAGATAGAATGGGACTGTAACCTTGACAGAGATGCTTCTGAATGCCATCCCCAGTATTCATTTACTCGCTTGGACAATAAATTCACAGAAAAATCTGTTTCTTCAGGATATAATTTCAGGTATAAATTTCTTATTAAACTAGAACTGAATGGGTCAGTCTCAAGCCAGGCACCCTTCTCCATGTTGCCTATGGCTAGGTTCACATACTGCATTTTTGGTGCAGATTTTAAGCTTGAATTTCTAAACTGCACCAAAGAGATGCATCTTCGCAATAAAAATTGACATGCTGCGAATTAAGAAAACAATGCAATAAAAGCTAATTTTTGCATATATTCTTTACCATAAAAATGTGCAGCACATGCATAAGGTTAACACTTTACGGACCCGGGAATTTTTCATTTTTGCGCTTTTGTTCTTTCCTCGCCTTCTTTTTTATTATTTTTGTTGACATAGACATTCGAAGGCTTGTTTTTTGAAGGACGAACTGCAGTTTTGAATGACACCATTCATTTTACCATATAATTTACTGAAACAAAGGAAAAAAATTCCAAGTGGGATGAAAGAGTGAAAAATATGCAATTCTTGTTTTTACGTTTGTCATTGTGCACTTAAAATGACCTGGAATAATGATTGACCACGTCAGTCCTATTACGGCAATAACAAACATGCAGCAATTTTTTTTCCTATTGAAGTGATGAAAAAAATTCTGAATATTGCAAAAAAAAAAAATTTCTGCTTTATGTTGTCATTTTCTGAGACCCGTAATATTTTTTCATATTTCTGCTGATAAGACTGAGTGAAGGCTTTTTTTGTGTGTGATGAGCTGACATTTTTATTGATAATTTTGTGTACATACAATCCTTTGATTGCTTATTATCAATTTTTTTAGGGAGGAGAGGTGACCAAAACAACACAATTCTGGTGTTATGATTTTTCTTTCTCATTACGGCGTTTGCCAATTTGGTTAATTCCATATTTTAATACATCAGACTTTTATGAACTCAGTGATGCCAAATATGTTTTTTTTATTTTTTTCCCTTTATTTTTAATGGAGGAAATGATGGGTGATATTAAAGAAGCACTCCTACTCCTCCCATCAAAATTTGTATCCTCTTAATACATTGCAGTCATCATATTTTACAGCACTGTGCACTTACAATTGCTCATTTTGCCTTTCTACCCAGCTAATTCTTCTCTTTTCTCTGCTCCATGTAGAAACAGGAAGTCTCTTGTCCCTGCATGACCCATTGCCCTATTTAACCCCTGACCCAGCTGCTCCCTCCTTCCCTCTGCCACAGACTTTTGCAGTGACTTATGACATGTGCAGAGAAAATTGACCTCCTGTTTCTACATAGAGCATAGAAGGATTCAGTTAGTCTGTTTTTAATCACATGATGCCATAAACCTAATGGAAAAGAGAAGAATTAGAAAGGTAAAATGAGCAATTGTAAGTACACAGTGCTGTATAATATGATGACTGTAATATATTAGGAGGATAACAATTTTGATGGGAGTGCTTTGTTAATTTTCTATATATATATTGTGAGGCAGTGACCGGGATCGTGTACGAGGGACGGTATATCTCCCCCAGAATGTGTACAGAGACCTATTAAAACCATTGGAGTGCATTGCAGTCACAGACACAGCTGTGGCTGCAATGCAGGAATGAAGGTGAGCGTGGACCTAGTCAGGCTATCTGGCTAAGGCAGATCAGTAAAAACCTGGCAGGGCCTTCATTTCTGGGAGGAGGTCACAGGAGGCAGTGGGGCGGCCTCCTCCCTCCAACCCGGGTTTTCCAGTGGCTCTTGCCACAGGTCCTTTAAAAACCCTGCACTAAGGATTAGTGTTGTTCTATGTTGGAACCTGCTAGGAGCACAGCAGGAAAGCTCAGCAGGATTGAGTGTGGCTGAACCACCGCCTAGGAAGGCTCTGCACCTGTCAGGCTCTGAGCGGCTGGCACGGCCGTTGCCCACGGCAACCATTGTGTATGGACTCTCTGTTAACCCGGCTGCGAACTGGAGGACTTTCTGTTTACCCGTGAGTTGCTGAAATAAAAGCTGTTTATGTTGGACTTGCTTGGGTCACTGCCTCAGTTACTGCACGGTGTGAACACCGCCGCCTTACAATATATATATATATATATATATATATATATATATATATATATATATATATATATATATATATATATATTTATATTTATTTATTTTATTTAACATTTTTTATTAATTTTTCATTTGTTTTAGTCCTCTTAGAAGCCTTGAACCTGCAATCATTGGTTTCACAGTATTAATTAAACCCAAAGAAAAAGTGCTACAAAAATTAATATGTGAAACACAAAAAAATTATAAAAAGACAGAGTAGGTGAATAAAGTGCCCGGCTGAACCAGGGTTATGTGTTTTATGCCTGATGTAAAGACTTTAGATTCATTTTGTACACCAACAATAATTTTGCGTATCGCTGCGCTGCTAATCTTCCCCAATATATATGAAACGTTTCTGTTGGTAACACCATATTCATGCCCACACATGTCTTTCTTAATGAAGGTATGCTAAGTATTACCGTGATGCTAATGGGACTGATTATAGGACACTGATAAAAGCTTATGGAATTCGCTTCGATATCATGGTGAATGGAAAGGTACGTGATTTATAATATAGAAGAATACATTCATTGCAAATGGAAGAATTGTTGGTTTAGTTGTTAGTACTAAACATTCTTTGGAAAAAAGGTGCACATGATTGATGAAGACCATGGTGTTACTGTGGAGACCTTTGGAAGGAGGATATCTAGTCCTTATGGGATCACTTTTATTACTAAAAGGAGAGAGCCGGTGCTGGACTCCATCCCCCGAGGAACCGCGTTATAAACAAAAAAGTGAAGGGGCTCCAGGGTCACTGAAAGGATGTAAAGGGGAAATAAACACCATGCTCTTCTGTTCAGGCTGGCAAAAACGGAAAGTGGAATGCTCCAATATTTCACTATCGAAAAAAAGAGTGACTATTATTCTGAGGCTAACATGATACAGATCAAATTCAGGAATAATGTAAAATTATATGTCAAGGAAAAATCCTTTTAAAAGAGAACCTATGAGCACGATTTTGTAATTTAAAGTGAAGACATGGCTGTAATGGTGCTGTAATACTGATTAAATTGATAGTTTTGGTGAAGAAATCCGCTTTGTGGTTCTTCTTTAATCATCATTTGAAGTTTTCTGCTAGTTAGATTTCGGTGCACAGGGGCCGGACTTCTCCTCCCTGTCTGTGATTCCCCGGCCCTGCTGCTGCCTCCTCCGTTTGAAGAGGAGATTTCAAACAGAGGAGACAGGTCGCATAAAAAGTAGTGACCTGTGATTCAAAGACCAGACGCAGGTGGAGGGGCCGGGGAATATCTCCGCAACGGAGAGGCGAAATTAAGAAAACAAAAAGTTTTATTCCACTCTGTAGCCACTATTACATCATGTGCCCAGCTCAACATGAGAAATTTGGTAAAAGTTCCTCTTTAATAGGTTTAGGAACCAACTTTGAAATACCCAATTATTATGATAATACACTGCTCAAAAAAATAAAGGGAACACTCAAATAACACATCCTAGATCTGAATGAATGAAATATTCTCATTGAATACTTTGTTCTGTACAAAGTTGAATGTGCTGACAACAAAATCACACAAAAATCATCAATGGAAATCACATTTATTAACCAATGGAGGCCTGGATTTGGAGTCACCCCCAAAATTAAAGTGGAAAAACACACTACAGGCTGATCCAACTTTGATGTAATGTCCTTAAAACAAGTCAAAATGAGGCTCAGTATTGTGTGTGGCCTCCACGTGCCTGTATGACCTCCCTACAACGCCTGGGCATGCTCCTGATGAGGTTGCGGATGGTCTACTGTGGGATCTCCTCCCAGACCTGGACTAAAGCATCCGCCAACTCCTGGACAGTCTGTGGTGCAACGTGACGTTGGTGGATGGAGCAAGACATGATGTCACAGATGTGCTCAATCGGATTCAGGTCTGGGGAACGGGCGGGCCAGTCCATAGCTTCAATGCCTTCATCTTGCAGGAACTGCTGACACACTCCAGCCACATGAGGTCTGGCATTGTCCTGCATTAGGAGGAACCCAGGGCCAACCGCACCAGCATATGGTCTCACAAGGGGTCTGAGGATCTCATCTCAGTACCTAATGGCAGTCAGGCTACCTCTGGCGAGCACATGGAGGGCTGTGTGGCCCTCCAAAGAAATGCCACCCCACACCATTACTGACCCACTGCCAAACCGGTCATGCTGAAGGATGTTGCAGGCAGCAGATCGCTCTCCACGGCGTCTCCAGACTCTGTCACGTCTGTCACATGTGCTCAGTGTGAATCTGCTTTCATCTGTGAAGAACACTGGGCGCCAGTGGCGACTTTGCCAATCCTAGTGTTCTGTGGCAAATGCCAAGCATCCTGCACGGTGTTGGGCTGTGAGCACAACCCCCCATGTGTGGACGTCGGGCCCTCATACCACCCTCATGGAGTCGGTTTCTAACCGTTTGTGCAAACACATGCACATTTGTGGCCTGCTGTAGGTCATTTTGCAGGGCTCTGGCAGTGCTCCCCCTGTTCCTCCTTGCACAAAGGCGGGGGTAGCGGTCCTGCTGCTGGGTTGTTGCCCTCCTATGGCCCCCTCCACATCTCCTGGTGTACTGGCCTGTCTCCTGGTAGCGCCTCCAGCCTCTGGACACTACGCTGACAGACACAGCAAACCTTCTTGCCACAGCTCGCATTGATGTGCCATCCTGGATGAGCTGCACTACCTGAGCAACTTCTGTGGGTTGTAGAGTCTGTCTCATGCTACCACGAGTGTGAAAGCACAACCAACATTCAAAAGTGAACAAAACATCAGCCAGAAAGCATTGGTACTGAGATGTGGTCTGTGGTCCCCACCTGCAGAACCACTCCTTTATTGAGGGTGTCTTGATAATTGCCAATAATTTCCATCTATTGTCTATTCCATTTGCACAATAGCATGTGAAATTGATTGTCAATCATTGTTTCTTCCTAAGTGGACAGTTTGATTTCACAGAAGTTTGATTTACTTGGAGTTATATTCTGTTGTTTAAGTGTTCCCTTTACTTTTTGAGCAGTGTATAACAGATCACCATTGTCGGGACCCTTATCTTTTATAACCAGTTTCACACTCTCGACTTTCATAGTTCGATTACAGACGAAAATATCCAGATCAGGCCGTGGATGTTCTGACCTGAACTCAAAAGCTTGATAAGTATATAACTTCTTGGTCCTTACTTTAAGGCCACGTTCACATGTTCAGTATTTGGTGAGTATTTTACATCAGTATTTGTTAGCCAAAATCAGGAGTGGAACAATCAGAGGAAAAGTATAATAGAAACACTTCACCACTTCTGCATTTTTCACCCACTCCTTGATTTGGCTTACAAATACTGATGTAAAATACTGACCAAATACTGAACATGTGACTATGACCATCTACTATATAATTGTTTTATCCCGTCTGTCTGTCTGTCTGTCTGTCCTGGAAATCCCGCGTCGCTCATTGGTCCGGCAGAGGCCAATCAGCGCCGCGGGATTTCTGAAAAAAGATGGCGGCCGTTAGCGGCTCATCTGGCGGACGGAGGTCAGTGGCGATGCAGCGGGGAGATGAGCAGCGCTAGCAGCACAACTACCCCGACCGGCGCCGCTGACCTCTATGCGGCTAATGTCGGAAGATCAGCGGCTTGGCCCGCTGATCTCCCGACAGCAAGTGTGAACGGAGGACCGGGCAGCGGCGCCGCCGGTCGGGATGCTTCTGCTGCGAGCAGCCGCTCATCTCCCGGCTTCTCGCAGCAGAAGGAGCCGCACAGGCAGCGCCGCTCCCCGGTCCTCGCTAATACGGAGCCGCACAAGCAGCGCCGCTCCCAGGCCCACACTAATACGACGCTGATTGGTCGCGGTGGCCGGCCGCGACCAATCAGCGAGATGAGTGGCAAATTTAAACGCCGCTCTGCTGATTGGTCACGGCCGGCCACCGCGACCAATCAGCGAGATGAGTGGCAAATTTAAACGCCGCTCTGCTGATTGGTCGCGGCCGGCTAACGCGACCAATCAGCGAGATGGGCGGCAAATTTAAACGCCGCTCTGCTGATTGGTCGCGGCCGGCTACCGCGACCAATCAGCGATATCGGCGGCAAATTTAAACGCCGCTCTGCTCATTGGTCGCGGTGGCCGACCGCGACCAATCAGCGAGATGGGCGGCAAATTTAAACGCCGCTATGCTGATTGGTCACGGCCAGCCACCGCGACCAATCAGCATAGCGGCGTTTAAATTTGCCGCCCATCTCGCTGATTGGTCGCGGTGGCCGACCGCGACCAATCAGCGAGATGGGCGGCAAATTTAAACGCCGCTATGCTGATTGGTCGCGGTGGCTGGCCGTGACCAATCAGCGATATGGCCGGCAAATTTAAACGCCGCTCTGCTCATTGGTCGAGGTGGCCGGCCGCGACCAATCAGCGAGATGGGCGGCACATTTAAACGCCGCTCTGCTGATTGGTCGCGGCCGCCGGCTGACCGCGACCAATCAGCGAGATTGGCGCCAAATGTAAACACCGCTGTGCTGATTGGTCACGGCCGCCAGCCGCGACCAATCAGCGAGACTGGCGCCAAACTTAAACAACGCTCTGCTGATTGGTCGCGGCCGCCTGCGACCGCTACCAATCAGCGATTTTGGGGCCAAATTTAAACACCGCTCTGCCCATTGGTCCCGGCCGCCGGCCGGCCGAGACCAATCAGCGAGATTGCCGCCAAATTTAAACAAGCTCTCCGGTCCTCACTAACACAGTTCGCTGATTGGTCGCGGCCGCCACTCGTTACCAATCACCGATATTGCCGCCAAATTTAAACACCGTTTTGCTGATTAGTCGCGGATGCCGGCCGCGACCAATCAGCGATTTTGGCGCAAAATTTAAACAACGTTCTGTTGACTGCGCCCGGTCGGCCGCATACATATTCTAGAATACCCGATGCGTTAGAATCGGGCCACCATCTAGTGAAAGTAGAATGTGTTAAACCTGCCTTAGAGAAGAACGCAGCTGAATCCCACAGACAGCTCACTGATATCATTAGGAACTGTTTGAAGAAGACCTGTTTTAGTGAACAATCCAGTTCCCAGTGTCCAGACTCTCAACAATTTGTGGATAGGTGATAATTGTCTTTCATTTGATAACCCCTTTAATTGCCAATTGTAAGTCTCAATTTACATATCTATAATCATTAATGTGTTTTCCAGGCTGGAAAGTTCAATATTATACCAACGGTTATTAATATAGGCTCAGGCTTGGCGCTTATGGGTGTGGTAAGTAGGAAATTATAGAATTCTCATACCTAGAAATTCACATAAACCTATGCATTAATCATAGATGCAGCAATGTTAACTTGACACTTAGCATTTTACAAACAATGGAGCAGCAGTCCTTAATGGGGTTTTCCCACGAACAAAGTACATTTTAATCAATAGATCTTGGAATAATAATAAGTTCCATAATTTGATATTTAAAAAAAAATGTTCCTGTGCTAAAATCTGATAAATGTGCCCCTGCAATGTACTTACTGTGTCCGACTATGCACAGTTGCTACAGTTCATAGTCAGCACATAACACATCTACTGGGCAGGGAAGGAAGCATAAGAGAACATACAGATGAACCAGCAGGGGTTTGCAGCTACTTATTTATGTGAGGAAAACCAATTTCCTTGCTTGTTTTATCACAGGAGTGGGTGTTTTTGTCTTGTCATTAGTCTTCTTAGTTCATCATAATTCAAGTCAGTGAAATGTAAGCTAAGTAGCCGCCAGAACTCCTATGTTACTGACTTGATTTATAATTAACTCAGATGACTAGAGCCATGGTGGAAATGTGGCGCCCCTGCGGGTTCAGTCGCCACAGAGGTACTGCATCTCACCTAGAGGTGTGGTATCCCACTCTCAGGTAAGGAAGGAGTACTGCCCGGGACCCACCCACCTGCATCCAACACTACACCCTTCCAGACCAACAGGCGGGGCAAGATGCACTGCCTTATGCTGAGCCCTGTCCCTAGTTGGAAGTGGGGGGAACCAAGAGAGGGGGAACCATGTAGTGGGTGTGGGTGGAGGAAGCAGTACAGGGGAGCACTTCAGTAGGAGTATAAAAAGGGGAGCCATCTTGGGATAGAGAGTCCAGTCAGAGATCAGTCTGAGTAGAGAGTGTGGGAGCAGGAGCTCTGTAGGAGCTCTGCTCAGAGAAGGCCCAGGAGGACTGTCTGTAGAGGAAGGGAGCAGAGGAAGGCTCCAGGAGTGAGGGGATCCCAGGGGCACGGCGAGTGTGGAAGCCACCCGTGCACCCAAATCTGCAGGAACGTGGAGGGATCAGGCCGCAAAGGGGACCAGCCCCTAACTAGTGGAGAACTACAAGACTCAGCTAGAAACCGGAGGCTTCTGTACTTTCAGGGTGCAGCTGCTAACAACCGCAACTAAATCGCCGAAAAGGTAGCCACACAGGATTCAGGGAACTGCAGGTTGCCCGCCAAGATCCGAGGTTACCAGCTTGGGACACTGATCGCGAGGCGCAGGGCAGGAGGGCGAGAGCCAGCGCAGGAAGACGACCGAGGAAGGCACACAAATTGGGGTCCCGTTAAGTACTCTTGAAACACTTGGGAGTTTGCTGAACCTCTGCCTTGGTAAACACAGGACGGCGTGGGAGGTTACCCTGGTCCTGGTAACCTGGAGTGCAACAACTGTGAGTAAATATGAAGACTGCACCCCACTGTGTACTAGAATTATTATCTGCGCCATCACCTGCGCTACACTGCACAGCAACATCTACCTCATTAACCATCACTTACTGCCCTTGAGCTAAGCTCTGCCTGTGGAGAGCTGAACCAACTCTGCTGCGTCACCATCAGCTCCAGAGGATCTGCACCGCAACGGCGGCCCCATATAGCCACATACCACAGGTGGTGTCACGAACATTATACGTATAAAAACTTTATTCCCTTTTCTATGATTCTATGATTCTATGATTCCCATTATTCTATGATTCTTTAACCACTTCGCGCCAGAGCCTGTTTTTGCCTTCGTGACCGGGCCAATTTTTTCAATTCTGACCACTGTCACTTTATGAGGTAATTACTCTGGAACGCTTCAACGTATTCCCCTGATTCTGAGAATGTTTTTTCATGACATATTGTACTTCATGATAGTGGTAAAATTTCTTCGATATAACTTGCGTTTAATTGTGAAAAAATCGGAAATTTGGCGAAAATTTTGAAAATTTTGCAATTTTCAAACTTTGAATTTTCATGCCCTTAAATCAGAGAGATATGTCACACAAAATAGTTAATAAATAACATTTCCCACATGTCTACTTTACATCAGCACAATTTTGGAACCAAAATTTTTTTTTGTTAGGGAGCTATAAGGGTTAAAAGTTGACCAGCGATTTCTCATTTTTCCAACAAAATTTACAAAAACATTTTTTTAGGGACCACATCATATTTGAAGTCACTTTGAGGGGTCTTTATGACAGAAAATACCCAAAAGTGACACCATTCTAAAAACTGCACCCCTCAAGGTGCTCAAAACCACATTCAAGAACTTTATCAACCCTTCAGGTGCTTCACAGGAATTTTTGGAATGTGGAAGAAAAAAATTAACATTTAACTTTTTTCACAAAAATGTTACTTTAGACCCAATTTTTTTTATTTTCACAGGGGTAACAGGAAAAAATGGACCACAAATTTTTTTGTGCAATTTCTCTTGAGCGTGCTGATACCCCATATGTGAGGGAAAACCACTGTTTGGGCGCACTGCAGGGTTCGGAAGGGAAGGAGCGCCATTAGACTTTTTAAATGTAAAATTAGTCTGAATAATTAGCAGACGCCATGTTGCGTTTGGAGAGCTCCTGATGTGCCTAAGCAGTGGAAACCCCCCACAAGTGACACCATTTTGGAAACTAGACCCCTTAGGGAACTTATCTAGATGTGTGGTGAGCACCTTGAACCCCAAGGTGCTTCACAGAAGTTTATAATATTGAGCCGTAAAAATAAAATTTTCACATTTTTCCCACAAAAAATGTTTTTCATTCCCTAATTTTGTATTATCATAAGGGTAACAGGATAAATTGCACCATGAAATTTGTTGTGAAATTTCTCCTGAACACGCCGATACCCCATATGTGGAGGCAAATTACTGTTTGGGCACATGGCAGGGTTTGAAAGGGAAGGAGCGCCATTTGACTTTTTGAATGTAAAATTTGTTTGAATAATTAGCGGACGCCATGTCACATTTGGGGAGCCCCTAATGTGCCTAAACAGTGGAAACCCCCCACAAGTGCCACCATTTTGGAAAGTAGACCCCTTAGGAAACTTATCTAGATGTGTGGTGAGCACCTTGCACCCCCAGCTGCTTCACAGAAGTTTATAATATTGAGCCGTAAAAATAAAATTTTCACATTTTTCCCACAAAAAATGTTTTTCATTCCCTAATTTTGCATTATCATAAGGGTAATGGGAGAAATTGCACCATGAAATTTGTTGTACAATTTCTCCTGAGTACGCCGATACCCCATATGTGGGGGAAAACCACTGCTTTGGTGTACGGCAGGGTTCGGAAGAGAAAGGAGCGCTATGTTGGCTGGGATAGGTTGCAGACACCATGTCACATTTGAAGAGTCGCTGACATGCCAAAACAGCAGAAACCCCCACAAGTGACCCCATTTTGTAAACTACACCTCTCAAGGAATTCATCTAGGGAAGTAGTGAGTATTTTTTAATTTTTAAATTTAGACCATTGGGCAGTGAAAAAAGCATAATTATATTTTTACCACAAAAAAATGTTTTACCCTCAGATTTTACATTTTCACACAGGGCAATGGGTAAAAATGGTGCCGAAATGTGTCACACAATTTCTTCTAAAAGTGTCAATACCCCATATGTGGCTGTATCGTACCGCTTAGCCATACGGTGAGATCTGGGGGGGACGGAGCGCTATTTGACAATTGGAGAACAAATTATTGTAGAATAGGCATTTGGATTTGGGAGCACAAAATTTTCTGAATTTCTTTTGGGGGGCAAGGGCCATTTTGCTTTTCCAGAGCCTTTCTGCTACCAGTAACTTGGAAGTCCCTTATATTTTTAACAGATGACGGACCTGAGTGGGAACTAGCTTTTTTTGAGGACTGAGTTGAAGCTTTTATTGGGAACATTTTACGTAACATTTATCCGGCGCTCTAGGCTGAGCACTTACATCGGGGTTTCCATCTAAATTTCCAAGTGATGTAATTCACATGAAACCCCTGCGGGATCCATTCACTGTAATGAGGCAGCAGAGTTACTCTGGACTCCGTCTGGCCTCTGTTTAGCGGTGTCCTTTTTTTCAGAAGTGCACAAAACTGTGGTCAACCGCACTTTTATGCACGCCTAAAACAAATGACACCGTGGGATCCCAGGCTAGACGGCGTCCAAAGTGGCCTATATCTGTCTCATTACAGGGAATCTTCCGTCATGGGTTCCAGCTGAATCATGTATTTCAGAGATTTACACGGAAACTCTGGTGTAAGTGCTCAGCGCAGAGCGCAGGATAAATGTGGGCAGAGCCTTACTGGGATCTTTGGGGACATAATAAACAAATCAGTACCAGGTGAAGAATTGGTTTTATTTATTTTTTTACGCCGTTCCTCGTGTGATATAACTGATTAGATTACTTTATTCTTCGGGTCGGTGCGATTACAGAGATACCAGATTTATATCGGGTTTTTATGACTGACAGCTGTCACACACTAAAAGACTTTTTTTTGCAAAATCTAGTTTTTGCATCACCATATTTTGAGAGCTATAATTTTTCCATATTTCGGCCGACAGAGTCATGTGACGGCTTGTTTTTTGCGGGACGAGTTGACATTTTTATTGGTATCATTTTTGGGTACGTGACATTTTTTGATCGCTTTCTATTCCGTTTTTTGGGAGGTAAAATTAACAAAAACAAACAATTCTGGAATTGTTTTTTGAGGGTTATTTTTATGCCGTTCTGCGTGTGGTAAAAGTGATCAGGCAGCATTATTCTTCGGGTCAGTACGTTTACAGCGATACTACACTTACTGTATTTTTTTTTTTATGTTTTGGCGCTTTTACACAATAAAACAATTTTATAGAAAAAAATATTTTTTTTGCATTGCTTTATTCTGAGCGCTATAACTTTTTTATTTTTCGGCTGATGGAGCTGTATGGCAGCTTTTCTTTTGCGTAACAAGGTGACGTTTTCAGTGGTACCATTTTTATTTCTATTTTGTTTTTTGATCGCATTTTTTTCCACTTTTTGTTTGGCGATATGATGAAAAAGCATATTTTTTTGCTCCGTTTTTTATTTATTTTTATTATGGTGTGCACAGAAGGAGTTAATTAGTGTGACAGTTTTATAGCTCGGGTTGTTTCGGACGCGGCGATACCAAATATGTGTACTTTTTTTGGTTTTGTAAAAATATACGGATTTATTGGTTTAATATTTTATTTATTTATTTTTATTTATTTTGTGATTTTTTTTTTAATAGTTTAAAAACTTTTTTTTTACTTTTTTTTACATTTTTTCTTAGTCCATGTATGGGACATTAATTTTTATTTTTCTGATCACTGATCTCATGTAATCTAATAGACATGTATTACATTACATTACATGAGATCTTCCCTGACTGTTTCAGTCAGAGTCTCCTGTCTGGCTACAGCTGCAGCTGAGCCAGACAGGACACCATATATGGCAGAGCTGGAGGCGGTCATGTGATCTCCAGCTGCCATAGCAACCCCAGGTCCTGGAAGGACTCAGAGGTCTTCGGAGAGGTAAGTTGACGACCCCCTCTCCTACTGCTGTCTCCTATATGCCGCGATCACTATAGATCGCAGCATATAGAAGACAGGTAAGGGTTAACATCACTGGGACCTGATCTAATCAGGTCCTGATGATGTTCCCTGTCAGAGCTAACGCTCTGCACCGGAATCGCAGCGCTTGCAGGACCCTGGGGGTCCTGAGCGCTGCGAGACCACCCACCGTTTTTAAACGTCGGCGCTGCACAGAGCCCAGCAAGCGCCGACGTTTATCTACAGTGGGCGATCGGGAACCGGTTAATCCCCCTTTTATTGACCGCCCTGGGTCACGGAGTGGGTCACTGCCACTGTGACATCCCCCAGCAACGACCGGCCCGGCTACAGAGTACCCCACGGCCCAGGGGGTGCATCAGAAACACTCACTCCTGTGATAAAACAGGCAGGGAAATGTGTTACCTCACAGAAAGCAATAGCTGCAAGCCCCATCAAAATCACCATGAATTCTACTATTTGTTGTCCAGGGATATAGGTCCGTGTGGACATGATAGCTTTTCGCAGATTCCACAAATTAGATGGAGCTTCTGACATGGTATGAACAGCCTATTCTATCTTCGGTCTCACAGATTATATATAGGAATAATATCTGTTGACGGTGAGGCCTGGAAATTAAGGAAATCTTTCTGTCATGTTCCTGGTACCAATACATGACTATACGACCTTTAATGATATCATGATGCATTGTCTTGCTGAAAGTGTCCTTCTGCCATAGGGTAAATATCCACCAGGAAGAGATGAACTTGGTTCTCCAAAGGTCCATCTACAGTATCAGAGGACTCAGTTGTGCCAATAAAACATTTCCTGCACCAGTAGGCCACCTCCACCAGCCTGAACTGTGCACACCTGACATGAAGGGTTCTTCAGTCCATGCTGCCTGTGCCAAATTCTGCTCCCCCCACCACCACCAACATGGTGCTATACAAATCTGGATTCATCTGAATCATCTGCTTTTTTATTTCTCTTAGATAGCAACGAAACTGGAACTGGTCATCTGCTGTTATACCGTAAACACTATCCCATCTGACAAAGATCTCAAATAATAATACAACAATTATACACAATATTGCAATGAAGTTCATAACAAATTTTTCCTAATTAAACTTCCCCTCTGTCCAAAAACCTTTTCTCCTTTCTGGATAAAATATAGAGGGGAGAGAGAGGAAAAAAATATTAATTCTGAATAATAATCCCCATCAGAAGGAGCTTACTGACAGATTCTCGGATAACTCATTTTGCACCTAGCAATGGTCATTGAGACACACAGAGGCTATGAAAGACCAACAAGACTAAATTATAAATTAAACTCAATGACAAAAATGACTTTCAGCATAAAATATGTACATTTAAGTAAGACAATTGTCCCCAAAGGTGTTCGTATCATTGATATGTAGAATAATAATGTTTCTCTTTATTGTCATTTAGGGAGCCTTCTTCTGTGACTTGGTCTTGCTGTATTTGATCAAAAAGAGTAACTTTTACAGAGACAAAAAATTTGAAGAAGTAAAGTAAGTGTCATTAATTAAGTCAAGAATTGTTTCTTTAACACTTTAAAGTGGACCTGCCATCAGATCAAAAGTGTTCAGTTTGTGCTTCCATTGTGCTTATGGTCTTTACAAGAGGGCGTGGCTCACAGGGTAATTATGCAGAGCAGCTTAAAGACACGCCCACAGATAATCCTGTGAGACACGTCCCCTTTCTAAAACCCATTAAAATTAGCACTAGATAAAAGAGCCCAGTTCTCTGGAACTGTAAGGTAATTTTAAAAAAAGAAAAAAGAGGAATATTCAGGGGAGCAGCGGGAATAAGTTATAGGAACAAACATGCCATTTTTGACCATGTGACAAATCCCCTTTAAGGGTGTGTACTGAGGAGACAGTTATTGCATTTCAATATCCAGATGGTGATTCACATTGATGGGATATGGCTTTAATGTGTTATACGTGAGGGTCTGAATCCATTGGTTACACTATAAATGTCTAATGTGCACCTATAAGGAAAACAAAGGAGAGGGGCACATCACCCATAATTACTTGTTGAAGCAAGCCAGTCACAGCCAATTGGTGACAAACCATGCTCAGTGTGGCTGGACGGCCAGGTCTAGGAAGACTTCTGGTGGTCCCAAACTTCTTCCATTTAAGGATTATAGAGGCCACTGTGCTCTTAGGAACCTTGAGTAATGCAGAAATTCTTTTGTAACCTTGGTCAGATCTGTGCCTTGCCACAATTCTGTCTCTGAGCTCCTTGGGCAGTTCCTTTGAGCTCATGATTCTCACTTGGTCTGACATGAACTGTGAGCTCTTATATAGACAGGTGTGTGCCTTTCCAAATCAAGTCCTATCCGTTTAATTAAACACAGCTGGACTCCAATGAAGGAGTAGAACCATCTCAAGGAGGATCACAAGGAAATGGACAGCATGTGACTTAAATATGAGTGCCTGAGCAAAGGATCTGAATACTTATGACCATGTGATATTTCAGTTTTTCTTTTTTAATAAATTTGCAAAAATTTCTACATTTCTGTTTCTTTTCAGTCAAGATGGAGTGCAGAGTGTACATTAATGAGAAAAAAAATGAACTTTTTAGAATTTACCAAATGGCTGCAATGAAACAAAGAGTGAAAAATTTAAAGGGGTCTGAATACTTTCCGTACCCACTGTAAAACGTCCATTCGAATGTTCTACGTTCTTTCAAGGGAGTGTCCATGTGTCCTGTAATACAGAAGTTGTTCTTCTCCGGTCTCCTCCCCTCACCCCATTCCTCCCCAAAACAGTGTATAGCATATGGTATTTTAAACACGGATACTTATCTGGTGTCGTTCATACAAGTTTTATGTTGGTTTTAACCTAAATTAGGATAATCTTATACCCCCCTTGCAGTACTTTTTTAAAAGCTGTTATATGTTGGGTTGCCATGTATGCAAATGTCCCACTGTTCTAAAAGTTTTTTATTGGAATGTTTTTAAACATTTTTGGAGTTTGCAAACTGTTTGCAATTATTGACTAGAGAGATTTATAATAAATAAGGATTACTGCTTATATCTGCAGGTCCTGCAAGAAAACCTTGCCAGTCAATGGTCAGAAGAAATCAAAAAGCCATGATGCCATAGACCAAATGAAACAATTACAGAGTGTGGAGACCTAACTTCTGACCCAAGAGACAAACTTCTCAGTAAGAGAGAAGCGCCTGTCAAGGAGATTTGTATGGCTGGACATACTGGTCTACTGGTGCGGCACATCCATGAACCTTTGTTTTCCCAACTCCTGCTTCTAATAGCCATCATGCTGCTGTGAGCCGGATATATGAAGATTTGCCGCAGCATGAACTCTTCATTGGGTTGTTGCATTACTGTTTATCCAAGGCAACCATTTTGCTGCACCCTTTACGCCCTGTGACATTGTGAATCATCTTGTATTTTTCTGCTGGTCTTCTCTGCTCTGGAGAACATGCACTTTAGAGACTCATCAAAAAGAGCAACGAGCTCCATTCACTGCTTTGCAGGTAGAAGACAGTGTTGTTTTCTTGACATCTTGAAAACTCGATCGATGTGGTGTTTTTATACTTATTGATTAGTGATCATCTCGGAGCATGCATTTGATCTTACATTGCGCAGCTATTATGCAGCTCTGTAATGTGTTCAATAAATGAGAAATCTGTACTTTTAAAGAGAAAAAGTTATCTTATTACAAGATGCAAACTGTCTCTTCAGAGAGGAAGAGGACTGGAACTCCAGCGCCATCTATTAGAAGCAGTGATCCTAAAAGTCAATATCGACCCTTTGACAAGCCTTGCCACATGACTTTGGATAAAAGCCAAACCAGAATCTCAATTTGCAGACACGTATTTTGGGGTGTTGACTCTCCTCAGTGAAAACCATGAGATTTGACTGTATGAGAGGCATCTGGCTGGGATCTAACAGGTAACGTTTCTCCTTGTGGAGAATGACATGCCTGGCATGTCAGTGTAAGGAGGGTTATAAGCCATGCAATGCTCCTCTGGGAAATTAAATATGCAAATTGCCTCTTCAGAGAGAAAGAGGACTTGAACTTTAGCGCCACCTATTGTAAGTTGCATTACTAAAAGTCAAAATCCTTTACCAAGCCAGAATCTGAATTTTCATGGTGTTTCGGGGTGTTCCCCCTTGTCAGAGAAGCATGACATGGCTTACACTGGCCTGCCAGGCATATCACTCTCCACAAGGAGAAACGTTAACCCTTCTTAATACAAGAGATACTGAGTGTGTGCTGTGCATGAAAAAAGGTCAGAAGGCAAACATATGGGTTGGTAATGTGGATCCTATAGGGATCAGTGCTGATTATAGGCTGTACCTGTAGTGTATAACATGGCTGAGTTAGCTATAAGGGAGATCAGCTACACAGAGTATCTTTCCCTCTGGAGAATATATATGAATGTCCTGAACCTCTATTAAAGGGGTTGTCCACTACTTTTATATTGATGGCTTATAACCCTTACATATGAAAAACTGACAAAAGTGCCTAGTGACCTTCTGCCCATTTATTATAAGCAATGCTCATAGAACACTATCAATTTTTAAAAAGAAATAATGTGGGACTTTCATCAATGAGAAGAATAAGCACTGGACTTACATAAGAAACATAGATTGAGGTTTCCAATTTCACACATTACAAACCTGTGTATCTGGAAAAAACAGCACTACAACCAGCACCATGAATGACCATGTATGTGAGATAATGTAATATAACGTGATGAAATACATGTAATCTGAATTGTATTTGAGACAATTAGCGCAATAAATAATTAAGCCGATAATGTGCAATAAAATGGCGCGTTCATAACAGAGAAATGGGATAAACTTTTAAAGAGAACAGAATGAGAACGTCTCACACAAGAACCTGAGACAGCAGCTTCAGAGAAGACTACAGTAGCGGTAGGTGCACCTTCCTGATATGTCCTCTTCCATTATACCTATATATGGAGAGATTATATAGATTGTGATAGAAGCAGAGAAGCAACTGCAGCTCCGTTCACGGAAACAGGACGCCATCCGGGAGCGGCGGTGATAGAAGCAGGGTGAGTGACAGCAGCGCCGCCCCCTAATGACGATCCATTTCAGGGCGGTGACAGAAGCTGTTTGGCAACGCTGCCGTCACTTCTTTCTGCGTCTATCAATGCGATTGAAAAATAAAAAACAGATATAGAGATTACAGTAAATCAAACTACAAAAGTGTCTAAGCCATAAAAATATATATTTATGCAGGGCCTTATAGGGATTGGATCACCCCTTTAAAGAGAACCTGTCATCAGGATTTTATACCCCAAACTAATGACGTATTTGTAAAGGTGCTTTAATGCTGTGTAAATGCTCGCCTTTCTTGTAGAAATCTGTTTTGTTGCTTTAAAGAAATCAATAGATGAAAGTGTATGCTAATGAGCTGTAAGTGCAATGGGCGGGGCAGTGCCCTTACAGCTCTCCTGTTTCTCTTCCTGTTCCCCGCCCGCTGCCTTCTGTCTCTGACTAATGCTGTTTTCCCCCCAGCACTAGACGCACTGCCAGTTTCTCCTTCAGCCTTTCTCCTTTGTTTCCTTCCAGCTTCTCCCCACTTCCCTCTCCATCAGGATTATAGCAGTAGGCGTAATTTCATCCATCAATGCAGAAAGATTTGTAAACATATTTGAGCAATTTTTGAGATTAGAAGATCAGCACAGGAGACATAAAGTGATTGTAAGTTGGAAAAAGAGACATTTTTCTGAAATAAAGTATATTACAAAGTTTATTATTTTCATTTGTACTGATGATTTCTCAACAGAAAAAAAAGAAAAATGTAGTGACTATTGAGAGAGAGATTTTTCCAGCTCAAAAGTTGTCATTGATTTCTATGGGGTTTGGGTTTGGTTCTGGTACCAGAACTGAACTTTGGACTACAGTTCAGTCAAACCCAAACTTCCACGGGTCCGCTCATCCCTAGCAATAATATTACTGTGACCCAGAGGTACCTAACTGGAGGACATCATTCTGGACAGGAGATCCCTATTGCCCAAGATTTTGCTGTCCAGACCAGAATCGGTGGATAAGAAGCAGGAGGGGTTGAACCTGATGTATGAGGAGCAGTGGTCCAACTGGTCAGAATGCAGCACACTAGCATCTGTATCCAAACCACCAATCTGCCTGCATCAGGCTAATGTGAGGAGTGTTAGGGTATGTTCCCACTGAAATTTTTTTTACGCGTTTTGGAGCAGAAACTGAGTGAAAACTCTAAAAATCCTCCTCAAAAAATCAGAACCTCTCAAAAATGTGGAGTTTCCACTCCAATAACTCAGTAAAAAGAAACATTGAGAAGGAAAAGTTGTGGAGTTATGGAAATCACAGGATCAACAGACATGTTAAAGGGAACCTGTCAGGCGATTCATGCTGCCCAAAGCGCGGACAGGATGAATCACAGCCTGGTGGCACGGTTACAGCCGGGTATATTATTCTCCGATATTTTTGTAAAACATCTTGATTTATTCAGTATCAAATAAGAGCACCACATGCACAAATCCCCACACTTACATGCCTTAGCTGCTATCAGTGAGGTTATTAATGGCTGTCTGAGGAATATTCTGCAACGGTCAATGCACTTGAGCAAATCATCAAGATGCGCTGCTGGCAGCTTTCTTTGCAGTTGGACCAATGACGTCTCAGATGTGCTCGATGGGAAACACGTTAGAGATGTTGTAGACAGCTCACTGAAAAACAAGAAACATGCGGGCTGGCGTTATCGTGTTGAAAGATGGCTCCTGGGACACTTTGGATAAATAGCCATACCACTAGTTCCACGACCAAATCAATGTAACACTGAGCTGTTGGTGTACCTAGACTGAAGACTAGAGGGCTCTGGCTACCATATATTATGCCACCCCAGGCCAATATAGGCCAGACATTAGGCCCTTTCATGACATTGCCAACGAGGTCTCCAGACCACTCTCCGACTATCATTGCGTCCAAGACAAAAGCCAGACTTATTTATTTTACTTACTTAGAATAGACCGCCATATACATTTTGGTCTGCACTATTGCAGCCTTTGAGAGCGATGGTGTGAAGTTTATGGATCACTTGTATAGTTGGACGTCTGGCCAATGTTGTGTAAATGCCTTCTGATTTTGCGAGGTGGCATAACGTACTGTAGCTGGATCCTTCTTGTCTTCTCTCCAAGTGCACTCACAGCTCGGCATTGCATGGATTTGGTGGTGGAACCAGTGGTGCGGCCATTTTTCCAAAGTGTCTCGAGATCCGTTTTTCAACAAGTCAGGCCGCATTTTGCTCGTGCTACTTCAAGCAGCCTGTGTGGCCTAAACGTGCTATATCTTGCTATTTCAGTGGTGAGGAGGAAGATCTACAAAGTTTGTGTAACACTAACAAGACATTTCATTGAATGGCATGGTTCACTGATGGGCGTTTCAGACCATAAGACCCAGGGGTGGACCCTGTCCTAACAGAACACACCATTCCTGTTAGCATACTGGCATCAATGGATCCATCCAATATTAGAGAAAAATAATATAGATATTACTCAGTTCCCTATGGGTTTCTTGGACATTAGCTTTCTGATGACCGGCCAAAAATACCAGACAAATTAGGACAGCATTTCTCTTTGCTTGGTAAAACACCAGGCACCATGACGGAGAGACATACTCAATTATAGTTCATGAAGCAAAACGGCGTCTTCAAAAACTACATGACATTAGCAATCCACGAGGATTCCCAGAGTCAGATCTGTTATACTATAGGGCTAAACAAGACACGGGACAAACTAGATGGCAGTCGTCTAATCAGATCATCAGGGAGTTAGTGTTCTGCCGTGGTCTCACTTTGAGAGCAGCCAAGACGTGTAAGTGCGGAGATTTGTACGCTCACACTCGATGCTGAAGAAATCCATGCCTTGAAAACATTTCCATTTTTCCATCCCATCATTTACAGATCATTACCATGTCTATCCAACCGGTGATTTCCATCAATCTACGGCTTCTTGGTGTTGTAATTTCAATGCTTAGGAGTATATTTTTGGGAATAAAGATTCTCATGGCCATCGTATTCCACAATACAGGTTCTTATTCTACCTCCGAGGTCGAGCATAAAGTGATGTAGGATTTTGGGCAATTATTATCTGGATATACAAGTTAGCATTTTATTACCTCAAAATAATGAGTAAGGGCCCAATCAGACGATCGCGTATATCAGACCGACATCAGAACGCAATGCTCAGACTGGTTGGAGGCTCTCTAGACCTGAGCGTGACAGCTGTATATGAAGCAGTCATGCTCGGGTCAGGAGAGCCCGCGACCAGTCGGAGCATTGCGTTTTGATCTCAGGCCGATTTATACAGCCACTGACTACGCCCCAAGGCCCTCTTCACACATCCGTTTTTGGGTTTTTTTTCATGGATACCACACATAACCATTATAACCTAGGGTGATCTTCACCGTGTGTCCGTGTGAACCACAAGGAGGCTATGGGTCAGTGAAAAACACATAAAACACATGGCTGGCATTCATGTGCTGTACATTTTTAACACTGCAAAAACGAGAAGCTTTGTAATTTCATTCTTTTTCCATACCGGAAAAACACAGATGGCACTGGTACTGTTTGTTCCGGTACTTATATGGATGTGTGAAAGAAGCCTAAGGCTGAGATTCAGCCATCCATATATGAACCATAATGCACGGACCGCCCAACTCTGAACTAACAGCCTCACATATGCCTAGGAAACTGTTAGTTTGGGTCAGGAGACCCACGGTCAGTCCAGTCATTGCAGACTATATGAAGACTGTGAAACTCAAGACTTCGCAACCAGCCCGATAATTGGAAAAAAAAAAAAAAAAATCTGTTTCACGGAGCCATGTCAAACTTCATCCCTTTTAGCTGCCTGTGAACTTGGCAATCGGAGGCTTATAGTTTTTCAGCTGAGATGGTCCATATGGCGGCACTGACTGGTCAATCACCATAGAAACTGTTGTCTGTCTACCACAGCCCCGATGGCTGTCAAAGGGGATCTGTCAGCTCAGAAATCCATCCGTAAGCGATGTACCATGTAGTGGGATCATCACAGTAATCGATACACGTAATCTGCATGTGAATATAATTAATGCTTTCTCCAAACTTATGCAGCACGTGTTTAAGCTAAAGGATTGGCTCTTCTTAGCCCAAGCTCCTTTAAAAAAAAAAAAAAAAAAAAAAGGACCTTTCCGTACCTGGAGACAGATTTTTGGATACTACAGACTCTTTAAATCGGCACTGTATTATTCTCATGCTTCAGATTACCCACGCTCCTGCTGCAACTTACTCTGTTTAGGGCAGAAATGAATTCAATAGTTTTTACAATTACTTAGATAAGAAGTGAACATATAAAAAAATGTCTATTGGCTGCAATTACACCACAGAAGTCACAAGTTTTAAGTGATCGGATTTTCCAGATTATTTTGGCTCTTTAAATTTGTAAAATTTAAGGAGGTGGTCACTGGCATCTGATGGTCTTGGTGCCCTTCACCGCCGTCAAAAATAACCTCATTTATCAAAATAGTAGGTGAAACTTTAGGGGGTTGAATTTCCTAATGTAGGAACATTGCAGTCTGCAGAGTAGATCACCACGAGGCTTGTAGGAAACGCTGAGGAGCTGAATGGATTATTTTGCGCTCCACCCGAGTTCCAACAATTGCAAACCTTTTAGGTCCAATCGTATGTCTACAGTAAAGATATAGTTATGGTAAAACAATGATGTCTGGACATGGGGATCCAACTCTGAAGAAAAGGAAAGAAGGTCTGAGGGTACAGGATGAAATCAATCAGGCATGGGGAATAGACCCCTTTAGTAAAGCTTCTTATCAAGGATTGGGCAAGTAACAAGACCAAAAAGACCCAAAACGTAGCACGAGCCTATGTAGGATACATAAAACAAGGAAAGGGAGTAATGGAGGTGCTGCATCGGATGACTTGGTCTCAAGTTACTGACTCCCAAAAAAAAACAAAAACAAAAAAAAACACGTTGGGGATACGTAGTGCAAACTGTAGACTAGAAGAAAAGCAGTCAAAAAGTGTCCAGATTAAAAAAAAAAAAAAAAAATGCAAATCTGCAGCAAGAGGTAATTAAATCAGTAAGATTGGCCAGTAAGGCTATGTTCACAGTAGACGTTTTTCAGCTTTTTTTATGCTAATTTTCAGATGCGTTTCATAGTACCAGAAGTCTGAGATTTCAGAGATCTCATGTACACACATAGGTTTTTGTGTCATCAGTATTTTGTGCTTTGCATGTTTTGCACAATAGAGCATGTCACTACTTTCAGCGTTTTTCACCCATTGAAAGTAACAGGTGGTGAAACCGCTGAAAAAAAGCCTAGTGTGAACATAGTAGCCATCAGGTTTTTCTGCGTTTTAGTGAAGAAAAAAAAAAAAAAAGCAAGTAGAGCAGTATGTGAAACTCATTTATTTTTGTGATTTTACAATCTTGCTTGGTCACCTGAGATGGCAGTTTGGATTAGGACAGTATAAGTTATGTCTACAGTGTAAACAATACATGTGGCCCATGGAGGTGTGAAATTAAACAATTTCTGAGCAACTCAATGGCAGACCATAGAGTGAAAATAAATAGTGTCCTACAAACTCAATGCACTGCCAATGTCTTAGAAAAACTATTCCTGAACAATTCACCTCCCCCCACAGTTACATTTGTAATTTTGGTTAATATGGTGACATATGGTTTCACATTGGTGACCTGTGTTCATGCTTCTACGCTGAATTTAGGGATTCTGAAAAACGCAGCAAAACCTGCGTTTTTTGACGCAGCTTCTTTCCTGCCAAGAGATCAGGTTTTGATGCACAAAAAAAAAAAAAAAAACAAAAAAAACAAAAAAAAAAAAACAAAAACACCTTGTGTGAACATACCCCAAGACGTCCGATTTACAGAACTCAAACAGATTTGGGCATTGATGGACACACACGGCACCAGACTGACCTCATTGACTAACATATGGCTCGTTTGGTTTACATTACAGTCATTTTAACAGAAAAGAAGCACACTGGACAAGCATTAATCTCTGGATTAGAACATCAAGCAACTCTACATTGTTGCTGCTTCCCTCTTTTGTATAACTTTATTTAATATAAGTATATACATAAAGCTAGGAATCGATATACTCAGGTCACAGAACTAGCAGCTGAAGATTTTACTAAGCCATAGAGGTCCATACTTGTATGAGGTCAGTAGTAGGAGACATCGCTGTAGATTAGCAATCGTACATATTACTGCATATTTCATAGACTTTGCTGTGGATTAACATGTAGTGGAATCATCTGACACAATACCAGTAACTTCAGTAGCCTATAATAGGTTTAATTCAGGGAGGATTACAGAACTTTCATAAGTTACTAACAGAACCCAAGAAGAAAGATTCATTTAAAAAGTAACTCTCTAGTCAAATTAATTACTTATTAGGGACGAGTCTTTGAATTCCATTAAAAAGAGTGTTCCTGAAAGGCAGATCCATCCAGCGTGCTTCAGTACACATGCACCATGCCGTACAAGAAGGTCCAGAACAGGACATACGTAAAGAGGCCCCCGATAAGCCCCCCGGTAAAAAGAGGCCTCCTCGATTTAAAATATTTGTTCCACCTGCGTCCAGACTTTAGCACCAACAGCAGGGAGAGGAGAAAAGAGGCAAGGAAGTAGAAGATGAATCCGTACAGGCCTGTGAGGCCAAGAATCCCAGCCGTGGCTCCAGAAAGGGCAGAAACCGAGGTTCTGCAGTAGTCGAGGACGGCAGCATTTCCCCTCACTGCGGCTTCACTGATGAACTGCGGGCCCTCTCTCTTCAGAACGACTGCAGCCATTGCTGCCAGTGTGTGAGGTCCAGATACAGCTGTGCAAGGAAAGAAGAAAGCATGAGCGCCCTGTCATCAGAAGGAAGGGACTTCGCCATAAAAACAGACACTATTACTCAGGGCTGTGGAGTCGGTAAGCCAAACCTCCGACTCCCTCATACACGGCTCATGTTTAAGTGATAAGTTTACTGTAGCAGAGATTCATCTCAGCTAAAAGTCTAGACCCTTAGATCAGGAATAGGACATTTCATAACTTTCCCTAATTCTTATGAAAAAAATATTCCCCACAAACTGCATTGAATTACTGTACCCGATTTATTATATATTTTAGGAGTTGGAGTCTGTCCATTTTACATCGATTCCACCAAAATGGGCTTTGACTTCATGACTGACTCCACAGCCCTGCTATTACTCCAGTACCACAGGAAATCAACCTACAGCAATGCCTGGGTGACAGGTCGTCTGCTATGTCCAGCCAAAAAGACAGACACCGTCAGCAAGAGCATCCAAAGGAGCCCAAAGTGTCACAATTTGGAGCCCATGTGTCATATTTAAAAGGGGCTCTCTGGTCTAAAAGGGACTTTGTCAGCAAAGACTGACTGTTCAAACCAAGTACAGGTGCTCGGTGCTTCGTGGTGAGGCCATTTATATACACCTTCCAACCTGCTTGGTGGTTGTTTTTTTTTTATACATCTCAGCCTCTATAAAACCAGAGCTGTCAAGTGTGTGTGTGTGTGTGTGTGTGTGTGTGTGTGTGTGTGTGTGTGTGTGTGTGTGTGTGTGTGTGTGTGTGTGTGTGTGTGTGGTCATTATGCCGACAGAGTCTCTTTAAGATACAAGACCTGTAATCTTGTGACTCCTCAGATTGCGCACTGTGAGGATCCACTGGCGCTGGGTCATGTGACCGAGATCTGCACTCCTGGCCACAATCCAACTAGATGGGCGCCGCCTCGCTCAAAGCAAGTGTATTGAACAAAGCTGGAAACAATCTAGTCGAAATGTGGCCGGGAGTATGCAAATGGCATATTATATTGGTCACATGACCTCCCGCTCCAAGCACTGAGCACAATGTGAGTTTGCAATTGTAGCTTAAAGGGAACCTGTCACCAGGAAAAAAACGCTATTAACCTGCAGATATGGTGTTAATCTACAATTAATAGCATTACTAACCTGCCCGGCGCCTGCACACAGCCGAACGCTGTGGGAAGAAAATGAACATTATTCCCCCCCGGCAGCGTTCCAGCTTCAGTCACTGCTCTCTATATAGAGAGCGGCAGCTGTAACTGCACCCCCTGCACTTACTGAAAGCCGACCCTAATGCAGAGCGAGTGCAAGTCAAGGCTGGGGGTGTGGTTATAGCTCCGGCCCCTGACTGAAACCGGAGCGCTGCAGGGAAAATAAAATATAATTTTCGCCCCACAGCGTTCAGCTAAGTGCAGGCGCAAGCTAGTAACAGTGGTAACTTGCAGATTAACAGCATTTTTGCTGGTGACAGGTTCCCTTTCAGACTGGACAACCTCTTAAAAGTCAATTGGTCCTTTGGGGGGGGGGGGGGTCACACAGGAGCGCGTTATATATAGGGGGGGTCACACAGGAGCGCGTTATATATAGGGGGGGGTCACACAGGAGCGCGTTATATATAGGGGGGGGTCACACAGGAGCGCGTTATATATAGGGGGGGTCACACAGGAGCGCGTTATATATAGGGGGGGTCACACAGGAGCGCGTTATATATGGGGGGGGTCACACAGGAGCGCGTTATATATGGGGGGGGTCACACAGGAGCGCGTTATATATGGGGGGGGTCACACAGGAGCGCGTTATATATGGGGGGGGTCACACAGGAGCGCGTTATATATGGGGGGGGGGTCACACAGGAGCGCGTTATATATAGGGGGGGTCACACAGGAGCGCGTTATATATAGGGGGGGTCACACAGGAGCGCGTTATATATAGGGGGGGGGTCACACAGGAGCGCGTTATATATAGGGGGGGGGTCACACAGGAGCGCGTTATATATAGGGGGGTCACACAGGAGCGCGTTATATATATAGGGGGGTCACACAGGAGCGCGTTATATATATAGGGGGGTCACACAGGAGCGCGTTATATATAGGGGGGGTCACACAGGAGCGCGTTATATATAGGGGGGTCACACAGGAGCGCGTTATATATAGGGGGGGTCACACAGGAGCGCGTTATATATAGGGGGGGTCACACAGGAGCGCGTTATATATAGGGGGGGTCACACAGGAGCGCGTTATATATAGGGGGGGTCACACAGGAGCGCGTTATATATA
This sequence comes from Phyllobates terribilis, assembly GCF_046119375.1. NCBI lineage: Eukaryota > Metazoa > Chordata > Amphibia > Anura > Dendrobatidae > Phyllobates > Phyllobates terribilis. Next base: position 865,023,134 of record NW_027362762.1, read on the forward strand.
GGGGGGGTCACACAGGAGCGCGTTATATATAGGGGGGGTCACACAGGAGCGCGTTATATATAGGGGGGGTCACACAGGAGCGCGTTATATATAGGGGGGGTCACACAGGAGCGCGTTATATATAGGGGGGGTCACACAGGAGCGCGTTATATATAGGGGGGGTCACACAGGAGCGCGTTATATATAGGGGGGGTCACACAGGAGCGCGTTATATATAGGGGGGGTCACACAGGAGCGCGTTATATATAGGGGGGGTCACACAGGAGCGCGTTATATATAGGGGGGGTCACACAGGAGCGCGTTATATATAGGGGGGGTCACACAGGAGCGCGTTATATATAGGGGGGGTCACACAGGAGCGCGTTATATATAGGGGGGGTCACACAGGAGCGCGTTATATATAGGGGGGGTCACACAGGAGCGCGTTATATATAGGGGGGGTCACACAGGAGCGCGTTATATATAGGGGGGGTCACACAGGAGCGCATTATATATAGGGGGGGTCACACAGGAGCGCGTTATATATAGGGGGGGTCACACAGGAGCGCGTTATATATAGGGGGGGTCACACAGGAGCGCGTTATATATAGGGGGGGTCACACAGGAGCGCGTTATATATAGGGGGGGGTCACACAGGAGCGCGTTATATATAGGGGGGGTCACACAGGAGCGCGTTATATATAGGGGGGGTCACACAGGAGCGCGTTATATATAGGGGGGGTCACACAGGAGCGCGTTATATATAGGGGGGGTCACACAGGAGCGCGTTATATATAGGGGGGGTCACACAGGAGCGCGTTATATATAGGGGGGGTCACACAGGAGCGCGTTATATATAGGGGGGGGTCACACAGGAGCGCGTTATATATAGGGGGGGGTCACACAGGAGCGCGTTATATATAGGGGGGGGTCACACAGGAGCGCGTTATATATAGGGGGAGGGTCACACAGGAGCGCGTTATATATAGGGGGGGTCACACAGGAGCGCGTTATATATAGGGGGGGTCACAGGAGCGCGTTACATATAGGGGGGGGGTCACACAGGAATGTTTTATCCCTTTTATTCTCATGAACATGGATTAAGATGTGGTGTGAATCTGACCTTGGAAAAATAGTTGCTCTTTCCCAAAAAGAGCCCCACACAGATTTAACAGTGATAGGCTGTGTGCCCACGATGTGTTTTTCAAGCGTTTATGCTGCGGAATTTCCGCAGCGTAAACGCTTCAAAAACGCATAGTAATCCGCCCCCCCATGGTCCCCAATGACAAGCCGCACTGTCAATGCCCATGCTGCGGATTTACCGCAGCGTTTATGCTGCGCTCAAAAATCCGCAGCAGGTCCATTAATTTTGCGGAAGAGCAGCGTAATCGCCGCCATTGACTTGCATTGAGACGCACATAATCCGTGTCAGTACATTTGTACTCACGGATTATATGCGTTGCAAAGTGCGGATGGTACCCAAGTCTGGAGGAGAAGAGACTCTCATCCAGACCTGGGTACCAAAGAACATGTAAAAAAAAATGAATAAAATTTAAAAATAAAGATTATATTCACCTTCCGACGGCCCCCGGTCTCCTTCCCTGTGCTTGCGGGCAGGACTGAAGGACCTCCGGTGACGTCACAGTCATGTGACCACAGGCCCTTCAGTGCAGTGTCCCGCGATCAGCTGGCAGCCAGGAACGAGCGCAGCAACACACGCCGGGCCATCGGAAGGTAAGTATAGGTTTATTTTTTTATTTTTAAACATTCTTTTACGGTCACACTATATAAATCCATGCCGGTTGCATGGATTTATATAGTGTGACCTAGTTGTCAAGCACTTTCCAAGTGATGCTAGAATCGCCTGGAAAGCGCTTGTCAATCCGCATGAGGAAAAGCATGGAAATAACGCTTCAAATCCGCATGTATTTGGCAGGAAAAACACATGCACAATCTGCATGCGTTTTTTCTGCCAGGGAGATGCAGAAATGCTGCAGAAATTTTCTGCATCGTGGGCACATAGCCTTAAACTAGATGTGACATGCAGAAGTTGTGCTTCAGAAGCATTCAGCAACTAGAGGGGTTAACACAGTCACAGGAGACAGGGAGTGTTTTAGCAGAGCCCCAGGGGGATTGTGGGGAACTTGTCATTGTAGTCTGGCTGAAGCTGAAGAGAAAGGTGGTGTGTTATCTGGTTCTGACAGAAGGCAACTCAACAGGATTCAGATCAGGAGTGAAACTAAACACAGGTCAGATACTCTGCACTGTTAGTTCAGGGAGTTTATTATCCAGGAAGATAAGGACTGGAAGGAATTGTGTCACAGGGATTATCTCCCTCCTCAAACCCTCACCCCTCCATCTCCATGCAGGATAAGGAATGCTGTGTATTATTGTGTCCTTGTGAAGAAAAAGCCTGTGGTTGTGTATGCATAGAAGTGTGCTGCTAAGAGATCTATCTAATCTATGCTGAATTATGCTACTGAAGAGACTAATACTGTGCTTTGTGAAAAAACTACTGTATTGTTACTGGAGCCAGTTGCTCAAAAAACTCAGACTGTACTGTAATGAAGATTGTTGCTGTAATATCCCTGAATTGCACTGGCCGTGCTTCAGATTAAATTCCACTGTAAAACTGTTGAAAAAGACTCTTGTCAGATGTGTCTGGTCAGCAATTGAATCTATCGTGTGCCTGAGAGAAGAAGCAGCCTATGGTCGCCCCGAGTAACAGTTCCCCCAAGATTCCAAAGAATTCATGAAACCAGTCTCGCCCCTATCTGAGCCTAGCGGTGTGTGTGTAACATACACTTTAGGGGGCCTGACGGTTCGGTGACTCTGCAAAACCATTGTTGGCGATGGTCAGAACTGTAGAGGATTGTAAAACAGAACAGTCACCAGATGTCACAAAATAAACTGGGTGCATTAAAGGGACCCTGTCAGATTTAAACTTCCCATGTTAGGAGACCAACTGGACTCAAAACGCTCAGCCTATTATTGGACAACAAAAAATGTAAAGGTTTTGTCAGGTCCAAAACGATAAATCTGCAGTCACTCTGTGTGACTGCAGATTTATGAATCATCCCAGCGCAGGCACTGTGGGCATTTGCCAGTTTCTGACCCGGGACCAGAGGGTATGTATGAGTTATACATACACTACACTTGTATGGAGCGAGGCCAGGAGTATGTATAACTCATACATACCCTCCGGTCCCAGGTCAGAAACTGGCGAATCCCCGCAGTGCACAGTGTGTGCTCTGGGGGGATTCATAAGTCTGCAGTCACACAGAGTGCCGGCAGACTAATCGATTTGGACCGGACAACCCCTTTAAGAAATGATTATGCAGCCATTCCAAGTTGGATTTTCAGAGTAGAGTAATTACACCGGCCTTATTGGGTCTAGGAGACATTCAGTAGTGTATCCAGTTTGCCTTGTTGTAGTGCTGTGGAAGCAGCTCCGATGGTGACGAGCCCCCTGCTCTCTGCAGTGACAGCACCAGCATCTAAGCAGGAGCCCACTACAGCCGCCATCATGCCCACGGTACATGCCTGTCCGGTGGGGGAGGACACCTGGCTGTGACCACTTATAAGACCCCTGCTATCCTCCCTTTACCCCACACACAGCGCCACTCTTGCCCATAGGCCGGTTCCGATATTACACCGCAGTTTACGTGCAGGCAGAACTTGGTCAGTAAGACCACATACAACCCATGGTCGGGAGGGGGGGGGCCGCTGCTTCGTACATGTGATTCTCAGTCTTGATCGCTGCCTACCCCTTTCATTACCACCCTCCCGGGGCCTTGTCCCACGAACCATCCCCGCCGGTGACACAGGGGACTAATGTGTGCAGGATAACGTGCGCCCTCTGTCGTGCACGCAGAAAATGACATGTGTCACCCGCCCAGTATACAGCACCTCTGCGGAGGATGCCACACCGTCTGCCGAGCCAACAGCCTCCTGGTACCGACCACTCTGGAGCACAAGCCAAACACTACAACGCGATCTCCGCCATCTTCAGAAGTAACCGGAAATGACCTTTTACCCAGGAAGCTCTTCTACACATGACTATGAAGTATTTACTGGCGGCCATATTTGTTGATGGCACGTCAAATGCATGTAATAATATCCGGGCCGTGTATAATGAGGACCCTCCTAGCTTATAATCACATTATAGCGGGGTGTGATGCAGAAGTAGAGCTGGCGCGAAACTGCTGATGGGCGTGGTTTTCAAGTTAATACACAATTCGGGAGAACACGTGACTTTAGCAGAGGGGCGGGGATGAGAGATAAGGGAGTGCCGGCTCATTAATATTCATGAGCTGGGCGTGTGTGAGGCCCGGGCCGCTTTGTCCAGTTGCGGGTGGTGGCGACGAGTTGTGGAGCAGCCGCCAGGATGTCGTTCATCCCCGGACAGCCGGTCACTGCCGTTGTGGTGAGTTGCATTTTCCTGCCCGGTGCAGTTTAGTTCTTACATGGAGCAGCAGTGTCCGGTAACAAGTTCTTGGGTGACTTTTACTGGGTTGTTTTGAAAACTTTTTGCGACTTTTTTTTCTTTTTGCACCATGTATTGCGCAGTCAGAGGTCACGTGACTGACTCTGTTTCCTCATTCTGATACTTTGTTTTTTGCAACAAAGTAACAAGGAAAAAATATATACAGTTTCTGTGTGACCCCCCTATATATAACTCGCTCCCGTGTGACACCCCCATATATATATAATGTGCTCCTGTGACCCCCCATATATATAACGTGCTCCTGTGTGACCCCCTATATATAACGTGCTTGTGTGTAACCCCCCTCCTATATATAACGCGCTCCTGTGTGATCCCCCTATATATAACGCGCTCCTGTGTAACCCCCCTATATATAACGCGCTCCTGTGTGACCCCCCCCTATATATAACTGTTCCTGTGTGATCCTCCTATATATAACGCGCTTGTGTGTAACCCCCCTCCTATATATATAACGCGCTTGTGTGTGACACCCCCTATATATAACGCGCTCCTGTGTAACCCCCCTCCTATATATATATATAACGTGCTCCTGTGTAACCCCCCTATATATAACGCGCTCCTGTGTGACCCCCCCTATATATAACGCGCTCCTGTGTGACCCCCCCTATATATAACGCGCTCCTGTGTGACCCCCTATATATATATATCGCGCTCCTGTGTAACCCCCCTCCTATATATATATATATATATAACGCGCTCCTGTGTGATCCCCCTATATATAACGCGCTCCTGTGTGATCCCCCTATATATAACTGTTCCTGTGTGATCCTCCTATATATAACGTGCTCCTGTGTGACCCCCTATATATAACGCGCTTGTGTGTAACCCCCCTCCTATATATATAACGCGCTTGTGTGTGACACCCCCTATATATAACGCGCTCCTGTGTGACCCCCTATATATAACGCGCTTGTGTGTAACCCCCCTCCTATATATATAACGCGCTTGTGTGTGACCCCCCCTATATATAACGCGCTCCTGTGTGACCCCCTATATATAACGCGCTCCTGTGTGACCCCCTATATATAACGCGCTCCTGTGTGACCCCCTATATATAACGCGCTTGTGTGTAACCCCCCTCCTATATATATAACGCGCTTGTGTGTGACACCCCCTATATATAACGCGCTCCTGTGTAACCCCCCTCCTATATATATAACGTGCTCCTGTGTAACCCCCCTATATATAACGTGCTCCTGTGTGACCCCCCTATATATAACACGCTCCTGTGTGACCCCCTATATATATATATATCGCGCTCCTGTGTAACCCCCCTCCTATATATATAACGTGCTCCTGTGTAACCCCCCTATATATAACGCGCTCCTGTGTGACCCCCTATATATAACGCGCTCCTGTGTGACCCCCTATATATAACGCGCTCCTGTGTGACCCCCTATATATAACGCGCTCCTTGTGACCCCCTATATATAACGCGCTCCTGTGTGACCCCCCTATATATATAACGCGCTCCTGTGTGACCCCCCGTCCTATATATATATAACGCGCTCCTGTGTGACCCCCTATATATAACGGCTCCTGTGTGACCCCCTATATATAACGGCTCCTGTGTGACCCCCCTATATATAACACACTCCTATGTGACCCCTCTATATATAACGCGCTCCTGTGTGACCCCCTCATGCATAAAGATGTTCTGCGCAGTGGGCGTATGGATTAACCCTTTCCCATAGCGAGCAATGTCTGTTTTCGTGCTTTAGATTTTTCCTCCCCTTTTTCCAAGAGCCACATTTGTTTCTCCCTCAGCATAGCCGTGTAAGATATCATTTTGAATCACCGGATTCATTCCATCATATAACGTACTAAAAACTGGCGGGGGGGGCGGGATCCAAATAATGTGAAATGGTTTAAAAAAAATCCTCTCAATGCCACCATTGTTTTCTAGGTTTTGGTATGATGGCATTTATTGTAAAAAATGACCTTGCGATACGATTCTTCTGCTAAGTACAGTTACGGTGACACCAGACTTGTAGGTTTTTTGTTTTTTTTTCATTTTAGTGGCTTAAAAGGAACCTGTTACCTTGGAAGATGCTGCCGATATAGGGTTAATCTGCAGGTAAATCGTGTTTAAAATGCTGCATGGCCGCCTTACTGAAAGTGTGACTACTGGGAGAAAATGAAAATATTTCCTCCCGGGAGCCGACTGCTTTCAGTCGCGGGAGCGTGCACAGGCCGCCTACAGTCAATATACTGTGAGCGGCCGCTGTAAACACGCCCAGGGCCTTTGATTGACAGCTCGTGGTGCAATGCATCTGTCCAGAGCGAGTGTCAATCAAAGTGCATGGGCGTGTTTACAGCAGCCGCGCACAGTACAGTGACTGTAGCCGCCCCGTGCACGCTCCCGTGACCAAAAGCCGACGGCTCATGGGGGAGAGAAGTTAATTTTCTTCTAGTGCGGCCGGGCAGCATTGGCACACTATTTATCTTTACACTGATCCTCTAGCTGCAGGTAAATAGCACTTTCTTAGGTGAGAGGTTCCCTTAAAAAAAATCTCAACTTTGCAAATAAAAAAAAAAAGAAAATTTGTTTTTTGTCTCCATTTTTTTGAGAGGAATAACTATTTTTTATTTTTCCATTGATGATGTTTTGATCCCCCTTTTTTTTTTTTCCATTTATCAATTTTTTTTGGTGTAGGGACAAAAATGGCAGCCTGGGTTGGAGAGATATCTGGCCTGATTTTATTCATGAGGGTGCCCACACAACATAATGTGCAGAGGTGCTACAGTTAGTGTTGAGCGATACCTTCCGATATCAGGAAATATCGTATCGGATTGGATCGGGCCGATACCCAAAAAGTATCGGATATCCCCGATTCCGATACCGGAAACCAATGCAAGTCAATGGGACACAAATATCGGAATGAAAATAAGCCCTTTCTTTCCTTGTAGGTTAATTCTACATGAAGTAAAACAACTAAGAATAATGTAGAATGACATGAAAAGCCGGCAATTCATCAGCGGCATACACCGGTACCCGACAATTTACAACAGAAAGAATAGAGCTTCACACATAGATTAGATAGATAGAAACATGTCAGTCACATATATAAGAAGTACAGTGACAGTGTTGCTTACAGAACTTGTCATTTAGTGTAAAGGATTTATTAAAAAAAATATTAGTGTTTTCGTGCACCGTCTCTTTAAAAAAGCCGGCCGGCAATTCAGCATCTGTACCCGACAGTTTATAACAGACAGAATAGAGCTTCACACATAGATTAGATAGATAGAAACATGTCAGTCACATATATATGAAGTACAGTGACAGTGTTGCTTACTGTACTTGTCATTTAGTGTAAAGGATTTATTTAAAAAAATAATAGTGTTTTCGTGCACCGTCTCTTTAAAAAAGCCGGCCGGCAATTCAGCAGCGGTACCCGACAATTTAGAATAGAAAGAATAGAGAATCACACATAGATTAGATAGATAGAAACATGTCAGTCACATATATATGAAGTACAGTGACAGTGTTGTTTACTGTACTTGTCATTTAGTGTTAAAATAAAGGATTTATTTAAAAAAAAATTGGCGTGGGGTTCCCCTTTATTTTTCGGCTCTAGCGGAGGTTAAGCAGGCAGCTGGGGCAAATGTTTGAAGCCTGGGAAGGGGGTAATACCCACGGAGCTTCCCAGGCTACTAATATCAGCCCCCAGCTGAATACATAGCCTTTACTAGCTATTAAAATGAGGGAACCCCCCCAAAAAAATAACGTGGGGTCCCCCCTAATTTAATAGCTAGCACAGGCTAGGCAGACAGCTGGGGGCTGATATTAATAGCCCAGGAAGGGTGCCATGAATATTGGCCCCCTCCCAGGCTAGAAACACCAGCCGTCAGCCGCCCCAGAAATGGCGCATCCATAGGATGCGCCAATTCTGGCACTTAGCCTCGCTCTTCCACGCTGCCCTGGTGCGGTGGCAGGGGGTAATAGGGTTGAGGTTGATGTCAGCTTATAATGCCAGCTGACATCAAGCCCAGGTTAGTAATGGAGAGGTGTCTATAAGACACCCCCATTACTAACCCCATAGTCAAAGTTAAAAGAAAACACCAACACCCAGAGTAAAGTCCTTTAATTGAAATAAAGACACAATTCTTTATTGTTCTAAATTAAACCATACTTACCATCACGCCCATTCCAGCTGAAGCCAACGATCTCCTGCAATAAAAGAAAAATAATAAAGCAACCTCATCCTTACCTTTCCATGGTTCCCAGGACAGCTCCAGCTCTGCTACATCGAGATGACAGGCTGGACCGCAGCAGAACGCTGCCATCCAGCCTGTCATCCCGCAGACACTGAGAAGCGCAGGCATGCTTGCGCTCCTCAGTGTCTCTCTGTGACGTCATCCAGATGAGCCGAGTTCATGTCCAATGAACTCAGCTCACCTCATGCACGTCACTGACAGCGTGGGAAAATTCTCACGCTGAAGTGCTGAGTGCAGGAGAATTTTCCCACGCTGTCAGTGACGTACATGAGGTGAGCTGAGTTCATTGGACATGACCTCGGCTCATCTGGATGCCGTCACAGCCAGACACTGAGGAGTGGAAGTATGCCTGCGCTTCTCAGTGTCTGCGGGATGACAGGATGGATGGCAGCGTTCTGCTGCAGTCCAGCCTGTCATCTCGATGTAGCAGAGCTGATGTGTCGTGGGAGCCATGGAAAGGTAAGGATGAGGTTGCTTTATTATTTTACTTTTATTGCAGGAGATCGTTGGCTTCAGCTGGAATGGGCGTGGTGGTAAGTATGGTTTAATTTAGAACAATAAAGAATTGTGTGTTTATTTCAATTAAAGGACTTTTTTCTGGGTGTTGTGTTTTTTTAAATACTTTACTAGAAATTCATGGTGGTCATGTCTAATATTGGCGTGACCCCATGAATTTTGGGCTTAGGGCCAGCTGATAATGCCAAGCTGGCCTTAACCCCTTTATTACCCAGTGAGCCACCGCACCAGGGCCCTGGATGAGTTGGGTACAGCGCCAGAAGATGGCGCTTCTATGAACGCGCCATTTTCCGGGGCGGCTGCGGACTGCAATTTGCAGCGGGTGGGGCCCAGAAAGCTTGGGCCTCCCTGCGCTGCGGATTCCAGCCCCCAGCTGCCTTGTTGTACCTGGCTGGACACAAAAATAGGGCGAAGCCCCACGTTTTTTTTTTTTTAATTATTTCATGAAATTCATGGAATAATTAAGAAAAAAAGGGCTTCCCTATATTGTTGTGTCCGGCTAGGTACAAATAGGCAGCTGGTGGTTGGGGGCAGCCCGTTCCTGCCTGCTGTACCTGACTGGACACAAATATAGGGCGAAGCCCCACATAATTTTTTTTTTAATTATTTCATGAATTTCCTGAAATAATTAAAAAAAAAATTATTTCATGAATTTCCTGAAATAATTAAAAAAAAAATTGACGTGGGGCTTTGCACTATATTTGGGTCCAGCCAGGTACAGCAGGCAGGAACGGGCTGCCCCCAACCACCAGCTGCCTATTTGTACCTGGTTGGACACAACAATATAGGGAAGCCCTTTTTTTCTTAATTATTCCATGAATTTCATGAAATAATTAAAAAAAAAAAAAACGTGGAGCTTCTCCCTATTTTTGTGTCCAGCCAGGTACAACTAGGCAGCTGGGAGATGGAATCTGCAGCGCAGGGAGGCCCAAGCTTTCTGCCCCCCCCCCCCCCCCCCCTGCTGAAAATTGCAGTCCGCAGCCACCCCGGAAAATGGCGCGTTCATAGAAGCTGGATGCTGTACCTGGCTGGCATACAAAAATATGGCGAAGCCCACGTCAAAAGTTTTGGGAAAAATTAATTAAAAAATAAATAATAATTTAGGGACTGCATCTTTATTAACTCCTCAAATGTCATTTAGTGTTAAAATAAAGGATTTATTTTAAAAAAAAATGGCGTGGGATCCCCCATAATTTTAGTCTCTAGCGGAGGTTAAGCAGACGGCTGGGGCAGATGTTTGAAGTCTGGGAAGGGGGTAAAACCCACGGAGCTTCCCAGGCTACTAATATCAGCCCCCAGCTGAATACCTAGCCTTTACTAGCTATTAAAATGGGGGACCCCCCCAAAAAAAATGACGTGGGGTCCCTCCTATTTTAATAGCTAGCAAAGGCTAGGCAGACAGCTGGGGGCTGATATTAATAGCCCAGGAAGGGTGCCATGAATATTGGCCCCCTCCCAGGCTAGAAACACCAGTCGTCAGCCGCCCCAGAAATGGCGCATCCATAGGATGCGCCAACTCTGGCACTTAGCCTCGCTCTTCCACGCTGCCCTGGTGCGGTGGCAGGGGGTAATAGTGGTGGGGTTCATGTCAGCGCCAGCTGCCATGAAGCCCAGGTTAGTAATGATGGGCGTCTATAAGACACCCCCATTACTAACCTACAAAGTGTTAAAAAGAAAAAACACACTACACCCAGAAAAAAATAATTTATTTGAAATAAAACACACAATTTTATTTAATTCTTAGTTTACTAAAAATAATAGTTACCTGTCCACGTTCCTGCGCTGATCTCCCATGCACAGCTGTCACATCTGGAGATGGTGACAGCTGTGCATGGCTGCTGTAAGCTCACGCTGCCGGGAACACGTCCGCTCCCGGCAGCGGGAGCCACTGACTGAGGTCACCGGAGTGCATTCAGGCAGCGCAGCTCCGGAGACCTCCTTTACGGCACTGCTGTACCGTGGGAATTTCTCACGATACAGCAGGGCCGTAAAGGAGCTAACCGGAGCAGCGCTGCCTGAACTCCGGTGAACCCTTACGGCCCCGTCATTCTAGCGGCGGCAGCGGTTCAGAGCGGTCACATTCTATGTGGCTGCTCTGAACTGGAGATCTTCGTGGGACACTCGTGGACTGCTACGGAGGGGTAAGGATAAGGTTGTGGTTTATTATTTTATATTTTATTACAGGAGATCGATGGCTTCGGGGAATTAGGTGTCTAGGTGAGTATAGGTGTAGTTTTTTATTTTTTACTTTATTTTAGGTGGCGATCGGCGGGGACAGGTAATGTATGAACTAATTTATTGTAGGTAACCACTGGCCACCAATGACATGTATTTAACATTTATTGGGGACACAGTAGGGCAATTTAAATAGCAGGATCAGGCTGATGGGAACTACTGCTCCCATCGAGCTGATCCTGCTGGCAGGAGTGGACGGGGGACAGACATAGGCCGATGGGAGTAGTAGTGTCACATCGGCCTATGTCTGCCTGCACGCACACACCCGCACACATCGCACAGACACCGCGCACACCCGCACACACACCCCGCACACACACTAATCATGACGGGTCTGGGAGGTGAGGCTGACCTGTGCGGCCGTGGGAAAGTTCATGTGAGTTCATGCAGTCAAGCATGAACTCACATGAACCCTCTGAGGGCACCGCGGCGACTTCAAATGAACAGCTGATCGGCATCACCTGATACCTCAGCTGTTCATTTGAAATAACCGGCGGGAAAGCGCAGCACAGAACGGGAAAGCCGGCGGTGAAGTCTTTTCACTGCCGGCTTCCCCGCCCGGGTCCTTCACTCCCCGCTCCTTGGTGCTGCGCTCCCCGCCCGGTCATAACTTACGATCGGGATGGGAGGTGGCGAGGGGAGCGGAGGATCGGGGTGGGAGGCTGCGGGGAAGCAGTATGGGGCTGTGTGATTGTTTAAAAGCCGGCGGCTTTTTACCGCGCGCCGGCTTTTAAACAATCAGGAGAATTCTCCCCCGCTGGGATGGCATTCTGATGACAGGCTGGATCGCGCTGCCATCCAACTTGTCATCCTTCACAGACACTGCAGAGCGCAGGCATTATGGGAACTTCCGATTCCGGTATCCGATATTGTAAAAGTATCGGAATTAAGTATCGGAATTCCGATACCGCGAATATCGGCCGATACCCGATATTACAGTATCGGAATGCTCAACACTAGCTACAGTGATTTCCATAGCAGATGTCATTGCAAAGAAGCTGCAGTTTAGGCGAGGGTGAAATTTCCACTGAGAATAAATTGTGCAAAACTCTGTGGATCTCCATCTCGCCACTTTTATCAATGTACACTGTGGATATTTTTTTCAGCATGTGCCCAAGTTTTTTTTTTTTTTTTTTAGGTTACTTTAATTTTGTGTTTTTTCACCCATTCGTTGGGGCTTATGTCCGGACCCCCCCACATAACAGGATTCGGGGCGTATGCACCGACGGGGCCATAGACTGTAATGATGTCAACAGAGTGAACGCGCGCTCTGACGTGCATCGTTTTCGGATGGACACCCAGACTGTACCTAGACTGTATTGTTGGCCTCTTTTTTAGTTTTACTTTTTCAGATGTTATGTAAAAGAGATAAAAAGAAGTATAAGCCAAGGTGAATTGCTACATAACATTAGGTTGCACTTTTTTTTTTTTACTGCAAATCCACATAGAAAAATGCTTCAAATATTCCTTGAATAAGCCTCCTACTAGTTTTAATGCAGTTTTAATGCATAGAAATTCATACTATCAAGCCGCCGGCCAGTCCGGGCATGCGATGCGATCGTCGTCCGTGTTATTCAGCCGTCTGATTGCACCCTTATACTGAATCTTTTCTGACAAAACTACATATCAGTCTACTCAGCTCCCTGCTCTATAACCTGGCGCCTGCAGATTGGACTGCATTCTCATGCTTACAGGTTCCCTTTAACCCCAGTGGCCTTATTCCAAATGGCGATCGGGAATAAGGTCCCACAGCATCAGAAAACCTCCAAGGTTCCCGCTACCGGAGGTAGCTGAGACCCTGGAGAACACTATCAGGGCGGGTTTTTCCGGTCCCCGATCACGTGATCACCGTATCTTGTAAAAAAAAGAAAAAGTGAGATCCAGTGTAAAAATAATTTCTCTCTCCTCTGACATGATATAACATGTCAGAGGAGAGAGAAATGGTCTCCCCAACCTACCCCCCCCCCACAGTACTTCTCCTGAAGCAAAATGACCAAGACAGTTTCACAATCCTGCTGTACCTGCTTAGCTTCACAAAAAACGTAGCAAAAACAGATGGAGATGTTTTTGCTGCTATTTTGCACTTACTCGTCGCTTTCTGTGGGTGAAAAATGCTGCAAAAACACTGAAAGAAGTGACAGGCTGCAGATTTTAAAAAAAGCAGCAGTTTTCCAATTCAGTCAGGAAAGTAAAAAAAGCAATTGTGTCCATGAGATTTTTGAAATCTCATAGCTTTTGCTGGTACTGTAAAACGCAGCTTCAAATGCAGCAAAAATGCAACTTGTGAACATAATATAATTGTGATGGTCAGAATTATATATTTTTCTTGTGTGCATGGCTTCACAGCGCTGTGGGATATGTTGCTGCTACATATAGGAAACATTAATGTATCCTATTGATAGTTGCACACGCTGCATTGGAGTAAGGTTCTGTTCACATTTGTGTCCCAGGCCTCCATGTGGTGGGAGGTATAGATCTGCAGAGCTTTTCCACCTAGTAAAGGAATAGACATCCTGACCCAGTCCAGGTAGACACTATTGTAAGTCATTGGCGTCTGCAGGGTGCATGCTTTGCAACCTTTTCATAAAAAATCCGGAAGGGGACCCTCTGCAGATTAGACCTCTTTAGCGTGTATGCCTTTTAAAGTTTCTTCTACAAAACTGCGACATTGGAAATGATTGCAAACTGAGCAATAATTTCCAATGCAGCAAAGTGTTAAATGGTTCCTAAGATATCGTGGAAAATGGAGATAGCCGAGGTGTGTTGGACGTTCCTATCACGGCTGCATTCCTGAGAGTCCCCGTCAGTTCCTGCCTGAGTCATCCAGACTTTGACAGCAGCAGTTATATAGCGCCTGACATGTTAGAACACTGTACAGTATGGCTTCTTGTAAATCTAGTCAGCGGCAAGGCTGATTCATCCTGTAAGATAAAGGGAAGGGCTGTCAGCTGCCAGATCTGCTCAGAAAACTGTGCTCCTCCAGAGACATGTGCACAGCACAGCAACTCTGAGATAAAGGGTCTGCCTCCATCAGCTTCATGTGCCCCAACACGACAAATGCAAAATGGCTGTCCAAGGCATGAAGCCGCACAATGCCTGATGACTGTGCAGTTGTAAAGGTGTTACAGACACAATGCATGGAACAGCTGGGTAGAAGTGCTGAAAGGGGTTGTCCAGGTGTGGGATGAAACTCTAAAATCACCTTATCCAGACTTGTGACTTCTCACAGTGCACACTGTCAGGATTCTCCGCTTCGAGGAGCAGGTCACGTGACTATTTGCATACTTCTGGCCACATTCCGTCTAGATATGCTCGGCATCGCTCAGTTCAAGTGAATTGCGTGAGGCTACACTCGTCTAGTCAGTACGTGACTGCATGTATACAAATCACATACTTGCGGTCACATCCGCTCTTGGGGAATCCTGACAGTGTGAGGTGTGCACGCTGTGAGGATTCAGAAATCTGCAGTCACATACTGCAGACTTTTTCATCCCATACCTGGACAACCCCTTTAAAGAGGACCTGTCACCAGATTTTGGTCTTATTTCATTCCTGCTGTTCTATTTTATTTTTTTTTTAATCTGCCATATGGTTGTAGAGACATGGTCCTTTTTCTTTAGTGCTAATTTTCATGGTCTTTACTAAGTGGGTGTTGCTCCATACACTTGTATTAAGTGAGGCTGCACCCAGTGGACAGGCTCTGGCCGGGGTATGCATAATACATACGTACCCGCCGATCCCGGCTCGGATACGTGTGAATCCTCGTAGTGTATAGTGCGCGTGCTGGGGGGATTCATAGGTCTGCAGTCACACAGAGTGACTGCAGACTTATCAATTTAGCCCGGACAACCACTTAAGCATATTAGAAAGCGCGCTCGCTCCTCTGAATACATTTGACTGACTTGGGACTGCTGGTGTAAGAGCGTGACGTCTGTGCCTGTCATGGTGTGAGGAGAAGATGTCACCCAAAACCTTCCCATAGCCTTTACTATCAAGACAGCGCCGTGGAGTCGGTATAAAATGGACTGACTCCAACTCCTAAAATATATAATAAATTGGGTAGAGTAGTTCAATGCAGTTTGAGGGGAATATTTTTTTATAAGAATTTGGGAGTTATGAAATGTCCTATTCCTGATCTAAGGGTCTAGACTTTTACCTGAGATGAATCTGTGCTGCAGTAAATTTATCACTTAAACATGAGCCATGTGTGAGGGAGTCGGAGGTTTGGCTTACCAACTCCACAGCCCTGTGATGATGCGTTAACTGATTGCCATGTAAAAAAGCGAAATTTTGGCCCATTTTGTTTAGAAACTGACACAGATCTGTTGATAGATGTGGGCCACGGCTTATCGTATTTCTCAGGACCTTCCCAGCAGTGAAGCATTACCTGATCTCGGCAGTGTTTGTCTGGGTGGATTTGTTTATTCTCATCCCCGTGGTTACCTTTACATAGGTCTGAGCTTATCTGTGGTGTCCAAGGGCAGGGCCCCCCGACAGGTGACAGCTGTACCTTCACTCACTGCTCTAAGGTGGAGCTGTTGAATTACCCGCCCCCCCCCCCCATATATCATTATAATAAATGATTCATTTGGGAATTTGTGTGGGTTTTTTTTGTTTTCCATCTTTTAACACAAGGTTTTAGTATCTGTATTTTAGATGGCATATATATTGTCTATTGTAATTAACACTAATTGTCCTTGCAGTCTATGCAGCCAATTTTACTTGTACATTAGTTAATAATATTATCTACACTTTATGCTTCCAGAATGTTTTGCACGTCTTCATTTTGTGTAAACCCAAGATAAAAACATAAGCAAAATCTCTGCAGTAAATAAATAATTAGCAATAGTGCATGAAAATAATATAGGGTGCTTAGTTAACATAATTTGGATGAAAAAAAAATGTAATAAGTCACCACATCACGGTGACCCTATTTGGGACAGTCCTAACCTCTAGTATTGAAACGTACGTCACTTGACAAATAGTAAGGTTTTAATACTAGAGTTTAGGACCGTCCCGAATAAGGTCACTGTGACGTGGTGGGATTTTATTTTAATCAAAATTATGTTAACTAAGCACCCTATATTATTTTCATGCACTATTGCTATTTATTTATTGCAGGAGTTTTGCTTATTATGTTTTTTAACTTCTAAAAAATGCAAGAGCGCAATAGGGTCTTATCCAAGTTTAACAAATTTTATGCAAAATAAGTAGAACCGCTGACCTTGTAGGGTTGTGTGAGACACGACACCTAAAAAGCCTAGAGTCCAGATGCAGCTTCCATAAAACAGCCTTGCATAAAGAAGTTTATGGCCAAGATCTTTATGTATGGTTGTCCTGAAGAAAGAGTCAGTGGACTCTGAAACGCATTGACAATAAACCTACATTTTACCTTACTACTGGATTGTCGGAACTCCAAAGAGCGCAGAATTACTTACATCCCCCAATAATTTTTTTTTATCTTGATTTTGTTTGTTTAGTAGCCAATGTGAACATGTGCCTACATCCTGCATGCACACCATCTTGTATTCCAGTCCATCTCTTTGGGTTTTTATTTTTTCATTTTGATAAGTACATAATGTCTTAATAAGCCAAGAACACATACTGCATGTTGTAGGAGCTCAACCATGTACCCCTCCACCTCCTCCTCTTCACTGTCCCATGTCTGGCTGTAAGGCCACGGCCCCACTATCGGTATTCGGTCAGTATTTTTTCTCAGGAGTGGGAGTCAAAACCAGGAGTGGGTGATAAATGTAGAATTGGTGACTTGTTTCTATTATACCTTTTCTGTGATTGTTCCTCACCTGGTTTTGGCTCCCACTCCTGAGGAAAAAATACTGACCGAATACTGACCAAATACTGATAGTGGGGCCGTGGCCTAAGAAAAGTGTCTGCTGCACAAGCCTTTACCTTCTGCTGTGTATAAGGAGAAGGCTTCTGTCATTCACCAGCAACAGATTAAACTGATCAGCAGGAGATTGAACAATCCGGATCATGCAGAAAATGCTGCAGTCTAACAAACAGGGAGGGGAACTATATTGTGTATTTTAAACACCCATTTTTAGGTTTGGTGTTTTGTTTTTTTTTAAGGATTTTCTGGAAAAAAAAAAGTCACGGTGGCCAATTCTTAAGAAATGTGTGCACAGTAGAGTCCAACACATTGGACAAGTTCTTATCAGCAGAATGAATGGGCAGCGGCTGCTTTACTGCTTTTTCAGGCACATCTCTACACACCACTGCAGATCAGATTTAGGTTATTGGTGCAAAATACTGATTTTTAAAGTAAGCCAACCTTTAGTTGGTGTAGGTAAGTGTCTTGAGTCTTGCAATATGCACCAAAATGTATCACATGGCATATGCCTCTCCCTTGTCTGAAATTGGCCATATATATTGGATAGCTGTCATTCAGCTGCCAGCTATGTCCTCCATACACAGGCCGGGAGTCTCTAGATTCACCTAGTGAATCGCTGTCTGATTCAACAGGCGGTGGTTTATCTTCTCACCAAACAAATTATTAAATTCCAACTGTGTTATACTTAGGTTCCCAATTGTAACTTGTCTAGAGGATTTTACCTAATGTGTACTGGGGGCCTTAAATTTAGGGAATTAGTAAATCTCTATCATGGTGTCATATTGTGGTTTGGGGAAAAAAGACCTTATAAACTGATTGCTGTGGGAATCATTTTTATACACAATTTGTTTAGCGTAACAGTCATCTTAAGATATATATTACATTTTCATGTACACTGATTTATGACATAAAAATTATCAAAGAAATCTGCTTTTTTTTTTCTCCTGGATTGATCTTCCACTTTCAATTCACAGGTAAAACCCGTATGCACTAAACACAGATTTTACCATTACTGAGATAGATGACAGTTGGTGCTTTTAGAATTCAATGGGGAGGGGAGGAGCTAGAGGCCGACAGACGTTCTGTTGCAAGCTCTCCCGAAATGAAGCTACAGTTTTCCATAGAATGTTATGAGCACCAACTGTCATCTCCTAGCTCCGTAATGGGAAAAGTCTGTACTCACTGAAGACGGATTTTACCCCTGAATTAAGAATCAAATGAGAATGAAATAAAGGATCAATCCAGGCGGAAAAAGCGGATTTCTATAATCAGATATAGTACAAAGTTTATTATTTTCACGTGTATTATTTTATTTATGAAAAAAGAAATTAATACTACAATAGACTCTTTCAATTTAAAACCTACGTGAATGTGATTAGCAGTTTGTGATTGAGGCCTGATTTGGAGGGTTCATCTAATCTTGCAGACACTCTCCCTTCTCTATAGACTTAGGCTATGTTCACACTTTACTTTTTTTGGATTTTTTTTTTACTGAATTGGAAAACTGCAGCGTTTTTTATATCTGCAGCAAGTCTGTTCGTTCAGCGTTTTATCCACCCGTAGAAAGCAATGAGGGTGCAAAAAACGCAAACATGTAGTGTTTGTGTGAATAAATCTATGGTAACTTTATTAACCATGTACTGTAAACAAGTGACACATATAATCTCCAGCAAAGCCTACTTTTTCTAAGCAGTTTCTTTACTGCCAAGAGAGCAGGTTTTGCCTGCAGAAAAAAAACGCAACGTGTGAACATAACCTAAGGGTCCGTTTACACGGACTGACCGTCGGCACAACATGATCGGCGGTGGTTTGCTAGCCCATTTACACAGGCAGACTGCCGTAAACGATGCACACTGAGCTATATGTAATAGATTGTGCAGTGCCCATAGGCTGCCATATTTCTCGGCAGCGCGAGTCCTATTTACGAAGGAAAATGCTCCACCAAGAACAATATTTTTTTTGCTCAGCACAAAAGATCATTGCACCCGATTTGAAGGAGCGTTTTGCTTGTTCATCGGGTGATTCACAGCCTGTTAACACTAAGGCTATGATCCCACGATGAGCTTTAGGTGAGTTTTTAATGTTGCAGATTTTCTGCACCCATTAATAAAATAGGTTACTTGCATTTTTTCGAAAATACTCAGCGTAAAAAACAGGGCTGCGGAGTCTGCAAGTCATACCTCCAACTTCTCAATTTTCCGGACTCCCAACTCTGACTCCCCAACTGACTCCTCACTACTGAGCGTGTACATAAAGTGCAGCACAGATTCATCTCACTACTGAGCGTGTACATAAAGTGCAGCACAGATTCATCTCACTACTGAGCGTGTACATAAAGTGCAGCACAGATTCATCTCACGGCCTCACTACTGAGCGTGTACATAAAGTGCAGCACAGATTCATCTCACTACTGAGCGTGTACATAAAGTGCAGCACAGATTCATCTCACTGCCTCACTACTGAGCGTGTACATAAAGTGCAGCACAGATTCATCTCACTACTGAGCGTGTACATAAAGTGCAGCACAGATTCATCTCACTACTGAGCGTGTACATAAAGTGCAGCACAGATTCATCTCACTACTGAGCATGTACATAAAGTGCAGCACAGATTCATCTCACTACTGAGCGTGTACATAAAGTGCAGCACAGATTCATCGCACTACTGAGCGTGTACATAAAGTGCAGCACAGATTCATCGCACTACTGAGCGTGTACATAAAGTGCAGCACAGATTCATCTCACTACAGAGCGTGTACATAAAGGGCAGCACAGATTCATCTCACTACTGAGCGTGTACATAAAGTGCAGCACAGATTCATCTCACTGCCTCACTACTGAGCGTGTACATAAAGTGCAGCACAGATTCATCTCACTGCCTCACTACTGAGCATGTACATAAAGTGCAGCACAGATTCATCTCACTACTGAGCGTGTACATAAAGTGCAGCACAGATTCATCTCACTACTGAGCATGTACATAAAGTGCAGCACAGATTCATCTCACTACTGAGCGTGTACATAAAGTGCAGCACAGATTCATCGCACTACTGAGCGTGTACATAAAGTGCAGCACAGATTCATCTCACTACTGAGCGTGTACATAAAGTGCAGCACAGATTCATCTCACTACAGAGCGTGTACATAAAGGGCAGCACAGATTCATCTCACTACTGAGCGTGTACATAAAGTGCAGCACAGATTCATCTCACTGCCTCACTACTGAGCGTGTACATAAAGTGCAGCACAGATTCATCTCACTGCCTCACTACTGAGCGTGTACATAAAGTGCAGCACAGATTCATCTCACTACTGAGCGTGTACATAAAGTGCAGCACAGATTCATCTCACTACTGAGCGTGTACATAAAGTGCAGCACAGATTCATCTCACTACTGAGCGTGTACATAAAGGGCAGCACAGATTCATCTCACTACAGAGCGTGTACATAAAGGGCAGCACAGATTCATCTCACTACTGAGCGTGTACATAAAGTGCAGCACAGATTCATCTCACTGCCTCACTACTGAGCGTGTACATAAAGTGCAGCACAGATTCATCTCACTGCCTCACTACTGAGCATGTACATAAAGTGCAGCACAGATTCATCTCACTACTGAGCGTGTACATAAAGTGCAGGACAGATTCATCTCACTACTGAGCGTGTACATAAAGTGCAGCACAGATTCATCTCACTGCCTCACTACTGAGCGTGTACATAAAGTGCAGCACAGATTCATCTCACTACTGAGCGTGTACATAAAGTGCAGCACAGATTCATCTCACTACTGAGCATGTACATAAAGTGCAGCACAGATTCATCTCACTGCCTCACTACTGAGCATGTACATAAAGTGCAGCACAGATTCATCTCACGGCCTCACTACTGAGCATGTACATAAAGTGCAGCACAGATTCATCTCACTGCCTCACTACTGAGCGTGTACATAAAGTGCAGCACAGATTCATCTCAACTAAAAGTCGAGATCCTTAGATCAGGAACAGAACAGACATTTATAGGACATTTCATAACTTTCCCAAATACTTATGAAAACATTTACAGTACATCCTGCATTGAGCTACTGTACCCAATTATTATATATTTTAGGAGACGGTCCATTTTATACCGACTCCACCAAAATGGACACCACAGCCCCGGTAAAAAAAAAAACTCGCCAAAAGCTTATCATGGGAACATAGCATAAAATATTCTCGTTCACAATAATCTTGCAGTGAATTTATAATAATTTTTCTGCCTTGCACTCGTCACCAGGATCCCTCTGTCATTCCTCTCCTCCATATGAGATCATCCTTCTCACAATGCACAATACAGTCATTTAGCCAAAAGGCTTGGCCAGGTCCCGGTGTCCTGAGAACAGAACGGTACCAGCGCAGAGGTGCCAACACAGCAGTCTGCGCCATCCAGCTGTTTAATATATGCCGTATCCTGTACTCAGAGATGCTATCTACACTACTGAGCGCTGATTTTATTTTTCTCTTCTATTAAAGCAAAGAGTTGAAATCCACAAGCTGCGTCAGGGGGACAACCTGATCCTGGGGTTCAGTATCGGAGGAGGTATAGATCAAGACCCTAACCAGAACCCCTTTTCGGAGGACAAGACAGATAAGGTGAAGATCTGGTACCGATACCATGGCTGTTTATTGTGTTTTAGTTGGTTGATTATTAAATTAATTAGCCCCTTTTTGAACATACCCGGGCCTGTTCTAAAGCCTTTCTCTTCATCGGTATGCCTCCATTTATTCACTGCCTGTAATTCACCACACATTGTACACAGATTATGTTTTGCATATCCATAAGTGTTTTACACAGCATAGGGGTGCTGCATGACACTAACAGTGGGGCCGACTGTTGCGCACGGAGGACTATGTGGGGCCGACTGTTGCGCACGGAGGGCTATGTGGGGCCGACTGTTGCGCACGGAGGGCTATGTGGGGCCGACTGTTGCGCACGGAGGGCTATGTGGGGCCCACTGTTGCGCACGGAGGGCTATGTGGGGCCCACTGTTGCGCACGGAGGGCTATGTGGGGCCCACTGTTGCGCACGGAGGGCTATGTGGGGCCCATTATTCTGTATACTGGTTGACCCGTGACTTCTTCCAAGTTTTTCATTTTGGCCCTCTGTGTTTGTGTTTGACATCACTGGTCTAGAGTGACATCATCACCTGACAGCTTCCAGCCCCCTCTCTGCACAGCCCACCTGCCTTAGTATGTCCCCCAGTCAGTTGACGATATCTTTGCTGTCTTATATTTGAGAGCAGTGATATAGAAGATGTTCCTCTGACACAAACTGATTTTCTACAATTTAGAGTGTCCAGAATCATCAGCAAATTCCTTTAAGGGCTCATACAGGTGACCATACAACTCGGACAATTGCTATTCATCATTTTGACGCATAGCACTAGTGTCCATGTTATTCTATAAGGCTGTGCACATGTCCGATTTCCCCCATCCCCTTCAGACCGAATTGCAGTATGCACAATTTGCCGCCGAGCATCAGATGGCAGTCGCCCATTTAATTCCATGGGGAAAAATCAGATTGCACAGACTGACATTATAGAGAAAGTGGAGAAACTTTTTTTTTTTTTTTTTTCCCCTCTCCACCTCCGGACCTATTTTATCGGATGTGGACAAAACTGTCATCTGCACATGCCCTAAAGAGGCAGATTAAGTAACAGAGAAACCTATCACAAGCAGGAGACAGATGAAGCTGCATCACATAGGATACACCAATGCTCTGCAGAGAGTTGCTACATTGCTGTAATGTTCCGCAGCTCTGAATTAAGAATTCAACATATAATAATCCTATTGGTTTCTTGCTTTGAATCATAGGGCATCTATGTGACACGAGTGACTGAAGGAGGACCTGCAGAGGTGGCTGGACTTCAAATGGGAGACAAAATCATGCAGGTAAATACATCATTATACTGCTTCACTGAATTCTGCTGCATCTGCAATAAAGTGGTTTTCTAGTGAGGTTACAATCTCCGCTTCTCTCTGGACGGACAGCCAAGTAGCTTGGTACTGCAATAATCGGCACGTCCCTTTCTTTTGTAGGTGAATGGATGGGACATGACTATGGTGACACATGATCAGGCCCGAAAACGTCTCACTAAGAAGAATGAGGAGGTTGTCCGTCTTCTAGTGACCAGGAAATCCCTGCAGGAGGCCGTGCGGCAGTCTATGAGGCCATGAAGACTGCGCTGCTACATGGATCTCTTCGTCCTCTAGTACACAGGTTCCACTAAAGAACAAGTGATGGGCAATCTTGTATGTATGAGTCGTTGCCGGTCTGCAGATCCCTAAGAACACGCTGGGACAGATCCAGCCCCAAGCACATGTTAGTTTGCCTCTTGCCAAGTGATATGTTCCTTAGTGGCCGCAGCAGCAGTACATCCAATATACATGCTTTACAGGCCGGGTACCGCTCAATGCCATGGGCACTCCTAGGTTTCTATAACTCCATTCCTTTCAGTGGACAGTGACCGGGCATTGTACCTCTCCAGTGAGAAGGGGGGAACTAGAGCCCCTCTTTCTCAGCTAGACCTTAGTTGCTGGTCCACCATTGGCATCACTTTTTATGATGTCTGACATAAATATTGTTGGTTATAGACAAGAAGGATGTGGTATATATAGCCATTTAATAGCATTTACCATCAATCTTGTCTACATGGTTAAAATGCTTCCCCTTTTGTCATATATTTTTTAGAGAGGACCTGTCAGCTTTTCTGACATACCTCTTGTAGTAAATACCAAAATTCTGGAGCACCTTTTCTCAGAACTCTAAGTTGTGCTGTTCCCCTGTTATGTATGAATAAAATGGCAAACGGGTGTCACCATTCTCTTTGTCTATTCAGTGATGTAAGTGTCAGCCCTGTTGACAAGCAGAATGGTAACAAGCAGTTGTCTATCTGACTTTGTATTTCCAAGAGGAATAACAGAGGAATGGAGCGACACCGAGCTCTCGGAAAGGTTGCCCCACTATTGGCACTTCATGGGTTATGCAAGTATTTACTAAAACAGAGCTGGCAGGTCCTGTTAAAGCTTTTCTTGTACTAATCCTGGTACTACAAAGATGTGTTTTTATTAAATCCTGTACTAGAGAGCGCTGCTGCTACACACAAAGGTCTAGAAACAAATGAAATAGCAGTAAATTCACACCTGGTATTACGCTACAATAAAATTATACATTTTTATTTGCCAGTTTTTCATAGTGGAACCTTCATTTCCAATTTTAAACGGAGTCTGTCAGCACAGAATGACTGTTCAAACCAAGCTCTCATGGCATGGCCAAACGTTTAAGTGCACCTTCCCACTTGTTTTCTCTCCATCTCCACCCTTCTCCGGCTCTATAACGCCAGAGCTGTCAATCAAAGAAGAGGTAGTGGGGTGGAGATTGAGGGAAAAGAAGTAGGTGGGAAGGTGTACTGTAAATGTGTGGCCACTCCATGGTGCACTGAGAGCTTGGTTTGAACAGTCATTCTGTGCTGACAAAGTCCCTTTAATATTAATTCCATGTTACCACCATAGGCCTATTTTATATGAATGTAAACTCTTAGCTTTACCATGAGGACCAATTATTATCTTGTACCTAGCCGGCACTGGTCGTGATGCTAAATGTTAACCCCTCTGCACAGCTGGTGTCACAAGGCACCGTCTATAACCACTGTATATGTATACCAAAGACTAACAAATCTACTAATTGTAGTTTATCATTCTGCCATTAATAAGTAGATTTTGATCACTAGTTTTGCATAATTTCAGGAATTGATCAGGGCATATAAATATACTAGGACTGTTCTATTATTGTATTCCTGTTGCCACATTTCTCTGTTTGATTTGTATATTTCTTGCCAAAAGAAGCGGATTTAATCAGAAAGGTGAACATTCCTGTGAAAGCTTTTCTGTGTTGTTTTTCTGATCTGTAAATTTAACCCCTGAGCTAAAAATGTGAATGTACCCTAAAGCTATGTGTGACTATGCCTTTTAATAACCATGGTCTATTACAGTTATGGTAGAGGTTTCTGTGGTGGGGTTCACACATGATTATTACACCATCAGTGTGGCAATGTGCCTAAATCCCCAAAGCTAATCCACCCTTTTTTCATGCCAGCGTTGTTGATTTTGGTGCTTGGATGTCACTATTTTACATTGCATGAATAAAATCCTCTGTAAACTTACACAGCAGATGGGGAAGCACAGGTAAATTCCTCTTCAGGGATCGGTTTAACAAATCAAGCTCCGAAAGGTATCCCCCCCCCCCACCCCACGTATCAGAAAATTTCTGCAGCACATCTGAGCAAGTATATCTTCACACAGTGCTTTTTTTTTTTTTTTTATTTGCAGGAAAAATCGCTGCAAACAGTGTTGCCAGAAAAACTCAGCATATATTACATGTTGGTTGGTGCAGGTTTTTTTTATGCATTCATTTGAATGGGTAAAAAAAAAACCCTGAAGAATTGACAGTGCGGTTTAATGTACACCAGTTCCATACGCAAGCCTTGTCCAGAAATTGACATACCGCTGACTTTAATCTGCAGCTCAAGGCCGTATCAGCTGCGGATTTTACATGCACAAATGCATATGAAAAAGCTGCAGCATTCCTGTCCTTTGGGATCACACACTTAGGGCTAATGTATACACCATCATCCTCAATCTGAAATGCAGCATCCATAGGGATCTACTGTATTTCCAATTTATTTCCCCACAGGGACTCTGTATATAGCCACATTAACTCCACGTATATGGCCGGTTTATGACGTAAAGGTTGCACTCACACTAATGTAACCTTACACTCCACTGTATGGCAACTGTACATAATGTGCCAAAAGCAGAAAAACACAGGAAAAAGTTTTGTTTTTTACTTTTTATGGCAGGAAATATTCCGTATTCAACCCACAATGTTGATAAGAAAGTATGAGTGCTAGCATGCATTCAGATGGTCACATTATGGCTCCATACAGAAGCGGTAAACTTTCCTAAATGGGTTTTCAATGCGTTCTTGAAATGCCATGATGAGATCTGCTCACATACTTGCCTGACACAAATCATACCTGGGATACATGGAGTTTTTTTTTATTTTAAATATTGACAGCTGCAGTTTGATATTGAATAAAACTGGGGGTTTTGACTGTAACAATGGTGCTCCAAAGTCTGTGTGTAGCCCAGGACTAAGCCCTCACTATAAGAAACTTCTAATACAAGAAGTGGGTGCTCTAATGGCCCTTAGCTGTTCAAGAGGACATGAGCTTTCATCTCTGGCAGTCTCATTACAAACAATTCTAGTAGCTCGCCTCTCACAGTGCCAATCATAAGAGACATCCACGTACAAGGGGAAAAGAACACCCCTCCCCACCATAGCTTAGGACAGGCTACTCCTCTGTGAGACATAACCAGTCTGCTCTCCTCACTGTAGAGTGATGACCTGTGCTGGAGCACAGCAGACGTGAGTGTGATTAACGTAACAGCTTTTTTTTTCCTCCAGCAGTCAGTGTGGGGTAGGAGCAATATAGCAGATTTGGCAGCATTACACTTGCTTTGATAATGCTAATGTGTATTTGGCTTTGCCAGTAAAGCTCATTTGAATTTGTAGGAAAGAGCTGCTTGACCTGTCTATAATGAGAATCCACTTCTGCAGTATTGAAAAGCTGTCAGTTAATCACACTCAGGTCTGCTATGCTCCAGCACAAGTCCTCACTGCAGTGAGAAGAACAGACTGTCAGTGCTAATGTGGGGGGGGGCATGTTCTTCTTTCCCCAGTGGGTTGTTGCCTGCTTATGATTGGTCAGTCAGAAATATGCAGTACACTCCCCTAGTGAAATCTCTCTGGTAATGTCCACTTGGATGTGGAAAAAAATAACTCTTTAGGTGCCAAATACACTAGTATCTCCACAACAGAGGCAAACTAAAAACAAAATTATTGTGCTCCTTAGTGCCTATTACATCATCTGTCTTGTTCACCATGAAAAGGTCTCTAAATGAATTTTTGCTTTTACATTCCAAGACCCTTTAATAGTCACTGCTTTGAGGAGCAGTTTCCTTCGCAATTTGCCTAATTTCATGCAATGTGAAATTATTTTTGTATGTTTGCATATATCTTTGTGACTATCTCAAAGTGCCTTCAAGTCTTGCTTAAAGGACCTTATCCACAAAATACCTAATGAATGAAAACTTTCTCAGACCAAAAAATAGCCACGTTAGCCTTAGCACTTATTACTGGTTCATAGACTATGAACTCCAAAGGAGAGAGCAGATCAAAGGGAACTTCCAGTGACGTCCATGTCTCAAGACTAAAGTTTAACGCTTGGTTTCCGGTTCTGTGGTTTTATGTGCATAAAGTGTAGTGGAAAGCACATTTTGAAAATCAAGTGTTTCTTACCTCAAATCAGCGCCACTTTCCAAATTTTGTTAAGTAAAGATAGATCCACCGTGTGCTTTTTGTGCAGATATGGTTGCAGACTTTAAAATTCTGCGGATTTGCTGCAGCTTTTATTACTTGCATTGCATATTCTGCAGCAGAGAATTCCCTGCATTCGTTCGGTGAGAACATACCCCAATGGGTTGGTTCATATTGGGTTTTTAAATGCGGGCCCTGCAGCAGATTTTGCTTAAAGGGAATGTCAGCAGGTTTTTGCTATGAAATCTGAAGACAGCAGGAGATGGATGCTAAAACATAGAATTCAGGGATGTGTCACTTGTGAAAGTGCATACTGTTGTTTATTTACTGTGAAGGATTTATTGCTAAGAAATTAACATTGCCGGACTAGTCTGACAACTAAGCACCTCACTGTCTATGGACTTTGTACATGGAGAGGCTGGTGTGGGTTGGGATAGCTGTGGTGTGGGCAGGGTTAGCTTTCTCAGCTCTGCTCTATTCTAAATGTAAAAGCTCTGATTGTGTGAGAACGGCAGCACCCAGTAAACTAAGTGATACATCGTTGGATTCAGCTTCTCTTTGCCTACATCAGGCAGCTCTCAGATGAAGTAACAAACACCTGCTGACAGATTCCCTTTAAAGACAACCTGTAATCTTGTAAAAGTTTGCCAGCTTTTAAGCTTATTGTATTCCTGCTGCACCCTGAGTGTTTATAATATGCACATAATTTATTACATATATGGGCCTTTTTTGTGCTAATTGTTATGGTCTTTACCAAGGGTGTGATGCACATAAGGCAATAATATAATACACCCTCTTGTAAAGAATTAACCCTCAATAAAATTCTCAATATATCTGGAACCGCATGGCAGGTTTATTGAACAGGGAGGGGGAGAGAGGGAATACTCTGGCAAGCAGCGGGAATAAAACTTAGTGCAAAAACTGGCCACATTAATATACTCTTGACTTCTTTTTATTGATTATTTTTTATGGGGAAAATTCTGCTATTGATCAGTGTTTTTATTTTACTTTTTTCCCTTCAGCATGTTAATTTTTGAAGTCTTTCTGCCTCAAATTTGGCCACTAAATCAATCGGAGGAGAAAAAGATGACCCTTACCCGCCCAAAAATTTCAGGTTTCAGCTGCATTTTTTTTTTTTTTTTCTGCCAGAAAAATCCTTGTGAAAAAAACTGTGGATCTACTATAGAGGTGACCACAAGAGAGATAATTTGATTGGCTAAGCCAGGGCTTCTCAAACCTTTTCTACTGGGGACTTCCCAGACTGTCCAATTACATGACTGGTTCTATCCATAGGGCAGATCATTAATATGAGATTGGTGGTCTGGCACCCCCACTAATATCTGCTTCCGCAGCGGTAGAACACAGCAGGCCCCCAATCATTCTCCACTGTCGAAGCAGATAACAGCTGATCGGTGGGATGCTGGGTGTCAGGTCAATATGAGGTCGCTATGGGCCAATCAGTCTTGGACCACCTGTTTAAACTAGAGACCACTTCCGCTGCCTCGGCTCAACCACTAGGGGGCACCTCACAGTCTGAGAAGCGCTGATGTATATGACTCCCGACAAGATGCTTCCGGGGGTATATACAGTTGAGTAGCTGAATAGCTTATCCTCTCCTGCTTTCATCTTTGGCAGGATTGTCACTGAATTATGGAAGCCTAGCTTATGTATTGCCTTTTGATCTCCTTTTAGATGTTGGTGTACAACGTGGGTATACTTATTTCCTAATACCGTTCATTTAGGATTCTGGTATATGCATACAGCCAGGAATATGCTGCATGCTTCTATTGTACATTTGTGGCCTTAGATACTGTGCTGATATGTATGCCATGATATATACAGTATAGTGATCAGGTTATGGGGGTAATAAAGCTATAATGTGTAATTCCCAGCCCCGCACTGTGTGACTGCACAATGGCTCCTTCCTACAATAAGTCCGGTTTCGTTCAGCTGATACAGTGACTTTTTCGCTTGTTGATGGGTTCTCCGTGTTGTGTTATATTTGTATAGTGTACAGATGAAACCACTTGTTCGTGAAGGGACACTGTAAATGATGAAACTTTTGAAATGCACTAATTTTGCACTCCTCATGGCTGACCAAACATGTGCCGGGCTCACAATGTCTTAGGCATAAATTAGTAGCTTTTATACTGTTTGTACACAATCGTCAAATAAAATAAAAACTGGATTTGATGTGTATTTGTTCTTTTTTCTAATGTTGGATTTTCTTTAAAACTAGCCTATGTGCAAAAAAAACTATAAAAAGCATAGTCTTATCACCCTCATAAATCAGTTTTTATTGTACGTACCAGCCTAATATATCCATGAATTGTCCTGATTATCATTTTCTGTAACTTAACATCCACTCTTTTTGATTGTTTCTAATTATCAGCAGTCTGCCAGCACTGTACGTGCTGGAACTTTCCTTCCCACCATGCATTGATTTGGCTATTGTCCAGTTCCTTGCTTAATCCGAACTTAAATGGGCTGATTCATAAAAGCTTTTGAGCCAGAAAACTGAATTAAAAACATTGAAAACATGCAACATTTTTGTTCAAGTAGGAGTTGTGCAAAAATTTAGCGATTTTAGCCAATTTTTTGCCAGTTGGGGGTGCAGTCACACCTGCCTGTCAAATTCATCCCTGACTAGAATAGCATTTCTGGCACAGCGCATGAAGGCGCACACCAGTTAATGAATTTGGTGCCATTTTAGCAATACTGGCGTAGCGTGATTGTGCACACCAGTCGTGATGAGGCTGGCACCATAGTGTTATTCAACGCAAGTGACTTTTTAGCTTTCACTGGTAGGTTACCAGCCACCTCTGCAGTCTGTCAGCAATGGCTGGCTCCTAAGGAGGTTCGTACTGGCACCGACTTCTTGTGTAAGTCCATTTTATGATAGAGATTGATTCCAGCTACAAAGTTCAGGTCCTGATTGATTTCTATGGGATTCTGGTACCCCAACTAAAGTTTGAGGTTCGTACTGGGTCTTCCACGGGTCCTCTCATCCCTACTTACAGGCTTTTTACTACAAAGCTAGCTGCATAGCGAGCTCCTATGCAAAACGTCCTCTGCTTGCAATTTGAGAGAAGGGCACAGTTCAGATTCGTGCTGGAAACCTGAAACTGGTCTGAACTGAATCATCAGGAGCACAATGCTCCCCCAGCACGCAGGAAGTTGGGAGTCAGGGGAACAGTGCGCTCCTGAAGATATATGTTGAAAACAACCCTTTTTTAAGTCTGATTTTTTGCTAGGCAGTTTCACAGACTAGAGAGGAGGCTTCATATGGCGTGACACCGATTAAGAACTTCTACTTAGTATAGAACTGCTTGTAGACGTCTCGGTCCTCTGCAACAATTTGCAGTTCTAAAGAAGAATTGGAGGCAGAGCTCAACGGCTGCATGTAAGGCTAAAATCCCTCCTGACTTCACTCTAGGGCATGTAAAATAAAAATGCAGAATAGTCCAGCTTTAATGCGCCAAAACAGAGAAATACGATTTATATAACCAAATAAAGTTGACCACCAGGCACATATATGAATGTTAGAATTTAAGAAATAGAACAGTAAACAGTTTTCAATGGTTTGGAAAGCAAAACTTTGGTTGTATCAGGTCTACAAAGAGATTTGGCAAAATTCATTTGCAATCTGGAACTGGAGGTATTTGATTTTACAAAAGCATTCTTGTAGTAAAATAGCATTCCCCCCTTCTGAAAAGTGCAGGTTTCCATTCTAGTAACAGTCATCTACTCCAGCAAGGTTAAAAAAATTATATAACCTATAAAATTGCATTGTCCAGGTATCTTAACCCCTATATAATGTGATATAATACAAGTTATACTGAAACTTTTATTTTTTTTTTTATTTATTTCTCCACTCCTTCTATGTTTTGGACTCCAGGAGGATGGTCTTAATTATTGATTGGCAGTTTTCTAGCTGCAGTTATACAGACTGTCAATCACTAGTAGGACCGCTCACTGGACTCCACCAAATATATTGATCTGCTCAGCTTCTCCTGCTCTATACACATGCTGCCTGCAGATAAGACACCTTCTTCAATGTGACAGATTGAATTTTAAGGATTTTTTGAGGGGAGGAAAAGTAGCTGATTTTGAATGCCTCAAAAAAAATTCCAGCGGCATAGCATTAGGCTGCATTTACACTGGCAGATTAGCAGGCAGGATGGTTCCTCGTTCCTGAGAAGGGACGGGCCCAAGGCAGCGTTCACACACCAGTCATGCAGCAGCTCTGTGCCTTTGTGGATTTTTTTTTTTATGGTTTCCTTGCACAGTTATGGAAACAGCTGCAGGATTAAGTGATTGTGCAGGAAAACCATATAAAGACCTCAGCGGCACAGGGTTGCTGCGTATATAAAAAAAAAAACACAACTTGTGTGTAAGTGTAGCCCAACAAGCTAGGAAAATGCTCATTTGTAGCGTGAAATGATTTTTAAGCTTGCTTAATAATAATAATCACTCTCGACAGCACTTCAGCCTGTGCACACAGAACATGTGCTACCGAGAGCAATAACAGTCTAGATAGGCAGACCTTGTCTATGCGCATCAACAGGCTCGGAAATGACTGCTGAGCGGATCCGATGTAGCCGATCAGTGGCTAGTATGAATCCATGGGCTGGGTACGCACTTTTTGCGTTGCAAGCAATGTGATGGTAAGTGTCACACCAAACAAAGCTGAGATCGAAGTATCTAAAAGGTTCAAGTCCAAGTTTGGCTAAGTAGAATCATTCCATCTTGGGGAAGGTCCACACGCCCGGATTGTCTCACCCATATTATGGCAAGAATTCGCGTCTTGTTACCTGAACAGCGGCATATCTTCCCTGGTGGACTAGTGAACCTGCCCTTATTCTTCAATCACTTAAGATTTGTTATACAAGTTACTGGATATAGAGGCTGGTGTGGAATTCAAGTTTCTTCCAAGTCTTCTATAAGTTAAGGCACAACAGGCAAGAATCAAAAAAAAAAAATAAATCCCTTATAGGAATGGAAAGAGCGACTTCTCCTCTCTTCATTGAAGATTTTGATATCCGTGCGGTTTTCTATACAAGCAGTAGTGCTGAGTTATAAATACAATGTCAAAAATAATAGAGAACAGGCCCAAACCAAACTTTGTGGGGTCACCAAATATTAATTTCCATTCATCTGTTGAAAGAAAAGAGGAAAGAATTTTATTGTGATGCCATAGTGTGCTCATATATAAAGCGCTGTTCACATCCACGTCACAGGCTCCATCACGTGACAGATATTGCAGAGCGTCGTACATTCGTGTATAAAGAGAAGTCACATTGGGGGTTAAATGGAGCCTATGCAACCATGCGCAGAGAGAGAAGAGACAAATCCTTATATTATGTCGCATTGGTCAGCGGTAATGTGGGCTCTGTATTATTGCAGCTGTAATCAGAATGGAGCAAACGTTAGGGCCCCATACACATTAGAGAATATGCCGATAGTCTAATGTGTAGGGGAGGCCTCCAGACAACTGATTTAGAAGAGATACGGATCTGGCGTGTCCAATTTCGGACTGTCTCCTTTTGTTATCAGTAAGATAAGCCGCTAGGAGAATAGTTTGGCAAAAAGCACGAACGGTTCTGTATATGGGGGACTGAGGAGAACCATTGTTTGGCCGTCCGCTATCTATTGTGTATGGCAGGGTTCCCCAACTCCAGTCCTCAAGGCCCACCAACAGGTCATGTTTTCAGGATTTCCTTAGTATTACACAGGTGATAATTGCATCACCTGCACAGGCAATAATTCCATCACCTGTGCAATACTAAGGAAATCCTGAAAACATGACCTGTTGGTGGGCCTTGAGGACTGGAGTTGGGGAACCCTGGTGTATGGGGTCCCTTAGATCATAATGTTATAAGGTGATCTCAATGCAATTCTGTAGGACTGCGACAGGTACAGGTAACGCAGGAGGAACACAAAGTATCTTGCAGGCACCATGTCTGGATCCTGGCACTTAATATTGATCATCTGATTGCACAATAAACTTCAGGTGATGGCTGAAGCTCTGACCTAATGCCCAAGTACGTAACTGATAATGGGGGCAAAAAAAATCTACTGCATATAGTTTCACTGGAATGTAAGATGGCCGTAGTATCAGCAGACCGTCACAGATAACCCTGTCCTTTGAAGGGCACCGCTCCCTACACCTCTTATCTGAGGCAGTACTGTACACCTCTCACTACATTTTTGAGGATCTGAAGCTGTCAAAACTCCTGCCCCCACCGCTGTTAGGGCTCGTTCACATGACTATACATTGGATGAGTGCAACCCAATAAAAAAAAGGGATCGTGCTCAGACCAATGTTATTCAATGAAGCAGTGTAGATTTGCATGTTTTTTTCGGAGTCATTTTCGGCGTTAGTAAAAAAAATTACAGCACGCCACGATTTTACCCCGAAATCGGATGGATTCTAGAAAAAAAAAAATGGAAGCCATACAGACCATCAGTATGGCGTGTGATTTTTACATATATATTGCAGCTCTGTAAGATGGGAAACTAAATGGTCCTGTAAGATTAATAGCTGCTGAGTAAAAAATAAATGTTTTTATTTATATAGCGCCAACATATTCTGCAGCGCTTTACAATTCAGACAATATCATCACTGTCCCATTGGGGCTCAGAATCTACATTCCCAATCATTATGTCTTTGGAGTATGAGCGGAACCTGGAGAAAACCCACACGCACACGGGGAGAACATACAAACTCCTTGCAGATGTTGTCCAGGACCCCAGCGCTGCCGTGCTAACCACTGAGCCACTGTGCTGCCCGTAAAAAATGGATTGTATACGGATGACCAGTGAGAAAAAAGGTGTCCAGTGCCCCTGGTTGAGAATGGGACTGATATTTGTATACACTCGTGTGACCCCCGGCCTTAAAGTTGTTTTTCTTTTCAGCATTCTGCAGGTCTGTGTTAGAGACAGCCGGTATTCACCCTCCCCGTATCCAGTGATACGTTCTGCTGGCTGCAGCAGTGATGTCACGTCTAGCTATATACAGCACGAGCCCCCACACAGCCCCCTATATACAGCACGAGCCCCCCACCCAGCCTCCTATATACAGCACGAGCCCCCCACCCAGCCTCCTATATACAGCACGAGCCCCCCACCCAGCCTCCTATATACAGCACGAGCCCCCCACCCAGCTCCCTCTATACAGCACGAGCCCCCACCCAGCTCCCTCTATACAGCACGAGCCCCCACACATGCCCCTATATACAGCATGAGCCCCCACACATGCCCCTATATACAGCATGAGCCCAGGCAGTGGAGCATGTGGTTGGAGAGAAAATACGCTATGCATTGTAGAATATGTAGTTCTAGAAAATAAGGTGACCGGCAGCGGCGCACATGGTGGTGGTCACCCGAAGAGTGACAAGAATCCGTGAAGCAATGGGGAAAGCTAAAAAAGATACCGATGAGAGCACATTGGGGTGCGTTCTGCCTAATGATAGTATGATTTCTGAAAGACGCCATTTGGCATCGGACATCTCCTTAAGGCTGTGTGCCCACGATGCGTTTTTTAAGCGTTTCCGCAGCGGCAATTCCGCTGCAGAAACGCTTAAAAAACGCTTGGTAGAAGGCCTGCCATGTTCCCCAATGATAATCCGCATGTGCTTTGCACATGCTGCGGAAATTTCCACTGCGGATTATTATTGCAGAAAAATCTGCAGCACTACCAATTATTTTGCGGAAGTGCTGTGTTTTCGCCGCCATTGACTTGCATTGGAACGCATGGATTACGCATCACTGCATCTGCACATGCGGTTCAATGTGCGGATGGTACCCGGGTTTGGAGAAGAGGAGAATGTCCTCCGGACCCGGGTACCATAGTATCTGTAAAAAAAAGAATAAAATAAAAAAATATACATTATACTTACCTTCTGATGGCCCCCGGTGTCCTTATCCAATCCGTCCTGGCTTGCCAGCAGCTCGCGGTGGACGGACACCGGGGGCCATCAGAAGGTAAGTATAATATTTATTTTTTACCATTCTTTTACGGTCACACTATATAAATCCATGTCGGTTGCACGGATTTATATAGTGTGACCAAGTTGTCAAGCACTTTCCAAGTGATGCTAAAATCGCTTGGAAAGCGCTTGATAACCCGCACGCACAATGATATTCTTCGTATTTACCGTTATTATAGGATTGTAGAAACATCTGGATGATACTGAAGCTGCCGCCTGTAAAATCCAGCAGCACGTTTCCAATGCTCCATCCCTCTGTGCTTTTCCGGCGGAAATTCATGTAAGCCTGAGGAATAAAACATAAGGATTGGGTACTTAAATCAACATGCCCGATCCTTCTCTCCCGACAAGATCTGCCAGAGTCAGCTTCTCTAGGAGACCCATGACCATTAGATGATCAACCGGCTCCACCAAAATCAATGGGTTTAATCAACTTTAACCCAATGTTTTATGGTGGCCTTTTGACTGCTACTATCTCCAGAGATCCCTGGATTTCTGAATGTAAAATTTGCATTATAGTTCTTACAAAAAGATGGATGTAATTTTGAAATCACATCTTACCACTGATATATTTCCATAGTACATACTCAAATAAAAGTTTTAAGAACTTGACATTGTGGACAACGCCCGGCTATTTTGTGTTACTTGACATGAAATTCCCATCCCTTTGGGTAACCTCTCTCTATCTCTCCATATACCTTATTACTGGACTAGACCATTTGATCGGTAGTGAAGAAAGGAGGATATAATACGGTACAACCATCCAGGTTGATCAGTAGGTTACCTGTGGAAAGTATTTAATCAGTGTAATCGCCAGCTTTATATAGGAGAAGCAGAATAAGAACTGGAGCCAGCTCACTTTTCCAGCCACGGCCACAAACAGCATGGAAAAGGCAAACAGCCAGGCAACGATCAAGAAGACAACCGCCACTTTAGAGACCTTCTGGGCGCCTCGCTGCAAAGATCACAGAAGGCTGGAATAAGGACAACAGTTGTGCAGTACAATTTATTACATACGGGAAGGAGGATTATGCTTAGGAGCCATGGTTTAGTAGATAGAGCCTTCCTATACACTTGGGTGGTGTCTTGTACAGACCTTCTACAATGTAAGTCTATGGAGCATCAGAAGTAAGCTCCATAGACGCACATTGCAAAAGCGACCTCCGGTCCAGACAAAAACCCCTGTGTGATCTGACAAGTCCGAATTGCAGTCACACGAGTGGGAAGAGGATTGACGCATCGCTTGAAACCAGGGAACATGGCAATCGGTAAGTATTTAATTGCATTTACATTACATTGCATATACATTAAGACAAGTTTAGAGAAGATTATATTTCTTGTGAGTGCTTCTTTAATAAAAAAAATGAATGTATAAAAAAATAATTTCAGTCAACTACATTGCACCAAGCCGGATCTCCAGTTATTGTGGTGGTCTCACTGGGTCTTCTCCTATACAGCACGGCTGATGGGATGCACTAAGTTGCCCACTAGCAATTCTTCCCCCACAATCCTTAGAAATTTATTTCATAGGAAATTAGAGTTGCATTTTGATAGAGGCATAGACTAGAAGCTTACAAGTATTACAACCTGACATGGGCATTTATCAGGCAAATGTATGGACACTATAGGTGACGCAAGTATTTTTAGATTTATGGTAGAAATCTGGGAAAAAACACTTAAGGGGATTTTCTCTTTCAACAAACTGGACCCCAAATCCTTGCAGACATGTAAAATAGCAAAGCCAGATCGTACGTACCCTCCCCCGGTCCAGTCCTGCCACTGCTCCAGTCTCAGTGTTTTGGCAGCAACTAAGATATCACGTCAACACTGCAGCCAATCACTGAACTCAGCGGCTCTGCCAATGTAGATGGCACAGGCCGCTGAGCTCAGTGATTAGTTGCAGTAGTCACGGACAGCAGTCCTAATGGCACTGCTGCACCAATGTGAACAAAATCGCTGGTGGAGAGGCAATACCGGACTGGCAGGGAGGGAGTAATGCTGATTTTCTTTTTTTTTTTTTTTTTTACACACAGGATGCCTATACCATAAAAATGTAAACCTGGACAACTCCTTTAAAAAGGAGCGTCACCTCTCCTGGCTGGTCTATCTGGAAAATACTTGCATTCGCCATGGAATAACAATTCTGGAGTATCGGTTCTTAGACTCCGCATTGTGCCATACCGCCTGCAAATGTATGAATAAATTAATGACAGGTACCAACCTCCCTGTCAATAGAGCATGTCTGCCAATGTCAGCGCTGACTCGGGGTGTAGGGACATGCTATCCTGGTGAACTGTATATTCGTTACACTTTTAGCTTGGCTGACGACTCTCCCCACCTGCTTTCCCTTGACTGGTGGTCTGAACATTGGAGCTGGAGCACGTTCTATTCCCATATAGTCATGCATGAAACATTTTTTTTCCTAATCCCAGTTACTCTCTAATCCCTTCGTTTGGTTATATACTGTCATAATTAACCCATGTTAACTTATTTGCTTTTAGATAGAGTTAGGCTTTATATAAACACATATTTACGATGGTCAAGTGTCTCAGTAACATTTACCTGGACACCTGAAGATCGGTAATAACCAGCTGACAAAGGAATTTCAAGGACGTCAGCTAAAAATAATCTCCTCCTACTTACGTCATAAATACAGCACTGAATGATTGTAACCAGTGTTAGGAGCACGGCGTGCAAGCTAAAAAATACGTCATTGGCATCCACCGGAATGACACCGTTGGGGTAGATCTGAAGAAACTGCTCCTGTAACAAATAATTGCACATCTAGTATTGTGGATGTACAGAAGCAATGAATGAACAGCACAGAACACGTACCCTGACAAACGGGATCCAGAAGAGGCCGACGTTGAAGACACTATATGCAATAAAGCCGGTCAGATTTAACACCAAGAAGTCAAAGCTCAGGCCCACGACACTGAAATAAGCAGAAAGACACAAAAAAGTATATTATACATACATACACACAGTGTGAGAGACAGTATCTTTAAAAAAATAAATAAATAAATAAATCAAGAAAATCACATTGTATGATTTGTACATAATTAATTAGCATTTTATTGCATGAAATAAGTATTTTGATACAATGGTAATAGATAAACAGAACTTAATATTTGGTACAGAAACCTTTGTTTGCAATTACGGCGGTCAGACATTTCCTGTAGTTCTTGACCAAGTTTGCACACGCTGCAGCAGGGATTTTGGCCGCCTCCTCCATACAGATCTTCTCCAGATCTTTCAGGTTTCGGGGCTGTCGCTGTCCAACATTGAGCTTCAGCTCCCTCCAAAGATTTTCTATAGGGTTCAGGTCTGGAGACTGGCTCAGCCACTCCAGGACCTTGAAATGCTTCTTACGGAGCCACTCCTTAGGTGTCCTGGCTGTGTGTTTCGAGTCATTTTCATGCTGGAAGACCCAGCCACCACCCATCTTCAATGCCCTTACTGAGGGAAGGAGGCTGTTTGCCAAAATCACGTGATACATGATCCCATCCATCCTCCCTTCAATATGGTGGAGTCGTCCTGTCCCCTTTTCAGATAAGCACGCCCAAAATATGATGTTTCCCCCAGCATGCTTCACGGTTGGGACGGTGTTCTTGGGGTTGTACTCATCCTTCTTCCTCCAAACACGGCGAGTGGAGTTGATACCAAAACATTGTATTTTGGTCTCATCTGACCACATGACCTTCTCCCATGCTTCCTCTGGATCATCCAGATGGTCATTGGCAAACTTCAAACAGGCCTGGAAATGTGCTTGCATGAGCAGGGGGACCTTGCGTGCCCTGCAGGATTTTAATCCATGCCAGCGTAGCGTGTTTCTAATGGTAATGTCTGAGACACTGGGCCCAGCTCTCGGTAGGTCATTGACCAGGTCCTCCCATGTAGTTCTGGGCTGATTCATGACCTTTCTCAGAGTCATTCTTACCCCACGAGAGGAGATCTTGCCTGGAACCCCAGACCGAGGAAGATTGACAGTCATCTTGTGTTTCTTCCATTTTCTAATAATTGTGCCAACAGCTGTTGCCTTCTCACCAAGCCGCATGCCTAGTGTCCTGTAGCCTATCCCAGCCTTGTGCAGGTCTAGAATTTTGTCCCTGGTGTCCTTAGACAGCTCTTTGGTCTTGGCCACGGTGGAGAGGTTGGAGTGATTGATTTTGCACACAGGTGTCTTTTATACATATATTGAGTTCAAACAGGTGCAATTAATAAAGGTAATGAGTAGGAGGGCTTCTTAAAGAAAAACTAACAGGTCTGTGAGAGACAGAATTCTTGCTGGTTGGTAGGTGACCAAATGCATTTTATTGCATGAAATAAGTAATTTAATTATTTTATTTGAATATCATACAATGTGATTTTCTGGTTGTTATTTTTAGATTATGTCTCTCACAGGTGAAGTGTACCTACAATAAACATTACAGACCTCCATTTTTGTAGGTGGGAAAACTTGCAAAATTGGCAGTGTATCAAATACTTATTTTCCTCACTGTATGTATTTAAACTGATCAGAGCCAAAGTATCACAGCGCTCATCTCTGTTTCGATACGACAATCACACTTTAACCTCTTCTCGACATGGCCAATTTCCGTTTTTTTTTTTTCCTCCCCGTCTTCCAAGAGCCATAACTTTTTTATTTTTCTGTCCACAGAGATATGGGGCTTATTTTTTGGGCGACGAGTTGTACTTTTGAATGACCGCATTCATTTTACCACACAGTATACTGGAAAACGGGTGCGATAAAATTGTTTTTTGGGAATTGTTTTTATGGTGTACACTGCGTGGCAAACATGACCTCGCAAATAGGATTCTGCTCATCAGTACAATTACAGCAATACCAAACTAGTCCAGTTTTTTTTTTATTATTATTTTAGTGGTGAAAAAATTTTTTTATTAATTGTGTCCCATTTTCCGAGTCCGTAACGTCTTCATTTTTCAGTCGATGATGCTATGTGACGGCTTTTTTTTGCAGGGCGAGACATCAATTTTATTGATACCATTTTGGGATAGATATGAAATTTTGATCTCTTGTTACAGCGGCAACCCCCCCCCCCCCCCCCCAAAAAAAGCGTAATTTTTTGGCATTTTTGAATTTATTATTTTTTTTTGTTACGGTGTTTACGAAATCGGGTTATTTTTAGGTCTTGATAGATTGGGCTTTTCTGAACGTGGAGATACCATATGTGTATTTTTTAGTTTTTTCAATTATCTTTATTCTTTATTTTTAAAAGGGGGAAAAGGGAGAGGATTTGGACTTTTAGGTTTTTTTTAAATACAGTGAAAAGTTTAAAAAAAAAAAAGGTATTTATTAGTCCCCTTAAGGGACCTGACTTGTCAGTACAGGAATAAGCAACAAGAAAATGTGAAAAAACCCTTGCACGTGGCACAGAGACATGTTTCTGGGGGTACGAGAGAGGTAGATATATTTTAAATAGATCATCACCTTTTCCTTCTAAAGTTTGTAATAACTTGAGGGTAGAAAGACACAGACCAGGCCAGGAAATATATCCAGCCAATAATCTGCTCTATGACTTCCACTGCCAGGCTGTGGATCACCAGGAACCGGATCCTTGGTCTGGAAACAAGAAGGAGTTAAGAGGTTAAATTGTTATTGATATACAGGGAGAAAACTGCGGCATCCACATTTGGGGATCACATGTGACCTGATAGTGAAAGCTAAGCTGTTGGGCGGCTCAGGGCAAGGATATTCCTCAGTCCGGCAAAGACGTCAATTGTGGCCAAGAAGAGGACAGCCGAGGATCTCCGGCACAGAGCTCCACAAATCTGGACTTTCGATGTACCATAAATTGGATCTGTCACCAAATTTCACATTACAAACGGCATACATCAATCTTAGACCTGATAAGGCTGTTGTCTTTACTTTGAACATCAATGCCACCATGGCTTTATAATACTTTTTGAATGTTTTCCTACCGTATATATGAATGAGTTCGAGCTGAACTCATAAAATGCTCATCTTAATATCAGGATTA
The DNA here is from genome assembly GCF_046119375.1 of Phyllobates terribilis. NCBI lineage: Eukaryota > Metazoa > Chordata > Amphibia > Anura > Dendrobatidae > Phyllobates > Phyllobates terribilis. Next base: position 865,064,845 of record NW_027362762.1, read on the forward strand.
TCATAGTGTTATTCTGACAATAACTACACCAGCCACATCAGGTCTAAGCGATCTATTTAATAATAATGTATGCTGCTTGTAATGTGAAATCTGGTGACCGATTTGTTATGGAAAACATTCACTTTGGGAATGTAGAAATACCTTTAGGACTATAATGTTATTATAGGGGATGTCTTATAATTGTTCTTCAGGAGCACACTACTCCTTTGCCTCCTGTTTTTCTGCTTGTGGGGGGTGGTGCACTAATGAAGGCTGGCAGCATGGTTGCACAGCAGCCCGATCGGTGCCCTCTTCAGTGCCGACAGCTTTGCCTCTGCAGCATTAGTGGATCGCAACGATCCGATACAGCCAACTTCAGAGCAGCGCTTACAAGCATTAAAACAATGAGCTTGCAAGTGCTGCACTCTTTGCCTAGGAAGTCGACCACCTCTAATAGACTGGAGAGGTGGCCAGTAACCCAGCCAATGAGCAGTATGCTATAGAATTAAAAGCTGCTCGTTTTTACAAGGAGTTTGCAATTTTACCCTATTAACAAGATGACAATAGCCCTTTAATATGGTGTGTGCCACTATTTTTCTGAAAGTAATTCTTATTTAGTATCAGCTAATTAATTTACAGTCCAGATTTCCAAGTGTCAGCTTAGCTTTACCCCCTGCAGGCAGTTCAGTACCCTAGGTACCAGTTCCAGGTATGGATGTCATCTGTTCGGAGATCCGAACTTATAGATTAGTATCTTATAGTATTTACACAAAAAAATATCTAATAAGTGTGTACTTTGACGAGCCAATGGGCGACGTCAAATGACTGCCCATCGGCTAGATGTAAGCATATAGGCGCTTGTTTAATGGTGTCTTTAAACAGGCCGGCCTCGCTTCTATGCCCACAGAGTGATCATTAGCACAATCATTCTGATCGCATAGAATATCATTGTCCTCGGCAGCACATGTCCTGTTTACACTGGGCGATGTGCTGCCGAGAATGAAGATTTTTAAACAAGCTTAAAAATTATTATGTCACCCGATGAACAAGTGTTTTGCTGCCTGTTTACACTGGCCGATAATTGGTAAAAGATCGTTCTTAGGAACAGTCAGTGTAAATGCACGCTTAGGTATTTAACGGCAGAACACCAATACTAGTGTTACTGTTCACACAGCTCTAAAAATATTTCTTCCTGTGTGCAGTCCTAGTAAACAGTGCATCCAATATGAAAACAAAAAAGGAACAATAATATATATATTTTTTGCACACTTACCCATTTATTAGTAGGTGCACTCACCTATTCGTGTGGGAATTATTGCTGTGCAGATAAGCGGTGACCTGCCCCACATCTTCTGCCATCACACCGAAAACAGAATGAGACGAATTTGCTAACAAGATAATCTGAAGGAAAAGAGAAACGGAGAAAATGTAGACAAGATTTACACAGCAGCACAAAGTCCTTACATGGAAGTTTGGGATGGATACACTATAGGAGCATATACAGTGCCTACAAGTAGTATTCAACCCCCTGCGGATTTAGCTGGTTGACACATGCGGAATTAACTTGGCATTGTGACATTTGTACTGTAGATCAGCCTGGAAGTGGGAAATGCACTGCAGCAAATTTTGTTTTTGTTTTTTTTTTTTGTTTTTTTTTTTAAAACGTAAAAAGTTAATTCAGAGTGTCATTTATTATTCAACCCCTCAAACCTCAAGAATTCTGTTTGGTCTCCCTAAAGTATTAAGAAGTAGTTCAGGCACCAAGAATAATGAACTTCACATGTGTGGATTAAAGATCTCTTTTGCCAGCCTTTTCTGACTATTTAAGACCCTCCCCAAACTTGTGAACAGCACTCAGACATGGTCAACATGGGAAAGACAAAGGAGCATTCCAAGGCCATCAGAGACAAGATTGTGGAGGGTCACAAGGCTGGCAAGGGGTACAAAACCCTTTCCAATGAGTTGGGCCTACCTGTCTCCACTGTTGGGAGCATCATCCATAAGTGGAAGGCTTATGGAACTACTGTTAGCCTTCCACGGCCAGGACAGCCTTTGAAAGTGTCCTCCCGTGCCGAGGCCAGGCTTGTCCGAAGAGTCAAGGCTAACCCAAGGACAACAAGGAAGGAGCTCCGGGAAGATCTCATGGCAGTGGGGACATTGGTTTCAGTCTATACCATAAGTAACGTACTCCACCGCAATGGTCTCCGTTCCAGACGAGCCCGTAAGGTACCTTTACTTTCAAAGCGTCATGTCAAGGCTCGTCTACAGTTTGCTCATGATCACTTGGAGGACTCTGAGACAGACTGGTTCAAGGTTCTATGGTCTGATGAGACCAAGATCGAGATCTTTGGTGCCAACCACACACGTGACGTTTGGAGACTGGATGGCACTGCATACGACCCCAAGAATACCATCCCTACAGTCAAGCATGGTGGTGGCAGCATCATGCTGTGGGGCTGTTTCTCTGCCAAGGGGCCTGGCCATCTGGTCCGCATCCATGGGAAGATGGATAGCACGGCCTACCTGGAGATTTTGGCCAAGAACCTCCGCTCCTCCATCAAGGATCTTAAGATGGGTCGTAATTTCATCTTCCAACAAGACAACGACCCAAAGCACACAGCCAAGAAAACCAAGGCCTGGTTCAATAGGGAAAAAGTCAAGGTGTTGGAGTGGCCTAGTCAGTCTCCTGACCTTAACCCAATTGAAAACTTGTGGAAGGAGCTCAAGAATAAAGTCCACATGAGACACCCAAAGAACCTAGATAACTTGGAGAAGATCTGCATGGAGGAGTGGGCCAAGATAACTCCACAGACCTGTGCCGGCCTGATCAGGTCTTATAAAAGACGATTATTAGCTGTAATTGCAAACAAGAGTTATTCCACAAAATATTAAACATGGGGGTTGTATAATAATTGACCCACACTTTTATGTTTAAAATTTAATAAAATTCAACTGAGCAACATAACTTTTTGGTTTGTAAGATTTATGCTTCTGTTCATAAAACCTACTCTCGTTTGCAGTTTGAAGGCTCTAACTTATTTGCACCTTATCAAACCAGCTAAATCTGCAGGGGGTTGAATACTACTTGTAGGCACTGTACGTGACCGGATATTACGTAGGAGCACATGTATAAGCAGATACACTATAGGATTATAGTCCTGCTCATAGTTACTGGCACCCACGAAGTTTAAGTACATAATGTGGAATATCTCCGGAAAAAAATGAATCAAGTGAAGCAGTTTTTTTGTATAGAGCACTCGTGTTAAATATAAAAGAGCAAATGGCAAACAATAATAACAGAGTTCATTATAACGAGGTACATCAGATGTCCGTCATGATGCCCATTGTCTTATGGGACAAGATAGAGCGGCGTGCAGTGATATAGTATATACAGGAGGCCCATCAGAGCCCGAGAATTACCCCAACAGCACCAAATACAGTTCCCAGTATTGGCCGGTGCGCACTAAATGTCGCTGTTTAGAGGAAGTACAGTAATGGTCGGACGACACAGATTACAAGTGGTAAAGAAACAGAACAAAGATAAAATGTTGCTCTCTTTCCTTCCTGTTGCAGACTGATATCCTGCTATGCTTAGCAAATAACCAACATATATTAATTGAGTCAGCTGAATATGCTGCCCTATATAACACACACACATATATATATGCAGGTGCATCTCACTCAATTAGAATATCATCAAAAAGTTAATTTATTTCAATTCTTCAATACAAAAAGTGAAACTCATATATTATATAGAATCATTACAAACAGAATGATCTATTTCAAGGGTTTATTTCTGTTAATGTTGACGATTATGGCTTACAGCCAATTAAAACACAAAAGTCATTATCTCAGTAAATTAGAATACTTTATAACAACAGCTTGAAAAATGTTTTTAAAATCCGAAATGTTGGCCTACTGAAATGTATGTTCAGTAAATGCACTCAATACTTGGTCAGGGCTCCTTTTGCATCAATTACTGCATCAATGCGGCGTGGCATGGAGGCGATCAGCCTGTGGCACTGCTGAGGTGTTATGGAAGCCCAGGTGGCTTTGATAGCAGCCTTCAGCTCGTCTGCATTGTTGGGTCTGGTGTCTCTCATCTTCCTCTTGACAATACCCCATAGATTCTCTATAATAGATTCTCTATGGGGTTAAGGTCAGGCGAGTTTGCTGCCAATCAAGCACAGTGATACTGTTGTATATAAACCAGGTATTGCTACTTTTGGCAGTGTGGACAGGCGCCAAGTCCTGCTGGAGAATGAAATTTCCATCTCCAAAAAGCTTGTCGGCAGAGGGAAGCATGAAGTGCTCTAAAATTTCCTGGTAGACGGCTGCGCTGACTTTGGTCTTGATAAAACACAGTGGGAACCTACACCAGCAGATGACATGGCCCCCCAAACCATCACTGATTGTGGCCTCTCCACTCTTCCTCCAGACTCTGGGATCTTTATTTCCAAATGAAATGCAAAATTTACTTAGTGTGTCAGTGACTACCTTCTGGACATCTGTCAAGTCAGCAGTCTTCCCACTGATTGTGGAGCCTACTGAAAAGAGACTAAGAGACCTTTTTAAACGCTTACGAAGCCTTTGCAGGTGTTTTTTGTTAATTATTCTAATTTACTGAGATAATTACTTTTGTGTTTTCATTGGCTGTAAGCCATAATCATCAATATTAACAGAAATAAAAACTTGACATAGATCACTCTGTAATGACTCTTTATAATATATGTGTTTCACTTTTTGTATTGAAGAACAGAAATAAATTAACTTTTTGATGATATTCTATGAGATGCACCTGTATATGTTAACAGCTATAAATGTTAATAACTATAATGTGATTAGGTGATAAATGTTGCTTAGGAGATAACCCTATAAAACATTATGTATAACCCTTGCACAGGATAGATAATAAATGTATGATCACTGCTGATCCCCCAACAGATTAAAGAAGTCCCCTATGTGAATGTAGCAGTAGTGAGCATGTGCGACCATCGTGCCTATAGCCAGCACATGAAGCAGTGGTCGCACATGCTCACTGCTGCTCCTTCATATGGGGGCCCTCATGATCAGTGGGGGGGGGCCAGAGTATTTATTACCCCTCCTGTGCAAAGGTGATAATTGTTGCTTATGGGACAACCCATTAAAGTAGACAGGTGCACCCAGATATATGGGAGTCACGCCAAATTTTTTAGTTTTTAAAATTTTGAGAGCATCTGTAAATTCATTCACATTAGTGAATATTTATCAAAACTACTGTTTGCCAAATGCGGAGTATGTATCCTGTGAATAATGAGAGCTGGAGTCTGCCTGGTTCCTGTAGGATACAATTCTCTCAATGTGTTTAAACCCCACAACGCTGGCACTTCACCCGGCGGTGCCAGACGTACGCTGCACATTACTTACTTCTGCTGGAAGACGAACAATTGTGCTGTTCTTTGAAGAATACGTAACGTTGAAAGTAAAAAGAACGGTTTCATTCAATGGAGCACTGCAAAAACAAAAAACATTCACATAAAATATCACTGCGGGAAAAGTTTATGAGCAAAAATATTCAGGTCATCAATATAGGCTTTCTAATAACCCATTTGTTCAAGCAGTGGACAATACCCAGCGCACCAGTGAGTTCTCCAAGACCCTAAATGGGACAACACATCGGTCTCCTCCAATTAAAAAAAATTACTCAAAGGGGTATTCCCATCTCCAACATGTAGTCGGTGTAATAATAATAATAATAGCATTTCCAGAACACTTACTCTACAGTAAGGCTTAGGTTTTTCATGCTTCCATTTTCTATGGTCACAACGTCTGGGATAGAAATCATGTTCTCAGCATGAAGCCCGGCCGATGATGGGGGGCCGTCAGCACCTGCAACTCAACAACATGTTCTCAGTGCCAACGTCCAGCAATGAAACAGTCTGCAGCTATCGACGGGTTAATTCAGGACCACTCACCACAAAATACTAATAACCTGAGTAAGAAGAGGGCGAGTATTGTAGACTTTGGATTTAGGGTCACCTCCATGGCTGTACGGCTCGGTCTGAGCTGTGGAGAAGAAATTACCATTGCACGTTATTAGAAGTAGACCCCCGACACCCAACCTAATCTAGAAGTACCCGATGCTTCTAATAGACGCTTACATTACATCGATTCCTACTGTACTTAAAGGGGCTGTCCATTATTGATAACACTGTACCAATGGGCTAGGGGGGTGGGAAAAAAAAAGAAGCTACGGATCTTCCAGACCAGCGCCACCACTGGAATCAACATCCGGACCGGTGCTGCAGCATCCAGCGAAGGCATCACATGAGCGTTGCAGCCAATCAGTCGCCGTTGATCACCTGCAGTGTTCACATTTCGTCCCTACCAGGACCCGGTGTCAGCACCCGGCATACCCAGGCAAGTGCTGAGGCCGCTGCACTTGAGGGGTCCACTTGATACAGATTCCCATTGGCATTATTCAACGTATATCCACCATCATCCATGCACGCTACATGTATGGAGTGGGTTCAGGAGCTGAGCCTGCTCCATACAGCACGGCTGTGTTATACAGCCAGCATCAGTAGTAGCTAGCTTTGACCACAATGCGATTGTACTTTGCCAATGGCATTTTCATGGCATCGAGGAGCGGTAACGCCCAGTTGTCCATACGTTTCTAGGAGGAATAACAGAGGAACAGCACCGAGTTATAAGAAAAGATGGAGTTTGCCTTTAAATACATGTGATTACCACGTGAGTCTGATAGACTGGATGGCATTATTGCATACATGATTAGCCTGCAGCCAGTCACACAGCCGCGTCCAGACCGCTGCGACCTGTCGCGCATTTGCGATCGCATAAAAAATATACAAAATCCAACATTACATTTTTGGAGGCTATTGCAAAACGTCAACTATGGGTGTCCCTCGAGTGCTGGACACCAGGGTGACGTACTCACAGCCGTCATCTGAGGGGTCCAGGTCCTAATAAAGGGGTTTTCTGCTCCCTGCACTATAGTATATTTAAATAAAGCAAACTCAGCCTTACTCACCCTCCCCAGGTCCAGTGCTCAGTCTCCCCTGCTGCTCCTGGTGTCTATTATTGCCTGCAGCACTGGTGTCACATCAACAGCCAATCAGTGAGCTCAACGTGGCTTGTGCTGTCTACTCAGAGTTCAATGATTGGCTGCAGCGCTGTTTTTAAAAAAAAAAAAAAAACACCTGTGGACAGGAATTTACAAAAGTGGAAAACCTCTTTAGGACCTGTAAATATCTAGTTATGCCACTGGGTGAGGGGCAGGGATGAGAGCTCAGTACTGCCCCCTCACACTACCAGGTCAGTAGGGCACAAGCAACTGCAGAAAAAAGTCCCAATACCATGACGTCACGTGCCCAGCCCCTCAGCCTATAGACTGTGCACTGTCACTATGGCGGACACTGACCTGTGCGCCCTCCTCGTCTATCAGCAGACCGGCCACTCCGTGCACCTCACTAAGTCCTCAATTGTCAATGTAGTCAGCAAGCCCCGCCTTCTTCCTTGTTTACCTCGTGACACGGCGGCAGAGGAGAAGCCTGGCTCAGGTCTGTCCTTCAGGCGCCATTTTTATGAAGTCAATTTTTGTATGCAATTGAATGGCTGAGTTTCAGGAAAATGGCGCCTGTACTGGGGACATTAAAGTTAGCGACGTCTCACTTGTGGTAACAGTGGGCAGAGCCGCTGTCAGTGACTCTGTCTTATGCTAATACTACAGATGGATCTCGGAAAGGACTGCTTGGTTCTGGGCATTGATGTGGGCACCAGTTCTGTGAAGGCCGTGTTAGTGGAGCCCGCATCCCGGGAGGTGCTGCATAGCCAGAGCCGGGACACAAGAGCCGGGCTGCAGAGCGAGTGTGGAGCCCAGGTGAGGCTGGAGGCTCCATGGCTTGCTGGGAATTGTAGTCCTTCAGATGCAGGAGAGTGACAGGTCTATGCAAACCTATATCAGGACATTGCTCCCTCTGTGACTTGTCCTTCATAGATACCCACCTTTTTTGCTCAGTGACATGGACATCAAACAATTGATATTTTTTATATATATATTTTATCTAAATTCATGTATTTTGGGCTAAAGAACAGTTTTACAATTAGGATCGTTAAAAGTTTTGCACCATTTTGCCTTTACAAATTCTTTTTTTTCCAGCGCATTCAACTTTGATGTGGTCTGTGGTCATAAATCAGCTGAGAGGAGCGCAGAAAAAGAGGACACAAGAGTTACAGTCTCTCCTGTCAGAATGAGCTCACTGATGGATTTTCAGTTAACTCATTCTGCAGCCTGCAATAGACAGCAGCTATAGAAGGCACATGGTGCAACATTTTTAATGAAACCCAAATACAAACATGAATTTTATCCAAGAATACCTACATTTAAAGTGTGACCGCTGTTTTAATTTTTGTTTCATAAATCAATAGTACACATGAAAATAAACAACTTTGTCATATACAGCACAGACCAAAAGTTTGGACACACCTCATTTAAAGATTTTTCTGTATTTTCATGACTTTGAAAATTGTACATTCACACTGAAGGCATCAAAACTATGAATTAACACATGTGGAATTATATACTTAACAAAAAAGTGTGAAACAACTGAAAATATGTCTTATATTCTAGGTTCTTCAAAGTAGCCACCTTTTGCTTTGATGACTGCTTTGCACACTCTTGGCATTCTCTTGATGAGCTTCAAGAGCTAGTCACCGGAAATGGTTTTCACTTCACAAGTGTGCCCTGTCAGGTTTAATAAGTGGGATTTCTTGCCTTATAAATGGGGTTGGGACCATCAGTTGTGTTGTGCAGATGTCAGGTGGATACAATGCTGATAGTCCTACTGAATAGACTGTTAGAATTTGTATTATGGCAAGAAAAAAGCAGCTAAGTAAAGAAAAACGAGTGGCCATCATTACTTTAAGAAATGAAGGTCAGTCAGTTCGAAAAATTGGGAAAACTTTGAAAGTCTCCCCAAGTGCAGTTGCAAAAACCATCAAGTGCTACAAAGAAACTGGCTAACATGAGGACCGCCCCAGGAAAGGAAGACCAAGAGTCACCTCTGCTTCTGAGGATAAGTTTATCCGAGTCACCAGCCTCAGAAACCGCAGGTTAACAGCAGCTCAGATTAGAGACCAGGTCAATGCCACACAGAGTTCTAGCAGCAGACACATCTCTACAACAACAGTTAAGAGGAGACTTTGTGCAGCAGGCCTCCATGGTAAAATAGCAGCTAGGAAACCACTGCTAAGGACAGGCAACAAGCAGAAGAGACTTGTTTGGGCTAAAGAACACAAGGAATGGACATTAGACCAGTGGAAATCTGTGCTTTGGTGTCATGAGTCCAAATTTGAGATCTTTGGTTCCAACCACCGTGTCTTTTTGCGACGCAGAAAAGGTGAACGGATGGACTCTTCATGCCTGGTTCCCACCGTGAAGCATGGAGGAGGAGGTGTGATGGTGTGGGGGTGCTTTGCTGGTGACACTGTTGGGGATTTATTCAAAATTGAAGGCATACTGAACCAGCATGGCTACCACAGCATCTTGCAGCGGCATGCTATTCCATCCGGTTTGCGTTTAGTTGGACCATCATTTATTTTTCAACAGGACAATGACCCCAAACTCACCTCCAGGCTGTGTAAGGGCTATTTGACCAAGAGGGGGAGTGATGGGGTGCTACTCCAAATGACCTGGCCTCCACAGTTACCAGACCTGAACCCATTCGAGATGGTTTGGGGTGAGCTGGACCGCAGAGTGAAGGCAAAAGGGCCAACAAGTGCTAAGCATCTCTGGGAACTCCTTCAAGATTGTTGGAAGACCATTTCCGGTGACTACCTCTTGAAGCTCATCAAGAGAATGCCAAGAGTGTGCAAAGCAGTCATCAAAGCAAAAGGTGGCTACTTTGAAGAACCTAGAATATAAGACATATTTTTGGTTGTTTCACACTTTTTTGTTAAGTATATAATTCCACATGTGTTAATTCATAGTTTTGATGCCTTCAGTGTGAATGTACAATTTTCATAGTCATGAAAATACAGAAAAGTCTTTAAATGAGAAGGTGTGTCCAAACCTTTGGTCTGTACTGTATCTTATCAGAGAAATCTGCTTCTTTCTCCTCCTGGACTGATCATTTACTCTCTATTCATGGGTAATATCTGAATTCAACGAAGACAGAGTTTCCCATTACTGAGATAGAAGATGGCAGTTGGTGCTTTTGAAATTTTATGGAGAAGGAAGGAGTTGGAGGCAAACACAGACATTTTACTGCAAGCTGTCCTGAAGCTACAGTTACAGTTCTCCATAGAAGTTCATGAGCATCAACTGCCATATTTTATGTCAGTAATGGGAAAGTCTGTACTTGCTGAACACAGATTTTACTCTTAGGCCTGGCCCCACTATCAGTATTTGGTCAGTATTCAGTCAGTATTTTTTCTCAGGAGTGGGAGCCAAAACCAGGTGAGGAACAATTTGAGAAAAGGTATAATAGAAACAAGTCACCAATTCTGCATTTATCACCCACTCTGGGTTTTATCTACCACTCCTGAGAAAAAATACTGACCAAATACTGATAGTGGGGCCGTGGCCTTAAATTGAGAATTAAGGGTAAAAGCCAAACCAGAATCTCAGTTTGCAGACACAGTATTTTGGGGTATTGTCCTTGATCTGCAAATTATGATTCTGGTTTGGCTTTTATCCTAAGTCATGTGATAAGGCTCGTTAATGTGCCAATATTGACTTTTAGGATTGCTACTACCAATAGGTGGCACTGGAGTTCTAGTTCTCTTCCTCTCTGAAGAGACAATTTACATATTTAATTTCCCAAAGCAGCATGCATGGCATATGAGTCTCCTCACATTGACATGCCAAGCTTGTCACTCTCCACAAGCAGAAAACTTTACCCCTTAGATGCCAGTCTTAAGTCTGTCATACAGCCAAATCAGATCTCATGATTTGCACTGATGAGGTACTACACCCCGAAACACCGTGTCTGCAAGTTAAGAGTCATATTGAAAGGCTCATTAAAGGGTCGATAATGACTTTTAGTATTGCTTCTTCCAATAGGTGGCACTAGAGTTCTAGTCCTCTTCCTCTCTGAAGAGGTGATTTGTATCCTTCAGCCACGGCCCCACTATCAGTATTCGGTCAGTATTTTTTCAGTTAGTGCTGGCGCCGTCCATGATATTTGAATACTGCTCCCGACAAGCGCTAGGTTTGAGGGGCGCTGATAAGATATATTACAAAGTTTTTTTATTTTCACATCTATTAATGATTTACAAAAGTAAATTTAAAATGACTGATACTCTTTGGGAGCTTTTTTTTTTTAATTCCTTAAAGTTGGACAACCTCTTTAACATAAGTTGTGTGCGACTATAATTTGCTCGTGATACGTCTGCAGCTTGGTTTTGTTTTTTTACAGTAAAGTATCCTGTTTGTAATAGTCGCGGACAGCAGGCTGCAGAGTAATCGCACCCCTTTTTTGGTGATGTGATTTGTATGAGACGTAGAAGATAGAACACGGACACACATGGGGTTATTCCGTTTTCTTTTGCGGATCAGCAAAAAAATAAATGGAGACCCTTTTTTGATACTATTTACAGATCAAACTCACCCATTTAAATCAGTTAAAAAAGACTGGAAGGCACATGAAGCTGTTGAGTTCAGGTCAGAAGACCCAAGAACGATCTGATCATCGCAGTTTGTATTAGAACCGTGAATGTCGGCTGTGTGAAACCTGACTACGCGTCCATTCACACTACTGTAATCGCCCACCCTTGGCCGCAGGTCTCCGGTCCGGAACTAACAGCCTTGTATCTGCCTCTGAGAATGATACTTCAGGCTAGAAGACCCATAATGGGGCCAGGCATTGAAGCCCAAAACACGGACGGTAAAATAGGGCACCCTTAGTGGCGGCTTCCAATGTCATCATGTAAACTAACTTCATCAGCATCTAGGATTCAATCTCAGAATTGTCTGCAGCAAATCATTCGTGTGAGAACATGTCCCTAGCAATGACCCGCAGCTCTCATTATATTATGGTACACCTCATCAGTATGCTAAAAACGGAAACAGTGGGATAATGGCTTTAATTTTAATCAACGGTAGATACCTTGTCATTTGATTTGGGACTGCATACACATGACAAAGATGTTCTGCAGGAGCTGTGCTATGTGGCCTGACCTTAGTCAAAAGCAAAATGATCATTAACAATACTTTATCTATGTGGAGCTGAGATCAGACCAACGTTACCTTTGTCCAGGATTAAATAATTAAAAGGAACCTGTCACCTCCACAAACACAGATACCAAGGTAATCTGTAGGTAAATAGTGTTTAATCCTGTGTAGCCAGGTACTGGAGCAGGGCCTGCAGGGAGAAAATGAACTTATATCCTCTCTGCAGCCGCTCATTGAAGCGGTGCAGGGAGCGGATACAACCACCGCTCACTATACAGTAATCACTTCCCCAGTGCTCTGAGTGACAGCCAGCTCTGCACTCACACTCTGCGTATACACACGCCACAGAACTGACTGTCAATCAATGTACCGGGGAGTTATTACAGCCGCACTCACTGTGTAGTGATCGATGACAGTTCAACGCCCCGATGACTGAAAGCAAGCGGCTGCAGGGAAGATATAAGTTCACTTTCTCCCTGTAGCCGCTGCTCCAGTGTACGGCTAAACATGATTTAAATGCTATTTATCTGTTGCTAAATATCATTTCTGGAGGTGACAGGTTCCCTTTAAAAATGATAATGATTAGTTGATCTGTCCTAAATTGGAAAGTTTTAGGGTTCCTTGCCAGCATAAAACATAACCTTAAGGATATGTGCACACGGGGAAAAATGGCATAATCTGCAGTGACAAAACCTACTGCATACTTCATTGAAAAATGCTGCCGTTTTAACCCTTTGCATTTTTTAAAAGGGAGAGAATTCCTGGGGAAATCTGCAGCACATATCGGCATGCTACAGATGTCAAATTCACAGCGCCGCTCATTTTATACTGCAGATTTTCTCCTTTTTGTGTGATGGAGATTTCATAAAATGTGCTGTAAAATGTAGGAGATTTCAGTTTCACCCCCGTCTGTGTACACCCGAAGCATGTGAATGACTGATCATTAAAAAGTATTAAAATATAGGTAAGTATTATAGGTATAGTAAGAGTTAATAAGATACAAAAAAAATCAGTACTCATCTGTGCATATCCCTACCGTGATGGCGTGCTGTACACACGTTACCGCTGCAGCTAATCTCTAGGAATAGTGTTCATGTGCCATACATGCTAGCTAAGCAGAGTGACTGGCTGCAGTGGTTACATGTAGACGGGTACTGAACCATTTTTTTTAGATTCTGCACAACCCCTCATAAATTGAGATCTCACTGTTGTACATTGTTGTCTTCAGGGAAAAGAACAAGATGTCTGTCGGATAATCCAGGCTCTAAATGATTGCTTGACGGCTGTACCCAGAGAAAGGCTTCGTAAAGTCTCACGAATCGGGGTGTCTGGACAAATGCACGGAGTCTTATTTTGGAGAAGCGGCCAAGGTGTAATATCTGGGTGATATTGATATGTATTTTCCCTTTTTTTCCGCTTTTATCATAATGAAGTTGATTGGAAAAAGGCTTTCCGGCATGTAAAACCCATTTTCTAATATCCTATAAGGTAATTCCGGAAGATAAAGGGGTTTCCCACTGCGGTACAACTTATTAATGAGCCCAGGGATGTGAAAAAGAAATATTTTTTAGCCTTTTTTGTGCTTTTAGATCCTAGTAAGGGTAAGTGCTCACAACTTATTTTTCGGGCAGGTCCACTCCAAAACCAACCAGAAAAGGCACCCAGAAAATGCTGAAAGGAATTAACATGTGATTGTCTATGTAAAATCACTTAAAGAGGTTGTCCACTACTTTTTCACTGATGACCCATCCTTAGGATAGTTCATCAATGTCTGATCGGTCGGGACCCAACACCCAGCGTCCCCGCTGATCAGCTGTTATAGTTTACGGCCGCCGGCCTGAAATGCTCAATTGTGGAGCTGCTCCATCTTCTGATATTTTCCGAGGCGGGGAACTACACATCATCCTCCCCATATGGATTTGAATAGGAGGCGGATGTGCAGTACCCAGTCACGGCCACTATCAGAAGACGGAGCAGCTCCACAATTGAGCATTTGTGGCCACCTCCGTGAACAGCTGATCGGCGGGGGGGTGCCAGGTATCAGACCCTGACCAATCCGACATTGATCACCTATCCCAAGGATAGGTCATCAATGAAAAAGTAGTGGACAACCTCTTTAAGTAAAAAAGATGTTGGAAAAAAGCTAAAAAAAAAAAAAAAATACTCAACGCTCATAGCATCGAAAAAGTGCTCAGAAAATGACCCAAAACCACTAAAAAAGAAATTTCAGCAAAAAAAAACAAAAACCTAGGCGTTTCCTGAAATACAGTACATTTCTTTTTTCTTTTTCAAATGAATGTTTTATTGGTTTTACAATAGAAAATATACAACAGTAAACAAATAAGGAAAATGGAAGAAAGTCGTGTGCAAGTTTCTCAACATTTGTATTGATTAAACATATAAGTTTGTATAGAAACTTGACAATGGTGTGTACTTTTGTCTTATAAGAAAATACTCATGTATGAGGATCAATAGAGAAAAGAGAATAAAGGAAAAAGAAGGAAGGTTTAGTGGTTGACCATGGAAATCAAACACATCGTGGGAAAACAATTGGTGCTCATGAGGTTTATGATGTCAACGGATACAAATGTCTCAAAATAATCCTCTATGACAGGGAAGATAAAAAGGTTTCCCAGTGAAACCATTACCATTCATGGCTATCTCTTCTTGAGTTTAAGCTATTAACATTTCCATAAGTTGGATCATCGCAACTTCAGCAAACCATTCCTCTAATGATGGAAAGTCTGCTGACCTCCAGTGACCGGGAGTTACTGTCTTTGCAGCTTGGTGGAGATGTCACAACAATGATTTTTTTATCGCCATATCTGAAAAATGGAAACATGTATATAAAAATACCACTTCTGGCTTCTTGGGGATTCCCACCCCAGTTTCCTTCAGAATAACCTTTAAAAGGGGTGGTCCGGCACCTAAAATGTATTTTCTAATATCTATCCTTACACCCTAACCACTTTTGTAACTTGCTTTATTACACAATACCCTACACTTCTCCCCGTCTCAAACAGGACGTCACAGGAAGCTGGGGCTGCTCTCACTTCACAAAGCATCCATCGCCCCTCCTGGGACAGGACATCAAAGGGGGCAGTGCTGCAGTTATTCACTAGTTTCTTATATCGCTGCCCTCTCTGAAGACATTATTGATCCTGGGTGATGGATGCTGTGGGAGATGTGAGTGCAGCGCCGGCTCTCTGCTCCTATCTCCACCATAGCTTCCATGAAAGAAGATGTCGTCGGGGCAGAGATAGGAGTGTGTGACACCAACACCGCCCCGCAGCTTCTAGCACCGCCCTCAAACAAATTGTCAGCAGGGGGCGGCACTGGTGTCACTCACTTCTATATCCGCCCCCTGACTGTTATGATCTGCTACAAGCACTAAGGAAAGACAGGAGATCTGTCCCTACAATAGAACTACGCTAGATCCCTACAATGTAACGGGGAACCTGATCCTGCGATCAGACCCGCTAAAGTCCTCTGCTAGTCTGAACGAAGACCTATAGATGTGAGGGAGGGATCCCTACAAGAACTAGGGACTGGGAGAAAGATTGACACCTCCTAGCAGAAATTGTAGCAGTAAAAAGACAAACAAACAACATAGAACATAGAGGTCCAAAGAATTAGCTAAACTGACTGAGAAAGGTAACAAAGCACCTGGCTAGCTTAAGAGTAGAAATTACAATGAAATCCAGCATGGCCAGAAGCGCGGAGCTGGATTAAATAGGCAAAAAGGTCATGTGACCAGCAAAATAGAAAAAACCTAACAGGAGAGTTCTAACACTGACAATGTCTTCTTTCTGTTAGAAGCTATGGTGGCAGCGGAGATAGAAGCACAGAGCCGGTGCTTTACTCACATCTGCCACAGCGTCATCACCCAGGATCCAGGACTTATTTAGAGAGGACGGCGATGTAAAAAAACTAGTGAGTAGCTGCATCTCTAACCCCTGATGACGTCCTATTCCAGGAGGGGCGAGTGGACTCTGTGGGGAGTGAGTGCAGCCCCAGCCTCCTGTAACATCACATTTGAGACTCCTCTCAAACGAAACATCACATTAAGTGAAAGTGAAGTAAATAAAAACACTTATAAGGATTAGCTACATAGGGAGAAGTGTAGGGTACTGTGTAATAAAGAAAATTTAAAAAGTGGTTACGGTGTAAGGATAGATAGATAGATAGACAATACATTTTAGGTGCAGGACCACCCCTTTAATGAATCCCTCCCAGAAAGTTCCCAAGACTGGGCATGACCATCAAATATGTGTCTTTGTCCCCTTATTCCCCCCCCCCATTTATGTAAGACAGTGGGAACTCAATACTACATTGAAAACATTTTAGAACTTGTTTCTTGTGCTTTAGTTGCGATTATAGATTCATGGGATAGGTGACAACATCTAGCCCACTGCCCCTCTGTAAGTTTTTGTTGTAATTCGGTCTCCCAAGCCTTACAATAGGGAGGGAAATATTCTAAGCCTGGAGATGGCGTGCGAGGGGCCAGTGGGGTCAACACACAGCCTTTCAAAAGGGGACAAAATGTCTTCTTTTTGAAAAACTGTGCAATCATCCCTGCCTGAAAAAGCCGTCATGTGCACATAACTTTTTTATAGCTTTGGCTAACAAATACATTGAAGGGGTTGTCCATGACTTAAAGGGTTATTTTACAGGTTTAAAGATAAATTTACTGAGCTGAGTAGCTGGACCACCAATGATCCCGAGAACAGGGCTCTGGAACCCAGGAATTAGGCTCTGCAGACCCCCATCTCGAGTGAAAAGAAGGTGCTTATTCTCCAGCTTCGCTCCATTCACTATCATTGGGGCTGGTGGATAAACCCGAGTACGACGCTTCAGCCGTCCCATAGACAATGAATGAAGAGGAGGTCGAACTTGTGCTCCTCCATTCTCAATGGGGCTCTGGTTTCTCGGTTATACGGGATTGCTTGAGCTGTTTTATTGGGGATTATTTCTGATTTTGGGAGTAATCCTCTAAAAGGAACCTGTTAGGCAATTCATGCTACCCAAACCGCAGGCAGCATGAATCTCTACTGATAGTTCAAGTCTGCAAGGAAAAAATAAGCAGCATGTGCATGAGATATTTTGCTGGTGCTGTAAAACTCTGGGTTTTCTTACCCTTGAATCTTGCTGGTACTTTAATATGCAGAACTTTTTACCCTTTAAAAAAAAAGAAAAAAAGCTCGTCAGGCAAACACGTTTTTTTTTTTTTAACCCTTGAAAAACACACGGTAAAAAACGCAACATATAAACAAGCCCCCAATGTTAGTGGATGTGTTAATTTGTGAAGCTCTGGCGCTCCTCTGCAATCAGGACGGGATCTATATATCTTTCTATTTTGTTAGGATGTCATTGGATTAATAGCGAAAATCTCAGGGTCTTTGAGCCAAACGAAGTCAGCCGACTAGTGACCTGGGAAGATGGACGATGCACTACAGATTTCTTATCCTCCTTACCGCAGCCGCAGTCCCATCTGAACGTGGCATCAGGGTTCGGCTGCACTACTATATTCTGGTATTTAAAGAACAGGTAAAATATACAGTTATAGCAGAAAAGATGCTAAATTGAAAAATGTGTCAAAAAGCAAAAATTCTAAGAATGTGAATTGGTACCATAGTTGTTGCAGCTGGCAAATGTTTGACTATAGGGATATAAAGATGTTTTTCGAGTGCAGTAAAGTAACCTTTTTTCTGGATTACTGGTGACTGGTTATAGTTAAATCCTACCTGCCCTTACAGAAAACCTGTAGAAAAGCTTGGTCCTGCTGACCTCATCGTTTTCATCCAGTTAAAACTGCTTTTTTAAAAATCGAATTCTCATACACTATAATTCGCCGTCCACTCGTTTTGAAATGCTGTTCCTTCTAATCAGCATGCTGCCAGCACTCTAGGTTTAGGAACTTCCTTTCCCACCACTTGCAAGTATGAATTCCTCCTGCTGGACATAATAGCAGAAGCAGAGAGATAAAGACCAGCCTACGTCCTTTAATCAGTCTCTGTCTCTGCTGCTAGGGACTGATTACACCTGACAACAGGCAGGGGAAAGCGCCTTAGACAGAAGGGAGACACCTAGTGGTCAGTACTTTTGGATTGATTTTTTTTTTTAGCGGTAAGACAACATAACTTGTAAGTAAAGTGATTTGCAGACTGTCTACTTATAACATCATATGAGATTAAGTTGTCTGAATGTGCAGAGACGATTTAAGGTTTTAGCTAATAGTGTTCCTTCCAATATTTCCAAGTCTTAGGACTCTCATTGAAGATGATTTAGGCCCTGTTTACATTACGTTTCTAGCCTATATTGGAGGTATATGTCAGGAGGGTGTCCACTGATAGACTGTCATTTTAAAAATGCCGTATCGTGCTTTTGTATGCTTTCTAGTCCTAGGGATACATTTGGCATTTATGTTGAGCACTTGATGTGAAGAGGGCCTTAAAGGGAGTCTGTCACTGGGTTTTTGCCTCTTAATCTGAGAGCAGTTTGATGTAATGGCTGAGACCCTGAATCCAGCGATGTCTCACTTACTGGGCTGCTTGCTGTAGTTTTGATAAATTCACTTTTATGAGCAAGAGGCTAGTAAACCTGCTGCCATGTAATCCTCTCCATATTCATCAGCACTGTATAACCCCGACCCCACCACTGATTGGCTGCTTTCTCTGCACATAGTCAGAAAGCTGCCAATCAGTGGTGGCGGTGGGGTTATACAGAGCTCTGCATTCAGCAACCTGGTAGATCTGCAGCAGAGAAAACTTTTTATCAAAACTGCAGCAAGCAGCCCAGTAAGTGACACATCGCTGAAATCAGGGTCTTTGTCCCTACATCATACTGGTAGCAAAGACCTGATGGCAGATTTCTTTTAAAGGAAAACACCATTTTTGAACAATGTACAAAACTGCATTGTACATAAAATGCTGGTTTATTTTCCTTATGGAAGTAATATGATTTTATTACTGTATCTGTTGTAGGAAGATGTATAAACAGTAGAAAGACTATCATGGGGGGGGGCATCAGTGTAATGGCCATAACAGTGTGATCTCACCACGATATAAGACGGCCGGGTCACATGAAACTCCCTTTGTGTCCTAAAGGCAAATGCCAGGAATCCGCAGGACTGCGGCTGTGTCACATGCTTTTTACAGTCCGGGATTTATACCGTTCCTGGGATATCAGATTATCAAAATCTTCAAACAAAAAATCTGAAATTATTTGTGAGAGTCCTTTTTATTGTCTTAAAGGGTTTTTTTGGGAATACATTTTTCTTTATCCTCATCGGTTTACACTAGGTTATCATAAACTCAGGTATTACGCACGCCCTGCTGGTCCAACGCTGCCTCTCTGCTGCTGCTCCGGACATGGTGAATCAGTATCTAATGCCTTCCTGGAACTTGTTGTACTTGTAAGTTATGAGTATGCCCCAAATATCTTGACTTGCACATGTTACAATAAAGACAAGTTGTAACGTGCAGAATTTGGATCTGGTCCCTTGGAATCCTTTTGGGAACCTGCTTTTCTGCTGCAGTCAATCACTGGGCTCAGCAGCTCGTGCTGTCTACATCTGAGTCACATATGAGCTCAGTGATTGGCTGCAGCGTTCATATTCACTGTCACAGCTGCAGCCTGTCTACAAAGAAAGGAGCTGCAGCAGAGAGGCAGCACTGGACCTGGAGGAATGAATAACATCTGCGTTTATTATTTTAGGATGGGAATGTAATATTTATTACCGAAAAAAACACTTTTAAGATTTTCTTATGCATTAGATTATTGTAATCCGAACCCGAAAATTGACTAATGTGTATGGGAGTCTCCTGACTCTCAGGTGACCGGTAATGTCCGGGGAGGTGAAGCATGTTGGATAACTCCCAGTACTTTTCTTCCTACAGGAGATGATGGGCCTCATTGTCTTGTTGCTTATTGCTCTACTTTTGCCATTGACAGCACATGCACGCTCGTCCAGATATGAGAGTGCAGGTGTATGGAGGTCAGGAGACATAGCTTCCAGCCCAGCAAAACTTTAGGTTTATGGGAACCTTTCCTGGAAGTTATTCCTTGGTCAATAGAATATATTATAAAATGGCGATTGATGCTATTTGGCTACCGGGATCCTCACCAATCCCAAGAACATATGTTTGGTCACTCTCCGGACACTGCGAACAGAGAACCTGCTCTCCCCTGGAAATCGACGGCAAAGCCGTGGATTGCTGTTGTCCTAAGGTTGGTTCATATCCTAACCGGTCCCTTTATGTATTGTACAGGCCTGACTTCCTTCAGCAATATGACTCTGCTGGTACAATCCAGGACTACGTTGTCTCCATGCTGTGCGGCCTCCAGAAACCAGTGATGTCTGTGCAGAATGCTGCTAGCTGGGGCTATTTTAATACCAGGACCAAAACCTGGAACACAGATATGTAAGTACAGTAGTGTCTCTTATCTCGTAAGCTTTCATCTGATCGGTTCCTTGGTTTGTAGACTTCCACTTTCAACACAGCAAAGTATATAGAGTTTCAAACTGACCACTTTCTTCCATGGTACAAAAAGAAGAACCGTGGCATCCATAGCAAAATCATCTTCATGCTGACAAGGCAGCATATCATGCTACAAAGAATACCTCAGAGTCATTGGCTGCTATGGGCATAAAAGGAGAGAAACTAATGGGGTGGCCACCATTCTCCCTGACCTCAACCCTAATGAGAACCTTTTGAATATCCTCAAATAAAAGGTCTATGATTGCAGGTGGCAGCTCACATAAGAACAGCAGCTCTGGAGACTATTCTGACATCCTGCAAAGAAACTCAAGCAGAAACTATCCAAAAACTCCGAAGTTCAATGGATGCAGACTGATGTTTATGGCTGACCAATACAGCTTTTACAAGGCTATCACTCAGTTCTCAATATGCAAATTGTCTCTTCAGAGAGGAAGAGGACTGGATCTCTATCGCCTCCTATTGGAAGTAGCAATCCTAAAAGTCTATATCTACCCTTTAATGAGCCTTCCCAAATGACTTAGGATAAAAGCAAAATGTTTCGGGGTGTTCCCTCTCGCCAGAGGAGCACTGTGTAGCTTATAAGCCTCCTTACACTGGCATGCCAGTGTAAAAGCCAAACCAGAATCTCAATTTGCTGACGTGTTTCAGGGTGTTGCCCCTCCTCAGTGCTAAGCATGAGATCAGATTTGGCTGCATGAGAGGCCTCTGACTGGGGCTTAAGGGGTAAGAACCCCTTGGTAAAGACCATAAAATGATCATTAAATAAAAAGGCTCATATCTCTGGAACAGTATGGCGGATTTAAAAAAAACTTAGTAATCAGCAGAGCAGTAGGAATAAAATAACAAAAACAGGTCATTTTTGACCCGGTGACGAGTCTTCTTTAAAGTTAAAGTTTGCTACACCTGTAAGTCTAGATAAACTTGAGGCATCTTTCTAGAAGTAATAATGGCATCCATGTTTGTTTTTTTCTGCCACTTCCAGAGGCTTCTTGCAATGTATTGTGGTGTTTTATTTGTTAGTGTTTTTTTATGATTATTTTTTTTCTGATGTCATCACTGTTTTTCTTTATTAGATTGGAAGCGTACGGTTTTCCTTTATGTCTCCTCCCGACTGTGGTGGATGCGGGGTGTATGGCAGGGAAGACCTCCTATGAATGGTGCGGGATCCCTCAGGGGACAGAAGTTGGCATCGCTTTGGGAGATTTTCAGTGTTCAGTTTATAGTTCTCTAAACGAAAGCACGGATGCAGGTACGGGTATACAGCAATCCACCTACTCCACCGGCATAAATCTGCATTTATGCACCATATATGATAATAATAATCATTTTTATTTTTATATTTCCAACATATTCCGCAGCACTTTACAATTTTTTTGGGGGGGAGGGCTTGAACAGACAAAAAGACATTACAAAATAAGCATAATTCAGATATTAAAGGGAGTGAGGGCCCTGCTCGCAAGCTTACAGTCTATATGATGTACGGTAGCTTGTACCTGATAAAAATATTGTGAACAAAAAATGTAAAAAGGTTCTGGCTCTCGGAATATGACAAGCTGCACGCCAGAAAATACAAAAGACAATGCTAGAATTGCTATTCTATTTTTGTTCATCCCTCCTGCAAATAAATGGAATAAAAAGCTGTATACAACCGAAAATGGGAGCAGTGGAAACTACTGCTTCTTGCACAAAAAATAAGCCTTTATAAAGCTCAGTTGATGGGAAAGTGATTGATCCTTGCTTCTCGGAGTATGGCCACACAAAGACAAATGATTTTTATCAAACAGAATTATTGTACACAATTAATATGACATAATATTTGGTATCGCCACAATCGTGCTGCTCCACAGAATAAAGTGAACACTGCAGCGAATGAAAATATAAAATGGCACAAATCAACAAAAACACATCCCGGAAAAAAGAAAATGATGGCTCCTGTAATGCAATGATTAAAAACGTGTGGCGATTAAGGCGAATTTAGGCTTTGTCCGGTAAAATCAAGTTATCACCTATCCATAGGATAAGTGGATTGGTGATAAGTTACTGATCGTTGGGTGTCCAAATGTTGGTGCCAATCGGCAGAATGAGGAACTTTTATTCCAGTTACAATGAAGTGGCAGATTGGACGCCCGACCAAGGCTCCTTTCGTTCTCTATGGCAACGTCAGAAATATCTGAGCACTGCCCCATAGGGAACGAATGAAGTGGCGGTCAAGCATGTGCACTACCTCTCCACTCTAATAGGGATAAAAGTGCCTGTTTCTGACAATGGGTGCAGGTCCGAGCAGTTGGACTTCCATTGATTACTGAGTTATCACCTATCTTGTGGCTAGGTGATATCTTTTTTTCATTGGAGAATACCTTTCATGAGTTAATGGATTTGGTGCATTTTTCAACTGCTGTGCAACATTGCAAGAAATGTACTCCAGTCAATGACTGGAGTACATTTCTGTCCTAATTGTATAACACTTTTTTAGTATCGGTTGCATTCGGCCTCGCCCCTCAGACTTAGCACCGCTCAGTTTTCCAAAAGATGTCGAAGCTGACTTGGACCAATGTAAAAACGCCGTAAATCGCAACGTTTTTGCACAGCTATGAGTTAGGTAAAAATTTAGTTACATTAGTACAGAACATTGGCAAAAACTGTTTGATGAATCCGGCCTAAAATTGGCTGTCACTCTGGCCCACCCAGCACACCCATGCATTATAATAATAAATAATAATCTTTTAATTTATATGCCAACATATTCCGCAACGCTTTACAATTCAGACAATTTACAGACATTATGGGCACTGTCCCCATTGGGGCTCACAATCTACATTCCCTATCAGTATGTCTTTGGAGTGTGCATTACATGAATGGCCATTTATTTGAGCCCACAGCATGTATGGCCACATTTTCTTTGCAGTATCTGGTATTTATTGGCTTTTTCCTAATTACCAAGTGGTCTAAGATCCCAAGACATGTCCTCCAAGTCTCCAACTAAAAAGTAAATGTTCTCCCCGAGTGTAAAATTAAGCTGGATGTTCCCAAAGAGTGGTCATCTGTAAAATTATAAAGAATTTCTCCCATCTGATCCAGAGCTGTGATGAATGCATTTCTGTGGCTTCTGGTAATTGTGATGTTTGTTTCCCTTCAGCACGTGGTAGTGCCACCATGTTGTCAAGAATGTACTCAGTGACTGGTAGTTACAGCCGTTATTTTAGTATTCTAAAAACTCATGAAGACAACCCCATTTTTTGCTTGAAGCTGGTCTAGCTTCATAAGCTCTTGTAGATCAGCCTATAGAAACCCTGTATACGCTATATACAGTTAGGTCCAGAAATATTTGGACAATGACACAAGTTTTGCTATTTTAGCTATTTACCAAAACATATTCAAAATACAGTTATATCAATCGATATGGGCAGACAATGGAAGAGAAACAGACGATCATTAGGCTGAAAAAAAAGAAGAATTCCATCAGAGAGATAGAAGAAATGTTAGGAGTGTCCAAATCAACAATTTGGTATATTCTGCAAAAAAAAAGAGGGCAGTGGTGAGCTTGGGAACTCAAAAGGGCCTGGATGTCCACGGAAGACAACAGTGGTGGATGATCGCAGAATAATTTCCATGGTGAAGAAAAACCTTCACAACATGCACCCAAGTGAAGAACACTCTCCAGGAGGTAGGCGTATCAATTATCCAAATCTACCATAAAGAGAAGACTTCATGAGAACAAATACAGAGGGTTCACCACAAGGTGTAAACCATTAATCAGCCTTAAAATTAGACCAGATTAGACTTTGCCAAAAAAAAAAAATCTAAAGAAGCCAGCCCTATTCTGGAAAAGCATTCTTTGGACAGATGAAACCAAGATCAACCTGTACCAGAATGATGGGAAGAAGAAAGTATGGAGAACAGCTCATGATCCGAAAGCACACCACATCCTCTCTAAAACATGGTGGAGGCAGTGTGATGGCATGGGCATGCATGACTTCCAATGGCGCTGGATCACTAGTGTTTATTGATGAAGTGACTGAAGACCGAAGCTGCCGAATGAATTCTGAAGTGTACAGGGCGATACTTTCTGCTCAGATTCAACCAAATGCAGCGAGGTTCATTGGATGGCGCTTCACAGATCGGTAGTGACCCAAAACATACTGCAAAAGCAACCCGGGAGTTTTCTTCTAAGGCAAAGAAGTGTAATATTCTGCAATGGCCGAGTCAGTCACCAGATCTCACCCCCATCGAGCAGCATTTCACATGATTAAGACAAAACATAAGGCAGAAAGACCAACAAACAAGCAACAACTGAAGTCATCTGCAGTAAAGGAGGAAACTCAGTGTTTGGTGACATCCATGGCTTCCAGACTTCAGGCAGTCATTACCTGCAAATAATTCTCTACAAAGTATTAAAAATGAACATTTTATGGTAAAGTTAATTAGTCCAATTAATTTTGAGCCCCTGAAACGAGGAGGCTTTGTAGAAAAATTGTTTCAATTCTTAAACGTTTCACAGGATATTTTTGTCTAATCCCTTTAATTAAACCTGAAAGTCTCCACTTCAATTGCATCTCAGTTGTTTCAGTTTAAATAAAAAATAGCAGCATGTCGAACCCAAATCACCAAGATTCAGTCACTGTCCAAATATTTCTTGACCTAACTGTATATACTGTCCTGCTCATCGTTATTGGCACCCACACAGTTTAAGTACATAATGTGGAATATCTCCTGAAAAATAATGAAACACGTGAAACAGTTTTTTTGTATAGAGCACTCGTGTTAATACAATAGAGCAAATGATGAACAATAATTTAAAACAAAAAACAATGGGAGGGAAAGTAGAAAAACTTACAGCTTGCTGTGTTACTGGTATTGGCACCCTTTACATTAATTTAGTATGGAAACACATTTTGACTCGCATGTGGTAAATCACAAAAGAGATTCTCCTGTGAATAATTGTCGGTGCCCATTTGACATGAATTAGCCAATGAATGATGACTTTAGTGTTTTAAAAAGCCACATGGTAGGCCCTGTTCCTTTGTCAAAAATGGTGGAGTCAAAGGATCTGTCTGAGGACATCAGAACTGCTATTAGGAAACACAAGACTTCCAAAGAGTATAAGGCCATCTCCAAAGACCTTGGTATCCCAGTTTCAACAGTGCACAATGTTATTAAGAAGTTTGCCAAGCACTGAACCGTCAAGAACCTCCCTGGACGTGTGGGAAAGAGGAAAATTGACGAGATGTCTTCAAAGGTTGGTGCGAATGGTGGAAAAAACACCACGTCAAACATACAAAGACCTGAAGGCCAACCTGGAATAGTTTGGGTTCATGGTTTCAATAAGTACCATACGCCGCACATTAAACCAAGCAGGGCTTTATGGGCGAAGGCCAAGGAAGAAACCAATGCTGAGGAAAAGACATAAAAAGGAAGACTGATCTTTGCCAAAGAGTACCTTGACAAACCACAATCCTTCTGTGAAAATGTTCTGTGGACATATGAAGCAAAATAGAGCATTTTGACAATGCGCAATGAAGCTTATAGGGAAAAAAAACACCTTACCAATAGTTAAGCATGGTGGAGGATCCATAATGCTGTGGGGTTACTTTCTGCATCCAGTACTGGAGGCCTTGACCGTATCACAGGAATCTTGAAATCAGAGAATTATCCAGAGATTTTAGAGCGAAATGTCCTACCTAGTGTAAGAAAACTTGATTTGAGTCGAAGATCATGGGTCCTCCAGCAAGACAATGACCCAAAGCACACATCCAAAAGTACACAGGAATGGTTGAAAAAGAAAAAATGGACTTTTTTAAAATGGCCAGCAATGAGTCCTGACCTCAAGGAAAAAACGAGAACCTGCAAAAAACAAATAAAACTAGCGAAGGAGGAAACAGAGAGACGTATTGCTAGGGAAAGTAGATCAAATCCCAAACTGTTCTTTACGTATATAAATAGTAAAAGGGTTAAATCGGATAATATTGGACCGATAAAAAGTGATGAAGGCAAAATCATAGAGAAAGATGAGGATAAAGCTAATCTATTAAATAAATTTTTTTCGTCAACTTTCACAAGGAAAAAGAACTAACAGGCGAAATGAGAAGTGACAAGCTTAATCCTCCACTAAGTATGACAAATCTAACCCAAGCTGGGGTACAGAAACGCCTCAGTAACATTAAAATAAACAAATCACCAGGACCTGATGGCATACACCCACGGGTACTAAGGGAACTAAGTAATGTGATAGACAGACCGTTATATCTTATATTTAAGGACTCTGTTGAGACTGGGTCTGTGCCACTTGATTGGCGACAGGCGAATGTAGTGCCAATATTCAAAAAGGGAGCAAAAAGTAACACCGGAAACTATCGGCCGGTGAGTCTGACGTCCGTTGTGGGCAAAATTTTTGAAGGCTTTATTAATGAGGCAATTATGGAGCATCTTGATGCTAATAATCTATTAACCCCGAACCAACATGGATTCATGAGGAATCGCTCCTGCCAAACAAACCTGATTGACTTCTACGAGGAGTTGAGCTCTCGAGTAGATCAGGGGGAACCAGTGGATGTCGTGTATCTCGACTTCTCAAAAGCGTTCGATAGCGTGCCACATAATAGGTTGGTATACAAAATGAGAATGATGGGGCTGGGGGAAAATGTCTGCAAGTGGGTAGCTAACTGGCTAAAGGATAGAAGGCAGAGGGTGGTTATAAATGGAATATACTCAGATTGGGTAAGCGTCACTAGTGGGGTACCACAGGGGTCTGTACTAGGCCCAATGTTATTTAATATCTTTATTAACGACATAGTCAACGGGATAAATAGTAAAATATCAATATTTGCAGATGACACAAAGTTATGTAAAACAATTAATACAAAAGAGGACAGTGCAGACCTACAGAGGGATTTGGATAAGCTGGGTAGGTGGAGCATTAAATGGCAAATGAGGTTTAACGAGGAGAAATGTAAGGTCATACATATGGGAAGGAAAAATGGAAGTCACCCGTACTCACTGAATGGGAAATCAATGGGGAATTCAGAGATGGAGAAGGACTTGGGCATCTTGATTGATAGCAAACTAAATTGGAGTGCCCAAAGTCAGGCGGCTGCTGTAAGGGCAAACAGGGTAATGGGATGTATCAGAAGAGGTATAGCTGCAAAGGATGAGAACATTGTTCTTCCACTGTACAAAGCACTGGTCAGACCACACTTGGAATACTGTGCTCAGTTATGGGCCCCAATATATAGAAAGGATATAAACGAGCTTGAAAAGGTACAAAGGAGGGCAACAAAATTAATAAAGGGAATGGAGGGACTGCAATACCCAGAGAGGTTGGCAAAACTAGGACTATTCAGCCTGGAAAAGAGAAGGTTGAGGGGGGATATAATAAATGTGTACAAATATGTTAGGGGACAGTATAGAGACCTTGCCAGGGATTTGTTCAAAAGGAGGGATATTACGGTAACAAGAGGGCATTCACTAAGACTGGAAGAGAAAAGGTTTCAGCACCAGCATAGGAAGGGGTTCTTTACGGTAAGAGCAGTGAGAATATGGAATTCACTGAGTGAGGAGACGGTAATGTCGGATTCACTAAACCAGTTCAAGCGGGGACTGGATGCATTTCTAGATACCAGGCAGATTTCAGCATATACTTAAAAATAGAATAAAATAGTAGGTTGATACAGGGATTTATTCTGACTGCTGGTTTCAGAGTCGGGAGGGAATTTTTCCTCAGGTGAAGATTGGCTAAATCATTTGGGGTTTTTGCCCTCCTCTGGATCAACTTTAGCAACCACATAACTTACAGGTCGAACTTGATGGACGCAAGTCTTTATTCGGCTTTTCAAACTATGTAACTATGTAACTATATCCCATTGAAAATTTTTGGGGTGAGCTGAAATCTGCCATTGGGAAAAAGAAACCAGCAAACCTTCAAGAGCCTGAACAAACTGCAAAGGAAGAGTGGGAGAAAATTCCAGCTGAGAAGTGCAAGAAGTTTATAGATGGCTACAAGAAACGTTTGGAAGCTGTCAGCAATGTCAAAGGGTGTGCAACCAAGTATTAATTAGGGGTGCCTTTATTGCTGCACATGCTGTTTATTCTGTTTTTTCTTTGTTTTTCAACTTCCATGTTGTAATTTCAATGTTTTATTGTTGTATTACTTTGGACCACTAGTTAAAAAAATCCTGAGGATAAAACTTTGGTACATTTTCGATTTATTTCTGGAGATATTTTACTGATATTGCACAGTCTATGGAAACAATGAAGGGGTGCCAATAATGGTGAGCAGCACTGTTTGTACATCCACAGCCAGGGACCTTTTCTGTGATGTACATATGGTAGGGGGTTATCTTGACGAGACTTTCTCATTAGACATTTAATAAACTATCATATAAAACCTGATTATCTGGGGCACTTCTACATCACATATAACTCCGTTTCATTTGTCCTTTTCCATTCAGGGAATGAAGTAGCGACACAAATAACACAAATGTGTAAGTGTCCATGTCAGAATTAGCAGTGTTCATAGTGGTGTGGCTGTGTGCCAGAATACCACTTTACTAACCGCACCTACAAAGCCTTCATTGCCTGCATCTAATTATTAATTACACCCCAAACAATGCACCATCAGTCTGTTCATTTCCAGGATTGTCTTTGGAGCCATGTCTCCATGATAATTTTTTTCCAGGAAATTAGTTAAAAAAATGAAGTGATGTATGGTGGATGAGTGTTCTTTCCAGTGATATCTGGTTGTTAGTTTATATGTGTTTGTTCTTTCTTTATTTTATTTTTGGAACATTTAAAGGGTTTCTCCATTTCTATCAAAATTAACCCTAATAGGCCCAAGCAGTGTAAGAAAAAATAAAACTATACTCCTGACCTGGCATTAACATCCGTCAGGGGATCGTCACGTGACCGCTGCAGCCAATCAGCAGGAGATGATCAGCTGCAGCCTTCTCATTCCATTCGAACAGAAAGAAACCATTTGGACAGAATATGAAGGCGGCTGCTGATTGGCAGTTGCTGATTGGCTGCTGTGACCACATGACATTCCCTCGATGGGTGTTAATAACAGGAGACGTGTGTGGGATAGTACAGAGTGCTGTAGAGCAGCATCTGCCCCATAGGTGAGCATAGTTTAATTTCTTTTTTTTTTTTTGTTTTACACCACTCTGGACCCATTAACTCCTTAGTGACGGAGCCAATTATGTCCTTAATGACCAAGTCAAATTTTACAATTCTGACCACTGTCACTTTATGAGATAATAACTCTGGAACGCTTCAACAGATCCCCCTGATTCTGAGATTATTTTTTTCATGACATATTGTACTTCATGATAGTGGTAAAATTTCTTCAATATGACTTGCTTTTATTTGTGAATAAAACGGAAATTTTGTGAAAATTTAGAAAATTCTGCAATTTCTCCGGAGTACGCCAATATCCCATATGTGGGGGAAAACCACTGTTTGGGCACATGGCAGGGTTTGGAACGGAAGGAGCGCAGTTTGACTTTTTGAGCGCAAAATTGGCTGGAATAATTAGCTGATGCCATGTCGCGTTTGAAGAGCCCCTGATGTGCCTAAACAGGGGAAACCCCCCACAAGTGAACCCAGTTTGGAAACTAGACCTCTCAAGGAACTTATCTAGATGTGTGGTGAACACCTTGTACCCCCAGGTGCTTCACAGAAATTTATGATGTAGAGCTGTGAAAGTAAAAACTTTTTTCCGCAAAAATGATATTTTAGCCCCAATTTTTTTATTTTCACAAGGGTAAGAGGAGAAAATAGACCCCAAAAATTGTTGTGCAATTTCTCCTGAGTATGGACATACCCCATATATGGGAAAAAAAACACTGTCTTGGCGCACGGCAGGGCTCAGAAGGAAAGGTGTGACGCAAAATTGTCTGGAATCGAGAGCGGACGCCATGTCATGTTTGGAGAGCCCCTGATGTGCCTAAACAGTGTAAACCTCCCTCAAGTGACCCCATTTTGGAAACTAGACCCCTCAAGGATTTTATCACGGGGTATAGTGAACATTTTGAACCCAGAGGTACGATACAAAATTTGATAACATTAAGTCATCATATTGAATAAGTTGTCATTAGTGTTGAGCGCAAGTGCTCGCTACTTGAGTTTGCATCTGGTGCTCAGGTATGCACCATGTACATCATCATGTGCTCTTGGGACATGATCGAGTCCCCGCCCCGCATGTTTCACGGTTGTTGGACACCCAAAAGAGAAAACATGCAGGGATTGCCTGTGTATGGCAGGCAATCCCCGCATGTTTTTTTTGGCTGCATAACGGCTGCGAAATGTGGGGCGGAGACTTAAGCATGTCACTCATGCACCCTCGATACGTGGTGCATACCCGAGCACCTGATGCAAACTCAAGTAGCGAGCACTTGCGCTCAACACTGGTCGCCATATCGTCATCATTTTTTTTCTTTCTTTACTTTTGAAAAAATCCCAACACAACCCTAACCCTAGCACAACCCAAGCCTAATACAACTCCAACCCTAACTCCAACCCTAACTGCAAAGAATGGAAAAAATATATATTTTTTATTTTATAATTTTCATCTAACTAAGGGGCTGACAAAGGGGGATTTGATTTACATTTTTTTTGCTTTTGATCACTGTGATAGGTTCAATCACAGTGATCAAAAGGAACCAATAGGAAAAATTCCCTATTGTTGCCAGGTACCAGCCGGCAGATCTCGACGGTCGCACTGCACATGCACCCGCCATTTTATTTTTTACAGGAAAATGACGGAGGACCAGGGGATGGTTCAGGAGATCAGTGGGATGGCAGAGGCACCAGGTGGGCTTGATGGGCTTCATTTCTCTCTCCTCTGACATGTATATCATGTCAGAGGAGAGAGAAATGATTGTAACCGTGGGCACACTTTTTTTTTTCGTGATCTCCGTTATTCAGTGAATAATGGGGATCACATGATTGGGGACCGGAAAAACAGGCCCTGATCATGTTCTCCAGGGTCTCAGTTACCCCCAGTAACTCTGGGGGGCGCTACACTGTTATTCCTCAGTGGCGCTGAGGAATAAGTACCCTTAACGGCCGCCGTGAAAAGGCGTATCAGCTGTTTTTCAGGAGTGCAGCACTCCCCAGCTTCCCACCTTCCTGCTTCTCAGGGGGCACTACTGATGATTGACAGTTCGGGGCAGCAACATTGTTGCACTGTGCTTACCGATGCTGCTATATTAGGCAGGTTTGTCTCTGCAGCATTGGAAGAGCACATGAGCAATGAAGTTGGTTCGATCCAGTTCAGAGCAGCGCTTGCAGGCTCTATAGCAAGAAACTATAAAATTAAAAATCCCTCCATTCTTGAGAAATTGCAATGTGAATTGAAAATTTTCTTGTTTTTACAATAATTGAACAAATTTTATCCATTTATAATTCTGAAAAAAAAAACTTTAATATCATTTATGTAACACTTTATATGTGTTATTCCTTTGCCTGAAAGTTTATTTCTAGTGACTTAAAGGGGTATTCATGTTAAATTATAGCACAATTGAATTTTCATCAGTTGCTTTTTTTTTTCTAATTTGTAAGTCCTGAACATCAGCACCTCTGCTCAGCTGACCTTCTCCATGCCAGAGGGATTCCAGCCACAAGACCACCCTGGCCCTGCAGAAGCTGTGACGTATTTTCCTTACTTCCAGGACCGGTATTTAGCAGTTGCTGCTTCTCTGAATGGAGGAAATGTTTTTGCATCCTTTGTCACCATGTTGGCTCAGTGGACGGCAGAGTTAGGTATGATCTCGGATATCACCATGTTACACAGAACCTGGAGCTCATGTGTGTCTGTGTGTGTGCGTTATATTCAGTTGTGCTCAAAAGTTTCCATACCCCGGAAGAATTTTTCCTTTCTTGCATTTGTTTCAGAGAATATGAATGGTAACAAAAAACTTTTTCTCCACTCATGGTTATTAGTTGGGTGAAGCCATTTATTGTCAAACTACTGTGTTTTCTCTTTTTAAATCTTAATGACAACCAAAAACATCCAAATGACCCTGATCAAAAACTCACATACCCTGGTGATTTTGGCCTGATAACATGCACAGAATTTGACACAAATGGGTTTGAATGGCTACTAAAGATAACATCCTCACCTGTGACCTGTTTGCTTGTAATCAGTGTGTGTGTATAAAAGCTGAGTGAGTTTCTGGGATCCAGACAGGCTCTTGCATCTTTCATCCAGCCACTGACGTTTCTGGATTGTGAGTCATGGGGAAAGCAAAAGAATTGTCAACGGATCTACGGGAAAAGGTAGTTGAACTGTATAACACAATAGGCTCATGATCTCTATTTTAGTTCATCCAAATAGTGATGGCTGAGGATGAAATCAGGGCCCTGTGCGGCCAGTTCTTCCACACCAAATCCCCTGACTGTGCCTTTACGGACCTGGCTTTGTGCAGTGGCGCACAGTCATGGGGAACAGAAAACGACCTTCTCCAAATTGTTCCCAAAATATTGTAAACATGCAGTTATTTAAAATGTCTTGGTATGCTAGGCCGACTCCTGAACAACAGTATTATTTTACTACCACTACATTTACAGTAAGCACAATGCAGTCAGGCAGGTAACTTTCTCCTGGCATATGCCAAACCCAGACTCATCCAGCAGACTGGCAGATACAGAAGTATGACATATCACTCCACAAATCACGTTACCTCTGCTCCAGAGCCCAGTGATGGCAGCTTTACACCACTCTATCTGATGCTCAGCAATGTGCTTGGTGGTGTAAGGCTTGCATGCAGCTGCTCGGCCATGGAAACTTATGCTGTGAAGCTCCTGACACACAGTTTTTGTGCTGAAGTTAATGCCAACAGAGGTTTGGATTTTTGCAGTTAAGTCAGCAGTTTACACACTATGCTCCTCAGCACTTTGGAGTCTCCAATTCTTGGCTAGGTAGCTGCAGTTCCTAATGCTTCCACATTGTATAATAACACTAAGAGGTGATGGTGGAATATTTAGGAGGGAAGAAATGCCGAGTACTGACTAGTTACAATGGTGACGTCCTATTACAGGACCGAATGTGTATCAGTGGGATCTTTAGTACAAGCCGTTCTTTTCCACGGTAGTAAATGCAGACTGCAGACGAGGGTCTGGAAGTTATACACCTGTGCCAGTAAGATGGAATAAAAAAATCCTGAATTCAATGAGTAAGATGTGTGCCTTCGTTATCCCTAGATGACTGCCTTGTAATTTTGCATTAAACGTGCCTAAGCACCGCCAGGAGAGACACAAAGTTTGGGAGCCCCGATCAAGTCTGCTGATGGACTGCCTGCCCGTGATTCTTCTCCTACATTTGGATAACCTAGCCCCCCTACTGTGATCACTGTTACTTTCTGTATGAGACACCCTTTATTCTACATGGTTCTGACAAGTTTGAGATTTTAAAGAGAATCTGTTACCAGGTTTTTACTCCCTCATCTGAGAGCAGCATAATGTAGAGACAGAGACCCTGATTACAGCGATGTGTCACTTACTGGGCTACTTAGTGTAATTTTGATAAAATCACTTTATGAGCAGGAGATTATCACTAGAGGACTAGTAAACTTACTGCCATTTAGTCCTCCATATTCATGAGCTCTTTATAACCCTGCCCGCCCCACCACTGATTGGTAGCTTTTCGTATACACTGTGCATAGGCAGAATATGGCCAATCAGTGGTGTGGGCGGGATTATACGGAGCTCCGC
Organism: Phyllobates terribilis; assembly: GCF_046119375.1. NCBI lineage: Eukaryota > Metazoa > Chordata > Amphibia > Anura > Dendrobatidae > Phyllobates > Phyllobates terribilis. The sequence continues at coordinate 865,099,201 of NW_027362762.1, forward strand.
ATTAGAGAACTGCTAGATCTGCAGCAGATAAAACAGGGATTTTTAGCAAAAAGATCCAGCAAGTGACATATTGTTGGAGTCTCTGTCTCTACATTATTCCACTCTCAGATGGGTTAGCAAAAATCTGGTGACACATTCCCTTTAACAGAAACCACTTGAGCTACCAGGCACATGACAAGTCCATGGCTGCTTCACAGTGGCTCCCGGAGATCACACTGTAATCGATAGGAGCCTGTGAGTAGTCTGTCTGGAGTACCCTAAAATATGTTACACAGAAGGTTTCTAATTACCATCCCTCTGTTCGGCCCTCTGGGAGGCGTAGGGGTATATTCACACCCACCAGCGTATCTCCGTTACCATGATATAATGATGCATTTATTTCTATAGGTCGGTCAGAGTGACAGGTTCACTATTAAGTATATTTCTTGGATGTATGAGAAAAGCTAAAATTGAGGCTTTTCCATTAGAAGGAAGATGCCGATGTTCTCAAAAACCTGCTTGTAAAATGGAAGGAATCTAACACAATTAGATAAGTGCAATCTGGTCTCAAGACGTCTCCCATTTCCTGAACTCATTAGCTGATGTGTTGTGACTGCATTCTGCTATTTTTCTGGATAAAAAAAAGCTTTTCTGTGGGTTTTGCTATTTGTGACAACAGATTTTACATCTAAAAGTCAACGAAATTCAGGTTCTGTTCTGTAAATTGGAATTTTTATCTGTAAAACTTTAAAGGGGTATTCCCTTTTTAGGCTGAGTTTCCATACATCGGCTGTGCCCAGTCAGTTATTGTATCCATGAGTCAGACACACAGCTGACGCCAAAGTTAAGTACCAGTCCGACTTCCATAGCCGGGTAAGAAAATGCTGCACACTTTGTTTTTTTGATCCAGTTCTAGGACCAACGTCTGATGCACCAGATGACTGGACGTGATCTCATAGAAACCTATGGGATCGGCTTTGATATCAGTTTCCTTCCAGTGTGGTACAGAAACCCAGGATGACCTTATATATGCAAACAAGCCCTAAGGAATGGTATATCGACAAGATATGTGATCACGTTATTGATTACTGTGGGTCCAACTCACTGATCTTGAGAATGAAGAAGTAGTGGCCCTACAACCACTTTGCTTTTTCTCTGCACAGCCAGGTTCGCGGCCCCTGGGTTTTGCAGGGAACTGCATCTTGCCCCATTCACTTGTACAGTGGAGAAAATAAGTATTTGACACATTGCCGATTTTGCAAGTTTTCCCACCAACAAAGAATGGAGAAGTCTGTAATTTTTATCGTAGGTACACTTCAACTGTGAGAGACAGAATCTTTAAAAAAAAATCCAGAAAATCTTGTATAATTTTTACATAATTAAATTGCATTTAATTGCATAAAATAAGTATTTTATACAATAGAAAAACAGAACTTAATATTTGGTACAGAAACCTTTGTTTGCAATTACAGAGGTCAGTCATTTCCAGTAGTTCTTGACCAGGTTTGCACACACTGCAGCAGGGATTTTGGCCCACTCCTCCATACAGATCCTCCAGATCTTTCAGGTTTTGGGACTGTCACTGGGCAACATTGAGTTTCAGCTCCCTCCAAAGATTTTCTATTGGGCTTAGGTCTGGAGACTGGCTAGGCCACTCCAGGACCTTGAAATGCTTCTTACGAAGCCACTCCTTAGTTTCCCTGGCTGTGTGTTTTCGGTCATTGTCATGCTGGAAACCCAGCCATGACCCATTTTCAATTCTCTGACTGAAGTAGGTTATTGGCCAGAATCTCACGATACATGACCCCATCCATCCGTTCAATATGGCACAGTCGTCCTGTCCCCTTTGCAGAAAAGCACCCCCAAAGTATGATGTTTCCTCCACCATGCTTCACGGTTGGGACGGTGTTCTTGGGGTTGTATTCATCCTTCTTCCTCCAAACACGGCGAGTGGAGTTGATACCAAAAAGTTCTATTCCGGTCTCATCTGACCACATGACCTTCTCCCATGCCTACTCTGGATCCTCCAGATGGTCATTGGTGAACTTCAAACAGACCTGGACATGTACTGGTGTGAGCAGGGGGACCTTGTGTGTGCTGCAGGATTTTAATCCATGATGGCGTAGTGTGTTATTAACGGTAATGTTTGAGACTTTGGTCCCAGCTCTCTTCAGGTCATTGACCAGGTCCTCCCATGTAGTTCTGGGCTGATTCCTGACCTTTTTCAGAGTCATCCTCACCCCATGAGGCGAGAAGTTGCTTGGAGCCCCAGACCGAGGAAGATTGACAGTCATCTTGTGTTTCTTCCATTTTCTAATAATTGTGCCAACAGTTGTTGCCTTCTCACCAAGCAGCTTGCCTAGTGTCCTGTAGCCTATCCGAGCCTTGTGCACGTCTACAATTTTCTCCCCGGTGTCCTTAGACAGCTCTTTGGTCTTGGCCTTGGAGTAGAGGTTGGAGTGCAATTGAATGAGTCTGTGGACCGGTGTCTTAATACAGGTAATGAGTGAAAAACTAACAGGTCTGTGAGAGCCAGAATTCTTGCTGGTTGGTAGGTGATCAAATACTTATTCCATGCAATAAAAAGCAATTTAATTATTTAAAAATCATAATGTGATTTTCTGTTTTTTATTTTTATATTCTGTCTCTCACAGGTGAAGTGACCTATGATAAAGATTACAGACCTCTCCATTCCTTGTAGGTGGGAAAACTTTCACAATCGGCAGTGTATCAAATACTTATTTTGCCCACTGTATCTAGCCCGGATGCAACAGTACACCTTTGTCCAAAGTAAGCAGCTGTGTGGATCCTTGACTCTCAGAATAAGTGGCAGTCACTGGACCACCCAGTCATCATTACGTAATGGCATACATTTGTGATTAATGATGGTATATCCTTGTTATATGCCATCAGTTACTGATCTAGGAATACCCCTTAAAAACCTATGTTCATAATATTGGAAGTCTGTAGTTTAGCCATTAATTTCACCTCCAGATTCCTCTAGGTTTTTGGCCCCAAAATCTTTTGTAGTTCTCATAAAGACTTGTTATTCTAGTGTTATTGGACAGATGGCACCACCAGCACTTGCAAATACAGCCTAAAGAGAAGGTTGGCCCTTACCCGCTCCCTAAAGCATGAAGTTTTAGAAGGAACCCTCCATAAGTAACACATGCATTGTGTTATGCCTAATACAGGCCCTTTATTCTAATGTATATGGGGGCTTTTAATAAAATGGGGAATATATAATAAAATATGGACCTTTTTAAATTTTTACTTGTTTTTGTCATAATCCATCTACAGATTTCAAGTTGTTTAAAGAATCCTTAGCTTGTCTTTTTATGTTATCTGGATAGTTATTAGCTAAAAAGGACAGAAATATTGAAAATCTAATTTATAAGGATAAGTTATGGTTGGCAAAGTCTTAAGTAGAAAAACCAGATCTCCCCTGTATTACTCCCCAGCTTTTACTAGCAATTAAAGGAGTATTTCCACGGTCTCCTATAAGTGATACCATATCACTAGGATCTGATCATGAGAATGAAGGGCATACAGTTTTGGGGTAGTGTATCCTCACTCCACTGTTTTTTAGCACCTCTTCATTTTTGTTTCATTTCTTCTCTGGAGTGGTATCCCTAATATAAGTTCTCTGCTCCCAGTAATATGCTTACCAGCTTCTTCTGTTCTCGGTGCATCTCTGGTTGTCTTCTGCTGTTTGTGACCTGCCAGATAGCTCCTATGTTTGCTGGGTCAGCCCGAAGTCACTTCTCAACGTAAGTCTATGAGATCCAGAACTTTAACTCTGACTTTCCGGTCAGTCAGTAGCTGCGCTCACAAGATGGAGGAGTGGTGCCAGAGCGGCACAGGGAAGAGCAGAAGACGGCGTCTGGTAAGCATATTACTAGGGGCAGGTAACATGCATTATTGATACCACTCCAGCGATTAAATAAATAAAAACGATAGAGTGGTGCTTTAAGCAGACTTGTAAGGGGATGATGTGCTACACCAGTGCTGTGCTACTTCATTCTTAGGATCAGCGAGGGTTCTAGAGGTCAGATCCTAGCAATAAATGCCATCACTTTATAGAATTTGAATACCCCTTTACATAGTATCGGTGTCAAACATCCCTGTTAGCAAGCACACTCATATTATTCAACTAAGTATTTTTACTGCAGTTGGATGAGCCATTGCCAAGGACCTGTTGTCACGGGTGTGTCAGATGTGACAGACAGTCGCCCTGCAGTTGGTTGCAGAAGATCTTTGTTTAGCATTACAGACACCTTCTTAACTGTTTCACTCTAGGACCCAGCTGCTACCTCCTTCCTGTTAATTGACACCCTGGCCTGGGTATTTAAATAGTTTCACTTTGCAGCAGGAAGGTGCCGGTGATACTCACATGTTTCCCTGTGAATGCTTGGAGCTCTCAGACTGCTATCTTCCTCTGTGGTGCTAGGAGGACGCTTGGAGTTATCTCTCTGAAGTCGGCTAAAGCTAAGCTACTTTCCCCCGTGTTTGTCTCTCTTGTGGTCTTTGGTTGTTAGTGGGGATTGACTAGTGCTCATACCCCCTTCCATGTCCAGGGCCAAGCACTAGGGAAATACAGGGTTTAGGTTCGCGTGCGGCAATTGATGAGGAACCAATATAGGGACGTTAGTGTTGACAGGGTGATATCAGATCAGCCTAGGAGGTCTCCACTCCCCCCTTTCCCTAGAGCCTGAGCTCACTTCCCCCCTTCCCTTTGTGTTGCACTTAGTCTTTCACACACCTTGCGTGACACCTTTGTGTGCAATTCTCTCCGGGAATAAAAATATGATCCCACATGTTGAAATCCAGTCTACCCTAAGCTTGTCGTTAGGCTGCCCTACACAATCCATTCCATTTACTTTTTTGGATTATCCAGTGGGTGACATTACTGGTGACTTTAATCTGACTCTTGAATCTGCATCCGAAGAAACCATCTTACATCTATTTTTTCTTTACAGGTCTCGAAACCTCTGACTCCAATATATACTCGAGGGTGATCAATGCTGCTTTGTCTGTGAATGACCCTCATCTTACCATCTGCCCTACACTCTTTGGAGAGAGGCATTCTCCGGACAGTCGAGCTTCTGTTTCAGACCTGACATCTGCGGACCTGTCACTGGGCCATGTGTCCCGAGCACTGTGCCGCGGCATTATTCACAATATTCATTCCATGCTGCCGTCTCATCGTCTGAGAGAGTCTGGGATTAGGCGAATCATCGGCAGCGGAAGTGCCTTGTCTAGAAACCCCACCTTAAAGCAAGAGGTGGAGAAAATCTTCCCTTTCCCTATAGTCTATGGAAAGGATGTGGATGCCGCAGTAGGTGCAGCTGTGGCCATGGTTCATCAGTAACTGTTACTGAACATCATAGGCCATAATCGGCAAAGGAAGCAGGGCCGTGTAGACACCAGTTGCTTGGATGAACCTATTAATTGTCATAGTAATTGATGCAGACAATCGTTTTTCTGGTTCTGAGCTTTATATTGCTTATTGACATGTATTTTGCAGTCCGAATTGCACAATGGTTAAAGCAAAATGATAGATAAAGTTAAACTATTTTTATCTTTCGTATTTTTTTATTTTTTTAAAATATCTTATTAATATGGGCATCACAAGGCATGAAAGACTGCGTGTTGAATTCACATTGTAAGGTGTTATTTTCCTTTTCTTTTTTTTTTTTTTTTACAAAAGTTCATGTTTGAGTAAGAATGTTTCCATGCCTGAATGATGGTAAAAAAAAGGAATAAAGAATAATCTGCACAAAAGCAGGCAGTAAGAAATAACTGACTATAAAGAAACTCAAGAAATTAAATCAAAACTTTTTGTGTCTCAAAATCCATTGTTAGTCCTCTTACATCTCCAGATAGGTGGAATCACCAGGTCTTCGGTCCGGATGAGCAGCTCTTATGCAGCCCAGACAGGTGGCGCTGGAGCAGCTGGGTGATTAAGTTAGAATTTTGGTGGCAGAAGCAGCGAACTGGAACAAAGCTACTGTAGTAGCAGAAAAAGAGTCATAGTAAGTGGGGAAAAACCAGACAATGTGAACTGAGGTCTAAGATGGCAGACATACAAGAAACAGAGGCATGTTCACACTAGCAAAAAAGAAGCAAGACAAAAATATATCTCATACCCTACCATAATTATATATAAATGTAAAGCAAAGTTGCATAATAAATATAGGGTACTTAGTGAACTATTTTTGATCAAAAAAAGTATACAAGCCGTCCCACCAGCGGCAAGGTGACCCTAAATTGGGACGGTACCTATACTGCCTATATTAAAAATTATGGTAGGGTATGAGATATATTTTTGTCTTGCTTCTTTTTTGCTAGTGTGAACATGCCTCTGTTTCTTGTATGTCTGCCATCTTAGACCTCAGTTCACATTGTCTGGTTTTTTGACTTGTTTGCATTCTGTGCAATTTAAGGGTGTGGCATGCCCTTTGTTGAGCTGATTGGTATATATGTAGCTTACCACGGGCCTAGGTGGTCTGGAGTTGGGACCCGGTCCTATTTGTCTACCCTTTTATATGCATTACTTCAACTTTGATATACAGTAAGGTTTTTAATATAGGCAGTATAGGTACCGTCCCAATTTAGGGTCACCTTGCCGCTGGTGGGACGGCTTGTATACTTTTTTTGATCAAAAATAGTTCACTAAGTACCCTATATTTATTATGCAACTTTGCTTTACATTTATATATAATTATGGTAGGGTATGAGATATATTTTTGTCTTGCTTCTTTTTTGATAGTAAGTGGGGAAGCAGATTAAACTCAACAATAAGGAACCAAATGTTAGAAACAAGGAAAGGAATAAACGATCAAAAAGCCATAAATATATAAATATATCAAAGATTTATTTAACACATAGTAGCAAAAAAAAGGGGTAAAATTAAAACTCAACAATAAGGAACCAAAGTAGCAGAGCTGAGTAAACAACTGAGTTCAGTGTAGCAAGGTGAGGAATCGGTGTAGCAGAGCTGAGTCAGCAGCAGCATTTATTGTGGCAGAGCTGGCACAGCAGAGTTGACCCACCAGTGAGCAACTTCAATGTGGCAGAACTACACAGCAATGTAGCAGGGTACAGAGTAGCAGTTTGAACATCTGCTACCTAAATACTCAGGTGGTTTCCCGCCTCCTGCACAGACTATATGGCACGGGAGAGTGCGTATTGGGTTGCCACATCACCTGGAGTATCAGAGGGATCTGTTATCAGAAGACAGAGGATATAGTGCCCAGCGCTGAATCCAGGAGAGGTGAGTAACAAAACCACTTTTTCCCCTCTGACTCCTATTCTGAACTTTTTATAGTCTCTATCCTTTTACAATATTCAATGTATCGTGTGTGAGTTAACCACTTGTCTGTCTCATCAGAGATTAATGCTGGTTTCTTAAAATCTTACAGTGCATACACATCAGCCATAATACTTAATCAGTCAGTTCTTAAAGGGAATTTGTCAGTAGGATCAACCCTCCTAAGCCGTCTATATGGGCATGCAGGCCATAGGAAGCTGAATAACGGAATACCTTGATATCTGGGATCCAATGTCTTATAAGAAAAAAATGGATTTCTCTGGAATATGTAAATGATCTGTTCAGGACTATAAGCCGGACACTAATCTCCCTGAGACATCGCCTCCAGAGGTTATTTTAAATAAAAGTCGGCATTTCCAGTGTGATGTGCGATGGCCACTCTCTGCCCTCCTGATCTCACTGCAGAGCTGTGTGTGATTATACCTGACACATCTGCAGCGTCCTCTCAGCTTCAGCCTCCATCGCACAGGCAGACAGTGCTGCAATACAGCAGAGCTGTGAGAGCTGCAGCAAATGTGTTTGTAAGGAGACAAAGTTCAGTTCCCCTGTTCTGTGTTGGTTACATGTCTCACACTGGTATTGCCCCTTTTATTTAAAATAATCTCTGGAGGTAGATTCTCATGCAGATGTGGCGCCCCTGAGGGTTCAGTCGCCACAGGGGTACTGCACCTCAGACCGAGGTGTGGTATCTCCTCTCCGAGGTAAGGGTGGAGCACCTCTCAGGACTCAGCCATCCATTCAACACTACACCACTCCTGTCCTGAGGGGGGCTGCCCTAGCCGGGATAGAGGAGATGGGGGGGACCAAAAGATAGGGGGAACCATGTAGTGGGTGAGGGTGGAGGACACACTTTAGGTTACACTCATTCAATCATATTTAATCAACGGCCATCTTAGGTTCAAGGTCCTTTGATTGTGGTCTTCATCACTGAACGTGGCTTTCCGGTGCAACCTGCAGCTGATTGAAGATACACGCCTTGAGGCGAGGAGCGGGCTAAAGTTAACGGCTGTCTCTACCCGGTCAAGGTCCCTACCTAAGAAGGCCTGGAGGGGAGCAGAGGAGACAAGCTCCACAGGCAAAAGGATCCTAGGGGGATGCAGACGGAGCGGCATACACCACCTGTCCTCACTATTCTGGCCTAGTCAGAGGGACTAATGCTGCAAAAGGGGTACCGGCCCCCGATATCTGGCTTTGCTACTTCATGTCCTAGTCAGAAAAGCCCGGAGGCTTAGAGGATCCCACCGGGTAACGGACGGAGCGGAGTCGCCACCCGTACCCTTGTTCTGTGTATAGCCAGAGGGAGACCCAGCCTTGTAACACGCACCACATACGGACAGGAGAGGACCTAGTGGGAAAGTCTAGGAACACTGGTGCAGGGGGTCCTGATTGATGCACCCGAACTACCCGGTGTGTGCTGAACCCCTTCCTGGTGGCCGCAGCGCGCCGTGAGGAGCAAGGAGAAGCCTTGCAGCTGACACCTAACAACGTGAGTAAAGCTTGGAAGACTGCATCCATTGCCTGTGGTCCCTTATTTTAGCGCAACACCACACCGCACCACCCACTACGACCCCCCTGATCTTTCTTCTCTGCCCTGATGCCCTGCGCCGCCTGTGCGGAGTAGTACCAATCTTCTGCTGCCACGACATCCCTCCTCAGAGGACTGCCGCAGCGCTGGTGGCGAATCACCAGGCTCCACAGGTGGCGTAGTCATTGCATCCACTCGATTACCACCGTCCCTCCTGGCCCTTATTTTTACTGTGACGACCCTGGGCACGGGCCGGGCCTAGGCCACGACTGCATCCACCGTACACCAGGAGGCCCGGTTCCGAGTACCCCCATCTCTCAGGGTAGAGCCAGCGAGCGGGAGCGAGGCATCACACAGATGTCCGGCCCATAGCTTTTAACAGTTCATTCACAAATAAGAAAAATGTGGATTGCTCTTGAATAAGACATTAGATCCCAGATATCAGTGTATAATTTTATTCAGCTTCCTATGACCTACAAGCCCATATAGGCCTATAGATCCTACTGACAGATTTCCTTTCAACTCATTTTGCAAAAATCAAGCCCTCACTCAGGTTCGTCATCTGTCAACTGAAAAATATGTTACTGGTAGCGTAAAAGCTCTGCAAATGGCACCTGTAAACTATTCTTGCATGATCTGCATACCAAAAATCAAATGGCACTCCTTTCTTCTGAGCCCTGCAATGTGGCCACACAGTAGTTTTCGATGACCTTTGGCTATTACCGCATTCAGGAGCAATTGCATAACAAATTGTGGGATCCATTTTCTCCAATTACCCCTTGTGAAAATAAAACCTTTGCAGCTAATATAACAATTTAGTGGTTAAAAAAGTGAGTTTTTTCCACAACCTAATAGGAGCAGCAGCAGAGACTTGCCGATCGACCTGGGGAAAGGGAGTACTGCACGGATTGTTGTTTTTTAACAAACAGCAACCGGGATCAACCATGATCTGAACCCCTTTCAGGCTAAAATTGGCTCCATCATTAGGGGATTAAAGTCTACCTATTTGTATGATCACAGCCGTCCGTTACATCTGCTGATTCCTACATCCTTAGCAAATTATCCAGCTTATTCCTCGCTTCCGTCACATGCTTCAGCTACTAATATTATTGTGATTTAAGCAAAGCAAAAACCATTTCCACATCATCTTCCCCGGATTGATTGCAAGACCTTAAAAGCCACTTAGCATAACCACAATTACTGTTGGTGGTCACATGCTTTGGTAGTAAGTATTAGATCTATTTTCCCTTGACTATGTGGTCAACTCATCTGTAACTTTCTCAGACATTATCTATGTCTTGCCCAAGGCACAATTTGCTGTTAACTGTGGTAACTGGACATAAATTAATACTATTTTACTTTAAATTGAGGTCAGAAGTTCTATTTCTACAGAACAATAGCCATAAACAATACAAATAATTTGTATTATACCGCATTCCTTTGTTGTTTTGTGTACCATGCTGACATTATACCAAGGAATGTGAACTGAGGTCTAAGATGGTACACATGCAAGAAATAAGAGCATGTTCACACTAGCAAAAAGATACAAAACCTACAAAAGACAAAAAATATATCACATATCCTACCATCATTATATATAAATGTAAAGCAAAGTTGCATATGAAATATAGGGTACTTAGTGAATTATGCATTACTTCAACTTTGATATACAGTAAGGTTTTTAATATAGGCAGTATAGGTACCGTCCCAATTTAGGGTCACCTTGTCGCTGGTGGGACGGCTTGTATACTTTTTTGATCAAAAATAGTTCACTAAGTACCCTATATTTATTATGCAACTTTTCTTTACATTTATATATAATGATGGTAGGGTATGTGATATATTTTTTGTCTTTTGCATGCTGACATTATGTACAGTGGCTTTGCGAAAGTATTCACCCCCACCCTCCCACCCTTGGCTTTTTACCTATTTTGTTACATTGTAACCTGTGTTTAAATATTTTGTAATCTGATTTGTGTGTGATGTATCAGCACTAAATAGTCTAAGTTGTGAAGAAGTGAGAAAAATATAGGAATAAATTACATTTATGGGAGCTAACAACTAAAAATTGGCATGTGCATATATATTCACCCCTTTTGCCATTAAGCCCATAAAACGTTCAGTTGCAAGCAATTATCTTCATAAGTCACATGCTTAATGAAAGGACGTCCACCTGTGTGCAATCTAAGTGTCACATGGTCTGTCAGTATATACACTTTACCTTTTCTGAAAGACCACAGAGGCTGCAACACCATTAAGCAAGAGGCAAAACTAACCAAACACCATGAAGACAAAGGAGATCTCCAAACAAGTCAGGGGCAAAGTTGTTGAAAAGTACAAGTCAGGGTTGGGTTATAAAAAAAAAAAAAATATCACATTCTTGATGATTCCCCAGAGCACCAATAAATCCATTATCAAATGGAAAGAACATGGTACCATAACAAACCTGCCAAGAGAGGGCGCCCACCAAAACTCTCAGCCCGGGCAAGGAGGGCATTAATCAGAGAGGCAGCACAGAGACCAAAGGTAACCCTGAAGGAGCTGCAGAGATCCCAAGCAGAAACTGGAGTATCTGAGCATACGACTACAATAACCCATACACTCCACAGAGGTGGCCTTTATGGAAGAGTGGGCAGAAAAAAGCTTTTACTTACGCACAAAAATTGTAAGGCTCATTTTGAGTTTTCCAAAAGACGTGGGAGTCTCCGCTAATGTATGGAGGAAGGTGCTGTGGTCAGATGAAACCAAAATTGAACTTTTTGGCCACCAAGGTAATCGATATGTCTGGCACCAAACCAACACAGCTCATCACCCCAAGATGTGTAAGGCGAAAGCCAGGTTGGTGCTGTAAACTGTAGGAGAAAAGGAAGAAACAAAGTAGGATAGAAGATGTAGGAGATATATACCTGTAAGGTGTAGAGGCCAAACACAGCCGTGGAGGTGATAGAACACGGTGTCCACACCTTACAGGTATATATATCTCCTACATCTTCTATCCTACTTTGTTTCTTCCATTTCTCCTACTCCTACAGTTTACTGCACCAACCTGGCTTTCGCCTTACACATACCATCACCTATACTCTGGTAGGTTTCATCTTTTGTACTCCCATTACCAAACCCTTTTCCTCCTTCCCATCCATTTCCCATGTTGTATATTCAGTGTTTATTTTCATGACCACTTGGTTTAATTTTGATTTCGTTTTACCATTATTGTATCTTGTATATGAAATGGTCTACGTGATACTCATTTTTGTTTGTCATTTCTGTAGTACACCGATGAAGGTCCTTTGCGACCGAAACGTCTGCTTGTTGTACTATAAAATTATTAAATATAATTCATAAAAAGAATTAACGAGTCAATCGAGTGCCAGGTTCTTTATTGGTATTACTACGGGCTTGAAACCCTACCTGGGCACCTTGCTCACTCTAGGAGTGCAGTAGTTTCTCTTTCTATGCCAGTGATTTGAGACTGGACTTAGGTTCTCCTTCCAACTAGACAATGACCCAAAGCATACTGCTAAAGCAACACTCGAGTGGTTTAAGGGGAAATGTGTAAATGTTTTGGAGTGGCCTAATCAAATCCCAGACCTTAATCCAATTGAGTCTGTGGTCAGACTTGAAGATTTGTGTTCACCAGAGGAAACCATCTAACCTGAAGTAGCTAGAGAAGTTTTTCCTTGAGGAATGGGCAAAAATCCCAGTGGCAAGATGTGGAAAGCTCATAGAGACTTATTCAAAGCGGCTTGCAGCTGTAATTGCTTTGAAAAGGAGGCTATACAAAGTGCCGACTTTAGAGGGGGTGAATAGTTATGCACACTGAAGTTTTCAATTATTTTGTGCTATTTGTTGACATCTCATTAACAGCTTGGTTTAGTACAGCGAGTAACCTAAAAAACACCAAAATATAATGTCTACTCTTTTGAATTGTTGTGATCGAGAGAATTAGATAAGAAGTGAGGTGTACAATTTCACCTATAATTTACTAAATTGATTCTTGGAAACAAGTCCTTTTTACTCTTGCTAATTATTACTCATTTAGCAGCTGCTCACAACTTGTATGCATCTAACAAAATATTTTTTTTGCAGGAATGTGACCCCAACAATACGCTAACTGTATGGAGATCCAATAGCCATATTAATGATTGTCCTTCTCAATACAGCTTACATTGACCTGTATATAAGGGCCTTTAAACCAGTGCCAATCAACTGGGAATATCATCGATTGGCATTCGTTATGCCAAGAAAGAACCCCAGGGATTTCCATTATGATAGATGGGGTGGTCATTATACCATCTAACCCCTTACTATTGATTTCATCGTGATTATCTAGTGAATGCCCCATTCAGTTCTACCCAAAACTGGATATAGGTGCAATCCCATTTTAAATACCAGCAGGATTGGTGCAAAATCTATGACATCAATCATGAGGCAGCTTAACTATTTTATGAATTCTGACAGATTAGACATTCCTCCAAACTTTTATAGAAGAGAAACACAGACAAATGATGCGGTGCATATAGTGAGCTGCGGCGAATTTTTTTGCCATTCCCTTAACCACACCCCCTAGCCACACCAATTTACCATTTCTTTCTACCCTGGCAGGAGACGATATTAAAATGAGTGATGGCATTGAGGGACACTACTGGTATATATAGATATAGTTCTATATACTAGTACAATGTACCTGTAATGAAGAATACCAGTCACATTCAAGTAGAGCTGATTATTATATACCTGACATTGCAACCTGTGGATTATTGCTACAGCTGCTGACTTCCATGTAATAGGTTAGGTGTTCAAATCTTGGGAAGACCAGACTTGAAGAAGAGTGAACAATGAGTTAATTAAACTAATTTAAATTCCTACAGAGCTCAGAGATGCTGGCCTCTCCCAGGGGGTGAAGAAGAGAAACTGACCAATCACAGCAGCGTCCTCTCCTCGGTAACACATGCAGTGAGCCTGTACGGAGAGGATACAGAATGGAAGTCTCCACCAAATCAGGATCTGTGAAGTCAGAGGTGCGTGGGAACAGGCTGGATGGGAAAGAGCTGCGTGGGTAGAGCCAGGGGTGCTCCGGCGGGTAATGTCCCTGGATGCCAATCAGGAGATGGTCAGTGGTGCTGGAGAAGGCGTGTGACATCACGCGATAAGGAGGCCTAGAAGGACCAAAAAGTGAACCAACGCGTTTTGGGGAATACACGGTTCCCCTTCATCAGGGTGTATATGCCTTCCCAGCACCGCCGACCATCTCCTGCTTGGTATCCAGGGACGTTACCGGCCAAAGCCCCCCTGGCACTACGCACTGAGCTCGTTTCCATCCAACCTGTTTCCGCACACCTCTGACATCACAGACACAGCTGCATCTGTAGCCTGCTCCTACATATCAGATCCCTATGGCACAAGGCAGGAACTCATTAAGTTCAGTGAGTACTCACTTCAACGCGCCTTACATTGACGGCACATGGAAAACAACATCTACAAGTACCATGCGCAATTAGCAGCTTAATTCTTTAAACTGATGTTTTCTGAGCCAGCAGTCATTTGAGGTGCAACTCTACCCGTTGTGGGTGTTCCTAATGCATTTTGCACACCTAAGGATTAGTGATGGGCGAGCATTAAAATGCTTGTTGCTCGGGTCGAGCACATTGGAATAATCGGGTGCTCGACCCGAGCAACGAGCCCAATGTAAGTCTATGGGCAACTCGAGCATTTTTCAGGTGGCTTCCCCCGGCGATCTGCAGAGGGCCTAAAACTTGGCCAAATCGATGGGAACAGCATGAGGAAGACCCCTGGAAGCATTTATGACTCCCAGGTCACTGCTGTGAACAATTTTGTCAGAGGTATTATGCCACTTTTACAAACTCACAATAAAACATACAAAAACGAAACCAAAATGGATTTTCCTGGGAAATATGTTAAGGAACATCCTTTCCAGGGTAATGACTTGTATATAAGGTAAAATAAATAACCAAAAGCAAAAATACTCCTCCACATCTTGGGCTATGTTCACACTTAGCGTTTTTGATGCGTTTTTGCACTTTTGCATTGCTTTCAACTGTGACAAATGCATTCACCTGGAAATGTCATTTTACAACCTTATCTGGCCATGTGGTGTGTGACACATCATCAGACATCCTGTTTCATTTATGAAGGAGGGACTATGAAAGTCACAAAACCTATTTTTATAGGGCCATCAGGCAGCCTTTACTATTCTTAAAGGGCCAGCAGTCGGCCCTCACTATTCTTAGAGAGACATCAGCCGGCTATGCTTTGTTGTTCCCATTACTAAAGAGTGGGTCTCCTATACAGTTATTGTGTATGCAGTGAGTGGCATTGCTGCCCAAATTTTGGACGCACCCCAATACCCCTTTGAAAATTTGCACGCACCCCAATACCCCGTTGAAGAGACTCAGAGTAGGGCCTCCTGAAAACAATGTTCCCATTATTAGGAAGTGGGTCTCCCATTGTGTTTGCCTATGCAGTGAATGCAAGATTTGCCAAAAATTTGGAGGCACTGCAATGACCCTTGGAAGAGACGTGGAGGTCAGAGGGACCCTGAAAAAATGTTACCATTATTAGGAAGTGGGTCTCCCATAGTGTTGGCCTATGCAGTGAATGCAAGGGCTACCAAAAATTGGGAGGCAATCCAATGCCCCTTGGAAAAGACATGGAGGAGGACCTCATAAAAAAATGTTCCCATTAGAAAGGAGTGGGTCTCCTATACTTGTAATGCCCATGCACTAAGTGTATGGGCTGACAAACATTTACCCCTGGGAGGTATACATGAACATACTGTATAAAAAAATTTTTTTACGGGCATCATAAACACCCTTAAAAAAAATGATATGGGTGTTGCATCACGGACCACGGTCACCCTGGTGATATGGTGGTGGAGGATGAGGAGAAGAAGGAGGGCAAGAGCAAATAGCCAAAATCAGGAAGCATATAACCATGTGTGGGTGTGAAAAGGTGCATGGGAATATATCTCCCAAAAAAAGACACTGGATTTGAGTTTGTTACGCTGTTATCATTCGGTGGTGTTGAGAAGTCTGGCCCAATCATTTTTATAAGAGTCAGCCTGTCAGCATTTTCAGTTGACAGGCAGATGTGCTTATCGGTTATAATTCCACCAGCTGCACTAAAAACTCGCTCTGATAAAACGCTAGTGGCAGTGCAAGCCAGGACCTCCAAGGAGTAGAGAACCAGTTCATTCCACGTATCCAGCTTGGATACCCAATAATTATAAGGCACAGAGGAATCACGGAGGACGTTGGTACGGTCGGCAAGGTACTCCCTCAGCATCTTCGCAAACTTTGCACTCCTTGTGAGAGTACCCCGCGCCTCAGGGCCTGTGCGACGGTAGGGGCTGAGAAAACACTCTCAGAACTTTGACAGTGTTCCCCTGCCTCTGCTGGATTGGAGTTGTGTCTCTCTCGCCTGTACTCCTTGGTTGTCCAACGAACTGTGACCTCTGCCGTCAGCGTTTTCAGATGGGAATTTTTTTAATAGTTCCACAACAAGAGCCTTCTGGTACTGCCCCATTTTTGTAGACCTGTCTGCCTCAGGAATAAGAGATATAAAGTTCTCCTTGTAGCATGGGTCTAGAAGTGTCACCAACCAGTAATGACTGTCACCCAAAATTTGGAGAACGTGAGGGTCATGGGAAAGGCAGCGTAACATAAACTCAGACATGCGTGCCAGACTGCTAACAGGCAAGACTTCCGTGTCCTCACCAAGAGGACGACTGACCATGCTCTCCTCCTCCTCCTCCCTGTCCTCAGGCCATCCACGCTGAACAGACGGTATGACAGTTGTGTAGGTAGCACCGTCTATAGCGCATAAAACTAGCTCCTGTTCTTCCTTCTCCTCTTCCTCATTGTCACCCTGTTATGTTCTGCTACCAAAGCTAAGGAAAGAGAGGAGATCTGTCCCTACTATAGGACTCAGCTGAATCCCTACGATGTAACAGGGAACCTGATCCTGCGATCAGACCTGCTAAAGTCCTAATCTAGTCTGTACGGAGACCTATAGATGTGGGGAGGGAATCCCTACAAGTACTAAGGACTGGGAGGAATATGGGACACCTCCTAACAGAAATAGTAGCAGACAGACGAACAAACAAAATAGATAGAACAAAGAGGTCCGTAGACCAAGCAAACTAACAGAGCTAGATACAGAGCACAGGCTAGCTAGAAAGTAGATATACAATGAAGTCCAGCAAAGCCAGAAGGGCGGAGCAGGATTAAATAGGCCAACAAGGTCATGTGACCAGCAAAGGAAAAAAAGCCTAACAGCAAGGTTCTAACAGTACCCCCCCTTCTAAGAGGATCCTCCGGATCCCCTAGGACCAGGCTTATCAGGAAATCTCCTGTGAAACGCTCTGATAAGTCTGGACGCGGAAACATCATCTGACCTCACCCAAGAGTTATCCTCGGGTCCGAAACCTTTCCAGGCCACAAGATACTGCAAACTACCTCTATACCGTCTAGAGTCAAGGATGCGAGAAATTTCATATTCCCCGTCCTCCACCACCGGAGGAACAGAGGCAGAAGCGTCACCATCCGACACAACAGCTTTTTTTAACAGAGAGACATGAAAGACCGGATTAATTCTCCAGGAGGTAGGAACCTCCAACCTAACAGCAGATTGGTTGACAACCTGAAGCACCTTAAAGGGCCCTACAAACTTGGGACCCAATTTCTTAGAAGGAATCCTCAACCGCCACAGGAGACTTAGAGGGCCTAATGTGACCGGCGGCCAAACTTGTCTGTATGTATTCCTCCAAAGCCTTCCTCTCAGGAATAGTAAGGTTAAATAAACGACTTTTAGGAAGAGTCGCTCCAGGGACAAATTCAATAGAACAATCATAGTCTCTATGGGGAGGCAAAACCTGCGATTCTTTCTCAGAAAAAAACTCTCCAAAAATCCTGAATAGGAACAGGCAATTCTCCCCTATCCAAAGCTGCAATACGCCCGTTACAACACTTGTCATAACATTTATGGCTCCAGGATTTAATTTCACTGGTATACCAATCCAGTACAGGATTGTGAAATTTTAACCAGGGCAAACCCAATATTACTGGAGAAGGCAAGTTATTCAACACTACCAAATCCAATTTCTCATGGTGAACACCATTAATAGTGAGAGGAAATTCACTGACCTTGAGAGTAATATTCTTCAAAGGGGAGCCATCCACAGAAACCACAGCAATGGGGGATGATAAAGGTTCAGGTTTTAAATTGAGTTTTTCCACGAATCCCCCATCAATTACATTCAGTGTAGACCCGCAATCAACAAACACCCGAAATTCCATTAATTTTTCCTGAGCAATCGTGGAAGCAGCTAAAAATATACCCTTGGAATTTAAACAGGCAATACGGGCGTGACTGACCATTTTTTTTTCTTTCTTCATACGAAGCTCACAGCCTTTAATCAAATGACCAGATTTTCCGCAATAGAAACACAAGCCTTCCGAAAAACGACGGTCTTTTTCTTGAGAGCGAGGTGCCACCGATCCAATCTCCATCGGTTCACCACTGTTAGTACACACATTATCATAACCAGAAACTGACATAGCAGAGGATTTGCTCTCATTAACCCTAGCACGCAGTCTTCTATCCACCCGTATAGCTAATTGCATAGCCTGTTGCAAATCTTCAGGTGTAGGATAAGCAATTAGCAGGTCTTTAACCCTTTCACTGAGCCCAGCAAGAAATAGACTTTTCAGAGCAGAATCGTTCCACCCTGTTTGAGTGGACCAACGACGAAAATGAGTACAATATTTTTCCACATTACCTGATCCTTGTTTTAAACGTCTCAATTCAGTCTCAGCTGATGCCACACGGTCAGGATCATCATATAATAATCCTAAAGCAGAAAAAAAACTATCCACTGATCTGAAGCATGTATCACTAGGTTGCAAAGAAAAGGCCCACTCCTGAGGCTCTTTGCGCAAAAGTGACATTATGAACCCTACGCGCTGGGATTCATCCCCAGAGGACTTGGGTCTCAAACGAAAATACAATAAGCAAGCATTTTTAAATGAAAAAAATTCTCGATGTTCACCAAAAAATAAATCCGGCAAACATACCTTAGGCTCCAAGAAATATGCTCCAGGACAGTTACTCACGTGCTGACGGAGCTCGGCCACTTCCAGAGAGAGTCCCTGCAGGTGTTTAGCCAAATCCTGAACCGACACCATGATGGAACAAAAAAAAAAAAATCTTTCCTTAGAGAATTTGCAGGCTGGACTTACTGTTATGTTCTGCTACCAAAGCTAAGGAAAGAGAGGAGATCTGTCCCTACTATAGGACTCAGCTGAATCCCTACGATGTAACAGGGAACCTGATCCTGCGATCAGACCTGCTAAAGTCCTAATCTAGTCTGTACGGAGACCTATAGATGTGGGGAGGGAATCCCTACAAGTACTAAGGACTGGGAGGAATATGGGACACCTCCTAACAGAAATAGTAGCAGACAGACGAACAAACAAAATAGATAGAACAAAGAGGTCCGTAGACCAAGCAAACTAACAGAGCTAGATACAGAGCACAGGCTAGCTAGAAAGTAGATATACAATGAAGTCCAGCAAAGCCAGAAGGGCGGAGCAGGATTAAATAGGCCAACAAGGTCATGTGACCAGCAAAGGAAAAAAAACCTAACAGCAAGGTTCTAACACACCCAATCCACGTTGGGATGAGATGAGGCTGGGCTGTGTGTAATCACCCTGTATGGTTCCTTGCTCCATCTCATTGTGCTCCGCCTGGAATTCATCTTCTTTGATTGTGAGCAGAGAGCGTTTCAGAAGACAGAGAAGCGGGATGGTGACGCTAATTATGGTGTCATCGCCGCTCCCCATCTTGGTGGAGTCCTCAAAGTGGACATCCATGTCCACTCCTGAGGTCTTATGTTTGGAGTCAGAACTGAATACCGACAGCCTTGTTGATGCTGGTAGTCAACAACTGCCCTCTTCTACTCACAAATCCTTCCCAACATCTGCAGTGTAGAGTTCCAACACATGGGGACATCACACACCAGTCGGTGAGCCGGAAGCTGCAATCGCTGCTGAAGCACGGCAAGGGCGGCGGAAGCTGCAGATGACTTTCTAAAATGGGCACACAGGCGGCGTACTTTGACAAGCAGATCCGGCAGCTCTGGGTAGGTTTTGAGAAACCGCTGAACCACGAGGTTAAGTACATGAGCCAGGCATGGTACATGTGTGAGCTCGCCTCAGAACAGCCACCAGGTTCCAGCCATTGTCACACCCCGCCATGCCTGGCTGTAGGTTCAGCGGTGTGAGCCACAGATCTGCCTGCTCTTTCAGAGCTGTCCACAACTCTTCAGCATTGTGCAGTTTGTCACCTAAGCATATTAGCATCAGCACAGCCTGTTGCCGCTTGGCTAAAGCAATGCTGCAGTGCTTCCAGCTTGTGACTGATGTGGTCATTTTGGAGATGGAGGCTGAGGAGGAGGATGAGCTGCAGGAGCTGTAGACTGTGGGGGCAACCCTGATTGACCTAGGGCCCACAATTATCGGCATCAGGAGGATCTGTTCCATCCCAAGGTCTGACTGGGTCCTGGCTTCCACTATGTTAACCCAGTATGCCATCAGCGAGATGTTGTGGGACATGTGCTTGTGTAATGCGGGGACGGCACTCCGGGAGAAATAGTGGCGGCTGGGAACCGAGTACCATCAGGTTGCGGAAAGCTTTCATCTCCCCGAGCCTAAAAGGCAAAATTTCGAGCGCAAGCAGTCGCAAAATGTGGGAATTTAGTAATGTGGCCTGTGGGGTGTTGGCTGAGTATTTGCGTTTGCGTTCCAAGGAGTGGGGTATGAACAACTGAACGCTGCGCTGGGACAAGGATGTGCTTGCTGATGGTGCTAGTTGAGTGTGTGCAACGACAGGTGCAGGGCAGGAGGCATCTTTGCATGCACTATGGACAGGGGATTGGCTTGCATGCACAACAGCGGAAGAAGTAGTGGTGTCACCCGCAGACACTGTTCCTGGACCCTGAGTTTCGGCCCACAAAGTCCGGTGCTTTGCTGGCATGTGCCTGATCATGCTGGTGGTGGTCAGGCTGGTAGTTTTGCCACCCCTGCTGATGCTGGCCTGGCAGGTGGTGCAAATGCCCTTTTTGGGGTTATCGGCAGAGTTTTTAAAAAATCATCCAGACTCGGGAAGACCTAACAGTTGTACTGGCAACTTCCGTCATGCTCGTGTTACGGGGAATGGTTGCCCGCCTTCTGTCTGCGCCCACCACACTGCTTCTTCCTGCCTGTTGGGGTGCTCTGCCTCCCTCCTCTTGTGCGCTGCTGTCCTCTCTCTGCATGTCCTCCTGCCAGGTTGGGTCAGTTACTATATCATCCACCACCTCGTCTTCCACTTCCGCACCCTGGTCCTCCTCCTGACTTTCTGGTAATTGTGTCTCATCATCGTCCACCTCCTGTGACACTTTCCCACCATCACCTTCATATGACCGTGACTGCTCAAATATTTGGGCATCGCTACATGTGATCTCCTCTTGCCCCGCTTCAAGTGGACCAGGCGAGAGGCCCGAATCTATAAATGGAAAAGTGAACAGCTCTTCGGAGTGTCCAAGTGTGGGGATCAGTTGTCTCCGGGCACTCGGCATGGTGGGAGGAAAGAGGATCAGGGTGAGGAATATGCGGTCCATACTCACGGCTACTGAGACTTGACCGTGTGGAAGAAAGGGTGGTGGTGTTGGCTAAGTGACTGGAAGCATTATCTGCTATCCAACCAATAACCTTTTAACACTGCTCTGTGTTCAATAGTGGTGTTCTGTGGTCCCCTATTAATTGGGACAGGAAGGTCGAGCAAGAAGATGTGGGTGTTTGTTGTGGCACAATTTCAGCTTGACCGCGGCCTCGGCCTCTGCATGCACCATCACCATCACGTCCAGTTTCCCGTCCCTTGCCTCGCGCATTGCCCATTTTAAATGGAGAACAATACAGGACTTTGCTCTGCCCACAGCAGAGTAGAGCAAAGTGCACCTGTGCAGGAATAAAACTAAGGGACACTGTGTGGATGACATAGGATGCATCATGCACATGAAGCAGGGCAGGAGGACTGCGATTGTGGGAATAGAGGAGGTGCCGAGCAAGACCAGTGATGCCCATTGGACCGGACTGCACCCTATGGGGGAATTGGTATTTTTTGGGATATTCAGAAGGGGTTGGGGACTTCTAGAATTGGGGACTGCTAGACTGCTGTAAAAGAGGTAGTAATGGTGGTGGCCTTAGTTTATGTTGAGAAAACCTGGTGACAGGTTCCCTTTAAACATTAAAAAACGGACAGCACTTGGATGAATCACAGATGGCATCCGAGATGCTTTCCGTCATTCTCATTCACTCGAGGTTTGCAAATGGAAATGTTTTTTTTTTCTTTTATGGACATTTCTATTAGTATTTGCTGGTATCACTTGGCTAAAGTATCCAAAATATGTACACTAAGGTGAAATCATACATTTTTAGAAATACATATGTGGCACCCCAGGGTTCTGGTTACCACAGTAATAGCAATATTACGTCTGTGAGCAGGTGGGAGGTCTCCTGGTCAGGAACCCTAAGCACGCCACACCTCCTGCCCAGTCCTGGGAGGGGAAGAACTTCCCCTATATAAACTGGGGCTGAGGTGGGGTTAGGAAAAAGAAAAAGAAGAGAAGAAGAGGAGTCCCAGACAGAGACACAGTCTGGTCTGGAGTGGAGCAGATGCAGGGAGAGCAAGATCAGGAGCTCTGTGGGAGCAGTGATAAAAGGGGTCCAGGACTGGAAGCTGTAGAGCTCGTCCTGACTGAAGAGATCTCACCGGACACGGAGTCCGAGGCTGTGGGGACTGTTCCATACCCAGCAGCAGAAACCGTCCGGCAGGGGATTTCAGGTCCTCTGGCCAAGAAACCCGAAGGCACGGTCACACGCAAGGGACCAGCACCGCCGTCGTGGAGCGGAGGCTACCAGAAGGCCCCGAGTCACCGGCCATACGGGTGAGCACCACACGGTACACTCAGGGACGTGGGCTACTTTTACCCGCTTCTAGCAAGGTAGCCAGGAAGAGTACAATTAGTTGGGGAGGCCTACAACTCCGCCTGGCCGGGGGAGATCCTATCTGCTCACGGACTGACCAGGCCCCGATCGCTAGCCAGTACTCCCGGGAGGGTCTACCTTTGCCACCAGTAAAGACCCTGAACTACACCGCACCGTCTCTGAGTGGTTCCTGGTGCCTGCGTGCAATTCTGCTATCCCCATCATCCACGTCTGCTGCCCTGAGGCCATACCCCTCCCGTTGGGGGTTATACTACCCACGCTGCACAACTGTACCACCGGCCTCAGCAGTCTGCCCTGCAGCGGCGGCTTCATAACCGCATTCAACGGGTGGCGTAGTCGAACACTATAACATCTTCTGCTAAATTCCGCCACTTAGTTTGACACCCTGGGCACGGACCGGGTCACCGCCACGAGGTCTACTATCCCCAACAGATCCGGCTCCGGGTATTCCCCGAACATGGCCCAGGGGGCGCGTCACATATACCAAACTTCATTCTATATAATCAATGCGAAATACTGATTTACAACGTTCGCTGTTCTATTATGCGGTTGTGAACATGGATTGGGGTCATGTTTCTATAACATGCATGAAATCAGTGTAAGTGGGAGAAAGGCGTTGCCCAGTCGTCAATCCCCTCCATTTATCATCCTAACAAATGCTGGATGTAAGGTTACAGTCTGGACTGGGGCATGTGCTGCTAAATGTAGAATCCACTTGTGCAGAGCTCCCAGTAAAAGCCTTGATAACTCCTGGGAATAGCAGAGTGTGCCGGCTCTTCTTCACTCATCACATTATTACTTTGCTGAAGCTTTGTGTGCTGTGATATATCAGGAGAGAAGAGCAATAGCTCAGCCCCATCCATCATCTCACAATATCCTGAGACAGTACTGGGGATAGGGCTCCGCTCCTGATGGAGACTTGGCACTGACGGCACAGACAGAAGTAAACTCCATGTAGATCCAGCTGAGGACTGGGGCGCTCAAGAAGCTTAAATAGTAGAAAGTAACTCCACAAGGTAACACTTTAATTGTCTCTTTTTGTATTCTATCTGATCTCTAATGGTGTCATGCGGGACAAAAGTTTTGCCTCCAATTTTTAATTTTAGATATGCATGTATGGCTCGGTAGAGATGTAGCAGAGCTGCGTTTGTTAATATGGCAAGTCTATATAGTATGACAAGGGCATTATCTGTGTAGAAGAGCTGAGTTTGCATCATATGCAATAAAAAATAATATATATGCTAAATATATATATACTGCAAAAAATGGAAATAAACATGTAGGTGCTCCATGCTGTGACTTCATGCTATAGCATACACACATCTATACATATAACTGCACACTGCATGCTATAGCATACACCCATATATACATACAACAGCACTGTGCATGCTATAGCATACACACATACATATATACATACAACTGCACTCTGCATGCTATAGCATACATACATATATACAGGTGTCAAAAAGTTAATTTATTTCAGTTCTTCAATACAAAAAGTGAAACTCATGTATTATATAGAGTCATTCGAAACAGAGTGATCTATTTCAAGTGTTTATTTCTGTTAATGCTGATGATTATGGCTTACAACCAATGAAAACACAAAAATCATTATCTCAGTAAATTAGAATAATTAGCAAAAAAAACACCTGCAAAGGTTTCCGATACGTTTAAAAAGGTCCCTTAGTCTGTTTCAGTAGGCTCCACAATCATGGGGAAGGCTGCTGATGTGACAGATGTCCAGATGGCCATCATTGACACACCCCACAAGCAGGGTAAGCCACGAAAGGTCATTGCTAAAGAAGCTGGCTGTTCACAGAGTGCTGTATCCAAGCATATCAATGGAAAGTTGAGTGGAAGGGAAAAATGTGGTAGAAAAGGTGCACAAGTAACTGGGATAACCACAGCCTTGACAGGATTGTTAAGAAAAGGCCATTCAAAAATTAGGGGGAGATTCACAAGGAGTGGACTGCTGCTGGAGTCATTGCTTCAAGAGCCACCACACACAGACGTATCCAGGACATGGGCTACAAGTGTCGCATTCCTTGTGTCAAGCCACTCATGACCAATAGACAACGCCAGAAGCGTCTTACCTGGGCCAAGGAGAAGAAGACCTGGACTGTTGTACAGTGGTCCAAGGTGTTGTTTTCGGATGAAAGTAAATTCTGCATTTCATTTGGAAATCAAGGTCCCAGAGTCTGGAGGAAGAGTGGAGAGGCCACAATCCAAGCTGCTTGAGGTCTAGTGTGAAGTTTCCACAATCAGTGATGGTTTGGGGAGCCATGTCATCTGCTGGTGTAGGTCCACTGTGTTTTATCAAGACCAAAGTCAGCGCAGCCGTCTACCACGAAATTTTAGAGCACTTCATGCTTCCCTCTGCTGACAATCTTTTTGGAGATGGAAATTTCATTCTCCAGCAGGACTTGGCACCTGTCCACACTGCCAAAAGTACCAATACCTGGTTTACACACAACAGTATCACTGTGCTTGATTGGCCAGCAAACTCGCCTGACCTTAACCCCATAGAGAATCTATGGGATATTGTCAAGAGGAAGATGAGAGACACCAGACCCAACAATGCAGGCGAGCTGAAGGCTGCTATCAAAGCAACCTGGGCTTCCATAACACCTCAGCAGTGCCACAGGCTGATCGCCTCCATGCCACGCCGCATTGATGCAGTAATTGATGCAAAAGGAGCCCTGACCAAGTATTGAGTGCATTTACTGAACATACATTTCAGTAGGACAACATTTCGGATTTTAGAAACTTTTTTCAAGCTGCTGTTATAAAGTATTCTAATTTACTGAGATAATAACTTTTGTGTTTTCATTGGCTGTAAGCCATAATCATCAACATTAACAGAAATAAACACTTGAAATAAGTCACTCTGTTGAGAATGCCTCTATATAATATATGAGTTTCACTTTTTGTATTGAAGAACTGAAATAAATTAACTTTTTGATGATATTCTAATTTAGTGAAAAGCAATTGTACATACAACTGCACTGTGCATGCAATAGCATACAGACATACATACATATATACATTCAGCGGCACTCTGAGTGCACTGAGGTGTATTTGAACATTGAATACATTAATTTTGAATTGTATTACTGCCAGAGTATACTTATATATTCAATTTTAATAGTATTGTCTATATAGTGGTAATGCAGTTGAAAATTCATGTATTCAATGTTCCCATATACCTTAGTGTTCACATAGTGCTATTGTATGTATGTATGTCTGTATGTTATGGCACGCAGAGTGCCGTTTTATTTGCTTGTATATCATAACTATATATCATATATAAAATATCTATATAATTCAAGACTCGCATATTGATTACATAATTAGTTGCCCATCAGCTTAGCGACTCAAAAACGTATAATAAAAGAGAACCAGGAGAGTCCACAATGCTATCTAAATTATAAGAATTTTTATTGTAAACATATTTAAAAACATAAATCTTAGTTCAATAGATGATCACCAGTAGCAGTGGTTGTATTCACCCCCTTGGTATTTTTCCTGTTTTGCTACCTCACAACCTGGAATTTCACAGGTTTTTTTTGAGGGTTTGCATCAGTTCATGTAAAGAACATTCCTACAACTGTGAGCATTTGGTTTTCTTTTTATTGTGAAGCAAACAACAAATAGGATAAAATAACTGAAAATTTCAGTGTGCATAACTATTCACCCCCCTAAAGTTAGTACTTTGCAGAGCCTCATTTTGCAGCAATTACAGCTGCAAGTCCCTTCCATCTTGCCACTGGGATTTTTGCCCATTCTTCAATGCAAAACTGCTCCAGCTCCTCCAAGTTAGATGGTTTCCTCTGGTGAACAACACCACAGAGTCTCAATTGGATTAAGGTCTGGGCTTTGACTAGGCCACTCCAAAACATTTACACATTTCCCCTTAAACCACTTGAGTCTTACTTTAGCAATATGCTTTGGGTCATTGTCTTGTTGGAAGGCGAACCTCCGTCTCAGTCTCAAATCACTGACAAACATGTTTTGCTCAAGAATATCCCTGTATTTCGCACCATCCATCTTTCTCTCGACTTGGACTATTTTCCCTGTCCATACTGCAGAAAAACTTCCCCACAGCATGATGCTGCCACCACCATATGTTACTGTGGGGATGGTGTTCTAGGGGTGATGAGCTGTGTTGGTTTGGCACCAGACATAGTGTTTACCTTGATGGTTAAAAAGTTAAATTTTGGTCTCATCTAACCACCGCACCTTCCTCCATACATTTGGGGAGTCTCCCACATGTCTTTTGGCAAACGCAAAATGAGCCTTACAATTTTTGTGTGTAAGTAAAGGCTTTTTTCCGCTCATTCTTCCATAAAGGCCACCTCTATGGAGTGTATGGCTTATTGTAGTCGTATGCTCAGATACTCCAGTCTCTGCTTAGGAACTCTGCTGCTCCTTCAGGGTTACCTTTGGTCTCTGTGCTGCCTCTCTGATTAATGCCCTCCTTGCCCAGGCTGAGAGTTGTGGTGGGTGGCCCTCTCTTGGCAGGTTTGTTGTGGTACCATGTTCTTTCCTTTTGATGATAATAAATTTGATGGTGCTCTGGGGGATCCTCAGAGATTGGGGTATATTTATATAACCCAACCCTAACTTATATGTCTCAACAACTTTGTCCCTGACTTGTTTGGAGATCTCCTTCGTCTCCATGGTGTTTGGTTAGTGGTGCCTCTTGCTTAAAGGGGTTGTCCAGTACTTTATATTACCCCCCCAATGTATCCCCCGGGGCCCTCAAGGATTTTTGTAATTACCTTACGTTGCAGATACTGCCTGTGAGCGGCGCTATCACTGGCTGCTCACAGGCATCATGTGAGCCCGGTTGCAGCCGGCTCTGGCATCCGCTGACGTCATGGCAAGTGCTGGCAGCAGCCGGAGGTTGCCCTTCCCCCGCGTCACACCTGGTAACCCCACCCACAACCCAGCAGCCACCGTGGAGACCCCAGCGCTGAGTCACGCCTCACTTGTCGTGACGTCAGCGCGGGGTCACGTGATGCCTTTGAGCGGCCAAGGATATTGCCGCTCACAGGCAGAAACAGCAACGTAAGGTATTTACAAAAATCCTTAGGGGCCCCGGGGGATACATTGGGGGGAGGTTAATATAAAGTACTGGACAACTTCTTTAATGGTGCTGCAGCCTCTGTGGCTTTTCAGAAAAGGTGTGTATTGTAAGGCAGCGCTAGTCATAATAATGGGGGATACTCGCGGCACCGGGTCAATTAAGGCGCATAAGCAATGTCCTTCCGATATTTCACAATGCAGTTTATTATTTCGTCATAAACCGCTAATCACACAGTCCATCTTAGTATACGCCCGGCATGTTTACACCTATCACCTCCGGGAGCTTCTCAAGTGGCAGACCGGCATATTACACACATCACAATTCGGGAGCCTTTCCAGCGACAGATACGTCCACTTGACTCCCGTTATAGCCCTCGGCTAGGCAACGACATAAATGTCCATATAACGCAGCGTTTTACCTTTAGCGGGTTTTGGCTGCTACAGTCCGTTTATTCCGCCACCACTGTGGCTTTGCGGCTTTCTCTAGCCGTCGTCCCCTCGTAGGCTACTGGTATGTCTTCCACACTTGACATCCAGCCTGCGCCTTTCAGGGTTCTTCACCAAGCCGGCTCTCCCTCAAAGGCCACTGACATCCACGCATAGGATCCAGGCTCGGCCTTTCAGGCTGCCAGGCTTCACACTCGGCCTCACTAGGCCTCTCACAAATGGTGTCCCACACACACGGAGCACAGGCGTCACGCCTCACACCGAACACACCTGTCTCAAATTACCAGGGTTTATATATCCTGTGCACACACACACACACATACTGACAGGACCTTGCTGATGTCACAGTCATGTGATCAGTCAGCTGTGTGTATAGGTCCTGTGTGCTGTCCCAGTCATGTGTACAGACCTTTACTGTGCATACAGGACCTGTGTGATGTCACAGTCATGTGACCAGTCACCTGAGGGGGAAGGTATATGGTCAGGTAAAACACATCCTAGACCATTACCGTAATGCCAGCAAGTCGCTGCATTACAGTATATACCGACAGAGCATGTGACATTTGATTGCACACAGGTGGACTTCCTTTCACTAAGTATGTGACTTATGACGGTAATTGCTTGCACCAGAAATTTTTAGAGGCTTCATAGCAAAAGGGGTGAATACATATGCACATGCCAAATTTCAGTTATTTGCTCCCATGAACTTAATTTAGGCCAATTTAACTAAAATGTATGTTTTTAAATATATTTGCAATAAAAAAATGTGATATAGACTTGTGGACTTTTGGTTTGTTTTCCTTTTTTGATCATATATAAAATATGCAGTAAGTGTATAATGCTTATATCATACATGTCATCTTGTTAATGTTATATTTTACATATTAATTTGGACCTTGTGGATTTCCCTAGATCTCGTTTTGCACATTGAATGGTATTTATTACAAAGACTATATTCTGTTTGGAACGATGGCTATATACAGCCATGGCCAAAAAGTATTGAGAATGAGACAAATAGTAATTTTTCCAAAGTTTACTGCTTCATTTTTTGTAATGGCAATTTGCATATACTCCTGAGTGATCAGCTTAACAGCAATTACTGTACTTGCAAAGTCAATATTTGCCCAGAAAATGAACTTTAACCCCCAAAACACGTTTCAACATCATTGCAGTCCTGCCTTAAAAGGAGCAGCTAACATCGTTTTAGTGATTGATCCATTAACACAGGTGTGGGTGTTGATGAGGACAGGGCTGGCGATCAATCAGTCATGATTAAGTAAGAATGACATCACTGGACACTTTAAAAGGAGGCTGGTTCTTGGTATCATTGTTTCTCTTCAGTTAACCATGGTTATCTCTAAAGAAACACGTGCAGCCATCATTGCACTGCACAAAAATGGCCTAACAGGGAAGAGTATCGCAGCTACAAATATTGCACCTCAGTCAACAATCTATCGCATCATCAAGAACTTCAAGGAGACAGCTTCCATTGTTGTCAAAAAGGCTCCAGGGCGCCCAAGAAAGACCAGCAAGCGCCAGGACTGTATCTTAAAACTGTTTCAGCTGCGGGATCGGACTACCAGCAGTGCCGAGCTTGCTCAGGAATGGCAGCAGGCTGGTGTGAGTGCTTCTGCACGCACTGTGAGGCGGAGACTCTTTGAGCAAGGGCTGGTTTCAAGGAGGGCAGCAAAGAAGCCACTTCTCTCCAGAAAAAACATCAGGGACCGACTGATATTCTGCAAAAGGTACAGGGAGTGGACTGCTGAGGACTGGGGCAAAGTCATTTTCTCTGATGAATCCCCTTTTCAATTGTTTGGGACATCTGGAAAACAGCTTATTCGGAGAAGAAGAGGTGAGCGCTACCACCAGTCTTGTCTCATGCCAACTGTAAAGCATGCTGAAACCATTCATGTGTGGGGTTGCTTCTCAGCCAAGGGAATCGGCTCACTCACAGTCTTGCCTAAAAACACAGCCATGAATAAAGAATGGTACCAGAATGTCCTCCAAGAGCAACTTCTCCCAACCGTCCAAGAACAGTTTGGCGCCCAACAATGCCTTTTCCAGCATGATGGAGCACCTTGCCATAAAGCAAAGGTGATAACTAAATGGCTCATGGAACAAAACATAGAGATTTTGGGTCCATGGCCTGGAAACTCCCCAGATCTTAATCCCATTGAGAACTTGTGGTCAATCATCAAGAGACGGGTGGACAAACAAAAACCAACAAATTCTGGCAAAATGCAAGCATTGATTATGCAAGAATGGACTGCTATCAGTCAGGATTTGGTCCAAAAGTTGATTGAGAGCATGCCAGGGAGAATTACAGAGGTCTTGAAGAAGAAGGGGCAACACTGCAAATATTGACTTGCTGCATTAACTCATTCTAACTGTCAATATAACCTATTGGTACTCATAATATGATTGCAATTATATTTCTGTATGTGATATAAACATCAGACAAACACTAATAAAAACCAGAGGCCAGCAGATCATGTGAAAATATAATTTTGGTGTCATTCTCAAAACTTTTGGCCATGACTGTACTATTGGATGGTGTTTGTTGCATAGACGATTCCTATATCCTACGTAAAGCCATTTTTGAGTTATTTATATCGCCTTAATGAGGCCGTTGTCTTTATTACTATGCAGTTAATAATTTATTACCAAGGTCATCAGCAGCATGTGCATAAAGCTGACAAGTACTCATAGGTCCATGTAAGGTTTGCTTAATATATACAGACAGGATTTCTTGGCCATTATGTATTATCATAATTATTACTTTCCTTATATAAGTGTTTCAGCGAACGTTCCAGGAACCCAGTAATGGTTCCAAAGTACTTCATGTCGGCATGCATTAACGTTGAGTCAACCAAAATCTATATGTTTAATATCCGATTACCTGCGTTTATGGAAAAAAAAACATTAACTCATTAAGGATGCAGCTGATATTGATCTTTAGTTTTTGCCATTTTGCAACTTTTTAATAAAAACTTACTTGGCTGTAATTATTATTATTTTATTTATTTTTTAAGTTTTCAAAAAATTTGGTTCTACTACTTTTTTTTAAGTTGTCATTTCCTTATATATTCTTTATAGTTTTCATTGCTCTGGTATTGGATCAAAAAACTGCAGCATAAACTTTTTTGGGGCAATTTTTCATGCAGTTTTTTTTAAAGCAAATTCCTGATGAATCCACATCTAAATATGGGTCAAAAATGCATGAAAAGTTATGATGAAGTTTTGTTTGTTTTTTTCAAACAATGGATTGTACTGTTAAACCATAATGTATGGGCATACGTCTATATACATAATATTGTAAAGACATAAACCCCTGATACTCACAATACTAGGGCTTCCTTTGTCAACACTGTAATCAATACTAAAAGCCAGAGATATGAGGTATACTGGAGAATGCTGTGAATTGTTACTATCCTTCCATGGCTGAGATGTAAGGATGTGGACAAACAACAATCACACAATGTGTATAGTGTCAGCGGTTTAAGGTGTAACAGTGATGTGCGTCTTATGTAATGTGTTATGGTAATGTCCAGCATATAAGTCATGTAAAGTGTTAATGTATAATGTGAGTAATGTATAATGCAGGATGATTGTAGGATTAGATTAGGATAGCATAAGTACGGTTTATATAGTAAGTGGTTTAGCAACAGCATAGGAACAATAGGTTTAGTCTATAAGATAGGAAGTAGTTAAGGATAGAAGTAGCCCAGTGGGTGGGAACTAGTGCTGATAAAAAGGGGGGCACTTCCTGATAGTGGGTGGTTAGTGAGTGGATAGAGCAGTGCGCAGTGAAGGTCAAGTTCAGGTGCTGTGGGCTGCTAGGGGCAGCAATGTGTCACTTGTTCAAGGCAGTGGAGGCATTACTGGGATCCCGAATGGTCGCTCCTGTCATGTCTGGAGCCCAAAGTCTGGCAGGGCCGCCGGACACATCGTCCTCTGGCATACAGTGGAAGATTGACAGGGACCTGCAGAGACGAAAGGTGATGGTCAGTCCCGGGTGCACTGCTGAGGTGGACAGGAAGTCCCTGAGGCTAACAGGGACTAGTAAACGTTTGCCTATTGCAAACGGCTTGGTGTCCCCTAAATTGTGTGCGGCGGCTCCTGAGGACAGAAGCCTGGAGGCAACGAAGGCATGCGACCTACAAGTGAGTGAGATGCACCCCACACCCGACAGGACACTGGGACACCGTTTGTCTGTAAAGTGCCAGAGCGAAACCCGACAGCAGCTTGGTCATGACTACTACTCGGCAGCACTTTACAGAGGCACCAGTGCAGCCACTTTACATGATCAATCCTGGATATGGCGCTAATGCTGGTGAAACCAACTATTCGGATGCCCGTATTTTTACATCCTGGTTCAGATGTAGTAGTTTTTTAAAAAAATATACAGCTTCTTATTTCGAGAAGCATTTATATATAGCAGAGATGATAGGATACACAAAAAAAATAGCTTTCAAATAGAAATACAAAATCTGATCCACCGCATTCTAGTGTTCTCATTCTACCCAAATTTTTCCAGTTATAGCCTAAAGCTTCTGGGCCCCAATTTAAAACTGTAACAGGTCCACCATTTATTATGTTCAATCTATAATACTGGTGTCTTATGTGGCAAAGGAGTTTTTGGGCACACTAAGGCTTCTTCCTTATAGGTTTTCTCTTGCATAGGTTGGTTCAAATATTTAGGTCCCGATTCATCAAGCATTGACCGTTTTCTAGTGGAAAACTGCTTGAAATGGTGCAAAGGTTTTGCGCACTTCATAACCGCAAAAATGTTGCTATTTTTGTTGTTTTTACCCCACTTGTCAACCAACTTTTTTGAAAAGTGGGCAGAGCTTAGTGGTGAGAGCGCATTTCTGAGCGCGGATGACAAATTCATCATACCGTAATTTATGCAAAAAGTTAAGTAAATTACAACACAAATGTATTCAAGTCTCACAGTAAACTACATTTCTTACGAGGGCACATGGTAACTTTTAGATGCAGAAAATTAATCAAGAGATGCCCATTTTTTCATAAATTTGGAGCATCTATCTCCAGCACACACTTCATTGGGCCATAGTGTTGGGGGCCCTCAGTTCCTTGTGCTTTTGCAGATTACAATCAAAACTTTAAAGACTGAATCTCATTATATTTGTATTGTAACTAACAATGCTACACACTTGAGAATGATCTGAGGTATCACAGGAAGCATTTCTATTTACAGTCCGGCTGGTTTATTTCAATCCTTATAAACCACATCACAGAAAACTTAAATACAGTCCTTGTCCGGTAGCAAGTAAAAAATAAAGTAACCAGTCCATACAATAGTGCTGGTTAGCCCGCCTGGCTTAGAGTCCAGCTTCTTAGTCCTTTAGCAAAGGAACACAATCCAGGAGATCTGCACACCTCCATACACCCAGCATGTGTGCGACAAATAGCTCTCAATTTACCCAGTGAATCCCACCCAGGGTGGAGATATGCTGAGCAGTCATTCAGCAACTCATAATCAACCTGTCATGGCCGATTAACCCCTTTTAGTCCTATATGCACTAAAGCATTACTTCACGTTCATCTCCCAAACACTAGGTGTCTAACAGCCACCTTACATTATATATCCTGAATATAATATATATACTGTGTATATATATATATATATATATATATCACAATAAATAAACATTTGAGGAACCAGCTGGCCAACGTTACAGCTTGCTTGAAAACAACACTTTTTCTTTGTCACTTTGTCATCTACCTAAGTTTTGTGTAACGAATAGCAGTATCAGAATTTCGATCAGTGGTTATTCCACCCACACTTCTCAATTCTGTCAGCATAAATTGCCCAACTTAAGGTTTGCTTACTGGACGCCCCAGATGAAGCCGCGTAGGCGAAACTCGAGTTGGATAAGTATGTAATACTCATTTTTTTTAGCTCTTCTATCTTTTATCTGACTCCTGTGTGTATAATAAATGAGCATGGGTGGAAAGCCACATTGATTAGTACAGCATTTGTATTGCGGTTTTTGTTTGGTTCTGTGTAAAATAAAAGCGAGTAAAAAGTAAATCGTCAAATGTAAATAAAGACGAACTACAGAACTGTCCAATCTCTGGTATCTTCTCTAGATTTCTGTTAGTGTTAAAAAGTACATAAGGCCCGATTCATTATTGCATTTGAGACAGTTTTTTGTCAAGTTTTTGGTGTTTTGCTCTTTTTTTGTTTGTACCAAATTCATCTTTCCATCTGTGTCCCTTTTTAAATGTTTTTTTCAATGTGTGTTGGTTTTTTTTTTTTTCAGTTCCCTACTATGGTTGGAGTTTGGGGCTTCTAGATGTTTTTGCCTGATTCATCATTTGCGACTTTTCAAAAAGTTGTTAAATTGGTTGAACATCTACTCAAGTCCCACATTAAGTGATTCTATATCCCCAATAAATTAAGACTGACGTTTCATACACTAATCTTAATGAGGGGCGTGCAAGAATAAGATGCGCCAAATTAATTAAGAGGCGCTCACTTGCTTAATGAATTTGGCGCATCTTATCAGTGGTGTGCGCCTCTGTACACCTTACCAAAAATTTAACTTGTTACTCTAGTCCATGATTGGAGTAAATTTCTGGCTTAAGGAACTCCGGCACTATTGTTGAATTTGACGATCAGGCGTAGCCACGGCCCATTCCGGTTCGTCCCCAACACTGTCCATTTTGACAGAGCTCACCGAAACTGGTGAGAACACTAAAAGTCACCAATTATTAATGCAACATTGCATAATGGAAACATTTTTCAAAGTGTTTTAATACAGTTTTCTGGCATAACATTTTGATGAATCAGGCCTATGTATACCAGGGGTTTTTGTGCAATTTTTGTGCCATTTTTCTTAACTGTGTGAAAAATTCATGAACTGTGTACTCCATTTTGATTAATTCAGAGCAAAAATCATCAGCAAATACCACACAAGAGAAAGGGGCTAATTCATTAAGACTGGTGTTACGCACGAAGTTTGCTGGAAATGCGCTAAATTCATTAGGAGACGCATGCCGCTAAATGAATTAGGCTCCTCTGTTAATTGTATTTAACCTATATAGGGGCCAATATCTTATAATAGTAAATAGTAACTCCAAATATGAGCACAATCCTATAAAGAAGGGAGACTATTGCCAATTAAACATCACCTTTATTATTTCAGAAAAAAAACATGATAAAAAGACTTTACACTGCGTTCCAAATTATTATGCAAATGCTATTTTTTTCTGATTTTCCTAAATAGTTGATGCAAATCAGTCAGTATAATGTTCAATTCATCATTTTTTTGGACAAACCTCCCAATGATAACAGTATTTCTTTCAAACCTAAAAAAAACCCTCAAACCTAAATTATTATGCACAACAGAGTTTCCAAACATTTTATAGGTTGTAAAGAACTGAAAATGGTCATTTGTTGAATTTGCAGCATTAAGAGGTCACATTTACTGAAGCCAAAAACTTTTTCAATCAAAAACATCTTAACAAGACAAGTTACATGTAAACTAAGCACAATCAGAGTCTATATTGCTAAAAAATTATATAAATTTTATTAGAATACAAAATAACATAAATAATGATAGTGTTGCATACAGGATATAATGGGTACATGTAAAAATAAATGATTAGATCCCAAGGTATGTAGGTTGAGGGTTTGGACCAGGATACAACTAGATTAATATAAATTGAAATGAGAAGTGGCTATAAAGGTATATAATGGGTATTAATCAATGAGGGGACACAAACCCCTTCTTTAGAACTAGTACCTGATGGGAAGAAGCAAGTGGGCGAAACGCGCGTCGGGGTGAAGGGGGACAGGATCCTGCCAGGACTTTAGCTACTTCGTGTTACGGCTCATCTGTTGGCATAACCTTGATCAGGTACATGGCATATTTCATATAAAATGATTGCTATACACGGTGCTGAATTTTGGAAAAGATTAAGCAGTCTTCTATTATTTTTATATATTGTAACATATTCTGCATAAATTAAAATACCTTTTGGCTATGCTTATGTAGTGGGAATTATTACTTGTTCTAAAGAAGGGGTTTGTGTCCCCTCATTGCTTAATACCCATTTTATACCTTTATAGCCACTTCTCATATCATAGATCTTTTAGTAGATATATTTACAAAAAACCCCGTGTCTTCATGAAAGCTTTTTGAACATTATAGTAGTAATAATATTACACTAGGTTAGTCAATTTTTTGAGCCCATTTGATATTATATAACCGTTATATTCTGGGCAGGAGCTCGTCCCCTTATACTGGGCACTCTGTTGTTTAATTTTAACTATATGTTATATGTATAATTCGATTTGTCATGATTTTAATTGATTGATGAAATAAAATTACGTCTATACACTAATGGATCTCTTTGTTTTTCTGTGCTTATAATTAAGTGTAGATGTGGTGATTTATGGACTTGTTTGAAGAGCCTTTCTTTATATATTTATCCAATTAGTTGATGTTAGATTAATATAAGCCTAACATACCAATTGTTTGTCTTATATACAGTACAGACCAAAAGTTTGGACACACCTTCTCATTTAAAGATTTTACTGTATTTTCATGACTTTGAAAATTGCACATTCACACTGAAGGCATCAAAACTATGAATTAACACATGTGGAATTATATACTTAACAAAAAAAATGTGAAACAACTGAAAATATGTCTTATATTCTAGGTTCTTCAAAGTAGGCACCTTTTGCTTTGATGACTGCTTTGCACACTCTTGGCATTCTCTTGATGAGCTTCAAGAAGTAGTCACCGGAAATGGTCTTCCAACAATCTTGAAGGAGTTACCAGAGATGCTTAGCACTTATTGGCCCTTTTGCCTTCACTCTGCGGTCCAGCTCACCCCAAACCATCTCGATTGGGTTCAGGTCTGGTGACTGTGGAGGCCAGGTCATCTGGCGTAGCACCCCATCACTCTCCTCCTTGGTCAAATAGCCCTTACACAGCCTGGAGGTATGTTTGGGGTCATTGTCCTGTTGAAAATTAAATGATGGTCCAA
The DNA here is from genome assembly GCF_046119375.1 of Phyllobates terribilis. Taxonomy (NCBI): domain Eukaryota; kingdom Metazoa; phylum Chordata; class Amphibia; order Anura; family Dendrobatidae; genus Phyllobates; species Phyllobates terribilis. The sequence goes on from NW_027362762.1 coordinate 865,136,669, forward strand.
CTAAACGCAAACCGGATGGAATAGCATGCAGCTGCAAGATGCTGTGGTAGCCATGCTGGTTCAGTATGCCTTCAATTTTGAATAAATCCCCAACAGTGTCACCAGCAAAGCACCCCCACACCATCACACCTCCTCCTCCATGCTTCACGGTGGGAACCAGGTATGTAGAGTCCATCCGTTCACCTTTTCTGCGTCGCACAAGGACACGGTGGTTGGAACCAAAGATCTCAAATTTGGACTCATCAGACCAAAGCACAGATATCCACTGGTCTAATGTCCATACCTTGTGTTCTTTAGCCCAAACAAGTCTCTTCTGCTTGTTGCCTGTCCTTAGCAGTGGTTTCTTAGCAGCTATTTTACCATGAAGGCCTGCTGCACAAAGTCTCCTCTTAACAGTTGTTGAAGAGATGTCTCTGCTGCTAGAACTCTGTGTGGCATTGACCTGGTCTCTAATCTGAGCTGCTGTTAACCTGCGATTTCTGAGGCTGGTTACTTGGATAAACTTTTCCTCAGAAGCAGAGGTGACTCTTGGTCTTCCTTTCCTAGGGCGGTCCTCATGTGAGCCAGTTTCTTTGTAGCGCTTGATGGTTTTTGCAACTGCACTTGGGGACACATTCAAAGTTTGCCCAATTTTTCGAACTGACTAACCTTCATTTCTTAAAGTAATGATGGCCACTCGTTTTTCTTTACTTAGCTGCTTTTTTCTTGCCATAATACAAATTCTAACAGTCTATTCAGTAGGACTATCAGCTGTGTATCCACCAGACTTCTGCATAACACAACTGATGGTCCCAACCCCATTTATAAGGCAAGAAATCCCACTTATTAAACCTGACAGGGCACACCTGTGAAGTGAAAACCATTTCCGGTGACTACCTCTTGAAGCTCATCAAGAGAATGCCAAGAGTGTGCAAAGCAGTCATCAAAGCAAAAGGTGGCTACTTTGAAGAACCTAGAATATAAGACATATTTTCAGTTGTTTCACACTTTTTTGTTAAGTATATAATTCCACATGTGTTAATTCATAGTTTTGATGCCTTCGGTGTGAATGTACAATTTTCAAAGTCATGAAAATACAGAAAAATCTTTAAATGAGGTGTGTCCAAACTTTTGGTCTGTACTGTACATAAATATGGCTGCAAAGGACGTAATGGTTTATTTATATGAAAAACCCATATAAGTCAATGCTGTCTAGATCAACAACATATAATTGCCATTGGTATGACGGTTTGCCAATTACAAATGTCTTATATATCTATGTTTGACACAAGTAAATTTATATAAGGTATTTACCCATTGTATATGTCCTGTCCGCACCCCAGACGTGTTCCCCAACGCGCGTTTTTAATTAATGTCGCTTCCTCGATAGGCGTGGACTCGCTCTGCCTCTAGCTCCTCCCTCCTCCCATCTACATAGAAATGTATCCATAGCAACTCCCACCGTAGACACTGGGGTATGTTGAGAGCAGATCTTGACCTAAAAGATGTCATCCCTAATAGTCCAATGATTACCTATGAGCAAAGGTAGTACAGGTACTTTTAAAGAAGCCCTCCTCCTCCCATCAAAGTTTTCATCCTCTTAATACATTACAGTCATCATATTATATAGCACTGTGTACTTACAACTGCTCATTTTGCCTTTCTACCCAGATAATTCTTCTCTTTTCTCTGCTCTATGTAGAATCAGGAAGTGTCTTTTCCTTGCATGAGTCATCCCCCTCTTCAACCCCTGACCCAGCTGCTCCCTCCTCCCCTGCAAGGGACAAATACAATTAGCAAATAAAAGCCCTATATTGTTGACAAAATTGTTTTTTTATTTGCTAATTGAAATTGTAATAATTGAGTGACCAATTATTATTATTATTTATTATTATTATAGTGCCATTTATTCCATGGCGCTTTACATGTGAAAAGGGGTATACATAGCAAAAAAATTACAATAATCTTGAACAAAAATGAGTCACTGACTGGTACAGGAGGAGAGAGGACCCTGCCCGCGAGGGCTCACAATCTACAAGAATAATCAAATTTTATATGTATTGTGCTGTCACCAGCTGCCTGTATAAAGGCTGACGGTGATGGCCTGTATACACCTGATGTAGAGGACGGGTTGTCATTGAAACGCATAGTGGAATAAAAGTTCTTTATCCTACCCGGACCTGGCATGGCTCCTCCTTGCAGCGCCTAGTAGATACTGCTTTCCTTTTTTTTTCCCTTCCTTCATTCATCCAGCACCGTACTTTAAGCAATAGGAGCCTGCGGTTGGTGCAGCTGCAATCTGGGGGAGTTCGCACATTCATTCCAGTGTTGTGCATGGTGAACACAACCACTTTAGGTGAGCACTAGCGATGAGCGTATATTATGTTCGAGTCCCTGCGTCTGCATGATTTACGGCTATAAGACAGCCTCAACACATGTGAGGATTCCCTAACAAACAGGCAATCCCCACATGTGTTGAGGCTGTCTTACAGCCGTAAATCATGCAGATGCAGGGACTCGAACATAATATATGAGCACGCCGAAGATACTCGGGAAGCACCTGAGCATGCTCGCTTATCACTAGTGAGCACCACTCACATCTTTCTAATTCTCTTGGCTGATCAGTACACACATGGAACATGCTACTTTGTTTTTCTACACATTTCTACATAGCTTATAAGGATTTGGCTAGTCTGTTTTTAATCATGTGATGGTATAGACCTAATGGAAAAGAGAAGAATTATCTGGGTAGAAAGGCAAAATGAGCAATTGTAAGTACACAGTGCTGTATAATATAATGACTGTATTATTAGGAGGATAAAAACTTTGCTGGGAAGAGTGCTTATTTAATTGAATATAATGTATTATTTCTATATCAGCGGTTGGTTACTTTTAAATTACAGCAAAAACTATGCACCCTTTAATATTACTTTTCATTGTCTTTCTGTAAGCTGAAATACTATGTCAGGCGGAAGGCTTCAATTGCCATATTATTTGACTTTAGCTTTAGTAGTAGGATATTCGTGTCATTATTTGATGGCTCTACAGTTCACAAATGCATGCTTCATAGTGTATTTTATTGTATTAGTTGTATAGTCATATTGTTCTGTACAATACATGATGGGATTTTTTCTTCTACAGGTGAATGAAAATGAAAAAGATGGGAAGTTCATCCGATCTGGAAGAAACCGACCACACCGAGGACACGAATGCTTCTGCCGATGAGTCTCACAGTGATGACAACAACTTGCAAGTTCATGAAACGCACCAACCCTTCAAATTAAAGCACAACAAGTATGCGATCTTCAGTTCACCGAAAACGAAAGGACGCCGTTTTGGCAAAGCAGACACAGACAGGGAAATGGCTCCTATGGACTCTGTGTATCAGGTGGAAAGTAAGGCTTTGTCTCCGACTGCTAAATTTCATGTCCAATTTGAAAAAGGAAAACCTTGTAACCAGCTGACCAGGTGTGTATATTATTTATATTGATTATTTTTTGTTGTTTGCTTTGCACCAACCAATTCTGCCATGCTGTACAGAGATTGTCATCACCCACATCAGATCCTCTCCCTAAAGTGGCCTTAAATCAAATTTTAAAGGGAAACTGTCATCAAGGTTCACTCCTAAGGCGTACCATATCAGCTTCGTAATAATTTTTCTTACCATCTTATCACTATAGATAAGTGTTGCAGCAGTTAAGGTCTCCATACACAGTTGACTAAGGTTGGCCTAACCTGAAGATACGTGCTGACAGTCTTATGTGTATGGCATTTACCTGACTGTCCCCTGACCAGTAGCGTAGCTATGGAGGGATGCGAGTGCTTCTTTAACTGTATTGGCATGCCGATATAGTTACGTTGTGCGGTACAGTAGAGAGACAGCATTTCCCTGCACTACTGCTACTCTTTCTGTAGACCGCAGGTCACTTTGTGCCTTTGGTCTACAGAATGGCAGAGTGATGCAGGGACAGAAGCGCCAGTGCAAGAACAGGATGTCAGACTCCCGGCGCGGTGAAGTCATTGTGCCACCCATGGACTCTGGGCTCCAGGGCATACGCTGGCACTTTGCAGGAGGGCTCATCCGGATAATCGATTAGGTGAATATATGATGGGTTTTTTTTTCATCGAAATTTTTGGGGACATCATGTGACTGTGATGGCATCATAAAGTACGAGGGCCTCTCATACATTGTAGGGACCACTGTGGAGGGCTCTCAAGCAGTGTGGGGGCCACTGTGGGGGCTCATGTGGGGGTGCCTCATACAGTGTATGGGTTACTGTTGGGGGCCCCTCATACATTGTAGGGACCACTGTGGAGGGCAGTTGGGATACAGCACTAATTAAAAACTGTCTTAGGCTGATGGTAGGAGTGCACAGTCAGAAAAAGAGGCAGTCACAACCTTCAATAGTTTGATAAATATTAGGTTTAGGGTCCCATATTAAGCAGTCATGGCAGCTTGCATCTGTTCACACTTGCTTTATTCTGTTTCGGAGGTGCTTGTCAGTTTTTTTTTTTTTAGCTTTTGTAGTTTACTATTGGAGGTTGTGACTGCCTCTTTTTGGGAACACATGAATTGGCCAATTTTTACTCTAAGTACCTTCATTTTTAGAAGTATATTCTACATAGCAGTAATGCAATTAAAATTTCATATATTCAATGTTTGCACATCTGTGCACTTATAGAGTGCTGCTGTATGCTCTTGTTTGTACTTGTAATCAGGGTTACCTGGTTAGGGGCCCACTCAGATATTTCCTCCCCTCTGAGCTGAGCCTCTGCTCCCGACAGATGATGTTGTGACGCCTCTACTCAGAAAGCCCGTGTTTCACCCTGGGTGTTGGGGGACTCGGTGTCAGGCCCTGTGTTGAAGAGATGGGATGCAGCCGTGGCCCGGGCCCGACCCGTGCTCAGGGCCGTCTCATTAGAAAGAGATGGTGTGGGCTATTCCGGGTTGAGTGGCTGATTAACGACTACGCCACCTGTGGTGTCTGGTGAAGGGCCACCAGCGCCGCTAGCAGTCCGCTGAGGCCCGGTGTCATGGCGGGTAAAGTTCTCACCGCTCCCCACAGGCGGAGCAAGGCCTCAGGGCAGGCAAACAGGATGAAGGGGGGTAGCAGTAGCGCGGGGAGTACGGGCACCGCGTCGCGCGGTATGGCGCGTAATGAATAGTCCGGAGGCCATAGGGGTGAACTTCCAAGGCTTTACTCACTCAGAGACGTTAGCGGGAAGGCGACTCCCTGCTCCTCGCGGAGTCCTGCGGCCACCAGGGACGGGGGTTCGACTACCTCCGAGGAAGTCCAGTATTTGGTAGCGACCCTACACCAGAGTGTTCCTGCACTACAGACTTCACCCTTTCCCGTCTGTGCGTGTGTAGATAGGCCGGGTCTCCCTCTGAGCTCCTCTCAGGTGTAGGGCTCGGGTGGCAATTCCTCTCCATCCGACGCCCGGTGGGATCCTCAGGGCCTAACCGGGCTTTCCCGTCCTGGACGTAGAGTACGAGGTCGGGTGTCGGGGGCCGGTACCCCTCTTGCAGCCGGAATCCCTCTAAATAGATCAGGTAGGCGAGGACAGGTGGCGTGCTCCACTCCGTCTGCATCCTCCCCGGGACCCATTTGCTAGGGAGCCACACTCTAAAGCTCCCGGGCCTTCTTGATCCTGGTCCTCGGCCGGGTTGAGACATTCCTTGTCTGCAACCTACCTCTCGTCCCAAGATCAGGGTACGAGGGCTGTGTCCCTTGCCGGTGCAGGCCCACACAGGATCTGCGCTCCCGGAGGGAAGTCACATTACACACAGTATTTTGACAGCACAGAGACAGCCGACAGACTAGCAAAGGCTAGACAAAGGACCAGAAGAAGAACCAACAAGGACAAGAACTCTGCACCAGAAGGACCAAGATCAAAGATGGCATTCTATTAAATATGAAATTTTAAATGCCACTTACTAGTTGTTCCTCCACCCACACCCACTAACTGGTTCCTACCACTTTGTGTTCCCCAGTCTCCCTGTAACCAGGGGAGCAGCACCTAGTGCATACTAGCTCCCTATGGTGGAGAAATGTGGTGTTGGATGCAAAAGGCTAGGTCACAACCATCACACTGGCCTTACCTCAGAGGAGGAACACCACACTCCATTGGAGAAGTGCAGCATTCCTGTGGCGGTCGAACCCTCAGGGGCGCGGCATTCCCCCCTGGTAAAACACAGCACGTCCGCGGGCTGCAAAGGAAGTAACACCCAGGAAATTTTCTTTTTATAATAACAAAACTATCATCCCTTTATGGGAGGCACATTTCTTAAACGTTGCATAACAAGGTATAAAAGTGTAAAAGTACAAAATTATAAAAGTATAAAGCATAAATTAGGACAAGAGACTTTTGACAATGGCAGCAGACTGGTTAAAAGTGGTGACGGTCAGTTCAGTAGCAAGAGGGACCTGCCCTAAACCCTCTACGTGGGCCCTGGGGTGGCTGCAGGACATGAAGATCCGGAGTTGGACCTCCAAACGAGCCACTCCAGACAGGTTTTGCTTCTGAGGTCTGAGGTAGAAGAAGAGGCATGGTTTTGCATAAAACCAATAGGAAGCACCTAAATAGATGCATAACTATATACAAACACAGTCCGCCGCCTGCCATAGTCCGCAGGGACCAAAGTCTCTATAAACAGGGGAAAAACATAAAACAGCAGCATTCAACTTAAAACTTTAACAACAACAGCAGCCGGGGGCTGCTTTAGACTTCGGGCTCTCTTCTTGGGAAAGGCTCATTCCTCCTGACGGAGGCTAGCCGGTCACCTAAGGCTGAGGGCGGGGTGGCATCGCTCCCAGACACTTTGTGGACGTCCAGGGCGTACCACCCACGCTCCCCCTGGTGGCGAGAGAAAGTCACTGTGTCGCCTGGGAGGAGATTCCGACCGGGGTGTCCCTTCTTAAGGCGCGGCTCAACGTCCCGCCGGCTGACGAACACATCGTCCTGGAACTGGGGACACCGGATCAACCCCCACCCCGCCTCATGATGAAAACGGACGACTTGGCCTTCGTACCGGGGACTGGGACGGGTGGCCTCCTCCTGACGCGCCCGAGTCTTTGCAGCTTTGGTCCTGACCTCGAGGCGCTCGCAGCGCTGCTCCCGCTGACTCTGCTCCCATGTGAGCTGGAAGATCTGGTCGCTGCACCACTGGCTCCTCCTTCGCGCTTCAGACCGGGTCTCCCGAGGGAAGCCCATTAGGTCACCCCCCTGGTTTTCCCAGGCCCACTCCTCAGCCTCGGGCCAGGTTACTGCTGGTGCGGGTAGCGGGGTAAGAACGGGTTGTTGCGAGTCCTCTGTAGACGCGGACCAGTCCGGGTTGGAGCCGGTAGTCTCCTCCGCAGCTTCAGGCACCTCCGTATCAGGATTTGGGCGGCATCGCAGGTCCCCACCAATGGCTGCCGATTGCAGCTCTGGAGCCAACGCTTGCTCCCAGATGACCGCGTGGGGAACTAAGTACTCCGACATGAGATCCAGAATAGTCACAGTTGGCTCTGCAGCCGGGGCAGGGGTTGCACACTCACCCGCCGCGAGGTCACCCTCGACCTCTGTCACCGAGTCGACTTGTCCTGGGACCTCAACTCCTTGGCGGCGGTCCCGGATACGCAGCAGCATCTCCTCCCGCCACGCAGCCGTCGCCGCCTCCTGGGCCTCTTACTGCCTTCTTAGGAGTTCTGGAGCTTCTTGATGGAGAAATGCAATATCTCCCGGGGTCAACACGCTGCCGCCTTGCTCTCTGCCGGGTGAAGGGCCTGAACCGGGTTCAGTAGATGCGTGGTCTTGTTCCCCAGAGGCATCTATGTCTGCCTCCGTTGACTGCCAAGCTCCGACTGCAATGGCCACACCTTGTTGCTTTTCTTCTTCCTCCTCTTTCGGGGCGGTTCCTGGGCGGAATACTGACAGGCCCGCCTTCGTTCAGCCCATCCAGTTTGATCGGCATTACCCCGCGGACAGTCTCTGATGGAAGGGGCAGTCCACATTTTTGGCGCCAAGCGGGAGCCCAGCCCACGATGGGAGGCGTTCAAAGACAGTCTTTTTACAGCGTTATGGCGTCTGTTCTTCTTGGGCGGACGCCATTTTAAGTGTAAAACAAGAGTTCAAGGAGTAAGGCACACAGTACCCGATAGCAATGGGCACTCTTCTCCGTTGCTGCTGGCACGATATCCTGCCGACTACGCCAGGTTGTGACGCCTCTACTCAGAAAGCCCGTGTTTTACCCTGGGTGTTGGGGGACTCGGTGTCGGGCCCTGTGTTGAAGAGATGGGATGCAGCCGTGGCCCGGGCCCGACCCGTGCTCAGGGCCGTCACATTAGAAAGAGATGGTGTGGGCTATTCCGGGTTGAGTGGCTGATTAACGACTACGCCACCTGTGGTGTCTGGTGAAGGGCCACTAGCAGTCCGCTGAGGCCCGGTGTCATGGCGGCTAAAGTTCTCACCGCTCCCCACAGGCGGAGCAAGGCCTCAGGGCAGGCAAACAGGATGAAGGGGGGTAGCAGTAGCGCGGGGAGTACGGGCACCGCGTCGCGTGGTATGGCGCGTAATGAACAGTCCGGCGGCCATAGGGGTGAACTTCCAAGGCTTTACTCACTCAGAGACGTTAGCGGGAAGGCGACTCCCTGCTCCTCGCGGAGTCCTGCGGCCACCAGGGACGGGGGTCCGACTACCTCCGAGGAAGTCCAGTGTTCGGTAGCGACCCTACACCAGAGTGTTCCTGCACTACAGACTTCACCCTTTCCCGTCTGTGCGTGTGTAGATAGGCCGGGTCTCCCTCTGAGCTCCTCTCAGGTGTAGGGCTCGGGTGGCAATTCCTCTCCATCCGACGCCCGGTGGGATCCTCAGGGCCTAACCGGGCTTTCCCGTCCTGGACGTAGAGTACGAGGTCGGGTGTCAGGGGCCGGTACCCCTCTTGCAGCCGGAATCCCTCTGAATAGATCAGGTAGGCGAGGACAGGTGGCGTGCTCCGCTCCGTCTGCATTCTCCCCGGGACCCATTTGCTAGGGAGCCACACTCTAAAGCTCCCGGGCCTTCTTGATCCTGGTCCTCGGCCGGGTTGAGACATTCCTTGTCTGCAACCTACCTCTCGTCCCAAGATCAGGGTACGAGGGCTGTGTCCCTTGCCGGTGCAGGCCCACACAGGATCTGCGCTCCCGGAGGGAAGTCACATTACACACAGTATTTTGACAGCACAGAGACAGCCGACAGACTAGCAAAGGCTAGACAAAGGACCAGAAGAAGAACCAACAAGGACAAGAACTCTGCACCAGAAGGACCAAGATCAAAGATGGCATTCTATTAAATATGAAATTTTAAGTGCCACTTACTAGTTGTTCCTCCACCCACACCCACTAACTGGTTCCTACCACTTTGTGTTCCCCAGTCTCCCTGTAACCAGGGGAGAAGCACCTAGTGCATACTAGCTCCCTCTGGTGGAGAAATGTGGTGTTGGATGCAAAAGGCTAGGTCACAACCATCACACTGGCCTTACCTCAGAGGAGGAACACCACACTCCATTGGAGAAGTGCAGCATTCCTGTGGCAGTCGAACCCTCAGGGGCGCCACAATGTCAGTGGGAGAGAAGAATCGGGCAGGTTGGATTTCCAATGGTCGATCTTTTTGTCCTTTAGGAGAAAAGCTACTACTAGAGGAGGTTGTCTCATAGGGAACACAGGAACACTTGGGCAAGCCGTTGGGGAACATTGAGGAGATTGTCATCATCCAAACGAAGGTTTGGCCAACAGCTGTGTAAAATGTATTGGGAAGTTATGCGTAAAAGCTCAGCTAAATCCCAGTAAGCCAAAACCAGGAGTGGGTGAAAAATGCAGAAGTGGTGCAGGTGTTTCTATTATACTTTTCCTCTGATTGTTCCACTCATACTGATGTAAAAAACTCACCAAATACTGAACGTGTGAATGTGGCCTAATTGGTGCAATGGTGCACTTATTTTTTTGGCCACGCCCAAATCTACAAATAATATCTTTAGTGCACTGTAACTTTGAGATAACGGAGACGTTTATTTACGCCAAGTGCATGTGGTTGTGACGAGGACTTTCAATTATTTTGATAACATATAATGGACATGACGAACAGATAGGTAAATTGTTCCCAACTAGAACACAAACAAACCAATCTCCGGTGTACGTATTATTACTTCACTGACTTCTATATCACAGACAGAGCTCGTCTGTGGAGTCAACAACCAGCTGTCGGGACAGGACATTTAAGCTGTATGACCGGACCCGGATCTTTGATGCTGCCGCATATGGAAACTGTGAAGAGATGGATGATCTGCTGGTTTATTTGCTGCGGACTCAGAAACGCCTTACTAACAAAGAGTTTAAAGGTAACTAGCTGAGAGTCTTCATACTTAGAATTGGACTCAAGATTAGGATTTCTAGATTACATAAAAAATACATTATTATTATATTGCTCCATTCAATTTTTCAGGGGAGATGCAGACAATATAATGGTTATAGGGTCTGATAACCCCTCAGCTAAAGGCAACAAAGTCAAAGACAGTCAGTCATCAAGAATCTTATACCTGATCATTAGTGATGAGCGAGTATGTTCGGTTAACCCTTTTGGCGAGTATACTCAGGCGAGTACCGAATATCTTCAGCGTACTCAGTGATATGTTTGAATCACTCCCGTGTGCATGATTTGCAACTGTTTGACAGGTTTAATACATGTGAGTAATGCTTGTTTCTTTCGCATTCCTCACATGTATTAAAGCTGTCAAACAGTCGCAAATCACACACGGGAGTGATTCAAACATATCACCGAGTACGCTGAAGATACTCGGTACTCGCCCAAGTATACTCGCCGAAAGGGTTAACCAAACATACTCGCTCATCACTACTGACCATCTTTATATCTGTATGGGATCACGTTGGGTAGTGGCGTGACTTAAAGCTTGTGGCACCTAATGCAAAATTTTCATCACAGGACTTTTTTGATCATCTCCTGTGGGCCAAAAGGACCTTTTTTCCCCTCCCCTCTTCCCTAGGATCCTTGTCCAAGTATGACTGCAGTCTACAACCCATGCACCCACTATAGTTATGCCCCCCATTTTGGGTATCTTGACTTGGGTCACAAAAGTTCTCCCCCCATGTGTATCCTTCTTCTGCTTATTGAATGTAAATCTATGTAGGATTATTTTAATTTGTTGAATGGTACAAAGCTTCAATACCGGCAAATCTATGACTATACATATGGCAATCTGGTCATTCGGACCAGTGTAGACTATGAAGGCGCTGTAATTCTCTTTGGGTCAGAATTTTGAGGGTCAGACACCAACATGCCAACTTTGAGTTACATTTGCTTCAACCCATCACTTTTGAGATCTGTTTCACAGGACATTCCCATGGAAAAAGGGGTGTTGGGAGGTAGGATTGCTTTTTTGGCTGAAAGTTTGCAATAGTTTTATTTATTTTTTTTAAAGTTAAGCAATAAAGATATAATTTGTTACATTTTATTTTTACACAAAATCATCCCAATTTATATGAGAAAAAATAATAATGTTTTGTATTCCTTATTTCACAGAACCTGACACTGGAAAGACCTGCTTATTAAAGGCAATGTTGAATTTAAGTTATGGCAAAAATAACACCATCCCTTTATTGCTGGACATTGCAGCAAAGACAGACAATCTGAAAGAATTTATTAATTCTGCATATACAGACACATATTACAGAGGTATGTTCTGCCTGATCACTAAGTGTATTGTCTGCTTTGTTCTTGGAAAATGCATTACTCTTCAAGGTTTGACAAAGAAATCCAAAATAACACAGGAAATAACCACATATGGATTGGTTGTAATTTGCCGTGCCAAAATCTATTTTGAGGTTATCTGTTTTCGGTATATAATTCCTTTTAATTCTAAGTTAGAATTTTATTACGTAACACTAAAACCCTTGGGGAAGAGTCAGACGGCTATATAACTCGGACAGGGATCGCAACACAATGCTCGGAGTGGCCGGCGGCTCTCCCAACCCGAGCATAACAGCTCCATATAAACACATGCTGTCATGCTCGTGTTGGGAGAACTGCCGGCTCCTGGGAGAAATAAAGTTAATTTTCTCCCAGGTGCCACACTTTCAGTACAGTGGCCGGGCACTTTCATAACGCTATTAACCTGCAGATTAACTCTATATCAATAGCGTTATTGGACCTGGCAGGTTCCCTTTAATGTCATCGTCTTGTTAGGAAATCACATTTTTCAAGACCCTAACTTAATAAAGGAGGGACCCCTATCAATTAGGCAGGACAGATATTTGACTATAAAATGTGTCTCTTCCCCTAGAGGACCTGGCATGCTCCATGTATTGCAATAATTACCCATTGATTTTAATTGGCAATGCACAATTTCTCTTGGGTGGCAATGCAGATAAAGGACTCACTTGCTGCCCCCACAGATAACAGCTGTTAACATGGAGTCCCATGAGCAAAATACCATGGTATCAATTTAATTTTGGGGACTCTTCTAACCTTAAAGGATTGGAAATGCAATGTTTCTTTTCTCCATTGGGAAAATGAGGCAAATGGACAATAAATAATATAAATTAGGAGCAGCATGTAGACTGCTGACCATCTTGTCTCATCTGCTCCATGATATATACAGTATATGCCATCATAGGATACATTGGCACGAGCTGTCTTCATGAGACAATCCGTCTAAAGTTAAATAATATTGATGAACTATCTTAAGGTTAGGTCATCAATATCAGATTAGTGGTGGTCAAACATCTGGCACCCCCACCGATCAACTGATATTAGCTCAAGAGAATAGGAGCTGTTCTGCAGTACCCTGCAGCGGTTCCTACACATTGAGTGGAGCCTTGCTGTGCAGCTCCGATCAATGTTTACATCTACAAGCACTAACAGCACATGATCGGTGGAGGTACGAGGTGTCAAGTCCTCACCAATCAGATATTGATGACCCTTCCTAAGGATTGTGTATCAATATCAAGTGCCCGGATGAACCTGTTTTATAACTTTTGTTGCTTACTTTTAATAGTGCACACAGATTTGGTGCTCATGTCCACATGCAGTGGCCATAGGTGGACCATGAGATTGCAGTCTAAGAGATCTGATGGCCTCCCGATGAAAAAATGGGGGCAGAAGCAATGGGTCTCAGTGCTAAATCTGTGACAGGGCTCCTCACCTGCCATATGTCGTTTGCTACTAGCGTCTAATTACGTGGCAGAGACCTCTGGACCCCTGAAGGTGGGAAGAATCCGGTGTGGCAGCCATGTCAGCCTTCCCTACAGCTATGGGAATGCATTCACATGTACATATCTATGAAGGCATTGGTGGATATAGGAGTGGGGCTCAGCAGTTGTATCTGGGTAGTTTAGGTCTTTAATTATAGAATTTGGAAGTGTCATGTTTCTCACCTGCTTATATTGTTGCCTATGGATTTAGTTCCCTCATGTGGTTCCACCAGGTCAGACAGCTTTGCATATCGCCATTGAAAGAAGAAACATGAATCTCGTGGAGCTATTGGTTCAACATGGAGCAGACGTCCATGCGAGAGCAGATGGGGAATTCTTCCGGAAGGCCAAAGGAAGAGCCGGCTTCTATTTTGGTAAGGAGCTTTAAGATGAGATAGAGGTTGATTTCTTTAAAAGGAACAATATTGTGAACTATTAGAAAATATATATACCCACTGTAGAAATTAAGAAAAAAAATTACTTGTAACGAGGTTTTCTGGGATCACAATATTGATGGCTTATGCTAAGGCTTGGGTCACAAAACCATTTTTCTCTCATCCGATAAAATCGGTCCAATTATGTAGCATGACAATTCTTTCAGCATTTTTTCACCCATAAAAAGTAGTGAAAAACGTTGCAAAAAACACAACAAACATTTTTGCATCATTTTGCTCTGCGCTTTTTGTGAATAAAACTAAATGTATTTAACATGTATTTAGACAAATGACAGATATAATCAGCACCCTAAAAACACAGTTAAAAGCGCATAAAAATATGAATCAAAAACGCTGCAAAACAGGCATTTTGAACGCAGCATTTTTACTGCTAAGAGAGCAGGTTTTGGCTGTAGAAAAAAAAATGCTACAATACCCATCGTCCAGACACGGTTGACATAGATTCAGCAGTACAAGGGAAGAGTCAGATGACCGTATAACTCGGACGAGGATGCTCGGACTGGCCATCGGCTTTTCCATCCCAAGCTGCATAGCAATACTTGCTGTCATGCTAGGGTTCGGAGAGCCGACGGCCAGTCCATGCATTGCGTTGCGATCATCGTCTGAGATATACGGCCATCTGACTCTTCCCTAAATAAGTATCATCAAGGAAATAAGGAACCCACGGCAGAGAATTTGAAATATTTTTTTACGATAAATAAAACTTATTTGAAAAGTGCTCCAAACTGTAAATTTTAGATCGTTTTCCCATGGGCCAAATTAAATAACATCATTTTTCATTTCCACTTCACTTTGATAATGAAAAATAAGACAGAGTAATGGTAACTAAGTGTCTAGAAGATTTGCTAATTGTTCCTGCTGACAATGTTCCCACCTTTCAGCATTATTGCCCACAAGATTGCACATCATTGTCCATCCATACTTATCTAATTAGTACCCGCTCTAGTTTGTGTGGTCTGCAAGAGTCTCAAAAGTCCTATAAAAGAACTTAATTGCGTAAAAAATAGGACAAAGTCATAGTTAATATGTTGATGGGCACAATACTTTTAAAAATAGATTTCCATTTCCATGTATTGTGTCTGAATTCTAACCGTCTCTGCTATTCCTCTTGTTTTTATTATTAGGAGAGCTGCCTTTATCTCTGGCAGCCTGTACCAATCAAATAGATATTGTCCAATATCTCCTACAGAACCAGTACTCTCCAGCCAATATTGCTGCAAGGGACTCTTTTGGAAACACGGTGCTTCATGCCTTGGTTGACATTGCAGACAATACAGTAGAAAATACAAAGTTCGTAACCAAAATGTATGGAGAGATTTTGGTTTTGGGAGCTCAGATTAAACCATCCTTGAGACTAGAAGAAATTACAAATAAGAAAGGTTTAACTGCTCTAACCTTAGCAGCCAAAACGGGGAAAATTGGGGTAAGTGATGAAAAAAATACTAAAGGCTAAATTGCTTTATGCATTTTTCGATGTATGCTTAGGTGCCATACTTTGCCTACACAAAGCCTCGTAATGCGCACATAATGCCATATTGTACACAAATTAGTTTGAATTTGCCATGCAACAGATATGTTAAATAAAGACGTAAAGCAGACTGAAAAAAAATTGATGCCTTTTGAGATGTGGTTCTGGAGAACACTTCTATGAATCCCTTAGACACCTAGGATCACCAGCAAAGATCTTCTTGATCTCATAAACCCAGAGATTTCCCTGGAAGGCATGATTACCAGACAGGAACTGATGTATTTTGGACATGTGATGAGGGCAAATTCACTAGAAAAGGAGATCTACTACGAATGGTCAGTGGTGAAAGGAAATGACAAAGACCTGTTGGATGGACACCATCAAGAATGACACAGGAATGAACGTCAAGCAAGTGAATGAAGCTGTGGAAAACAGGAAAGCATTACGTGGACTGGCCTAAAGAGTATCCAAGGATTGGACACAACTAAATGCATAAAATCAGAGATATCAGAACTGTAGAAAAAAAGACCTCGACCACATATCCAAAATTCATACATTGATCTAATGGCGCTAGGTAAAAATTTACAAAACTGAACATGAGGTTCTTAGTTTAACATTCTGATCAGACTATGAAGCCCACTACCATGTCACGGTGAACCTCTCGGTGGGCCCCTAGCCTAAAGGGTGCAGCGCCATGTGCAAACCACCATCACAGCGACAATGCACCAGCAGGGAGGACGACATGGTGCCTCACAGCACCCAGACTGAAAGGCAGAGTCCCCGTGACTCCAGGCCACACCACCTCACAGGCACAACAATGGCCACCACACAGCACCAACACCAGGTGAATAGATGGTTTGAGACACCAGGTTGCCCATCCTGCTGGTGCATTGTCACTGTGATGGTGGTTTGCGCACGATGCTGCACCTTTTAGGCTAAGGACCCACTAAGAGATTCGCCGTGACGTGGCAGTGGGCTTCATACAGTCTGATCAGAATGTTAACCCCTTAATAACATCTGACGTACTAATACGCGTCTGTGCCCTGGGACTTAAGAGCCAGACCCGTATTAGTACGTCATCGCGATCGCGCGCGCACACAGGCTGTGCGGGCGCGATCGCCGCCGGGTGTCAGCTGATTGTCATAGCTGACACCCGGTACTATGTGCAGGGAGCGGTCCTGCACCGCTCCCAGCACATTAACCCCCGCGATGCTGCGATCGAAGTCGATCGAAGTCGATCGCGGCATTGCGGGGGCAAGGGGAGGTGATCGGCGATACTCACCTCCTCTTCCGGCTTCCAGCGCAGTCTGCAAAGGCTTCCCGGGTGTTGCCATGACGACCCGATGTCGTCATGACAACATCCGGGTCACCAGAGAGCAGGAAGATTGCTTGGACATGCGCAGTGCATCTCCAAGCAATCTTCACACTGTGCACTTCTGACAGCCTTCATGGCATAGGGATGGTGCTCCATTCCTGTGCCATGCAGGCGATAAGAAAAAAAAAAGTGAAAGTCCCAGAGTGGGACAAAGTAATAAAGTGTATAAACTGTGTGAAAGTGGAAAAAAAAAAAAAAAAAATGTGCAAAAATATTATAAAAAAATAAAAAAAATAATACACCAAAAATAAAAATATAATGTACCCATCAATAAATATTATTATAAAAAAAATAAAAAAAAAACAATAAAAGTACACATATTTGGTATCGCCGCGTCCGGAACAACCTGACCTATAAAACTGTCCCACTAGTTAACCCCTTCAGTGAACACGGTAAAAAAAAAAAAAAAAAAAACAAGCAAAAAACAATGCTTTATCACCATACCGCCAAACAAAAAATGGAATAACACGCGATCAAAAAGACGCATATAAATAAAAATGATACCGCTGAAAACGTCATCTCGTCCCGCAAAAAACAAGCTGCCATATAGCTCCATCAGCCGAAAAATAAAAAAGTTATAGCTCTCAGAATAAAGCGATACTAAAAAATATTTTTTTCTATAAAATAGCTTTTATTGTGTATAAGCGCCAAAACATAGAAAAATGATACAAATGTGGTACCGCTGTAAACGTACTGACCCGAAGAGTAAAGCTGCCTCATCAATTTTACCACACGCGGAACAGAATAAAAAAAAAAAAAAAAAAACAATTCCTGAATTGTTGGTTTTTGTTTATTCTGCCTCCCAAAAATCGGAATAGAAAGCGATCAAAAAATGTCACGTGCCTGAAAATGGCACCAATAACAACGTCAAGTCATCCCGCAAAAAACGAGCCGTCACATGACTGTCTGCCAAAATCTGGAAAAATTATAGCTCTCAAAATATGGCGATGCAAAAACTAGATTTTACAAAAAATGCGTCTTTTAGTGTGTGACAGCTGTCAGTCATAAAAACCCCATATGATTCTGGCATTGCTGTAATCACACCGACCCGAAGAATAAAGTCGTCTAATCACTTATACCGCACAAGGAACGGCGTCAAAAATAAACTCTTGAGTTAGGATTGGGCTAGGGTTAGGGCTGGGTTTGGGGCTAGGGTTGTGCTGGGGCTAGGGTTGTGCTGGGGCTAGGGTTGTGCTGGGGCTAGGGTTGTGCTGGGGCTAGGGTTGTGCTAGGGTTAGGGCTGGGGTTGGGATTTTTTTCAAAAGTAAGAAAAAAAGATGACGATATGGCGACTAGTGTTGAGAGCAAGTGCTCGCTACTTGAGTTTGCATCGGGTGCTCTGGTATGCATTTAGTATCGTGGGTATTTGAGTGACATGCTTGAGTCTCTGCCCCATATGCTTCGCGGCCAAAAAACTTTACGGGGATTGCCTGCCATGCACGAGCGATCCCCGCATGTTTTTTTTTGGGTGTCTAATAACCGTGAAACATGCGGAGCAGGGACTCGAGCATGTCACTCGAGCACACGCTGTACATGGTGCATACCTGAGTACCCGATGCAAACTCAAGTAGCGAGCACTTGCGCTCAAGAATAATGAAAACTTATTCAATATGATGACCTAACGTAAACAAATAATGTGCCGTACCTCTGGGTTCAAAATGTTCACTATACACCTTAATAAAATCTTTGAGGGGTATAGTTTCCAAAATGGGGACACTTGTGGTGGAGCTCCACTGTTTAGGCACATCACGGGCTCTCCAAACGCGACATGGTGTCCGCTAACAAATTGAATGGAAAATCGGCTCAAATTGTTAGCGGACGCCATGTTGCGTTTGGAGAGCCCCTGTGTGTCCAAACATTGGAGCTCCCCCACAACTGACCCCATTTTGGAAACTAGACCCCCCAAGGCACCTATCTAGATGCATAGTGAGCACTTAGAACCCCCAGGTGCTTCACAAATTGATTCGTAAAAATGAAAAAGTGAAAATAAAACACTTTTTCATTTTTATGAATCAATTTGTGAAGCACCTGGGGTTCCAAGTGCTCACTATGAATCTAGATAGGTGCCTTGGGGGGTCTAGTTTCCAAAATGGGGTCACTTGTGGGGGAGCTCCAATGTTTGGGCACACAGGGACTCTCTAAATGCAACATGGTATCTGCTAACAAATTGAATGGAAAATCGGCTCAAATTGTTAGCGGACACCACATTGCGTTTGGAGAGCCCCTCTGTGCCCAAACTTTGGAGCTCCCCCACAAGTGACCCCATTTTGGAAACTAGACCCCCCAAGGCACCTTTCTAAATGCATAGTGAGCACTTGGAACCCCCAGGTGCTTCACAAATTGATTCATAAAAATGAAAAAGTGAAAAAAAAAACACTTTTTCATTTTTATGAATCAATTTGTGAAGCACCTGGGGTTCCAAGTGCTCACTATGAATCTAGATAGGTGCCTTGGGGGGTCTAGTTTCCAAAATGGGGTCACTTGTGGGGGAGCTCCAATGTTTGGGCACACAGGGACTCTCCAAATGCAACATGATATCCGCTAACAAATTGTCGGCTCAAATTGTTAGCGGATATCATGTTGCATTTGGAGAGTCCCTGTGTGCCCAAACATTGGAGCTCCTCCACAAGTGACCCCATTTTGGAAACTAAACCCCCCAAGGCACCTATCTAGATGCATAGTGAGCACTTGGAACCCCTAGGTGCTTCACAAATTAATTCGTAAAAATGAAAAAGTGTTTTTTTTTTCACTTTTTCATTATTACGAATCAATTTGTGAAGCACCTGGGGGTTCCAAGTGCTCACTATGCATCTAGAAAGGTGCCTTGGGGGGTCTAGTTTCCAAAATGGGGTCACTTGTGGGGGAGCTCCAAAGTTTGGGCACAGAGGGGCTCTCCAAACGCAATGTGGCGTCCGCTAAAAATTTGAGC
Organism: Phyllobates terribilis; assembly: GCF_046119375.1. Lineage (NCBI taxonomy): Eukaryota > Metazoa > Chordata > Amphibia > Anura > Dendrobatidae > Phyllobates > Phyllobates terribilis. The sequence continues at coordinate 865,156,101 of NW_027362762.1, forward strand.
CGATTTTCCATTCAATTTGTTAGCGGATACCATGTTGCATTTAGAGAGTCCCTGTGTGCCCAAACATTGGAGCTCCCCCACAAGTGACCCCATTTTGGAAACTAGACCCCCCAAGGCACCTATCTAGATGCATAGTGAGCACTTGGAACCCCTAGGTGCTTCACAAATTGATTCGTAAAAATGAAAAAGTGTTTTTTTTTTCACTTTTTCATTATTACGAATCAATTTGTGAAGCACCTGGGGGTTCCAAGTGCTCACTATGCATCTAGAAAGGTGCCTTGGGGGGTCTAGTTTCCAAAATGGGGTCACTTGTGGGGGAGCTCCAAAGTTTGGGCACAGAGAAGCTCTCCAAACGCAATGTGGTGTCCGCTAACAATTTGAGCCGATTTTCCATTCAATTTGTTAGCGGATACCATGTTGCATTTAGAGAGTCCCTGTGTGCCCAAACATTGGAGCTCCCCCACAAGTGACCCCATTTTGGAAACTAGACCACCCAAGGCACCTATCTAGATGCATAGTGAGCACTTGGAACCCTCAGGTGCTTCACAAATTGATTCATACAAATGAAAAAGTGTTTTTTTTTTCACTTTTTCATTGTTACGAATCAATTTGTGAAGCACCTGGGGGTTCCAAGTGCTCACTATGCATCTAGATAGGTGCCTTGGGGGGTCTAGTTTCCAAAATGGGGTCACTTGTGGGGGAGCTCCAATGTTTGGGCACACAGGGACTCTCTAAATGCAACATGGTGTCCTCTAACAAATTTAACGGAAAATCGGCTCAAATTGTTAGCGACACCATGTTGCGTTTGGAGAGCCGCTGTGTGCCCAAACATTGGAGCTCCCCCACAAGTGACCCCATTTTGGAAACTAGACCCCCCAAGGCACCTATCTAGATGCATTGTGAGCACTTGGAACCCTCAGGTGCTTCACAAATTGATTCATAAAAATGAAAAAGTGTTTTTTTTTTTCACTTTTTCATTGTTACGAATCAATTTGTGAAGCACCTGGGGGTTCCAAGTGCTCACTATGCATCTAGAAAGGTGCCTTGGGGGGTCTAGTTTCCAAAATGGGGTCACTTGTGGGGGACCTCCAAAGTTTGGGCACACATGGGCTCTCCAAACACAACATGGCGTCCGCTAATTATTCAAGCAAATTTTACAATCAAAAAGTCAAATAGCGCTCCTTCCCTTCCGAGCCCTGCCGTGCGCCCAAACAGTATTTTTTCCCCAAATATTGGGTATCTGCGTGCCCAGGGGAAATTGCACAACAAATTTTGGGGTCCATTTTTTCTTGTTACCCCTGTGAAAATAAAAAAAATTGGGTCTAAATTAACATTTTTGTGAAAAAAGTTAAATGTTCATTTTTTTCTTCCACATTCAAAAAATTCCTGTGAAGCACCTGAAGGGTTAATAAAGTTCTTGAATGTGGTTTTGAGCACCTTGAGGGGTGCAGTTTTTAGAATGGTGTCACTTTTGGGTATTTTCTGTCATAAAGACCTCTCAAAGTGACTTCAAATGTGATGTGGTCCCTAAAAAAATGGTTTTGTAAATTTTGTTGGAAAAATGAGAAATCGCTGGTCAACTTTTAACCCTTATAGCTCCCTAACAAAAAAAAATTTTGGTTCCAAAATTGTGCTGATGTAAAGTAGACATGTGGGAAATGTTATTTATTAACTCTTTTGTGTGACATATCGCTCTGATTTCAGGGCTTAAAAATTCAAATTTTGAAAATTGCAAAATTTTCAAAATTTTCGCCAAATTTCCGTTTTTTTCACAAATAAACGCAAGTGATATCGAAGAAATTTTTCCACAATCATGAAGTACAATATGTCACGAAAAAACAATCTCAGAATCAGGGGGATCCGTTGAAGCGTTCGAGAGTAATTACCTCATAAAGTGACAGTGGTCAGAATTGTAAAAATTGGCCCGGTCATTAACGTGCAAACCACCCGCGGGGCTTAAGGGGTTAAACTAAGAACCTCATGTTCAATTTTGTAAATTTTTGCCTGACGTCATAAGATCAACGTATAATTTTTTTATATGTGCGGTCCAGTTCTTTTTTTCTATAGTTCTGGCAGAATCAGAAATATGTTACTACATGGAAAACAGAGTACCAAACTAGAACAAACAGGCCGTGGCAAGAGTACTGTACTGTGCCCAAACCGAGCCAGGTATCCATACAGTACCCAGAGACTCACACTGTGACAAGCAGTGACCACATTGTGCAAAACAGTACCAATACAGTATCATATATGGTCAAAATAGATAGTGGATTATAGTGGCCATTAGCACCTACAGCTGCACAGTTGCATTATAGAATGGGCCACGGAGCCACAAAACATTGATTTTTAAGCAAACTGCATTGTTACAATGATGGTTTGGCTGATTGTATGCTTTGTATATTTCTTTTTTTCGGCACAAATTGTTTCAGTGGACCGTATCCGCTATCGTGTATTTAGTAACATCTGTTAATATGCTTTCAGGTGTTTGCCTATATTCTCAGGAGAGAAATAAAGAATCCGGAGTGCAGGCATCTTTCTAGAAAGTTCACAGAATGGGCATACGGGCCGGTCCATTCTTCTCTATATGATCTTTCCGGTGTAGACACAACAGAAAATAATTCAGTCCTAGAGATCATCGCCTACAGCAGTGAAACACCCGTGAGTTGCCTGTAAGAGGGTCAGTTGTTTTGGGTCTGGTAAGTGACCCAGAACCCTACTCGAAGGTGATGTAGTGAACCAACAAACTCAGCTGGTTATAACTGGAACATATTTTACTTAACGACCTCAGGACCGCCCATAGATGATATATGTCTGGGTGGTTCCCGTTTTACTCTGTAGTTACGTTCTAAAACATCACTGCATAGGAGGGCAGCTGCACAACATCGTGCAAGTGCGGAAGCTGGGAGCCGGCTGTCAGCCACAGCCGGACTTGCCAAAGGGAAGGCAGAGATAGTTTATTACAGTCTCTGCCTTCTTTATTGCTGTGTACACTGCACCGAACAAGCACTGTGTATACAGAATAGGAAGCATTAATGGCACTGCCTTCTCCGGGCACAACAGCCATGTGATCACTGGGTGTAATGACGGAGAGGAGCCGCTAGATCCTAGGAGACGCAGTCAGCTCTGTTTTGCGCCAGAAGGCAGAATTTCCACTCTAATTGGGTAAGTGTACCAACAACTAACAAAACACAAATGGACTTGGAACCATAGGGGTTCACAATACTGGAGCAAACTAGAAAAATACCCCACTGAAATCTATAAATCTTTATTCAGTAATATTAAAACCACACCTGTGATTCATCACAATAATAATGGCTAAAAAGACCAAAACTATTCATCAATATGCTGGATAGTATCTCAAGACACAGTAAATAATTTTCACAATGGTAGGGTGACTATAATTTTTGGGGATCCCAGAATTCCCAAATGTCTGTTCCTACCTAGCCGCGGAGGTTGGCACCCTAAAAAATACGACAAAGGTGCCACCAACTCAACGAAGGCTGTGACCTAAGTAGACCCTAGAGTTATTCACATCAATCCCAAAAGGATACATAATTGAACACATAGATCTCAAAAGGGACTAAATGCTAACACCCCAATAGGGGATTAGATAGTAATTAATAGTATAGCAAAATATTGCACAAATTACTCGTCCTGAGTTAATGTAAACTCACGTATCTGTGATTATTGAAGAGCCATCTGTGGGAGTTGAAACTTCCTCCATGAGTTTTCCTCTGGTATAATGAGATTCATCAAGGTAACAAATCTGTAGACCCATTAATTAGAGTAAGTATGGATGGGGCCTTAGGGCACTGGAGGCCTCGTTCGCCGAAATTGACTACCTGGATTGACAGGATCTTTTTTCAATTCACACATCGCCTCCTTGGACTTCCTCAGAATTTCCTGCAGCCAGTCATGTCCTCCTGCGCGACTCTCTACGATCTTCTCTTCTACGTTCTCCATAGCCAGATAAATGCCCACTATACTTCCACCACCATTGGCACGATTTCTGAAAGTCAGCTAACCCTCTTTTAAACCCTTTTTAAACCAACACCATCCCTGCCCCCATTCTCTCCAACCACTTTGGGGCAGCCCCCTTGTTTTCCAGCATTTTTATTAACCCCATCCTTGGTTAGTTCAGGGCCAATAAGACAGACGGTAGGTCCGTATAATGAACATGTCCTATCCTAATAAATAAGAAACATGCAGTACATCTCCTTTGACTGTCAAATGTTGCACCACTGCAGTTTAATCTTTTAAGTGTTCTCTAAAGTGTGAGTCTGGAGTATAGATAGTTCTGTGATGACAGCTATCACTCCATAGTAAGCACCTTGTATGCTGTATATTAGGGTAATGATGTGAATTGTATATGCATGTTCTACAGAACCGCCATGACATGTTGCTGGTGGAGCCTCTCAACAGATTATTACAAGACAAGTGGGATCGTTTTGTCAAGTGTATCTTCTACTTGAACTTCTTGACGTATGTGATATATATCACCATTTTTACCATAGCCGCCTACTACAGACCAGTCGTAGGCAATGTAAGTACTTTTTTTTTAATTAATAAAATGAGAACTTATAATGTATATTGGATAGAAGTGAAGCGGGACGTGTCATCAGAAAATCACCTATTGTTTAAATTAGGTTTTCATGTTAAATTTATTTTTAAAAATGTTTGATAATGTCTTTTTTATTTTCCATATCATATCAATATAAAAAAACATAGAATTATCCTACTGGCCCTAAAGGCCCCCATACACATTATATAAAAGAGGCCCGAACCGACAATGTGAGCAAGACTGGTTGGCAATCTAATGTGCATGGGGGACTCCCAATTCTCTCCAACTGATGATGTAAGGATCGGTAGGATTTTAACTTTGTTGAAATTGATTCTTTTTGTTAAAAAAAAGAGCTTTGGTTCATTTTAAATTATAATGAAGTGTATAATAATATTTGTGTTGAATTTTTCAGCCCCCGTTCCCTGTAGATAGTAAACTTCGTGCCACTGGGGAGGTGATGACTGTGATCGGGGGAATCTATTTCTTTTTTAGAGGGGTAAGTTAATACTGTGAGATCAGCTAGATCAGAAATCTGTGAACATGCATTATAAATATAGGAAAAAACATACTTCTAGATGACTTCTGGGAATGTTGTATCTATCTATTTATCCTGGTTGTTCAGGCTTGGAACAAAAGTCTGTAGCCAGTCTGCGCATGCTGTCACGATTCCCCGGTAGGTATTGCCAGTGCGAGCGGATGGGTATGTGACTGTTTGTATGCAATTTGCATACTTCTGGTCACATGCCAACTAGACGCATTTGGCTTTTTTAATAGAAGAGAATTGAGAGAAGCCTACATGTCTAGTTGGCATGTGACTGCTTGTATACAAATTACATACATACAGTCACATAACTTTCCGCTTGCACTGGCAACAGTAGGGAATTGTGCAGAAATTCATTCATCATCCTGAGAATCCTCATAGATTCTGCATGATCTATCTATCTATCTATCTATCTATCTATCTATCTATCTATTTATCCTATCTCATATCTATCTATCTGTTGGTCTGTCTGTCTTTCAAAATAAATAAGCAGCACTCCAATTCAATTTTGTGAAAAAGTGAGGGTATTTTAACGATTCATGCCAATGCAATAAAAAAAGTAGCCCCACTTCTTCACATACTTGGACTGCATTTCTGCCTATTGTTTTCTATTGCTATTGAGTAGACCTTGAGTCATTGTACAGGGGCACTGTTCAAAAACTGAAATGTTGGTTTCCATTTTCCATCCATTTTTGCTCCATTTGTAACGAATTAGTTTCTTTTAATTGTGAATCCATTACAAATGAATATCAACTGGACACCTGAACAGAGCCTTAAATGTTCTTTACATATGAGGGTAAAATATACATTGTTTGGTTCCTTTAGGTTCAGTATTTCATGCAGAGACATCTGTCCTTGAGGACACTGCTTGTTGACAGCTACAGTGAAGTTTTGTTGTAAGTCCACATTTTTAGACTATTTCTTCTATTTTGCTGTGCAGTAGGTGAAAAAAAAAATTTTATAGAGCAGACCTGGGCAAAGTGTGGCCCGTGGGCCACATTCGGCTCTCTGACTGTTCCAGCCGGCCCGATGACCAAGACAGCCGAAGGGCCTAAAACCATGCAGTGGCTCTCCCCCACCAGGCGTCCCAATATAAGACGCGATGTGTGATGTCATCGCGTCTGCCGTCTCAGTCGCACACGCTGAATGGTGGAAGAAGGAGAAGGCGGCCCCATCCTCCACCATTATATTCACCGATATTTTCATCCTGAGGATGTAGATAGCAGTATCTACATCCTCAGGATGAAAATATCGGTGAATATAACGGTGGAGGATGGGGCCGCCTTCTCCTTCCACCATTCAGCGTGTGCGACTGAGACAGCAGACGCGATGACATCACTACATCGCGTCTGCTGTGCTGAGCGTCAGTGCACGCAGCAAAGACTGGAGCATATAGGGAGGCAATATAGCACTCATGCATTATACAGGAGGGCTATGTGAGGGCTTATACTGTATATAGTAAGGCTGTGTGGATCTGTATATAGGGGTTTTTGTGTGGATTCATACAATATATAGGGGACTATGTTGGGGCTCATACTGTATTTATGAGGGCTGTATGAGTGCTCACACTGTATATAGGGGCTGTATGTAGACTCATACTGTACATAGGGGCTATCTGAGGGCTCATGCTGTATATAGTGAGGCTGTGTGGGGCTCATACTGTATATAGATGTCTTTGTGTGGATTCATACAATATATAGGGGACTGTGTTGGGGCTCGTACTCTATAGAGGGGGCTATGTGAGGGTTCATACTGTATATTGGGGGCTGTGTGGGAGCTAAAACTGTATATAGGGGCTGTGTATGGGCTCATACTGTATATAAGCGGCTGTATTGGGGCTCATACTGTACATAGAAGGGCTGTATGAGGGTTCACACTGTATATAGGGGTTGTGTGTAGACTCATACTGTATATACGGAGTTCTGTGAGGGCTCATATGGTATATAGGGGATGTCAACATACTTAATTATGCTCATTATCAATTGATACAATTAATATCAATCTAAAGTAATAATTATAATGAATTTGTTCATATTAATATTATACAGAATTAATTTCAGCCTATTGGTTCGGCCTCCACAGCAGTCACAATCTCTCATGAGGCCCTTTGGGAAAATGATTTGCCCAGCCCTGTTAGAGAGGATGGGGTCCAATGTGGCTGTGTACTCAATTGATGCTGCTTCCTCTGCTTCCTCAGGACAAGAGCAATCTTCCATCTTTAAATGGGGTTTTGTACTTTGGACAATCCCTACTTTTTAGTGTCCTTTACAATGAAATGATCGCCAGGTGTCCCCCTGGGGAACCTTGATAGTTAGCGTTCTATTTTACTGCAGCACCTCCACAGTAGAAATTGAGAATTACACATTGCCCATTCAAACAAGAGGTTGACTATGTAATACAGGACATGACAGGTCCTTCATAGCTAAAGACTCTTTTTGTTAACGCTTTCTGCTCTCTCGCCAAAAGATAAGGGCTCTTTACAGGGGAACCCCATCAATAAACGTAAAATTCCATGAGTGAGTTTCTGAAAATAGGTTTATTAAAGGAGAATACCCCTTCTTTAAAAAAAAGTAGAAAGCTGCATTTAAAGATGCAGAGCAAATTTGATGCTTCACAAGTAAAAGATTGTCATACTCGTGTCTTGGTGCTTGGAATATCTAGAAAGCAGGGTTAAAGGATTATTCCCAAAATACTAAGTAATTTCCTAGAATAAGAGATCACTCACTGATCACAGGAGATTCGACCATTGGGACCTCCAGCGATCCTGATAATGGGGCTCTGGAAACTGGGAACCAGGCTTTGTGGAGCCCCATTTTGGATGGAGTGGAGGTGCACATGCTTGATCTCTGCTCCATTCATTGTCTATGGTACTGTCAGAAATAGTGAAACAGTGTACTCGACTTTCTCTTTCAGTCCCATAGAAAAGATATATGTGCACCTCCACTACATTGAAGATGGGGCTCTGCAGATATGCTGATTGTCCCAGCAGTCGGACCTCCAGCGATCAGTTAGTTATCCCTTATCCCATGGTTTGGGGATAACTTACAATCTTGGGAATTCCCCTTTAAGGGATCTGGGAAGTTGAGACCCTTACATGGTGGATGTCCCCAGTAAATTGAACCCTTATCCCCTTCCTATTATCTGACCCTTATAATGTTTTTTTTTCTGTCTTCTCTAGTTTTTTTCAGTCAGTTTTTGTCTTGATGTCCGCTTTCTTGTACTTTCTTGGGAGACATGAGTATGTGGCGTTTATGGTCATCTGCTTAGCATTGAGCTGGGTCAATGTGCTATACTTCACACGAGGCTTCCAGCAAATGGGAATTTATGCTGTGATGATTGAGAAGGTCGGTGACGTTCCTATTCATGTTTGCTGTGTCCACATGGTTAACATTTACCTATATGGATTTACTAAATGTTAATGACCACACAATTAACTCTCGACATATGTCCATTTCCTTTTTACGTCAGGATGATGGGTGTTATGATAGTAATGGACACCTGTCACCAGGATAGTCATCTTTACATTCATTACCTTTGTAAGATGCCCTAATAACACTAAATCACTGACAGCAATTGCAAAGATGTCAACTTGGAAGAGCTGCCTACATACAAATGTAGCTGCCATAGGAAGTTCACACAAATATATTAAAAATTGTCCAATTTTCATCCACAAAAATTGGTACATTTTTCATTCATATGCCATCCATCCGTTTTTTATCCATTTTTTACATCTGTATGACATCTATATTGGCAGCCATCATTATACTTTAGCAGTTAATAAAATTTACAAGACTCAATACAGTTTTCAATATGGGATCTGATTCTTTGTTGTCCATCCATAGACTTGAATAGGCGAGTGTTATCCAAAATTATGGAAGAGATGAGTGCATGTCAGGGGCGGGCTGGGCTTGGGGACAGGGGGACAAATGCCCCCCAGGCCGCTCCCCGTTCTTAGAACCTATAATACGTTTATGTGTGACAATTATTATTTTTATTCATCATTTTATTTATTATACAGTTTGATTGTTCTAAATTATATTTACAGCTTCTTTAAATGTGGTAGTAGAACTAACATATTTGTAAAAAAAAAAAAAAGGCATAAAGCCATATGTGCGAACCCCCTCTTTATGATACCGTATTACATTGTAATGTCTCTGGCCTTTCTCTTGGTACACTGAGTCTTCTTCTACATTGACTCACTCCCAATATAATGAGATGAGATCATCCTGCATAATCTTTTCTGTTTTGCAGATGATACTACGGGATATGCTTCGCTTCATGTTTGTCTATATTCTGTTCCTCATTGGATTTGCAGCAGGTATGAAATACAATTCACTTCTATTTCCTAAGAAATCAGCAATTCTTCTAGCAGGTTATTCTTCCATAGTGTATACTAGAGCCTCTATACAGGGTGATTAACTCGCTACCTTGTCCGGAAAAATTGATGTAACTTCTAAAAGAAACGATCAATTGGACTGTACATGTCTTGGTTCATGAGAAACTGATGTTTTAAGGCAGGTGTTGAAAATGTCCACTATTCGCACACGCCGTTCCATATTGTTGAATGTTGGCTTTTATCTTAAGTCATATTGCAAGACTTGCTAAAGAGTTGATATTGACTTTTAGGATTGCTGCTTCCAATAGGTGGTGCTAGAGTTCTAATCCTCTTCCTCTCTGAAAAGACAATTTGCATATTTAATTTCCCAGAGGTGGATGCATGGCTTATAATTATAAGTCTCTTCACTCTGACATGCCAGGCTGGCTTGTCACTCTCCACAAGGAGAAACCTTACCCCTTAGACCCCAAAGTTCCATTTACAAACATGGTATTGTAATGCACACGCCCGGGCTGAGCGGCGTGTGCGTGTGATTGTAGTGATTCCACTGGACCGTGCCGGAGAGTGAATGCCTGGAGGGGCGTAACTAGGTATTCACCCGATCCGACCAGGGTCGCACGACGGCATACGACGCCAGTGCACCAAGGAGGAACCGAGCAGAGGGACCAGGTGCTACTCCAGGACAGACCCCGGACACGGCTGTTGACCCACACAGGGGAATACAGGAACAGACTGGTAGGCTGGCACACAGACTGGTGGGTATAGGCAGGCACGACTGGTATGCAGGCAGGCGGGTATGCAGGCAGGGGGGTACAGGCAAGCACAGCTAGAGTGCAGACAGGGAGGCACTAGCAGGTAGGAACACAGGCGGGATAGGACCCAGTACACACTGGGACTCAGGAACAGAACCACAGATGTGGCGGACAAACACAGCAGAGTGAGGCCGCCCAGAGAGGTGAGCGAGAACAGGGCAGGACAAAGCCGCCTGGAGCGGTGAGCAAGAGTAGAGCAGGACAAGGCCGCCAGGAGTGGTGAGCAAAGGGTCAGAGCTGAGCGAGACTGCCGGAGCAGTGAGCAAGAGTAAAGTAGGACGAGACCGCCTGGAGCGGTGAGCAAGAGTGGAGCAAGACTGCCGGAGCAGTGAGCAAAAGGATAAGAGCGGAGCGAGACTGCCGGAGCAGTGAGCAAAAGGGTCAGAGCGGAGCAAGGTTGCCGGAGCAGCGAGCAAAGGAGTCAGAGCAGGCTAGAACCGCCGGAGCGGTAAGCAAAGGAGTAAGAGCAGGCTAGAACCGCCGGAGCGGTGAGCAAAGGAGTCAGCAGGCAAGGCTGAGCAGGGGGGACAGGGCTCTGTTCACACGGAACAGACAGGAAGGGAAAGGCAGAGCCAGATACCCACAGGGTACTTGCAGTGAAGTAGCGAGTGGACCACAAACTCACAAACGGGAGTACAAAGACAACAAGCAGGAGTTAGGTACGAGTTCAGACTCTGCAGAAAAAGGAAGGGAATGGACATAGAGGCAAAACAGGTAAAGGATAGGAGAGAGTTCAGACTGGAACTGAGTGTACGGAGGAGACCGACACTGCAGCGGAATACAGGAGCGGGTCTGGGAATACGGCCCCCAGAGAGGCAGGATGAACAGGCAAGGAGCGTGTTCAGACAGGACAGACAAGATACAGGAGCGGGTCTAGGTAATCAGCCCCTAGAAGGCGGGAGGAACAGGCTAGGAGTGTGTTCAGACAGGACAGACAAGATACAGGAACGGATCTAGGTAATCGGCCCCTAGAAGGCGGAAGGAACAGGCTAGAAGCGTGTTCAGACAGGCCTGGAAATACAGCCTCCAGGATAGGCAGACAAGAGAACACAGACAGGACTCAGTTCAGACACGGGAACTGATACCGCAAGGCAGGAGACATAGACAGGACTCAGCTCAGACACGGGAACTGATACCGCAAGGCAGGAGACATAGACAGGACTCAGTTCAGACACGGGAACTGATACCGCAAGGCAGGAGACATAGACAGGACTCAGTTCAGACACGGGAACTGATACCGCAAGGCAGGAGACATAGACAGGACTCAGTTCAGACACGGGAACTGATACCGCAAAGCAGGAGACAAAGAACGGGACCTGGCACCTTCAGAGTGCACACACACACTGAATGAAACACTATGCTCAGGCAGGGATAGATGGGAGCAGCAGAGCTATATACCAGGTGACAGACAGCAATAGGCTGAGGACGCACAAGGGGTGTGACCCACAGCAGGTACAAAAAGCAGGAAGTGATCGGGCGCCGCCCTTAAGCAGCAGAAACAGACACAAACAGACAGCATGGAGGGAAGCCAGAGAGACATTCTGGACTGGAGATCAAGTGCGCACTCTTGCACAGTGGGAGATGGACCACCATGCAAGGACGCCGCCAGGTATGTTACAGGTATTACTATGGGGGAGTTTCGCTGCTTATTGACACTGATGCAGTTCTAATGAGTCCAAATATTGCGTTGGTTTCTTGTCGGCATAACGTTCATCAGTTCTTGCTGAAGAATGCAGAAATTGTTGTAATTCTCCCTCCTAGTTTCTGTTGGCAGATTAGTAACATAATCCTGGTCACTTTTCCATGTTGGTGTCTATTTAATCTAGATTTAAAGGTATTTTCCAAGTTGTTAAAGGGATTTTCCAAGTGACTTCACTGTTTTTTTTATGCAAATTCTTTATGAAATCCGAACCACTGAAGCCTAAAGTCGGCAAACAAAGGAGTGAAAAAAAAAAACGTCTTCAAAAGACGGAGTAACCATAAACTTAGGATGTGCTACAAAATTAACAATTAGAGAAATGATTATTATTTTTTTTTAAAGCCCCATTAATTTCATGGTGCAGTACATGTGAAGAGGGTTTACATATCTATAACATACTGTATATAAAATACATATATGAAATACAGTAAACATAATATACATTAAATAAAGCTCCCTGAGGAAAGATATTTGAAACGTACGTCGGGGCGACAGACGGGCTTTAGCGTCAATATACAGATTCAGGTAACTTCATTCAGTATTACCCTGTTGGCGCGACCCAATTAGGTTTTTTCCACTGTTGTCTATGCTTTGATGCTTATGGGCTTTTCTTGCATTTTCTTGCATAGTATTCTATAACATTCTTTCTGCCAGCGACAATTACTTTACAAAGATAGATAACTTTACTGGCACTACTATATTTAATTTCACTTATATTTTTGAACAAGCAATATAGTCGCATTCGTGAGCAGCATATTGCAAATTTGCAACCCCATAGCTGCAGCAACAGTGGTTGTATATTCATAAGCCCGTTCTTATATGTGAAGCACTGTGATTTGTTTTATCATGTTTTTAATATTGTCTCAATAAAACATTGATTTTTTAAGGTTTAAATACTCGTTTTCTTTTCTCGAGGGACTCGTGTCCCATTTGAGAAGAGTAGGTGTGTTTATGCGAATTGAGTTAAATAACCAATAACAATTTTCAGGATTCCAAGTGTGGAACTTTGTTGTTAATATTAAATAAACTAGCAATGATAGAATGGTACACGGGGGAGAGGACCCTGCCCTCAAGGGCTTACAATATATAAGGTTTTGGGGAAATTGACAGCAGGTCAGAGGTTGGAGCGGCTTTTGCTGGTGGTGAGACGACTGTGAGGTTATAAGGTTTTAGTCTTTCCTGAAAAAATGGGTTTTCAGGCTGGGTCTGAAGGTTTTAGTTATTGGAGACAATCGGACATGTTGAGGCACAGAATTACAGAGGAAGGGAGATGCTCGGAACAAACATTCTGAATGCAACAGGCTTCCTTCTGTAATGGAGAAATAACATGAATGTGAGATAAATGATTCACATCACCTTGATGTCATATCACCATTGTGTACAGATAAACTGTATTCCGGGTCAGCAGGTAGCAGTAGAGAGTTCTCTCTAATATATAGGTGAAAGAAAATGAAGAAAACATCCTGTATTTGATACTTTTTAGACGCAAACTGTCTCTTCAGAGAGGAAGAGGACCTGAACTCTAGTGCCACCTATTGGAAGTTGCAATTCTAAAAGTCAAGCTACTTGAAATAGTTGGCACTAGAGTTCAAGTCCTCTTTCTCTCTAAAGAGACCATGTGCATTGTCCCCTTCCAGCAATAATGTCCCCCATCCTGGTCGATTCCTGTAACAATGTCCCATATCCTATAATAATGGTTGTCAACCTGGGCCCCTTCCTGATATAATGATGGCCATACTGGACCCCACTCTGGTATAATGACTCCCATCCTGAGCCCCTACCTGGTATAATGACCCCATGCTATAATTATGTCCACTATCAAGGGCCCCTTCCTGGTACTGTATAATTACCCCCATCCTGAGCCCTTTCCAGTAATAATGTCCCCATCATGGGCCCCTTCCTGGTATATTGTCACCTGTTCTGGACCCCTTACTGTAATAATGTCCCCCATCCTGGCTCCTTCCTGTAACAATGTCCCACATCCTATAATAAAGTCCACCATCCTGGGCCCCTTCCTGGTTTAAAGAAGTTGGCCACAACTTTTTATTAGATCCCCAATGTATCCCCCCGGGGCCCATAATTATATTTGTAAATACCTTCCGTTGCAGGTTCTGCCTGTGAGCGGCGCTATCGCTGGCCGCTCACAGGCATCACGTGACCTCGTGCTGACATCACGACAAGTGAGGCATGACTTAGTGCTGGGGTCCCCGCGGTGGCTGCTGGGTTGTGGGTGGGGTTTCCCCACGCGTCACACCCAGCATCCACCGCGCACTTTCCCGATGAATGGGGAGAGGGAGAGCGCGCGGTGGATGCTGGGTATGACTCGTGGGGATACCCCCGCCCACAGCCCGGCATCCACTGTGGAACGCGGAAGAGGGACCCTCGGGGGTCACATCATGCCTGTGAGCGGCCACCGATACCGCCGCTCACAGGCAGTACCTGCAACAGAAGGTATTTACAAAAAAAAATTATGGGGAGGAGATAATAAGTATTGGACAACCCCTTTAATGTCTGCCATCCTGGACCCCATTCTGTTATAATGACCACCATCCTGGGCCCCTTCCTGGTATGATGACCCCCATCCTATAGTAATGGTCGCCATCCTGGGCCCCTTCCTAGTATAATGACCTCCATCCTGGGTCCCATTCTAGTATAATGACCCCATCCTGGGTCCCTTCCTGGTATAATTATCCCCATTCTGGTATAATGTCCTCCATGCTGGACCCCATTCTGGTATAATGACCCTCATCCTGGGCCCCTTCCTTGTATAATGACCCCACCCTGGACCCCATTCTGGTATAAAGACCTCCATCCCAGCCGCTTACTGGTATAATATCTGTTCTGTTTTCCAAAACATAAAAAATAAAAGATTCTTCTTACCTTCCTCTACTCCCACGACGTCCAGTGGCCTCCTCTATAGCCATGCGCTGCCAGTGACTTGCACGCCGCTGCCAGCTGTCGGCCTCTGATTGGCTCGCAACGTGTACTGCAGTGCAGAGAGCCGGCGGGTCCCTGCGCAGCAATACACTTCAGCCTCCCTCCCGCACCGGCCCAGTCGCACCCTCTGTAACTGCAATAATTATGCCCCTGGTCGTATCCTCACCCCACTTATAGTTAGAAGGTCTTTCACAGAGATTACAAGCCACTCTGTGGCTCCCATGAGGGTTGTCACAGTTTTCCTTGGAATGGTTATTATATGTTTCCTTATTAGGTCCCTTTATACGGACCGATGATCGACCAAGTGATCATTCATATGAGTGTTCATTCTTGATTATTGACCCATGTAAACAGACCAGTGATAAATAAATCATGTTTCATCTACCTGTCTGCCTATCTAGTTATATTGAGAGTGTTGTTTTGTTTCCGTCATGTTTGGCAGCCTTGGTCACACTTATTGAAGATGGAGATGGTAGGAATGAAAATAGCACCTGTTATGCCAAACGTTGCTGTAAAGCTGATCCGGCATCGTATAACAGTTTATATTACACATCTCAAGAACTCTTCAAGTTTGCCATCGGAATGGGAGATATCGAGTTCACTGAGAACTACAAGTACAAGACTATCTTTATCTTCCTGCTCATTACCTATGTTATACTCACCTACATCCTCCTGCTGAACATGCTTATAGCGCTCATGGGGGAGACAGTAAGCAAGATTGCTCAGGAGAGCAAAGGCATCTGGAAGTTACAGGTACATTCACTCCCAAGATATACATTCTCCTTAGTTAAATATTTACTTCATTCAATGTTACGATGTGGTTTCCTTAAAGTTTTTTTTTCACTTGACCTCCCTGCACCAGCACTGGAGAATCCTCATAGCATGAAGTGTGTGCAATGTGAGGATTCACAAGTCTGCAGTCACATCGAGTGACTGCAGACTTGTAGCTGAAGACCAGACAACACCTTTAACAATTTTTGAAGCATGTTTTGATATTGTACAGTATATTACTGTTATGAAACACTTGACATTTACCTCAAGTCAGTACAGGGCGAAGAAAATTTATATAGCCTAGTTTTATGAGAACCTGATGTTCTTGCTCCTTCTTACACCTAGGACTAGGTATAGGAGGTGCAGAGGTAGCAGATCCCATTTTGCCCTGGTACCTCTAAGGCATGAAAGACACATATGAAGAAACCTGTAGTAAAAATACCACATAGTAGGTGGGAGTCCTTTTATAGACTAATGATAGGGCTTAGTAAGCTTTACATTACTCCTCGGTAGGGTTATACAATCTAGTAAAACCATTAATGTCTGTAAAGCCCTTTTGCCTTATGTTTCTGACGCGCCCCCTGGGCCGTGGGGTACTCGGTGCCGGGCCGGTCGTTGCTAGGGGAGATGTCACAGTGGCGGTGACCCGGTCCGTGACCCAGGGCGGTCAACAAAAGGGGTTTATTTACAGGGGAATTAAAGTTCTTATATACAGCTCGTGACGCCACCTGTGGTATGCGGCTAAAGGGAGCCGCCGCTGGGGAGCAGGTCCTCTGGAGCTGGTGTAAATGCAGCAGAGTTGGTTTAGCTCTCCACAGGTATAGCCTAGCTCCAGGGCAGTGTAGATGTTGTAGATGATGCTGGGTAGTATGGCGCAGATAATAATCACAGTGACAGTAAGGTGCAGTCCTCAGGGTTTACTCACGGTTTCTTAGACTTCCAGTTACCAGTACTAGAGTAACTTCCCATGGCGTTCTGTGCTTACTCAGGGAGGGGTTCAGCAAACTCCCAGGTCTCTCCGGAGTATGTATCGGGACCCCCTTCTGTGTGTTCCTTCTGGCCGTCTCCCTGCACCTCACACCCAGTGTCTCAGGCCAGTGGCCGCGGACCTTGTCGGGCGACGTCTCCTCTGTCCCTTGGGTCCTCTATGGCCACCTTTCTGGTGATTAGATGTGGCTTGTGGCTGCAGTACCTGAAATACTGCAGCCTCCAGTTTCCTAGTTGAGGCTTAAAGAATTCTGCTAGTTTAGGGACCGGTCCCCTCTGTGCTACCTGACCCCTCCACCGCCTGGCAGATTCGGGCGTATGGGTGGCCTCCAGCACTACCCGTACCCCTGGGGTCCCTTCCACATTCCTGGAGCCTTTCTCCTGCTCCTCTCCTCCTCAGTCTGTCCCAGGCCTCTCTGGCTAGGCCCTCCTCCTGAGCAGAGCTCCTCAGAGCTCCTGCTCCTTCTAATTCTCCTCTCAGACTGCTCTGACTCCCAAGATGGCTTCTCTCTTTATAATATCCCTAACAAGTGCTCCCCTGAGCTTCTTCCTCCACCCACACCCACTACATGGTTCCCCCCACTCCAGCCAGGGACAGGGCTCAGCAGGGAAGCGACGCATCTTGCCCCACCTCTGGGTGAGATGCAGTACCTCTGTGGCGACTGAACCCGCAGGGGCGCCACATTCAAATGTGACCTTAGTCCCATGGTAGATCTCCTTGTTGGTAGACAGAAAGCACCACCATATTTATCAGTATCCTGATGATGGGTCCAATGTTGCCTGTGACACCACCCTAAAGATCTAAACTGAAGCTTGTATTTTGATGTCCAATGAATAGACAATAAGTGATACTGTATTGTACCTTGGCTTCAAAGCTTCAAAGCCTTAAATAATGACCACCAACATGCCTTTTTACTGACGTGAGAAATAAGAGAATAGTATGTCCCAATGGGTGAAAATGGTAGCTGACACCCTACTGCATTCACCACATTTGGTGTTAACACTGCTCATGGCCATTGCTGCTGTCAGTAATGACAGGGGCATCTTGATGGTTGGCAGAGGGAAAGGGATCCTTCTTTAACTTCCAGATCATGATTATGAGGTCCCAATGGTTTCATGGCAATCCAAGGCTACGTAATGGCTTCAGGGTTTGCCAGCAATGGTGGCTTCTTAGGATGTTAGAAACATTAAAAAAATATAATTTTTCATTCCTTTCATTCCACTTTGCGTTAATTCCAGTAAAGGACCTGATGGGTTAACAAACTACCTGACAGCAGTTTTGAAAAATTTGAAGGGTGCTGTTATTAAATTGGTATAATTTTTGGGGGGTTGTCCAATACACAGGCTTCTTAAAGTCACTTCAAACCAGAATAGGTCTCTAAAAAGTATAATTTTGTAAAATTCCTTGTAAAAAATGAAAAGATTGTGCTTTTGAAATTTCTAACATCCTGACAAAATAAAAGGACATTTGAAAAATGATGCTGATGTAAAGTAGTCATATGGAAAAAGTTATGTATTCAATTTTATCTGGTTTATAAGGATAAAAATTCAGAGATTGCAAATTGTTAATTTTTCAATCTTTTCATCAATTTTTCAATCTTTTCATAAATAAACACCAAACATATTGACTAAATGCACCACTAACATAAAGTACAATGTGTCAGGAAAAAAATACAATCTGAGAATCACTGGGATATGTTAAAACATGCCGGAGTTATTGCCGCATAAAGTGACAACGTGTCAGATTTGAAAAATTTGGCTTGGTCATTGGGGGATTAAAATTAGGTGTGCATGTAGAGCTAAGGCTGGAATCATGTGAACAGTTTTTAGCCGAACACAGCAGTGGATACTACCGAGAGGAGACCTTTCATCTTGCTTCATACTTATATTTCTTTTTGGATTTATTCCTGGCCTGTGTTCATTGTGAGGACCACTGAGGACGAGGATAAATATTTTAATAATATTGCCTCTTTATTTTTTTTATGCCTTGGAAGGTATCGTATAAATCAGGGAAGATGAAGCAGTACAGATATACAGTATGATATAAGCACATATGTAAATATATGGCGTTAGACGGGTTGTCCAGCCTTAGGGTACAAGTCTGCAGTCATTATGTGACTGCAGACTTATGAACCCTCACATTGCACACACTGCATGCTGTGAGGATTCTTCAACGCCGGGAGCGGCAGGCACGAGACCGCAAGTATGTGATTTGTATGCATGTGGTCACATGCCGACTAGACGTTCGCATTGAATGAGGCTGGATACGTCTAGTTGGAATGTGGCTGGAAATATGAAAAGTGCATACTAGCTGTCACATGATCGCCCGCTCACAGCGCACGCACTGGAAAATCCTCACAGAGCATGCAATGGGAGAATATACAAGTGTGCAGTCGCATAAAGTGACTGCAGACTTGTATCCTAACCCCAGACACTCGCTTTAAAATAAATTGTTTTTGTGTTTTTTTTCTAGAGAGCAATAACTATTATTGATATAGAAAAAAGTTTCCTGAACTACTTCACAAATAGATACCGGTCTGGTAAATCTGTCCTGGTGGGACTGACACCTGATGGAAAGGAGGATTACAGATGTTGCTTCAGGTAACAGAATCTTATATTTTTACATTGGAGGCCTCATAAGTTAATAATGTCATGGTGCCTATTGTAGGTTGGAGAAAGTAGGCTTTAAACCCTACATTGAATTAGATCCCAAATTTCAGACTCCAGATCCCAAATTTTACACTGGAGAAGGAGAGGATGTGGTCAGCAACGAGTAGACAATGCAGCTGTCAAGCAGGGAAACAGCAGAAGCTGCTGTTCCTCTGCTAAAGTGGTCTGTCATCCAGGACAATCACAGAGCATATTTCCATGCGACTAATATTTACAAAAAGACTGGAGAAGAGAAATAAGTTTTAAATTCTAAAAGATCATTTTCCAAAAACTGATTATACTTTCAGTTCAATTTCAGGGTAGTTTTCAGAAAATTGTGCTTCAACGGATTGGGTTGAAAAAAAATAAATGGAGGAAAAGCTGAGGATATAGATGGGTTGGAGAGGGACAAGGATGAAAAGAGAAAATCAAATGATGGGAACAAAGGAGCATGATCTGGTCTTGAGTAAAAGCAGGTGTGCCGTAACCCAAAGGTAAGAAAGGGAATAAGATTATTGCCAAGGTGCATGTGGTCTGTTCATGGTTGCTTTTACAGTATCTACAGGCAGTGGCGGGCTGGAGTGAGAGCCCACCAGTGACAATGATTCTGGGGGTCCACTCTTCGGCTATACACAAATATTACATTACCCTCATTCACTAATTTACCTCTACTGTATATAATAATAAATTGGGTAGTTTGTTAAATGAAAGATGTGATGCTGCCCTTATCTGTACATAGTCAACCAGATGTTCTTCAAACAGAGGCAGGACAGACATCTGTCTGAGATGGTTTAGTGAATCCTGCATTGAGCAGGGGGTTGGACACGAGGACCCTGGTGGTCCCCTCCAACTCTTACATTCTATTATTCTAGGTGTATTGTGCCAACTACTGCTTGTAAGGAGAGGTGGAGGGCACACTCCTGAGCATGGATCCACCAGGTAATTTACTTGTTCCCCAGTGGGCCAGTCCGAGCCTGTCTACAGGAGCATTTTTTCTTTATCTTGTTGGATACTTGTGAGCTTCTAATGGACCACAGGGTGGTAGTCATGGGCGAGTGTCGCTTCTTTGACACCCCGGCCTGCTACAGGAAATAGTGTACTGTGGGGTAGCATGTGTGATGATACTTCGAGATCTGAGATCTGTTAATGCGCTGAGTGCAGAACTTTCCCGTTTAACCCTCTCAGTCAAGAAGCCAAACCAGCTGTTATAAATGATGTTCTTTTTATGCACAGTCAAACAGGTGAACATAGAGTAACAGGTTATGCATGCTTCATCACTTGCCACACAGTACTCAGGCTCCATTCTCTGAGTTACAGTCTGCACTTTGTTTCTGGCAACAGGTACATCACAGTAGTGAGGAGAGATCTTAATTGCCTGCATTTTCCTTAGGGGTAGAGTCATACGGGCCCACGTGTGTCGCTATACCCTGATCTCCTGTGTCCTTACTTATATGAGTCCCAGGGGCCGCTCGTAAAGACGTGCTCCCTGTTTCAGTACCCACTGCAGGGCGATACCTTGTCCCAAGGTCCCTTTCTCACTGGACAGTATGCTTCAGTACCCACAGGAAGGCGCTATCTCGTCCCAAGGTCCCCTTTCTCGCTGGACAGTACGCTTCCTGGACTTGTAAGCTTTTCTCTTGCAGGGTTCCCCACTTGCCTGTGTCGTCCTGCTGCCTCTGTAACTAGATCCTTTTCCTCATGAGCCTTGTAGTTCCACACTAGGAACAACCTGTCTTGCCTCTTTCTCTTCCTCTTCTAAACTGACTAAAATGGATTCCCTTCTCCCAGAATCCACAGGACTCCTTCCCACTATGGACTGTACTTTTAATTAACCCTCAAACTGTTTTTGTTCCTGCTGCCTCTGTGTTACTAAGCAAATTTCACCTTTCACTTACATTCTATACAAGAGTGAAAAGTAAAACAGTGACATCTTGTGGCCTGCGGTCAGCAGTGCTGCCCACAGGGAAATAACCATTAAATACATAGCTGTAACATACATGTAAAATACATTTGACTCACCCCCTGGGCCGTGGGGCACTCGGATCCGGGCAACAGGGCAATAATGGGGGTAGTAGTGGCAACCCGGTCCGTGGTTCAGGTGTCACGGGTGTGTCGCCACGAAGATCGTTGCGATTACACAGCCTGACTTCTCGCAGCTGAGTTTTTGGTGCTTGGTGTTTTTCGGCAGGGAGGGAGTTAATTCTCTCTCTCTGTGCTAGACGAGGCCCAGCCTCGCCCAGCTACAGTTAATTTTGCAGTATTGGGACTCCTTCATATACCTGCCGTTCTGATAGGGTAGTTGTCGGTGAAAGCTTCTCATGCAGACTATCAGAGCGATACATGGTATTGTGGAGTTTGGAGCGAAGTGTACTCGGTGTGGTTTTTTCCCTTCCTCGCTTTATTCTTTATCCCCTTACCCGTTGGTGTTCCCTCTGTTGTAGTGGTGTAAGTTTTTGTATGCGAGGTGGTTTTTGGTTTGCCCCTTGTACTGTCTCGTTCGTCTTGTACTGTGTTTGGCGTATACGGTCCTGACCCCAATTGTTGTGATCGGGGTCCTTCTCAGGACTAGATTACTGAGGTTCAGGGATTCTCAGGAGGTAGGTTTACGCTGGCGGCCTGGACCTCTGTACCATCAACAGTACCTCCAGGTAGAGGGATTAGGCAGGGCCTCAGTGTAGGGTCAGCATAGGCTCCTGACCTCCTGAACGCCGAGACAGCGTGACATCAGGGTGGTCAGACCAGTGGCAGTCTTCTATATGTTTTGCAATGTCCGACTACGCCACCTGTGGATTGCGGTCAGGGCTAACCGCCGCTGCAGTGCAGACCGCTGGGGCTGATATAAATGTGCAGCACTGAATAGTACAACTCCCCACGGGAGGAGTATGGCCCCAGGGCATATATAATATATAATGGATGATGGAGGGGATGATTCCGACCGCGATAGCCAGGAAATGGAGGCCTCTTAAACAGTTCAGGGTCTTTATTAGAACAGGTGAAACGACCCAAAAACAGGCCCGGCTAGGAGGGGGCCTGGATGTCTGAGAACAAGTGGGAAGCTGGCCCTGATCAGGGTGAGGGTGTAGGCCTACCGTGCTCTCTGCACTCTCTCTGGCTATTTCCCTCCTCGTGGTGTAATAGCCCACGTTCCTGAGCTCACCGTGTCTTCTCGCCCGTATGGCTGGAGACTTGGGTCCCTTTTTACTCTTGGCCTGGTGCGGCTTCACCGGTCCCTTCTGCTGTGGCGGAACCTCCAGGCTTCTTAGGCCAAAGGACATACAGTCCCCTGCGGACTGGTTATTTGCTGTAGGACTTGGAATCCTAACAGCCTCGGACACCAAAGTCCGGTAGATTAGCTTCTCTATCTGCCAGGACAGGCTCGCTTCGCCTCTTGTCCCTGGCTCGTGGCTCTCCTACTGCCACACGGCCTCTTAGGCTGCAACACAACTGTCTGTCCCTGCTCTGGGACACCTCTCTCCTCAGACACAGGTTGTCCAGTTCTCCTCTAACCCTGCCCCCAGTTCCAGCTTTTATAGGGGCAGCCTGCTCCCCCTACTGGCCTGGGACAGGAGGTATTGCATGCTAATGGTCCTCGACCAGAGAACCTCCCCCTTGCTCTCAGACACAGCTTTATTATACATTTGTGGCATCCAGGCCAGGGTGACACACATTAAACCAACAAAAATATCAGAGTAGTGGGATGCCATCCTCACCACCTTCACAAGCTTACAGTTTACTAAACATCTGTCCATCCAGATCTCCAAGAGGAATCAGCAGTTTCTTCTAGGACTTGGCAATAATTTGCTCAGGAAAGGGTCTTCCTAGTACTCAACCTTTCTTAGTTGTATCTGTTTCTGTAAATTGTCCTGAATGACAATTAGGATGTGCTGTGTAGCAATACAGAAGGGTGACTCGCATTTACTGGCTAAATATTTTAAATGGCAAACCACAGCGTAAAAAAAACCTAAAAATGAAATGGTATGTAGAAATTTAGCAATGTCTAGCACACTCTACTTAAAACACTTCACATAAACTCTTTGTCACCCTTATTTGTAAGAGGCACCCTATAGAATTATATATGCTGCATATATCTAGGAGATTTTCCAAAATTCCATCCGTTGCTAAATCAAAATACTTCTTACTTTTACACTTACTTACTTTTCACTTGGGAGGTCTCAATCCCCTCTAAAATACATTACTGTACAATGAAATGCTATTCAGTGATCTTCTATTGAACCAAGTCTAGGGTGTGGGGCTTACAAGCTCAATGCTATATGCTAATGTTAGGAGAGCCACAACCCTACAGTGGTCATGACAATGATCAATAGAGTTACGTTTGCTGAAGTGTTTCGGACAACTGTTATAACGGGAGAAAAAAGGATCAGACACGTGATCAACATGCCTGATCGAATGTACAAAGGAAAGGTAAGCAGCTGCCAGAGGTGTCACAGTGACTTCCTCCTCCATCCTCAAGCCTTACACATAGTGTTGAGCGAGCACTAAAATGCTCGGGTGCTCGAAGCTCGGGCCGAGCTCGCCGTGATACTCGGGTGCTCGACCCGAGCAACGAGCCCAATGTTAGTCTATGGGAGACTCGAGCATTTTTGCGGTGGCACCCCCGGCAGTCTTTTAAAAGCCTAACAAGTGCCCAAAACGATAGTGACAGTGCTCAAATGACATGGGGACAGCATGGGGATCGCCCCAGGAAGCATTTCTGACCCCCAGGTCACTGCTGTCAACAACGTGGTCAGAGGTATTAAGCCACTTTTACAGGCTCACAATAAAACGAAAGTGAAACTTTTTTCCTGTGAAATATGTTAAGGAACATCCTTTCCAGGGAAAAGACTTGTGTATAAGTTAAAATAAATGACCAAAAACAAAACTACTCCTCCACACCTTCGGCTATGTTCACAAGTAGCATTTTTTATGCGTTTTTACACTTTTGTATTGCTTTCAACTATGACAAATGCATTCACCGGGAAATGTCATTTTAACATTTTACAACCTCATCTGACCATGTGCTGTGTGACACATGCATAAAGTGCTGAAAAGACATGGGAACAGCATGGGGAAGACCCCTGGAAGCATCTCTGACTCCCAGGTCACTGTCTAAAAGTGTGCCCATCATAAGTGATCCTTGCCGCATCAGAAGATGCAGACTTGCAACTATCCCCATGCAAGTTCTAGTCCCAGGGCAGTGTTCAATTGTACCTCCCCCATTCCTTGCAATACAAGCGCAAGTATGCAGCCTGCCACCCACCCACCCCCAGGCTGCAATACCATACTGCTTGCTTGCTTGAACTTGAAATTGGGCCTTTTAGGCATGTGGAAGCGGAATCTGGCCACCACGTCATGGCTGTGTTGGCGGCCTGGAATCCATACTCAGTCCCCAGCCGCCCGGCGGCCGGGTGTTCATACTCAGTCCCCAGCCGCCCCGCGGCCGAGCGTCCACACGGTCCCCGTCCATAAACGGTCCCCAGCCGCCCCCATTTCTCCTTGGAACATCCCCCCACACACTTTTCTTAGCCCGGCCTGCTTTAGGCAGCATTGGACGAGCCCACCAGAGAACCAGACTCCTCCGGTGGGCCCTGATTTCTCCATCGGTGGAGTTGAGAGTGCCAAGGTGAGGAGCATGATGATGATGACAGAAGTTAGCATCTGCTATGTTTTCTTTTAATGCAAGTGTAAGTGTGCAGCCTGCCACCCACCCACCCCCAGACTGCAATTCCATACTGCTAGCTTGCACTTGAAATGGGGCCTTTTAGTTTAGAGGAGGCCGAAGCTGGCCACTACCTCATGGCTGCTTCGGCAGCGAGGTATCCATACTCAGTTCCCAGCCGCCCCTATTTGTCCTGGTGTGCCTTATACATAAGATTAAGCGCGTATACCAAAACATTACCTGTGCCCTGCCCAGTGCATTTAGTGGGAAGGAGAGCCTATTCCGCTGTAGTGTGTGCATGCCAAATCCCTGTTTATGGTACATGCGAAGATGCCTCCCACCTTGCACCTGTCGTTGCAGACTTGCAACTATCCCCATTCAAGTCCTTGTCCCAGGGCAGTGTTCAATTGTACCTCTCCCATTCCTTGCAATGCAAGCGCAAGTATGCAACCTGCCACCCACCCACCCACCCCCAGGCTGCAATACCATACTGCTTGCTTGCTTGCACTTTAAATTGGGCCTTTTAGGCATGTGGAGGCGGAATCTGGCCACCACGCCATGGCTGTGTCTGCGGTCTGGTATCCATACTCAGTCCCCAGCCGACTGGTGGCCGGGTGTCCCCGCTTGCTCACCAGCCTCCAGGGGGTGGCCGGGTGTCCATACTCGGTCCCCAGCCACCCCTATTTGTACCGGTAACCTTTCCCACACTTTTCTTAGCCTGGCCTGCTTTAGGGCAGTATTGGCCGAGCCCACCGGACTATCAGACTCCTCCGGTGGGCCCTGGCTTCTCCATCAGGGGAGTTGAGAGTGCCAAGGTGAGGAGCATGATGAGGATGATAGAAGTTAGCATCTGCTTTGTTTTGTTGTAATGCAAGCGCATGTATGTAGTAGCGGCTAGGCCTGAGGAGGTCAGCGTTTTGGCTCATATCCTACCTCCTCCGAGGATTGCTGGATGTTTTCCTCCTACTATCCAAGTTCTATGACTCCCGTTAAAACAAAGCTTCAGGTGATAAATGATGGATGAGGTAGTGGCAAAGGAGAAAGAGCAGGAGGAACAGGGACCATTCACATCAATATCAGGCCAGTCAACCAGATATGTCTTGTAGGATATGTTTCTGTAACAAATGGAGTGGTTCGGCTACACAGTTATAGGGCATACAGTGAGTGCAATGCCTACCAAAAATTTCGAGGCACTCCAATGCCCCTTGGAAATGACATGGAGGTCAGAGGGCGTTAACTAAACCTTTTTTTCCATTTATAGCAACTGGGTCTCCTGTGCACTGTTGGCCTAAGCAGTGAATGGAAGGCTTTCCAAAAATTATGAGGTACTGCAATGCCCCTTACAAGAGCCATGTGTGGCACCCCAGGGGTCTGGTCACCACAGTAATAGAGATTACGTCGGAGAGCAAGTGGGAGGTTTCCTGGTCAGGATCCCTTAAACATGCAACATCCTCCTGCCCCAGTCCTGGGAGGGGAGAATTCTGCCCTTATAAACTGGATCTGGGGTGGGGTTGAGTGAGTCAGAGAACAGTCAGACTCAGAGTGAGAGCAAGGGAAAGTAACAGCAAGGAGCTCTGTAGGAGCTAGGAGCTAAAGACGAGGGGCTGGAAGCTGAGCAGAGCTCGCCCTGGCAGAAGACAATAGGAACCGGACACAGGAGTCCGAAGCTGTGAGGACTTATATATCCAGCAGAAGAAACCAGTCGGCAGGGGATTTCAGGTCCTCTGGCCATAGAAGCCCGGAGGCTCAGTCACAAGCAAGGGACCAGCACCGCCGTCGTGGAGTGGAGGCTAACAGAAGGCCCCAAGTCACCAGCCATACGGGTGAGCACTACACGGTACACTGAGGGATGTGGGCTACTTCTACCCGCTTACAGCAACGTAGCCAGGAAGAGTGCAGACAGACGGGGAGGCCTACAACTTCACCTGGCCAGGGGAACTCCTGCTTGCTCACAGACTGACCAGGCCTCTTATGCTAGCCAGTACTCCCGGGAGGGTCTACCTTATAATCATCAGTAAAGACCCTGAACTGCACTGCAAAGCCCCTTAAAAGAGCCATGCAGTACAGCATATTACAAACATAAGTCCCATTATTGGGGAGTGGGTCTCCCGAGGTATTTGCTTATGCTTTCCCAGCAAAAGCTGCCAAAAATTAGGACGGAGCAACTTGCAATGCCCCTTACAAGAGCCATGCAGTACAGCATATTACAAACATAAGTCCCATTATTGGGGAGTGGGTGTCCCATAGTATTTGCTTATGCCTTGCAAGCAAAAGCTGCCAAAAATTAGGACGGAGCAACTTGCAATGCCCCTTACAAGAGCCATGCAGTACAGCATATTACAAACATAAGTCCCATTATTGGGGAGTGGGTGTCCCATAGTATTTGCTTATGCCTTGCAAGCAAAAGCTGCCAAAAATTAGGACGGAGCAACTTGCAATGCCCCTTACAGGAGCCATGCAGTACAGCATATTACAAACATAAGTCTCATTATTGGGGAGTGGGTGTCCCATGGTATTTGCTTATGCTTTCCCAGCAAAAGCTGCCAAAAATTAGGACGGAGCAACTTGCAATGCCCCTTACAAGAGCCATGCAGTACAGCATATTACAAACATAAGTCCCATTATTGGGGAGTGGGTGTCCCATGGTATTTGCTTATGCTTTCCAAGCAAAAGCTGCCAAAAATTAGGACGGAGCAACTTGCAATGCCCCTTACAAGAGCCATGCAGTACAGCATATTACAAACATAAGTCCCATTATTGGGGAGTGGGTGTCCCATAGTAGTTGCTTATGCCTTGCAAGCAAAAGCTGCCAAAAATTAGGACGGAGCAACTTGCAATGCCCCTTACAAGAGCCATGTAGTACAGCATATTACAAACATAAGTCCCATTATTGGGGAGTGGGTGTCCCATGGTATTTGCTTATGCTTTCCCAGCAAAAGCTGCCAAAAATTAGGACGGAGGAACTTGCAATGCTGGCACCCTGGTGGTATAGTGGTGGTGAAGGCTGAGGATAAGGAGAAGAAGATTAAACAGCCGAAACGAGGAAGCGTATACCCATGTGTGGGTGTGAAGCGGTGCATGTGAATACACCTCCCGAAATTACACAGTGGATTTGACTTTATGTTACTCTGCTGTCATTTGGTGGTGATGAGAAGTCTGGCCCAATCCAGCCCTTGTTCATTTTGATAAGGGTCAGCTTGTCAGCATTGTCAGTTGACAGGCGAGTGCGCTTATCAGTTATAATTCCCCCAGCGGCACTAAAAACACGCTCCGATAACACGCTAGCGACAGGGCAGGCCAGGACCTCCAAGGCGTACAGAGCGAGTTCATTCCAAGTGTCCAGCTTGGATACCCAATAATTAAAAGGCACAGAGGAATCACGGAGGACGCTGGTACGATCAGCAAGGTACTCCCTCACCATCTTTTGAAACTTTCTACTCCTTGTGAGAGTACCCTGCGCCTCAGGGCCTGTAAGCTGGGCGGGTGTCAGAAAACTGTCCCAGAACGTTGACAGTGTTCCCCTGCCTCTGCTGGATTGGAGTTGCATCTCTCTCACCTGTACGCCTTGGTTGGGCAACGAACTGTGACCTCTGCCGCTAGCGTGTTCAGATGGGAATTTTTTTAAGAGTTCTGCAGCAAGGGCCTTCTGGTATTGCCCCATTTTTGTAGACCTCTCCACCTCAGGAATAAGAGAGTGAAAGTTCTCCTTGTAGCGGGGGTCTACAAGTGTCACCAACCAGTAATGACTGTCACCCAACATTTTGACAACGCGAGGGTCACGGTTAAGGCAGCATAACATAAAGTCAGCCATGCGTGCCAGACTGGTAACGGGCAAGATTTCCGTGTCCTCACCAAGATGACAACTGACCATGCTCTCCTCCTCCTCCTCCTCTTCCTCCTCCCCCCTGTCCTCAGGCCACCCACGCTGAACCGACGGTATGACACTTGTACAGGTACTACCGTCTACAACGCATGATAGCAGCTCCTGTTCTTCCTCCTCCTCCTCCTCCTCCTCTCCCTCATTGTCCCCCAATGCACGTTGGGATGAGATGAGGCTGGGCTGTGTGTAATCGCCCGCTACGGCTTCTTGATCCATCTCATCATACTCTGGCTGCAATGCCTCCTCTTTAATTCTCTGCAGAGAGCGTTGCAAAAGACAGACAAGTGGGATGCTGACACTAATGATGGCGTCATCGCCACTCGCCATCTTGGTGGCCTCCTCAAAGTTTGTCAGGATGGTACATATGTCAGACATCTAGGTCCACTCCTGAGGTCTTATGTGTGGAGTCTGACCTGAATATCGACGGCCTTGTTGCAGCTGGTACTCCACAACTGCTCTCTTCTGCTCACAAATCCTTTGCAACATGTGGAGGGTAGAGTTCCAACGTGTGGGGACATCACACACCAGTCGGTGTGCCGGAAGCTGCAAACGCTGCTGCAACACAGCAAGGGCGGCGGAAGCTGTAGCCGACTTGCGAAAATGAGCTGACAGGCGGCGTACTTTCACGAGCAGATCTGGCAACTCGGGGTACGATTTAAGAAACCGCTGAACCACGAGGTTAAGCACATGAGCCAGGCATGGTACGTGTGTGATCTCACCTCGCCTCAGAGCCGCCACCAGGTTACGGCCATTGTCACACACGACCATGCCGGGATGTAGGTTCAGCGGTCTCAGCCACAGATCTGCCTGCTCTTTCACAGCTATCCACAACTCACAAGCAGTGTGAGGTTTATCACCTAAGCTTATGAGTTTCAGCACAGCCTGTTGCCGCTTGGCGGAGGCAGTACTGCAATGCTTCCAGCTTGTAACTGATGTGGTGATATCTGAGATGGAGGCTGAACATGAGGAGGAGGAGGATGCGCAGGAGCTGTACACTGTGGGGGCAACTCTGACTGACATAGGGCCCGCAATCCTCAGTGTGGGGAGGATGTGTTCCGTCCCAAGGTCCGACTGGGTCCCGGCTTCCACTATGTTTACCCAGTGTGCCGTCAGAGAGATGTACCGTCCCTGGCCACAAGCACTTGTCCACGTGTCCGTTGTCAGGTGGACTCTCCCAGTAACTGCGTTGTTGAGGGCACGGCAGATGCTTTGGGACACGTGCTTGTGTAGTGCGGGGATGGCACACCGGGCAAAATAGTGTCAGCTGGGGACCGAGTACCGAGGGACGGCCACCGCCATAAGATTGCAGAAGGATTCCGTCTCCACCAGCCTAAAAGGCAGCATTTCCAATGCAAGCAGTCGTGAAATGTGCGAATTTAGGACTGTGGCCTGTGGGGCGTTAGCTGCGAATTTCCGCTTTCGTTCAAAGGTCTGGGATATGGACAATTGAACGCTGCGGTGGGACGTGGACGTGGACGTTGATGCTGTTTCTTGAGAAACTGCCATAACAAGTGAAGACTGAGAGGAGGGGGCATTTTTACATGCAGTATGGACAGCGGATTGCCTTGCACACACAACAGGGGGTTCTATTGCACGCACAACAGTGGAAGAAGCAGTGGTGACACCCGCTGACACTGGTCGTGGACCCTGGGTTTCGCCCCACAAAGTCGGGTGCTTTGCTGCCATGTGCCTGATCATGCTGGTAGTAGTCAGGCTGGTAGTTTTGTCACCCCTGCTGATGCTGGCATGGCAGGTGGAACATATGGCCTTTTTGTGGTTATCAGCAGAGTCTTTAAAAAAATTCCAGACTCTGGAAGACCTACCGCTTGTACTGGCAACGTCCCTCGTGTTGGTGTTACGGGGAACGGTTGCCTGCCTTCTGTCTGCGGCCACCACACTGCTTCTTCCTGCCTGTTGGGGTACTCTGCCTCCCTCCCCCTGTGTGCTGCTGGCCTCACTCTGCATGTCCTCCTTCCACGTTGGGTCAGTTACTAGATCATCCACCACCTCCTCCTCTTCCACTTGCGCACCACGATCCTCCTCCTCACTTCCTGGCAATTGTGTCTCATCATCATCCACCTCTTGTGACAGATTGCCAACGTCGACTTCCTGTGGCCGTGGCTGTTCAAATATTTGGGCATCGCAACATGGGATCTCCTCTTCCACCACTTCAAGCGTATCAGGCGAGGGGCCCAAATATGGAAATGGACCAGTGAACAGCTCTTCAGAGTGTCCAAGTGTGGGATCACTTGCTGTCTGATGACACTCGGCATGGTGGGAGGAAGGAGCATCAGGGTGAGGAGGAGTATGCGGTCGAGACTCACGGCTACTAAGAGTTGACCGTGTGGAAGACAGACCGGAGGTGGTGGTGCCCAGGTAACTGGAAGTATTGTCTGCTGTCCAATTAATAACCTGTTCACACTGATCATTTCTCAATACTGGTGTTGTTCTGTGCTTCCCTAGTAATTCGGTCAAGAAGTGGGAGCGAGAAGATGTGGCTGTTGGTTGTGGCACATTTTCACCTTGGCCACGGCCCCGTCCTCTGCACGAACCATCACCAGAACGTCCACTTCCACGTCCCTTGCCACGCGCCTTGCCCATTGTAAATGAAGTAAAATAGCTTACACTTGCACTATCAATGGAAAAAGGGTAATAAAGAGTAGATTAGAACCGTGGAAGAGGAAAACCACAGTTATTGTTTACTGGGGTATACCACACTTTTTTAAATAGAGATATTTGCGGCTGAACAGTGAGCGACACACTCAAACTGCTTTTTTTTTTAGATACCAAAGGCCCAAAACTGGATAGTACAGCGATTTGACCCGTGGAACTGCGAAACCACACTGGGATGTCGGGCCTACACAAGACTATTTTCAGCAGATATATTTTTGTGTCACAACAGTCAGGAGACACTACTGTTTTTCTTTACGGAAAAAACTACCAAAACCTGAATAATAGAGATTTTTTACCGTGGAACAGCAAAACCACAGTTATAATTTACTGGTGTATACCAGGCTTTTTAAAATATATATATATTTGCGGCTGAACAGTGAGCGACACACTCAAACTGTTTTTTTTAGATACAAATGGCCCAAAAGTGGATAATACAGAGGTTTGTACCATGGAACTGCAAAACCACACTTGTATTTATTGGGCCTACACCAGACTATTTTCAACAGATATATTTGTGTCTGAAAAATCAGGGAGACACTATTATTATTTTTATACAGCAAAAAATGCCAAAAACAGGATAATAGAGATGTTTTACCGTGGAACATCAAAACCACAGTAATAATTTACTGGTGTATACCAGGCTTTTTAAAATATATATATATTTGCGGCTGAACAGTGAGCGACACACAAACTGTTTTTTTTTAGATACAAATGGCCCATAGAACTGCAAAACCACACTTATGTTTCTCTGGCCTACACCAGACTATTTTCAACAGATATATTTGTGTCTGAAAAATCAGAGGCACACTTTTTTTTTTGGGGGGGGGGGTCACACCAAAAGGTTAATAAGATGGGTATTTGTACATTGTGAAGGAGGAAAAAAAAAAAGAGGATTTTGATAAAAAAAAAAAGGATTTTTCCTGGCCCCCGGGACCTGGAGCTAAGTCCAGCAATTTCAGCAACAGGAGCAGCACACAGGACTGTAATGCAGCGTTTGCCTGTATAACCACTGTGTCTCCTATACAGCCTGCCTGCCTGATATACCTGGGATGGGTATTAGTCCTGAGAAGGACTGTTTGTTTGTTCTGGCAGCCTTTACAGACCCTACACTAACTATTTTGCAGGATATATCTCTCCCTAAATCAGCAGCACTCTCCCTACACTGTCTGATCCGGAGCGACTGTGTCCAAGATGGCGGCGCCCGGTTTTAAATACTCAAGGTGACGCTGTGCGGCCAGCCAATCACTGTAATGCCCACAAACAACATGGCTGCGGCATTACAGTGACTGGCTGGCGGCAATCCCTGCATGTTCATTGGCTCTGTAAAGAGCGCCAAACATGCAGGGCGGAGACCCGAGCTCCCGCCCGAGTAACCCGGAAATGCTCGGTGCTCGCCGAACATCCCGAGTAGGGTGATGCTCGAGCGATTACCGAGCAGAGTCGAGCATGTTCGCTCAACACTACTTACACATGGTCAAATATTCAACTATGAAGGGGGGTACATGCAAAACTTGTCAACCAAATTGAGCAGGCACGTGTATCGTGAGTAAGCAGAATGAGGCTGGCAGCTGTTATAACTGTATGGGAACCTTTAGACATGTTCAGAGAACTAAAAATAAACAATATACCTGATCAATAACTAAAAAAAAACAGTATTTCAATAAATTGCTAACAAGAATAAAATAACAGTAGCTCTAACTTTTAATGAAAAGGGAATGTCACATTATCTTGTGGTTCTATGCTGTAAACGCATTGCCAACCATTAGTTTTCCTGGAATATCACAATTTATGTATATTTTTATATATTTCCTTTTGTCTGTTAAATATTCTTCATTGTTTTCTATGATTATTATTATGCATCATGTGCTTGTTACTGGCAGAGTTGATGAGGTTAACTGGACCAAATGGAACACAAACCTAGGGATAATCAATGAAGACCCTGGAAATTCAGGGATCATGAAGAATAATCTAAATAATGCTTCAATCCGGATGGCTAGAGGTAAGAGTGTGATCCCCTGGTACAACATACCATGTGTTAATTAGATGCTTCACTATTAGCATAACGTTCTTCCTACTGAAATGCAGTACATGATATACAGTACATTAGTACAGGAAGTTCTCTTACCAAGCCAATGTGGTCTACTCGATAGAACCAACGAAGTAAAAAGGATTTTCTGGCACTTCTATCCAAAAATTAATTTTTGTATTAGAAATTCATTCAAAAACAGGATGATCCATCATGGGGATAAAAACTTGGAGAAACCAAAGACAAGAAAAATACCCAAATAATTAAAAGTAAATATATAAATCGCACAGTGCAAAAATAATAATAAATAATAAAGGGTATTTAGTTAACATAATTTTGATCAAAATAATGTAAAAGCTGTCCCGACACTTCACGGCATCCCTTGTGGGACAGTCCTAACTCTAATATTAAAAACCTTACCATTTGTCAAGTGACATACATATGGACACGGGCAGAGAGACTGGATCCCTGGTGCAAGCATAAAACCGAGGCAGGATCAGCGTCCCAGCCCAGACAAAGGGCGGCCACACCCTTTTATATGCACTAAAGCATACTAACTGCAAAGAAAAAACCTGAAGGTGTGAACTGGAACATAAATTGATGTGCATGCAAAATGTAAATGCATGTTCACACAAACTTGCACGTTTCTGGAGTACACTGCGCCCTTAGTCATAGAAATGGTGGTCTACTCGATATGTGCTTTAAAGGAATTTTCACATCTTTAAGATCTGCTCATATTTGACTCAAGATATTAAATGGAGATGAAATGAAACCAAAATAGAAATGGACACATTTTTGGAGTATAACAAGTGGTCATATGTTAGATTTGGATAGGATACTCTACAGTATTTCTGTGCAGTTAAATACAATTCTTTTTTCACTATGTGAATTGTACAGGTAATAGGGTTTGTGTTGATTTAGATAAACTATTTCCCATTTAGTATTAGAGAGTTCTGAGTTAATAAAGGGAGCTGTTTATCTCATCCTGAGTGGTGACTACAGGAAGCCATCATGTAACCCCTTATGTCTATGCAGAGCCTTAACCTTTATCAAGTTATATTAAGAAAGTAATCAGTATGGTATTTGGGATGTTTTTGGATCCTTTGTATACAGCCAGCATAAAGCTGGTGATACACATGAGATAGCTGTTGGTCAAGAATGATTGTTTGGCAG
Organism: Phyllobates terribilis; assembly: GCF_046119375.1. Lineage (NCBI taxonomy): Eukaryota > Metazoa > Chordata > Amphibia > Anura > Dendrobatidae > Phyllobates > Phyllobates terribilis. The sequence continues at coordinate 865,190,802 of NW_027362762.1, forward strand.
ATAGCCATTTATTTCGAGTTTCACACAAACATGAGCACTTGGCTTGAACGATCATCAGAGGCTATCAAAAGCTTATCTCCCTTGAAACTAGAAAGACTGGAAACTGGAATTTTAGAGCCCCCCATACACATTAGAGGGGTTCGGCCAACAGATGATGTTCGGGGATAAAAAAAAATCCAGCATGTCTTATTTCGGACTGCCTATCCTTTAGTTCTCTAAGAGATAGACCGCCATTGGAGATATCTGGTAGCAGCTCTCTCATAGAGAACACAGGAGCGCCCGACAGGGTGAGTGCTCCTCTATTTTGCGGAGTCGGCTGAGATAGCTGCCGGTCAAACCATCAGACGAACCATCATTTGGCCGACCGCTATCTAAAGTGTATGGGGGGGGGCATAATTGTCCAATCCTTCCCTTCTGCAGCACCATCTGTCTGTTGGGAGAGAGGTAGGAGGCCCCATACCTATATGATAGACCCGTCTCTAATTCGGCTGACTTTCATGTATTGTGTATGGGGACCTTAAGAATTTAGCATAGGATTATGTCTTCCTTCATAAGTGGTAGTCATAGCACAGCGGTTCACTGGACCTTGGACGTGCAATCTGTCCTATCAACCTTTAAAATGTTCTCCTCTACTCAGACATCATTAATGAGGATTTTCTCATCCTTCTATTCTTAGCAAAAACATGGAAGGTCTTTGTACCACATATAAGAGAATTCAGCATCAAAGGAAAAAGAGTCAAAGAGCCCGGGGAGACTGGTGTACCGCTGCAACCTATATCTGAGGGTATACCGGAACAGGAATCATACGAGGACGGGACAGCTAAGCCACTGTAGACTGGACAGGCTGGTGGTACATCATCCAGTACGATGTGATGTTATTTTTAGCTTTATTCCATCAGGTGAATTACAGAGTAATTACCACAGGTAACCAATATAATCCTGGTCTGTCAGTCATCTATTCTGATGTGAATAAGATACATTTCCTTAACGTTAACAGAACGCAAAGCAGAAGGTCAAATATTTGTTTCACTAATGGAAATAAACTACTTATCATTGTCTTATCCCTACTGAAATAAAGAGACTATACTATCAGGTTAGAATCAATAGCCGTGGTGGCGGGTCCTTTTTTGTGCTCCTGTTCTCTCAGTAAGGCATCTCACATGTGCAAGATTTTTACTATCACTGAAGCCGGTGCAGAGGGGTGGGTGGGATTATGGGTGTGGGTACATACAGTATATACTTTGGATTGACTAGCCAACACTATGAATTGTCCGGAGCTTACAGCAAGACAATGGGACAAGGTAGAGCAATAAAAGTTACATATTCTGAAAGGGCTGCCCAAACCTTATTTCAGTATACAACTAGTATGCTACGGAATCTCAAGGGCTGTCATACTGTAGAGGGATCAGCTTTATTCTCATCTGCACAAAGAAAGACGAGAAGCATTGGGATGAAACTGAATGGGAGAAGATACAGATTAGATATTAGAAAAAACTTTTTGACAGTGAGGGTGATCAATGAGTGGAACAGGCGGCCACGAGAGGTGGTGAGTTCTCCTTCAATGGACGTCTTCAAACAGAGGCTGGACAGACATCTGTCTGAGATGGTTTAGTGAGTCCTGCATTGAGCAGGGGGTTGGACACGATGACCCTGGAGGTCTCCTCCAACCCTCCAACTCTAACATTTTATGAAAAATCACCTGACTGATTCCCTTTAAAACAGCCTTAGGCTGAGCTGATGGGAGGAGTGCTTAGTCAGATACTGAAGCAGGCACCACCTTGAATAGTATACTAAAAAAAAAATGACCAGGACTTCCTAACAGAACAAAGCAAGTGTGAACCGGTGCAAGCTGCTATGACTGCATACTATATATATGAATGTGTGTGCATGTAAGAAGTTGGGTTGATCATCCCTATAATGAACTGTCAAGACGTCGCTCAGCATAAGAGCTTAGCCATAAGATATAAGCCCAGCAAAGTTATATAATGCCTCTGTACACAAGCTGAATGGGCCTGACTCGCAAAGGATTACCTTCGGGTATTATTAAAGCGATTTAGAGGTTGATATGAAAATGATTCAATTAATTCCTCTACGTTAACTATGCCTTTATTGTTTATTTCGACACATTATTCTATGATGGGAATGCCAGCTCTTTACTTCTGCCAAGCTGTAACATTGCCAGAAGAGCTTGAGATAGACCGCCGAGTCACCAGAGACAAGGAGCCTAGCAGATAAAGCAAATTATATAAGGTTGTGAGCCATTCCCTATTAGGGTGTTAATAACCAGTGCCTCCTTTGAAGTCTCTCATCTATCATCAAGAAAGAACATTGTATTACAAAGAACATTACAAAGACCTGACCCACCATATCCAAAAAGATATGGGTTGCAAATTGATTCCAATAGAACAGTTGTAATACCGATCTCCCCTGCAGGGTTGCTGCAGGGAAAATTAGCATTTGTGACCAAGATTCTCCTCTGATTACAGCCGATGAACAAGATGAGTCCAGGCGAAAGTGGTGAGTGGTGTGGTTGGGAACTATGGTATTGTGAAAAGAAAACCACGGATATGTGGTTTATTGATGGAAATAAATCAGGGAAATGTTCAGACAACTGTTCCTATAGAAAACCGCATCTGTGCTATGTTATGTAATGTATACACTAATAAAAGCACTCAATACACTACTGAAAAGTACATGGGCAAAAAATACCTCAAACATGGTGTATGCGTACATATCCTATAGCATCCCTGCTACCAACTTACCACATGTGAAACAATGAACTGGCCAAAATGTCTACGAGTACCATAGATCAAGCAGAAAGGAAATTAAAAGAGATATTCTGATATTATGGAGATTACATTGATAAAGTAAGTGATGTTATACCATCACTGATTCAAGAATGAAAGGACTGCATAGTGAGATCATACCCAGTGGAATAACTTGAAGCTTGTGGGCCCCATATAAAATCTCCAACAAGGTCCCAACTATCACGGGTCTTCTCATGTGGACAAGAGGGACATTTTAGGTCACTCAAGGCTCCAGGGTGCAGGTACAACCGCGGTCTCTGCACCCTCCATAGTGAAACCTCTGCTTATATCTCTTTTGCACTGTTTTCAGATGTTCTAAAACAGGGTTCCCCAACTCCAGTCCTCAAGACCCACCGACAGATAATGTTTTCGGGATTTCCTTAGTATTGCACAGGTGATAATTACATCACCTGCACAGACAATAATTCCATCACCTGTGTAATAGTAAGGAAATCCTGAAAACATGACCTGTTGGTGGGTCTTGAGGACTGGAGTTGGGGAACACTGGTCTAAAACATTGCCTGCTCCAGATACACCCGATAGGCACACAACATCAAGGCTGGGTTCACATAGCATTTGGCTACTACATTGACTATGTCTTGCTGCCCGCCTCCAATAGACGTATACAGCCGAAAATGATGCACGGCAGAATACACAGTGACTTAGTCTGCATCATTATAGACAATGGCCCTGTCGGCACATACGTCTGAATCCTGTTTTGTAGGGGGTTCAGGCGTAAGACCCAACAGAGCCACTGAACGTAGGGGCAAACGCTATGTGAACCCAACCTTAGTCTCCAGCCATCAAATAATTTTAAATACCTAAATTCTCTTACAAAATAAAGTAGAATATTTTGTTGTGCATCTCACAATTTCCTGCACCCTCTGCAATCTTCCCATTGTTAGTCCTCGGGTGTCCTCTCTCCCTAAGGCGCAGTCAAACAGCCATATAACACGGATGACGATCACATTGCAGTGCACGGACTGGACGGCGGCTCTCCGCCAGTCTGTGCACTGCGATGCGATCGTCTGGTATACGGCCATCTGACTGCACTCTTAAAAGAACTGTGGAACATATATATACCGTATCCCTAGAAACTTCATATGTACATTTTCCACTCTGCAAATCCCCTTATGTGCCCATTCATAGGTAATTAAATTCCTGACCATTCCTAAAGGCTCGATTACACTGGCCGATAATCTGTCATGTTCAGAATAATTGTGTAATTCCAATGAATGGAACAACTGAACGATGTGTCCAAAAATGCCCGTCCATCGTACATACAATAGTTTAGGTGAATGAAAAAATTCTCGCTCATCTTTAAAAGATTGTGTAATGTAAATGTAGATCGTTCGCTCGTTCAGTGATTATACCAGCAAATAGGAGTGGAACGATCGCTATTCAACCACTTTATTCACGATTCTCTTGCTATATAAACACTTCTCTGACATCGTTTGCTAATTGTTAGTTGCGATTCCATCAGCCACCATTCAAAGGGTTATCAGCTTGTCTACACGAACCCTTAAAATGTTTTATCAGATTTATAGTGACAGAAATCTCTGAGCAGTGCCAAAGGGATCTAAGCTCCATACAGCCCTACTAACCCTCCGTCGGGTGCACGTCTGATGGGCACACATTATAAAACCATCTATAATATCTAATTATCTCAATTTCTGGTCTCTAAAAGTAATCAGTTACCTTCATAGGGATGTATTAAAATAGAGTACACAAAATCAGATGCCAAAAAAAACATTTAATAACCATAAACATATTGAAACAAAAAGTACCAAATTTCTCAACTACCGCCAAATAGCCTCCAGTTTTCATGACATAACTATAACTAAACATTAAAACTAGAGAGAGAGAACAAGAGAGAGAGAAAGTACGTGTTAGGTCGCAATCTGTCTTAGAGGCCACCCCCCTCTTTTTTCTAAGAAAACCCTACTTATTTCCCACAATCGTTGCATTATTCATTCATAAAACAAGCTAAATAACAATTGTGATGAATAAAAAGAGAAATTAATAACCTTCAAATATGAGAAGAGTTCAAGCGCAGTGAGCCTGAGAAGCCACAAAGCTCAGATCTGCTCGACAGGTCTGCTGTAACACTGTGAGATCAGGTTTCAAAGAGCAAAGACAGGAAATATCTGTCAAGGGGTAACATTTTCTGATAATTTGGAGAGGAGAGCGAAACGAAACTAATTGAGCTGTGCCTGTCAGATCAGCTGCGCCTGACGGAGTGTTAATTCAGGAAATCGGTGGTGATCCAAGATCACGGAGGTCACTTTCCGTACTAGGAGATCATTTCCATATACCCCATATAAAATCATAATTACCAACATTTAGACATTTCTTTTTAAAGGACACTTACAGGACTTTGTTTATCAGGTTGTGGCCTGCCATGATGCAGGGGTTGTCAGAATTCTTTGTATTTTGCCCCCACTTACTATGCCCTAGAATTAATTAACCCCTTAAGCCCCGCGGGTGGTTTGCACGTTAATGACCGGGCCAATTTTTACAATTCTGACCACTGTCACTTTATGAGGTAATTACTCTCGAACGCTTCAACGGATCCCCCTGATTCTGAGACTGTTTTTTCGTGACATATTGTACTTCATGATTGTGGAAAAATTTCTTCGATATCACTTGCGTTTATTTGTGAAAAAAAACGGAAATTTGGCGAAAATTTTGAAAATTTTGCAATTTTCAAAATTTGAATTTTTAAGCCCTGAAATCAGAGCGATATGTCACACAAAAGAGTTAATAAATAACATTTCCCACATGTCTACTTTACATCAGCACAATTTTGGAACCAAAATTTTTTTTTGTTAGGGAGCTATAAGGGTTAAAAGTTGACCAGCGATTTCTCATTTTTCCAACAAAATTTACAAAACCATTTTTTTAGGGACCACATCACATTTGAAGTCACTTTGAGGGGTCTTTATGACAGAAAATACCCAAAAGTGACACCATTCTAAAAACTGCACCCCTCAAGGTGCTCAAAACCACATTCAAGAACTTTATTAACCCTTCAGGTGCTTCACAGGAATTTTTTGAATGTGGAAGAAAAAAATGAACATTTAACTTTTTTCACAAAAATGTTAATTTAGACCCAATTTTTTTATTTTCACAGGGGTAACAAGAAAAAATGGACCCCAAAATTTGTTGTGCAATTTCCCCTGGGCACGCAGATACCCAATATTTGGGGAAAAAATACTGTTTGGGCGCACGGCAGGGCTCGGAAGGGAAGGAGCGCTATTTGACTTTTTGATTGTAAAATTTGCTTGAATAATTAGCGGACGCCATGTTGTGTTTGGAGAGCCCATGTGTGCCCAAACTTTGGAGCTCCCCCACAAGTGACCCCATTTTGGAAACTAGACCCCCCAAGGCACCTTTCTAGATGCATAGTGAGCACTTGGAACCCCCAGGTGCTTCACAAATTGATTCGTAACAATGAAAAAGTGAAAAAAAAAAACACTTTTTCATTTTTATGAATCAATTTGTGAAGCACCTGAGGGTTCCAAGTGCTCACAATGCATGTAGATAGGTGCCTTGGGGGGTCTAGTTTCCAAAATGGGGTCACTTGTGGGGGAGCTCCAATGTTTGGGCACACAGCGGCTCTCCAAACGCAACATGGTGTCGCTAACAATTTGAGCCGATTTTCCGTTAAATTTGTTAGAGGACACCATGTTGCATTTAGAGAGTCCCTGTGTGCCCAAACATTGGAGCTCCCCCACAAGTGACCCCATTTTGGAAACTAGACCCCCCAAGGCACCTATCTAGATGCATAGTGAGCACTTGGAACCCCCAGGTGCTTCACAAATTGATTCGTAACAATGAAAAAGTGAAAAAAAAAACACTTTTTCATTTGTATGAATCAATTTGTGAAGCACCTGAGGGTTCCAAGTGCTCACTATGCATCTAGATAGGTGCCTTGGGTGGTCTAGTTTCCAAAATGGGGTCACTTGTGGGGGAGCTCCAATATTTGGGCACACAGCGGCTCTCTAAATGCAACATGGTGTCCGCTAACAAATTTAACGCAAAATTGGCTCAAATTGTTAGCGACACCATGTTGCGTTTGGAGAGCTGCTGTGTGCCCAAACATTGGAGCTCCCCCACAAGTGACCCCATTTTGGAAACTAGACCCCCCAAGGCACCTATCTAGATGCATAGTGAGCACTTGGAACCCCCAGGTGCTTCACAAATTGATTCGTAACAATGAAAAAGTGAAAAAAAAAACACTTTTTCATTTTTATGAATCAATTTGTGAAGCACCTGGGGGTTCCAACTGCTCACTATGCATCTAGATAGGTGCCTTGGGGGGTCTAGTTTCCAAAATGGGGTCACTTGTGGGAGAGCTCCAATGTTTGGGCACACAGGGACTCTCTAAATGCAACATGGTATCCGCTAACAAATTGAATGGAAAATCGGCTCAAATTGTTAGCGGACACCACATTGCGTTTGGAGAGCTTCTCTGTGCCCAAACTTTGGAGCTCCCCCACAAGTGACCCCATTTTGGAAACTAGACCCCCCAAGGCACCTTTCTAGATGCATAGTGAGCACTTGGAACCCCCAGGTGCTTCACAAATTGATTCGTAATAATGAAAAAGTGAAAAAAAAAACACTTTTTCATTTTTACGAATCAATTTGTGAAGCACCTGGGGGTTCCAAGTGCTCACTATGCATCTAGAAAGGTGCCTTGGGGGGTCTAGTTTCCAAAATGGGGTCACTTGTGGGGGAGCTCCAAAGTTTGGGCACAGAGGGGCTCTCCAAACGCAATGTGGTGTCTGCTAACAATTTGAGCCGATTTTCCATTCAATGTGTTAGCGGATACCATGTTGCATTTAGAGAGTCCCTGTGTGCCCAAACATTGGAGCTCCCCCACAAGTGACCCCATTTTGGAAACTAGACCCCCCAAGGCACCTATCTAGATTCATAGTGAGCACTTGGAACCCCAGGTGCTTCACAAATTGATTCATAAAAATGAAAAAGTGTTTTTTTTTTCACTTTTTCATTTTTACGAATCAATTTGTGAAGCACCTGGGGGTTCCAAGTGCTCACTATGCATCTAGAAAGGTGCCTTGGGGGGTCTAGTTTCCAAAATGGGGTCACTTGTGGGGGAGCTCCAAAGTTTGGGCACAGAGGGGCTCTCCAAACGCAATGTGGTGTCCGCTAACAATTTGAGCCGATTTTCCATTCAATGTGTTAGCGGATACCATGTTGCATTTAGAGAGTCCCTGTGTGCCCAAACATTGGAGCTCCCCCACAAGTGACCCCATTTTGGAAACTAGACCCCCCAAGGCACCTATCTAGATTCATAGTGAGCACTTGGAACCCCAGGTGCTTCACAAATTGATTCATAAAAATGAAAAAGTGTTTTTTTTTTCACTTTTTCATTTTTACGAATCAATTTGTGAAGAACCTGGGGGTTCCAAGTGCTCACTATGCATCTAGAAAGGTGCCTTGGGGGGTCTAGTTTCCAAAATGGGGTCACTTGTGGGGGAGCTCCAAAGTTTGGGCACAGAGGGGCTCTCCAAACGCAATGTGGTGTCCGCTAACAATTTGAGCCGATTTTCCATTCAATTTGTTAGCGGATACCATGTTGCATTTAGAGAGTCCCTGTGTGCCCAAACATTGGAGCTCCCCAACAAGTGACCCCATTTTGGAAACTAGACCCCCCAAGGCACCTATCTAGATTCATAGTGAGCACTTGGAACCCCAGGTGCTTCACAAATTGATTCATAAAAATGAAAAAGTGTTTTATTTTCACTTTTTCATTTTTACGAATCAATTTGTGAAGCACCTGGGGGTTCTAAGTGCTCACTATGCATCTAGATAGGTGCCTTGGGGGGTCTAGTTTCCAAAATGGGGTCAGTTGTGGGGGAGCTCCAATGTTTGGACACACAGGGGCTCTCCAAACGCAACATGGCGTCCGCTAACAATTTGAGCCGATTTTCCATTCAATTTGTTAGCGGACACCATGTCGCGTTTGGAGAGCCCGTGATGTGCCTAAACAGTGGAGCTCCACCACAAGTGTCCCCATTTTGGAAACTATACCCCTCAAAGATTTTATTAAGGTGTATAGTGAACATTTTGAACCCAGAGGTACGGCACATTATTTGTTTACGTTAGGTCATCATATTGAATAAGTTTTCATTATTCTTGAGTGCAAGTGCTCGCTACTTGAGTTTGCATCGGGTACTCAGGTATGCACCATGTACAGCGTGTGCTCGAGTGACATGCTCGAGTCCCTGCTCCGCATGTTTCACGGTTATTAGACACCCAAAAAAAAACATGCGGGGATCGCTCGTGCATGGCAGGCAATCCCCGTAAAGTTTTTTGGCCGCGAAGCATATGGGGCAGAGACTCGAGCATGTCACTCAAATACCCACGATACTAAATGCATACCAGAGCACCCGATGCAAACTCAAGTAGCGAGCACTTGCTCTCAACACTAGTCGCCATATCGTCATCTTTTTTTCTTACTTTTGAAAAAAATCCCAACCCCAGCCCTAACCCTAGCACAACCCTAGCCCCAGCACAACCCTAGCCCCAGCACAACCCTAGCCCCAGCACAACCCTAGCCCCAGCACAACCCTAGCCCCAGCACAACCCTAGCCCCAAACCCAGCCCTAACCCTAGCCCAATCCTAACTCAAGAGTTTATTTTTGACGCCGTTCCTTGTGCGGTATAAGTGATTAGACGACTTTATTCTTCGGGTCGGTGTGATTACAGCAATGCCAGAATCATATGGGGTTTTTATGACTGACAGCTGTCACACACTAAAAGACGCATTTTTTGTAAAATCTAGTTTTTGCATCGCCATATTTTGAGAGCTATAATTTTTCCAGATTTTGTCAGACAGTCATGTGACGGCTCGTTTTTTGCGGGATGACTTGACGTTGTTATTGGTGCCATTTTCAGGCACGTGACATTTTTTGATCGCTTTCTATTCCGATTTTTGGGAGGCAGAATAAACAAAAACCAACAATTCAGGAATTGTTTTTTTTTTTTTTTTTTATTCTGTTCCGCGTGTGGTAAAATTGATGAGGCAGCTTTACTCTTCGGGTCAGTACGTTTACAGCGGTACCACATTTGTATCATTTTTCTATGTTTTGGCGCTTATACACAATAAAAGCTATTTTATAGAAAAAAATATTTTTTAGTATCGCTTTATTCTGAGAGCTATAACTTTTTTATTTTTCGGCTGATGGAGCTATATGGCGGCTTGTTTTTTGCGGGACGAGATGACGTTTTCAGCGGTATCATTTTTATTTATATGCGTCTTTTTGATCGCGTGTTATTCCACTTTTTGTTTGGCGGTATGGTGATAAAGCATTGTTTTTTGCTTGGTTTTTTTTTTTTTTTTTTTACCGTGTTCACGGAAGGGGTTAACTAGTGGGACAGTTTTATAGGTCAGGTTGTTCCGGACGCGGCGATACCAAATATGTGTACTTTTATTATTTTTTTTTTATTTTTTTTATAATAATATTTATTGATGGGTACATTATATTTTTATTTTTGGTGTATTATTTTTTTAATTTTTTTATAATATTTTTGCACATTTTTTTTTTTTTTTTTTTCCACTTTCACACAGTTTATACACTTTATTACTTTGTCCCACTCTGGGACTTTCACTTTTTTTTTTCTGATCGCCTGCATGGCACAGGAATGGAGCACCATCCCTATGCCATGAAGGCTGTCAGAAGTGCACAGTGTGAAGATTGCTTGGAGATGCACTGCGCATGTCCAAGCAATCTTCCTGCTCTCTGGTGACCCGGATGTTGTCATGACGACATCGGGTCGTCATGGCAACACCCGAGAAGCCTTTGCAGACTGCGCTGGAAGCCGGAAGAGGAGGTGAGTATCGCCGATCACCTCCCCTTGCCCCCGCAATGCCGCGATCGACTTCGATCGACTTCGATCGCAGCATCGCGGGGGTTAATGTGCTGGGAGCGGTGCGTGACCGCTCCCTGCACATAGTACCGGGTGTCAGCTGTGACAATCAGCTGACACCCGGCGGCGATCGCGCCCGCACAGCCTGTGTGCGCGCGCGATCGCGATGACGTACTAATACGGGTCTGGCTCTTAAGTCCCAGGGCACAGACGCGTATTAGTACGTCAGATGTTATTAAGGGGTTAAACAAATCGGTACAAAAAAAAAAATCATATTATTTTTTGGGGTATTTTTTTGTGCTGGTTAATTCAATTAATTCTAGGGTATTGAATGAGCTATATGTATTTATAGTGTACCCCAGCTAAGTGTTCAGATGTTTGTGGGGTTTCCATATTTAATAGGTTGTTCTTAAATAGCCATCTGCAGATAAAACCATAATATTTACAAAGCCTAGATATGATTAAAGGGGTATTCCTAGCTTCAGGATCCTATCCCAATATGTACAGTGGTGGCCAAAAGTATTGGCACCCCTGCAATTCTGTCAGATAATACTCAGTTTCTTCCTGAAAATGATTGCAATCACAAATTCTTTGGTCTTATTATCTTCATTTAATTTGCTTGCAACGAAAAAAACACAAAAGACAATGAAGCTAAAATCAAATCATTGATCATTTCACACAAAACTCCAAAAATGGGCCAGACAAAAGTATTGGCACCCTCAGCTTAATACTTGGTTGCACAACCTTTAGCCAAAATAACTGCGAACAACCGCTTCCGGTAACCATCATTGAGTTTCTTACAATGCTCTGCTGGAATTGTAGACCATTCTTCTTTGGCAAACTGCTCCAGGTCCCTGATATTTGAAGGGTGCCTTCTCCAAACTGCCATTTTGAGATCTCTCCACAGGTGTTCTATTGGATTCAGGTCTGGACTCATTGCTGGCCACCTTAGAAGTCTCCAGTGCTTTCTCTCAAACCATTTTATAGTGCTTTTGGAAGTGTGTTTGGGTCATTGTCCTGCTGGAAGACCCATGACCTCTGAGGGAGACCCAGCTTTCTCACACTGGGCCCTACATTATGCTGCAACATTTGTTGGTAGTCTTCAGACTTCATAATGCCATGCACACGGTCAAGCAGTCCAGTGCCAGAGGCAGCAAAGCAACCCAAAAACATCAGGGAACCTCCGCCATGTTTGACTGTAGGGAACGTGTTCTTTTCTTTGAATGCCTCTTTTTTTTTCCTGTACACTCTATGTTGATGCTTTTTCCCATAAAGCTCTACTTTTGTCTCATCTGACCAGAGAACATTCTTCCAAAACGTTTTAGGCTTTCTCAGGTAAGTTTTGGCAAACTCCAGCCTGGCTTTTTTATGTCTCTGGGTAAGAAGTGGGGTCTTCCTGGGTATCCTACCATACAGTCCCTTTTCATTCAGACGCCGACGGATAGTACGGGTTGACACTGTTGTACCCTCGGACTGCAGGGCAGCTTGAACTTGTTTGGATGTTAGTCGAGGTTCTTTATCCACCATCCGCACAATCTTGCGTTGAAATCTCTCGTCAATTTTTCTTTTCCGTCCACATCTAGGGAGGTTAGCCACAGTGCCATGGGCTTTAAACTTCTTGATGACACTGCGCACGGAAGACACAGGAACATTCAGGTCTTTGGAGATGGACTTGTAGCCTTGCTCATGCTTCCTCACAATTTGGTTTCTCAAGTCCTCAGACAGTTCTTTGGTCTTCTTTCTTTTCTCCATGCTCAATGTGGTACACACAAGGACACAGGACAGAGGTTGAGTCAACTTTAATCCATGTTAACTGGCTGCAAGTGTGATTTAGTTATTGCCAACACCTGTTAGATGCCACAGGTAAGTTACAGGTGCTGTTATTTACACGAATTAGAGAAGCATCACATGATTTTTCAAACAGTGCCAATACTTTTGTCCACCCCCTTTTTTAGGTTTGGTGTGGAATTATATCCAATTTGGCTTTAGGACAATTCTTTTTGTGTTTTTTTCATTGAAGACAAATTAAATGAAGATAATAATACCAAAGAATTTGTGATTGCAATCATTTTCAGGAAGAAACTGAGTATTATCTGACAGAATTGCAGGGGTGCCAATACTTTTGGCCACCACTGTAGTAGGTATAATAATAATATTAGCAAATAACTCCAAGTAGAAATGTAGTATAGTTCTTCTGATTCGCTATGTCGTTACTCCATGTGCAGGGCATTGCAGTAGCTTAGATATTCAAGGTTACGACCACTAATATAGTTAGTTGTTAGTGGTCATAAACATGGATACCTAATCTACTGCAATGCCCTGTATACATGGAAAGCTAAATAGTGAATCAGAAGAACTATGCTACATTTCTACTTAGAGTTATTTGCTAATATTATTATTATTACACCTACTACATATTATGATAGGATCTTGGAGATTGGAATACTCCTTTAATCATATCTAGACTTTGTAAATATTGTCGTTTTATCTGTAAATGGCTATTTAAGGACAACCTATTAAATATGGAAACCCCACAATATTTGCTATTATTATTATTATTATTATCACACCTACTACATATTGGAATAGGATCTTGGAGATGGAAATACCCCTTTAAATCTAAACATCATCAGTTTCCAAATCCTAAAATTCAGACCCCCATAATTTAGACACCAAATCCAATAATTCAGACAGCAGATGCCATTATTTAGATCCCAGAGCTGTGATGGTAATTTTTTCACAGCTCCTTTTTAATAGTTCGGTGAGATGCCGCACATTGGGTTCTGCGAAGATGTTGTGTACGGGGGCGAGAACCAAGTGGATCCATTCGGAAATGAAGAGGCACAACACTCAGCTGAGCAATTCTGCCCCTCGATTTTGGCAATTGATGGGTGTCTTAGCACCTGGGCGGTCAGCAGCATGACATGCCAAAAGCTGTTTTTTGTTTGTTTGTTTTTTTAAATAATTCAAGTTCTTTTTGTTTTCATAAGATTTTCAACACAGCTGCTGTAATGTTTGTATGCACATGTGCAGTGTCAGTGCCGGTGTGACGAGCAGCCGGGGCCGTGCATGTTCCTGAACACTACAAAGGACAAGCTAGGATACATTCTTTTCTACTTACAAGCACGTTCTGAATCATTCATATAAGCATGGTATATTCGGCTGTCACGTATATGGGAAGGCACAGTTCTTTCAGGAAGCATGGAACATGACATGATGGATGACAACAGAGAAAAGTATTTTATATTTCCACCCTGTCCAAATGATAACAGAATCACAAAATAATTAAAGTTAAAATTGCTAAAGGAAAAATATTCTTATGTAATCATATCTTACGAATGATATAATAATATACACCGATTTCAGGTTTGTCAAGTTTATTGTGTTAATTATGGAAACCCTATGCAGTATTTACATCGGATTTGTCACCATGTTTTTGCTATCTAATCTGAGAGTAGCATAATGTAGAGACAGAGAGTCTGATTCCAAAAATGTGTCACTTACTGGGCTGCTTGTTATAGTTTCAATAAAATCAGTGTTTTATCAGCAGGAGATTATCACTAGAGGACTAGTAGTCTCGTACCATGTAGTCCTCCTGCTCTGTGTAACTCAGCCCTCACCACTGATAAGCAACTTTATGCCTATGCATTGTACACATAAAGTTGCCAATCAGTGGTGTGGGCGGGGTTATACAGAGCTCAGTATTCAGAGAACTGCTAGATCTGGAGCAGAGAAAACAGTGATTTTATCAAAACTGCAGCAAGCAGCCCAGTAAGTGACACATCGCTGAAACTCTTTTTTAAAGTGACACATCGTTGGAATGTACATCCCTGTCTCTACATTATGCTGCTCCTCGATCGGGTAGCAAAAACCTGGTGGCAAATTCCCTGTCATCTCCAGTGTTTCAACCAGTGTTTCCCAAACTCCAGTCCTCACAGCCCCCAAGAGGTCATGTTTTCGTGGGCACTTAGCCTAAAGCACTGTTCCTGTAAGCCTGCCAGATATGGTTTAAACCAGAGTTTCCCAAATTCCAGTCCTCACGGCCCCCAACAGATCATGTTTTCAGGATTTCCATAGTGATGCACATGTGAGAGAATTCCTGATGCCTTGATGATTCTTCCATCACCTGTGCAATACTAAGGAAATCCTGAGAACATGACCTGTGGGGGCCGTGAGGACTGGAGTTTGGGAAACACTGGTTTAAACCATATTGCGTGACCTGTGGGAAGGGAGGAGAGCCAGGCGGAGGTGACCGAGCGGACCGGGAGGACCAGTAGGAGGCGACCGGAGGGACGAGCGCAAGAGAGCGCTGTGGCAGCGTGCAGTGCCGGCCAGCGGAGGGTGCCAGGTGGTGGTGACCAGGAGGTGATCAGGAGGACCGGTAAGAGGCGACCGGAGGGACAAGCGCGCTGTGATAGCGTGCAGCGTCCCTAGAGGAGGTGAGTGAGGGGCAGGAGGCCGCGATAAGCGGCCCTACTGAACCCAAGTGTGTACTGTACTGTATTGTATTTGTATCTGTATTGTAATTGTATTGTATTCCCTAGTCCATATTTAATTGATTACACCCCCGTCCATATTTAATTGATCACCCCCGTCCATATTTAAATTGATTCCCCTGAACACCCCCGTCCATATTTAACTGATCCCTCTGACCACATTAAATTGACCCCCCCGTCCTCATTTAATTGATCCCCGACCACCCCCCGTCCATATTAAAGTGATCCCCCTGACCAGATTTAAATGATTGACCCCCCCAGCCCATAATTGATTGATCCCCCTTGTCCTATTTAATAGATTCCCCTTGTCCACTTTTACTCATCCCCAGTCCCTATCTATTTGCCTTATCCCCCACCATATTTAATTAACCCCTGTCCATAATTAATTGATTGATTCCCCACACCACAATTAATTATTTCCCCAGCCCATATTTATTGATATTATTGATACTTATTGATCCCCAGTCCTTAGTTAATTGACCCACCGTCCATACCTATTTATTTGCTTTACCCCCCATCCTATTTAATTAAACCCCCTGTCCATAATTAATTGATTGAATCCCTAGTCCACAATTAATTATTTCCCCAGTCCATACTTATTGATCCCAGTCCATAGTTAATTGACACACTGTCCACACTTAATTAATCCACCTGACCCACTCAGCTGATCCCCCGTCCATACTTAATTGATACTTAATTGATCCCCCGTCCATACTTAACTGATCCCGCGCCGATATCTAATCGATACACTTGCACATCCCTAATTGATCCCCGTCCATGCACCTATATATAAATAATTGTGTTTTGTACTTGTACATATATACTGACTGTATCCCCATATTTAGAATGACGTCCATGTTGGCCGGAGCCGTGCAGTGTACATCTTGCGCAATGTATGCATTCCCTGAGCTACCGCTCAGGGATCCATACTGCTGCGAGAGATGTGAGCATATCGTGCACTTGGAAGCCCAAATCCTGGATCTAAGTGCTCAGATAGCGGTACTGAGGAGCATCGACAACATGGAACGGAGTTTGCTGCTCACCGAGCAGACACTCAATGGGTCAACACTGGGGGTGGAGCTTAGTGGGGAAGCGCAGGCTGAACAGGCAGGGAGCTGGGTAACAGTTAGAAGGGATAGAGGGAAGAAGTATAGGAAGGCTGGTTCAGAACCGGCATTATTGGAGCACGACAGATCCTCTGACCGCCGGGGGAGTGTATGCTCCAGTAATGAGGGGGAGGGGGGAAGTGTAGGGCAGGCTAGACAGGTCCTGGTAGTGGGTGACTCTATTATTAGGGGGACAGACAGGGCAATCTGTCACAAAGACCGGGATCGCCGAACGGTGTGCTGCCTCCCTGGCGCTCGAGTCCGGCACATCGCGGATCGGGTTGACAGGTTACTGGGTGGGGCTGGCGAAGACCCAGCGGTCATGGTCCACATTGGCACCAATGACAAAGTGAGTGGCAGATGGAGGGTCCTTAAAAATGATTTCAGGGATCTAGGTAGGAAGCTTAGGGCAAGGACCTCCAAGGTAGTTTTCTCAGAAATACTACCAATCCCGCGAGCCACACAGGAGCGCCAACGGGAGGTTAGGGAGGTGAATAAGTGGCTAAAGAGTTGGTGCAAGGCAGAAGGGTTTGGGTTCATGGAGAACTGGGCCGACTTCGCTGTCGGCTACAGGCTTTACCGTAGGGACGGGCTGCACCTCAATGGGGAGGGTGCAGCGGTGCTGGGGAAGAAGATGGCTAATAGGTTGGAGGAGTTTTTAAACTAGAGACGGGGGGGAAACCAAGGAAATAGGTGGGATGTGAGGCAAGCAAGGGGGAAGGGGAGAAGTGAATATAATGAGGGTGGAGAGGGGGGTGGGGATAGTACAGTTAGATCGTTAGAGAAGAATAGGATGCTAAATAACCCCAAAGTTTTATCTTGCATGCTGACCAATGCAAGAAGCCTGACCAATAAGGCGGATGAGCTGCGGGCGCTTATATCGGAGGAGAGGTATGACATCGTAGGTATAACAGAGACTTGGCTAGACGATAGCTACGACTGGGCGGTAAATTTAACAGATTATAGTTTATTTAGAAGGGACCGGAAACAGGGGAAAGGCGGAGGAGTCTGCTTATATGTAAAGTCACGTCTAAAGCCCAGACTAAGGGAAGATATAGGAGAGGGAGAAGAGGGGGTCGAGTCCATGTGGGTAGAGATAGAGGGGGCAAAAAATAATAATAAAATATTACTGGGGGTCTGCTATAAGCCACCCAATATAACAGAGGAGAATGAGAAACTGCTATTAGGACAAATAGACAAAGTAGCAAAACATAATGAGGTGATTGTAATGGGGGACTTCAACTACCCGGATATTGACTGGGAAACAGAAACCTGTAGATCGCAGAAAGGAAAAAGGTTCTTGACAAATATCAAGGATAATTATCTCTCCCAACTAGTGCAGGAACCAACGAGAGGGAAGGCAGTGTTGGACTTAATATTGACTAATAGGCCTGATAGAATAACTGAGGTACAGATAGGGGGGCACCTAGGTAATAGCGATCATAATATTATCAATTTCAAAATGCCCTTCAGTAGGGTTATCAATAAGGGAACAACTAAAACATTAAACTTTAGGAGGGCGAAGTTTGATCAGCTGAAAGAAAACCTTCAACTTATAGACTGGGACAAAGTTCTTAATCAAGGAAATACGAATAGTAAATGGGAAACCTTCAAAAGAATTCTGAATACTCAGTGCGAGAGGTATATACCGTATGGGAATAAAAGGGCCAGAAATAAGAGGAAACCAATATGGTTGAATAAGAACGTAAAAGGGGCGTTAAATAGCAAAAAAGAGGCATTCAAGAGATTAAAACAGGAAAACAGCAAGGAGGCACTAATGTGTTACAAGGAAAAAACGAGAACCTGTAAAAAACAAATAAAAATAGCGAAGGAGGAAACAGAGAGACGTATTGCTAGGGAAAGTAGATCAAATCCCAAACTGTTCTTTACTTATATAAATAGTAAAAGGATTAAATCGGATAATATTGGACCGATAAAAAGTGATGAAGGCAAAATCATAGAGAAAGATAAGGATAAAGCTAATCTATTAAATAAATTTTTTTCGTCAACTTTCACAAAGGAAAAAGAACTAACAGGCGAAATGAGAAGTGACAAACTTAATCCTCCACTAAGTATGACAAATCTAACCCAAGCTGGGGTACAGAAACGCCTCAGTAACATTAAAATAAACAAATCACCAAGACCTGATGGCATACACCCACGGGTACTAAGGGAACTAAGTAATGTGATAGACAGACCGTTATATCTTATATTTAAGGACCCTGTTGAGACTGGGTCTGTACCACTTGATTGGCGACAGGCGAATGTAGTGCCAATATTCAAAAAGGGAGCAAAAAGTAACACCGGAAACTATCGGCCGGTGAGTCTGACGTCCGTTGTGGGCAAAATTTTTGAAGGCTTTATTAATGTGGCAATTACGGAGCATCTTGACGCTAATAATCTATTAACCCCGAACCAAAATGGATTCATGAGGAATCGCTCCTGCCAAACAAACCTGATTGACTTCTACGAGGAGGTTAGCTCTCGAGTAGATCAGGGGGAACCAGTGGATGTCGTGTATCTCGACTTCTCAAAAGCGTTCGATAGCGTGCCACATAATAGGTTGGTATACAAAATGAGAATGATGGGGCTGGGGGAAAATGTCTGCAAGTGGGTAGCTAACTGGCTAAAGGATAGAAGGCAGAGGGTGGTTATAAATGGAATATACTCAGATTGGGTAAGCGTCACTAGTGGGGTACCACAGGGGTCTGTACTAGGCCCAATGTTATTTAATATCTTTATTAACGACATAGTCAACGGGATAAATAGTAAAATATCAATATTTGCAGATGACACAAAGTTATGTAAAACAATTAATACAAAAGAGGATAGTGAAGACCTACAGAGGGATTTGGATAAGCTGGGTAGGTGGAGCATTAAATGGCAAATGAGGTTTAACGAGGAGAAATGTAAGGTCATACATATGGGAAGGAAAAATGGAAGTCACCAGTACTCACTGAATGGGAAATCATTGGGGAATTCAGAGATGGAGAAGGACTTGGGCATCTTGATTGATAGCAAACTAAATTGGAGTGCCCAAAGTCAGGCCGCTGCTGTAAGGGCAAACAGGGTAATGGGATGTATCAGAAGAGGTATAGCTGCAAAGGATGAGAACATTGTTCTTCCACTGTACAAAGCACTGGTCAGACCACACTTGGAATACTGTGCTCAGTTATGGGCCCCAATATATAGAAAGGATATAAATGAGCTTGAAAAGGTACAAAGGAGGGCAACAAAATTAATAAAGGGAATGGAGGGACTGCAATACCCAGAGAGGTTGGCAAAACTAGAACTATTCAGCCTGGAAAAGAGAAGGTTGAGGGGGGACATAATAAATGTGTACAAATATGTTAGGGGACAGTATAGAGACCTTGCCCGGAATTTGTTCAAAAGGAGGGATATTACGGTAACAAGAGGGCATTCACTAAGACTGGAAGAGAAAAGGTTCCAGCACCAGCATAGGAAGGGGTTCTTTACGGTAAGAGCAGTGAGAATATGGAATTCACTGAGTGAGGAGACGGTAATGTCGGATTCACTAAACCAGTTCAAGTGGGGACTGGATGCTTTTCTAGATACCAGGCAGATTTCTGCTGGTTTCAGAGTCGGGAGGGAATTTTTCCTCAGGTGAAGATTGGCTAAATCATTTGGGGTTTTTGCCCTCCTCTGGATCAACTTTAGCAATTACAGAACTAACAGGTCGAACTTGATGGACGCAAGTCTTTATTCGGCTTTACTAACTATGTAACTATGTAACTATGACTAAATGACATCATGGAAGGTCCTTTTACACCACTGCGAGCCATTGAAGACACTGGAGAAGGAGACCGGGGGCCATCAGAAGGTGAGTATAATGTTTTTTTTTATTTTAATTCTTTTTTAACTACAAGTACTATGGTACCCGGGTCTGCTCTTCTCCAGACCCGGGTACCATCCGCGCATTGAATCGCTTAATATCCACATGTGCACATGTAGTCATGCGGATATTATGCAAGTCAATGGCGGCAATTACGCCACGTTTCCACAAAATTAATGGATGTGCTGCGGATTTTTCCGCAATGATAATCCGCACAGCACATGCGGATTATCAATGGGGACCATGGAGCACGTATTACCAAGCGTTTTTTAAGCGTTTTCGCTGCGGAAATTCCGCAGCAAAAACGCTTGAAAAACGCATAGTGGGCACGGAACCTTAGGAAGAAAATGAAGTTATATTTTCCCTGCACCCTCTCCCTTACAGTTATTGGGGTGTTACAGGGAGCTGTTAGTCCCCACTCACTATACAGTGAGCATGGCTGTAATCAGTCCCCTGCACATTGACAGTCTGCTCAGCAGTGTGTGTGTGTGCATAGTGTGTGTGCTGAGCTTGCTGTCAATTAATTTGCCGGGGAGTGATTACAGTATTGTGAGCAATGACTGTAACAGAAACCTGCACCGCCCTGATGACTGGAAGTGAACGGCTGTAGGGAAAATATAACTTAGTTTTAACCTGCTCCAGTAAGGCAGCCAGGCATGATATGAAAACAATTTATTTTACAAATTATCAGTATGTCTGCAGTTCTATTGTGACTATTATCACTTTTCTGAATTAGCATACATTTATATACAAAAAACTGATGTAAAATTGGCCAAGAGCACCTGTTAAAAAAATGCACTGAATCTTCATGAACTTAAATGGGTAAAATTGAAAAGTGTTGGTAAAGACAAGCAACTTTGCAGTTTATCTCTTCTAAAAAAAAATCTTCTCTGTTCTTAAAAATTAGAGATTTTTAATGTTATAGTTCTCATCCCCTAGGTCAGGGTTCGGCAACTCCAGTCCTCAAGGCCCACCAACAGGCCATGTTTTCAGGATTTCCTTAGTATTACACAGGTGATGGAATTATTGCCTGTGCAGGTGATGGAATTATCACCTGAGCAATACTAAGGAAATCCTGAAAACATGGCCTGTTGGTGGGTCTCTTGAGGACTGGAGTTGGGGAACCCTGCTCTAAGTTACTGGCCACCGCCGAAGTCTATCATCACAGTCGGTCTTCTAAGCAAGGAGCGCAGCGATTGTAAGTTATGTTTATGGGTTTTCATGACATGCAGGGGTCTGCTTGCTATGAGACTGCTCCTTGAAATGTTCATAGCAAACCATGTACTGTGGTATTGCAGTATATAATATAAGCAATTAGATGATTGCAGGTTAAAACATAAAAAAAACAAATGTTTTTTATAAAAAATAAAAAATTAAAATTGAAATGCCCCCATTTCCCCAATTAAAAGAAATCTGTCAGCAGGTTTTTGCTACCTCATCTGAGAACAGCATGATCCAGGCAAAGAGATCCTGAATCCAACGCTGTATCACTTTGCTTACTGGGTGCAGCCGTTCTCACACAATCAGAGCTTTTAGATTTGGCATGAAGCAGAGCTGAGAAAGCTAACCCTGCCCACACCACAGCTAACCCTGCCCACACCAGGCTCTCCATGTACAAAGTCCATAGATAGTGAAGTGCTTATCACAGGAGCGGGTGTAGTCAGACGGGTGTCTGCGGCCAGCTAGTCACAGCACAGGTAAGTAAACAACAGCACACAGCTTTATAAGTGGCACATCGTTGAATTATGTGTTTTAACCCCTACCTTCATGCTGTCCTCAGGTTACATAGCAAAAACATGCTGACAGATTCCCTTTAAAGATATTTAAAAAAAATTCACATATTTATTAGTCGGTAAAAGTCTGATTGGTAAAAACAGTAAACAGAAAAAATACGAAATGCCCAAATTTCAGTTTTTCAGTAGGTGCAACTCTGCAGAAAAATACAATAAATAGAGGAAAACGTCATATATATCCCATAATGGTATAAATTCCAATGAAAACGTTCCAAGTCTTGGAAAATGATTACACAAGCAAAGAGGTTTTAATCGAATTTCCAAATGTTTTTTTCTTTACTTACAGTGGGTACGGATAGTATTCAGACCCCTTTAAATTTTTCACTCTTTGTTTCATTGCAGCCATTTGGTAAATTCTAAAAAGTTAATTTTTTTGTCTCATTAAAGTACACTCTGCACCCCATCTTGACAGAAAAAAAAACTGAAATGTATTAATTTTTTGCAAATTTATTAAAAAAGAAAAACTGAAATCTCACATGGTCATAAGTAGTCAGAAGCTTTGCTCAGACTCTCACATTTAAGTCACATGCTGTCCATTTCCTTGTGATCCTCCTTGAGATGGTTCTACTCCTTCATTGGAGTCCAGCTGTGTTTAATTAAACTGTTAGGACTTGATTTGGAAAGGCACACACCTGTCTATATAAGACCTCACAGCTCACAGTGCATGTCAGACTAAATGAGAATCATGAGGTCAAAGGAACTGCCCAAGGAGCTCAGAGACAGAATTGTGGTAAGGCATGGATCTGGCCAAGGTTACTAAAGAATTTCTGCATTACTCAAGGTTATTAAGAGCACGGTGGCCTCCATAATCCTTAAATTGAAGATGTTTGGGACCACGAGAAGTCTTCCTAGACCTGGACGTCCAGCCAAACTGAACAATCGTGGGAGAAGAGCCTTGGTGAGAGAGGTAAAGAAGAACCCCAAGATCACAGTGGCTGAGTTCCAAAGATGCAGTAGGGAGATGGTAGAATGTTCCACAAAGTCAACTATCACTGCAGCCCTCTACCAGTCGGGCCTTTATGGCAGAGTGTCCCGACGGAAGCCTCTCCTCAGTGCAAGACATATGAAAGCCCGCATAGAGGTTGCTCAAAAACACATGAAGGACTCACAGACTGGAATAAGATTCTCTGGTCTGATGAGACGAAGATAGAACTTTTTGGTGATAATTCTAAGCAATATGTGTGGAGAAAACCAGGCACTGCTCATCACCTGCCCAATACAATCCCAACAGTGAAACATGGTGGTGGCAGCATCATGTTATGGGGGTGTTTTTCAGCTGCAGGGACAGGACGACTGGTTGCAATTGAAGGAAACATGAATGCGGCCAAGTACAGATATATCCTGGATGAAAACCTCTTCCAGAGTGCTCTGGACCTCAGTCTTGGCCGAAAGTTCATTTTCCAACAAGACAATGACCCTAAGCACACAGCTAAAATAACAAAGGACTGGCTTCAGATCAACTCTGTGACCATTCTTGACTGGCCCAGCCCGAGCCCTGACCTGAACCCAATTGAGCTTCTCTGGAGAGACCTGAAAATGGCTGTCCACCAACGTTCACCATCCAACCTGACAAAACTGGAGAGGATCTGCAAGGAAGAATAGCAGAGGATCCCCAAATCCAGGTGTGAAAAACTTGTTGCATCATTCCCAAGAAGACTCATGGCTGTACTAGCTCAAAAGGTGCTTCTACTCAATACTGAGCAAAGGGTCTTAATACTTATGACCATGTGATATTTCAGTTTTTCTTTTTTAATAAATTTGCAAAAATTTCTACATTTCTGTTTTTTTTTCAGTTAAGATGGGGTGCAGAGTGTACTTTAATGAGAGAAAAATGAACTTTTTAGAATTTACCAAATGGCTGCAATGAAACAAAGAGTGAAAAATTTAAAGGGGTCTGAATACTTTCCGTACCCACTGTAAATTACCAAAAATATGCAACTTTGATATAAATGTTTTCCTACTTACCATACTTTTACTACACAATCACAATAAAGGCTGTAAATACAAAAAAAAAAAACTATTGCAGAATTGTGTTTTGTTTTTTTTCAAAATTGCACTGCACTTAGAACTTATTCCCTGTTTTCTAGTACATTTCATTGTAAAAAGCTTGATGTAATTCAGAAGCACAATTTTCTGAAAAAAAAAAAGCCTTCATACAGTTATGTCATCAGAAAAATAAAAAAGTTATGGCTCTTGGAAGAAGGGGGAAGAAGAAGGGGGAGGAAAAAGCAAAAATTCCAAATCATCTGGTACTTGAGGGGTTAAGCAAAGCCATATTTAAGGTTCCTATAACATTTTTGTTCGTTTAATTATTGGTTGCCAAGAGATTATGGAACAAATGCTAGAATCAAAACTTGGAAGGCTTTGTATATTATGACAACTGTCTAAAAAGTACATTTGTGATGAGCATTGTGACCAGATATCTGTTGCCTCTCTGCGGTCTATAAACATAGCCAGAAATGTTCTCTGCAATGTTGATTGGCTGAGAGCAATTTCTCTTAATTATGCTCTTCCTATAGCAATTTTAAAGGGGTTGTTCCACAAACAAAGATCTTGGAATAATAATAAGTTCCAAAATTGGATGTGTTAAATAAATGTTCCTGTGCTGAGATAATCTTATAAATGTGCCCCTGATGTGTACTGTGTAATGGCTGTGTCTCACCATGCAAAGATACACCAATTCATGGTCGACACACACCAAAGCTCCTGGCCAGGGGAAGGAGCATAACTCACTTATGATAAGAAAGTATACAGACACAATAGCAGGGATCTCACAGCTTCTACTTTCTCATGAAAAACATTTCCCTGCCTGTTTTATCACAGGAGTGAGCATTTCTTCCACTTCACTAGTCCTGTGAGGCCATCATAAATCAAGTCAGTAACACATAAGCTCAGCATCTGCTGGAGATCCTACATCACTGTCTTGATTTATGATGAGATCAGAGTGTTGGAGACACAGAGGAAGCAATACTATTGATAAAACTGGTAGGAAAATGTGTTACCTTAGGCAGGGAAATTTGTTAACAGAGAAAGCAGCAGCTGTGAGCCCCTGCTATTTCATTTGTATACTCACTTATCATAAGTGAGCTATGCCCCCCAATCTCAGGAACTGTGGTATGTGCCTATCATGAACTGGAACAGCTCAGCATGGTCAAACACAGCCAATACACAGTACACTGCAGCGGCACAATTATCTCAGCACAGGAACATTTTTTTAAAAACATCCAATTGTGGAACTTATTATTATTCCAAGATCTATTGATTAAAATGTACTTTGTTCATGGGACAACCCCTTTAAGCTTCATGCCGGCCTCTCTATACCCAAACTTTTTTTTTTACCAATGTTTATTTTTGATGCTTTTCTTTATAATTCTTCACAAATTTGATAATAGCGGAGTTTCTATTTTTTACTTAAATTTAACCACCTCACTGTTAGCAAAATACAAAATGAAGGTGAACACAGAACTGAAATATGGCCATAGAAATCAGCCCTTAACCTGCAGATTCAGTTTACATAATAATCCTATCGCTTTCTCTTTACTGCAGCTGTAACCAGTGGCGTAACTTGAAGTTCATGGGCCCCAATGCAAAAGCTCCAACAGCCCCCAATTATTCCAAGTCTTTAATAATATTGGTCTTTTTCATAGAGGCCAAGGAGACTTTTTGGGCCCCTTAGGCTTCCGGGTAAAGGTGCGATTGCAACTCCTGGACCTATTGTAGTTACGCCTCTGGCTGTAACTGGGGATAATGTTCTAATATAAAATACTAAATAATTAAATCAAGGACAACTAAAAAATAAAAATTACTAATACCGCAACCTATGTGCAGTGCAAA
The DNA here is from genome assembly GCF_046119375.1 of Phyllobates terribilis. Classification (NCBI taxonomy): domain Eukaryota; kingdom Metazoa; phylum Chordata; class Amphibia; order Anura; family Dendrobatidae; genus Phyllobates; species Phyllobates terribilis. The sequence continues at coordinate 865,216,587 of NW_027362762.1, forward strand.
CTCAAAAACTTTTTTTTTAATGCAGAGTCTTCAGGGCTTAAGTCCAAAATGGGTAATTATCTCCATTATATAATGCGTACATTTGGGTTGTGGAATTGTAATCTTATTACTCATACCTGCAATCACATCAACAACATGAAGCCAATACCTGTAATTGTCTCGGATTTTTCCGTACTTTACATTGCTGGTATTTTGTTTACAGTATCTTTTTTCTGCATGAATTTATTCATTGTTATGCATTTCCTCTTATTCAGAAAACACAACTAAATTAGTTTAGGAAACATAAGCCTCTTATTTAATTTATTTTACTAAATTTATAGCAAGATCTACATAGACACAAGACTCTTCATTCCCAGTGTCATGGCGTTAACTCGTATGCCTTCCCACTGCCATGCTGTTCACTTCATTCGCCGTTCTGCCTGACCGCTGCAGCACTTCAATCTCTGCTTCATAATCCCTGATGTCTCCACATGGCTATAGGGGGGCCTGCGCCAGATCCTGCAGGAATTTAACCCTGCTGTGTTCCGCAGGGTTTGGATTCCGCAGCCAATCACCATCCAGCAAATGCTGTATTAGGCAACGCCGTCCTCTACACCTTTGTCTGAGCTTAGGTTCCTGGCTCTAGTCAGTCTCAGCAATCAGTCCTGTGTTATTTTGTCTCATCTCACCTGTTACCGATCCGGCTTGCTTAGCCGTTCTGCCTGACCTCTCCTCTGTATTCTGAACCCATGCTGCCTGCCCCGACCCTGGACCCTCTGACTATGCTTTTGTCTTGCCCCTCCTGTACCTCGCATACCTGTTCTGGCCTGTGGGTTAGCTTCTGCAGTCCCGGGATCAGCCCTGGGGTGGTACCTGGTGTCTATATGTATGGCCCAGCCTATCCTCACCATCAGAGGCTCTAGGGAATAACCAGCAGAAACGTAGTCACGCCTCTCCAGAGTAAGCCCAGCCAGTGGCGCAATGGGTCCACACCCATCAGCGTTACACCCAGATTTGAGACTCCTAGTGATCAGAAATGTATCACCTATACCATGGGTCTCAATGACACGGCCCTGAGGCCCCTGAGCTCTCGAAACGATCATGTCCAGGAAGTCAGGGGGCTATTAGTGCCAGTGCTTTATTTTCAGCTTAATGTGTGTTCTCAGAAGCACATTCAGTTGAATGATGTCGCAATGGAGAGACCAGCTCTCTGCACTTGAATATCTATACCAACCACCAGCCAATCAGAGTCCGGCAGTTGACATCTGTGTGCCCATTGGGGCATGATGTCACAGCCATGCACAGCTCCTCCTGTGGAAAAGGAAGAGGAAGCTGTTCGCCGATGGAACGGGGTAGGGTGAGAACTTTTTTTTTCTTCTTTTTTTTTTAAATGTATGTGAAAAACAGCAGAATGGGTGACATTATTACAAGAAGGGGATCAGGATGGGTGACATTATTGCAGCCTAAAGGACATTATTACCGAATTGGAGACATTTTAACAAGATGGAGGACATTATTATTGAATTGAGGACATTATTACAGAATGGGAACCAGGATAGGGGACATTATTACAGGATGGGGGCCAGAATTAATATATGGAGCTAATTGTTGAACAATATCACTGTATGGGGCTGATGGGGGGATACAATAAATAAATAAAACTAATTGAAAATAAAGTATGAAAAAAATAACAGAAAAATATTTTGCCACCAAAATTATGTTTTATGTAAAAACTGAAGTGAGAAAGAAAACCTATACCATAACCCATATGATAAACACTCCAAAAATGTTAAAAAATGATCAAAAAGTCATGTAGAAAAAAATGGTATCACTGACATCATTCTTGTCCTGTAAAGAATTTAACCCACCATATTCAATTTTTTTCTATGTGCGGCCCATTTACCCAGCTGAGTTTGACATCCCTGATCTATACCAAAGATAGGATTTTTTTAATGAGTAGTATAATGCTTGCCATGGTCTAATAGGCTAACACATATGGCACACTTTGGGGTCTTTGTTTGGATCTTGGCTGCCACTGTAAACTATCAGCATCCTCAATCATATCATTGGAAGTGGATAGGCTACCAGAAAGACCCTGTCAACCACTGTCACGTGTTTAGTTTGTAGAATTTAAAGGGTTTTAAATGGAGTGAATCAGAGAAATCTCTGATCCTGGCCACAACAACCCACAACATCACCCCAAGGTCCTGTTATATCATATGCAGTTAGGAGAGTGCAGTAAGAATATAAAAGTACACCTTTCAGCTAAAACGTTTGGCCTATCAGAGTACTAGATGATTACACAACCATGAACTGTAAAGGTCTAGCAGAAGACGACGCTATTAGGAGCTGATCTTTGAAGCAAGCACTTGCCTCCAGTGTCATTTTAGAAGCCTTTTCTATTACTTGAAGCCCTTGCAACACAAATAATGAAACACAACAGCAAAATATTGAAAAATGCAACCTTTTTAAAATATTTTTTATGGGTTTTTTTATGTTTTTTTTTCATGCAGTTTAAAAAAAAATATGCAGAACAACCCTTGGCTATTATTAAACATTCAAGGTTTTTTTGTTGTGGAAGTTTATGTTGCTGTTTTTTGGATCCATACATACGAGTGAATGCAAAAAAAAGAAGCATCATTCTTTATCTTGAACCCTGCCACGAAAATTGCATGTGTGATTGCAGCCTGTGAGTAGCTGACCACGGACTAAAGGACTAAAGACTATTGGATTAATGGACTTAGAGTGGAGTCGATGGTTCTGAGGGATGCAGACTTTTTCCAGCAAGGAGCACCAGTTACGTCAATCTTATTGTGTTTTAATAGAGATTTGCTTGCTTGCCAGTGTAAGGTGCACAAATCTCTCCTGGAAAGTGTTCAACCTCAGGAATCGATGTTTCCATTCAGTGACCATAAGCAGAGAAAGACGTGCGGGCAGGATCTTATGTATACATAAGGCCAGACACCAGATTGGTAATCAGGTAAACCAATCATTCCATTACTCTTTTCAGTGTCTCAGGAGCCTTAATTAAGCCATTGTTCTCCCAGTCACTAGTCGGAGTAAGTGGATGGGGATAATAGACCTAGTGGAGCCATCACCACACGGCATCTCACATGCTGTCCCAGGTAAGGGGCTCTGCCTCAGGAAAATACCTCCACCAATGCACATTTAGCTTTGGGGGGGGGTGTTTTCCAAGAGCTGGGCTCAATTCCGGGGGCAGCTTGGGGTATTTAGGACACTGATGAGGGAATGGGGGGGGTTGTTGCTGGCTGGAGCTTGATACACCTGTTACGGTCGTGGTATCCGTCATCTGGAGGAGCATAAGCTGTCACTGCAGACTATACTGGAGGGAGATACAAAAGCTGTGGGCCAAACAAAAGTTGGGAGACAGTGGGTATCGCATGGTATGGAGGCAGTGGAACTACTAGTCCCGGGTTGGGATCTTGCGGACTGGGGGCATCTCATTGTGGCCATCTACCCGGAGTTCCTCTAAGAGCGTGGACGGAAGAAATAAAACTAATTGCATCATTAACCTGCCTAGGTGATTAATACAACTCACAACCTCAGATCTTCACACAGCCATAAATACATTTTTTTCAGAAATATGAAATATAGGGTATGTGCACACAATGACTTTAAGACCTCGGCGGAGCCATCAAGGCTTCCTACTTTTTCCTACTTGTTTTAGGTGGGTTCCAGTCGGACTCCGCCTGAAAAAGACGCAGTGTGCACATACCCTAAAGGATTACATCTCCATGTAAAGCAATTTAATATAATATACAAATTCCACATATATAGCTACAGAACAAAATATGCCTTGACCTAGTTCCTAGTATTATATAATACACAAAGCAAGGTATGTCTATCGTGTCACTCTTGGCAAGCTATTCATCAGATATGCCAATCTCATTGGGTGTGGAGGAAGCATACTCATTGAAGAAAATCCTACCATTAATTGTTAGGTTAACAAAGGAGTTTACCTTAAATTCCATTTTTTTTATTTTCTCTAAAAGGTGGTGAAATAATGGAGCTCATAAAAGCTTGTGCTTTCAAAGGGGATACGTCATCAGAAAAGCATACTATTTATGTTTTTATTTTAAACATTTTTTATTAGTTTTTATTGGTTTATTTTGCCGCTAACCACTATTTTTAAAAAAAATCACTCTGGCTTTTAAAGCTGTCAAATTAGGCTGACACTTCCTTTTTTCTTTAACTCACTTGTTAGCGTTGCTGTGTAGATTGAGTTAGGTCTAAGCTCTAATGTCTAAGGGTGATGATGTCACTACATCACACACTACTGTGTGTATGGTTGTGTGGGGGCCATTATACTATGTGTGGGACTGTGTGGGGGCCATTATACCGTGTGTAGGGCTGTGTGGGGGCCATTGTACTGTGTGGAGGTGTCTGCTCCTTGAAGACAACCCTATACACTACAATACTTCAGTACTGATCCAAGATTCAAGTCCCCTAGGGGTACTAAAAAATTTCATATAATACCAAAAATGTTTCAAAAAATAATAAATATATAAGTTTCAATCACCCACCTTTTCCCAGATTTAAAAAAAATGAATTAAAAAATAAACATATTGTCCAAAAAAAGTCAGATATATGAGAATAAAAAGTTGTTTCCACCAAATGTTAAATTGCGAAAAGAAAAACACCAAAATTTCTGTTCTTCAGTCACTATACTTCCCTCAAAAAATGAAATAAAAAGGAATCAAAATGTTGTATGTAGCCCAAAATAGTATCAATAAAAACATTAGCTTGGCAATGCAAAAAAACAAGCCTAAAATGTTTTCCCTTTCTTCAGTTCGTTATATGGCCCATGGCTCAAGAACGATGTCTTCCAAAAATATAACTCGTCCCTCAAAAATTACTCACTCATACGTTTATGCTAATGTGACACCCCAGGGGTCTGGTTGCCACAGTAATAGAGATATTATGTCTGAGAGCAAGTGGGAGGTTTCTCTGGTCAGGAGTCCTAAGCATGCAGCACTGCCCACCCAGACCTGGGAGGGGAGGAATCTGCCCTTATAAACTGGGTCTGGGGCGGGATTAAGGGAGACAGAGCCTGCAGAACAAGCAGAGGAGTCAGAGCCTGGAGAGGAAAAGTGAGAACAGGAGCTCTGTAGGAGCAGCAGCTGAAGGCCAGGGGCTGTGAGCAGAGATATAGCTCGCCCTGGCTGAAGTTACTAAAACCGGACACAGGAGTCCGAGGCTGTGGGGACTGATATATACCCAGCAGCAGAAACCAGCCGGCAGGGGATTCCAGGTCCTCTGGCCATAGAAGCCCGGAGGCTCAGTCACAAAGAAGGGACCAGCGCCGCCATCCAGGAGCGGAGGCTAACGGAAGGCCCCAAGTCACCAGCCATACGGGTGAGCACCACACGGTATACTCAGGGACGTGGGCTACTTGTAACCGCTGACAGCAAGGTAGCCAGGAAGAGTGCAGATAAACGGGGAGGCCTACAACTCCACCTGGAGAGGGGAACTCCTGCTTGCTTGCAGACTGACCAGGCCCCTTATACTAGCCAGTACTCCCGGGAGGGTCTGCCTTGTACCATCAGTAAAGACCCTGAACTGCACCTCACGTCTCTGTGATTCCTTGCCGCACCAGCACCATTAGCACTGGGACCTTCACACCATCACTCCCATCATCTCTCACATTAGCTGCCCTGAGGCAATACTTCTCCCGTGGGGAGTTATCCCATACTCGGCTGCGCAGACAACATCAGCCTCAGCGGTCGGCAGCGCAGCGGCGGTCCCCACTGACCGCAATCCACGGGTGGCGTAGTCGGACATTTGCTATACATTAAGACTGCCACTGGTTTGACCACCCTGGGCACGGACCGGGTCACCGCCACACGGAGACTACAGCCCCCAGCATTCTACAACAGGCCTGGTTCCGGGTTCCCCTGCACAACACAGGCCCAGGGGGTGCGTCACTAATATGCCACATCCTGCCCACAACATTCTCCCATAGAAGTCATCAGACTTCTCCCATCTACAGGCTGCTCCGGTTCCTGTAGCTGCTGTAAAGCAGATCTCTGAATATTAACAGCAGCTCATTCAAGATGGTTTCCCCCATATTTATTTGAAAAGCCTAGGGCTTGCAATGTAATTAAAGGGCATTTCCACTACAATTATATTAATGACTTACCCTTAAAATAGATGATCAATATCAGATTCCTGTGATTCCAACACCCCAGCACCCCCACTGATAAGCTGTTACCAGCTCTCTACATTTTTGCATAAGTCATCAATATCAGTCAAGTGGAAAATCCCAGTCAGTTTAGCCCCTCCAATCTACATATAACCAATGCATCAGCTAAGGTAAAAAATGATCATATCCTCAGACATTATATATACTTGCCTATTATATACAGCCAGAGGCTACTGACATGTACAGTGTATGGACAAAAGTACCATGACCCCTACATGACACCTACAGGGGCTTTTATGACATCCCATTCTACAGCCAGAGGCATTAATATGGAGTTGGTCCCTTTAGCAGCTTCCACTCTTTTGGGAAGGCTTTCTACAAGATTCTTGAGTGTCTGTCACTACTGTATATCAGACACTGATGTTGGATGAGAGGGCCCTGATCCCAATCTCTGATCTAGTTCATCCCAAAGGTGTTTGAGCCGTTGAGGTCGTGAGTCTCTGTAGTTGGTCAAGTTCTTCCACACCAAACTCTCCCAACCACATTTTTATGGATCTTGCTTTGTACATTGGGGCACAGTCATGGGGAAATGTAGTCATGTAGGAAACATTTGCCTGTCATTCGTCAAACCCAGATTTGTCCATGAGATTGCTAGATAGAGAAATGTAATTTGACACTCCATGAACACGTTCCACTGCTCCAGATTCCAATGGTGGTGTGTAGAGATGGGCGAACCAGAACAGAAATGTTCGGTGCTCATAACGGACAGTAATGGTTTGGGTCTGAGCACCGAACAAAGACTTTCTCCTGAAGTCTGGTGCACTGTTCGGGGTAAGTCCATGGAGAGAGAGAGGGGGAAAGAGAGAGAGATTTTTTTCCTTTTCCTTTCTTACAAGTTTGGGTTTCCATTATTTTCAATGGGGTTCGGGTTCTGGTTGAAGTTCGGGTACTGTTCTGTTACCCAAACTGAATTTTATTAAAAGTTCAGATTATGTACCAGAACCCGAATTTCCCTGGTTTGCCCATCCATAGTAGTGTGTTTTACTCCACTCCATCCAATGCTTAGTGTTGTGTTTGGTAATGTAAGGCTTGCATGCATCTACTTGGTCATGGGCACATACTATGAAGTTTCTGACAAAGTTTTTGTGTTGATATTAATTCCGTGGGAGGTTTGGACTCTGCAATTATACAGTAAGCAGAGTGTTGTGACTTTTATGCACTATGAGCCTCAGCACTCGGTGACCCCGCTCTGTAACTTTATATGATCCTCACTTTGTGGCTGAGTTGCTGCAGTTCCTTCCACTTTCCAATAATATCACTCAAGGATGATGGTGAAATATTTAGAAGGTAAGAAATGTCATGAACTGATTTACAACAATGGTGTCCTATTCCAAGAAAACACTGGTATTAGTGAGCTCTTAAGAACGAACCATTCTTTTACAAATGTTAGTAAAGGCAGACAACACGCCGAGGGTCTGGATTTTATACACCTGTGCTAATAGCCCTGAATTAAAAATCTGAATTCAGTGATGAAGATGTGTGTCTCAATATTTTTGTGCAATAAGTGTACCTTCCTTATCTTCACTGATTGGAAATGTCGGTCAGCTATTATTATGTGATAGCACTTCATTCTCCATATTATCTGTGAACATATAATATGATCTGTATGACCAATTTTGATTTTGTAGATAAAGTTGTTGAGGTGATGGGGGTCACTGTGAAACACCATTAGGTAAAACTTTTCTTTCCCGAGGCATCTGCCTCCTCTTCCCACTTCTTATCCCATCCTTCAATTCTGGCCCTTGACATGAAACACTAGTCAGATAATATATGGCGTATAATTGCATGAAGTATATGTATATTGTTTGCCTATTGCGCAGCTTCAGCAATTGATAAAAAGCACAATTTTTATTTTAATTTGGAAACAATATAATTGCTTTGCACAAGATGGAAGCTAACTGAACGTGCCAGGCTAACAACTCAAGTGATATGCTAATAGTCGTAATAATAGAAAGAGCTGGAGTGAATATAGAAGATCTGTAATGTCCTAATGAAAAGTGTGAATAATAAAATGCATCGTTTTCCATTATCATGCAGTCTTGGAATTTAATACTTTTCTGAATTTTTGTCATTTAATATGTAAGGGTTAATACCAGAAGATCAGACCATTCTACATAACAGCTCGCAGATTTCCATGACTTCCAATGATCTTAACATACCAACATTTTTTACAGCATTGTATAATATAGTATATTGATCTGAAATAAGTTAAATAAATCTTAAAAGAAAATAAAAAGTCTTCTACTGGGGATCAAAATTTAAATAAAATAGAACGTTGATCTTTGATTTTTTTCAATCAACGAAAGATTGACCCATGTGTCTTTATGGTTCATCATTGCACATTCTGAGAGCCATAACTATTATTTTCCCATTGATAGATTTGTATGTGATGTGAGGGCTTGTTTTCTGGGGCAAGAGCTGTATTTTTAATTAAAATTTTAATTTATCGATTACATCGCTCTACATTTAGCCCCTTCCCGATGTGGCCAATTTCCTTTTTTGCGTTTTCATATTTTCCTCCCCTTCTTTCCAGAGCCATAACTTTTTTATTTTTCTGTCCACACAGACGTATGAGGGCTTTTTTTATGTTGAGGGACGAGTTGTACTTTAGAATGACACCATTCATTTTACCACATAATGTACTGGAAAAAGGGGAAAAAATTCTGTGCAGCGAAATTGTGAAAAAAATACAATTCTGACATTGTTTTTTGGGAATTTTTTTACTGCGGTGGTAAAATGTGGTAAAAATGACCTCGCAACGTGATTCTGCTCATCAGTACTGTTATGATGACACTCAACATGTCCAGTTTTTTTATTATTTTAGTGCTGAAAAAATATCAGAAGTTTAAAAAAAAAATTTTTTAGTTGTGTCGCTATTTTCCAAGACTCGTAACGTTTTCATATTTCGGTTGATGGAGCTGTGTGATGGCTTATTTTTTAGGGAGCGAGACAACGTTTTTATTGATATAATTTTGGGATACATGATGTTTTGATCACTTGTTGCAGCATTTTTTGCGGGGACTTGAACCTGTGATCGTCTGATCGCTTGTGCTATATACAGCAATACCGCAGTTTTGCTGCATATAGTAAAAATCATGGTCTCCTTTGAAGCACGGCCATAGACTGGGATTCAATGGAGCTCCATAATGTCACACAAGGTGTGGGAAAGACTAAGTGTAACACAAAGGGAACAAGGGGAGAAAGCCCAAACACTAGAGAAAGGGGGGGAGTGGAGACCTCTAGGCAGATCTAATATCACCCTGTCTACCCTACCGTCCCTATATAGGTTTCACACCTATCCCCAAGCAGGACCCTAAACCCTGGATGTCCCTAGAGCATGGCCTTAGATAGGGACGGGGAGAGGTGAGCACTGGTCAGGCCCCACTACAAACTAAAGACAACAAGGTAGACAAACAAAGGGGATAAACTTAGCTTGAGCAGACACCAGAGGAGAAATGCCAACTGTCCTCCATGGGCACCAGAGAAGAAGCTAGCTGACTGTTAGTGCTCCAAGCCTGCACAAAGGTTCATAGAAGTATCACCGGCATTCCCTCAAGCAAACTGAGTGTTTTAACTCCCAGGCAAGGGTGTGTTAATCAGCAGCCGGAGGGAGGTCGCCGCTGGGTCCTAAAGGAATAAGGATTAAAAATGCGTCTGTAATACCAAGTGCAGTGACCTTCTACAGACAGGTCCAGAGCGACTGTCTATTGCACCTGATACACCCATCACACATAATGGCAAGCACAGAGGTCTTCAACCGACCCGCAGCTATCATAGCAACTCATTGGCGACCTGCGATCACGTCACGGGCGCACTGATGGTAGCATTGAATGACGCGCACCCATTCTGACGCATTGTTAATACTACTGTCAGAGTTTGACAGCGACATTTAACTGGTTAACAATCAAGGGCGGAGCTTTGAGCTACCTGTAATTGTTATGGGCAGGTCCTGGCTATAACATACAACCATGACCTGCTGGGTACGGATCTCTCCATACAACCGCTACCGACTTGAGCTGTACATGTATGGTGAATGTCGGAAAGGGGTTAAAACTTTTTTTTTCCTGGTGATCTAACTATTTTCGCTAATGTTACACAATTTGAAGATGCTGAATCCAACTATAACGTCAGAATTCATTTATCAGGTCAGAATTTTTAACAAATACAAAATATTTATTTACATATTAGTATGTTTTACGTGATAAAGTAACAAAAGTTCTGAAGAACGCAATAACACAATATGTTTTCATACAAATAGATTAGTCTACAGTATTTATTAACCAAAAGATCCCTTGTTATGTAGATTACTTATTTTTAGGCACAAATATTCTCCTTTTGGATTTTCTGAACTAGTTCATGGTTGCCTCACTGCAAACACCAGCAACAGTCTGCCATCATGTTTATGTTCCATCTGCCTTCACAAACTCCAGACTATGGAGGGCACCATCCAATCAATATGGGATCAACATGTAGCATACCAAATATATATAAACATCAACCGAAGGAAAAAGAGGTATGCTAATGTACAGTGATCACCCAATATAAACAATGCACCAATAGTTTACAAAAAATGCCCCTGTAAATTTTATTTATGTAAATACAAACAACGTCACAAATATATCCAATTCATTAAAACACAAGTAAAAATTATTATAGTGGAATTAACTACTGTTAAAAACCCAACTACTTCAGAAACCATCCCAAAACATGATCACAATAAATCAAATACATGATGGAAGCATATAGAATTCACACCCAGGCTGTCCCTGGTGATCAATATTGCAATATGGTACATAGACTATGGCTAATCACCACCAATAAAGCAAGGAATGCACTGTACCCAAAGTGACCTGTGCACAATCCAATTCTGGGGGATGGGGTATTGTATCATTAACACCTGACACTGTATTATAGTGTTGTTCAGGAATCCTAAATCAATCCACATAAACACAAAGCATTAGTCTGGTTAATCACACATAAAGAAAAAAACAATACCCAAACCATGATAGTAGCCCCCTTCAAACTGCTAGTGCCCCTGCTGTAGCTATTAGCAATAAGATCAATATTTCCCAAATGCGGGAAAGCCTACACTGGGATGGTGTAGATGGGCACTCAGTGCCCAACGCGTGTCGCCACACACGGTGGCTTCATCAGGGGTTTGTAAGACACAAATTGCGACGCCGTAATATATAGTAAAAATACATGGCCCAATTACCGGTACATCAGCTGGTTTGAGACCGCATGTCGCTGGAGCGGAAGCACAACCTCCAAACCGGAAGTGCCCCAGACCGCACATGCGCAGGTGGCCACTCTCAGTATGTTGGAGAGGACGCTTTCCTCACCATGGAGACCGCGACGCTACAAGCTGTATGCCCGCAACCGCCGCACAAAGTAGGCAAAACTGACCAAGATGCCACACCATATATTTCATAAGCCATATTATGTCCTATCATACCCTGTCCACTTTAAAATTTTGATTTATTATAACGATTTGCAACATCATCTTAACAGCTGCAGCGAGCAACCATGGAAGCCAATATGGTGCTCTGAAGTGTATTATATACACCACAGAGCATCCCACTAGCCATGAGAACCACCAAATAACCCCACTCTAATCGTTATTAAGTCCAGGGTGCGACAGAGAAAAGTAAAAAATATACGATGCAAACGGCGGCCCAAAAACGGCCACTATAGTGCGTACACATCTGGGAAAAATTTGTCCCAGGTAAATACGTCCACAATGTCGCATTAAGTCCCATTTTGATATCAAATAAGACATTAGGACATACAGGTATTGTCACCCCCATACAGGTTTATTCAAGTAGAGATATCATAGTATGGAAACACGATAACAGTTATGTAGAAGGATTAAAGTACGTCATACTAGCCGGACATTTAAACATGCAGGTGCTAACACCCCCATACAAGTTTGTTAAAGTGGAAGTACCTCATTATCCAGACACGGTACCAGGGCATAATCCATTTCTGACAAATATAACGATGGATTGCAGTACGTCTAGACAAACTAGAAATACTCTCTTGCTGTATATTCACGGGCCTAGATTTCATATACATATCTACATTGAAATGTGCCTGGTAAAACACAATGTATACAGTATTCCATTGGGAAAAAGCACACAGTTGGCAGAGAACTTACCGCGCCAGGGCCCCCAATGCATTCTGTATTATAGAGATACCTATTAGATGTTATTATAAGCACATACCACTGCAAAGCTGGTGGCAGAGAGATCCACCCAAAGATATATAAAAATTCCTCTAAACATGGTGGGGGTGAGAATAACATTATGTATGCCCTTATTGTCTAAACAAAGTAAGCCCTATATTGGGAAGCACTATTGATCACCAGGGAAGTGTACCCAACTGGGCTTGTCAACCTCCCCACAAAACACACAACCAGGCGGGCACATCGATCCAATTCTAAGTTACGACTAATAATTGTGCAGTCCATAATAAAATGAGTATTTGCACTTATGGGAGTGCAGAAAGTCCATCCAAACACCAATCCAAAAGTATTCTTCACGGACAAGGCCACCATCAAACAGTAGAATCCAGAGGTCCAAAAGTCCTTACAGTGTTCTTCATTAAATGCCCCAATGGCAATATTTTATCATGTATGTGGTGCACACCCCATCATCGTGCTTGGCCGAGATCAGCCTCACAAGCCTCCATATACGACCTCAGGACCCTCCAAAGAGCCAGACCTACAGGAAGGATGATTGAATAAAGGAGCATTAACACAATCAACTCACAATTGTTTATAAAACCCTGTGAATAATAACTCTCCATTCAGTACCTCAGGAGTAAGGCTATGCAGATTATAGATCCACTTCGATTCACATCTCAGGAGTGCCTTAGTCAGATCACCTCCCCTTATGTTTGCTCGTACGTGCTCCAATCCCATTACCTGCAGTCCCGCCAAACTACACTTATGGACCTCCAGGAAGTGTGCAGCCACCGTTGTGATAGGTTTATCCTTATCCCGATCTCTCTTGGCCGTTGAAATGTTCGAGAGGTGTTGTTGGATCCTTTTTCTCAGTTCCTGTGTCGTCTGACCAACATATACCTTTGGGCACCCACAGATCAGGGCATACACCAAATTACGGGATCTGCAATTAAAATAGGCTTTCGGTCGAATCCTGTAAGGTGCAGTTGAAAGTGTGATCCCATCCTGTGTCACAGTGTATTGGCAGATATTACAGCCACCACAGAGATATGTTCCAAAGACTCTCCCCCCTCTTTCCAGGCTCATTGTGGGACGTACATAATGGCTGTGGCAAAGGCTATCTTTAAAGTTCTTCGTCCTTCGAGCAACCAAGCTGGGGGATGCTGAAATATGTCTCATCAATTTTGGTTCACTGAGTAATATTCCCCAATTTTTTGTGAGGATATCCCGGATGTCACCCCACTGGTTATTAAATGTCGTAATCAAGCTTAATGCCCTGGCACATTTACGTACCTGTGTTTGCAGTAAATCATCCCGGTTCCTGCCTCTTGCTTCTTGAAATGCATCAGAGATAACCCGTTTTGGATAGCCCCTCTTAATGAACCGTTCAGTCAGGTTCTTGGATTGTCGTTGGAATTACTCAAGCGTGGTGCAGTTTCTCCTCAATCGGAGAAACTGCCCCTTCGGAATGCCATTTCGCAAATGTCTCGGGTGGAAGCTTGTGTAATGCAGCAAGTTATTTGTAGCTGTTTCCTTCCTAAAGAGAGTGGTACAAATTTGATTACCCGCCTTGGACAATTTCAGATCAAGGTAATCAATTTCCAAATTTGAAAGGTTAGACGTTAAACGGATATTCAGGACATTTTTATTGAGGTCAGCGATAAATGTCTCACAATCCTCCAGGGTACCAGTCCATAGAAGAAACACATCATCTATAAACCTGAGCCATATGAATACATAGTTGCAAAAGGCCTCATGTTTGTAGACTATAGTCTCCTCCCACCACCCTAGATATAAATTTGCATAGGAGGGTGCACACCATGCGCCCATCGCAGTGCCCGCTATTTGTTGATAGAATTTACGATCAAAGACAAAATAGTTCTTGTCCAGGACAAAGTGCAGTAACTCTAAAATAAACGAGTCCTGTCTGCGATCTCCCGTGGTGTGTTGATCCAAGAAATAAGAAACCGCTTGTATACCCAGATCATGGGATATACTTGTGTAGAGGGCCTCCACATCTAATGACACAAGGATGGTATTTTCAGGTATAGTCAATCCCTTAAGATGTTGGATAAGGTGGGAGGAATCCCTAACAAACGATTTTAAAGATTGAGCCAGTGGCTGGAGGAAATAGTCCAGGTAGATACACGGGCGCTCAAACAACCCTCCTATACCCGAAACAATTGGTCTACCTGGTGGCTCCACCAATGACTTGTGCACCTTAGGCAGCAGATAGAAAGTTGGCACAATCGGGTGTGTAATAGTCAGGAAGTCCATTTCTTTCTTATTCAGGATGTTGTTGTAGCCCGCCCTCCGAATCAATGTATCCAATTTGTCCTTAAAAAAGGAAGTAGGGTCAGATGGTAACATGTGGTAACAGGACATGTTTGATAACTGGCGATCGGTTTCCTTAATGTACAATGCATTCGGCCATAGAACAATGTTCCCACCCTTATCTGCCTCTCGGATGATAAATTCTTGATTTGTCTTTAAGCTCATGAGCGCATCCCTTTCCTCACGACTCAAGTTATTATATTTGTGTCAATCAGGCTTTAAGTTGTTAATATCCCTACACATGTTATCAAAAAAGATTTGTACCGCGGGGAACATAGAAAATACTGGTGTAGCCTGAGACAGGAGTCTACCTGAAAATCTGTTCCGAAGCTTCGGGTTCTCATTTTCCTGCAAAAGGTCCAGAAGATCCTGAAAGGTCTGTCTCTCATCCGGTGGTAGGCCATCGATAAGAGAGGGCTGATGGTATAAAAGTTTGAAAGTGAGTTGTCGACAAAACAGGTACGTATCCTTGATCAAATCAAATTTATTTAAAGTATTCATCGGTGAGAAAGAAAGACCCCATGTCAACACAGAGCTTTCGACATCAGATAATACATATGTGGACAAATTAATGATTTGTAGTTCACCAGTTTTGTCCATACCTGAATTGCTTGTATTTATATTTGATGTCTCCTGTTGTTCCGGGTTTCCCGTTTGTAAGATGGGGACCACACCCTGTATCCTCTGTTCTTCTTTCCCTTTGTGACTGGTAGTACCTCTTGTCCTCCGGCGGGCCCTTCGATGTTGCTTGGGTCTGAGGATAAAAAAATCACACGAAGATAACTCCTGTCGTGTATTTGTGTCCACAGGAGGTCTTGTCTCAACAGTGCCACGGCGTCTATTGCCCTTGTGGCCCCATTTAAAGCTTCTCCCACAGTCGAAATCCATCTTATCTCTCTGGAATTTGTGTTTCTTCCTATTAATAATCTCCTTCTCAAACTGATCAATGGACACTTTCAGGCGCTCTTTAAACGGGGTAACCAAGTTCTCATTATCAAAGTTCTTCAATTTATCCTCATGTCCTCTAATGTCCTATTTCAATTTATTGAGCACTACCTGATCGTGCTCAATTAGCATGTCGATCAGGATGGTAGAACATTTTAGGAGCCCGGTTTCCCAGATTTTTTGGAAAGGTTCAGTTACCGCCCAAGCAGGGAAGATCTGCACCCGAAGGCCCCGGGGTACCAACCCTAGTCTTTTATATTCCTCCAGACTCCTCACATTCCACCATACTTTAGTTAGAGATTTATGCAGATTAGTCAATTCTTTAGTAAGCGTATGAAAATCTGAGTCACCTGTATCTGTGCCAGAGTTCTGCTGCGGTCCAGCTTCAAACACACCTAACGCCCGGTTACTCCAGGCCGTCTCCCTAGCTGACAGATCCATAAGGCCAAAGATGTGCCAACACTCCAGAAGTTGGAAGGTAAACGGGCCAAAAGAGGGCCCCTTCCCAATAAATCAATTCACAAACTCCAGACTATGGAGGGCACCATCCAATCAATATGGGATCAACATGCAGCATACCAAATATATATAAACATCAACCGAAGGAAAAAGAGGTATGCTAATGTACAGTGATCACCCAATATAAACAATGCACCAATAGTTTACAAAAAATGCACCTATAAATTTTATTTATGTAAATACAAACAATGTCACAAATATATCCAATTCATTAAAACACAAGTAAAAATTATTATAGTGGAATTAACCACTGTTAAAGAACCCACCTTCCATCTGCCTTGATGTCTTTGTTATGTCTTGGTGGAAGCGTTCTTTTTGCTCTTCACTCATAGCTCCAAGACTTGAGGGGAAGTAGTCTAGATGGCTGTGAAGGAAATTCCGCTTGGCCCAACAGAGACTTTTCCTACAGCCTTGAACCCTTTAACTCTGCTGATGACTTTGGTAGATCAAGATCTGGTACAAGATCATTTATCTTAGCTTGAGTCAATGGCTTGTACTTTTCGACATCAACTCATGAGGCCACACAATCATCAACGGTTTCTTCGGGCATATGGAAGGATTCATCCTATTTTGAACTCTCCATTGTAGTGAAGGTGGGTATATGGACTTCATCATGGTGAACAACCGGTCTTAGAGCTAAGGGGAGATTTAAGTACTCCATTTAATGTTTTATCTTTCTTGTGAAGCCAGTGATATTTATTGTGCAAAATTAGCAGTCATCAACATGGTTTTGAGGTTCTCACCAGACCATTGGAGCACAAAAGCTGAGAGTTTTTCTCTAACCTTTTGTCCACTGTTTGATATGTTCAACACATGTCCTGCACTCTTTATGTGGTGCCCATGATGTCCTAATAGTGCTCTTCTTGTACGCAATCAATGAAAGATGAATTTTGAAGTTACCAAAAAATGACCAGCATCTGATTGGAATTATTGGATGTGATATTTAGATTCAGCACCCCAAAATTTATAAAAATCAGGTGTTATTCTACAGTCACCTAAATTGGGGTATATCAGTATTTTTTTTTACTAGGGGCTGTTAGAATAGAACCAATTCTGTTATTTTTTGAATTTTTCAATTTAGGGATAAATTAAGTTTATCGATTATTACTTATTTTGAGGAAAGGTGAGTTGTTAACATGACATCAATTCTGTTATTGTTTCTTTGGGAATTATTATTCTAGTTAAATGACATGTCAACAGTATACAATGGGTTGTTGAAATTAATCTGAAATAAAATATATATTTTTTAATTTGTTCTTTCATGTCACCAGATTCCAGTAGCCACAACTTTTTTTTTTGTTAATATCAGCAATTGTTGTTATTTATTTCACATTTCTTATCTCTGCTACAAGAGAACTTGAACCTAATAGATGGTAAAGAAAATCCTTTAATTAAATGTCTAAAATGCTGAAATATTTTTTTTTAAATGGAAATGGAGAACTAACTCATGTGCATTCTTAGGCTACATTCCCACAACGAGTTTTTGGAGAGTTTTTGATGTTGCACATTTTCTGCACCTTTTATGTAAATTAGGTTACTTTTGCTGCGGAAATGCACTAAAAAGGCATATGCAATTTTTTTCCTGTGGATTTTCCGCACCTAGTAGAAGTCTATGAGAAAAATCTGCACAGAATACTCAGCGTATCGGCATGAGAAATTAACATGTTGCGGAATGGAAACACGCACCGCAGGTCAGTTTACACTGCGTAAAAAAAAGCACAGCGAGCAGGAGATTTTTATAAATCCCATTCACTTTGCTGGAACTGTAAGACGCTGCAATTTTGACGCAGCAAAAATATGCAGCGTCAAAAACTCATCATGGGCACACAGCCTAATGGTACTGAAAGGAGAAAGTAACAACACAATCTTCTACAACTACGGCAACACAAATTATGATTGTTGAATGCAAGTAAGTAAAAGCAAAACAATAAAATCATATGGGCCAAAAAATGTCTATAACTTATTAACAAACTGAATCCAATAAGATTGTGCTCCAAAGTGTGAACTGTATCAAGAAACCAACACAAAAAATTGCTAAATGTAACAGATTTATAACGGCTTGACCAAGAACTGTCATTTAAAAGCCGTTCCTGGTTGGGGAACACACGTGACTATGGATTTTATGTCTTTGATTTTTACTGCTGCACACATGAAATAACGATTTATTACATCATTGATATTAATATATAACAACTAATTTATTCCTTGTCTTGTTTGTACATATATTTGTAGTCTATTACTGTTTTTACTATGAACAGTTGGATTTTATCTTCTTAATGACATGCCACATTATTCCAAATTCTCTCAAATCAAAACAACAACAGAGTGTGGAGGTAATACCGAGTGACTGCAATCTGCCTAAAATAAGACACAGATCTGGAATAACCGGTATTACTGCCTTGTCGTAGCTGTTCCACATCATCTACAGTCACCTGTGCCAGCATTTTCTACATCCATGAGGCTGTCGTTAGGACAGATGTAGGATTCATCCTTATGGAATGAGTTCAAAATGCTACGACTCTTCATTAGTGCCGTGATATGTGCCAGGAGACACGTGTGATGTTCTATAGTACAGTATGTCTGTCCCTGTAATCTACATTGTGTACTGTACAAATGTGGAATGTGCAATTCTCCATTGTGCTGCATACATGTATCACAGAGCCTCAGTCTCCTAAACGGATTTTGTTGTTTTATTATAAAACTAGAATCCAATCTTGCTACTCCAGCACCTCCATTCTGGTGGCCCCCCACTGGTTCTGCAGTAATGACCCACCAATCATCCATCGAAAGGAGTTATTCAGCCTTAGGCTACAAGTCTGCAGCCACTCTTTGACCGCTAGGAGCGGGCAGCCATGTGACCACAAGTATACAATTTGCATATTTCCGGCCACATTCCAACTAGACTGTATTGTGCCCAACTAGTCTGCATGTGACCGTTTGTATGTAAATCACATAGTTGCGATCACGCACCCACCGCTTCAAGGACTGGCAATGGAGAATCGTCACAGTACGCGCGATGTAAGGATTCACAATTCTGCAGTGACATAGAGTGACTGCAGACTTGTAGCCTTAGACTGGAGAACCCCTTTAACCCATGCAGACCTTCACTGGCCTAAACATTAATGCATGTTCTTGTGACCACTAAGTAATTGGTCACATGATTATGGATGGCACGTCATCACCGCATGACCAGTGGGGACTACCAGAGTGACAGTGCTGGAGTAGAGGGGGGTCCATGGAGGGGGTTTCATTACTTTAAAACATTCCCTAAGCTTTGATAACTTTTGAAGAATTCCAGAAAAACCCTATTAATTATAGTAAATTCAAGATGTAAATGAGGACCATTGAATCAAATATCCCCACAAATATTTCCATATTTATTGGGTATTAGTGAACCCAGCAGTTTTGCATTCGTGTGAGATTCAAAGCTTTCCTTACTAAATCAATGGATCAAGCAAACACTTTATAGTCCTATGTACTGAAAGGACAGACAATGGTGTAACTATATTGGGTTAAAGCTGTAGGAGTTACACCTAGGCAAAAGATGTCTCTGTACTATAACTGGAGACCAGTATAATATGATGCATAAAAGAAAAATAATAATAAGAAAAAAGTGACAAGAAGATTCGTAGCACATCTTGTGTATAAAAGAGCTCCTCATTATTAAAGTATAATAGCTATACTCAGGGGGCGTACATAGAAATCATGGGGACATAAAGCAGAAATCCTATTTGAGGCCCCTCTCAAAAAAAAATATTCGGCGTGGTCACAGAAGAGCATATCTCACAACTTGCAGCCCTTACAAAGTAATTTTCCACTTATTGAAGCCCCATAGTTGTTCCACACATTAAGATGCCCCACAAATACAGTATGATACCCCCACAGTGAATTCCTATGGAGTACCCGCCGCACACACAGTAAGATGGCTCTACACTAAACCCCACCCCACAAAGTGTGATACCCCACAGTGACCCCAAAACAGTATGATGGCCCCGACACAGCCTTCATACAGTACAATGGCTCTCCATACAGTTTACAGCCATATAATGGCTTTTACACCACTCCACACAGTATGATGGCCCGTATAGAACCCTATACACTGTATGATGGCCCCAACACAACTCTCCACATTGCATAATGGCTTGCACAGAGCATGATGGAATGCATATAGCCCTCCAAACAGTATAATTGACCCCGCATAGCCCTCCAAACAGTATAATGACCCACACATAGCCCTCCAAACAGTATAATGACCCCCACATAGCCCTGTAAACAGTGTACTGGCCAACAATAGCCCACCAAGCCGTATAATGGCTCCCACATAGTCTTCCAAGCAATATAATGGTCCCCACATAGCCCTCAAAACCGTATAATGGCCCCCACATAGCCCTGCAAACTGTACAATGGCCCACACATATCCCTCCAAACAGTATAATGGCTCCCGCATAGCCGTGTAAATTGTAAAATGGCCCCCAGATAATCATCTAAATTGTATAATGGCCCCTACAAAGCTATACTCACAAGATGGAGCTGTGCTCAGTGGACATAACACATTAGATTTGATGATTTGGGGATTGAAGAAGGAAATGATACAATATTAATGACTGCATAGGATTAAATTGCAATAAGAAGAGAAACACCAAGGATGGAACATTGCTTTATACTTCTTCCACATGACTTTGAATGGAAACTTCATGTAATACCGCTGAGAGAAGATAATATAGTGAAAGGTTAATTAAATTTAACTCAATTATTTAAAAGTTGATTTGCCCATTTGTAAGGGGTGGTGAAGGGAGACAGTTGCAGAGTAGATTAAACAAGAAGATCTTACATTTCTTTTGTACACTAAAGTGGTTTTCTAATTAACTACTTTGGGTAAAATTGTAAAGTGCTTATAAAAACAAGAAACTTTGCCTGTTACTTGGCGATGTCTTGATGACAAGTTAAACCTGTGGGTCCAAAGAACGTACACCAAGTGATCCACTACGCAGTGTTTCCACAGGTTCTCTGTCACTCACTTTGGCCTCCAGTTCACAGTTTTTTCCGATGAACATGCCTCTAATCCACTGCCACTTTCTAAAGAATAGGCCACTCTAGCCTCCCACTTAAGGGACATTTCGGCAGGCCGCTCTTAGGCTATGAAACATCCATCAATTAAATATAAACTTGTCATTCGACGCTCCTTTACTGGCCACATGGCAACAAAAAATGGGAACAGAACGATCGCTAATACGATAGTTCTATCAATATAAAAGATCATGCAATCAGCAGCACATCCACAGTCTATATGGAGTGATGTGCTACCATTAATGATCATTTTTATGCCAGCATAAACTATACAATCTCCCGCTAAACAAGTATTTTGCTCATTCATGTTTATACCGACTGATAATCGGCCACCACAAACGAATGAATGCTGGTTATTGTTTTGCCTAAATGGGTCTTAATGAATGTACCACTGATGCGCAAGACTAACCCTAATCATCGCATAAGTTAATGGCATATTTTTCAGGCACCACATATAGACTATTCCCATCAAACTCCTTGACACCAAACTGCTTTAATTTATTAGCTTCTCTCTGCCCCTCTTACCAACTGCTCAAAAGTTTCTCGCCACTTCATCCCCTATTGTTGCCACACAACTTTCTCTGATGAAAACCTATTGGACATAAAGGGGCAATCAAGCATTCTCCAGATAATCTGAGTGGAGATAACAGAAGGCAAAATGCCAAAGCGGTTTCCTCGTGGCACAGTCACTTTCTTACATCAATCCAATCGATATGCCATCAATGTTTGTTCTAGGACAACTCCTTTAAAGGGAACTTGTCATGTAAAGAAACATTATTAATCTGCAGATATGGGGTTAATCTGTGTGCTAATAGCGTTGTGACACTGTGCAGCCGCCGCACTGAGAGCCCCTCTGCCGGGAGAAAATGAACTTTATTTCCCACGGTAGACTTGGGCTTTCAGTCATACGAGTTCTGCTAGCACTGCTTCAGTCCCCACCTAATCCTGAGCCGGCTGTCAGTCACTGTCGGGCATGGTTACAGCCACTACTCTCTATATACTGAGAGCCCTGGCAGAGGGGCTCTCAGAGCGGTGGCTGCATGGTGTCAGAACGCTATTAACCTGGAGATTAACCCCATAGCTGCAGGTTAATAGCGTTTTGTTTTTTTTACATTTCAGTTTCCCTTTATTACAGGTTTCCATTGTTCTGTAAAGCTGTTGTGAAAATAACAATGATATAATAATAATTTTAATCGTATAGCACCAACATATTCCGTAGCACTTTACAATTAAGCGAAGGACATGTCCAAACAATAAAAACATCACAACAGTTACAGGAGTGAGGACCCTGCTTGCAAGCTTACAATCTATACGTTATGATATAAAATTACCTTAAAAAATATTCTAGTCTTTATTTCATTTATTATTTATATATATATATATATATATATATATATATATATATATATATATATATATATTTTATTTTTCATTTATTCAGCTACTTATACTTACCTATTAAAAAAAAAAATATGTTCCAATAATTTGCTGCCCGATAAGTCTTGTGGGACAACTAAAAGGCCACTTTTGAGATTTGCTGAATTTGGGACACATTGTGTTCAAAAGTATAACCACCAAAAATTTCAGCAGTCTCTACCAGAAAAACAGCATCAGTGTTTTTTTTTGGATGAAATTGCCATAAATTATGATTTATTGACTTGAATAATTCCTGAAATAGAATTATGAGTGAGTCCTGACTGAATAGTACTTCTCTAGTTATTAGTGGTCTACAATTTTTACTCCCTGAATGGCTTAAATCCCTGCAAGATCTGAGACTTAAAGGTTTTTTTTTTAACATGTTCAAAATGACAGAAAATGCCATGAAAAAGGTTGGAAGCCTAACGTATTACTATAATAAATAACAAACACATACCAAATAAACAGTAAGAAGAATTGTAGGAATGGTGTGGGGCTTTGACACACTACATTAGAATCTTAATAAGCACAACCTGCAAGACTAGAAATGGAAAGGATGGATGGGAGGAGCGTGTTTTACTGTTACGCTGCATAAGGTAATAATTATATCATATTTAAGCAGGCCTCTAAGTCACTTGTCATCATTACAAAGAAATATCCTCAGGATCACTGGAGGCAATCATTTGTCCACGGGATATTTGGAAGGAATACATTTCATTCTACTTGCATGGAAACACAACCTGACTTGGTAAGGTTCACAATCTTTCCTAGTCTACTTGTCACAAGCATGGTCATGTCTACTGTATTTTATGAAATGTTAGCTATTGATGATGACCCTTATGTTAGATATAGATGTATAGATATATACACCCATTATCGGGGTGTTGTGACTGTCATTTGGATGGAAAAGTGGTTGAAACTTTTGAGACATATAAGAGCTTTTTGTCTGGCACTAATGGGGCATCGTAGATTTCACTCTTATCTAGAAACTCACCACAATGTGCATGTGTATGTATAGTTGAGTTATACCTATCTTTGGTTTGGAATGTTGGAATCGAGGTACAGGTTGCCATTTTAACAAATTTGGTTATTTTTCACATTGGGGAGGACACTTTTTGGATGACAGGCTTCAAGGATAATTTGTAGACGTGAAAAGTTTTGAATCCTACAAAGTATAAAAATGGCTATAAAATAAATAGGCATTGGGCTTCGTAAGGGACCAAGCATGGTCTGGCTGTTTGATGATATCTCCTTGAATCTCCCAAGAAGGTTTTAAAATGTGATAATCTCCAAATATAGGTTCAAAGCAACAATCTACAGAATTGTGGGAAGTAGAAGAAAAAAAACATTTGATAGAGTGTATGAGCATATACTATAGAAGAGAGAAAAACTGCTGAACATAATTTGGGAAGAGAATAATTATCAGATATTTTCTCTTTGGTCATTATTCATTAATGATGGAAAGTCTTAGAGGCTAAAAAAAACAACTTAAACTCATAAATTATTAGTCTCTTGGAAATCTAAAACTCTGGTTGTACGAATAGACTGACAGGTCATTTAATGTCCAACACAAATTTGATGACTACGATGAGATGAGGATCCAATGTAAACCCTTAATCTTTTCATGGCTGAAAAAGAGTCTGGCTCTTAATATTTTATGAAAATCACTTCCCTAACTGGAAATATCAGATATTTTTTCATACTACCAGGAGCATAACTATAGGGGTAAAGAAGTAGTAATTGCAACTGGATCCTGGTATTAGAGAAGGATTAATACCTCTTTGCCATATAAGAGTCTATGGGCCAGATTCATCAAAACTTTTACCCCAGTATTCTGGTGTAAAAAGCTTTTAAAATTCCCAGATTTTGCACTTTTGGTGTTCTCACGCCATTTTCGCAAAGCTCCGAAAGTAGGTGGACCTGTGGTGGGACTAGGTCATGGCTGGTAAAATTCACGATGAGCAGGGGAGTACGCTACGCCACAAATCTTACACTAGCAGAGACTAGAGTAGGATTTGTGGCGACGTGCACACAGAGGTTTACGCCACTCAGACGCTTCTGAATCATAAAGTGTATGATCTTTCATGAATCAGGAGCATCTGACTCCAGCACAGTTCCTCAAGACTGGTGTGAGCAACACCGGTCTTCATGATTCGGGCCCTGTGCTCACACTGCTCTTCAGGGTTCTGTGTTGAGACTCCATTAGCATTTCTGTCACATTTGATCAAAAGTAAAGTGCAGAATATCAGAGACTACAAAGAAACCATGACAGACCCCATAGTACGTCAATGTGGTCCATCAGGTGCCGATAGAATCCATTCTAGAATA
This sequence comes from Phyllobates terribilis, assembly GCF_046119375.1. Classification (NCBI taxonomy): domain Eukaryota; kingdom Metazoa; phylum Chordata; class Amphibia; order Anura; family Dendrobatidae; genus Phyllobates; species Phyllobates terribilis. The sequence goes on from NW_027362762.1 coordinate 865,241,582, forward strand.
GGTTTGACATAGCAACATGATTTTGGGTATGAAGAGAAAACACAAGACAAATATGCTCAGAGACACCTGGTGGAGGGGGAGTCCAGGAGTATCGAGTTTGTGCTGCTTCCCACTAATCAACACTTTTTATAAGTTGTAAAAAGCTATAAAAATATGGGCCGCATAATGTAAGAGAGTACAATTTATTACCATGTTTGTAAAAGTATCTCCAAATTCTTCTGGAATTCCTCCAGTCTGTATGCAAAAGAACTCTTAATTAGAAAAATAAGCTTGGTAATACTTTGTATTCTGTAAGACACATGGCAGGAATGAAGATAGACATGTGACACAATGACTGCGAGGTGCTGGAGACATGACTGGCACACGAGTGCCACTGTCTGTCATTGTACGCCTATAATTACTCCCATAATTATAGTCCTGTGTATGGCACGATTAACCAGGAAATAAAAGATCACGATTGCAGAGATTTATAATCAGAGATAACATAACCTGAGGGAAATTTACCTGGCAGAGTATTTTCTACTTAAAGAGGACCTGTCACTAGGTCAAAAGTGGCCAGGTTTCGCTCTTATTTTTTTCACGCTGCTCCCCAGAGTATTCCATTGTTTGGTTGTTTGTAAACCCATAATACGGTTCCAGAGATATCGGGCTTTTTAGTTCGTGCTCATATTTCTGGTTTGTACCAAGGGGGCGTGGCTCACAGGATTCTCTGGGGCATGTCTTTAGGCTGAACTGCACTATTATCCTGTGAGCAACGCCCCTTTGGTAGAGACAAGAAAAGTTAGCACTAAATAAAGAGTCCCTCATCTCTGGAATCCTATGACAGATTTAAAAAAAACTAAATATGATATACTCAAGGGAGCAGCTGGAATAATAGAAGAACAGAACCTGGCTACTTTTGACCTGGTGACAGGGTCTCTTTAAGTGATACATGCTTTGTATCCGAGTGTGGTCAGCCACAAAAAAACAGTGGCTTTCACAACTAGAGGCTTCCACTGTTTTTTTTTAACTTTTACCTGTATAATGACAGCTGGATCTAACTGATTGACAAAAAAAAAGTTTTTCTTGTGCATAAAAAAGGACCTATTTTTTTCAGTGTGCTAGATTCATTCTTGGTCAGGGTGACAATTTTTACTATCCCTCTTGCATTCGTTTTTGTTATATGCAATAAAAAAAAAAAAGCACTTGTGAAAAGCACATTAATTGTAATGGGTGCATGATCTTATTGGAAAAAATGGATTAAAAAGAGTTCTTAAGGTAATAAAATTCAGTCAGACAGATAAAAGTTCCTTTAATATCACCTGCATTGAGTTCCTGATATAGTGGTACTTTTTGATTAGTTATTTAGTGATCCAATGAATGCACTCACTGCTCTCATAAAAATTCTAAGTTGTTTTATATGATTTATTTAGTCATTTCCTATTGCTTATATTGCACCAACATATTCCAGATTTGAGATTGTCTTCATATACATGTCCCTGTCCGAAATGAAGCTTACACACACTAGTGTCTATTTCACAGGAAGTAAATTAGTCTGTTAGTATTACTTTTAGAGTATGTAATTAAACCAAAGAACATAGAGGCAACACAGGCAAACTCAAAAAGAAAATACAAATATACTTAATGCAAATGCTGGTGTCAGGCTCACTAGGTGAGGTGGATCTTCTAAGCCCGAGGTCTAGGTGGGCACATGGGCAACGGTTATCGGTCCAGAAGGCAGCAAAAGCACATGGAAAACAAACAGCAGAGGTCCTGGAAGCCGCAGGCAGATAGCAGAGGTCCTGGAAGCCACAGGCGGACAAGTAGCAGAGGTTCTAGAAGACCGGGAACAAGTAGTAGAGTTCATGGAAGTACCAGGTGGACATTAGACGTCCTGGAAGCTGAAGGCGGACACGTAGCACAAGTCCTGGAAGCTGTCGGTTGAACAGGAGATGTCCTAGAAGCTGCAGCCAGACACATACCAGAGGTCCTGAAAGACCGGGAACACTTAGCAGACATCCCAAAAGCTGCAGGCGGACAGGAGATATCTTAAAAGCCACAGGCGAACACGTAGCAGAGGTCCATAAAGACTGAGAACAGGTAGCAGAGGTCCTGAAAGACATCCCAAAAGCTGCAGGCGGACAGGAGATATCTTAAAAGCCACAGGCGAACACGTAGCAGAGGTCCATAAAGACTGAGAACAGGTAGCAGAGGTCCTGAAAGACGGGGAACAAGTAGCAGAGGACCTGGAAGACCGGGAACAGGTAGCAGAGGTCCTGGTAGACCAGGAACAGGTAGCAGAGGTCCGGTAAGATTGGGAACAGGTAACAGAGGTCTTGGAAGTCGTAGGCACACAGGAGACATCCTGGAAGCCACAGGCGGATACATAGTAGAGGTCTTGGAAGGCAGGGAACAGGTAGCAGACAGAACTATGGAGCAAATAGAAAGTCTAAATAGAAAGTCTTGGTAGGCCTTACATAGCCCCAGACAGATGATTATGTCGCGCCCCCAGGGCAATGGGGTACTCGGAGTCTGGGCCGATAGATGCTGGGGGAAAGGGATATGTCACAGTGGCTGGCCCGGTCCGTGGCTTAGGGCGGTCAACTAAAACGGGGGAAAGTTTATATGGGGTTTATAGTTTGATCGTGACGCCACCTGTGGTTTCTGGTAATTTGTACCAGCGCTGCTGCAGACCTCTGAGGCAGTTAATAAGGCAGCTGGGGTGGAACGGCTCCCCACAGGTGGAGCGGGCCTCAGGGCAGGGTAGAGTTTGATGGTGGGTGGTGATGCTGGGGCTTGTAGTGCAGAGGGAGAGATGGCGCAGCTGAAATAATGGACGGAGGCAGTGCAGTGCAGTCATCTGAGTTTTTACTCACAGTTCTTATGTAAGTTCCACAGGTGCACTGTACAGGTGTCAGCCTCCCACGTCGCGCTGCGATCACCAGACCGGGGGTTCAGTTCTTCCTCAGATGTGTCAGGAGTGCCTGACAGAACCCCGCTTTCTTATGTTCCTTTCCTTGACCAACTTCACGCTGGGTCTTCTCCCTCCTGCCCTGCGCTTCCCCACTCACAGTCCCGCTCAGGTGCTCTGAAGTCCCTCTGGGCAACCTGGAGTTCCTGGACCTACTTGACCCTCACGGTGACTAGGATGAGGCTGTGGCAACTGCACTATAAAAGTCAGAAGCCTCCGGTTTTTCCCGCCGAGACCTGGAGTAACACGGCTGGCCCAGGGGCCGGTCCCCTTCTTGCGGCCTGATCCCTCTGACAACTGGCAGATTCAGGGCATACGGGTGCCGTCCTGAAATCGCCGTACCCCCTGGGATCCCTTCTATAGAACGGAGCCTTTCTCCTCTGCTCCCCTCCTGGGCCTCTATCACTAGGCCCCACTTGTGGAGCAGAGCTCCTGACGAAACTCTGCTCCCTGACTGACTGTCCTCTCTCACTCATCTGCCACCCTAAGATGGCCTCCCTTTTTATATACCTCCTACTATGGTGCTCCCCTACTCTAATTCCTCCACCCACACCCACTACTGGTTCCCCCTACCTTAGGTTCCCCTCACTCCAGCCAGGGACAGGGCTCAGCATCTTGCCCTTCCAGCGGGCCTGGAGCAGTGTAGTGTTGAATGCGGGTGTTGGGGTTCTGGGCAGCACTCCCTCCTTACCTGAGAGAAGGAGACAGCACACCTCTGGGTGAGGTGCAGTACCTCTGTGGTGACTGAACCCTCAGGGGCGCCACAATCACATGGGATCACACCATGCCATCTATAAAGCCCGACATGGAGCACAACAGAGTTCAGTGGACCGGGGTGAGGGGAGCAAAGCTGAGACAGGAGCATAACAGTTGGTTAGATTGGAACCCAGAAACTGCAAAGCTTAGCATAAAAGCTAATAATAATAATAATAATAAGAAGAAGAAACATTGACAAGTAATTCTGATTACTTTCATATCTTGCTATAAAATAAATGAAATACTTAAGAAATATTCCTGAAATTGATTTTTTATTTTCATCAAAGGAGTATAATAATTACAAATATTGATCAATAGCAAAGAAAAAACGCAATTCGTTTAGGGGGTCCATTTTTAGATTTTTAGTTTGGTTTGTTGTACAAACAATAATTGTGCTGTCTATTTTTGTGGCTTTGCATAGTGTTGGTGCTTTTTTGGAATTTTTTTTTCATGCTAATTTGTCATAGGTCAAAAGCCAGGAGGGTACGTCATAGATAGAGGGGTAAGACAAAGGCGTAGTTAGGTAACAGTCCTAGGTCAAAATTACAAGAAGGTAGCAGATCACGACAAAAGGGCTAGGCGAACAGATAGTCAAGGCAAATCCAAAGTCAAGTTGCTAGACCTGCAGTTGAATTCAGCTACTACGACAGAATGAACTAGGCAGACAAACCATCACTTTCAGGACGGTGTTATAGACAGAAGGAAGCAAAATATGGTAATGGAGTTTATTACAAAAATTCATAACATTACAAAAGTTGATCAATAATATTTAAAAAAAAAAAAAAGAGTTCCCTCTGAAATTTAACTCTATAGAGATTTACTAACCAAAATGTACAACCGTCCTTGTACAATTTGCACCAAAAAGTATATTTTATGACTTGTACCCTATTTATGTGATTTAAATACTTTCTGCACCTTGTCTGTCAAGGGGGCAGGGCTTTACTGAAAAGGTGGCTTAGAGGAAAGGGGAGTGTTTTAATATGTGACACCATACACAAAAAAAATCGCATAATTTTAGCTAATTTTTCTGGCACAAAGTAAAACAACAATTAAGTTGTGTAAACTTAGACTAGACAGTCTATAGTTATGTCAGATTTATCAAACAGCATAAACTACTATGTTAAAATAATATTAATAAATATGCCCCTATGTTCTTTGCTTAAAGGGGTTTTCCGATTGCAGAAAATTTTTGTCCCCAGGCAAAGTTTGTTGTAAGAAACCAAACTTTTCTTCTTAGCACCCTCCTCGGGTCCAGCGCTCAGTCTCCACCACTTCCCCGATTTATGTTGTTCGCGGTGCTGACATCTCATCAACAGCACAGCAGTCAATCACTGATCTCAACAGCCTGAGAATATAGATGGCATAAATTGATGAGCTCGGACATTAGGTCAGTCCTAAACTTAAAGGGAATCTATCACCAGGTTTTCCCAGTATGGCCACCACCTTTAAGGCCTATTTTACAGTAGCCTGTACATAAGTCCCCAATTCCCTCTGCATAGTACAAAGAATAACTTTTATTATACTCCTTCAAGGTGTGGACAGGCCCGGTGGGCGTCGCTGGTCTTCCTTTGGCACCTCCGCTCTCATCGCAACTGCCATCTTCCTTTCCTGCTTCATGTGGATGACACATCCTAAGTAATCCACACAGTGTCCCCCAATCGCGCTCCTGCGCAGGTGCACTTTGCTCTACCCTTCTGAAAGCATGTTCAACAAATGCAGCTTCCCGCTGCTAGATTTTCCCATGAAGTTACTCTAAAATGACGTGATGATTTCTTAGATCAGCTCACTGTCTGCTCCCTAGTCACAAACTTCAGATCTTTCTAGGAGATTCCCGATTACACCTCTCACCCTAGAGTAGACCTGCTGGCTCCACAGGTCGTTTTCTTCTCACTCTTGCCTCCAGCCCACTAACTTTCTCTTGCAATGAACAATTTACTCCAAAGTTCTGGTACCAAGGAAAAACAAAAAAAAACGAGGGAGCAGATTAAGTCATATATGTAGAAAATAGATATTGACCGCATCCAAATATTATTCATTGATCTACTGAGGCTAAACAAAATTTTGAAACCTGAACGTAAGGTTCTTAGTTAACATTTTTATCAAAATGTATAAGCCCACTGCCATATCAGATAGCAGCAAACCTCTGGAGTGGGTTCCTGCTCTATTAGGTATGGCACTATGCGGCGACCACCACAGCCAGTGCTTTACCGAGCAGCATGGGTGTTGTTGGGCACTCGGGTTGCTCCCCCCCACTGGGGAAGTGTCACAACTGTGGTTGCCGCACAGTGCCATATGTAAAGAGGTACTGTCAACTAGTGTAAAGTGGGCAGTTTTTGCTCATATTTTATTCCTGTTGACCCCCTAAGTATGGCATTTTTTTTTAATCCACCATGATGACCACCTCAAGAGATATGGGCCTTTTAGTGCTATTTTTGCCTATTTTTTTATGGTCTTTGCCAAAGGAGCATTGCTCACAGGATAATAATGCAAACCAGCATAAAGACACGGCCTCTGAGAATCCTGTGAGCCACGCCCACTTAGTAAAGATCATTAAAATGAGCGCTGAATGTAAAGACCTCAAATGCAGGATTTAACAATAAAACAACATTTAGATATTTAGGGAAGCAGTAGAACTACAATAACCAGGGAACCACTACGGAGGTTGGCATGATGTGGCAGTGGGCTCATATACTTTGATGAAAATGTTCCCTAAGAACCTCATGTTCAGTTTTGAAATTTTTTCACGTACATGTTTGCCACTCACTGCTTTGTGGTCATTTAATAAAAAGAGCAAAACTATTCTACACCGCTGTAAAATTAGTAAAAATCTTCCATATCTCCTATAGCAATAAAGCAATAACATTGTTTGGAGAGGAGGAGTTTAGTTTCGTGCAGGATTCTTTACAATCTCGCATGCATGGGCCGTTCTGCCCTGACTACAAGGTGTTTACTGTCTTGTTTGGTTCTTACTCACAACGTGACGATGACGGGGATTTAGCAGTGACACAATGATACTCGATAAACAATTAAATGTCGTACACGTTCGATGAGTAAAATGCAAAAAACTGTAGAAAAACTGCAGCTCTTACTCTGTCACCTTCACACCACGGTCTGAGCACGTCTTTGCTGTGAGATGATGGTGCTAATCACTTCCAATATCTTCCCAGCCCGTAGGTTTTGTTTTGTTACATTCCGCATCATGAGTAGCCTCAGTATCTTTTACGCTTCTACAAACCATTAAGGTGAAAAAAACACAGTTAAAAATGGCAACAGTGTTTTCCTGCCCAGGTCTCAGAACTAATGCACTACCAGGATGCAGCAAACCCATATAATAAAGATGGCGGCAAAACACGTGCAAAATACTGATGAGACAACCACTCACATCCTACCAGTTCATGGAGGGGGTGATTGCTTAGTATTAAAATTGCATACAAAAAAAGGCTCGTATAGGGCGCTGTTCACACATGGGTAGTGCACAGTGTCTGGCTTACAGCCTATTAGTGAAGCCCATACTATTAGATTTAGGCGGGCCGCCCAGTACTATCTGAGTGCACCCCATGAGCACAGACACCGTAGTTTATAATGCCAATACCGATGGGCCTGGCTGCCCCCTGGAATAAAAAGTGCAAAAAAAAAATATATATATATATATATATATATATATATATATATATATATATATATATATATATATATATATATATATATATATATATATATATATATATAAAAGGTATTGGTCACTATTTTTGCCTGGTAGTGCATTAGTTCTGAGATCTGGGCAGATAAACACTGTTGCCCTTTTTTGCTGTGTTTTTTCCTAAATCATCGGGGCTTAAGTCCAAACTTCCGGTATGCTTATACACCTACTGGAGTCAGGCACTCAGACACAGTCTACTACAATTAGCACAATTTATGATTTCATTCAACATATATTTTACTTTGAACATTACATTAAGTGGAAAGTATTCTGGCTGCAGATATAATTGTGGAAATGCTATGGATTTGTTGCAGTGAAAAAATCCAAAGCAGAAATTGACATATTGCAGATTTCCAATCCGCAGCACAGGTCCATTTCCACAGCCGATTTTCTCTACAGATTTTCTTAAACTGACATCCTCTTTGCTGACCTTTTCGCATGCAGAACATTACTGTAAGGCTATGTGCCCACGATGCAGAAATGCTCCGGATTTTTCCTGAGCGTTTCTGCATCTCCCTGGCAGAAAAAAACGCATGCGGATTGTACATGCGGATTGTACATGCAGATTGTACATGCGGATTGTACATGCGGATTGTACATGCGGATTGTACATGCGGATTGTAGATGCGTTTTTCCTGCCAGGGACATGCGGATGTGAAGCGTTCTTCACTTGCATTTCCGCATGCGGGTTGTCAAGCGCTTTCCAAGCGATTTTAGCATCACTTGGAAAGTGCTTGTCAACTTGGTCACACTATATAAATCCATGCAACCGGCATGGATTTATATAGTGTGACCGTAAAAGAATGGTAGAAAATAAATCTATACTTACCTTCTGATGGCCCCCGCAGTCTTGCTTCGCTCCATTCTCCCTTACCGGCAGCTCGCGGTACACTGAAGGACCTGCCGTCACATGACTTTGACGTCAGTGCAGGTCCTTCAGTCCACCACGATCTGCCGGCAAGGGAGGACGAGCGCACCGGGGGCCATCAAAAAGGTAAATATAACATTTATTTTTTATTTATTTATTTTTTTCACAGGTTCTATGGTACCCGGGTCCGGAGGAGAGTCTCCTATCCTCCAGACCCAGGTACCATCCGCACATTGAAACGCATGGAATGCGCATCTACAGATCCAGTGATGCGGATTCCATGCGTTCCAATGCAAGTCAATGGCGGCGAAAACGCAGCACTTCCGCAAAATAATTGGTAGTGCTGTGTTTTTTTCCGCAATGATAATCTGCAGCGGAAATTTCTGCAGCATGTGCACAGCACATGCGGATTATCATTGGGGAACATGGCAGGCCTTCTACCATGCGTTTTTAAACGTTTCTGCAGCGTTTTGCCGCTGCGGAAGCGCTTAAAAAACGCATCGTGGGCACACAGCCTTAGTCACAAGTTTGCATGCTCAGATTATTTATGCAGGTTACAAAACTCTGAAGTTACATCACTATTTTTTGCATTTGCAGTGGTGGTAGAATTTTCCATAGTCGGACTGGGGTGCCTAGAGCCAATGGGTAGAATTGACTCTAGGGGCTGTGACAGAGCCACTGGTATGATTTATGAGGGGAGGTATGTGTCACACAGGTTGCTAGCCTGTGTGAACTGAAACCAATAAACTTTCTGCCAGCCTGTTATATGCTGAGGGGTTAACTCACTTAAAGGGTGTGGTTTTATGGGAATGACGTAGAGATGGGAGGGAAGTTATTCCCCATACCTCCACCTCAGGGTGAGGCTGAGCAAGGTTTAAATGCTCAGTCACCATTTTTTTTCTGTTGTTGTGTTAGGAGAGGCAAGGTCTCCAGACTGGACAGCCATAGCCCAGGAAGGAGCTAAAGTCTGGGCTATAACCGGTGTGGGAGAACCACACACACACATATGGACTGTTCTATCGTTTATCTTTTGTTTGTTGTTTTGCCAGTAAGGCCATGTTTATTTTGCTGGAGCTGCAAGGCTTTACGCCATACAATAAAGCCTGCAGAGTAAACCCGAGTTCCTGAGTCTACTTCCGGAAGCGGCCAAGTGAGTCGTCTTGCCACAGGGCTCACACTACAGCTATATGCATATGTATATTTTCCAAAAAGTGGTTTATTTAATTTGGCCAGGAAGATTCAAATCAGTGGGCAAATACTCAAGGGGACGTTTCCTTTTCGAGGACACACATCGAGCTGAAATTAGCAGTGTCACCGACAGGGTCCCTTCCACCCCAATATGTGTGACAACGATCATTATGCCCTGATCCAAGCCTGATTCCATATACTGTACAACACAGAAGCTACAGAACTTCTTTTTATAGAGTATGTAGGAGAATCCTGCCTACTATTAATTAAAGGGAAACTGGCAGCCCAAACTTACAGTATATACTAAGCACATAAACCTGCAGGAGATATAGTCTCTATAAAAATAGTACCTTTAGTGTTTTAATCTTTGCCTCCGTTATTCAGAAACTGAAGTTTAATCAAATATTCAATTAGAGTACTTGGAGTGCCCAAGATGCTCACAATGGTTTTGCATACCCCGCCTCCCTTACTGGTGATTGACAGCACTGGCCTGAGCTTTTTTTGAAGACATTGCTCACTTTAGGCAAGTTGGCACTGCCAGTCACCAGTGAGAAAGTCAGAATGTACATAGCCAGTGCACTGAGCCTCTTGGCCACACCAAGGGTGCACTGAGCATCCTAAATAAGCTATGGGATTAAACTTCAGTTTCTGCAGAGCAGAGGCAGCGATTAGAACTTGAAAGGTGCCATTTTTTTATAGGGACTATTCTGTACAAGGTTATATGCTTAGTTTATGCTGTCATTTTGGGCTGACAGACTCCTTTAATTGACATAAAAAGTCAGTAGAGGTCATCAGTATTTCAGATATTCTTTAGTGGCTGCAACCCAGAACGGTATAATTCACACTGCTGCTGCTGAAGAACATCTTTTTTTTTTTTTTTTAAATGAGAGGTAATACTTTATGATTGGTTGACACATAAGGACGAAATTATTACCAATGAAATAAATAGGCTGATCCTGTAGGCAGATATAAGTAGTGTCTAGGTAGCACCACTCATCTCTGTATAGTTCAGATCAGGTTCTGACTTCAGAAAGTAATATATATATATATATATATATATATATATATATATATATATATACAGTTATATGAAAAAGTTTGGGCACCCCTATTAATCTTAAGCTTAATGTTTTATAAAAATTGGTGTTTTAGCAACAGCTATTTCAGTTTGATATATGTAATAACTGTTAGACACAGTAATGTTTCTGCCTTGAAATGAGGTTTATTGTACTAACAGAAAATGTGCAATCTGCATTCAAACAAAATTTGACAGGTGCATAAGTATGGGCACCTCACCAGAAAAGTGACATTAATATTTAGTAGATCCTCCTTTTGCAAAAATAACAGCATCTAGTCTCTTCCTGTAGCTTTTAATGATTTCCTGGATCCTGGATGAAGGTATTTTTGACCATTCCTCTTTACAAAACAATTCCAGTTCCGTTAAGTTTGATGGTCGCCGAGCATGGACAGCCCTCTTCAAATGATCCCACAGATGTTCAATGATATTCAGGTCTGGGGACTGGGATGGCCATTCCAGAACATTGTAATTGTTCCTCTGCATGAATGCCTGAGTAGATTTGGAGCGGTGTTTGGATCATTGTCTTGCTGAAAGATCCATCCCCTGCGTAACTTCAACTTTTTCACTGATTCTTGAACATTATTGTCAAGAATCTGCTGATGCTGAGTGGAATCCATGCGTCCCTCAACTTTAACAAGATTCCCGGTGCCGGCATTGGCCACACAGCCCCAAAGCATGATGGAACCTCCACCAAATTTTACTGTGGGTAGCAAGTGTTTTTCTTGGAATGCTGTGTTTTTTTGCCGCCATGCATAACGCCTTTTTGCATGACCAAACAACTCAATCTTGGTTTCATCAGTCCACAGGACCTTCTTCCAAAAAGAAATTGGCTTCTCCAAATGTGCTTTTGCATACCTCAGCCGACTCTGTTTATGGCGTGCTTGCAGAAACGGCTTCTTTCGCATCACTCTCCCATACAGCTTCTCCTTGTGCAAAGTGCGTTGTATAGTTGACCGATGCAGTGACACCATCTGCAGCAAGTTGATGCTGCAGCTCTCTGGAGGTGGTCTGAGGATTGTCCTTGACTGATCTCACCATTCTTCTTCTCTGCCTTTCTGATGTTTTTCTTGGCCTGCCACTTCTGGCCTTAACAAGAACTGTCCCTGTGTTCTTCCATTTCCTTACTATGTTCCTCACAGTGGAAACTGACAGATTAAATCTCTGAGACAGCTTTTTGTATCCTTCCCCTGAACAACTATGTTGAATAATCTTTGTTTTCAGATCATTTGACAGTTGTTTTGAGGAGCCCATGATGCCACTCTTCAAAGGAGATTCAAACAGGAGAACAACTTGCAAGTGGCCACTTTAAGTAGCTTTTCTCATGATTGCATACACCTGGCTATGAAGTTCAAAGCTCAATGAGGTTACAAAACCAAAAAAAGTGCTTTAGTAAGTCAGTAAAAAGTAGGTAGGAGTATTTAAAACAAGAAAATGATAAGGGTGCCCATACTTATGCACCTGTCAAATTTTGTTGGAATGCAGATTGCACATTTTCTGTTAGTACAATAAACCTCATTTCAAGGCAGAAACATTACTGTGTCTAACAGTTATTACATATATCAAACTGAAATAGCTGTTGCAAAAACACCAATTTTTATAAAACATTTAGCTTAAGATTAATAGGGGTGCCCAAACTTTTTCATATAACTGTATATATATATACAAATATTATTAACACACATAAATATTTAAATACTAACACATATGTTCTATCTATCTATCTGTAATCTACGTTGAGTTTTCTGTGTTTAATTTAAAACCCATTATTTCTAAAATAATGCTAGTAGATATCACTATCTGAGCAGTATAATATGCTGCTTAATATGCTTTGTCTCTGGTTCTTGGTATATGTCATGTTGTGACACAGGTTACATCACGCTCAGTAATGTCTAGAATGAATTAGTCACTGCTTTTTTTTTTCAGAACTGTCACAACATCAACATCAATTGTGTACAGCGTGTACTGAAATGTCTGATGCTTTTACCTGTTCAGTGTAGTTACATTCTGCCTCTGTATCAGCTTTTTACATACAGTTCTGACATGCATCAAATCAATATATTAACTAAATTGATAGAATCTATATTTATCCTATTAATGAGATTTGACAAGTTATAGCATCAAAGGTTAGAGGAATTAACAGTGTTAGGGAAGCGAGAGGCATCAAATAGCCTAAAATCCCACTAGGATAAACTACTACTTTTCCCAATGAAAATTAAATCTCATCGCAAGTGCTGATTGGTCACAAATGACCAAATGTACCAATTCCCCTGTAATATGCAAAACATAGGCATTAATTGTACAATCTAATTTGATATAGTATATAGTATAGTCTATAAAAACATATTTCATTTTAATGTAATAATCTACAGTTCTAAACTCAGATTTTAATTTTATATTCTCAAATAAAGCCATCTTTAAGTAGTAAAAATAATATTAATGAATAATAATAAAAAATATATTTCATACAATGTAACTGTATGGTCATTTAGTTGTATAGATATTATGTGTCATTTAACTTATGTGTTTTTTTACTGTTTATTACAGAAAGATGAGTAAAAACGAAGGTGCGCCACTTCTGGCCAAGGACAGGATTCCACCAGGGACTCCTCCCAGGACTCATAAACCTCTAGACAATGGGCTGAAGAAAAGGTAAACTTCTAGTAATATAGATACTGTCACAATGCTGCTCCTGTTCTTCAGTGACGTACTTGTCTCCGTCTACAGCATACGTGTCAAAATCTGGCCCGCGGGGTGATTATATTTGGCCCACAACACCAGAACAACCACCCCTATGTGGGGCCATTATTCTGTATGGAGGACTATGTGGGGCCATTATCCTGTATGGAGGACTATGTGGGGCCCATTATTCTGTATGGAGGACTATGTGGGGCCATTATTCTGTATGGAGGACTATGTGGGGCCATTATCCTGTATGGAGGACTATGTGGGGCCATTATACTGTTTACTGGTTGGCCCGTAACTTTGTCCAAGTTTTTCATTTTGGCCCTCTGTGTGTTTAAATTTAACATCCCTGGTCTACAGCATACATGTCAAACATTGGCCTGCAGGGTGGTTATATTCGGCCCGCGACACCAGAACCATCATCCCTATGTGGGGCCATTATTCTGTATGGAGGACTATGTGGGGCCCATTATTCTGTATGGAGGACTGTGTAGGGCCCATTATACTGTATACTGGTTGGCCCGTGACTTTGTCAAAGTTATTCATTTTGGCCCTCTGTGTGTTTGAGTTTGACATCCCTGCTCTACAGAATAATATGGGAATAATAGTGAGGATACACTTTAGGCTACGCTCAGGCGGCAGTTGGAAAATTTGGACAAGGATGGGTACAGGAGCGTCCTGCTATTTACATACATTAGTTTGGTCCATAAACTGCATGATGCTACGAGGTCCATGTGAAAAATTGCCCATGTGAACGAGCAGATAGGTTAACATTGGGTCTGTGTGTTGTCACATGGACAACACACAGACAAAAAATCAGTTTGTGTTATACCCAAAGATGTAAAACAGTTAAAACTTGAGATTTCTCTATTACTAGCCTATCTAAGGATAGGTTCAAAAGAGCAGCACACAAACCCAGTCAGGCCTTGCCCAAAATTTTCCAGTTGCTCTCTGAAAGTAGCCTAATTTATCAGAGAGGACTCTCAATTCTACATCTGTCAATGTCTTACTCCACTCTTCCTACTGAGAACACATTCACTCAAGGCCAAGCAGAGTGTGCATGTGAATGGAAGGGTGGAAAGAGCTATCTATAATATAACGCTGCAAGCGTCCCTCTGTCTGAAGCCTCTCCATGCGCAGTCTGGCTCCAGACAGAAGAACGCATGGAGCCGTTACAGGTAAGAGGAGTGTATAGCGCCGGAGATCGCGGTATGCGTAGTCACCGAACACATACCGCGATCTCCGGTGCCATACTTACATACTTACCTGACCAGGAGGAACGTTGCCGCGGCGCCTCTCTTCTCGCCGGAGACCGGGGCAGGAGTGAAGGCGTCGGAGTCGGCGCATGCGCTTAGCGCTATCCGGCGCCATTTTACTGAAGACACATTTGCTATGTGTCTTCAGCAAAATGGCGCCGGACAGCACGGTATGGGCACGTGCGTACTCCGGCGCAACACTCCTCCCCCAGCCTCTGGCAGAACAGGACACCGCAGCGCTGGAGCACAGGGAAGAAAGATGAGTATAAGTGGTTTTTTTTTGTATGTGTGCAGCGTGAAAGGGATGAGGGGGCCACACATACCAGGATTGGGGGATGAGGGGCCACACATACAGTACCAGGATTTGGGGATGAGAGGGCCACACATACCAGGATTGGGGGATGAGGGGCTACACATACCAGGATTGGGGGATGAGGGGGCCACATATACCAGGATTGGGGGATGAGGGGTACCATACATACGAGGATTGGGGGACGAGGGGGCCACACATACCAGGATTGGGGGATGAGGGGTACCATACATACCGGGATGAGGGGACCATGCATACCAGGATTGAGGGGTGAGGGGACCATGCATACCAGGATTGGGGGGTGAGGGGACCATGCATAACAGGATTGGGGGATGAGGGGTACCATGCATAGCAGGATTGGGGGATGAGGGGTACCATGCATAGCAGGATTGGAGGATAAGGGGACCATGCATACCAGGATTGAGGGGTGAGGGTACCATGCATACCAGGATTGGGTGATGAGGGGTACCATGCATAGCAGGATTGGGGGATGAGGGGTACCATGCATAGCAGGATTGGGGGATGAGGGGTACCATGCATACCAGGATTGGGTGATGAGGGGTGCCATGCATACCAGGATTGGGGGGTGAGGGGTGCCATGCATACCAGCACTGTGGTTGAGGAGTACCATGCATACCAGGATAGGAATGCAGGGTACCATGCATACCAGAATGATGGATGGGGCGCCATGCATACCAGGATGAGGGGTACCATGCATACCAGGATAGGAATGCGGGGTACCATGCATACCAGGATTGAGGGATGAGGAGGCCATACATACCAGAATAGGGATGAGGGGTGCCATGTACACCAGGATAAAGGGTACCATACATACCAGGATAGGGATGCGGGGTACCATGCATACCAGGATGAGGGATGGGGTGCCATGCATACCAGGATGAGGGGTACCATACATACCAGGATAGGGATGCAGGGTACCATGCATACCAGGATGAGTGATGGGGTGCCATGCATACCAGGATGAGGGGTACCATACATACAAGGATAGGGATGAGGAGTGCCATGCATACCAGGATTGTGGATGAGGGGTACCATGCATACCAGGATTGGGGATAAGGAAGCCATGCCTACCAAGATTGGGATAAGGGGTGCCATGTATATCAAATTTGGGATGAGGGGGCCATGCATACCAGGATTGGGGATGAGGGGTGCCATGCATACCAGGATTGGAGGATGAGGGGTACCATGCATAGCAGGATTGGAGGATGAGGGGACCATGCATACCAGGATTGAGGGGTGAGGGTACCATGCATACCAGGATTGGGTGATGAGGGGTACCATGCATAGCAGGAATGGGGGATGAGGGGTACCATGCATAGCAGGATTGGGGGATGAGGGGTACCATGCATACCAGGATTGGGGGATGAGGGGTACCATGCATAGCAGGATTGGGGGATGAGGTGTGCCATGCATACCAGGATTAGGGGGTGAGGGATGCCATGCATACCAGCACTGGGGATGAGGAGTACCATGCTAACAGGATTGGGGGATGAGGGGTGCCATGCATACCAGGATTGGGGGTGAGGGGTGCCATGCATACCAGCACTGGGGATGAGGAGTACCATGCATGCAAGGATAGGAATGCGGGGTACCATGCATACCAGGATGATGGATGGGGTGCCATGCATACCAGGATGAGGGGTATCATGCATTCCAGAATAGGGATGAGGGGTACCATGCATACCAGAATAGGAATATGTGGTGCCATGCATGCCAGGATTGGGGGATGAGGAGTGCCATGCATACCAGGATTGGGGGATGAGGAGTGCCATGCATAACAGGATAGAGATGAGGGGGCCATACATACCAGGATTGGGGATGAGGGAGACATGCATACCAGGATTGGGGATGAGGAGTGCCATGCATAACAGGATAGAGATGAGGGGGCCATACATACCAGGATTGGGGATGAGGGAAACATGCATACCAGGATGAGGGGTTGGATGCTATGCATATCAGGATTGGGGGATGAGGAGGCCATACATACCAGGATTGGAGGATGAGGGGTGCTATACGTACCAGAATAGGGATGTGGGGTACCATGCATACTAGGATGAGGGATGGGGTGCCATGCATACCAGGATGAGGGATGGGGTGCCAGGCATACCAGGATGAAGGGTACCATGCATACCAGGATAGGAATGCAGGGTACCATGCATACCAGGATTGAGGGATGAGGAGGCCATACATACCAGAATAGGGATGAGGGGTGCTATGTACACCAGGATAAAGGGTACCATATACCAAGATAGGGATGCGGGGTACCATGCATACCAGGATGAGGGATGGGGTGCCATGCATACCAGGATGAGGGGTACCATACATACCAGGATAGGGATGCGGGGTACCATGCATACCTGGATGAGGGATGGAGTGCCATGCATACCAGGATGAGGGGTACCATACATACAAGGATAGGGATGAGGAGTGCCATGCATACCAGGATTGGGGATGAGGGGTACCATGCATACCAGGATTTGGGATAAGGAAGCCATGCATACCAGGATTGGGATAAGGGGTGCCATGTATATCAAATTTGGGATGAGGGGGCCATGCATACCAGGATTGGGGATGAGGGGTGCCATGCATACCAGGATTGGGCATGAGGGGTGCCATGCATACCAGGATCTGGGATGAGGGGTGCCATGCATACCAGGATTTGGGATGAGGGGTACCATGCATACCAGGATAGGGATCTGGGGGGGCCATGCATACCAGGATTCGGATGAGGGGCCATGTATACCAGGATAGGGATGAGGGGTACCATGTACATCAGGATGAGAGATGGGGTGCCATGCATACCAGGATAGGGATGAAGGATGGGGTACCATACATGCCAAGATTAGGTATGAGGGAGCCATGCATACGAGGATGAGGGGCGCCATGCATGCCATGATTGGGGATGAGGGGTGCCATGCATTCCAGGATTGGGGGTGAGGGGTGCCATGCATACCAGGATTGGGGGTGAGGGGTGCCATGCATACCAGGATTGAGGGTGAGGGGTGCCATGCATACCAGGATTGGGGGATGAGGGGTGCCATGCATGCCAGGATTGAGGATGAGGGGTGCCATGCATTCCAGGATTGGGGGTGAGGAGTGCCATGCATACAGGATTGGGTGTGAGGGGTGCCGTGCATACCAGGATTGGGGGTGAGGGGTGCCATGCATACTAGGATTGTGGGATGAGGGGTGCCGTTCATGCCAGGATTGGGGATGAGGGGTGCCATGCATTCCAGGATTGGGGGTGAGGAGTGCCATGCATACAGGATTGGGTGTGAGGGGTGCCATGCATACCAGGATTGGGGGTGAGGGGTGCCATGCATACCAGGATTGGGGGATGAGGGGTGCAATGCATGCCAGGATTGGGGATGAGGGGTGCCATGCAGTCCAGGATTGAGGATGAGGGGGGCCATGCATACCAGGATTGGGGATGAGGGGTGCCAAGCATACCAGTATTGGAGATGAGAGGTGCCATGCATACCAGGATTAGGGATGAGGGGTGCAATGCATGCCAGGATTGAGGATGAAGGGTGCCATGCATTCCAGGATTGGGGGTGAGGAGTGCCATGCATACAGGATTGGGTGTGAGGGGTGCCATGCATACCAGGATTGGGGATGAGAGGTGCCATGCATACCAGGATTGGGGATGAGGGGTGCCATGCATGCCAGGATTGAGGATGAGGGGTGCCATGCACTCCAGGATTGGGGGTGAGGGGTGCCATGCATACCAGGATTGGGGGACGAGGGGTGCCATGCATGTCAGGATTGAGGATGATGGGTGCCATGCATTCCAGGATTGTGGGTGAGAAGTGCTATGCATCCAGGATTGGGTGTGTGGGGTGCCATGCATACCAGGATTGGGGGTGAGGGGTGCCATGCATACCAGGATTGGGGGATGAGGGGTGCCATGCATGCCAGGATTGGGGATGAGGGGTGCCATGCATTCCAGGATTGGGGTTGAGGGGGGGCCATGCATACCAGGATTGGGGATGAGAGGTGCCATGCATACCAGGATTAGGGATGAGGGGTGCCATGCATACCAGGATTGGGGATGAGGGGTGCCATGCATACCAGGATTGGGGATGAGGGGGGCCATGCATACCAGGATTAGGGATGAGGGGTGCCATGCATACCACGATTGAGGATGAGGGGTGCCATGCATACCAGGATTGGGGATGAGGGGTGCCATGCATACCAGGATTGGGGATGAGGGGTGCCATGCATTCCAGGATTGTGGGTGAGGGGGGCCATGCATTCCAGGATTGGGGGTGAGGGGGGCCATGCATACCAGGATTGGGGATGAGAGGTGCCATGCATACCAGGATTAGGGATGAGGGGTGCCATGCATACCAGGATTGGGGATGAGGAGTGCTATGCATACCAGGATTGGGGATGAGGGGTGCCATGCATACCAAGATTGGGGATGAGGGGTGTCATGCATACCAGGATTGGGGATGAGGGGTGCCATGCATACCAGGATTGGGGGTGAGGGGTGCCATGCATACCAGGATTAGGGGTAAGGGGTGCCATGCATACCAGGATATGGATGAGGGCAGCACATAACAGGATGGAGGAACAGGATTGAGGTGCACAAATACCAGGAGGGGGGCAGCACATACCAGCATGGGAGACCATATACCAATAAAAATGCTTGCCACCCGGGCGTAGAACGGGCTCAATAGCTAGTCTAATCTAATGTGCATAGCTAACCTAAGGGTTAATTTATACTTACTGACCGGCCATCGTTTAATAGCCTATTTTTGCAGGTGAACAGTGGCTAATGATGTACCTTGTACGATCTGTAATAGATCTGTAATAGAGCGTTCAGTACCATGCGATGGACAAGAGAATTGCTCTTTCTTTAAGTATGATGTTCAGAAGATAATCCAGGAGAGTAGTCAGGGACTAAATTGGTCATGACAGATGGACATATCAAGGGACAAGTTCAAACTCAAAGTCACTGAGAAATGTACGACCAGCTTTGGAAGTAAATTACCAGCTATAACTACAAGTGAGTAGTTATAGCTGGTAGAACAGATCTGTATCTCTCTGGCTGTTCAAATGGGGTAGCACGTTACAGATTGATACACACCTTTGTGGGGAAATATTCATTTTAAATTGTAATTTATTTGATTAAATATCTGCTCTTTCTTGGCTTAGGAGTCCAGTGGGTGGATCTTAATAATTGATTGACAGCTATTAGTTTATGCTCACTAATATGGGGGAATGCTGTCAATCATTGCTAGGACTGCCTACTGGACTCCTAAGCAAATAAAGAGCAGGGATGTAATGGATAATATACAAGTTATATTGAATTTTTCACCCCGCAATTTTATATCAATCTGATCTCCTTCTGCTTTATAACATACTGCCTATAGATAGCACAGCATTTCCAAGGTGTTAGGTTACCTTTAGGAAAGTAACATGATAAATATTAACAAGGTGCATCATGTACTATACATATCTAGCTCTTATCCCCCAACACATGATACCTTCCAAAAATTTTCTATTTAATTTATATTATGCCATTTTCTTATTAGAAAAAAACACTTATCACCCCCTCCCCCCAGTGTTAAGTGTGGCTCGTGGATCCAGAAATTCAGAAAAGGAATGCACAGATAATGAGATCCCAGATAGTACTGAGAAACAAGAAGACACAGCAATTCCAAAGGAAGGAATTAAAAAAAATCATATTCATTCCATATTCTTTAAATTTATGATGAAAAAATGAAGGAGGGAATGAATAAAATCGCATGGATGATGCGTTTTTAACCATCATCGAAAAGCGTCATCCGTGTGATTTTATTCACCCCAGCCTTTGTTTTTTCATCATGTTTTTAAAGATTTTGGCATAAATATGATTTTTTAATTCATTCTTTTGGAATTGCTGGATTTTCTTATTAACTGGGTCATCCATCTGGGTAACAGTATTGATCACAACCTTAAGCAACTAAAATAACTTAATAATTGCTACATCTATTCTTAGATACATCAATTGTGTGCATCATAAGCGACACAACAGGTTAGGGAAGTAAGATTGGCTCTGCCCTAAATTATATCACTCAAATTCAAAGTGCTTCCTTTATTATCAGCCATTTGAACTGTTTGGTCTTATAGCAGATATCTTGTTCAAGATCTTAGAATATTTTTGTTTTCATATATATATTTTTATATACTATTCTTCCTAAATGTTGCACATACATCTTGAACCCTTAGTAACTAATCCTCTTCTTGGCAGTGACACTACTGATTTCCCAGTGCTAAATAGAACTTCGTTCCCCGTATTTTCCAAGCCGATGGACTCAAATATAAAGCCTTGGTAAGTACCACTATGTGGAAATGTGTATTAATTTTATATTTTTGGACAAGGTTTTTTTTGTGTATACTTGTATTTCTATGTACTGATGTTGTAGAAAAATAATCGGTCTCATGCTATGGTGACATGATGGATGAACGATCTGTAGGTAGGTCAATCTTGTTCAAGCCTAGATAGGTCCACAGGGTCTTCTCCTACGTTATCTTCATAGTATCAAGCCATTGGGTTGCTGTTCTTCCTTTTCGCCTTGTTCCTCCTATTCTCCCGATCATGATAATAATGAGAATAATAATTACATTTTCTTTAATACATTATCCATTGTCTTAAAAAAGGTTTTCCAACAATGGATATTTATCAACTGTGAAAACAGGTGATATATGTCAAATCTGGGGCTAATTCTCTGAGACCTCTACTGATTTGGTGAAAGGATGATAAATGTCCATTTTGGGGAAAAACCTTAAATGAGTTTTACAATTGTACAGTAGAATATGTTGATATGTCAATAAGATATGCCAGGAGGTAACATTGGTAGATGCCAACATCTGGGACGCTATATGTCCTAAAGGATTTCTGACATTTGTGAGGAGATGGTCAAGAATATACAAGACTTTATATGGTTTGTCTAAGTCTAGAAACTGTAGAGAATTAAGTGATTGATAGTGTTCTTACAACAAGGATGGGATATGAAGTCATCATTGGTAATATTTCTAATATGTCAACATTGCTAGCTTTATATCTGCTTTGACTTGAATCTATTTCCGATCAGATTTCCATTTATAGATTCCTTCCTTGATTCTTCAATTACAATATTTAATTTTATTTAGTAATAATGAGGTACATGAAAAAATTCCAGCAGTTCAGATCTGGGTCGATGTTAATGTAGAGGTTTCAGCCCATGGTTAAAAGCTGTATGCTTCTGTATTTATTATCTATAACTTGTTAATTTCCATAACCCCCAAGTGCTGAATACCAATCCCCATTCATTTTAATAGTGTGATGATCCAATAGCTTTAAAGTACTAAAACTGGAGAGCCATTGAAATGCTTTCGGGAGTAAAAAGTATTTCTGAGGATGAGCAGGAGACAATTATCTGATTGTGTAAATGAGGGCAGGGCATCTTCTGACAAGCCACGCAAGAACCTACAGGGTGAAAAACCCGTCAAATATGTTAGATAAATATCGGCCAATCCAGCGAAGCTAGTAGCCCAACTGTCCTCCAATAATCCTATTAATGAGGGATAGTCTGACTGTCTCCCAATATTTATAATTGGTGGGGAAAAAAAGTTGGGATGCTGGATTTAATTAATTATTATCATAAAATAGCAGCTGGTAGAGCAAATTTGGGCATTTTGTAATGTGCATGTCCAGAATTATTATTAACGGCCTTCAGCTCCATATGAAGCCATGGTGACTTGATGGATGAGCACTCTGTAGGAAGATCGATCTTGTGCAAGCCTAGATAGGTCCACCAGGGTCTTCTTGGTCGTTATCTTGATTGTATCAAGCCATCGAGTTACTGATCTTCTTCTTCGACTGGTTTCTTCTATTCCAATGGTGATGTCCTTCTCCAGTGACTGTAGAATTAAATAGTGGAAAAGAACATTATTTTATGCTGACAAAGGAAAGATTTCTTATTGATGCACTATGCATTATGTACAGCTCTATATAAAAGAAATATCAATGTATTGTAATAACCAAGCATTTTGCCATGAATTATGTAATTTAAAGAGGATCTTTCACTGGATTTTTTTAATTTATACTGAGTACTGTACCTCCTCCATTTGCTGCTGTTCCATTGATTATGGAACAGTTTTTCTTTTTTGCTATTCCCCTCCATTCCAAAGTTATGCCTTTGATAATAAAAAAAAAGCATAATATTGAAATTTTATCTTCAATCAACTGGGCATATACCACAGAAATTCTCTGTAGGCATTTGTTTTTTTTTTCCTCTGTAGGCATTTGTAAACGCTTTTTAACGTAAACTGAGCACCTGTCCAATTGTCACTGCCCCACAGATTCTAGAACACGTGAAACAAATCTCATCTGAAGAGAACACGTTGAGTCAGGCTGCAGCTATGACATTATGTCTCGGCCTCTGCACACCCCTGTAGTGTCAATGTGTGCAAGGCTCAGATCAAGAAGCGCTCCAAAGAGAGTGCTGTCAAACATCATAAGGGGAGGAGATGGAGGATGGTAATTGAGGGGATGGAACGGTGATCCAAACACATGGCCACGCAAAGGGTGCAATGAAACCCCCTCATTTACATAAGTGATAAAACTTTTAATATGCAACAATTTTACTAAAATCTACAGTCCCAGTATGATTTTTATAAAAGCTCCCCTGTACAAATGTCTAAAAGAGTTCAAGTTCAGTTTTGGGGGTGACAGACTCTTTAATGTGAGCAGCATGTAGTACGGTAAATGTCTTCCTATTAGTTACCTTCATGTGTATGCAGATTTGGAGCTATTTTAGAAAAACGGCATCAAGCACAATACAAATATATTAGAGAATGAATCAGCACAGAGTTTTGCACTTATGTAGATTGAAAATATAAAATTTTGTTCAGGGGTAAACATTCCCTTTTAGAAGCTTGTTTTGTTTCTTTAATGA
The DNA here is from genome assembly GCF_046119375.1 of Phyllobates terribilis. NCBI lineage: Eukaryota > Metazoa > Chordata > Amphibia > Anura > Dendrobatidae > Phyllobates > Phyllobates terribilis. The sequence continues at coordinate 865,265,318 of NW_027362762.1, forward strand.
CAAGTGAATATATCGTCTTTTGTGCACAGTAGTGTGTTGCTAAATTACATATTTCATTTCCAAAATAAATAAATTGTAAATATAAAGTTTAGATTTATTTTGTGAGAGTTTTGAAACTTTCTATATTTTTTCAACCAAATTAGGGATAGCAGAAAAAGTGAGGATATTGATTCTCCGCAAACCCCTCGGGAAGTGACAGAATATTTGTCAAAACAATCTAATAACGGGTAAGAACTTTTTAGATACGATACAAGTTAAAATAGATTTGAATGAGCCAAGAATAGCCGAATGAGCCTGTGTAGGAATGCTCATTTACCAATCTTAGCTCCATGTAAACATGGCCGGCGATCTGCCAACAAATGAGTAATTTGTCCATGGCCACCGAAAAATTTATTGTTTAAAGCTGTATCTGAAGGAGATATGGACTCATTTGTCATTGGTTGCATCTTTTTTATGGGCATGAAAATCAGCATTTGTCGGCAGCCCATCCCCTTTTCTAAACGCAGGATCTACTGCTAAGAATTATGCAAACTGTATGGCAATGAACAATCATACTAATGAATGGTGGTTCCTCCAATCACTCCAAACAGATTACACCTATGTTGGCCGAAAACGCCGATATCTGCAAAAATCGTCCAACAATCTTTTGTGTATGGTGGGCATCCCGACTCTCCACTGATAGATGATATTGGGGAAAGCAGAATCGGCACGTCAGATTTCTAATGTCTCATCTTTTTATTCTCCAAGAGTCTGGCAGCAGGTCTCTCATAGAGAACACAGGAGTGCTCGGCCAGGTCAAGCGTTCTTGTTTATTGTGGAATCAGAAGATATAGCCGTTGGCTGAACGATGCTTCATTTGACAGCTATAAGTTTTATATGGGGGCATACATTTTGAGCAGATTATTTGCCTATGTAAATTGACTCTTAGGAAAATGAATAATAATAATTATTATAATTTATAATAATTAGTATGAGTCATAATAATAATAATACTTATGATTAATAATAATCCATATATATGCTTAAATGTTATTGGAATACTTTGGAATATACATGTATTCATGTTTTTCCAGTTTTTTTTTATTCTAATTACATTTTTATGAATATTAATAATTTTTGTATTTTTTTAAGAAAGTCAAAGAGCCCATATTGCTTCTGAAAGCATTGATCATACAGTAGCTCCCAACATTAGAATCTTACATTCTGAGAAATTTAAGCCTAACCTCCATCCTATCTAGATATACCTCTGATACCTTTAAAACACTATAATTACATTAACCTGTTTTTAGTCCATTTTGAGGGATAATTCCATGCTTTTTTGGGGCATATGTGTAAACACAGATCAACCAACAATACACATACAAGGATACTTAGATTTCATAATATTTTATGTCACAATTCAGCCTCTAAAAAGGTATCCTTGGGTACCCCAGCCATAGGGATGATGTCTATTTCCACATAGGGACATATATCCCTAGATAGATCCCTAGATCGATCCCAAGGATCCGCCTCCATTGGGGTATCTAATAGACAGTGGCATAACTACAATGGATGCAGGGGTTGCAGTAGCACCTCGGTCCTGGGAAGGAGGGACACACAAGGTCTTTTTGGCCCATGCGAGATTACCAATACTATTAAAAGTAATAATTAAGGGTCCTATTGGAGATTTTGCATTGTGGCCCACCAGCTTCTGGTCATGCCGTTGCTTATAGATGACCCCATTTAAATCTGTTATCAGGTCAGATGCCCTTTAATCTTTGTATCTCAAATATATTATAACTCTATGATTTTGATTATTTTTTTTTTCCAGGCCTGACTTATTAAACCCAAAGAAAACTGCAAAACGACCACCGAAAAATTTGTTGTTTAAAGCTGTATCTGAAGGAGATGTGGACTCATTGAACAGACTGCTTCAAGAAGCTAGAGATTCGTCTTCATCATTAAAATTAACATTAAAATCTGCACAAGGTAATAATTGTTCCCTTTCTGAAATGTGTTGTAAACGGGTAACATCAAAGGCCTTATTTATCTGTATAAAAGACCAATTACAGCGCAGCTTTCATTTTACCAGAGCAGTTTAAGAAATGAAAGCAGCTCTGTGATAGGTTGCTACGGGCAACAAAGCCGGCTTTTCCTATAGACAGTCTATATAAATCTGCTACAATCGTTAGCCTTCTTTATTATATTAAAGGAATAGAAATATTATATCATTTGCTTATTTGTTTCTGTTTTTCTTTGTATATCTATGTTATATTTCAGATTTTTTCATGTACAAGCTAACATCCAAAGACACTGGGAAAACTTGTTTGATGAAGGCCTTGCTGAACATCAGTGACCACACCACAGAGATTGTCTGCACCCTGCTGTCGTTTGCTGAGGAAAATGGCTTCCTGGACAGGTTCATTAATGCTGAGTACACAGAAGAAAATTATAAAGGTGAAAAGTAGCGTCAATTTCCGGATTATAATATTATACAAAAAGTGGACTAATTAGTGAATGCAAAATAATAATGAATACTCTTAGTAAGAGTCAGCACCTTAGACCCCTTATGTATGAACAATAATAAAAAATAAATATATTATCTCCTAAGAGCCTGTGCACACGTTGCAGATTTGTCACAAAATTGTCACATTTTTTCTGGCAGATTTGGCACAGAGTTGTTGCGTTTTTTCTGGCATATTTGGCACAGAGTTGTTGCGTTTTTTTCTGCGCAGATTTGCCAGAAAAGTCAATGAGAATCCTGAAGTCTCATGCACACGATGCTTATTTTTGACTTGCAGATTTAGTGCAGATTTAAATCTGCAGCGTGTCATTTCTTCCAGCGTTTTTGCTGCAGATTTTACCCATTCTAATAAGTGGGGAAAAATCTGCATCAAAAACGCATCAAAACGGCGCCTATTGTAGGCTACGTTCACACGTTCCGTTTCTGCTGTGTTTTTTTTCTGCAGGCAAAACCTGCTCTCTTTGCAGTAAAGAAGCTGCCTAAAAAAAGTAGGTTTTGCTGCATTTTTGGTGCGTATTTGCTGTGTTTTATTGTCTCTTGTGCATGCTGATAAAGTTTAGTGCCCCAAAAACACGATACAACTTCCTTAGGTTTTTGCACCAAAAACACAGCAAAACCTGATACCTGCGTTTGTTGCTGAGTTTTTGCACTTGCTCATTGCTTTCTACTGGTGAAAAAACGAGGCAAAAACGCTGAAAGAAGTGACATGCTGCAGTTTGCAAAAACGCAGCAGTTTTCCAAATTAGTCAGGAAAAAAAAAAACAATGTGTGTGCGTGAGATTTCTGATATCTTTTGCTGGTACTGTAAAATGCAGCTTAAAATTTGCATAAAAAAAACATAACGTGTGCGCATACCCCAAGGGAAGTCTTTCTTATCATCAGTGACCCCTGAGGTCCATCTTACAAAGTCTTGCCACAAGAAATGTCTATTCTGTGATTTTATATTATTACCCTATATATAAGTATATCAGACCGAGCCACCTGCCACTGCTAAAACTGAGGCCCTTTTTAAGAAAAAAAAGTTGAGGTTCTCCAAAACAGTTGGATCTCATGAAAATCTTACTAATCTGTAACAAAAGCTAAATTTATAATTCCTGATATGTCCCATAATCGATAATAGAATGGCTGACATATAGTTCGGGAGATATACCCTTTGTATTACTTGATGTCAGCATTGAGATAGGAATCATTTTTAACCAATGTAAAATAAAAGTTCTTACATTGGGAAATAAATAAATCTCATTTTATTACTCAATTACTATATAAAAAAGGTTTTAAAGCAAATATAAAGTAAAAAAATACAAAACAGTTTACATAAAGTGACAATAATTGCATTTTACAATGACATTGGGCTACTATTTAATAAATTATGGGCTATTTCACGCAGTCAGATGATGTAAGCAGAAAGCATGTAGGGGAATCTGTAAGTACAAAATGACTGTGCAAACCAAGCACACATGATCGGAGAACTCTTGAGATGGTAAAACAGTTCAGTGCACCTTCCCACCTACTAGTTTCCCATTTATCTTTGCCCTTAATCGGATTCTGTAAAGCCAGAGCTGTCAATATAGGAAGACTAGATATATTCATGACAAGTAGATGGGAAGGTGCACTGTAATTCTCTGCCACACCAAGGGTACACCAAGCGCCTGTGCTTGGTTTGAACAGTCATTTTGTGCTGACAGATTCATTTTATACATTGAGAATGCAAAACTGGTGGATGAGGCTAGGACATTATATATTATATATATTGGGGACTAACAATGTAATTATTTTCTCCAGGTCAAACCGCATTGAATATAGCAATTGAGAGGCGACAAAGTGACCTGGTGAAGTGCCTAATCAAAAAAGGGGCAAATATCAATGTACGGGCACAAGGGCGATTCTTTAATCCAAAACGTAAACATGAAGGATTTTATTTTGGTAAGTTGTCGTAATTTAATGGAAAAATGTAAAAAATTTAAACAATAAGATTTTCTACAATATTTCTAGAGAACCAGTACTGTAATTCAATTGCTTTGGTTAATTCATTTCATGGCTGACTATTATTAACAAATTCTTCGAAAAAAGAAAGGGTGCATCATGATATATTACTGGATAACAATAGTTTCATCTACTATTCTTACACGGGGGCCATCATTTGTTTCTTTCCACCACTATATTGATCCATTAAGTTCCTATTGAGGAACAGGAGGATCTGATCTTTGTTTGCTCGTCATTTCTGTTTTTTATCTGAGGGAAGGAAGGCTGTTCCCCAATGTTTATTTGGCTATGGTGCTGTGCCTAAAAAAAAAAAAAAAGAGTTTCTCAGCTTATATCAGGAAAGCACCATAGACTTCACAGCAGCAATATGCTTGCACATGAATATTCTTAACATTTCATAATTAAAAGGGTATTCCCATCTCCAAGATCCTATCCAAATACGTAGCAGGTGTAATAATAATAATAATAATAATAATAATAATAATAGCAAATAGCTCCAATTAGAAATGTAGTATAGTTATTTTGATTAGCTATGTCGCTTACCCCAATGTGCGGGGCATTGCAGTAGCTTAGGTATCCATGGTTATGACCATATAGTACCAGTTAGATGTTAGTGGTCATAACCATGGATGCCTAAGCTACTTGAATACCCCATTCATGGAGTAAGCTACATAGTGAATCAGAAGATCTATACTACATTTCTAATTGAAGGTATTTGCTAATATTATTGTTATTATTATTATTATTACAAATACTACGTATTGGGATAGGGTCTTAGAGATGGGAATGAAGTCTGGTAACTCCGATCTCTATTGCGTTCTGCTTAGAAAAAGAGTCATCAGGAATTCTAAAGCTATTATTTAGTGAGTTCACAGCAGCTTTATGAGTTTCATTATTCTGTTTGAAAGTAGGAACAGAATAAGAAAGTTCATGCCAAGGATGGATCCCTTATATGAGCTCACTGACTTATAATGGGGTTGGTTAGACTTCACGGTTAGGTTTCATCATGGTATCCATCATTTTTCTGGAAAGAAAATGCTTTTTAAGGTATAAATAATGGAATCTATGATCAATAAAAATCGCAGAATCTCTGTTAGAAGAGAACCTGGAATAAGTGTGAACAGAGCCTTATCAAGATGGCTGTATGGTAGCAAGAACAAGCAAACATAACACTTATGTTGTAGCAATTTTTAATATCTTTCCTCTGTTCTTTAAGGTGAAACGCCACTAGCTCTTGCTGCATGCACTAACCAACCAGATGTGGTGCAGCTCCTCATGGAGAACAGTCGAACAAATGTAACTATCCAAGACTCTTTGGGTAACACTGTCCTTCATGCCTTGGTGACCGTTGCAGAGAATTCAGAAGCACAAAATGCCTTCATAATACGCATGTATGATACAATCCTGAGAACGTGTAAGAACAAGTCTTTGGAAAGTATTGAGAATAATGAAGGCCTCACTCCAATGCAACTGGCAGCTAAAACAGGAAAGACTGAGGTAAGACTTACCGTAAGTCTCTCAAGAAAAAAAAATCATGATAAAGTAAAACCTCTCCAAAATACCGATTCTTTGAGAAGCCACCCCTTTATCCAGACCAGTGGCAGATTTTCAGTGCCACCACATCTTATGTATACTGGTTTACTGGTCATATTGCATGAGAAGAAAACTCCTGTGTCTAGACGTTTTCTGTGAAAGATTTCCAGTATGTATCTTCAATGAGATGACCATCCCTATAAAAGACCTCTTTTCACTGCAATTTTGTATGGTCATCGTCTCACTGTATACACTCCATCAGCCTTTAGTTTCCTTTCTTAGATAAATCTTATGAGATGTTCGGTTACTTACATTTTTATGTTTTCTCTTAGATTCTTCATTACATACTCAGCCGAGAAATAAAGGAAAAAGAGAATCGGGTGCTCTCCAGAAAGTTTACAGATTGGGCTTATGGACCGGTTTCATCTTCCTTGTATGACCTGCAAGACATAGATACTTGTTCCCGGAACTCAATACTTGAAATTGTGGTTTACAATACTAGTATTGATGTAAGTAACGTGATTGTTAGGATCAGTCAGTAAGAATTATAGCAATACATCTGAGAAGTAATGTTAGAAACCTTAGTTTAAAGGATACGTACACCTTTGTACAATTTTTTTTTTATTAATTGTTGCCTAAATACAAAGTTAAGCTACTTTCTATATAGTTTTGATTATTTTTTCTATTACTTTGCTGCTGGAGAGCGTCTGTAAGTCATTTTCTAGCTGAAAGCTTTAGCAAAACTGTTACAAATCCGTCAGAGCTTCTACTACTCATAGCTCTTTCTGCTATTCCCCTCCCTTCTCTCAGTGTTAGAAATAGCCAAAGAGAGGGGAATGGAGTGGAGTTTCAAGAAAACATGTACAATCTCAGGGAAGGGAAAACAGTATATACACTGCTCAAAAAAATAAAGGGAACACTCAAATAACACATCCTAGATCTGAATGAATGAAATATTCTCATTGAATACTTTGTTCTGTACAAAGCTGAATGTGCTGACAACAAAATCACACAAAAATCATCGATGGAAATCAAATTTATTAACCAATGGAGGCCTGGATTTGGAGTCACCCCCAAAATTAAAGTGGAAAAACACACTACAGGCTGATCCAACTTTGATGTAATGTCCTTAAAACAAGTCAAAATGAGGCTCAGTATTGTGTGTGGCCTCCAGGTGCCTGTATGACCTCCCTGCAACACCTGGGCATGCTCCTGATGAGGTTGCGGATGGTCTCCTGTGGGATCTCCTCCCAGATCTGGACTAAAGCATCCGCCAACTCCTGGACAGTCTGTGGTGCAACGTGACGTTGGTGGATGGAGCGAGACATGATGTCCCAGATGTGCTCAATCGCTTCAGGTCTGGGGAACGGGCGGGCCAGTCCATAGCTTTAATGCCTTCATCTTGCAAGAACTGCTGACACACTCCAGCCACATGAGGTCTGGCATTGTCTTGCATTAGGAGGAACCCAGGGCCAACCGCACCAGCATATGGTCTCACAAGAGGTCTAAGGATCTCATCGCAGTACCGTACTTAATGGCAGTCAGGCTACTTCTGGCGAGCACATGGAGGGCTGTGCGGCCCTCCAAAGAAATGCCACCCCACACCATTACTGACCACTTCCAAACCGGTCATGCTGAAGGATGTTGCAGGCAGCAGATCGCTCTCCACGGCGTCTCCAGACTCTGTCACGTCTGTCACATGTGCTCAGTGTGAACCTGCTTTCATCTGTGAAGAACACAGGGTGCCAGTGGCGACTCTACCAATCCTGGTGTTCGGTGGCAAATGCCAAGCGTCCTGCACGGTATTGGGCTGTGAGCACAACCCCCATCTGTGGACATCGGGCTCTCATACCACCCTCATGGAGTCGGTTTCTAACAGTTTGTGCAGACACATGCACATTTGAGGCCTGCTGGAGGTCATTTTGCAGGGCTCTGGCAGTGCTCCTCCTGTTCCTCCTTGCACAAAGGTGGAGGTAGCGGTCTTGCTGCTGGGTTGTTGCCCTCCTACGGCCCCCTCCATGTCTCCTGGTGCACTGGCATGTCACCTGGTAGACCCTCCGGTCTCTGGACACTACGCTGACAGACACAGCAAACCTTCTTGCCACAGCTCGCATTGATGTGCCATCCTGGATGAGCTGCACTACCTGAGCAACTTCTGTGGATTGTAGAGTCCGTCTCATGCTACCACGAGTGTGAAAGCACAACCAACATTCAAAAGTGACCAAAACATCAGCCAGAAAGCATTGGTACTGAGATGTGGTCTGTGGTCCCCACCTGCAGAACCACTCCTTTATTGAGGGTGTCCTGATAATTGCCAATAATTTCCATCTATTGTCTATTCCATTTGCACAACAGCAGGTGAAATTGATTGTCAATCAGTGTTGCTTCCTAAGTGGACAGTTTGATTTCACAGAAGTTTGATTTACTTGGAGTTATATTCTGTTGTTTAAGTGTTCCCTTTATTTTTTTTGAGCAGTGTAGATAAGGTGGAAAACAGGTAAAAAGGGAATAAGTGCAAGATAGAAGCTTTGCTGATGTGTGAGCTAATTAAGTATATTATTGGGAAAGAAACTCTCATGAGACAAAAAAAACGAAAATTGGACCAGGCTGAAAATTGCATATCAAGTGGCCTGAAAATGAGTAAAGTAATATAGATTACTATAGACTTAAACTTAAGACTTTTTTATTAACTAAAGGTAACATGTAAAAATGATTTAGGGTGCATGTACACAACACTGCATGTTTGGTTTTCTGCACTGAACCACCTTTCAAAGAGACTTAATACGGCATATGATGAAGAATACCACAATTTTTCCTTTTAGATTCATGCAGAATCTGTCATATTAAACCGCTGTACGAAAGTAGAGACATTTGCAAATCCAAGACCTGTTTACTGAGGCCTAATATATTATAGTTTAAGATACATTATATTAGTTATTATTATTAAATACATATATTTACATGCTTTTATTTTCTTTTTAGAATCGCCATGAGCTGTTGGCTTTGGAGCCTCTTCATACTCTTCTTCAGATGAAATGGAAAAAGTTTGCCAGATACATGTTCTTTTTGTCTTTTCTTCTGTCATTCATGTACAACGTTGTCCTTACATTAGTCTGTTACTACCGGCCACGTGGAGAACAGGTATGCCTCTCCTATTTAAGTATATAATTAAATATGCAGCCTAAGTGGTGCCTCAATTGACTGTTTCATCAGGACAACCCCATGGTCATATTCCATATCATTGCATATGGACATCAGAGAGTGGATCCCTTTGTTCTAGAGCACTCAATTTACTTGAGTTCCAAGACACTGAAAAAAATAAGCAAAAACTCCTACTATTGAAGGCTGAGCACAACTATAAATTATTAAAGAACTGTACACATCATCCATGACAATAATATTCTACTCGATCTAGTTCACATTTCCACTGGTCTAAGCAGGGGTGGGACAAGCGGTAGCCGGAATAGACCTAGTCACCTTTAAAACCATTGAGATGCGGGTCACAATGTTATTAAAAAGAAGGAATGTTGTGCCTTTTAATTTTTTAACATATTAGTGTTTCTCTGTAGTAATAGAAATGGGTGAAATAAAATGCAGCAGGGTATAATTAAATCAAAAAGAAGAGAACCAAGAGTACCCAAGGCTATATTAAAATAATTATTTTTTATTGGAAATACATTTAAAAACATAGATTTTAGTTACATATATGATCACCAGTAGCAGTGGCTATGGGAACTGCTATGAACATATATATGCCCTAAAGTACTTGATATTAATAAGACCAGTAGATAGTCACTTATACAGTATATACTGAATATTCATGTTAAAATCAAAATATCAATGGTTGTAATTATATCCATAGCATGAATACCCTATATATATATATATATATATATATATATATATATATATTTGTGTATAAAATATATAGCTGCAGTCATGTCACATGCATCTAATGGCTATTTGCTAGTGCCATTCAATCGAAATAAGGGCATGCATTCAGATACATAGTTAAATTGAATATATCACAATTTTAAGTACTAATCAGATATCAATAATTATACTGTGTGTATGTTAAAGAAAACACATATTGCTATATAATGTAGTTAAAATATCCAAATTTACCTATACTGTAAATCACAAATTGCTGCCATGTACCATATATCAAATGTAGATCACTATCAGTATAAATGGTCAAATACCAACATTGATTACATAATTGACAGATTCACAGAGACACAGTAAATCTAGAAGTAATAAATATCCATACTCAGTTCCAGCAATACACCGGCCACTGACCCCAACGCGCGTTTCTCATGTGTAGTTTCCTCAGGAGACATTCCTGGCACCCCTCCTGATTAGTAGGCCCAAAATGACATAATTTGTGCACCACGCCCCAATGATGATTTTGCGACACACCTAAAACTCAGAAAAGGCGCCAGGGATGTAGGTAGGAGGCGTTTTGTAGGACTCTGAACTACTGGAATAGCCGCTGGACTAGGGTCACGCATATTTATTTGATCATCTCTAAAATATAATGAAAATCTGAAATAGATATAAATAGACATTACCCTTAAAGTGATGTCAAATAGTATTCAATAATGAAAAAGGTGCAATACACATTTACAGCTAATAATATATAAATAATGCAGTATCAAGAGAATGGAACACTGATTGTAAAACTGTGCAATAAAGTGTTACAAGAAGTGCATAGTCACGCCAGGGGAATTGATTCACTTAGAAAGTGACATGTGGGATTCAGGATCCCACACGTATCAGTTTAGGGTACTTTGGACTCTATACCTATTTCAGATATTCATTATATTTACATGGCTCTACTGATTGTCATGCAGGGAAATATGGGTTATATACCAGTGCCAAATTTTAGTCTAGGAAACACATTCTGGGACAATATGCATACTTTCACATGTTTTATTTGTTTTGTGTAGGTTCTAGTTTTTTTTTTTTTTTTTATAATATTCATATTATTAAAATTTTAGAAAACAGAACTGATTCATTTACAATGGGATTTTTTGGTCTTTGCATAATATTGTTAATTAGATAGATTATACCATTATTGTACACATAGAATGAACACTAACACGTCTCTTCCACAACCACAGGCTCAGTATCCACTAAGTCTGACATATGATCGAGGGTGGCTACAGCTAGTCGGACAAATGTTTATTATTGTTTGTGCTACATACCTAATGATCAAAGAGGTGAGTAATGACAGAGTTATTGCATTACTATGTGTTATTATGTAGATGAATCACATTTATGTATGTCATTTTATTGTACTTCCCAATTATGTGCATATTTCCTAGTTTGATGTGGCATAGACATATCCTCCTTATTCTATATGCTGAGCAATTAGATGGGTGTATAAACCAGAGTAAAAACCTGCTTCACATTTTGGCTTTAATTTTCAATATTTATTACTCATTATATATATTTTTTTCTGGTAGCAAACAACTGTGAAAATTTTATTGGAAATTATTCCTTAAAGGGGACCTGTCACGATTCATGCTACTCGCACCACCGGCTCCTGTGTTCCAAACATCAGAAAAAAAACAAGTTTAAAACCAACTGGGGGCTAGGTGACTAGTCCAGGAGGTCCGTCCTCACCAGCTTTTCCCCACCTGCTCAGCTACACTGACACATACAGTGAGACCTGATTGTGCAGCTCTTGGGCACACCTCTTGGACTAGTCACCTCATCCCCGGCTACAACCATGTTGTTCTCTGAAACACCACAACATTTACAATGCAGGAGCCGGTCTCTGATTCATGCTGCCTTTGGTTCAAGGAGCATGCATGAATCATGTGGCAGGTTAGCATTACTTTAGCAGGGTACTTTTAGGAATTGTCCAAAATTTGAAAAAATTTGAAGGAATAAATCTAACAGGACGAAATGCGATAAAATAAAAAACAACATCAGAAGAAATGCGATATAAATGTTTTAAAAAAATAACCATTGCTGTAACTTTACAGTCAAAGCTCTAGTGGTCCCTGCCAGCCTTTGTTAATTTTCTGCAATGTGTCCACCTGACCAGTGCAGTCAATCACTGGCCTTAGCTGTATAATGCCACACGTGCTCACCTCACTGCTGAGGCAACTAATTGGCTGCAGCAGTCATGTAGATGATTGGCACATCATCTTTTGTTTTCTTTGTTGTTTTTCATCTTGTTGCATTTCATTTCAATTGGAAACCAATTTACTACAATACATTGGTAAATTAACTACGGATGAGCAGAAAGATTAACTACCCTTGTCTGGCGTCCAGTTTGGTCCTGCACGACAGCCGTACCAGGGCAGTGTTCACTTCTGTGTTGGTAATTCTTTGCTCAGCATCTTGGGCGTCTGTGTCACTTACTAGATCCCACAACCTCACAACATGAAGAACTGGACGCCGGACCAAATTAGTTGAAATCTTTTTACTCATATCATGAATTAACACTAAATCACTACTCTGTTTTGTTCATAGGGTGTGGTCATTTTCTTAGTGAGGTCTTCAGATCTTCGTTCAGTTCTGTCCGACGCCTGGTTTCATGTTCTCTTGTAAGTAATAAAGCTAGACTTATGACTTAAAAATATCCTTTCTTGGATCAATTTGGCTTAAAACATAAGCAACTGTTTCAATTAACCATATCATCATATGCTGGGGCTTTAATTGATAACATTGTACCCTATGGATAGCCCCAAGGAGGCGTAAGGAGACTTATAGGCCATCAATGCTCCTCTGCGAATTTAAGTATGTAAATAGCTTCTTCAGAGAGTAAGAAAGAACAAGAATCCTAGTGCCATCTATTGGTGGTAGCAATCCTAAAAGTCAATATTGACTCTTTAAAGGGTCTTGTAACAAGACAAGACTTAAGATAAGAAGCCAAACCAGAAATTCCATTTGCAGATAGATGTTTCGGGGTTTTCCCCCTCATTAATGCAAAGCAGGAGAACAAGCTTGGCTTGGTAAGAGGCCTTGGCAGGAGGTCTAAGGGGTAAAGATTCTTCTTGTGGAGGGTGCCTCTGAAGATGCTACTTGAGTATCATATGGTGGAGAATAGTTGGGGGTACAGAAGTGGCAGTATCATCTGGTTCCTGTCTGAGAAGGCTTACTGACACTATCAGTATAAATGGCACATAGTGCATGGGGGGCATTGTTACGGGTTTCACATTGGAGCCCAGAAGCTTTAGGTTACACCTGTAAGCATTTTCAGGCTGATCCATGGAGTAATAGCTTTATTATGATGCTTAATTTATCTTGATCTACTATATATAGTGTTTTGCCAGTCATAATATATCTGTAAATGGCACCATACCAATATGTAGGCTTTAGTTTGCATTAGAAACAAATGACTATAATGTAGATCTTAACATAATCTTGCTTCATGATGTCTTTTTCCCCTTCTAGTTTCATCCAAGCGATCCTGGTTATAACATCAGTTTTTTGTTACCTTTTTGGTGTCAAAGAATATTTGGCTTTTCTTGTATTAGCCATGGCACTTGGATGGGCAAACATGTTGTATTACACAAGAGGATTTCAGTCCCTGGGAATCTACAGTGTTATGATCCAAAAGGTAAGTAGCAGATTGTCGCTTTATGAGGGTGATCAATACGGATATATCAACCACCTACAGCACGTAAAATAGTTACAGTATATCATTTTATGCTTTCTTATGCCACCAAATATATTCTCTTACTAATAATCCATGAAAATTTGTGGCAACTTGATATTTCTTGGCACACCTCATGCTGGGCCCTCAGGCAAAAGTAGTAAGACATTGAGCAACCTGTCTTCCTATGCATTTGACATGTCAAAAGATTTTAGAGTAATCCTTGTTTATATTGGTTGTTAATGTGGTTTTGCAAAATGAGGATACAATTCTGAACACTATTGCAAATGGAAAAAACGTAGTGCTACATCTCATTTATTATGGCCTTTTGTCATGGCCAACATTCCAATTTCCAATTTTTTTTAGATGCCTATAGTATGACCAGCTTTTCAGTGCTCAAAATTTGTAGTCCTGTACCAATAGCGTTATTATGCCACAGTTGATGACAATGGTTTTGTTATTTTGACATAATGGATAGGTTGTTATATTTTAATAGTATCCCTCATTTCTTCTAGGTCATCTTGAATGATGTTCTCAAGTTCCTCTTTGTGTACATTTTATTTCTTTTTGGATTTGGAGTGGGTACGTATCCTTTATTTAGCCTCAAGGTTTTCATCTAACTTTGGCTATGACTAGCAAAATATATAGATCTGGTTTATACTCATATTACTCTTAGTTAGAATGGACTGAGTGGTTTGGCAGTGCCTAAGTTACAAGATGTTGTATAGTCCTCACTCTACGGTCCTCCTTTCCACCTCATGAAGACAAAGGTCCAGACATGGATAGATAGATAGATAGATAGATAGATAGACAGACAGACAATCATCAAGATGCCTGGTTGCAATGGACTTTACTTAGTCCATTCCCCTTGGACATTTAGCTGTAGACATATCCAAAATAATCTCTTCAAAGCAGCTTTAAATCAAATGTCTCATCAGAAATTGACTTATTTGTAAAAATGATATCTTTATATTAAATACATTTTTAAAAAAATTGCAATAAATCTTGCAATTCTCACATTAACGCCTAGTAATAGACTCCCTACTTCCTGTTGGGCACATGGCCTTTAGCAGCAATAGACTGACTCAGACCCCATTTGTTTGTATAGTAGAGCATTAGCTGAACATGCTCTAATCTAAGCAAAGGTTATTGTGAAAGGAAGGGAGAGAAGGTGAGTTATGACCACCACCTTTTATGAATCGTGTATCCTCTGTATATAAAGGTTTATTGTTATCCTGTCTGTGATGATAATGAGACTGCTGCAAAGTCTTCTGTCCAGAACAGGAAGTGTGTGTCTCCAGTATAAGACCTAGAGATCTGTAGGAAAATCAGAAGGCTTTCAATGTCGATAATGATATGAAAGATCAAAAATTATAAAAAAACAAACAAAACAATACATTCAACATAAAAGCTTAATTTGTATGATAGGCCATTTACTGATGACAAATTCCCTTTAAGTGATATATAACTGTTGCCTGTTGAATCAATAATAAGTGACTACATTAATCTGAAATAAAATTTAAAGGGAATCTGTCAGCACAGAATGACTGGTCAAACTAAGTCTAGATATAGAGATAGATGGAAACCAAGCAGGTGGGAAGGTGTATTTAAATGATTGGCCGTGAAGCATCGGGCTTAGTTTGAACAGTCATTCTGTGCTGACAGTCCCTTTAAGGAAATATTTAATTAAGAACTTAGGAGTGATACAAAAGATAATAAACTTTTTTTTCTACTTGGAACAGCTCTTGCTTCTCTGATTGAAAACTGCGCTGCTGATGATGATGAATGCAGCGCCTACAAGAGCTTCAGCACGGCCATTGTGGAGCTTTTCAAGCTGACGATCGGGCTCGGAGATCTGGAGATGCAACATGACTCTAAATTCCCCGTCTTGTCCCTTCTTCTTCTCATTGCTTACGTTATACTTACATTTGTGCTTCTTCTAAACATGCTAATTGCTTTGATGGGAGAAACTGTGGAAAAGATTTCCAAAGAAAGTGAGCACATATGGAGAATACAGGTGAGTGTAGAGTTCTGCTGGATCGCTTTCTTCTAGCTTTTCACTAGTTAAGACTTTTTCAATGTTCACATATGTACACATCAGCTCCACATGGGATACAAAACCCTGAGACTTTGGCTGTGAAGTATCACTCAGCAGAAAACTATGGGAAGCTGGATTTTTAAACAGAATCAATCACCAGGTTTTTGCTTCTTCATCTGAAAGCAGCATAATGTAGAGATAATTTCAGTGATGTGTCACTTACTGGGCTACTTGCGATTGTTTTGATAAACCAGTGCTTTATCATCTGCAACTTTGCTAGTCCTCACAATGATGAGCTCTGGCCATCTCTGCCTCACTTCACTGAATGGCAGCATTCTGCCTATGCACAGTGTAAACATGGAGAATTTGTGGATTTTTTCCGCGCTGCCGATTATTAAACACGTCAGTTGCCAAGAATTTATTAAACATGCGGTTTTTATTCAACGCGTTTCGAAGTGACATACACTTCTTCCTCAGGAAACAACCACAGATATTTCCTGAGGAAGAAGTGTACGCCACTTTGAAACGCATTGAATAAAACCCGCATGTTTATTAAATTCTTGGCAACTGACGTGTTTAATAATCGGCAGCGCGGAAAAAATCCACAAATTCTCCATATTTTCATTTCATTGGTTTGACAACCCGTGGATCCGCAGCAGTTGAACAATGTCTCAAAACACATAAATCTATGGCTCAGATTATCATAATCTGATAATTATTTTAATTGTTTGTCAGATAAGACCCTATTTGAGCTATTTTCTCCCCAGTTTTTTAGCTCTATGAACAGTGTAGGCAGAAAGCTGTTAAATGATGGCAAGGACAGTGTTAGACACTGATCATCTACGAGAAGACTAGCAGAGCTGCAGAAGATAAAATCATGATTTTATCAAAACTAAAGCAAGAAGTCCAGCAATTGAAACAGCACTGGAATCAGGATCTCTAGGATCCCAATTGCCTTTACATTAGTTCTCATTTGGTTTATGATTTTTACTAGTAGTATAATATCTACAAAATAAGATTGTGGGAAAAGATAAAGTTGCTAATGGCATGCAACATTTTCCTTAACTGTCATAATAATAGAAAAACAAATATGAAAATGTGAAAAACTATCAGCATTCTAAATTAGGGGCCCAGGGCCCATATCATCTCCCTTCCTAAGCTCTCATGACAACCCTATCCTGTGCTTTAATCATGTTTACCATAGGGATGACCTTGCTTTATAGTAGAGATGTGTGAACCCTACTCCACATCATACAACTCAGTACATCAATGTTCAAATTAGTGAAGAACATACCGGTAGATATGAAGGGGCCCCATAGAGATTAGGAAGAGGCTCCTTTCTGATGGCGATTAACACTACCACAACCTTAGACACCTGGCATAGGAGAACTTTGTGCTTTTTTACCACTCTCTCCTTTCCATAATCTCGGGTTTGTAGGACCTGCAGAGAAGGGATCGTTACACAATGCCCACCACCCACAGGAAATGCAATCAATCTGGTCTGGTCTTCTTTTTTCTAGGAGCTACATAGCAATGGTCTGCTTCTATTCTAGTAACCCCCTTGGTTTATATAACTGGGAATAAAACAATAATTTGCCTTTTGATTCTGTACTCGCAGAGAGCTCGGACAATTCTGGAGTTTGAGAAGAGTTTACCAACGTGGTTAAAGGTTAAATTTCAGCTCGGAGAATCATGCACCGTCTCCAAAAATGACAACAGAGCGTGTCTAAGGTGAGTGTTAATGGATGACTTAATTCCTTTGGACAGGATGTTTGCGCTTCTCTGGGGGGCTTGCCATGTATGTGATCAGCTAACCTCTTGTTACTATATGGAAAATGCACTTATTGCAGAGGAAATTATTATAGAACAAAAAAATTTAAAAAGACAAAATTGAGGCATGAAGTGATTCTGTTGTTACTGTATGTGACGTACACTCCACTCACTATTTATAAATTATTAATATCTTGTTGCTTCCTCAACAGGATAAATGAGGTGAAATGGACAGAATGGCATAATCATGTCACCTGCATAAATGAAGAACCCGGATCTGAAATGTATTCTGGTATGTACATGAGATTTTTATAAAGAGAAATATGTTTGGGTCAAGCAAAACATGAAGAGGCGGGAGGGGGTATGCTACAGCAGGTGCCAAGGTAGCAGTCGCTCTTTTGGACACCATTCGCTCAGAAAGTCCCTAGGCACCTCTGCCACATAAGAAGACAACAGTATTATAAATTTCACATGGTAAGTTGGAAAGCTGGATACCAATTTAGCATTGAGGCTCAAAAACTTCAAGTTTCACCTCTGAATGAAGTGAACTCCTTTTCTGCGGCAGATGTAGTCAAGGAGTTAATTACATTCAGAGGCGAAACTTGAAGTTTTTGAGCCCCAGTGCTAAATTGCTGTGCCCCGCACATATGGACAGGGCCAGGTTTCCCTAAAAGTTGAGCAATCTGGAAAGGAAAAAAACAATACAGCCTAATAAAAAAAAGTTAATGAACTCAATTACAGCTATAACATTCTGTAGAGTCTGGTATTCTGTAAAAGTTATATCCACGACTTTCTTAAAAACAAAAAAATGTGCTTAAGCATTAACAGGCAGGTAGTTGCTACTTCCCCGGGACAGAACAGTCACAGTCTGAACCTGACAGGAATTCCTCTGCCTCTGCTAATGCCCCTGTTTATGGAGCGGGACTTTCCGACGTCATCCTGATTGACAGCCGGATTCCCACTGCCTAACTGGGGGACATCAGAAGTCCTGCCCCGTTAACAGAGCAGGGCGGAAAAGAAACCTCCGCTCTGTTGATGTGCCGTCAGCAGAGGCAGCGAAATCGCTGGCAGGAGCGGTCTGTGCCGGGGAAGAATGGCGCCGGGCATAACAGGCAGGTAGGTAGCATATTTTTTGTTTTTCAGAAAGTCTCTTTAACGCTATGATTTCCATAGCAGCCAGCTTAGAGGCAATAGTGAAAAGTGCTCAGGCGGTTATACAGCCAGCCGCCGAGAGTAACAGCTGTGATCATAGCTAGCTCAGATCGCAAAAGTTTAACCTCTTAGAGGTCACTGTCTATTTGGCACATGAATGCAAGTATTAAATTGCATCGTGACAACCAATCAAACCGGAAAGCAGAGTCCAATCCTAATAGTGTGTACATTGCACACTGTTAGCATTCAGCAAGCTGCACTCTTAGCCAAAAGTTTGCCCAAAGGTGGAAAATCCCTTTATGATTTCTATTTTTTCTAAGTAATAAAATAAAAAAACTATCCTATATAGTTTGGTAGCACCATAACCATACTGACGAGTACTTCACTGGATTAAGACTTATTTTTATTATATATACACTACATAGAATTATAAAAAAGTACATAAGAAACAATACAAGTATCATGATGTGTTTCTCTTCTTCAAGGGACAAGCTATGCCAACTTGTTAACGGATGATGAAGCGGATACTTATGAAAGAGACCGACCTGTTACCATCGATGTTAGAGATACCGCGGAGGAATCCCTGGAAACCACAGTTTAAAATGTGGAAATAACCCAGAAGACTCTGTCCATCTCTGACTTCCTAGAACTGTTCTGCCACAAAGAACTCTGAAGCTTCATAGCATTGTGAAGTAAAACACAAACTACCTCTGCCCTGTGGAGTGCCTGGCAACTTAAAAAATGTGAAAAGTTTTTAACAAAAAAATGTAATTTCCCCAAAATGTTGTTAAAGGGAAAGGAAGATTATACATCTTCCGTTGTAACTTTATTTTTTCATTACACTACATTTCTTTTAAAGTTTTTTTGCACTAAATGTAATTGCTTAATCGTAAGGAGTCCTCGGTATACAATGAGCACGTTCCATAACTTATTGATCCATGAGTCAAGTTTTCCATTTACACAGGTTCAGTCACTACTCGTAGACAAATAGGGAAGATAATACATATATTTAAAAAAGCTATTGATTTTGGATAATATTTACATGGTAATAAGATTAAACAAATTTAAGTAAAATCCATGAAGATTTTCTGAGAAAATAGTGAATGCTTTATATAAAATAATTGAAAATAGATTTTTTTGGACCCAATAATTTTTTTTCAAATAGCTGCTAATGGTCTAAAATAACAAAGAGGAGTTAGTACGCACCTTTCCAAATTCCCTGCCGCTCACAAAACGTTGCAAATTCTCTGCCGCTTCCTCCTCTGTGAACTGGGCTCTAGTGATGATTTGACATGGGACTAGTGCAGCCAATCACTAGCTGTATGTGGTGTTGGGTCAAGATCACGGAGGTCATTGATTGGTGTCAGCTCCGGAGCCGGAAGGTCAGGGACCGGTGAGTGAGCAGGGAAGCTTTGCCACAAGGGCTGGGAATTGATAAGATTTTTTAAAATTTTGTTTTTACGAACAGCTAATAATTGTATGAACTAAGTTTTATATGTTTAGACAACCACTTTCAAAATGAACCGGTCAACAATTTTGACATTTTAATAAAACGTGCATCCCCCATAAATTAATAATGCTGGAGCATCTTTGGACAGACTTCTGCATTATACAATTCCTTGACTATTCTTCTTACAAAATGTACAATAAATTAACATCTGGGCTTTACCATGCCGATAGGGTATGCTCCTACATAATCTGATACTGTCCCATCAAACAGTCAAAGCTAAATTATTTTTGTTTACTTCTTACTATACATTTTTCATTTAAGTTAGGAGTATTATTGAAACTATAATGTAAATCTTGATTGATAAGAAATTGTTTTGCCAATAATAGATATAACAGTACCATAAGAGTATAAACATTTCTGTGTGAAGAGTAAAAGTTGATGCCTTCTTAGGATGAGATTCACAGGTTTGTAACCCTTGTGCTAGTTAAATCTAAAACTACATAGGTGATTATTTCTCATTAGGCGGAATTAAGAATTCTGTGAATTATTGTCTTAATATGGATCATGACAACGGACGATCCGCAGGTCTCCTGACCCAAACTCAACCGCTTCCAAGGCATATACAAAACTGTTGAGGTCGCGTAAGGAGAGATGCTGCCATTCTGGACCTTACAGTTTGCATTCAGACTGTGTTCTGTGGACATCTGAATTCAGACTTATTTCTCACCATAAATCCCATAAAGAGTCTGACTAATCTAGCAAAATTCCAGATGATCCTCCAGTAGGCCCAGGATCTAATAATGGGCCCCAACGTTCACAGAAGACAGTACCACTTGTTGTTAGGGTCTATTTTCTATAGGTTCACTAATTAAAAACCTATCAGACATGATTGATGATATGGTCTGTGTGTACAATTACAAAGACTACAATATAACTAAATGTAGATGTGCACATATTCTGTATAAATGGAGGGTGGATCCTTGATTTCCTTCATTGAACCCCAGTCCAATACTGATTTTATATGAAGAGGACATACTGCAACATGTAGTTCAGCAGAAGAGCCACCATCTTCAGGCCAAATGCCGCCAAAGAGTAAAAACCTCCAATACTAGCCTGTGAAAATCTCTGACCTAAAGGCCTGTATTTCTCATGCATCTGATAAGCACATATATTTATTTCATTTTATTTTGCACTTTTACTATATGAAACTTGAAGGTGATTAATTCTTTGCCGCATTTTAATAAAAAGGTTTTTTTATATAATACATAGTCATTTTTTGTCAGAATTATTACCCATACTAAAAGCAAAATGCTTGGAACAAGAGTTTTGTAATCTCAGGGATGTGCAAAATTTATTCCTGAACAGATGTGGTTTCTCAAGTTAGCTTTATCTGATTTTTACCTTGTGTTTATATATTTTTTATATTAATTAATATTATTTATATCAGAATATTTGTAGAAGTTTGTATTTTAAGTGTACATGTTTTTGATATATTTATTATAATTTTATGCTTTTTCACTGATTTAATTTTACGTTATATTTCATAATTGAATCCTACCTCTAATGTCTGAATTATGGCTTTTGGGAGATAAAATATTAACTGCAAGTCAATAACTGCACTCATTTCTCGATCAAATATATTTATTAAAAATATATATTATTGTAAGGCATTGTGAAAAACTACAATAATAATAAAAAAAAAAAACAATAAAGATATATATTTTATATGAAACCAATACTTGATCTTGTGTTTTATTGCTCTTTATGGGATGATATGGCTAGAAAGATGCCAACAAAAACTCCTGCAATGTGACATATTAGTTATTCAGGCAAAGCTTCAAGGGGAGAAACTCTAAGGGCGCAGTCAGACAGCCGTATAAATCGAAGTGAGATAGGAACGCAGTGCATGGACTGGCCAGCGGCTCTCCCTGCCCGAGCGTGATAGCTGCATAGAAATACATGAAGGTGTCACGCTAGGGTCGGGAGAGCTATCGGCCAGTCCGTGTCTCAATCTTGGAGTTATTCGGCTGTCTGACTATACCATAAAGCCAAGTTCAGGCAGCTTTGTGAGTTTATCCGAATAGGTTAAATCCATGAATTGGATAATACAGTGGGTACGGAAAGTATTCAGACCCCTTTAAATTTTTCACTCTTTGTTTCATTGCAGCCATTTGGTAAATTCTAAAAAGTTCATTTTTTTCTCATTAATATACACTCTGCACCCCATCTTGACTGAAAAAAAAACAGAAATGTAGACATTTTTGCAAATTTATTAAAAAAGAAAAACTGAAACATCACATGGTCATAAGTATTCAGACCCTTTGCTCAGTATTGAGTAGAAGCCCCCTTTTGAGCTGGTACAGCCACGAGTCTTCTTGAGAATGATGCAACAAGTTTTACACACCTGGATTTGAGGATCCTCTGCCATTCTTCCTTGCAGATCCTCTCCAGTTCCGTCAGGTTGGATGGTGAACATTGGTGGACAGCCATTTTCAGGTCTCTCTACAAATGCTCAATTGGGTTTAGGTCAGGGCTCTGGCTGGGCCGTCAAGAATGGTCACAGAGTTGTTCTGAAGCCACTCCTTTGTTATTTTAGCTGTGTGCTTAGGGTCATTGTCTTGTTGGAAGGTGAACCTTCGGCCAAGTCTGAGGTCCAGAGCACTCTGGAAGAGGTTTTCATCCAGGATCTCTCTGTACTTGACCACATTCATGTTTCCTTCCATTGCAACCAGTTGTCCTGTCCCTGCAGCTGAAAAACACCCCCATAGCATGATGCTGCAACCACCATGTTTCACTGTTGGGATTGTATTGGGCAGGTGATAAGTAGTGCCTGGTTTTCTCCACACATACCACTTAGAACTTTTTGGTGATAATTCTATCTTTGTCTCATCAGACCAGAGAACATTATTTCTCATAGTCTGGGAGTCCTTCATGTGCTTTTCTGCAAACTCTATGCGGGCTTTCATGTCTTGCACTGAGGAGAGGCTTCTGTCGGGCCTCTCTGCCATAAAGGCCCGACTGGTGGAGGGCTGCAGTGACTTTGTGGAAATTTCTCCCATCTCCCTACTGCATCTCGGGGGCTCAGCCACAGTGATCTTGGGGTTCTTCCTTACCTCTCTCACCAAGGCTCTTCTCCCACGATTGCTCATTTTGGCTGGACGGCCAGGTCTAGGAAGACTTCTGGTGGTCCCAAACTTCTTCCATTTAAGGATTATGGAGGCCACTGTGCTCTTAGGAACCTTGAGTAATGCAGAAATTCTTTTGTAACCTTGGCCAGATCTGTGCCTTGCCACAATTCTGTCTCTAAGCTCCTTGCGCAGTTCCTTTGAGCTCATGATTCTCATTTGGTCTGATATGCACTGTGAGATCTTATAAAGACAGGTGTGTGCCTTTCCAAATCAAGTCCGATCAGTTTAATTAAACACAGCTGGACTCCAATGAAGGAGTAGAACCATCTCAAGGAGGATCACAAGGAAATGGACAGCATGTGACTTAAATATGAGTGTCTGAGCAAAGGGTCTGAATACTTATGACCATGTGATATTTCAGTTTTTCTTTTTTAATAAATTTGCAAAAATGTCTACATTTCTGTTTTTTTTCAGATAAGATGGGGTGCAGAGTGTACTTTAATGAGAAAAAAAATGAACTTTTTAGAATTTACCAAATGGCTACAATGAAACAAAGAGTGAAAAATTTAAAGGGGTCTGAATACTTTCTGTACCCACTGTAGTAGTTCATGCTGTAATTTTTCAACACGAACCTGAGGTCTGTGTGAAAAACAGCCTCCCGTGTACATAACATAGGCTAACATTGGGTCAGTTTTCTACATGGCCAGCACACAGAGTGAAAATACATAAACCTGAATGCACCCTTAGTTCTAGTTCAGACAAGCGTATTAAACGTCCGTGTGCTATCCGTATGCAAAGCAAGTAGCTTATGGACAGAACACTGATCAATGCAAATCAATGTGGTGGTTCACGTGATTGTGTGTAAAAAAAAAAAAAAAAAAAAAAAAAAAAAACTTTGACCAATGGTCCTCGTGAAAAAACTAAAAAGCGCAGAATGCTCTAATTGTATTTGTATTCTGGAACAACCTCGCCTATTATAAATCAATGGGTGCATAAAAAAACGGATCAAGTACAGGTTGCCACCTGTGTGTACTGTATGTCATGAGCTTTTCATGACTAAATTACAATTATGAAGCTAGCAAACTGTATTTGACCTTTTATTATTTTTCATTGAATTATTTGAAATTGGTCATGTTAAAATGGACATACAAATTGCATACGGTGGTAAAAAATAAAAACGGATGACATGCGGCTGAAGAATGTCTTGACGTAAAACAGACAATTTTGCATATGTTCCTGTGAACACAAGCTTAGGCCATAGTCACACATCTGTGATACATGTCAATGGGCTTTTCGGGGTTTTTTCCCAAGGTAACACACATACTCTAGAGAGTTTCAGTGATCTATACACACATCCATGTAAAAAAAAGTAACAGCATGTCCAAGCCATGAGATGCAGAGCATGTCCTATCCTTATCCGTTTTTTGTAGATCACACTCGGAAAATCATGTCTATAACAATCTGTAAGAAACTGATGAAAATGAGGAGAGAAAAAAAAAAACAAAACAAAAAAAAAAAAAACCACGGACAATCTCCTTTCTTCAGTGTTGAAAAATCCGGAGGTAAAATGAATGACGCATTGGAGAAAATGATCAGTTTTTGGTGAATGTAAAAATGGAAACGGATGTGTCAATGTTGACCATGACAGCACTGCACATGGAGGTCCTATTGCTCCATAGTATGGGGTTACTGAGACTCCATGTGGCTCCATACAGGATCTAAACACACATGGCTGGTGTCTACAAGAAACCTTACTAAAAGTGGAGAGGGAAATGTTTTCGTCTCTGTCCTTTTATAAGATCCATGACATTTTCTTACTTTATATTACAAAAGTGAGAGATCATGCATCTAATAAGGAGGGAACGGCATGGGCACTACCAATGGTCTACGGTCACTAGATATAGTCAGGTTTGCCTTGGTGGATACAGATTAGCTTGTGTTTTTCTGATGTTCTGCAAAATACAACCACAACCCAAAGAAAATAAAACTAGAAGTTCATGGCCAATAACACTGTAATTGTCCGAGTCCATTACAAATTCTACTACTATCTCTAATGTTAACAAATAGTTTGTGGTCCAAAACTTCACATTCATGGTCCTGTGAAAAAAAAAAGCCCTTACAGTTATGCTCAGTAACAAAGATAAAACATTAGGTTGTTACATAGAGTTACATTGGATAGATGGTGCACTAAGCATCACTATCTCAGTTTTGGCAAAAGCCTGATTTTTCTCATAGTACGCCGCTTCATTCACAAACGTTGGATAAACCGTATTTTCTCCATCATAACAGGTAACTTTTCCATCCAGTGAAATAAACATTGGGTCTCCAGGATTCAGAGGTTTCCAGTCCTGATCCTGTCATAAAAAAGTAAAGTATTGAAAGAGGATTACCTATTATAGTAAGTAATGGAGTACTGCTAATGTACAACATCCCTTACTGGTCAGCGAATGCCTGAGAGCAGGATCTTTGTTGATCTTTAACCAGCCCTGATCCTTCATTACAAATGTTACTGGCAGAGCAAGACCCCTGGCTTCCCCATTGGATAGGAAGCATCACATCCCCATATATACACTTATGCTACAAACCAAGGAATGCCCCTAAAACTCCTCTTTTGGGTGAAGAATTAACATGTTCTGGTCCTTTCATGGGCCTGTTTCCAGGACAGTACCTTAAAAATTGAGAGTTTTGGCAAGAATGCATGGTTCACTGTGAAAGGTATAAACTGAAGGCACCTCACCAGCAGGGGCAGGGTTGCCAACCATCCAGAAATTCCAGGACAGTCCGTAAAAGAAGGGCACTTTTTTGCCCTGTGCGTAAAAATTTTTGTTTTGAAGCTGAAGAAATTTATACAGAATATTTAGACGATAATTATGTTTATAGCGCCAACATATTCCGCAGCCCTTTATATTTTAGAGGGGACTTGTACAGACAATAAAGACATTATAGAATAAACCATAACTCAGATACCAAAAAGGAGTGAGGACCCTGCTCGCAAGCTTACAATCTATGAGGAAATAGGGCAGACACGAAAGGTGAATGGTAAAATGTGCTTATATTGTATGGTCCAGCTATAATATACTAATTAGGATATGCACATAACGCTGCATGAACCGGTCACCAACCAGTATGTGAACAAGTACAGACACAGAGGGCTATTAAGTGCATCGAGGGTGTGTGAACAGATGCTACGAGGGTCCTGATTTTGAATGCGCAAAACAAGGATAGTTAGATAAGTGAGGTGAGGCAATAGGCCAATCTAAAGAAATGTGTTTTTAGGGCACGTTTTAAACTGTGCGTATTGGGAATTAATTGAATTGTCCTGGGTAGTGCATTTCAAAGAATTGCCGCAGCACGCGAGAGGTCTTGGAGACAGGAGTGAGAGGTTCGGATTATAGAGTATTTTAGTTTTAAGTCATTAGCAGAATGGAGGGCATGGGTAGGGTGGTAGACCGAGGCAAAGGAGGAGATGTAGGTTGATGCTGAACCTTGGAGCGCTTTGTGGGTGAGAGTGATAAGTTTATATTGAACTCTGTATCGGATGGGCAACCAATACAATGACTGGCACAGGGTAGAGGCATCTGTGTAATGGGTGGAAAGGAATATGGTCCTGGCTGCTGCATTCAGGAAGGATTGGAGAGGGGAGCATTTGGTAAGAGGGAGACCGATTAGTAAAAAGTTGTAATAGTCCAGACGAGAATGAATAAGAGCTACAGTAAGAGTTTTTGTCGAGTCATAGGCAAGACAAGGTCGAATTCTAGACATGTTTTTGAGGTGTAGGTGACATGAGCGGGCGAGTGATCAGATGTGGGGAGTGAAGGACAGGTCTGAATCAAATAGGACACCAAGACAGTGGGCATGATGCTGGGGAGTAATGGTAGAAACAGACACAGAAATCACAATATCAGGCATAGGTAGGTTAGTGGAGGGAAGAAACATGAGGAGTTCAGTTGGTTTATCAAAATTTTATAATTTACAATGAATGCAGCTGATATCTTTATATCAGAATTATGGGCTGTAGACATGGATCACTAATAATAATGATTTATTTTGGTTTTCCAATGTGTCCTTAAAATTTTTTGGCAGTCTGTAATTTTTTGATAAGCTGTCCATAAAAAATAAAGTCAAGTTGGCAACCCAGAGCAGGAGTCCCAGATTTGTCATCACATTATACGATGGGAATACCTTTAATTATTATTATATTGAAAGTCCAAAAGTGAAAGAGCCCCTAGGAAAATGCCCTTTTCCATGCCTAGCCAGATCCAAGAAGCTTAATCCTTTACTTATACACTTCATCAGGTCAAGGTTATGGGCATCCATAGTGGCAGCCCGTGTAGCTAAGGCTCATAGAAAGGAGGTGGCCAAGTTATATTGCTCTTGTCTGCATTTTCATTTTCTTTTGGCTCCTATTATTGGGTCAGAGTCACTCATCAGGGTACAGAATATTATGCTTTAGGTCATAGACCGCCATGGTGTATGGTGAACGTTCCATAAAGGGAAACTATAGCTTTAATACCCAGCAAGTACTACAATAACATTTTAAAGACCAATACAGGTATATAAGGAATAAAGTGAAAAATAAAGTGTATGACATGGCATACCTGGAGGCTTGGATGAATAATTGCACTAAGGTCACCAGTGTTGTTTCTAGGATAATCTATATTTTCCAGTACACTGTATACTTCAATACTACACGATGGAAATGCTGTACCTGCAATGTGATTACAAAGAACGAAATCATAAGGCTAAAAAAAACAAATGAATGTATGAAAACTACTTTTATAGCACCAGTAAAATATCAGTACAATAGAAGCTACATAATTGCCATTTTAGCCTACTTCACCTAATAGCACATTCAAAAATAATTGGGAAATGCTGCAGTTTTCTCGTGAGCGCACCCAACCCAATACCATGGGCACGAGCCCCATTAGTCCTCCTGTAACTAAGCTTTGTCTGTGACATCTGCTCTGATGTACATCAGCTCACAATCTCAAAATGCAGGGACCCCAATTGTAAGAATAGCTCCAGTTGTAGATAATTTGGTTTCCTATGAAGTGATTATCAATTATTACTTGCTGAATATAAACATTCAGTATCTTTACCTTCATTAAAATGCTGCATGAAGTCAAGCGCATACTTTACTACCTTCCTCATTTTATGCAGAATATCTGCTCGAATAACACCTTGAGGTTGAGGTCCTACTTCTATGCCTGTAAAAAAAGAAATCTAAATGAATATTATCCAAGAGTTTACCATAAGACCTATTTATGTGTTTAAATATTTCTAAAAAATTATTTTTTATACATATATACAGCTCTGCCAAAAATTAAGAGACCACTGCACAGTTTTCTAAAAATCCCCATCTCTACATGTCTGACAGCCATTCCATTCCAGTGTCAGTTGAATTCCAACCACAGTCCACCTCATTCTACTTAATGTGCTTCTGATTAGGCGATCACCTGAA
This sequence comes from Phyllobates terribilis, assembly GCF_046119375.1. Taxonomy (NCBI): domain Eukaryota; kingdom Metazoa; phylum Chordata; class Amphibia; order Anura; family Dendrobatidae; genus Phyllobates; species Phyllobates terribilis. Next base: position 865,293,948 of record NW_027362762.1, read on the forward strand.
CCAAATCTTATGTAACGAGGGAAAGGATAAAAAACACTGCTGTGGTCTTCACAATCCTCTTGCAATAGGACAAACTGGATGGCAAAACAAGTGCTAGGAATAGCCCAAAAGTAATTTGAATGAAAAAATAACTTTTAACCATGAGAAGAAGTTGAAAAGAAAAGTCTTGAGTGAGGAAAAGAAGGGCTCAATTCTGGCTTTACTAGCAGAGGGATACAGTGAGCGTCATGTTGCCTCCATCCTTAAAATTTCAAAGACGGCAGTCCATTACAACGGGGTCAAGCAGCAGGCATTGGGGACAACAAAGCTACAGACCGGCAGAGGGCGAAAGCGACTCTCCACTGACCAGGATGACCATCATCTTATTCGAATGTCACTCAGCAACCGCAGGATGACATCAAGTGACCTACAAAAGGAATGGCAAATGGCAGCTGGGATGAAGTGCACGGCAAGAACAGTTCGTAACAGGCTCCTAGAGGCCTCAAGTCATGTAAAGCTAGAAAGAAGCCTTTCATCAATGAGAAGCACAGGAGAGCCAGGCTGAAGTTTGCCAAATCCATAAGGATTGGACCATAGAGGACTGGAGTAAGGTAATCTTCTCTGATGAGTCTAATTTTCAGCTTTGCCCAAAACCTGGTCGTCTAATGGTTAGACGGAGACCTGGAGAGGCATACAAGCCACAGTGTCTTGCACCCACTGAAATTTGGTGGAGGATCGGTGATGATCTGGGGATGCTTCAGCAAGATTGGAATTGGGCAGGTTAATCTTTGCGAAGGATGTATGAATCAAGCCGCATACAAGGTTATCCTTGAAAAACACTGGCTTCCTGCTGCTCAGGCAATGTTCCCCAACTCTGAGGACTGGTTTTTCCAGCAAAACAATGCCCCATGACACACAGCTAGGTCAATCAATGTGTGGATGAAGGAGCACCACATCAAGACCCTGTCATGGCCAGCCCAACCTCCAGACCTGAACCCCATTGAAAACCTCTGGAATGTAATCAAGAGGAAGATGGATAGTCACAAGCCATCAAACAAAGAAGAATTGCTTACATTTTTGTGCCAGGCGCGGCATAAGGTCGCCCAAAAGCAGTGTGAAAGACTGGTGGAAAGCTGGGATTAAAAATCATGGTTAAAATATGAGTATTGTTGTTTCTACATGAATAAGAACTTGTTTTCTTTGCATTATTTGAGGTCTGAAAGCACGGTTTCTTTTTTATTATTTTGACGATTTCTCATTTGCTGCAAATAAATACAAAATTTTTAGCTTTGAATTTCGGACACATGTCAGTAGTTTATAGAATAAAACAACAATTAGGTATATTTTTTTAATAAAATGTATACCTATAAAGAGAAAAATCAGAGAAAATGAAAATTTTGCAGTGGTCTCTTTATATACAGCTCTGGCAAAAATTTACACACATACATATACACTGTATATATATATTTTTGTGCATTTTCACTGATCACTACGATATATTTGAAACAAAAACCAAAATATCACCTGGAAACAAAACTTTTTTATATGGATGCAAAGTTTTTGTTACATATTATGGACATATTCTGCTGAAATAGTCAGCATGGTTAACCCCTTTACAACCCATGATGTCTTAGTACGCACATTTGCTGCGCTGAGCCCTCACTGAACCGAGCACATGTCAGCTGATTCTTACAGCTGACATGTGCCCGCAACAGCCACGGGTGGAATCGCGATCTACCCGCGGCTGTTAACATGTTAAATGCCGCTGTCAATCTCCGACAGCGGCATTTAACGCGCGCTTCCGGGTTGCGCGTCATAAGCCCCGCCCATCGGCGACCCCGTCACGTGATCGTGGGTCACCGATGGGTGGGCATGACAACCCAGAGTCTGCAGCAGACGCCTGTGGTTGTCATGATCTGGTCGCTATGAGCACCACCTAGTGGTCGGCGCTCATAGCACAGGACCATTTCTGCTGCATGCAGGGGATCTGCTGGTCCCCTGTATGTAGCAGAGCCGATCAGACAACTGCTGCTTCTAGTCTCCTATGGAGACTTTTGAAGCATGCAGTAAGTGAAAAAAAAAAAGTTTTTAAAAATATAAAAAAATTAATAAAATGTAAAAGTTTAAATCACCCCCCTTTCACCCCATTCAAAATAATATATATATATATATATATATATAAAAAAAAAACCTACATAGACATATTTGGTATCGCCACGTTCAGAATCGCCTCATCTATCAATATAAAAAAAGAATTAATCCGATCGGTAAACGGTGTAACGAGAAAAAAATTCTAAACGCCAGAATTACATTTTTTGGTCGCCGCAAAATTGCAATAAAATGCAATAACGGGCGATCAAAACATCGGATCTACCCCAAAATGTTATCAATAAAAACATCAGCCCGGCACGCAAAAAATAAGCCCTCACCCAGCCCCAGATCACGAAAAATGGAGATGCTACAGGTCTTGGAAAATGGCGCATTTTTTTTTTACCAAATTTTGGAATTTTTTTTCACCACTTAAATATAAAAGAACCTATACATGTTTGGTGTCTACAAACTCGTAATGACCTGGAGAATAAGATTGGCAGGACAGTTTTAGCATTCAGTGAACGTGGTAAAAAAAATAAATAAAAAACAACTGTGGTATTGCACTTTTTTTTGCAATTTTACCGCACTTGGAATTTTTTTCCCCGTTTTCCCGTACACGATATGGTAAAAGTAGTAATGGCGTTGAAAAGTACAACTCGTTCCGCAAAAAATAAGCCCTCACACGGCCATATTGACCAAAAAATAAAAACGCTATGGCTCTGGGAACAAGGGGAGCAAAAAACGAAAAAGCAAAAACGACAAAACCCAAGGTTGCGAAAGGGTTAATATTCCCTTTTTAGAAAGTCTACAGCAAGATCCTGGGAAAAAAAATATATTTGTAGAGGTGTCCAAGGAAAATTTAATGATAACCACTCATGTTTCAACGTGCCCCTGAGTTGTTGGGGAAGAGTTATCTATTGTGTAAAGTCCTCTGACTGATTAAAAGAGAAAAAAAAATAAAAAATTACCCGCAGAGCCAGCTCCAGCTTTTACCCAGTCCCTCTCATAAAACACACAGTAAGTAGCTAGAATAGAATAGAATACAATATACACAGTAAGCCTCAACGAAAAGATAGAGAGATCCTTTGCTTAATTTTGAAATCTTGATAATATTCATCGTTACAGATACGTTACCCAATCACACAAATGCCAGAGAAACCTGTGCACACACAGCCGTTCATAGCTAGCTGATGACAGCTTCACATTAAAACGATATGGACACCTTTTGGGTTTTAGAAGTGTTTCATTAAAAATTTTGGCTTTTTGTTTCCATGGACATTGCCTTGGATGCAGGGTGAGTTAACCCAGGATCAATCAGTGAGCTCCTTATGATAAGGAGTTTGTAACACTTATCTGTCGTTTAGAGCTCATGCAGATGTCCGAGGATATTGGATCACAATGCACGGACTGGCAGCAGGTCTCCCAACCCAAGTGTGGCGGCCTCATAGAAATACATGAAGCGGTCATGATCCGATTGGCCAGTCCGTGCATTAGTGGTCCATGCACGTTCTTCTGAATGAGCTCTTACTGAGCTCTTCTCATCTGCTCTATGATTACATGAAAGTTCAGCACTACTTTGATGTGGCCATAAGTCAGCACAGATGAACTTTATAAAAACAAAAATAACATTTTTACAAACTTCCCATCAGATTGAGTTCACTGAGATTCTTCGTTAACTCATTCTGCAGCCAATGAAAAGAATCCATCAGTCAGCTCATTTTGCAAAGCATTTATATGGTTTTTACAGAGCTCCGCTGTGCCGATTATGACCACAACAAAGTTATGTTGAACCTTCACATGACCACAGATCTACTGAGAGAAACTCAGTAAAAGATTGATAAAAGTTTTACAAACTCCCCACAGGAATAAACTAACTGATAGTTAATCTCATTCTACAGTCAGCAGCAGACAGTGCAACACAGAGGTTATACAAGGTAAACTGTGCAGAATTGTTAATGAAACCCAACTGCAAAAATACTTTTTAGCCCTCAATACATGCATTTAATAAAAAAAAAAAAAAAAATGTTGCCCCCTGAGGCATGTACTTCGGCAGAGTCTGGGATCACTTACCTATAGAATGCTTTGCTATAGAGCGAGTTGTTGCATATTTTACTCCAGGGTGTTCAATTAATAACACAGGACAGTGTTCAGGAGCCATGGATTTCTGTGGTATAGAAGAAAAAAAAACTATAATTATATTACACAGATGTACAACGGCTTGCGAAAGTATTCATCCCTCCCACCCTTGGCTTTTTAACTATTTTGTTACATTACAACCCGTGTTTAAATATTTTTGTAATCCAATTTGTGTGTGATGCTTCAGCGCTAAATAGTCTAATTTGGTGAAGTTTGAAAAATATATGCATAAATTTAATTTATGGGATCAAATAACTAAAAATTGGCATATGTATTCACTCAGTTTTGTGATGAAGCCCCTAAAAAATTTCTGGTGCAAGCAATTACCTTCATAAGTCACATGCTTAGTGAAAGGAAGTCCACCTGTGTGCAATCTAATGTCACATGCTCTGTCAGTATATGCACTTTACCTTTTCTGAAAGGCCACAGAGGCTGCAACACCATTAAACAATAGGCACCACTAACCAAACAACACCATGAAGACCAAGGAGATTTCCAAACAAGTCTGGGACAAAGTTGTTGAGAAATACAAGTCAGGGTTGGGTTATAAAAAAAAAAAATATCCCAATCTCTGAGGATCCCCTGGAGCACCATCAAATCCATTATCATCAAATGGAGAGAATATGGTACCACAACAAACCTGCCAAGAGAGGATCGTCCACCACAGCTCTCAGCCCGGGCAAGGAGGGCATTAATCAGAGAGGCGGCACAGAGATCAAAGGTAACCCTGAAGGAGCTGCAGAGTTTCCAAGCAGAGACTGGAGTATTTGTCCATATGACCACAATAAGCCATACACATCATAGAGGTGGCCTTTATGGAAGAGTGGGCAGAAAAAAGCCTTTGCTTACACAAAAAAAAGTTGCAAGACTTGTTTTGAGTTTGCCAAAAGACATGTGAGAGACTCCCTAAATGTATGGAGGAAAGTGCTGTGGTCAGATGAGACCAAAATTGAACACAAAGGTAAACGCTATGCCTGGTACTAAACCAACACATCTCATCACCTTAAGAACACCATCCCCACAGTGAAACATGGTGGTGGCAGCATCATGCTGTGGGGATGTTTTTCGGCAGCAGGGACAGGGAAAATGGTCCGAGTTGAGGGGAAGATGGATTGTGAGAAAAACAGAGATATTGTGACAAGTAGAAGCTGCACTGATGATTTAAAATCATCCAGCAACTAGTGGGATTAAAGTAATTATCTGTCAGTGATTTGAGACTGGGAAGGAGGTTCACCTTCCTACAAGGCAATGACCCAAAGCATACTGCTAAAGCAACACTCGAGTGGTGTAAGGGGAAATGTGTAAATGTTCTGGAGTGGCCTAGACAAAGCCCAGACCTTAATCCAACTGAGAATCTGTGATCAGACTTGTAGATAGATGGTTTCCTCTACAGAACAGCAAACGTGAAGGAACTGGAGCAGTTTTGCATTGAGGAATGGTCAAAAATCCCAGTGGCAAGATGTGGAAAGCTCAGAGACTTATCCAAAAGCGACTTACAGCTATAATTGCCGCAAAAGGAGGCTCTACGAAGTACTGACTGTAGGGGGTGAATAGTTTTGCACACTGAAGTTTTAGTTATTTTGTTCTATTTGTTGTTTGCTTCACAATAAAAAGAAAATCAAATGTTCACAGTTGTAGGCATGATCTTTACATGAACTGATGCAAACCCTCAAAAAAAAAAAAAAAAAAAAAAAAAAGTTCCAGGATGCGAGATCGCAAAAACATGAATAGTGCCAAGGGGGTGGTGAATCCTTTCGCAAGCCACTGCAGCTAATATGACAAGTTGAATAAAACAAAAATCTCCCCTAAACCCCGTCCTGCCCTCTCCATGACAACAAAACTGCCCAGTCATTTTAAAATAGCGGCTATGTACCCATTAGTAAAGGCATGCATGGGACAGAAAAGAGACACAGCAGAAAACAAAGGCCCCGATTCATTACTGCATTTGTGCTACAGTAGTTTTTTGGTCTTTTTTTAGTGTTTTGCGACCCTTTTTTGTGCACTATTCATCTTTCTATTTGCACTTGTTTAAACTGACAGGGTTAGATTGTTTTTTTTTTTTTATGTTTGCCATTATGGGTAGAGTTTAAGGTTTCCAGATGTTTTTACCGGATTATGTACTCCAGTTTCCTCCAGAATAAATTTTATATGCCTGAAATTTTGGTGCAATTTGTACAACATTTTATCAGAACATGCAAGTTTTTGCTCTAAAGCAGGTTTTCTGGGGGCGCAAAATTTATTAACCATTTTATCCATTTCGCTGAATTTGGTACAAGAAAACATCAAATACCATAAGACCGAAAAAGAAAAGTGACTTTTAAAAAAAAAAAAAAAAAAAAGAAGCAAAATGATGGATTGGGCCCAAAATGACGAACTTCAACACCCTTCTTCAGAGCTCTCATACGTACATGTAATCTAATATATATAATCGTCTTATCCCGTCTGTCTGTCCTTCTGTCCAGGAAATCCCGCGTCCCTGATTGGCCGCGGCCGGACCAATCAGCGACGCGGGATTTCAGAAAAAAATGGTGGCCGTTAGCGGCTCATCTGCCGCACGGAGGTCAGCGGCGATGCAGCCGGGAGATGACCGGCGCTAGCAGCAGAAGTACCCCGACCGGCTAGGGCCGCTGATCTCCCGAAGGCAAGTTTGAAGGGAGGACCGGGGAGCGGCGCCGCCGGTCGGGATACTTCTGATGCGAGCAGCCGGTCATCTCCCGGCTGCTCGCAGTGGAAGTACCTGCACAGGCAGCGCCGCTCCCCGGTCCTCACTAATACGGCTTGCTGATTGGCCGCGACCAATCAGCGATATTGGCGCCAAATTTAAACACCGCTTTCCTGATTGCGCCCTGTCGGCCGCATACATATTCTAGAATACCCGATGCGTTAGAATCGGGCCACCATCTAGTAGCTTATAAGATCTCAAACACAATTCTCTTCCACTCTGTCCCTTTAGAAACAGAAATGCAATGTGACCATCAAGCTAAATTCTCCCTTCCTTAAACTTTAGGTGTAAAAAAGGGTCACATTTGGCCTTCTGGCTGCTCCAGTCCGGCCCCTGGACCTAGACAGCTAAAGGGCACCATGCGGCCTCCTTCCCCTGCCCATATCCCAATGTCACTGCTAATTGCATCCTCAGAATGCTAATAACAGTGAATATAATGGTGGAGGAGGGGCCACCAGTTCCTACTTCCACCATTCACCCTGTGCGACTGAGACAGCAGATACGAAGAGGTCACTAAATCGTGTCTGCTGTGCAGAGCGTCAGAGAGCACAGCAAAGACCGAAGCAGTGCGCCAGAGAAGCAGGAGCGAGATAAGTATGTGTTTTTTCTACTTTTTATGTGTTTTAGTGTGTGTGAGATGTGTGTCTGTATATAGGAGGGCTATGTGGGAGCTCACACTGTATATAGGAGGACTATGTGGGGGCTCACACTGTATATAGGAGGGCGATGTGGGGGCTCACACTGTATATAGGAGGGCGATGTGGGGGCTCACACTGTATATAGGAGGGCTATGTGGGGGCTCACACTGTATATAGGAGGGCTATGTGGGGGCTCACACTGTATATAGGAGGGCTATGTGGGGGCTCACACTGTATATAGGAGGACTATGTGGGGGCTCACACTGTATATAGGAGGACTATGTGGGGGCTCACACTGTATATAGGAGGGCGATGTGGGGGCTCACACTGTATATAGGAGGGCGATGTGGGGGCTCACACTGTATATATAGGAGGGCTATGTGGGAGCTCACTGTATATAGGAGGGCTATGTGGGGGCTCACACTGTATATAGGAGGACTATGTGGGGGCTCACACTGTATATAGGAGGGCTATGTGGGGGCTCACACTGTATATAGGAGGGCGATGTGGGGGCTCACACTGTATATAGGAGGGCGATGTGGGGGCTCACACTGTATATAGGAGGGCGATGTGGGGGCTCACACTGTATATAGGAGGGCGATGTGGGGGCTCACACTGTATATAGGAGGCTATGTGGGGGCTCACACTGTATATATAGGAGGCTATGTGGGGGCTCACACTGTATATATAGGAGGGCTATGTGGGAGCTCACTGTATATAGGAGGGCTATGTGGGGGCTCACACTGTATATAGGAGGACTATGTGGGGGCTCACACTGTATATAGGAGGGCTATGTGGGGGCTCACACTGTATATAGGAGGGCGATGTGGGGGCTCACACTGTATATAGGAGGGCGATGTGGGGGCTCACACTGTATATAGGAGGGCGATGTGGGGGCTCACACTGTATATAGGAGGGCTATGTGGGGGCTCACACTGTATATATAGGAGGCTATGTGGGGGCTCACACTGTATATATAGGAGGCTATGTGGGGGCTCACACTGTATATATAGGAGGCTATGTGGGGGCTCACACTGTATATATAGGAGGCTATGTGGGGGCTCACACTGTATATATAGGAGGCTATGTGGGGGCTCACACTGTATATATAGGAGGCTATGTGGGGGCTCACACTGTATATATAGGAGGCTATGTGGGGGCTCACACTGTATATATATAGGAGGCTATGTGGGGGCTCACACTGTATATATAGGAGGCTATGTGGGGGCTCACACTGTATATATAGGAGGGCTATGTGGGAGCTCACTGTATATAGGAGGGCTATGTGGGGGCTCACACTGTATATAGGAGGACTATGTGGGGGCTCACACTGTATATAGGAGGGCTATGTGGGGGCTCACACTGTATATAGGAGGGCGATGTGGGGGCTCACACTGTATATAGGAGGGCGATGTGGGGGCTCACACTGTATATAGGAGGGCGATGTGGGGGCTCACACTGTATATAGGAGGGCGATGTGGGGGCTCACACTGTATATAGGAGGGCGATGTGGGGGCTCACACTGTATATAGGAGGCTATGTGGGGGCTCACACTGTATATATAGGAGGCTATGTGGGGGCTCACACTGTATATATAGGAGGCTATGTGGGGGCTCACACTGTATATATAGGAGGCTATGTGGGGGCTCACACTGTATATATATAGGAGGCTATGTGGGGGCTCACACTGTATATATAGGAGGCTATGTGGGGGCTCACACTGTATATATAGGAGGCTATGTGGGGTTCACACTGTATATATAGGAGGCTATGTGGGGGCTCACACTATATATGAGGAGGGCTATGTGGCGGCTCACACTATATATGAGGAGGGCTATGTGGGGGCTCACACTATATATGAGGAGGGTATGCGGGGGCTCACACTATATATAGGAGGGTATGCGGGGGCTCACACTATATATAGGAGGGTATGCGGGGGCTCACACTACATATAGGAGGGTATGCGGGGGCTCACTATATATAGGAGGGTATGCGGGGGCTCACACTATATATAGGAGGGTATGTGGGGGCTCACACTATATATAGGAGGGTATGTGGGGGCTCATATATACACTATGAGGGGTCAGCATTCTTAAAGGGGTAGTCCCATCTCCAAGATCCTATCCCAATATGTAGTAGGTGTAATAATAATAATATTAGCAAATACCTCCAATTAGAAATGTAGTATAGTATTTTTGATTCACCACTTACCTCATGTGCAGGCAATACAGGACCTTAGGTATCCATGGTTACGTCCACTAATAAAGTGACAGTTAGCTAGCTGCTAGTGGTCGTAACCATGGATACCTAAGGTCCTGTATTGCCTGCACATGAGGTAAGTGGTGAATCAAAAATACTATACTACATTTCTAATTGGAGGTATTTGCTAATATTATTATTATTACACCTACTACATATTGGGATAGGATCTTGGAGATGGGAATACCCCTTTAATTCTGCCCAATATTAAATGACAATTAATATAAAATAATAATATTAATATTGAGCAGAATTACTTTCAGCCTATTGGTTCTGCCCTCTACATCAGCCATGGTCTCTTATGTGGCCCCACAGTTAAATTAATTGCCCCCCCCCTGGCCCAGATGCATCTTATCTTGTCATTACCTGAATGTAATTACACATCTGTATAGTGAAGTCATCTCGTGAGTTCTCGAGGATCAGTGTTGCTCCCATGTGAGCCGTGGTGTTGTGCAGGTCCAGTATTACATCATAAGCATCTTTACTACCTTTTGGTCCGAATAAGGAATTGATTTTTTCTGCTTGTGCAATTTCACATGGTACTTTTCCTGTACGATCATTGCTACAAAATAAGAAACGTCTCTTATCTAAAAGGAATATAGATCTGCCTATACACAGAACTTACTTCATACTGGATACCAAACAACACAATTTCAATGAAAAAGTGACATAAATTAATTAAAAAAAAAAAAATCTCTGCCTGGCCATGCTTCATAACATTGCAGGAGGTACTAAGCAGCAGAGGGCAATGATGCCAGGCAAAGAATAGCTGGAGCAGGTCGGAACGCTGACATAGTCATCTGGCTGCCAGAGGACCAAACATCTTGTGCTTCCTCCTGTCACAGCTTAGTTTACCCTGGGATACTTCCTATTCACTGACAACTTTTCATTCTGCGGCTCAGAGACAATTCTCTTGACTATCAGAATTCTAGTATCTCTCGGATCCCCGAGTGTATAGAAGTGCTGGGCGATCTCCGACAGGAACATTCCTGGCAATGACACAAAGTCTATTCAGCTCATGCCAAGAACAGACCCCAGGAATAACAGGCCGGGTGACTCCGCACAACCCGCAGGCAAACAACTGTCAGAGCATGTGAAGAGAAATGTTCTGTCCTCAGTGCTGGAAGGCCAGCTGCTAAATGTTGCACCAAGGGCTCGGCACATATTCACCCTTTCCGACATGGAGGCCGGAGTCACACCTGCAGTTTGTGGGAGATTTTTTTTTAACCAAAATCTGAAGTGGATCCAAAAAGAAGCAGCGTATGGACACAGCCTTTAAAAAAAATAAAATACACAAGGAGAGAACAACCACACACCAAGAGCTGCATCCAACACAAATGGAGGGGGCTCCAATCACAAAAGTTTAACCCATTAGACACTGTTATCAATAGTCTCTCTCTCTCTCCCTCTATCTCTTTTCCGTCGTCTTTGGTGGCCATAAGTTGCTTAGGCCACGGCCCTACTATCAGTATTTTGTCAGTAATTTTTCTCAGGAGTGGGAGTCAAAACCAGGAGTGGGTGATAATTTTTTACGGTGCTGGAACCACTGTGCCATGGTACAAGGAGGGACCGGAGGGGCGTAACCTCACCTGGAACTACCTTGGCTATACGGCGGCTTAGTCGACTCCGTGAACCAAGGAAGGACCGGGAAGGTGGACCAGGTGCTGCTCCGGGACCGACCTCATGTGAGAGCAGGTGACTCCTATGGGACTGACGATTGGCGCTGACTGGCACGGCAGATAGGCAGGTTGGCATGGCTGGTAGGCACGTCTGGCGGGCAGCACTGGGACCTGAGAACTAACAAGAGAGTTAAAGCAACAAACTTACAACGTTGCTCAGGCACCTCCATGTTGGGGGAGGTGACTTATATAGTAGATGCCCTCCAGCCATTGGCCAGGGACATCTTAGGATGGCGCGCGCGATCCCTTTAAGAGCCAAGGAGCGCACGCCCTAAGCACAGTGTACGGGGATCTGCGCATGGCGCATGCATCCCGGGCCCACTCAGCATGGAGACCAGAAGGATGAGTGGCGCGCACAGGACCGGGGCTGCGACGATAAGGGGGACGGAGTCTCTGCCGGGGAAGAGAGGCAGAAAAAAAAGGGACGCCGGCGCTACGTAAATGCAGAATTGGTGACTTGTTTCTATTATTCCTTTTCTCTGATTGTTCCTCACCTGGTTTTGGCTCCCACTCCTGAGAAAAAATACTGACTGAATACTGACCAAAAATGGTAGTTGGGCAGTGGCCTTAGACTAATCCTGGGGTGCCATAAGAAATGACTGAAGGCTTCATTGAGCATGTTAACATCAGTGTGTTTAAGTAACAGGGGAGTTTGTAATTGATGGGAACGGAGCTTTTGCACCCGGTTCTGCAAAGCTATGTCTTGAATTGAGTGGAGACGCACATGCTTGACCTCCTCTCCATTCACTGACTATGGGACTGTCAGATAAAGCCAAGTACAGCGCTCCACTAATAGTCCAATAGACAATGCATGAAGTGAAGATCAAGTATGCGCACCTCTGCTCCATTCAAGGTGAGGCTCCGAAGAACTGGGTTCAAGAGCTGGGTTCTGAGGATCACTGTGGGTGCCAACAGTCGGATGATCAGCAAGTTATAGGAGAAGAGAGTACTATATATTTAGCAACCATCATTGTCCAATAGATGCAGATCCCACCGCTGGCTCGCTTGATTAATTTGTATGGGAGTTCTGAAAATTGCCAAGCACGCTTAATCTGCTATGTTTGGATGTGTGACCGGTCTAGATGCAGCGTACTAGAAAAACCCTTTAAGAATTGTTTTTGTGCTTAAAACAGATAATTGCTCAAGAATGAAAACATTTAGATGTTATAACTTCTTCTGGAACTAATCTTGCAATTATCATTTTGGCCAGATTGAAATATCTGTATATTACGGTCCGGGTACAGACTGTGATGCATGGACTGGCACTGGGTCTCTTGACCTAATTCCACAGCCCCATTGGCATCCATGACCCTGTCAAATTCGGGTCAGGAGACCCCCAGCCAGTCCGTGCATCGCAGTCTGTACTTGGTATATGGACATCTGCCTTTGGCTTTAGTCACGGAAATAACCAGGCTTTACAGAGATACACAGCCATTGCTTTCTCTATTATCCAAACCAACTTATATTCTATAATGTACTCAAAATACAATAGAAACACAATGTTTTCTTACCTAAGACTTTGACTGTCAAAAACTCTGTTCAGGTCAGTGTCAATATATCGAACACACTTCTCCACAGCTTTTGGGTTGGTAATAAATGGTCTCACCTCCATACCAGGTCTCGTAATTTCCCCTCCATGTTTTAACCAGTGTTTAACTAGTAAAACTCCGGATAACTCATTTCCATGTGTGCCCCCAAATATAGCTACTCTGCGTATGGCAGAGAGACCACTGCTTGAGGCCATGTTGACAGCTGAAACATATATATAAAAAAAAAGACAAATGTCAGTAGAGGCCAAAACAGAAGGTGCATATACATTTTGATAAATCAATTTTGCCCCTTTAATTCATTATACAGGGTGGGCCATTTATATGGATACACCTACATTAAATGGGAATGGTTGGTGATATCAACTTCCTGTTTGTGGCACATTAATATATGGGAGGAGGAAAACTTTTCCAGATGGGTGGTGACCATGGAGGCCATTTTGAAGTCAGCCATTTTGGATCCAACTTTATTTTTTTCAATGGGAAGAGGGTCATGTGACACATCAAACTTATTGAGAATTTCATAAGAATAACAAATGGTGTGCTTGATTTTAACGTAACTTTATTCTTTCATGAGTTTTTTACAAGTTTATGACCACTTATAAAATGAGTTCAAAGTGATGCCCATTGTGTTGGATTGTCAATGCAACCCTCTTCTCCCACTCTTGACACACTGATAGCAACACCGCATTCCTACATGAAAACCAAGCACACCATTGTTTTTCTTATGAAATGGCCGACTTCAAAATGGCCGCCATGGTCACCACCCATCTGGAAAGGTTTTCCCCCTCCCATATACTAATGTGCCACAAACAGGAAGTTGATATCACCAACCATTCCCATTTAATTTAGGTATATCCATATAAATGGCCCACCCTGTATATTAGGTAAAGCACGGCACAAGGGATGGGCTATTTAAATGGGGAATACCATTCTAGTTGCCTACTTGTCAGATAGCCGGCTGGTTCGGGCCAACCTCCATCTAATGTGGTTCTTCTTGGTTTCTTGAGGTGGATAAATTCGACAAGTTTTTTTTTTATGGGAAATCTCCTTTTTTGATACGTTTTTGGAGGAGTATTTATTTTCCTGAAGGTGAAGAGTTTTGGAACAGGATTTTTTCTGAAGCTTTTTTTTGCCGCCATTTGATATGATAAACTCTGCTCCAAACTAGGCATGCACTACCCTCCTCTCTCCTCCAGCATTTGTGAAGGAAATAAAAGCAAAAACAACAACAAAACAATGCTCATCAACAACCTATATGAACAGCAGAGGGGAAAAAAATGGGTAATTTTCAAAGCGTTTTTGAGAAGGATTTTGGAATAGATCTGCTCTGAGAACGCAGCGTCGGAGTCCTCCCTGCATATACGGATGCCTGCTGTCTGAGTAAAGATGGGATAGCGCACCGACCAATGTAATTCAATATGGCTGTTCAGATTACAGTTTCTTCACACGAAAAAATAAATAAAATAAAAAAATTGCAGCATGCACTCTTCTCTTATGTTTATTGGATGAGACTCGCCTATACAAGTCTATTGGTGCAAAAAAATAAAGTAAAATAATCAAATTGCATTTGGATCATCTGTAGAGCATCCAATTTTACAGATACATTGCCATTATTAATTAGGAAACTTGATCTGATCAGGAACATTTTAAAAATATTGATGTATAAATACGGCTATCACACAGATGTAAAATACAGACAAGCGGATGAAAATCCTGCAAGTTTTCTGGACAAAAATCGGACGATTTTTCATAGGTTCATCTGATCCCAGCCAAAAACTAGAACTGTCACATCCGTAAAACAGACGACTTTCAGTGGTCTTTGTGCCGTCCAAAGTATGAAAAAGTATTGTGCAAAGACGACAATTTAATAATGCTATAATAATCACTCACAATTACATAAAAAAATACTGTAATCATTGTGACTGGCTTATATAAGAGACAGGCAGACTTGTCCGTGTATCCTACCTGCAGCAGCACGTGAAATGCTCACACTACTTATCCTGCTATTTATGCTCCTTAATTGCTTCCCAGCTTTATCTTGAAGTTTCTTTCTTGCCCTTTTGTACCGGACTTTCCAAGGAGCGATTGGACTTCGCGTCTTTTCCACTGAACAGTAACTTTCTTCACAAATGAATATTGTACAATGGTTAAAGGAAGACAACAAAGTGACACTACAACCTAATCCGAGCGTCCTCCTGAGACGTGGGCGCTTGTGTGCACACAGAGGAGGGGGTCTGTATCACAGACCCCAGGGCAGTTTGTACACAGTTTAAAACTTTCAGACAGTTTTTCTGCAGGATTTTTGAGGTCGAGCGACACACGTCAGGCTTTGTGTCCCTGTTGCTCATTTGTCTCACAAAAGTAAAGAGAAAAGTAGGAAGAAAGCAAGTCTTGTCTCACAACCGCTGTGTCTGCTGCTGCTGCTGCTTGTCAGCTGTGTGTATTCTTTCCCCCATTAAGCTTAAGCTGATCACACGCTCTATACAAGAAACCACCCGAGAAGAAGTGTCACCTACCTAATAGGAGAGTCTGAGAAAAGGAACGGAACAGAAAGTCTTCTACACTCCGAGGAAGTCCCGCAGATGAGCAAGCTCCAAGCCAGCTACTAATCTGCTGACTACACAGCTCCAGTACATGAACTTGTCTCAGGTCACGGCTCAGATGAGATTCTTGTATTTAACCACTGAACCAGACAACATAACCGACCTCTGATGAACTCATTCTTATACAGGTGCTTCTCACTAAATTAGAATATCATCAAAAAGTTAATTTATTTCAGTTCTGCAATACAAAAAGTGAAACTCATATTATATAGAGTCATTACAGAGTGATCTATTTCATGTGTTTATTTCTGTTAATGTTGAGGATTATGGTTTACAGCCAATGAAAACACAAAAGTCATTATCTCAGTAAATTAGAATACTTTATAACACCAGCTTGAAAAATGTTTTTAAAATCTGAAATGTTGTCCTACTGAAATCTATGTTCAGTAAATGCACTCAATACTTGGTCGGGGCTCCTTTTGCATCAATTACGTGGCATGGAGGCGATCAGCCTGTGGCACTGCTGAGGTGTTATGGAAGCCCAGGTGGCTTTGATAGCAGCCTTCATCTCATCTGCATTGTTGGGTCTTGTGTCTCTCATCTTCCTCTTGACAATGCTCCATAGAGTCTCTATGGGATTAACCCCTTAAGGACCTTGGGATTTTCCGTTTTTGCGTTTTTGTTTTTTGCTCCCCTTGTTCCCAGAGCCATAGTTATTTTTCGGTCAATATGGCCGTGTGAGGGCTTATTTTTTATGGGACAAGTTGTAATTTTGAACGACAAAAAAAAGTGCAATACCACAGTGTTTTTTTGTTTTTTGTTTTTTTTTTACCACTTTCACTGAATGCTAAAGCTGACCTGCCATTATTATTCTCTAGGTCATTACGAGTTTGTAGACACCAAACATGTATAGGTTCTTTTTTATTTCAGTAGTGAGAAAAAAATCCAAAGTTTGCTAAAAAAAAAAATGCCGCCATTTTCCGAGACCCGTAGCGTCTCCATTTTTCGGGATCTGGGATCAGGTGAGGGCTTATTTTTTGAGCGCCGAGCTGACGTTTTTATTGATACCATTTTGGGGTAGATCCAATGTTTTGATCGCCTGTTATTGCAATGTTGCGGTGATTAAAAAACGTAATTCTGGCGTTTAGAATTTTTTTCTCATTACGCCGTTTACCGATCGGATTAGTTCTTTTTTATATTGATAGATCAGGCGATTCTGAATGCGTCAATACAAAATATGTGTACTTTGGTTTTTTTTTTTTTTTTATAGGGGGCTGATTTAAACTTTTATATATTTTTTATTGTTTTAATATTTTAAACTTTTTTTTACACTTTCTGCATGCTTCAATAGTCTCCATAGGAGACTAGAAGCAGCAATTGTCTGATTGCCTCTACTGCATACAGGCGGTGACCCCTTTCCCCTTCCTTCAGGTCTTCGTTTGAGTTCAGTGCAGGAGTTTCGGTGGGGCTATTCACAAAGAATAGGGTACTCACCCCAGCGTAGGGTTAAGCTGAGTCTCAGTGCAGGGACAGCTTATCCCACATATTCCTTAGTTCTAAGTTGCAGAAAATAACAGTAATGACTCTATATAATATGTGTTTCACTTTTTGTATTGAAAAACTGAAATAAATTAACTTTTTGATGATATTCTAATTTAGTGAGATGCACCTGTATACTAGGAACCGCATCTGCAGCAGCTAATGGATAATTATTGTAGCAATGGTCGCACATGCATGGTTTCAAACATTTCAGGATATTTAAAGGGGTTTTCCCATGAACAAAAGTTCATTTTAATCAATACATCTTGGAATAATAATAACTTCCACAATTGGATGTGTTTAAATAAAATGTTTCTGTGCTGAGATAATCTTATAATGTGCCCCTGTTCCACAGCTTCTGAGGACACAAAAGAGTATACAGACATTAAAGCACGAGATCACAAAAGATTCTTTCTTTGAGGTAAAATATTGTTTAAAAACAGGCAGGGAAATGTTTTACCTCACAAAAAGAATCAGCTGTGATCCCCTGCCGTAATGTCTGTATACTCTTTTGCTTCTTTCCCTCCTGCCCAGGAACTGTGGTATAATCAGACCATGTTCCTGTATGGTCAGACACAACCATTACACAGTACACAGCAGGGGCACATTTATAAGATTATCTCAGCACAGGAACATTTTATTTAAACACATCCAATTGTGGAAGTTATTATTATTGCACCTGATGCATAGTCAAGCAGCGAGCATTTGCGCTCAACACTAATCGCCATATTGTCATCATTTTTTTTCTTTACTTCTGAAAAAATCCCAACCCCAGCACAACCCCATCCCTAGCCCAACCCCAACCCTAGCCCAACCCTAACTCTAACCATAGCACAACCCTAACCCTAACCCTAGAGTTTATTTTTTACGCCGTTCCTCGTGCGATATAAGTGATTAGACAACTGTATTCTTTGGGTCGGTGCAATTACAGCGATACCAGATTCATATCAGGTTTTTATGATTGACAGCTGTCACACACTAAAATACTCTTTTTTTTTTGCAAAGACTAGTTTTTGCATCGCCATATTTTGAGAGCTATAAATTTTCCATATTTTGGCCGATAGAGTCATTTGATGCATTGTTTTTTGCGGGACAAGTTGACGTTTTTATTGGTACCATTTTCTGAGCACGTGACATTTTTGATCGGTTTCTATTCCGATTTTTGGAATACAGAATAAACAAAAACCAACAATTCAGGAATTGTTTTTTTGTTTGTTTTTTTATGCCATTCTGTGTGTGGTAAAATTGATAAGGCAGCTTTATTCTTCGGGTCAGTACATTTACAGCGGTACCACATTTGTATATTTTTTTTATGTTTTGGCGCTTTTACACAATAAAAAATATTTTATAGAAAAAATAATTGTTTTTGCATCGCTTTATTCTGAGAGCTATAACTTTTTTATTTCTCGGCCGTTGGAGCTGTTTGGCAGCTTGTTTTTTGTGCGACAAGATGCCGTTTTCAGCGGTACCATGTTTATTTACATTCGTCATTTTGATCACTTTTTATTCCATTTTTTGTTTGGCGGTATGATGATAAAGCATCGGGTTTTTTTTTACCGTATTCACTAAAGGGGTTAACTAGTGGGACAGTTTTTTAGGTCAGGTCGTTCCAGACGCAGCGATACCAAATATGTGTACTTTTATTGGTTTCTTTTTTTTTCATAAGATTATTTATTTCTGGGTACAATATATATATATTTTTGGGGGGGATTATTTTTTCATTATTTTTAAAATATTTTTACAAATTTTTTTCACTTTCTGACATTTTTCTTACTTTTACACATTGTTTCACTATGGGACTTTTACTTTTTGCAGGCTGATCGCCTGTATAACACAGGAATGCAGCACCATCCCTGTGCTATACAGCCTGTCAGAGTTGCACAGGGAGAAGTTACTTTGGTCGCGCACTGCACATGACCAAAGTAACTTTGTGGCATGTAGAAGTAGTGCTGTTGCTTCAAAAGCATCCAGCAACTATTACAAATAACACAAGCACAGGAGACAGGAAGTGTTGTGCTTCAGAAGCATCCAGCAACTAGAGGGGTTAACACAGTCACAGGAGACAGGGAGTATTTTAGCAGAGCCCCAGGGGAATTGTGGGGAACTTTTTATTGTAGTCTGGCTGAAGCCGAGGAGAAAGGTGGTGTTTTATCTGGATCTGACAGAAGGCAACTGAACAGGATTCAGATCAGGATAGAAACTAAACACAGGTAAGATAAACTCCATGAACTAACAGTGCAGAGTATTATCAGGCAGGAAGATAAGAACTGGAAGGAATTGTGTCATAGGGATCATCTCCCTCATCAACCCCCCCCCCCCCTCCATCTCCATGCAGGATAAGGAATGCTGTGTACTATTGTGTCCTTGTGAAGAAAAAGCCTGTGGTTGTGTATGCGTAGAAGTGTGCTGCTAAGAGATCTAATCTATGCTGAATTATGCTACTGAAGAGACTGTAATACTGTGCCTTGTGAAGAAACTACTGTATTGTTACTGGAGTCGGTTGCTCAAGAAACTTAGACTGTACTGTAATGAAGATTGTTGCTGTAATATCCCTGAATTGCACTGGCCGTGCTTCAGATTAAATTCCACTGTTAAACTGTTGAAAAAGACTCTTGCCAGATGTGTCTGGTCAGCAATTGAATCTATCGTGTGCCTGAGAGAAGCTGCAGCCTATGGTCGCCCTAAGTAACGGTTCCCCCAGGATTCTAAAGAATTCATGAAACCCGTCTCGCCCTATCTGAACCTAGCGGCATGCGTGTAACAACTTCTTGCTTCCTGGTGACCCAGATGTTGTCATGATGACATCGGGTCACCATGACAACATCCGGGACAGGACTCAGACGCCGCGGGACACCGGAGAGAAGGTAACTATCGGCGCTAATGTGTCACCCTGGCCTGGATGCCACAAAATGTATTAAAGCTGTGTCTGAGAGCAAGGGGGAGGTTCTCTAGTCAGGGGAACATTAGCATGCAATGCCTCCTGTCTCAGGCCAGTAGGGGGAGCAGGCTGCCCCTATAAAAGCTGGTGCTGGGGGCAGGGTTAGGGAGAACTTGATTGCCTGTCTCAGCATTGAGACTTGTCCCAGAGCAGAGCAGGGACAGACAGTATTGCACCTAAGAGGAAGTGTGGCAGGAGGAGAGCCACAAGCCAGAGACAAGAGGCGAAGAGAGCCTGTCTTGGCAGATAACGGACTTACTTTACCAGACTTTGGTGTCTGAGGCTGGGAGGATTCTACATCCTCCAGCAGATAACCAGTCCGCAAGGGACTGTATATTCCATGGCCTAAGAAGCCTGGAGGCCCTGCCACAACCGAAGGGACCAGTAAAGCCGTACAAGGCTGGGAGCAGAAAGGAACCCACGTCGCAGGCCATACAGGCGAGAATACACGGAAAGCTCGGAACCGTGGGCTGTTACCCTATAACGAGGAGATAGCCAGAAGGAGCGCAGAAAGCACGGTAGGCCTACACCCTCACCCTGACCAGGGCCAATTTCCCCGTTGCTCTCAGACATCCAGGTCCCCTCCTAGCCGGGACTGTTTATGGGTCAGTTTACCTGTTTTAGTAAAGACCCTGGACTGCAACTTGTTGTCTGTGTGCTCCTTGCTCCTCCAGCACTATCAGCACCGGGACTCTCACTACCATCACTCCCACCATCCACAACACTGCCCTGGGGCCTCACTCTTCCCGTGGGGAGTCACACCATCCCAGCTGCATATATCATCAGCCCCAGTGGTCTGCCCTGCAGCGGCGGTTCCTAATGACCGCAAATCCACGGGTGGCGTAGTCGGACATAAACATCAGCACATAACGGACTACCACTGGCCAGACCACCCTGAGCCACGGAACCGGGTTGCCACTACTACTCCCATCGTTCCCCCTATTGCCCGGATCCGAGTGCCCCACGGCCCAGGGGGCGAGTCAGCTTTGGCGTAGTCGGCAGGATTTCGTGCCTGCAACCACCGGGTACTGCGTGCCTGAAAAAGACTTTTGTAACTTACCTGTGGCGAAGTTTCCCGCCGTCCGGAGTCGTTTCCCACCATCCAGAGCCGATTCCCGCCATCAGACGCCATCTTGGACCGTTTCCCGCCGTCTTCTGCCGTCTTCCCGCCTTCCGCAGCTGCTTCCCGCCATCGGACGCCATCTTCAGGACGCCGCGCGGGAAGAAGAGGGGCGTGGACGCCGAAAGCGCGCGAGACCCGAAGCTCCGCCCCACGCACCGACGCTGCGCAAGGTCCTGGAAGGGAGAGAGAGCGACGCTGACGTCATCAGGACGCGACGCAAGGTCCTCGTCCAGAGCAGCAGCAGCGGAGCCGCGGCCTACAGAAGAGGATCGTCGGAAGGTAGGCCACGCTTAACTAGGGGGGAGGAAGATGTCGGACACAGAGGCGCCCACTACCACCAACGCAGCTGCAGCAGCGGTGATGCCCTTTTCCCTGCCCTACATCCCTGGAGCGGCCTGGCTGCCCAAGTACTCAGGGGAGCCCCATGCCCTAACTGACTTCAAGGAAAGGCTGTACAGTTTGTTCCAAGTCTACCCCCTGACAGAGGAACAGAAGGTCAGCATATTAACAGGGCAGTTAACTGGCGCAGCCCAAAGGGAGGTAAAATCATGGCCCCCTGAGGAGAAAAGGACTGTGAAGGGTATTCTGGCCCGGCTGCGGGGTACCTTTGACACACGTACCTCCGCTGAAATTAAAATGAGGTTCTATGGATGTAAGCAGCGGGCACAGGACAGCATCAGAGACTATGCCCTAAATCTGCAGGAAGCCCTGAGGGCTATCCAACAAACTGACCCTGGCAGTGTGCAGGAAACGGATAAACTGCTAACAGAACAATTCATAGAAGGTCTGCTGTCCAGCGCCCACAGGGCCCAGCTGCGCCTCATGTTCTTTCAGAACCCCGACCTGACCTTTGCCCAATTTAAGGACAGGGCCATAAGGGTGCTCCGTGAATCTGCAACCAGTGGCGCTATAAACCCCCGGCGCCCTGCTCTCACCTACCACCAGGAGGCGGCGCCCTCCTCTATGGACCCCGTGGGGGCTGATGCACAGGCCCTGAACCAAGCCCCGTCGAAAGATCTGCACCACCAAGTCCAGGAGCTGACCAGGAGCGTCGCGGCGTTGACCAGGACCGTCCAGGCGTTGCAAGTGGACCCGTCAAGACCCATCGAGCTGGCTTCAAGTCCGGAGGATGTCCCGTGGCGTCGACAGAGGAGGATCCCGTCGTTCCGAGGGAGGCCGACAGACCGCTACGCAGAGGATGGACAGCCCATTTGCCGTCGATGCAACCAGCCAGGACACATTTCCAGGTACTGTAATTTAAACGGGTCCAACCTGGGGCAGAGGGCCAACCCCCAGGCATAAGATCACCAGGCCCTTATAATTGGCGTGATAAGTACGTTGGGGGGCGCCCGGTTTTACCCGTGGTGCTGGACGGTATCCCCATGAGCGCCTTGCTGGATACTGGGTCGCAAATAACCACTATCCCTTATGTACTTTTTAAGCAGTATTGGACTGATGCTGATATCACACGGTATCCAGACAGTAACTTGAGCATCATCGCCAGTAATGGCTTACCCGTGCCGCAGATGGGGTTCAAGGAGATGACCATAAAAATTGGTAAAGTTGAACTACCGGCACAGGGAGTAATTATTGTGGACATTGACCGACGTGAAAGTCACCCTAAAATAACTGTGGGTACTAACGTAATTGAAAATTGTCTTTCAGAGGTAATTGTAATTCTACAACAGGTGGCGGTGAATGCTAGTTCCAGCCAACAGAGAGTCCTCAACAAGGAGATAAAAGCCCTGATGAGACGGCAGCAGGTAGAACTGTCTGGTGGTGAGATCGGTAGCGTAAGACTGAGTGACCCATTCCCCATTTCCATGCCTCCCAAAAGTGAAATGATGATCTGGTGTTGGACTGCAATCGGGTTGAGAGGTAGAGACTACCAAGCCATGGTAGAACCCGTGTACTCAGACAGCAGGCCCACCATTTTGACAGCCCAGGGGGTGGTTGATGTCCGTCATGGGAGGGTGCCCGTCCGCATCCTCAACATTGGGGAGAGGGAAATACACTTACCCGGGTACGCTACACTCGCCAAACTGTTTGTCGTCGAACACAAAGCTATCAGGGCCGTGGAACCCTTGCCTCCATCTCCACAGGCGGAGGGTAATGGCTCCCAGAAACAAAAGGAGGACTGGTGCCAGAAACTCCATGTGGGTGCTGACTCCACTCCCCTGCACCAAAAACAAGGAGTCTACCGGGTGGTACAGGAGTACGAGAGAGTCTTTAGTAAGCACCCGTTAGACTTCGGCAGAGTAAAAGGGATAGAACAACACATCCCCACAGGGAGCCACCCACCAATAAAAGAGAGGCACAGACCTGTACCCCCTGCACATTATCAGAACGCAAATGGCATGCTAAGAGAGATGAAAGAAGCTGGGGTCATTAGAGACAGCTGTAGCCCCTGGGCAGCCCCCTTGGTTCTGGTCAAAAAGAAAGACAGCACCATGAGAATGTGCGTGGACTATAGACAAATCAACCGTATCACCCACAAAGACGCATATCCGCTGCCTAGAATAGAAGAGTCTTTAGCCGCACTAAAATCAGCTAACTTCTTTTCTACTTTGGACCTTACTAGCGGGTACTGGCAGGTTCCTGTGGCAGAGGCTGACAAGGAGAAGACCGCCTTCACCACCCCGATGGGACTGAGTGAGTTCAACTGTATGCCTTTCGGGCTCTGCAACGCACCAGGGACCTTCCAGCGGCTGATGGAATGCTGTCTAGGGCACCGAAACTTCGAGACGGTCCTCCTTTACCTGGACGACGTGATCGTCTATTCGAAAACCTACGAGGACCACCTGAAGCACCTGGCTGAGGTGTTCGAAGCCCTGGCAGGCTATGGCCTGAAGGTGAAACCATCGAAGTGTCACCTGCTGAAACCAAAGGTCCAGTACCTAGGGCACGTGGTAAGCGCGGAAGGAGTGGCCCCCGACCCTGAAGGTCACGGCAATCAAGAGCTGGCCAAGCCCCTCGAACATCAAAGAGGTGAGACAGTTTCTCGGGTTGGTAGGCTACTACCGAAGGTTCATCCCCGGGTTCACTAGGATGGCAGCTCCTATGCAGGACCTCCTAATCGGACAGTCTAAGTCCAGAAGTCAAAAGCCACCCTTCAAGTGGGATAAGCCGGAAGAGGAGTCCTTCCGCCAGCTGAAGATGGCCCTCACGGGGGATGAGATCCTGGCCTACCCTGATTATGGCCAGCCTTTTATTCTCCACACGGACGCCAGTAATGTGGGACTGGGAGCCGTACTGTCCCAAAACCAACAGGGCAGAGAACGGGTGATCGCATACGCCAGTCGGAAGCTGAGGCCCACCGAGAGAAACCCGGAGAATTACAGCTCCTTCAAGCTAGAATTCTTGGCAGTGGTGTGGGCCGTGACGGAACGCTTCAAGCATTACCTGGCCTCCGCAAAGTTCACCGTGTACACGGACAACAACCCGTTGACACACCTGGACAATGCAAGACTGGGTGCCCTGGAACAGCGGTGGATGGCCCGTCTCTCCAACTATGACTTCGTGATCAAGTACCGGGCAGGCAAAACCAATGCCAACGCTGACGCCCTATCGCGGATGCCTCACTTACCTGAAGGTGACGAAGACCCAGAAGAGCTGGAGGAGGTAGAACTCCCCGCGTTTCACCGGTATGGAGCCGCTCAATACTCTCACCGCGTGAAGGAGGAGGATCTAACAACTGTGATGATCAATCCCCTACCTCACCACAGCTGGGCCGAGACCCAAGATAGTGACCCTGCAGTCCGCCTGGTGAAAGATCTGCTGACCCGGGAAGACGCCCGCTTAGATCTAGATGCTCCAGAGGAAGCCAAGCAGCTATGGAAAGAGAAGAGCAAGCTGTTCCTCTACGAAGGCAAGTTGTGCAGAAGGATTGTCAACCACCGGACGCACGAGCTGACCTGGCAAGTCGTGGTCCCAAGACGGGATGCAGCCATGGTCCTGGGGGCTTACCATGACCGAGCGGGACACTTCGGTTGGAAGAAACTGGAGTTCCTGCTAAGAGGAAGGTTCTTTTGGGTCGGCATGAGAGGAGCTGTAGAAAAATGGTGCAGAGACTGTGGCCCTTGTCACCTGAGGAGGAAGGACCGTGCCAGCCAGAAGACACCCTTGAGGCCCATCGTCACCACGCAGCCTCTTGAGCTGGTAGCTCTGGACCATGTCAAATTGGCTCCCAGCCGGTCAGGATACATCTATGCCCTGACAATCGTGGACCACTATTCCCGTTTTCTAGTGGTGGTCCCGGTAAAGGACTTGACAGCCCAAACAGCGGCCAGAGCCTTCCAGCAATACTTCTGCCGTCCACACGGGTATCCGGAACAGGTCCTGACAGACCAGGGTCCAGCGTTCGAGGCTGAAATCTTCCAGGAGTTCTGCAACCTCTATGGCTGTAAGAAGATTCGTACAACGCCTTACCACCCCCAAACCAACGGGATGTGTGAGAAGATGAACAACATAGTCATTGATCTCCTAAAGACGTTGCCCCTGGAGGAACGCAGCCTGTGGCCAGAAAAACTGCCGGACCTGATAGACCTATACAACAATATCCCGGTGAATGCTACAAACTGCACCCCGGCTTACCTGATGCGAGCTAGACCAGGTAAGCTGCCCGTAGACCTGGAGATGGGAGTCCTAATACCTGAGGACACCTCCCCGGTGCGGACTGGGATACGGAAAGGCAACTGCAGTACAAGAAGGTACAGGAGAGTGTGGAGAAGAGCCTGGCCCAGGTGAGAGAGAGGCAAGAAAAACTCTTCAATCAACACGCCCCTGCTGGTCCCCTAGAACCTGGTGAGCAAGTCCTAAAGCGAAAAAGAAGGCTACATAAGTTGGACGACCAGTGGGAAAGGGAACCCTACACCGTACTGCAGTCTGACCACGACAACCCAAAGGTGTGCGTAATCACCAAGGACGGAGGAGAAACCACTAGTGTCGTCTCCAGAGACCACCTCAAAAGGTGCCCCGGGCAACTCCGTAGTGCAGAAGAGGATCAGAGTGACCTTGAACCCACAGAGGACAAGGAAGAAATGATCAGCACCGTTCTCGGAGAGTTCCCTCAGTCCTGGACTCGCATTAATGATGCCATAGTGGTACCCGTCCTGCATTTCCTGCAACCGGCACAGCAACAACCAACACCAGAGCCGGAAGGTGAAGAGGAGCAAGCGGTTCCAGAGGCAGAAGAGCCTGTACCAGCAGCCCAGGAGAGTCAACCCTCTGCTGACAGTGAGCCTGCCATGCCTGCGGTAAGCCAAAGGACCCGCAGACAGCTGCCTGCCCTACCTGTACACCCAGCTGGTAGCTTTACCCCTAACGCTAGTGGGGAAAGCCAGGTTGGTCCACCACCAGACAGTGGGCTACGTAGGTCAACCAGGAGCACAAAGGGGCAGATACCCGCTCGCTGGAGAATATAGAGTGTACTAAAATTGTAAATAACCCTGTTGCCAAATGTTGAATTGTTTGCAAAGTTACATGCATGTTTGGTAATTCTGTGTTTCAGTTTCTTGCAGCTACCGTAAGGACTCAAAGGTTATGGACTTTTTATAACCGGGACCTTGTATGGACTGCGTTCGGAGCCTAACCCAGGAATGAACTAAGACTGTAAAGGACTTGGGGTAGGACAGACCCCCACCTGGTTAAGGCTCCCCGTTGTATTGGTGATATGGACACCCGGTCACAGACCACACTGTGACCTTAAGAAGTCAATCTGTGCGTCGTTTGTCTATTAATGTTTTATAGTTATGCATATTGTCTTTGTGTATTGTTTAGTCCCGGAGTACTAAATTTCACTAGGGGGGAATGTGTCACCCTGGCCTGGATGCCACAAAATGTATTAAAGCTGTGTCTGAGAGCAAGGGGGAGGTTCTCTAGTCAGGGGAACATTAGCATGCAATGCCTCCTGTCTCAGGCCAGTAGGGGGAGCAGGCTGCCCCTATAAAAGCTGGTGCTGGGGGCAGGGTTAGGGAGAACTTGATGGCCTGTCTCAGCATTGAGACTTGTCCCAGAGCAGAGCAGGGACAGACAGTTTTGTATTGCACCTAAGAGGAAGTGTGGCAGGAGGAGAGCCACAAGCCAGAGACAAGAGGCGAAGAGAGCCTGTCTTGGCAGATAACGGACTTACTTTACCAGACTTTGGTGTCTGAGGCTGGGAGGATTCTACATCCTCCAGCAGATAACCAGTCCGCAAGGGACTGTATATTCCTTGGCCTAAGAAGCCTGGAGGCCCTGCCACAACCGAAGGGACCAGTAAAGCCGTACAAGGCTGGGAGCAGAAAGGAACCCACGTCGCAGGCCATACAGGCGAGAATACACGGAAAGCTCGGAACCGTGGGCTGTTACCCTATAACGAGGAGATAGCCAGAAGGAGCGCAGAAAGCACGGTAGGCCTACACCCTCACCCTGACCAGGGCCAATTTCCCCGTTGCTCTCAGACATCCAGGTCCCCTCCTAGCCGGGACTGTTTATGGGTCAGTTTACCTGTTTTAGTAAAGACCCTGGACTGCAACTTGTTGTCTGTGTGCTCCTTGCTCCTCCAGCACTATCAGCACCGGGACTCTCACTACCATCACTCCCACCATCCACAACACTACCCTGGGGCCGCACTCTTCCCGTGGGGAGTCACACCATCCCAGCTGCATATATCATCAGCCCCAGTGGTCTGCCCTGCAGCGGCGGTTCCTAATGACCGCAAATCCACGGGTGGCGTAGTCGGACATAAACATCAGCACATAACGGACTACCACTGGCCTGACCACCCTGAGCCACGGAACCGGGTTGCCACTACTACTCCCATCGTTCCCCCTATTGCCCGGATCCGAGTGCCCCACGGCCCAGGGGGCGAGTCACTTACCTCCCCCCTTGCTCCCGCATTGCTGTGATCGATTTTGATTGCAGCATTTCGGGGGTTAATGTGCAGGGAGCGGTGCGGGACCGTATCAGGCTCTTCAGTCCCAGGGTGCAGATACGTATTAGTACGCCTTGGGCCGGAAAGGGGTTAAGTCCCACCCTTGTCCCTCTCAGGCACTAATGATAGTTCGTTTGCAAATGATCCGGTACAAAGAGCCAGGTCCCTAGTGTGACTGATGGCAGAGACACTTACAGTCTCTGAATGGCTCTCACTGGGGTAAAATTTAATTTGCTCACTGTAGAAGGGAGGAGTTTGTTGCGAGTGGGCGGGGTTTTGGCTGCAGTGATTTTATCTTAAAGGGGAAGCTGCCAGCAGGTTAAATAATGAGAAAATTCGGCACTCAAAATATATGCAAGTGATTATCATTTATTCAGAAAAAAGCCTCTCTGTGTTTAGAGATGACGTTTCGGCCTACAATTGGCCTTCTTCAGTATAGTCTGGCGTTTCAGCAAAACAAGTGAACAGATAGGGACACAAATGACCATAGAAAAGATGCTTAAGCTGTATTTCAGACCATATAAGCGCTGGAGTACTGCACCTCTGTGCTTCAGGATGTCAGCAGGTTTATGCTATGTAAGTGAGGGAAGGGATGTGGACTGTATTAGCCTGTTCCTACCCCTGAAGACAACAAACACGTTCTGTGAATACTGTTTTATATGTAAAAGTTATGTATGTCTTATGTGATGTATTATGGTAATGTACAGCATGAGAAGTGTTAATGCACAATGTGAGTAGAGTATAGTACAGGATATGCTTAGGATAACATAATTATGGTTTATCCAGTAAGTGGATTGATAACAGCATATAAGATAAGAAAATGGTTAATGATAGAACTAGCCTAGCGGGTGGGCACTAGTGTTAAAAAGAAGAAGGGCACTTCCTGATAGCGGAGTTTAGTGAGAGGTAGTGAAGTGCAGTGTCAGGTCCAAGTTCTGGTGCAGTGGGCTGTTAGGAGCAGCAAGTGTCAATCATTCAAGGCAGTGGGAGGCCAAACTGAAATTCATGATGGACATTTCTGTAACATCTGCAGCCTAGGGCTCTTCCAGGTACCAAGGAGCAGGCCTGATCTTCTGAAATCTCAAGGTCCATGGACGTGGAATCACGTGGGGGGCAGGTGGCCGGTCCCAGGTGTACTGCTGAAGTGGACAAGGAATCCCTGAGGCTGATGGAGTCAGCGGGCTTGGGGGTAGACCAGGACGAACAAGTGACAGGACTGAAGAGGGGTTGTGCTAAGAAGGAGGAAAGTGTGAATTGCTGTGCCATATCCCATCTGTCACCACCTGATGAATTTGGACTGTTTAGTAAAAGTTTGACTGTTGCAAAGAACTTGGTGTCCCATGCATTGTGTGCAGCGGCTCCTGAGGACGGAAGCCTGGAGGTAGCGGAGGCATGCGGCCTACAAGTGAGTGTGACGCACCCCTCACCCTACAGCACACTGGGACTGGGACAACACTTGTCTATAAAGTGTCAGAGTGAAACCGGACAGCAGCTTGGTCATGACTACTGCTCTTCGGCACTTTACATAAGCTGAGGACAGCATGAGGAAGGGGTTAAAACACTGAATTCAGCGATGTGTCCCATGTAGAAAATAGCACAGAAGAACCAGGAACAAACCTGTACGTTCTATCAATCTCCCACCTCACAGTATATTCTTATGTCAAGCACTAGTTGAGGGTAATTGTTAAAATAAAGATAAATATAAAATAGTAGAAATGTTACCAAAACCTATAGGCAAAAAAATACGCACCAAAAGTTCACAGATCATAAAAAATGTGAAACCACATGAAAAACAAAATTATGTTCACATTATATATAAGAAGGATATATAAAAGAAGTGACACTGGTCACCAAATAACTTTACACCTTAGTCACGGGTGTCTCCTTTAGAGAGTGACAGTGGTCACATAATATTATGACACCTTATTCTCAGTTAGTACTGAGATACTGATCTATATTTATGACAGTGGTCATACAATTTCATTGTACCTAAAAACATAAATAAATTGACAAAATGGAATGATCTCACCCATATCTCTGTGTTCAGGAGGGGGGCGATCCAAATATCCAGACCTCTTGTGTACCAACCAGTCATTATCATCAGGAGGAGCACATTGGGAGGCCTATTATGCCCTTATCACTCTGTTGAGGCTCTGTAACCCCATTGCTCCCACCCTGACAAGGGCAATACACAGCTATAACGATAGCTGGAAAGCCCTATACTCAGATGTGCTTCTCCAGACGCGTTTCACCCCGGTGGGATCTTCAGGGGTGCCAGATGCACTACACAGAACCTCACAAAGCTCCTTCAAGTTTCCTGGTAAGGAGACTAATCACAGACATGTGTCACATGTCTGGCTGTGTAGTGTTGTCTTCTAAGACTGAAGGTTTAATCACCTTGTGATTAATATTGCTGTGACTATCAGGCATGAGGGCAATCATCTGACTCCGCCCCTTCTGTGATAGGAAGCTCACTGTCTATAGAGAGAGCATGTGTGGGCGGGGTTAGCTGTGGTGTGGGTGGGGTTAGCTGTGGTGTGGGTGGGGTTAGCTGTGGTGTGGGCGGGGTTAGCTGTGGTGTGGGTGGGGTTAGCTTTCTCAACTCTGATGCTGCATTGCTAAATCTAAAAACTTTGTGTCAGAACAGTTGCAAACAATAAACTAAGTGATATATCATTGGATACAGGGTCCCTTTGCCTACATCATGCTGCTCTCATAAAAGGAATCAGTTTGGGATCCAAAAGAGGCTGCTCTTTTTGGTGAGCGGAGCCAAATGATCCAGCTCCCAAAAAAGAGCTGAACTGCCTATTAGGAACCCCCTCTCCTCCAGGGAATGCCCATGGCCCACCTGATGTTGAAATAAACCCCCTTCCTTTCAGCACAGTAATCCCAAAAACACACGCCCAAGCTCAGAAACACTTAATTTACTCAAGCTACATTGGGACTCCAGTTTCCATGATAGATGGGGAGCCCAGCGGCATATAAGATTCTGCACACTTGTGCAAAAATTTTGCACAATGGTAATGTGAACGTCTGTATGTAGGATACTACTCTATCACGAAAGGACAATAGATCCAATATATTTAAAGGGGCAAAGCAACACCATACACGACCACTCCGTACAGGTACCCTTTCATGTTACACATGTGCTCTATAAAGGAAGGATGCCATGGCAACCCTCAATATTAGAGATGCCCCAAGGATCATGGGAGGAAGCAACTGTGTAGCATGCAGGACGGGCCATGGCTGAGGAATCCCTTTTTATGGAAGAAGCCCAGACTCGACACTGTCTCTTTTAAAGAGTTCTGACTTACTTAAGATGGGGTACTTTGCTTTAGTGTTACTGGTAAAACAACATTGTACACTGTCACACAGCGGCCTCTTCTGCCCACTACCACTACAAGACTCACTTTGACAATGGCGATTGTCCAGTCCTCCGGATCTCTCACTCCCGGTTGGTTCCTCTGCTGTCATTGAGCTAGCTCGTACTCTCTTTCTTCAGCAGGTTTATACATATACTCACTTACACCAATGGCCTGCAATGGTGTGCTCTTCACTCACAGTACAGTCAGAACTCTGCTCGCCTGGCCTTTTTCCCATCTGATTTTCAGCCACTTTCTGGGCAACTACATCTCTGTGTTACCTTACCTTTCTGCTCTGTCTCTCTGCCTCTAAGACACCAGGGCAGGCCTCTACTCTTCCATGGCTCCTCTCTCAGTATGGGTCACATCTCTACTAGGACCATCTCTTCCTCCATTCTTTGCAGGCAGGCACAGCTTCCTTTACCCAAAACACTCACAGAGACCATTTCACCTCTGTAACTTGAGGTGACCGACCACATTGTGTCTTCTCTCCATTTACAATTTGTGGGCTATATCAGGCAGCAGAGCTTCAACTTGCTAAACATGTCCTCTGTGCATGACCTTCAATGGTCATCAACAATTTAGTCAAAATTGACAATTCATCTGTTTTGTTTGAAGATGTCCCAGATTTCACAATGTGACAGTTGTTTGTGGAAAGAAGCACAGACATGCTGGATGTTGGATTCATTGGGGCTAATTCATTAAGACTGTGTATGCCAGTCTTAATGAAGGCACGCTGGAGTAAAATTCGCCTCATTCATTATGAGGTGCATCTATCAACAGCTGTGCACCTCCCCCCGAAATGTTACTCCAGTCAGGGACTAGAATACATTTTGGTGTTACTTATGATGCAAATTTTGATGGATTTGCAGTCACACATCACCCAATCTCTGGCCACTTTGGCAGAGCAAACCGAGATTGGCGTAAAAATGCCATAATTTTGCAACATTTCCAGGTGTTTTACTCCATAAAACTGTCAAAACACCTTGATGAATTAGGCCCTTTGTTCTTACATGAAATTACGTGTATTATCACATGCAATATTGCATTTGCCACGGAGCCCAAGCATGTAATAGTGTAGATGTGCAATAGACTAGATATGTCATCCATGTTTAGATCCATGTCAATTTGCAATCTATGTTCAATTCGTCCATAAGTATGTTAAAGATTTAGCGACTGATGTTCTATGGCTCCAATCACATTCAGGGTCAGTTCCCTCAAATGCTGCCTGTCATTCAGGGCTTGTAAATAGGCAGAAACTCTATATAGTTCATTTATCTGTGACTGAAGGGGAACCATTTCCTATATAACTTAGGCCAGGACTCTCGCCTAGTCTCACTTCAGTCACCAGCATTCTAACCCCTAACTAACTGGGTTACTGCACTGTTGACATGACTCTGTAATTTCCGCAATCATGCGCAGAATGCAATTATAATAATGAACAGATGATGAAGCATAAAAACAAGTGCGCTTAAGGGATTCAGATTTGGCTTTTATCATAAGTCATGTGACAAGGCTTGTTAAAGGGTCGATATTGACTTTCAGGATTGCTACTTCCAATAGGTGGCGCTAGAGTTCCAGTCCTCTTCTTTTCTGAAGAGGTCATTTGCATATAAGGGTTAATAGGAACAGTTATTTGCAACCCTTGGATCATGATTGTGGCCACTTACAGACGTATACCTTGTAAACTTATACAGGGGATATAAAAAGTCTACACAACACTGTTAAAATGGCAGGTTTTTGTCATG
This sequence comes from Phyllobates terribilis, assembly GCF_046119375.1. Lineage (NCBI taxonomy): Eukaryota > Metazoa > Chordata > Amphibia > Anura > Dendrobatidae > Phyllobates > Phyllobates terribilis. The sequence continues at coordinate 865,327,168 of NW_027362762.1, forward strand.
TAAAAAAATAATTCCAAGAAGAATCATTTCAGAACTTTTTCCACCTTTAGGGCTCATGCACACGACTCTAAAAATTGCCGAGTGCTATCCGTCGCTTTGATGCACATCAGACATCCGAGTGCAGTCCGATTTTCACATACACAATGCGTGTTTGAAAGTTGTTGTTTTTTTCCTCCACATCCGAGAAAATCGGATCACACTCTGATCAAACTCTGACTAGATTCTGATTAGCATAATCAGACCAATTTTCTCAGATGAGAGAAAATTGGCCGTGTGATCCTAGCCATAATGTCACCTATAATCTGAACAAATCCATTGAATAAAAAAATCTTTTCAGTTGAAAAAAGAACTAAAATAATGTGGTTGCATAAATATGAACACACTTAAACTAATACTTTGTTGAAGTTTCCTTTGAATTTATGACATCATTCAGTCTTTTTGAGTAGGAGTCTATCAGCATGGCACATCCAGAATTGGCAATCTTTGTCCACTCTTCCTTGCAATAGATCCAAATCTGTCAGATTACGAGGGCACCTCCTGTGTACAGCGCCCTCTACAGGTCACCAACAGATTTTCAATTGGATTCAGGTCTGACCTCTGGCTGGGCCATTGCAACAATTGGATCTTCTTTCTGGTGAAGTCATTCTTTTGTTGATTTGGAGGTATGCCCAGCATCACTGTCGTGCTAAAATCCTCTTCATCTTTAGCTTTTTAGCAGAGGCCTGAAGGTTTTGTTGTAAAATTGACTGATTTTTGAACTATTTATAATTCCTTCCACCTTGACTAAAGCCTCTTTTTCCAGCTGCTGAAAAACAGCCCCAAAGCATAATGCTGCCCCCATTGCAACGTGGCCAGGGGCGGCTGCCATGGCCGGGTCTTGCATCATCTGCGCCACGCCATGCTACAGAAGAATGGGGGTCCTGGCTAGGTGTGTGCTGCTGTTATCTTGGCGATACGTCTCTGCAGACCGCATACTGATGCTTGGCATGGCAGGCCAGGACCAGATGATCGAGAAATGAATGAGGGAGACCAAAATCCAAAAATAAACTTTTCTTTACTTAACAACGTGATGAGAAGTATATACATGAAATAACATATACAACACTTTATGAATACATTTTCTGCATAATGCAAAGGCAGGAACTTTGCAGTTACGTGTGGTGGTACGTCACTTCTGTTACATGTTACATCAGTCCAGCAAACCATTATGGGGTCCTCCATATTCCCCTGTAAGGACCGTATGGGTCAAGGTGTGTTGCTTCTGCCCCTCACAGCTAGTCTCAACACCCACTTGATACATGAGGACCTCGCTGGCTGAGTTACGTCTGTACAACTCCTCACTACTGCTCTCCAAGCACATTCGGCCACATACACCTTGGTGTCACTGCAGCTTCAGTTCCCTGTAGGAGAACTTGTGTCCCAGCCTGGCCATCTTCTCCTCTATAACCCTCAGGCCTGCCTAAACTCTAGCTTATTATTTAGTAAAGATAATCGTTTACTTAAGACTCCCTTGCCCGAAGCCGTTAAAAGAGGTGAAAAAAGACAGAACGTATGCACAGCAAGTGGTTTTGTCATTGCTGTGCATATCTTCATTCTTTCTTACATATTTTTTTCGCTTTTCAGGTGGGTTGCAGGTGGTATCCACCTGAAAAAGACATTGTGTGCACATGCAAATACCCTTAGTATTTGTTCACATGTAGTTTTTTTTTTACTGTGGTTTTGGTCAAACTCCATATAAATAATGGTTCAAAATCTGCATGCAACAAACGTCCCATTCATTTTAACTAGATAAAGCATTTATATAGTTCATATGTTGTGTTTTTCTCTGCTAGTTTTTAAGAAAAAGTGTTGTGTCAATTATTTTGTGTTTGCTATGAAAAACATCAAGGTTTTTATTGCAATTTTATATGCTTTTTAGTGAGTTTTTGAAGCTATATCCCATATTACAATTAAAAACTTAGGGCAGCACGGTGGCGCAGTGGTTAGCACTGTTGCTTTGCAGCACTGGGGTCCTGGGCTCAAATCCAACAATGGACAACATCTGCAAGGAGTTTGTATGTTCTCCCTGTGTTTGTGTGGGTTTCCTTTGGGTTCTCTAGTTTCCTCCCACACTCCAAAGACATACTGATAGGGAATGTAGATTGTGAGCCCCAATGGGGATAGTGCCAATAATGTCTGTAAAATTGTTTGAATGTAAAGCGATACAGAATATGTTGGCACTATATAAATAAAGATTATTATTATTAAAAACTCATCAAGAACCACGCTGAAAAACTGACTCAAAACCCTAATTCAAAAATAGCCTTAAAAACCTTTTGTTCTTACAAAATCATCCCAATAGAAGTCTCCTAGAAACAGTTTTTAGATGCAAATTTTTCAGCCAGTAAAATCCACGTCATGAAATTCCACATGAACATAGTAGTACAATGTGTTACTTCTGTGAATGTGCAGCAGCACCACTAGGTGGTAGCAGGACTTCATCTTTTTCATTATATATAGCAGCAGCTTGGTGCCAGTAACAATATTTTGCCACTGGATGGCGGCTGAATAGCAGTGTTAGGTTCTTGCTAGACAGCAACCTTGCCTGTTATTAGAAGGTCTACAACTTGGCTCATACAATTTCATGTTTCAACTTTTAAGGAGTGCTGCTCCCCACACAAGTTTATGTGGGCACTTGGGCGACAGACAATGGGTCCCCCTTAGCTTGTGATTTTTTTTCTTGTTTTTCAAGACTTCTTTTTTTTTAATTTTTCAGTACTGCTGTATAATTTTCCATACTGTTTGTATAAGGCTACGTTCTCACGATGAGCTTTTATTGTTTTTGACGCTGTGTGTTTTCCCTGCTTCAAAAATGCAGCGTCTTACAGTTCCAGCAAAGTGGATGGGATTTATAGAAATCTCCAGCCCACTGTGCTTCTTATTCATGCTGCGTAAACTGACCTGCGGTGCGTGTGTCAAATACGCAGCATGTCAATTTCTCTTGCGGGTACGCTGCGCTGAGTTTTCTGTGCGGATTTTCCCCATAGACTTGCATTAGATGTTAAAAACTCGCGTGCGTTTTTAGTGCGGTTCTGCGGCAGAAATGCATCAAAATGCATGTAATCTGCACCTAAGTATAGCAATAAAGTTCAGTGACATCAAATACCAGGAAGTTTAAAAAACAAGGCAGCTTTACTTTTTTTTTCGTAAATTTTTTTATTCGATTTTTTTTTGTTTGTTTCGGGAAAAGGGGTTAATTTGAACTTTTTTTTTTTATATTTTCATTGCATTTTTTTATTGGTCTCCCTGGGGAAATTGAATTTGCAATCACTGGTACAATCCGCTGTAAAACTTTAATATTGCTGTGTATTGTAATATTACTGATGTCCTGTGTAGCTATGGCAGATGAGAAGGCTTTCAATAGGCTTCAGGCTGTCATGACAATGTCATCGGCAGCCCGCAATTGTGTTGTGGGCGACAGGTAAAATGTCTACCATGACTGATAAAGGCACTAAGGGATTGAACTGCTCTAATTGCAGCAGTTAAGCTCTGGTGCCGACTGTTTAACACAGCTGGCAGCTGCTCTGTATGGAGCAGGCTCAGCTCCTGAGCCCACTGCATACAAATAAAGCAGATGTTGATAGTGGGACTATGAGCCCCAAAATATTGCTCCTAGAGCTTTAATCCTGGAATCATTGGAATGCTAACAATCTGGGTTTCAATATGATGCCACTCAAGTTCTATTATTTTAGTCACATCAAGTGTTTGAAGCCATGCCATATAATATACACACTTTGCAGTAAAAGTTTATGTTAAATAGGTTTTAAGATATTGGTTGTGTTCTTTAATTGCTCACCAAAATAAAAAAAATAGTAAAAAAAAAATATTGTTTTTTTTTATTCTGTGTCTCTCTGCACTGCTAACACCAACAATAAAATTATGTTTAAAGGGGATGTCCTTAAGAAAAGAAAATATATTTGATTGATGTATAAAATGTCAAATAATTGAAATGACTAATATACTTTTTTTTTTTCATCTCCGAATCAGACATTTATGAATGCCGCGTTAATAATACTGAATGAAAATGTAGTAAATAGTGGCTCCCTCTTGTGGTAAATGAAGAGATCTACATTCTAAATTCTTTATTTTGAATGAAGAATTGCTAAAATGCTAATGATGGATCCTGTTATATAACAGAAAGCAACATAGGGTGTAGTCTGTCACCCTGCATAGTGTTGCATGTAGTAGTAGAACTCAGGGAGTCTTCATGCCATACAGACTTACATTTCCTTCAATTTCATAATACCTCCTGTATAACACAGTTGCTGCATACAGTTGCCTGTCACTTCAGGTAACATTTCAGTATAAGCTGCCCTATGTGTGTACATGAGGAATAACACAATGTTTGGTCATTATATGACTTGTATTTTGCATTTTCACCAGTTTTCCCCTTTGCAGACTCTATCCCTGATATTCAGTTCTCTTTGAACTAGTGGGTAGAAACTAGAGATGAGCGAATTTGTTCGGAAAACGTTTGCCAATCTCAAAGTTGGCACGAACATTGCACATTCGGTTTCGTGATCGGATCCCAGAGCGTTTTTACTCAAAATCGCCAAAATTCGGCCAAAGTGCGGTAAATGATCATGTTTCCACTAATGTTTTTTTAGGACTTTGGTTACGATAGTGGTGCTGTATGATGAGTGGGGGGGGGGACGTGTTTGATGAGGGGAGGGGGTGGGGAGAGGACAGAGGAGCGTTAAACTATTATTCTTAATTTTTTTTTTTTTTTAACTTAATGTGTGGAGATTCCGCCAGCGAATCAGGGTGCAGGAACCATCCACAATGTCCAGACTCAAGGGCTTGCGTCATTGGCTGCCAAAGTCACATGTCCCTCTCCATATAAAGAGCAGACATGTTGTTTTGGCGCCATTTTGCCAGTGTATCAGTGCAGAGAGGCTGCTCCTGCTGCTGCTCCTGGATAGTGAGATAGTTAGCTAGGCGGTTGATTGTCAGTCAGCTTGCTCAGATACATAGGATCCTGTGTGGCTGTGAAATCGACCTTCCAGCAGATCAATCCTTTATACTAATAGTGTGGTCCAGAGACACCAGGCTACTTTTCAGCATATAACTCTATTGTGCTGCTAATATTGTGTTCTCAATTGAAAATCTAAATTCTTTCTGCAACTAACGTGGTCCTGAAACAAGGCCACATTTGTGCATAGAAATATTTTGTGCAAGTAATGTTTTTGACAAGGCAGGAGTTCTTATTTGAAAATCTAAATTCTTTGTGCTACTAGCTTGCTACAGAATCCAGGCCACATTCCCGCATATAAATATTTAGTGCTACTAGCTTTGCTTCAGCCAGGAGTCCACATTTCAAAATCTAAATTTTTGGTGCTAATAGCGTGCTCCAGCCACACTATCTGAGCAAATAAAAACTGATTGGTAATTTAGTGACAGGCAACTGACAGGTCTGGGCCTAGTGTTGTGAAGCAGCTGATTAAAGGAGGGGAAGGGTACATCCAACATGAGTGGGAAAAAGCGAGGTCGTGGTGGAAGGGGGAATAGGCTTGATGTTCAAGGTATACGTGCTACTGATCAAACACAGTCTCGGCCTATCCAAAGACAACCAACATATTCTATTACTGGATGGGCTACTCCACTCCCTTTCTTTGGCAGCCGCACAGTGGTACGCCTTGTAGATGAGGGCCAGAAAGAGCTTGTGTTCCAATGGATAGCAGGCGCTGCATCAAGTGGCCTCTCCTCCTCTTCCTCCACCTCAACATCACACACAGTATAGTCCTCAGAGCTGGCAGCCCAATTACCCTTGTTTCCCCCGCTTCACAACTCTCCAACCACCCAACTGAATATGGGGAACCACAGATGGGTGAGTCTGCAGAGCGGTTCATGGGCATCAAAGGTCTGCTCCAAAGATTCACAGACTCAAGAGGAGGAAAGCATCTGTACCAATGTCCAAAATTTTTTTCTTTTGGATCCAGGGCTGGACGAAGTAGAGTCCAAACAGAATCCAGACCTTTGTCACCAGACGTTAACTCCCGGGGTGGAGGTAATCCAGATGAGACTCAGATACCTGAGACGCACGCGGACTGTACTGTGCTGTCAGAGCAGGAGGTGGGTGACTCTCAGGGCGAGGCGTTAAAGAACAGAGAGGATGACGATGAGGTTGTAGATCCCACTTGGTGTGAACCCAGAGGCATGCAGCTGAGTAGTTCAGCAGAAGAGGTGGAGGAGGAAGACAAGGAGGTTATGTTGCGGCCTCCCGCACAGACACGGAGTGATGCAACCATGACAAGCACTGCATCCTCAGCCACAACTGTGGCAGTGATCAGAAGCGGTCGTGGGTCTGCAGTTCGCAGGGGCGACAAGGGTTGCCTAGCCTCGGCCTTTTTTGAGACCCAAAGGATGAGCCAGCTCACGTTATCTGTCAACTTTGTAAAATAGAGGCAAAAATTGCAATAATTTGACTACTACACTGGTACATGCGCTATCAACATGTATTAGTGTGGGAATCTCACTGCGATAAAATGCGGACTAGTGGGCCTCACCAACCACCGGCTGCCCCATCAACTACATCAGCTGCTTATTCCTCCTCCATCACCGTGGCAAGTGTTCTCACACAGGTCTCCGGCCGCAGAACCTCCACTTGTTTACACGTTAGTCGGGGTGAGTGAGAGTCCGTCAGCTGTTATGGAAGTGGACATGCCTACTGTTTTTGTTTCACTGCGCACACCACATCTTTCTCAATCCAATAGCAAACTGCTGATACAAAAGACTGATTTAGAAAAATAGATTGGATGTAGCAATAAATCAAAATTAAAATGTAACTTTTAATAATAACCATTAAAAATACCTGAATGGTAAAAAGTGCAAGTGCTCAGAGAACAAGACAAACAAGCAAAAATCTTTAAATGAGAAGGTGTGTCCAAACTTTTGGTCTGTACTGTATATAATATGCTATTATAACAGAGTCAATACATTATCACCATAATAGTGATCAGGTGTACACATCATGTAAATATACAGACCGGTCATTCCGTCTAGAGAGGTGGATATGAGAAAAGCATGGTATCAATCATCCACGCTGCAGCATTAGTGTTGAAATCCCTTCTCCTGGCATATACTATTTTCATAAACCAGTTACAAATATGTTCATGACGTAGGGATATTTAACCACACCAAGTCCTGTTCCTACATATGACCCTTTTAAATATATATGCATAGTAGGGTTCTCAATAAGGAAACTGTGGATGGATCTCACCCGAGGTAGTGGAATGCCATGAAATCAAAACCTCCTCAAGGTAAGCATCCTCTCATGTGAACCTCCCAACGCGTTTCGTCATACTAGACTCATCAGGGGAACAATGTTCATCGGTGAGTATTATGAGGGCAGAGCCGTAGCCCAAAAGCGATACCCTCCAGAAGTGATGGCTGTTGAGAAACGTGTTTGACTATCCTGGAGTCGTGGATTTTTAGTTAGTAGGTCAATCTTGGCCTTTTTGCTTGTTTGTCTTGTTCTCTGAGCACTTGCACTTTTTATTATTCAGGTATCTTTCTCAATCCACCATAACATCTCTGCCTGTGCCTCACTCATGGTCCAGCAGTTTGTCATATTCACCCTACCCCACCCTCTCTCAGCACAGCAGCCAGCCCTCAGTCCCGCAGTTGTGGTCACATAAAAGATTGTTTCCTCCTACACATGGCAAAGCTAAGAGCCTGATCTCCAATCTGTTACCCACGGAAATGCTGCCTTTCCACCTGGTGGATACAGATGGTTTCTGAAAGCTGATGGCTGTCGCAGTTCCCAAGTACCAGTTGCCCAGTCGCCATTATTTCTCTAACAAAGCTGTGCCTGCGCTACCCCAGCATGTTGCAGACAACATCACCCATTACTTAAAAAAATCTATGTCTGCCAGGGTGCATTTCACCACAGACACCTGAAAGAGGAGGAAGCAGAGGAAGATGCAGAAGGGATAACAATACCTGTAAGTTCTAGACTGTCATAGCAAAGGCGGATGCCAAGTGAGGGTGGATTCCAGTGATCAGGGTGGCTCATGCTACCAGACAAACTGTTAGTGAAGGTGCAGCAGCCGAGGACAAATGGAGGAGGATGAGGAGGAAGAGGTGATGGGCGTGCAACAGTCAGGAGATGAAGGGGATAATGATCCCCTCTCTGTTGTCCATAGTTGGAGGGTAGGAAGGAGGAAGCAAGCTTGAGTGTTACCCCGCCACCAACACACCATGGACTTGGACCTCATGGAAGGACCAGACACATGATCGCCTTCTTGCTGCACTATCTGCAGCATGCTCCCCATATTGTTAGGATTCTAAATAGCGCTTACTACTGGGTGGCCACTCTGTTAGGTCCGCAGTACAAGAGTCAATTTTTCCAGATGCTTCCCACCCTGGAAAGACACACGCGCATCCTGGAGTATCGACACACGCTTGTAGACAACCTTAAAAGAGTGGTTTTCCCCAAAACAGCAGTGAGGCACACAGTGTGCATCGCAGTGTTAGACTTTCAACCTCGGGAACGTCGAGTTGTCAATGCCAAAACATTATCTCAAGCTCATTATCAATGTCACAATGCCATCAGCGAGGGTTTGGACCCTTTTGCATTTTAGTCTTCAAAAATGGATGAGTGGCCTGAGCTCGCCTGTCACGCCTTGGAGATTTTGTCATGCCCGGCAGCCAGCGTTCTCTGAGAACATGTCTTCAGTGCTGCTGGTGGTGTCCTGACAGATAAGCGCATCCGGCTGTCCCCTGAAAGGGTAGACTGCCTAACTTTCATCAAGATGAACAAGTCATGGATCTCAAAGGACTTTTGCACCCCAGACGTAGACTTTGCAGAATAGGCGATGGTGTAGTTTTTAGTGTGCTGCAGCTGCATTGATCTCGCGTTATTGCAGTTTCTGACATGTTTGTCGTGGCTTCTGTGCCTGCTGTTGCTACTGCTGCTGATGTTACTAATAATTTTTTGAAATGTGAAGTCTCCAAGTTGGGTCTCCATCTGGTGGGTTGCCTGTAGTGGAAGGGGTGTCAGTGCTCCATCATACTAGTTCTACTCTGGTAAAATTGATGGCACTTTAGTGGTGTATGGCAATAATTTTTTTGAAATGTGAAGACTCCAAGTTGGGTCTCCTACATATGTGTTGCCTTTAGCAGTAAGGCTAAGTGCCCACGATGCAGAACTGCTCCGGATTTTTCCTGAGCGTTTCTGCATCTCCCTGGCAGAAAAAACGCATGTGGATTTTACATGCGTTTTTCCTGCCAGAGATATGCGGAAGTGAAGCGTTCTCCACATGCATTTCCGCATGCGGGTTGACAAGCGCTTTCCAAGCAATTTTAGCATCACTTGGAAAGTGCTTGACAACTTGGTCACACTATATAAATTCATGCAATTTATAAAAAATAAAAAAAATACTTACCTTCTGATGGCCCCCAATCTTTTCTCTGCTGCATCCGGTCTCTTGTACAGCTCGCGGTGGTGAGAAAGGACCTTCCATGACGTCATTTGGTCATGTGACAGGTCACGCAACCTCCGATGTCAGCGGTCGCGTGAACCGTCACATTACTAAATGACGTCATAGCAGGTCCTTTTAGACCATCGCGAGCCGTACAACAGACCAGACGCAGCGGAGAAAAGACCGGGGGCCATCAGAAGGTAAATATAATGTATTTTTTTATTTTAATTCTTCTTTTATACAGGTACCATGGTACCCGGGTCTGGAGGAGAGTCTCCTCTTCTCCAGACCCGGGTACCATCCGCACATTGAATTGCTTAATATTCGCATGTGCACAAGTAGTCATGCGGATATTAAGCGATTCAATGCAAGTCAATGGCGGCGAAAACGCCGCGATTCCGCAAAATAACTGGTAGTGCTGCGGATTTTTCCGCAATGATAATCCGCATCAGAAATTTCTGCAGCATGTGCACAGCACATGCGGATTATCATTGGGGAGCATGGCAGACCTTCTACCAAGCGTTTTTTAAGCGTTTCTGCAGCGGAATTGCCGCTGCGGAAATGCTTAAAAAACGCATAGTGAGCACACAGGCTAAAGCTCTCAGACCAGTAAGCCTGCACTTACTTTCAGTCAACTACCGTGGTTACCATCCTTACATTTTTCAAGAAATAGGAGTCTACGAAACTGATATTTGTGCCACCTGAGAGTGGGCTCCCAGCACAGCAGGCCTACACCGGTCCCTCACCCACCTTGTCTTAATTTGAACTTAAATTCAAAGGTGTAAATGCTGACCCAGACCTGATGCCTCATGCATGACCTATGGCTGATTGTTGCTGTGCCATTATAAAATTTTGACTGTTAGTCAATTGATACCACTTTTCCTGGTGTCTGCCCCTAATTTGAGCTGTCTTGGTAGGTTTTGGACCCTCCTGGAGGTGTTGTCAATGCATTTGGTTTTGCCTCCCATTGAATTCAATGGGGTTCGGATATGTTCGAGGAACTGTTTGGCGAACATTGGGACGTTCGCCGATCCAAACCTTGAAAGGTTCAATAGTCATTATCAAAATTCTCAATTCTGAGATAAAATCGGTATTCAGTGAAGACAGACTTTACCATTACTGAAGTAAGAATTGGCAGCTGCTACTGCTGAGATTCTATGTAGATAGAAGAGGGAGAGGAGGAGGGTGAAGCTCTGTCTCTAGCTCCTCCTTCCTCTCTGTCTACATAGAATCTCATCAGTAGCAGCTGTCAGCTCCTATCTCAGTAAAGTAATAATCTGTCTTCACTGAATACAGATTTGACCTCAGAATTGAGAATTTTGATAACGACTGATCAATTTTAGCAGAGAAAGAAGCACATTTTCCTGATAAGATATATTAAAAAGTTTCCTATTTTCACGTGTACTATTGATTTATGAAATGAAAATTAAAATGACGGTTACGCTTTAAACTTACAATATATACATATTTGTCCTCATGTGACCGAGCACAATAAGAAATCAGTCTCTCTTCTCCTATTCTGATATACCATAGAAACATAATGTAAGGCTGTGTGCCCACGATGCGTTTTTTAAGCGTTTGCGCAGCGGCAATTCCGCTGCAGAAACGCTTAAAAAACGCTTGGTAGAAGGCCTGCCATGTTCCCCAATGATAATCCGCATGTGCTGTGCACATGCTGCGGAAATTTCCGCTGCAGATTATCATTGCGGAAAAATCCACAGCACTACCAATTATTTTGCGGAAGCGCTGCGTTTTTGCTGCCATTGACTTTCATTGGAACACATGGAATCCGCATCACTGCATCTGTACATGCGGAATCCATGCGTTTCAATGTGTGGATGGTACCCAGGTCTGGAGAAGAGGAGACTCTCCTCCAGACCCGGGTACCATAGTACCTGTAAAAATAAAATAAAAAATAAACATTATACTTACCTTCTTATGGCCCCCGATGTCTTTGTCTTGGCTTGCCGGCAGATCGTGGTGGGCTCAAGGACCTGCCATGATGTCATTTATTCATGTGACGGGTCATGCGACCGCTGACGTCGGCAGGTCCTTTAGTGTACCGAGAGCTGCCGGCAAGCCAGGACGCATTGAATAAAGACTCCGGGGGCCATCAGAAGGTAAGTATATATTTATTTTTTATTTTTTACCATTCTTTCGGTCACACTATATAAATCCATGCCGGTTGCATGGATTTATATAGTGTGACCAAGTTGTCAAGCACTTTCCAAGTGATGCTAAAATCGATTGGAAAGCACTTGACAAACCGCATGCGGAAATGCAAGTGAAGAACGCTTCACATCCGCATGTCCCTGGCAGGAAACCGCATGTACAATCCGCATGTACAATCCGCATGTACAATCCGCATGTACAATCCGCATGCATTTTTTGTGCCAGGGAGATGCAGAAACGCTCAGGAAAAATCCGGAGCATTTCTGCATCATGGGCTCATAGCCCAAGCATTGTTTTTTTCTCTTTGAGCATGTATTTGTAACTGTAGCAACACATTATCTACATGTATCAATAGTTAACATAACTAGACTGCCTGAGTGCATGTCGACATACCTCTAGCTATATCTTTGCTACTAACTATTTAATCAACCATATCAATTATTCAAGGTAGGCGACATCTGATTGTGCTCACATGCACAGCAGGGATGTGACAAAGCTTCCACTCATCAACAAAGTATTTTATTGTATGTATTTTAAAGTTCATACTTTATATTAATTCATTGTTATTGCAGTGCTCTACTAAAGGGAAAATGACAAAAGGAGCCATTATAAAATTAGACCTAGACCTACAGATTTTCACTGATGACCTCCTGAGCCTTATAAGATATGAAAGACTTTTGTAATTAGTGATCATAATGATTCCACAATTAAGACCTTTCCATAAATGGTAAAAAACACAAAACTAGCATGTGACTGCAATACTATTGCATGGCAAAATAAAACTGCAAATGATCTGGCAAGAATTGGCAAAAAGCTGTCACATAATTGCTTGTGATTTTTTTAGGAGTATAAAAAATCACCGGGGTTACGGTGACATGATCTCGTTATGTTATGGCAACTGTGGGAGAGCAGGAGGGTAATGTCCTGAACGGAGTATATGTGTCACAGAGGCGCCTAGTCTCGGTGATGTAAAACCCGGAGAGGGGGCTTCAGGAGTGAGAGGTTTATTAATGGGGCTGGATTTTGGTTCCGGATTTTAGGAGCAGCTGGGAAAAATGGGTGGGACTGGCTATTCCCATGTCTCCAATTTAGGCCTGCCAGCTAATATAAAAGGGCTGCTGATCTGCTCCATAGGGGTCTGTGAGCAGAGGTGGAAGCACCTTTGATATGCTGGTCATTCTCTGGCAGAGTATATCCAGGTGTGGGTCTAACTTGCAAACAGGTGAAGGCCGTACCTGCTATGGGAATTGTTTTGTTGATTTGTAACACACTTGTTTTATGTTGAAGGAAGGCTATGTTTGTTTGTGTGCTGTGAACATTGTTGGACTTTGTAATAAACCGCACACTGACACCAGAACTGGATCCCTGAGTGTAAGCTACCGACTACCAGAGCTACTGAAATCCCTACAATTGGGGCTTGCAGTGTGGACAGAAATCGCAAGGAGCACAGGTGATGCTGTGTGGAAATTGTATGGCCCGGGTGAAGACAGCTACAGCATTGCAAGAACAGTTGGACAAAATGGAGGAGCTTGCGAAACATTTGGTATAAGCCAACATCCAGCAGCAGCAGAAATGGAAGCATCAACAGCACAACGAGCAAGAGACCAAGTGTTATGATCTGCAACAAGAACTAAGGAAAGATAGGGGAAAGCTGTCCCTACAGTAAGACTAAGCTGAATCCCTGCAATGTAGCGGGCTGCCTGTTCCTAGTGAACAGACCCGCCTTCGTCCTTGGCTAGTCTGAACGAAGACCTATAGAATTAAGGGAGGGGTCCCTAAAAGAACTAAGGACTGGGACAAAAAATGGGACACCTCCTAAACAGAAATTGCTGTAGAACGCAAAAGACAAACTGAAAAAAGTACTAGACGTCCAAGAGAACCAAGCAAACTGACAGAGAAAGGCACCGAAGCACCAGGCTAGCAAAACAGTCAAACAACACTGAAGTCTAGCAAAGCCAGAAGGACGGAGCTGGAATATATAGGCAGATGGTCACGTGACCGCAAAACACAAGATAGAAAAAACTAACAGGAGGGTTCTAACAGTACCCCCTCTTCTATGAGGATCCTCCGGATCCTCCAGGCCCAGGCCTATCCGGAAACCTCCTGTGAAAAGCTTTAACAAGCCTAGGAGCAGAGACATCATCCGTCCTTACCCAGGAGTTGTCTTCGGGACCGAAACTGTTATGATCTGCAACAAAAACTAGGGAAAGAAGGGGAGAGCTGTCCCTACAGTAAGACTAAGCTGAGTCCCTACGTTGTAGCGGGCGACCTGTTCCTTGTGAACAGACCCGCCTTCGTCCTCAGCTAGTCTGAACGGAGACCTATAGAGAAAGGGAGGGGTCCCTAAAAGAACTAAGGACTGGGACAAAAAATGGGCTCCTCCTAACAGAAGTTGTTGCAGAGCAAAAGATAAACTGACAAAAGTACTAGAGGTCCAGAGGACCAAGCAAACTAGAGATAGATAGGCACAAAAGCACCTGGCTAGAAAGACAGTCTAAACAACACTGAAGTCCAGCAAGGCCAGAAGGGCGGAGCTGGAATATATAGGAAGATGGTCACGTGACCGCAAAACACAAGATAGAAACAAAAAACAAACAGGAGGGTTCTAACAGAAACCCTTCCAGGAGACAAGATACTGTAATCTCCCTCTATGCCATCTAGAATTCAAGATACGCGAAATTTCAAATTCGCCGTCTTCCACCACAGGGGGAACTGTGACAGTGGCGTCCCTATCAGATACGTCAGCCTTTTTCAACAAGGAAACATGAAACACAGGATTAATCTTCCAGGAAGTAGGGACATCCAACCTAACAGCAGACGGGTTAACAACCTGAAGCACTTTAAATGGACCCACAAACTTAGGACCCAGTTTTTTAGAGGGAATCCTCAACCGCAGGTTCTTCGAGGACAGCCAAACCATGTCACCCACAGTAGACAAAACCTCTTTACGTTTCCTGTCAAAATACTTCTTGGACTTCTTGTTAGCCTCTTGAAGGTTGCAATGTACATTAGTCCAAACTCTCTCCAAATCACCGGAAAAATTCTCCTCCTCCGGCACCGCCGACCTTAATTTGGAGAACGAGCCAAAAGACGGATGTCTCCCAGTACAACAAAAAAAAGGAGAACACCCAGCAGAGGAGGATGTATGATTGTTAAGAGCAAATTCTGCGAGAGGCAGAAACTCAGACCACACCTCTTGATTGTCTGCCACAAAACATCGCAAAAACTGTTCTTTCAGTCTCTCCATTAGACTCAGGATTATAACCAGACGAAAATGACAAATGGACTCCCAACCTGTCACAAAAAGCACGCCAAAAGCGAGCCACAAACTGAGGTCCTCTATCAGAAACAATATCTGTGGGAACGCCATGGAGTTTGACAATCTCCTTAACAAACGCCTTAGCGAGTGTCTTGGCGCAGGGCAACTTAATGAATGGAACCAAGTGACACATCTTACTAAAACGGTCCACGACCACCCAGATGACAGTAAAACCCTCGGACAAAGGAAGATCAGTAATAAAATCCATTGTGAGATGCGTCCAAGGCGCACTAGGAACTTCCAGAGGGCAAAGCAACCCCGCAGCAGGAGTATGTGAAGCCTTTGACCTAGCACACACAGTACATTGACGCACCCACTTGATGACTTCCTTCTGCCATCCAGGCCACCAAAAACTGCGACTGATAAGTCTTAGTTTCCGAAATTCCTGGATGACCTGCCAACCGAGACTCATGACACTCCACAAACAAATCTCTCCTAAAGGCTCTAGGCACGAACAACCTCCCATGGGGAGTGTTAGATGGAGCATCATCTTGAGCTTTCAGAATCCCATTTTCCAAAACGGAGTCCAAAGCCACCACCACAACTCCTTTCTGTAACATACCTGGCGGCGTCCTTGCATAGTGGTCCATCTCCCACTGTGCAGGAGCGCGCACTTGATCTCCTGTCCAGAATGTCTCTCTGGCTTCCCTCCATGCTGTCTGTTTGTGTCTGTCTCTGCTGCCTAAGGGCGGCGCCCGATCACTTCCTGCTTTTTGTACCTGCTGTGGGTCACACCCCTTGTGCGTCCTCAGCCTATTGCTGTCTGACACTTGGTATATAGCTCAGCAGCTCCCTTCTATCCCTGCCTGAGCATAGTGTTTCCTTCAGTGTGTGCTTGCACTCTGAAGGTGCCAGGTCCCGTTCTTTGTTTCCTTGTCTGCCTTTCCTGGAGGCTGTATTTCCAGGCCTGTCTGAACTGAGTCCTGTATGTCTTCTGCTTTGCGGTATCAGCTCCCGTGTCTGAACTGAGTCCTGTATGTCTCCTGCTTTGCGGTATCAGCTCCCGTGTCTGAACTGAGTCCTGTATGTCTCCTGCTTTTCGGTATTAGTTCCCGTGTCTGAACTGAGTCCTTTCTGTGTTCTCTTGTCTGTCCTGTCTGAACACGCTCCTAGCCTGTTCCTCCTGCCTTCTAGGGGCCGATTACCTAGACCCGTTCCTGTATCTTGTCTGACCTGTCTGAACACGCTCCTAGCCTGTTCTTCTCGCCTTCTAGTGGCCGATTTCCTAGACCCGCTCCTGTGTCTGGTCTGTCCTGTCTGAACACGCTCCTTGCCTGTTCGCTCCGCCTTCTAGTGGCCGATTTCCTAGACCCGCTCCTGTGTCTGGTCTGTCCTGTCTGAACACGCTCCTTGCCTGTTCGTCCCGCCTCTCTGGGGGCCGTATTCCCAGACCCGCTCCTGTATCCCTCTGCAGTGTCGGTCTCCTCCGTACACTCAGTTCCAGTCTGAACTCTCTCCTGTCCTTTACCTGTTTTGCCTCTATGTCCGTTCCCTTCCTTTTTCTGCAGAGTCTGAACTCGTACCTAACTCCTGCTTGTTGTCTCTGCAAGTACTGTGTGAGTATCTGGCTCTGTCTTTCCCTTCCTGTCTGTTCCGTGTGAACAGAGCCCTGTCCTCCCTGCTCAGCCTTGTCTGCACTCTAGCTGTGCTTGCCTGTAACCCTCTGCCTGTATTGTTCCTGAGTCCCGGTGTGTACTGGGTCCTATCCCGCCTGTGTTCCTACCTGCTAGTGCCTCCCTGTCTGCACTCTAGCTGTGCTTGTCTTTACCCCCCTGCCTGCATACCCGCCTGCCTGCATACCAGTCGTGCCTGCCTATACCCACCAGTCTGTGTGCCAGCCTACCAGCCTGTTCCTGTATTCCCCTGTGTGGGTCAACAGCCGTGTCCGGGGTCTGTCCTGGAGTAGCACCTGGTCCCTCTGCTCGGTTCCTCCTTGGTGCACTGGCGTCGTATGCCGTCGTGCGACCCTGGTCGGATCGGGTGAATACTTAGTCACGCCCCTCCAGGCATTCACTCTCCGGCACGGTCCAGTGGAATCACTACCAATCGCACGCACACGCCGCTTAGCCCGGGCGTGTGCATAACAGCATGCTCAGGCCATGGTTCCCGTTGAGCCCCACGGCCTTCGCTCTTTGAGAAGTTTTTCCAGCGAATACATGCATTAAAATAAATAAATAAATTTTTTTCCCTTAGCTGAGTTCCAGGCGAATTAAGCACCGTCCAGATGGATCTATCAGCTCTCGTTCCTGCGGATCCGCCACGTTACTATGGGGATCCAAGACAGTGTCATGCATTTGTGGAGCAATGCATGCTACACTTTAAGGCCTACCCTCTCTATTTTCCTTCCGATTGGGCTAAAGTGGCCTTTATTATGTCTTACCTGGCGGGTGATGCCTTGGAATGGATCAACCCCCTATATGAAACACAGGATCCGATCCTCCTGGACCTAATGGCCTTCCTGGTGGCCTTTCTAATGGTCTTCGATGATCCTAACCCGGAGGCTCCTGCTGAAGCTTCACCTCCCAATATCCCGGAGCAGCCCCGATGGGTAATGTGTGTGGGTAGCGCAATAGTCCTCCAGCCCAATGAGACTACTGCCCACCCAGAATCCTCACAGGGTGACTACGCTTTCCGGAATACTTCTCTCAACCTCAAGAGGCAGTCCAGACGTGCTAGACTTAGAGGCAAGCCGTCACGCCAGGGTCTGTCCTCCCTGAGACCTCCTGACCCCAACCTTGAAGTCCCTACTGAAGCTTCATCTCCCTGTATCCCGGAGAAACCCCAATGGGTAATGTGCGTGGGTAGTGCACCAGTTCTCCTGCCCGAAGAGACTTCTGCCCATCCAGACTCCACACAGGAGAACTTCCTGCACCCGGCATCAGATGCTTCTCTCTCTTTAACCGGTGTGCATGTCCAAGGATGCTCCAAAGCTGTGGTTACCTCTGAGTCTGTGCACCTCTACTACCTGGCGGAGGATCCCCTGTTGCCTCCTGAATCCTCCGGGATACCACTCGATGACAAATGGAGAGAGACTTCTCTACACCCGGTACTCAATACCTTGTCCGCTTCGTCCTGTGAGCCTGACAATGGGTACCCCAAAGTGGTAGTTACCTCCGAGTCTCTACACCTCTCCGACCAGGCGGAGGATCTCCAATTGTCTCCTGAACCCTTCGGGGTGCTACCTGGTAGCGAAAGGACAGAGACTCTCCTATACTCTGTACCTGATACCTCGCTCGCTTCGTCCAGTGAGCCCAACCTAGTGTACTCCGAAGCAGAGGTTACTCCTGAGTCTCTACACCCCTCCGACCAGGCGGAGGACCTCCAGTTGTGTTCAGAACCCTTCGGGGTGCCACCTGGTGGTGAATGGACAGAGACTTTCCTATACTCTGTACCTGATACCTCGCTCGCTTCGTCCAGTGAGTCCAACCTAGTGTACTCCGAAGCAGAGGTTACTCCTGAGTCTCTACACCCCTCCGACCAGGCGGAGGACCTCCAGTTGTGTTCAGAATCCTTCGGGGTGCCACCTGGTGGTGAATGGACAGAGACTTTCCTATACCCTGGATCTGATACCTCGCCTGCTTCCTCCAGTGAGTCCGACCTAGTGTACTCTGAAGCAGTTGTTTTCTCTGAGCCTCTGCACTCTTCTGACCCGGCGGAGGACCTCCAGTTGTTTCCTGAATCCTCCGGGATACCACCAGATAACAAAGAGACAGTGACTTTTCCTCATTATGTACCTGATAACCCGTCTATTTTTTCCTGTGAGCTTGACAAGATGTACCTCGAAGCAGAGATTACCCTCAAGTCTCTGTCCCCCTCCAACCCAGTGAACGACTGGTCCTCGAATTCCCTGCGGAAGATTCTGGCAGGCCTGAAGAAGAGGGGGCATAAGGGGGGAGGTACTGTAACATACCTGGCGGCGTCCTTGCATAGTGGTCCATCTCCCACTGTGCAGGAGCGCGCACTTGATCTCCTGTCCAGAATGTCTCTCTGGCTTCCCTCCATGCTGTCTGTTTGTGTCTGTCTCTGCTGCCTAAGGGCGGCGCCCGATCACTTCCTGCTTTTTGTACCTGCTGTGGGTCACACCCCTTGTGCGTCCTCAGCCTATTGCTGTCTGACACTTGGTATATAGCTCAGCAGCTCCCTTCTATCCCTGCCTGAGCATAGTGTTTCCTTCAGTGTGTGCTTGCACTCTGAAGGTGCCAGGTCCCGTTCTTTGTTTCCTTGTCTGCCTTTCCTGGAGGCTGTATTTCCAGGCCTGTCTGAACTGAGTCCTGTATGTCTTCTGCTTTGAGGTATCAGCTCCCGTGTCTGAACTGAGTCCTGTATGTCTCCTGCTTTGCGGTATCAGCTCCCGTGTCTGAACTGAGTCCTGTATGTCTCCTGCTTTTCGGTATTAGTTCCCGTGTCTGAACTGAGTCCTTTCTGTGTTCTCTTGTCTGTCCTGTCTGAACACGCTCCTAGCCTGTTCCTCCTGCCTTCTAGGGGCCGATTACCTAGACCCGTTCCTGTATCTTGTCTGACCTGTCTGAACACGCTCCTAGCCTGTTCCTCTCGCCTTCTAGTGGCCGATTTCCTAGACCCGCTCCTGTGTCTGGTCTGTCCTGTCTGAACACGCTCCTTGCCTGTTCGCTCCGCCTTCTAGTGGCCGATTTCCTAGACCCGCTCCTGTGTCTGGTCTGTCCTGTCTGAACACGCTCCTTGCCTGTTCGTCCCGCCTCTCTGGGGGCCGTATTCCCAGACCCGCTCCTGTATCCCTCTGCAGTGTCGGTCTCCTCCGTACACTCAGTTCCAGTCTGAACTCTCTCCTGTCCTTTACCTGTTTTGCCTCTATGTCCGTTCCCTTCCTTTTTCTGCAGAGTCTGAACTCGTACCTAACTCCTGCTTGTTGTCTCTGCAAGTACTGTGTGAGTATCTGGCTCTGTCTTTCCCTTCCTGTCTGTTCCGTGTGAACAGAGCCCTGTCCTCCCTGCTCAGCCTTGTCTGCACTCTAGCTGTGCTTGCCTGTAACCCTCTGCCTGTATTGTTCCTGAGTCCCGGTGTGTACTGGGTCCTATCCCGCCTGTGTTCCTACCTGCTAGTGCCTCCCTGTCTGCACTCTAGCTGTGCTTGTCTTTACCCCCCTGCCTGCATACCCGCCTGCCTGCATACCAGTCGTGCCTGCCTATACCCACCAGTCTGTGTGCCAGCCTACCAGCCTGTTCCTGTATTCCCCTGTGTGGGTCAACAGCCGTGTCCGGGGTCTGTCCTGGAGTAGCACCTGGTCCCTCTGCTCGGTTCCTCCTTGGTGCACTGGCGTCGTATGCCATCGTGCGACCCTGGTCGGATCGGGTGAATACTTAGTCACGCCCCTCCAGGCATTCACTCTCCGGCACGGTCCAGTGGAATCACTACCAATCGCACGCACACGCCGCTTAGCCCAGGCGTGTGCATAACACTTTCTGTAAAATGCTCTCCTCTTCCTCGGCATCGACCGTAGGAGAGAAGCTGCGAGATAAAGCATCGGCTATAACATTCTTAGTACCAGGGATATAGGTAACAGAAAAATGAAACTGAGAAAAAAAAAGTGCCCACCTAGCTTGACGGGCATTTGACGCGCTCAGGGGATGGGGACGACTACTCGGCGCCCGGGCCTTGTTGTTGGTTTTGGGGGATGTCGCGGCGGCCTGCTCCCGGGCCCGTACCCTGGGGTCACTCTTAAAAGCAAAGAATGGGAAAGGTATATGGGATAGGGGAATTGTTCGTGACACCACCCGTGGTGTCTGGTGATGATCACCAGCGCTGCGACAGTCCTCTGAGGCCGGTGTTCAGGCAGCTTAGTTGGTGCAGCTCCCCACAGGTGGAGCGGGATCTCATGGCAGCGTAGAAGAAGGGTTGCAGGATAGAGCGTTGGCGGGTGCAGAGCCGCAGAGGAAAGAACAGACAGAGGCAGTATTTGAAGTCATCCAAGTCTTTACTCACGGTGGTGCTTTCTCAGCTCAGAGCTTCTCTCTGCTGTCACACGGCGAGCTGTGGCCGACAGGGTGGGGTTCAGCACACTCCAGGTTGTTCAGGAGTGCTTGACAGGACCCCCGCTCTAAAGTGTTCCTCTCCTTGTGAACTTCTCCCGCCTTGTGTCCCCCACTGTGTCCCGTACGGATACTGCAATGTCCTTGAGCGAAGAACAAACGGAGAACAAAAGAGTAGTTAGCAAAGAGACAAAATCTTTATTAGTAATTCATAATCACAGTGATAAAAAGCTATATAGAAAAATAATAACAAGGCAAGGGGATCAGGAAAAAACAGTGCCAGAAACAGGACAACCCCTGGCAATAAAATTGCTGAGCAATCCAAAATACAAAGATACAGATAAATCTACAGGCAGAGGGACACTCCATAAATATATAACTGCAAGTAAAAGCAGTAGATAAATATTACAGTTCACCCATTAAGGGATAAAAGTCAATAAGATAGGTATAGTCAACCATAATATATACAAGAATCGCTAAATAGCAACAATAAGAGAAGGATCCAAATTAAGGGTGAATTGTACAGCTACCCTATGCCTCGTAGTGTTAGGTGGAAGAGTATACAAAAGGTACCCGGAACCTAGATAGAATCACTCACCCAATGGCAGAGTGTCCGGGAGGCAGGAAGCTCGCAAGATGCCAGGGGAGCCACAGAACGTGCTGCAAGGTAAAAAGCGCGCCCCGACGCGCGTTTCGCTCTTCTTTATCAAGAGGCGCTGTATGTGTGCCCGGCAGGACCTGATTATATACGCCCACCACTAGTCACGTGATACATAACAGAGAAACACATTGGTATGTAGCGGTGCGTGTACCCGGAGCCGCGCCCCCCGCCGCACACGTCACAGCCGTCAAGTCCCGAGCGCGCCCCAGGCAGCGTGCCTAGGAAACGCCCCCAGGGGCGCGCCAGGGACAGAGGACAGCCGGACACGGGCACGGGTCAGCCAGGAGCCGGGAGACACGCATACCATCAATGTGTAAGAAAAAGTAGATATTGGAGATACAAACAGAAGATAGTAAGCAGATGACTAAATAGTGTAATACATATTAAATAAGACAAAAATGCTCTCAGGCACAAACAAATGCATAAGATAACTAAATGGAGCATAATTATAATAAGGATCCATCAAATAACTCCTAAATAGTTACAATAAATACCCAGAAGGGTAAATAAATATGAGTCCCGATATATATGTGGAGAGTAGTCAGCATAGGACCATTTCCCACAAGAATAGGAAGATGATAATCGAGGGGCTCTTGAAAGATGCTCCATGTTATCCGCTATAGGATGCCTTGAACAGTAAATAGAAGAAGGTGACGGAGGAGGAGGCTTTACAAAATCTGGAGGATCTTCTATCTGAACAAACCATTCCTCCCTCAGGTGGGTTACCACAGGTTAGGAATCCTAAGTCAACGAGGTTCCCTCCCCTGTCTATTTGTCCGGCAGTAGAAATTTTTGTTAATCTAGTGGCGGAGGATTTCAAAAAACTCTCCACACGGAGAAAGTTTGATAATTTAACCTCCGCCCAACGCCAAGCGATTCGACAACTTCAAACTCTTAAGGATACAGTCATTAAGCCGGCAGACAAGGGAGGGAATATCGTCCTGTGGCCCCACCACAAATATGAGAGGGAGGCTTTGCGACAGCTGAGAGATAAGGACACTTACTCTAGGCTGTCATATAACCCCACTGCCTCCTTCTCCGCCACCTTGCAGGGTATTTTGGCCCGGGCTTGTGAGGGGGGTATTATAGATAAGAGGACTGTGGAGGCTCTGACTGTACGTTCCCCCAAAACAGCTACTTTTTATCTACTCCCCAAAGTACATAAGGATGCCATTAACCCTCCTGGACGTCCGATCGTGTCCGGCCTGGGGGGTTTATGTGGTCCTATTTCACAATATGTTGATAGTCATTTGAGACCACTTGTGGGGACCCTCCCGTCCTATGTACGGGACACGACGGACGTCCTCACTAGGGTTGATGGCATCTCTTTGGAACCTGGCACTATTATGGTCACGGCCGATGTTGAGAGTCTGTATACCTGCATAGATCATGATCTTGGCGTGACTTCCGTCGAGCTTTTCCTTGGGGGTTCCGACCTGGACGGCCCTTCACGGGAATTCATCCTCGAGCTCCTCCGCTTTATCCTTTGCCATAACTATTTTCTCTTTAAAGACACGATATACCTGCAGCGACGTGGGACGGCCATGGGGGCGGCCTGTGCACCATCGTATGCAAACCTCTTCCTTGGTGCATGGGAGAGGGACATTTTTGGGGGCGATGGTGTGCGGGGCGCTGACCGGGTCGTGGCATGGCTCAGGTATATCGATGATGTCCTATTTTTCTGGCGGGGTTCGGCGGAGGAGCTTGATGATTTTATGAGGCGGCTTAACACCAATGAGTGGGGCATTAAATTGACGTATACTCACAGCCTTACACGCTTGGACTTCCTGGACGTCACTCTGGTGGTGGACTCACACTCCCTCATCCAGACTGACGTCTACAGGAAGCCCACTGCGGTGAACTCTTTGGTGCATGCTGCCTCTGGTCATACCCTCTCCACCATTAGGGCCGTCCCGGTCGGACAATTCCTCAGGATCAAGCGCATTTGCTCGACGGAAGCCAACTTTGAGAAGCAGGCGGCAGCTCTAACACAACGCTTTAAACAGAGAGGCTACAGTAATCGCTGCATCGGCCGTGGCTATGGTAGGGCCCGCAGCACCCCCCGCAGTTCTCTACTATATCCCCCCCCGAGATCATCTTCCTCCGGGCCTCCTGAGAGGACCCGCTTCATTTCCACTTACAATCATGAGTGGGTTTCTATGAGGCGGGTCCTCTCACGACATTGGAATGTTCTTGGGGCGGAGCCCTCCCTGAGGGATGTGGTGGGACAATTTCCACTTATGACTGCCAGACGTGCCAGAAATTTGGGTGAT
Organism: Phyllobates terribilis; assembly: GCF_046119375.1. Classification (NCBI taxonomy): domain Eukaryota; kingdom Metazoa; phylum Chordata; class Amphibia; order Anura; family Dendrobatidae; genus Phyllobates; species Phyllobates terribilis. The sequence goes on from NW_027362762.1 coordinate 865,351,059, forward strand.
CTGGTCACTTCAAGTCATTATGTCCCACCAGCATCTAATCCTTTCGGGTCGCGCGGTCCCAGGGTTGGGTCCTATCCATGTGGCCATTGCAGGGCCTGCGCTAATGTCCTTCGCAGTTCGTCTTTTACAAGCTCAGATGGCTCCCGTACATACCGAATCCTCAGATATATTTCCTGTGGTACAACACACGTGGTCTATTATGCCACGTGTAGTTGTCAGAAAATCTATGTAGGTCTCACCTCAAGGGAATTGAGGATTCGGGTGCGGGAGCATGTGCGGGACATTGGCGCAGCTAAATCTGTGTCGGACCCCCGTGAGCTCAGAACTTTACCGCGACATTTTAAACAAGTTCACGATTGTGACCCACGCAGCCTTTTGGTGCGTGGAATTGATGTGGTACATCTGGGCTCTCGGGGGGGTGACTACAGACTTTGCCTTGCACAAAAAGAGGCCGGGTGGATTAGTACCCTGGACACCCTGGCACCGCGTGGCCTCAATGAAAATCTGAGCTTCTCCTCATTTTTATGATTGGGTCCTTTTTGCTTGGCTTTTCTCTCCCTCAGTGTTTACTCTTTCTGTTCTAAAGTCCGTGCTCCTGTTTTTAGCCTGTTTTTATCATTTGTTTTTAACCTTGTTGTTTCTTACCCTTCTAGACTCGAGGCTACTAACTCATTATCCTTGTGCACCATATGGACCTTCTTCTATTTACTGTTCAAGGCATCCTATAGCGGATAACATGGAGCATCTTTCAAGAGCCCCTCGATTATCATCTTCCTATTCTTGTGGGAAATGGTCCTATGCTGACTACTCTCCACATATATATCGGGACTCATATTTATTTACCCTTCTGGGTATTTATTGTAACTATTTAGGAGTTATTTGATGGATCCTTATTATAATTATGCTCCATTTAGTTATCTTATGCATTTGTTTGTGCCTGAGAGCATTTTTGTCTTATTTAATATGTATTACACTATTTAGTCATCTGCTTACTATCTTCTGTTTGTATCTCCAATATCTACTTTTTCTTACACATTGATGGTATGCGTGTCTCCCGGCTCCTGGCTGACCCGTGCCCGTGTCCGGCTGTCCTCTGTCCCTGGCGCGCCCCTGGGGGCGTTTCCTAGGCACGCTGCCTGGGGCGCGCTCGGGACTTGACGGCTGTGACGTGTGCGGCGGGGGGGCGCGGCTCCGGGTACACGCACCGCTACATACCAATGTGTTTCTCTGTTATGTATCACGTGACTAGTGGTGGGCGTATATAATCAGGTCCTGCCGGGCACACATACAGCGCCTCTTGATAAAGAAGAGCGAAACGCGCGTCGGGGCGCGCTTTTTACCTTGCAGCACGTTCTGTGGCTCCCCTGGCATCTTGCGAGCTTCCTGCCTCCCGGACACTCTGCCATTGGGTGAGTGATTCTATCTAGGTTCCGGGTACCTTTTGTATACTCTTCCACCTAACACTACGAGGCATAGGGTAGCTGTACAATTCACCCTTAATTTGGATCCTTCTCTTATTGTTGCTATTTAGCGATTCTTGTATATATTATGGTTGACTATACCTATCTTATTGACTTTTATCCCTTAATGGGTGAACTGTAATATTTATCTACTGCTTTTACTTGCAGTTATATATTTATGGAGTGTCCCTCTGCCTGTAGATTTATCTGTATCTTTGTATTTTGGATTGCTCAGCAATTTTATTGCCAGGGGTTGTCCTGTTTCTGGCACTGTTTTTTCCTGATCCCCTTGCCTTGTTATTATTTTTCTATATAGCTTTTTATCACTGTGATTATGAATTACTAATAAAGATTTTGTCTCTTTGCTAACTACTCTTTTGTTCTCCGTTTGTTCTTTATATTGGATATGAGTAGGCAATTTGAACCCGGTACTGGACTATTTGTCTTAGCACCGGGTTTTGTATTCTAGTATATAATTGGCCAGTTTTGTCTCAATGTCCTTGAGCGGTAGCGTATAGTTTCGGACCGACTGGGAGCCCTTCTTGGTTACTAGTGGTGAGAACGTGGCGTAAGGCCGGGTCCCTCTGGATGTGTTAGAACTCTCCTGTTAGGTTTTTTCTAGTTTGCTGGTCACATGACCATTTTTGCCTATTTAATCCGGCTCCGCCCTCCTGGCCTTGCTGGACTTCATTGTATTTACTACTCTTGAGCTAGCTTGGTGCTCTGTTACCGTTCTCTGTTAGTTGTGCTAGGTCTTCGGACCTCTATGTTCTTTGTTGTGTGTTTGTCTTTGACTGCTACAATTTCTGCTAGGAGGTGTCCAACTTTATCCCAGTCCCTAGTTCTTGTAGGGATTCCTCCCTTGCATCTATAGGTCTTCGTACAGACTAGCTGGGGACTTTAGCGGGTCTGATCGCAGGATTAGGTTCCCCGTTACACCGTAGGGATCCAGTTTAGTTCTATTGTAGGGACAGATCTCCTGTCTTTCCTTAGTGCTTGTAGCAGATCATAACAGGATGAACTCAGATTAGGGAATACGGGTGGCGACTCCGCTCCGTCCGTATCCCCCTGGGATCCACATAAGCCTCCGGACTTTTCCGACAGAGACGTGAAGTGCAAAGTCAGATAATCGGGGACCGGTACCCCCTCTTGCGGCGGGGTCTCTCTGGCTGGGCCAGAATAAGGTATGCAGGTGGCGACTCCACTCCGTCCGCACCCCCTGAGATCCTTTCGCCTGTGGAGCCTATCTCCTCTGCTCCCCTCCTGGGCCTTCTTGGTTGGACTCTGACCGGGGACAGAGCCAGTTATAACTCTGCCCCAATCCCCCGTCTCGAGGCCTGAGACCGGGAACCGTGGACCTTCAGCCGGCTGCAGCCTTGTGCTGACCTGCCGTCTCAAAGACCCACGACTAAAGATCCGGTTGTTAAAATGGCCTCCAATTATATATGATTCTATTAAGTGCAAAAGTAAAGTGCTTCCTCCACCCTCACTCACTACATGGTTCCCCCTAACTTTGGTTCCCCCCAACTCCTCCATTCCGGCCCGGGGCAGCACTATGGTGCTTTAGGCCCCCTTCAGAACTGGAGTGTTGTAGTGTTGAGTGTGTGGTTGGGGTCCTGTGTGGTGCTCCATCCTTACATTGGAGAGGAGATACCACACCTCATTCTGAGGTGCAGTACCCCTGTGGCGACTGAACCCTCAGGGGCGCCACACATTCAAGCGCTTGGCAGCATCCAGATAGATCAAATTCTTATGATCTGTGAAAACCTGAATAGGAAATCTAGCGCCTTCCAAAAAATGATGCCAATGTTCAAACGCAAGTTTAATAGCCAGCAACTCCCGATTTCCAACGTCATAATTCAGTTCGGTTTCCGAAAATTTCCTCGAAAAGGCACAAGTAAGTACTCCACCCTTGTTCTCCTGAGACAAACTTCTCCGACCCCTTCCGATGAAGCATCGACCTCGACCAAAAAAGGCTTGGTCTCATCAGGCTGCATAAGGATAGGGGCAGAACTGAACCTCTCTTTGAGATACTCAAACGCTTCTATGGCCTCAGTAGTCCACTGGGCCGTATTTGCACCTTTCTTGGTGAGATCGGTTAGAGGTTTAACAATTACAGAAAAATTCTTAATGAATTTCCTGTAATAATTGGCAAAACCCAAAAATCTCTGTATAGATTTCAAACCAATAGGCCTAGGCCATTCCTGCACAGCCTGAACCTTCACAGGGTCCATCTCAAAGCCCTCGCTGGAGACAATGTAGCCCAAAAAACTAAGTTTCTGCACAGCGAACTCACATTTCTCCAGTTTAGCAAAGAGTGAATTATCACTCAATAACTGCAAAACTTCACGTACACTCTGCCAATGGGACTCCAGATCTGGCGAATAAATCAAAATGTCATCCAAATACACAACCACATTCTTACCAATCAAAGGTCTCAGGATGTCATTAATAAGGTTCTGAAAAAATGCAGGTGTATTGGTAAGACCAAAAGGCATCACCAGATTCTCAAAATGACCTACCGGAGTGTTAAAAGCAGTTTTCCATTCATCACTCTCCTTCACTCGTAACAAATTTTATGCCCCCCGGAGATCAATTTTCGAGAACCACTTGGCTCCCACTAACTGGTTAAACAAGTCAGGAATTAACGGCAATGGGAAGGAATTGCGTACGGTAATCTTATTAATTTCACGAAAATCCAGACATGGACGTAAACCGCCGTCCTTTTTTTAACAAAGAAGAATCCAGCTGCCACAGGCTACTTAGAAGGTCTAATGTGACCAGCAGCCAGGCTAGTCTGTATGTACTCCTCCAAGGCCTTTCTTTCAGGGATAGTCAGATTAAACAAGCGACTTTTGGGAAGAGTAGCACCCGGAACAAACTCAATGGCGCAATCATAATCCCTATGAGGAGGTAAAACTTGTGACTCCTCCTCCGAAAAAAACCTCCAAAAATCTTGAACAGGTACAGGTAATTCCCCTTTTTCCACAGCCACAATGCGACCTTTACAACATTTATCATAGCACTTCGGGCTCCAAGACTTAATCACATTAGTAGACCAGTCCAATAAAGGATTGTGCAGTTTTTACCAAGGCAATCCTAGAACGACCGGAGAGGGTAAATTATCCAAAATAACCAATACCAAAATTTCTTGGTGACCTCCATTGATAGTGAGAGGAAATGCAGCCATCTTGTGAGTAATACATTTCAAAGGAGTGTTGTCAATTGCAACCACAGAAATAGGTGATGACAAAGGTTTGGATTTCAATTTAAGGTTTTCCAAAAACCCTTTATCAATCACATTAAGTGTTGAACCAAAATCCACAAATACCTGAAATTCAATCAAATCTCCCTGCAGAGTAGTACTCCCAGAAAGAAACTCTCCTGCAGAGCATAAACAGGCTATACGGGCGTAACTGACCTTTTTTTTTTCTTTACTTAAACGACGCTCACAATACTTAATCAAATGATCAGCTTTACCACAATAAAGACATAAACCCTCGGCGAATCTCCGGTCTCTTTCCTGAGAGCGGAGTGACATCGCCCCAACCTCCATTGGTTCTCCGCTGTCAGAGCAGATTTTCTGGGAACTAGGACCTGACGTTACAGGAGTTTTTACATCATTCACCCTGGACCTCAGTCTCCTGTCCACACGAACAGCTAACTGCATAGCTTCCTGCAGAGTCTCAGGTGCAGGGAATGCAATTAGCAATTCCTTAACCCTTTCACTCAGACCAGCAAGAAATAAACACCTCAGCACAGAATCATTCCATTTAACTTCTGAGGCCCATCTCCTGAAGTGTGTGCAATAATTTTCAACATCATCTGACCCCTGATTCAAACGTCTAAGTTCTGATTCAGCAGATGAGATTCGATCAGGGTCGTCATATAATAGCCCCATAGCAGAAAAAAATTCTTCAACAGACCTTAAACACGGATCATTAGGTTGGAGAGAAAAGGCCCACCCCTGTGGTTCTTTGCGCAAAAGTGACATAATAAAACCAATGCGCTGTGATTCATTCCCAGAGGATCTTGGTCTCAAATGAAAATATAACAAACAAGCATTTTTAAAGGAAAACAAATCTTGCTGTTTACCATATAAAACATCAGGCAGTCCTACCTTGGGTTCGACAAAATGCGCTCCAGAACAGCTACTCACGTGTTGCTGGAGCTCGGCCACCTCCAGAGACAATCCCTGCAAGCGTTCAGCCAAATCCTGGACGGAAACCATACTGATCCCCTTATTTTTTCCTTTAAGTTTTTTGGGCTGGACTTACTGTTATGATCTGCAACAAGAACTAAGAAAAGATAGTGGAAAGCTGTCCCTACAGTAAGACTAAGCTGAGTCCCTACGTTGTAGCGGGCAACCTGTTCCTAGTGAACAGACCCGCCTTCGTCCTCGGCTAGTCTGAACGAAGACCTATAGAATTAAGGGAGGGGTCCCTAAAAGAACTAAGGACTGGGACAAAAAATGGGACACCTCGTAAACAGAAATTGTTGTAGAAAGCAAAAGACAAACTGACAAAAATACTAGAGGTCCAAGAGGACCAAGCAAACTGACAGAGAAAGGCATCGAAGCACCAGGCTAGCAAAACAGTCAAACAACACTGAAGTCCAGCAAATCCAGAAGGGCGGAGCTGGAATATATAGGCAGATGGTCACGTGACCGCAAAACACAAGATAAAACCCTCCTGTTAGTTTTTTCTAACACCAAGAAACTCCTGATGCAGCAGTTCCAACTAAGGCAACAACAAATACTGCAGCAGCAACAACTGCAGCAGTGACACCATTAGCAGAGGCTGTCAGTGGCAAGGAAAACGCACCACCCCCATACCGAGGTGATAATATCCAGCTGAGGAAGATGCTAAGGGGGACGTTGCAAAAGATGACTCCTCTTGACAGTGTCGATGGCTTCCTGATGGTGTTCAAGTGGGTAGCAAATCGGGAAAAATTGCCTCCAGAGCAGTGGGTGGAGGCTCTGGCGTTATATTTGTCTGGGGATCCGCAGAAGGCTTATTACAATCTGTCCCTTCAGGATGCCAAGGAGTACAGAAAGCTCTAGGCCTAGATCTTGGCTCGTCTGGGCGTAATTTTTGCAGTCACGGCACGACAGGTACACCACTGGGGCTACCACAGGGACAAGCCTCCCAGGTCACAGATTTTGACTTACTGCACTTAGTACATAAATTGCTTCAGCTCGAGACTTGTTTCCCAGCGCAGATGGTGGAGAGAGTGGTGATGGATCGGTTCATCCGCACGCTGCCAAAGTGGGTTCGGTGCTGGGTGCCCATGGAGATCCTCAGAACGCAGATGACCTGGTGGGCCTGGTGGAAAAGTATCTGGACATCAAGAATTCCCTGGGGATTCAAGAGGGTTCTAGGTCACTTTACTGGAGTTAGTAGAGTACTGGGGTTAGAGTAAGTTCCTCATCATATGGCAAGTGTAGCACCCTGAGGATTCGGCTGCTACAGGGGTATTGCACCTCAGCCAGAGGTGTGATATTCCACTCCCGGGTAAGGATGGAGTGTGGAACTGAGCTCAGTAGGCTGCATGCACTACACACATCCCATTTCCGGGGGACAGACCAATGGTACTCCCACTAGAGAAATGTGCAGGTACGACAGTGTCTGTCCCTGGCTGGAGTGGGAGGGGGGTGGAACATCCCAGTAGTGTAGGGGCAGATAGGGGGAGCAGTCTGGGTAAGGCTAGGAGCTCATTGGGTGCTGGTCACCTGAGCTCACACATAGAGGGAGTATATAAGGTGGGCACCATCTTAGATCAGGGTCAGTCAGTCAGTCAGTCTTTTGTAGAGAGTGGAGCAGAGCAGAGAAGCTCAGCCAGGAGGGCTGACAGGGAGTTGTGGTTCCGGCTGGGCCCAGCTCCAAGGCCAAGTCTGAGAGAGAGAGAGAGGAGTCAGAAGGACCCAGAGAGAAAGAAGAAGGAACCCCAAGACCCCAGAATACAAACAGCAGGGTGAAGGGTTGGCACCCAGGGTACCGGATCCCAAGCTGGTGGAGGCCACTAATCCTCAGCCAGAAACCGGAGGTCGTGGGCAGGATCTGCCACGACCCTCACCAAATCCACTAGGAAGGCATACCAAGCATAGGGTCAGGGAGCCCAGAGGAGGCTTGACCACCAAGAGGCCCGAGGGAGCCGGACATAAGTGGATCCCTGGTGAGAACGGCCAGAAGAGAGGGAAAGTCAGACAGGAGCTCAGGACCACGCTCCAGAATTGCTTGGGGGTTGGCCGAGTCCGGGACCTGGTGGACGCAGCACGGCTCGGGTGGTCACTCAAGGCCAGAGTGACCACAAGAAAATCAGTAAGTAAAAACCCCTGAACTGCACAGCCCGACTCTGAGTCTTCTTGCTAACTCTCCTGCACCTCCACAACCACCATCCTCTACACCTGACCCCCTGAGGCTATACCCCTCCCGTTGGGGGTTATACTACCACAGCTGCACATATACCAACAGCCTCAGCGGACCCTGCTGCAGCGGCGGCCTTTTGACCGCAAATCAACGGGTGGCGTAGTCGACACTAAGAACATTTAATAACATCTGTAAAGACTGCCACACACTGAGCTTGACACCCTGGGCACGGACCGGGTCACCGCCACTCGGAGACTACAACCCCCATCTGATCCGGCTCCGGGTATCCCCCAAACAACACTGGCCCAGGGGGCGCGTCAACTTTGGCGTAGTCGGCAGGATAACGTGCCCGCAACAACCGGGTACTGCGTGCCTGAAGAAAAGTTCACCGTTACCTCAAAAAGAAGTCTCCCGCCGGTTCCGGAGGGTCCCCGCCAACGGACTCCATCACAGGTCGTTTCCCGCCGGTTGTCCGCCATTTGCAGCTTTTTCCCGCCATCCATGGAGTTTCCCGCCACTGGGAGACGATTCCCGCCATTTCCAAAGATTTCCCGCCTTGGAAGAGCGGACGCCATTATGGGCGTGCCAGAGGGTGGCAAGAGGCCACCTCCCATCGTGGGCCAGGTCGAAGAATGGCACCAAAAGCGGAAACCGCGCCCACCAACAGAGACTGTGATGCTGGAAGTGTCCATCAGCGTGAAAGAACTGCCCCTGGAACTGACAATCACAAAGTTGCCCCGGGACCACCCTCAATGTGGGCGGAGACAGAACAAAAGAGCAAAGATGGGTGCCGCCTGGAGCAGTCTGGAGAGAGCGCACCCGGAGACAAGAAGTCTGGAGAGGAGTCCAGAGAAAGCGTACCCGGAGATGGAGGGAGAGACAGGCAGCACCAACCCAGTGGTCAGGAGCCTGCTACAAGCCACAACCCCACTAGGCCTAGTGGAGATCCTGGCACAGCTCCCCCAAGACCGGGAGTGTGCGCAGACCGCGCTGGAGGGCCTCGCACGGAGGATGGCCCAGGTGCAGCGAGAGACGTTGGCGGAGTGGAGCCGAGAGATGGCCCAGCAGACCGAAACCCGTCAGCGGAGCACGCCACCCGAGATGAGGAGACAGACCGCCTCTGAGGATGGTGCAGGAGGACTCAAGGCCGGAGACGGCGCCGAGAAGGGAGCTGAACGAACGGAGGCAGGTAAAGGGGACGTCTCTACCCCGAGCCGGGAAACCGCGTGCCAGCCCCAGCTCCCCGTCGCAGAGCCCGAAGTTTCCCCTGCCGTGCCCGTCGCTGCATCGTCACCGCCGCAGACTAGGCCTCAACCGGAAGCCGCGGCCGCGACCCCTGGGACGTCACACGCCTCGACCCTGAGCGCGACCAAACAGGAAACACCACCGGCCTGGTCGCAAGGCCTAGTACCCCCGGGCGCCGCAATTCCAACAGCGCCCCCTACCTCCGCGGAGCTACCGGCCTCGTCGCAGGGCCGAGTAACCCCGGGCACCGCCGTCCTTACGGTGCCCTTTAACTTTAGGGTGCCGCAAGCCTGGTCGCAAGGCCTGGTCAACCCGGGCGCCGCTACCATCAACGCGCCCTCAACATCTCGAGTGCCGCACCTGGGCGAAGATCTATTTGCCCAGCACACGTGCCCGGATGGCCAGCCCTTTGTATGGCCCCAGGAGTACTACCAACTGGAACTCCAAAGAGCAAGGCCCCTGTGTGAGCCCCTGATTCCGGCTCCGAAGCCCGCTAGGAGGACTCAGCCCCCGCTAGAGGAGGCACAGTTTGAGTGGGACCCCACCGGAGAAGACCTCATGGGGTTCACTCAGGAGACTCGGGCGGCCGCAGCGGAGCGTGCAGAGAGCTGCCGCCAGCAGCTCGAGGTCTTCGGAGGGAGCGGAGAGAGAGGCGGGTCCGGGAACAGCAAGCGCAGATAAGGAGCGCGGAGCAGAAGAGCCGGACCAGGAGAGAACCCCGTGCAGCGCATGGTCCCCGTACCACCGGGACTGTGATTAAGTTCAACCTGCAGCATGGGTGGGGCTTTATTAGAGACCACCACACCCCCGGCGACGTCTTTGTCACCCGCAGAGACGTAGAAAGCCATCTGCCGGATTGACACAGAGGTCGTGACCTTTATGTAGGGGACGAGGTCACGTTCACCCGGCACAAGTGTGCCAAAGGACCCTACGCCCTCCATGTACATCGCCTGACGGAGGAGGAGCTGCGGTGTGAGGAGGAGCAAGAGGACCCGGACGGGTCTGAAACCAACCAACAAGAAAAAGCAGGAGGACGCCGTCATTGAAGTACGGTAGAGAGAGACTGTAAATAGTTGCCCGTAGGGGTACCAGAACTGTTGCTGCTTTAAATATGTTCCCCGTTGGGACAAAGTGTGAACTGTTACCCGTGTGTCCCTATTTCCATTACCTGGCCGAGGACTGAGAGCGGCCACTTTCCATTGTATATAGTTGCGCTTTCTAAGGCGCCCCCTACTGGTTTTATAGGAAACCATTTATCTACAAGAGGGACTGTCGCACTTTACCCGGTCACAAGTTGCATCGTGGCCGGAGGAACAAGAATGTTATTTATGAAAAGTTTTATAGCTGATAATATATATAATGTTTTATATGTTGATGTTTTATGAAAAAAAAAATTGTATGTTTTGGATGTTTATTCTCTTACAGCCCGAGGACGTGCTGTGGTTTACCAGGGGGGAATGTAGCACCCTGAGGATTCGGCTGCTACAGGGGTATTGCACCTCAGCCAGAGGTGTGATATTCCACTCCCGGGTAAGGATGGAGTGTGGAACTGAGCTCAGTAGGCTGCATGCACTACACACATCCCATTTCCGGGGGACAGACCAATGGTACTCCCACTAGAGAAATGTGCAGGTACGACAGTGTCTGTCCCTGGCTGGAGTGGGAGGGGGGTGGAACATCCCAGTAGTGTAGGGGCAGATAGGGGGAGCAGTCTGGGTAAGGCTAGGAGCTCATTGGGTGCTGGTCACCTGAGCTCACACATAGAGGGAGTATATAAGGTGGGCACCATCTTAGATCAGGGTCAGTCAGTCAGTCAGTCAGTCTTTTGTAGAGAGTGGAGCAGAGCAGAGAAGCTCAGCCAGGAGGGCTGACAGGGAGTTGTGGTTCCGGCTGGGCCCAGCTCCAAGGCCAAGTCTGAGAGAGAGAGAGAGGAGTCAGAAGGACCCAGAGAGAAAGAAGAAGGAACCCCAAGACCCCAGAATACAAACAGCAGGGTGAAGGGTTGGCACCCAGGGTACCGGATCCCAAGCTGGTGGAGGCCACTAATCCTCAGCCAGAAACCGGAGGTCGTGGGCAGGATCTGCCACGACCCTCACCAAATCCACTAGGAAGGCATACCAAGCATAGGGTCAGGGAGCCCAGAGGAGGCTTGACCACCAAGAGGCCCGAGGGAGCCGGACATAAGTGGATCCCTGGTGAGAACGGCCAGAAGAGAGGGAAAGTCAGACAGGAGCTCAGGACCACGCTCCAGAATTGCTTGGGGGTTGGCCGAGTCCGGGACCTGGTGGACGCAGCACGGCTCGGGTGGTCACTCAAGGCCAGAGTGACCACAAGAAAATCAGTAAGTAAAAACCCCTGAACTGCACAGCCCGACTCTGAGTCTTCTTGCTAACTCTCCTGCACCTCCACAACCACCATCCTCTACACCTGACCCCCTGAGGCTATACCCCTCCCGTTGGGGGTTATACTACCACAGCTGCACATATACCAACAGCCTCAGCGGACCCTGCTGCAGCGGCGGCCTTTTGACTGCAAATCAACGGGTGGCGTAGTCGACACTAAGAACATTTAATAACATCTGTAAAGACTGCCACACACTGAGTTTGACACCCTGGGCACGGACCGGGTCGCCGCCACTCGGAGACTACAACCCCCATCTGATCCGGTTCCGGGTATCCCCTAACAGCACTGGCCCAGGGGGCGCGTCACAAGGATCCTATGAGGTGGTGGAAAGTGTTGATGAAGGCAACTACAAAGTTCACCAACCAAGGAATGCGGATACCCTGTCAAGTGTGCACTATTGGTTGGCAGAGGGTGTCCAGCCCTCAGCTTTGGGCAGAGGGAGAGGGTATGTAGGAGAGCAGGAGGGTAATGTTCTATGTATATTTGTCACTGAGGTGCCTAGCCTCAGTGATGTAAAACCTGAAGAGAAGGATCCAGCACTGATAGTGCTGTGAGGTTTATTTAACCCCTTTACAGCCTGTGGCGTATTAGTAGGCAACAGACTGTAACCCCCAGTTCAGTGAGGGCTCCTGCGCAGAGCCCGCACTGAACCGGGCACATGTCAGCTGATTCTTACAGCTGACATGTGCCCACAACAGCCGTAGGTAGAATCGTGATCAACCCGCGGCTGTTAACATATTAAATGCCGCTGTCAATCTCTGACAGCCAACCAAGAAAGAAAGAATTGTGCGGTGTTAGTGAAGCGCTAGAACAACTAGACAGGGGATTAGGTTATAACACACAAACCTTTTATTGTTTAGTACGCTCTCTAACGCCACGACGCGTTTCGATAGCAGAAGCTATCTTCCTCAGGTAGATAGTAATCGGTGACCTTGTGACGTGATCGCGGGTCACCGATGCGTGGGCATGACAACCCTGGGTCTGCAGCAGACTCCAGTGGTTGTCATGAGCTGATCGCTATGAACGCCACCTACCACAGGACCATTTCTGCTACATAGAGGTGATCTGCTGATCACCTCTATGTAGCAGAGGTGATCAGACAAGTGCTGCTTCTAGTCTCCGATGGAGACTATAGAAGCAAGCAAAAAGTGAAAAAAAAAATGTTTTTAAAAATATTTAAAAAATATAAAAGTTTAAATCACCCCCCTTTCGCCCCATTCAAAATAAAATAATTAAAAAAAAAAAACACATACACATATTTGGTATCGCTGCGTTCAGAATCGCCCGATCTATCAATATAAAAAAAGAATTAATCCGATTGGTAAACGGCGTACTGAGAAAAAAATTCTAAACGCCAGAATTACGTTTTTTGGTTGCCGCAACATTGCAATAAAATGCAATAACGGCGATCAAAACATCGGATCTACCCCAAAATGGTATCAATAAAAACTTCAACTCAGCATGCAAAAAATAAGCCCTCGACCGACCCCAGATCCCAAAAAATTGAGACGCTACGGGTCTTGGAAAATAGCGCAATTTTTTAACATTTTTTTTAGCAAACTTTGGAATTTTTTTTCACCATTTAAATAAAAAAGAACCTATACATGTTTGGTGTCTGCGAACTCGTAATGACCTAGAGAATAATAATGGTAGGTCAGTTTTAGCATTCAGTGAACATGGTAAAAAAAATGTAAAAAAAAACATCTGTGGTATTGCACTTTTTTTGCAATTTCACCGCACTTGGAATTCTTTTCCCGTTTTCCCATACACGATATGGTAAAACCAGTAATGTCGTTCAAAAGTACAACTCTTCCCGCAAAAAATAAGCCCTCACACGGCCATATTGACAAAAAAATAAAAACGCTATGGCTCTGGGAACAAGGGGAGCAAAAAACGAAAATGCAAAAATGTAAAATCCCAGGGTTGCGAAGGGGTTAATAGCCCTGGTTTTGGGTCTGGTTTTAAGAGCAGCTGGGAGAGATGGGTGGGATTGGCTACTCCCATGTCTCCAATTTATGTTTGGAAGCTGAAATAAAAGGGCTGCCTTTAGATGATAATATTGTACTAAGTTTGGACTAAGTTTTTGTTCCTTCATTCATTTTCAGACCCCTGTTATGGAGTTTGGACAATATTTCAAGCTTCAGATTTATGTTTAGTGGGATTTTCTCTTCCAGTAATATAGGCTGAATGTGAGATCTATGTGTACCCGTGATGCTGCTGACTTCATTAGATTCTATCTTGCACTTATTTCCTTTTCAAATGTTTTCCTTATTTTCTCTGCCCTCCCTGAGACTGCAGATGCTTTCTATCCACTGGAGGTCTGTGTACAACCTCCCTCCCCTCCCTGCTGCTGTCTCTAATACTGAGAGAATCAAGGAGGAGAGTAGAAAGACATCAGAACCTGGACCAGGAGCGTTGATGGATTTGTATCTTTTGCATATCACTCAGCTCAATAAAGGACTTACAAGAAGGACACTCTACAGCAGAAAAATGGTAGAAAATATTGTTTAACTTTTGTTAACAAATTAAAAAAAATATGTGTGAATGTGTGCATTGTCTTTAAGTTTGATTGGCAAATAAACTTGCTGCATTAAGGCCCAAAAAGTTGAGGGGGGCACAGGATAGACTTACTTCTATCAGTTTGCGATGGGTGAGATGGGAGTTAGCTCATTGCTCCATTCAACTTGGATAATGGTTAAAGGTTTACAAATGTATTTACAAAACTTAAAGGGGTTTTCCAGAACTATTTAATTTTTTTTACTATGAGCATAAGAACTCACAGGCAGGTAGTTGCTAACTACCTGTCTGTTGTGCCCAGCGCCGATCTCAGACCACTCCTCCACTCTGCTCTGTTTATGGGGCGTGACTGCAGACATCATCCTGATTGACAGCCGGCTCCCCAATGCCTTCTTGCGTTGAGCCTTCTGTCAGTCAACATGATATCAGCAGTCACAGACCGTCAAGAAGAGCTGCTCTGTTGATGTAGACATCTGAATCTCCGGCAGGCGGCAGGAGTGGTTGGTTACTGCTCTGAGCCGGCACTGGGTAGAACATGCAGATAGTTTCCTCTGTCATCAACTACCTGTGTGTTAGTTTTTAGACCCATAGTAAAAATAAAAAAAAATAGTGCTGGACAACTCCTTTAACTCAAAGGCTTAGCAATGAGTTTATCATCTTTTTCTTCCAAACAGCATGCTGTTTATTATACAGCTTTATAATGTAATCCAGTGGGATCACCTGATGCATCAGTCATACTGTATCTGTTGAGGAATCTGAAAATAATCGGGAGCCAGACACATTGTTAGAGGCATTTTTCATGTCAAGGTGTGTCAGGAAACACCACCGCATTAGCCATAGAACAGGTTAGATCAGTCAGAAGCTGATCCTCCCCCATTACTCCACCTGTGTGTACTCGTATCCAGCTTTATCACATATACAGAGCACTTCCAATGGATTGCTCAATACGACGAACTGGATGCTTCGGGACCAATATATTAAGTGTATGCTTCTCAGTATCACAAGCTGACAAAATGACTTCTGAGAGCTCTACTCCCTCGGACTCTGCGGATGACCCAGCTTCTCCCATTTCTTCTCTTGTGCTTTCCAAACCTATGGACTCCAACATTACAGTATGGTAAATATCCTTATTCACCTTCCATGAACCTCTTGAACTACTAATCAGGATTTTGTTAGGGTAAGGCAACAGCCCCACTATCAGTATTTGGTCAGTATTCGGTCAGTATTTTTTCTCAGGAGTGGGAGCCAAAACCAGGTGAGGAACAATCAGAGAAAAGGTATAATAGAAACAAGTCACCAATTCTGCATTTATCACCCACTCCTGGTTTTGGCTCCCACTCCTGAGAAAAAATACAGACCAAATACTGATAGTGGGGCCGTGACCTTACAGGGATAATTCTGTTTTGGTAACTGTTACTGCAGCATTTAAGTAATTGGTACTGAGCTGAATTACATGGTACAGCTGCCACTACATAGACAAGATGCCTTGGTATACAATAAGGCTATGTTCACACGTTACATTTTTGTAAAACCTGCTCTCTAGGTATTAAAGAAGCAACGTCAAAAAATCAGGTTTTGCTGAGCTTTTGCAGCAATTTTTTGCGCCGTTTTGTTACTGTTCATTTGTCTCTCGTGCATGCCGATAAAGTTTAGTGCAGAAAAAAAATAATCTAATTCAACATCAGCAGGTTTTGGCACCAAAAACGCTGCAAAATCTGATATCTGTTTTTTTGCTGCATTTTTGCACTTACTCATTGCTTTCAATGGGTGAAAAACGCTGAAAGAAGTGACATGCTGCATTTTGCAAAAACGCAGCTTTTTGGCAAAACAGTCAGGAATAAAAAAACAAGGTGTGTGCATGAGATTTCTGAAATCACATAGACTTTGCTGGTACTGTAAAATGCAGCTGAAAATCTGCATTTAAAAAATGCTGCAAAAACACAACGTGTGAACATAGCCTAACAGGGGAAACACTTTACCAGGAACACAACAGCCCCTATATTGTTCTGATTGAACAGGGTTTCCAGACCTTAGCTGATTGAACATGCTGAAAATATAATTTTACTGGAGAGGCATAGGGATTTTAGTAATACCATTATTAGAATCATAAGAGTAATACAAAATATAAAACTAATCCAAAAATTAATAAATGGGTTCATTTTTAATTGTAATAGTGCAGCAATAATAAAAATGGTAATAATACATTTGTGAGGCCTAGTCCCAGTAAGTTAGTATGTTGGTGTAGTGTTGGTATGGGGAGTACAATTGGGGGAGAAAGGTTGAACTGGATGGACCTAGGTCTTTATTCAACCTACGTTACTATGTAAGTGGTGAGACTACTGGGGTCCTCACTCCCTTATTCATGGTGGAGAGGGCGCACAGAGTTCCTACAAGACCTGGGCCGGTGGGTAGGCCCCACCAACTCATTCTAATTAAAATTCTATAAAGACAGAGACATTATACTAAGAAAATCAAGGGAGAAGCAAAATATTCAGCTTGGTGGGAAAAAGATCTCAATATTTCCAGACTTCTCTGCTGAAGTCCAACGCAAAAGATCCTTGTTCCTGGATCTTAAAAAGAGAATGAATATGCTGGGACTATAAGTACTGTAGTACTTTGCTCTGGTCTGGTCAGGGTAGAGAAGTACGACTGCACAGGAGCGTAATGCCGGTGAACACTGTGTGAGTGACATAGGACGCATCATCCACATGAAGCACAGAAGGAGGACAGCTTCGAAAGAAGAAGGGAAGCGCCGGAGCAAGACCTGCGACACCCATCAGACCTGATCACCCTGCAGGTGAGTCTAATGAAAGGTCTTTTTCTTTTGTTGCAGGCGGGATTGGGGGCATATATGCAGCATATTAGAATGATGTATATGAGGGCTGAAAGGTGGTGGTCTTATCTCATATAGAACAAACCTGGTGACAGGTTCCCTCTAACACGGTTATAACCTCTGTAATCCACTTGGACCAGGCAGGCTTCATGCCTTCTAAACCTACAGCCATTAATTTACATAGATTATTTCTCAATATACAAGTGTCTCAAGAGGATCCAAGAAATAGGGCTATTCTTTCCTTGGATGCCACTAAGACCTTTGATAGTGTGGAGTGGGAATATTTATGGGCAGTTCTTAAGGAAATGTGCTTTGATCTTTTACTATATAGGGCCGCGACCACTAGTGAAGGGCTAACTGAGATATAGCTGACACTCTAGAACTGCATAGGGGAACAAGGCAAGGCTGCCCTCTGTCACCGTTACTTTTTACCTTCGCAATCGAACCTCTAGCCTATATTATTACTTTATTAGAAAGCATCCTGGTATAGAAGGCTTTAAATATGGGGGCAGAGAAGAAAAGATTGCATTAAATGCCGACGACCTTCTTTTATTTGTTAAAAAATGTTAATACTTCACATATTGTTTTGGTCCAAGGGCCACATTGTGATCCTGAACCAATCCCAAGGGCTGCAAAAAAATTAAAGGGGTACTTACATAAACATACACCCCCAGTACATGACTACATCACCAGAAATAAGTTCTGAGACTAGGAGGAGGATTTGGAGAGTTTCAACTCAGTTTCTACTGCAAAAAACTCAGTGTACACCCTAACTTTCACTGAACTTTTAGAGCAGAAATTGAGCATAATCTTTTCTTATTATCCTCAAAAAGTTTGGAGGAGTTTTGAGTTTTAACATAGTCATGTAGTATGTCATCTGATCAGTTTTGGATTGATGTGTATGACGCGCCCCCTGGGCCAGTGTTGTTTGGGGGATACCCGGAGCCGGATCAGATGGGGGGGGGGGTTGTAGTCTCCGAGTGGCGGTGACCCGGTCCGTGCCCAGGGTGTCAAGCTCAGTGTGTGGCAGTCCTTACAGATGTTACTAGATGTTCTCTTATGTCGACTACGCCACCCGTTGATTTGCGGTCAATACGGCCGCCGCTGCAGCAGGGTCCGCTGAGGCTGGTGGTGTGTGTGCAGCTCCGGTAGTATAACCCCCAACGGGAGGGGTATAGCCTCAGGGGGTCAGTTGTAGAGGATGGTGGTTGTGGTGGTGCAGTGAGGATGGTAATGAGACTCAGAGCCGGGCTGTGCAGTTCAGGGTTTTTACTTACTGCTTTTGTGTTGGTCACTCTGGCCTTGAGTGACCACCCGAGCCGTGCTGCGTCCACCAGGTCCTGGACTCGGCCAACCCCCAGGTGATTCTGGAGCGTGGTCCTGAGCTCCCTTTCTGACTGGTCCTTCTCTCTGGCCTTCCCCACCAGGGATCCACCTATGTCCGGCTCCCTCGGGCCTCTTGTTGGTAAAACCCTTGTCTCTGGGTTCCCTGACCCTATGCACGGTTTGCCTTCCGGGTGGATTTGGTGGGTGGTCGTGGCAGATTCTGCCCACGACCTCCGGTCTCTGGCTAAGGATTAGTGCCCTCCACCAGCTTGGGATCCGGTACCCTTGTGCCAACCCTTCACCCTTCTGGTTGTATTTGGGCTCTTGGGGTTCCCTCTTCTCCCCCTCTGGGTCCTTCTTTCTCCTCTCTCTCTCTCTTCTCAGGACTGCCGACCCTCTACACAAGGCTGACTGAACACTGTCTGCCTGTCTGACTGACCCTGATCTAAGATGGTTCCCACCTTATATACTCCCTCTATGTGTGAGCTCAGGTGACCAGCACCCAATGAGCTCCTAACATTACCCAGACTGCTCCCCCTATCTGCCCCTACACTACTGGGATGTTCCACCCCCCTCCCACTCCAGCCAGGGACAGACACTGTCGTACCTGCACATTTCTCTAGTGGGAGTACCATTGGTCTGTCCCCCGGAAATGGGATGTGTGTAGTGCATGCAGCCTACTGAGCTCAGTTCCACACTCCATCCTTACCCGGGAGTGGAATACCACACCTCTGGCTGAGGTGCAATACCCCTGTAGCAGCCGAATCCTCAGGGTCCTACATGTACAAAATTAGAACCACCATCAGTACATGTGTACAAGATCAGAACCACTGTCAGTACATGACTGTGGCATCAACTTAGTACAGAGATTAAATGCAATGTCAGGTCAGCTCTATATACAATTGTATCGCATGAACCTGCAACTCCCAGATTAACAATGATAAGGAGATGTTGGAAGTTGTTGTAACCAGCTATCATTAGACTGCAGACCACTCAGGAACCACAGTACTGATGAGACGCAGTAAATATCACAATAGTTACCAAGGTACCTTATAGGTGACATGTTCCATCCCTTTTGTCTCCATGTAGTACAAAAGCCATGATGAGATTTCACGTTCAAAGCTCGTCGCTCCAGACTTCCCTTTTCTCTGGTTTTCTGTAGCACATCCTGACACAGTGCCCTTAAAAATATCATTATAATGAATAAAAATATCTTCTATGCTGTGCCCCTCAATAAAAAAATTGCCCCTTACTGTGCTTCCTGCACAAAATATGACCCCTATACTGTCAACCTTATGATACATTGCCTCCACACTATCCTCTTTTATGAATTATAACCATCACACGGTCCTCCCTTATAAATTACTAGATGGTGGCCCGATTCTAATGCATCGGATATTCTAGAATATATATGCGGCCGACCGGGTGCGACTAAGCAGCGAAGCAGTATATAAATGGGTTGTGCACTACTTTAAATTAACCCCCCAATGTATCCCCCCGGGGCCCCTAATGAATTTTATCATTACGTCATGTTGTCAATCCTGCTTGTGACAACATTGCTGACGACGCACAGCCAGCACGTAATTCTCCCGGCAGCAGCCGTCTCTTGCTTCCGCTTACATCATGACTATTTGCGGCTGCAGCCAGGGGTCTCCTGTTCCGTGTACCACGGTGAATGACGGGCTGTGAGCGGGCTTATCCCTCATCGTGTCACACCCAGCATCCACCACGCGCTCTGTCAATGAATGCTCGTGCTGTGAATGCCGGGTGTGACGGGATGTGGGATAACCCCGGCCACAGCCCATCACTCACCGTGGAACGCGAAACAGGAGACTGCTTGGCTGCAGCTGCAAATAGTCGTGACATAAGCGGAAGCAAGAGCCAGCTTCAGGCGGGGGTACATGCTGCCTGTGCGCGGTGACCCGAGTATAAGCCGAGACCCATAATTTTTCAACAAAAAAAAAGGGACAATTTATTGAGTTGAGTATAAGCCTAGGGTGGGAAATGCAGCACCTACTGTTAAATTTCCATATGCTGGTATGTATAGCTCCCTCATTCTGTAATTGTGGTATGTATAGCTCCCTCATTCTGTAATTGTGGTTTGTATGGCTCCGTCATTCCTCTAATGCTGGTTTGTATGGCTCCCTTATCTTGGATTGTACGGCTTCCTCATCCTTGCTTGTATGGCCGCCTTATCCTGGTTTTGTATGACCTACTCATTCCCCCATCCCCACAGCACAGTTAAAAAACTAAACCCTAATCCTCCCCTTGTTTCCTTTCTCTGCTCCAGCGCTGTCTGTCCTGTTTTCAGCAGCTCCTCGCAGGAACGGAGGCACAGCACGCGCTCTCAGATACTGCTGAGATTAGCTGCTGTCTGTAGATTCGCTGCTTTCCACGCCGGGACTAAGTGCGTGGAGAGGCACAAATCTGCATTCACTTTAGTAGCACATGCTGCAGATGCCGCTATGAAGATTTAACAATAATACAATGAATACACAGAATTTTCTGGGTAAAATAATACTTCATTATTAAATATTATTGCTTATAGAACTTAATACAACTGAACAAAATTATTAAACAGATGATCCAAATATATAAACTATTCCATGAATATCTAACTATTTTTTTAAATAAATCATCGGACAAAAGAAGTACGACACTATAATATATTTTTTAACAATATCGACCCAAAATATTTTTGTACACTACATTTTTGGTGAATACTTTTGGACTATCTGTAAGCAACTTTCCTTGTAAATGGGTATCCAAAACTTGAACCTTGACATTGGATCTCATTTTAACTCTTGAAAACGCAAGAGAGTTGTCCATGACCAAAAACGGGCTCCGGTAAATATATGCCAACAAGGTGTAGAGTTTGACCTTGTGACTTGTTTATTGTCATGGCAAATGCTGGTTTTACTGGAAACTGTCGACGCCGAAGCCTAATTGGAAGACCGGTGTCTGAAGGACATAAATCAATGCGTGGAATGAACACTTCGTCTCCTTTTGCAGATCCAGTGATCACTCTTGATTGAATTATGTGGGAATGGAGTCCAGTAACAATAAGGCGAGTTCCATTACATAGACCATTTCTTGTATTTAGATTCCGCAGCAACATGACGATTGCTCCAACTTTAAGTTGTAGTCTGTGGGATGGCATTCCTGATGGCGTAACACTATTTAAAAATTCAACTGGATAATGCTCTCGTTCATCTTCATTGTCTACATCCACCGAATCATCACTTTTGTACAATTTATACTCTCCAGGCATTCTATCCTTCACACGGGAATTTAGCAGAGCTACGTCATCGTTCTTGTGACAGAGAATTCCATAGGAAGAGGCCCTCTCAACACTGCTTTGGTCGTTCACATCAATTTCAACACGTTGTCCAAAAACATCACTTACTATGCAGTCAGTGCACAACATGTCTTCTAGTATTTCAATAATGTCTTCTCCAAGGTTATATTCATTGCTAAGTTCACCATTATCAAGTTTAAGAAGCCAGTTGCTGTACTCTGGGTCAGAAGATCGCATGTTTTTAATTAGTTGGAGTTGATTAAACTCTTTCCAAAGGTCAGACATTTTTAAGGTGGACTCGATAATATTTGTTCTTGTTCCATTTGGTACAACTGGAAGGCATTGCCTAAAATCTCCGCCAATGACAAAAACTTTACCTTCAAAAGGAATTTCATTTTTTTCAGCAACATTTGTAGTTATAACTTCACGCAGAAGTCTGTCAATTAAGCTCAAAGCATATTTGGGTGCCATGGTGCACACATCAAGTATCAAAAGATTTGCACTGTTTAACTGTTTTCCTGCAAATGTGTCTTGTTTGATTCTGGAAACAGAGATTTCATTGACTGGAACTGGTATCCCAAAGAGTGAATGCATAGTGCGACCTCCTCGCAAAAGGTTTGCTGCAATACCTGTTGTAGCCGATGGCAATACGACTTTTCTCAACCCTCTAACGTGATGCATTAAAACTTCATAGAGGTATGTTTTACCGCTGCCTCCAGGACCGTCAATAAAGAAACATTTTGGCGTTTGATCGGCTTGGTTTTCTACAGTGCTCACAATAGTGTCATATGCAATCCGTTGTTGTTCATTTAAGGAGTTTTTCTTCTCTGTTGCCAACAATAATTCATAAGCTTCGTCATACTCTTGAATTTCTGGAACTTGACTTGCAGGCTGTGGCAAATTAAAGTCTGAAAATGTTTTTCCATGCAGTAGTAGGATATTTTGGACATCTTGCATGGCATAAGATTCGCAATTTTGACAATTTCCACTTTTGTTGTGAAGACGTAAGCAGTAATCTTCAATTATATGTTCTTTGAAATTTGTCCAAAGTTGAGCCGGATTTGTAGGCGGTCCAAAGACACAAATGTAGGCAAACAATTCGCGAAGTTTCTTACATATGTAGGGTAACTGCGTCTTCTAAAGTAAGTGTCCACACAGTGTCATCCAATAGAAGTCCTAAAGCCAAAGCTGCAGCTTTAAATGTATCATGCAATACTCCGTTAACTGTTTTCAAATCGTCGTAACTTCTAGCTCCTTTCACATGCAGTAGTAACAGCCGAAGGCAATATCTTTCTTGATCCTTGACACTAACAGTATACATGCGTCCAATTATTCTGCTAAGTCCTCGTTGTCTTGGATTCCAAGTTTTATTCCAAATGTAATGCTCTGGAATCTCTCGATACAAATACTGCCTTGCGTTTTTGTCACGTTGGTTCAACAAAAACCATTCCATTAATGTTGACGTTGTGGTTAAAATTTTTGAGACATCTTCGACTTTAGCATTTTCAAAGAAATAAAGCTGCTGTTGATTTGGTAAATGAATAGCTAAACGTATAATGGCTTGGGACTGTGAATGCATTGGAAATGCAAATATTCTCCAAGCAGCTTCTGGAGCACTGACCTATCTTGAGTCAACAAAACGTGATGATTCATCGTGATTGACTGTTTTCTGTTGTATTTCAACGTTAGCTTTGTCATGCCCCTTGTAGATGTACTTGAAAAGATATTTTACACTTTTTATTGAAGCGCAGATTTCAACGTTGATGTGACAGTTGTAGCGTTTTAATAAGTACGGGTTGTATGGAACTATCCATGAGTTATTTATAATTTTTTTGTTGTGTACAATGTTATCAATCAGTTGTCGCCGGTAGGATGGGTAGCCATCCAAATCTTTAACAGTGTGCTGTTTCAACTGCTTTGGAAACCCTTTTGTACACTTTCCGTTTTGCATGCATGGACTTTTTGGATTTGTTACACCACATGGGCCATGAACCATATTCCAGATTACAATATTATACAATTCAGGATACTTTTCTTGGTTAGCAATTTCAGCCCACACTATGTTGTCAATTTCGTCCTCCGTGCGAAATTTGGAATCCGCTTCTAAGATAATTAGTATATGCGCATGTGGGAGACCTCGTTTCTGAAACTCTATGATGTGTACCATTGCTATGACTGTTCCAAAAAGCCCATTTTTGATGTCTTTAAAAAGGCTGCTGAGTTTTAGTCGAAATACGCATGCAACTAAGTCCGGCCTGTGTTCAACTTGCTGCCAGGGTTGTAGATTTTCGGTAATTTCCGGCCATTTAGGATTACAGGTCATTGTTAAAAAAAATGTCAGGTCTTCCATACTTTGTTACTATTGCCGTTGCATCTTGATAACGCTGTTGCATGTTGCGGGGGCTACCTTCAAACGACGACTGGAGAATTACTGTTTTTCCAATTGGAATTCCTTTTTCAATGGATTGTTTTTGCAAATGTTCTTGAACGCAGTAGTCTTCAACTTTAAGTTGTTTTTGGTTCATTCGTATGAAATTGAGCCAATTAGCTTCAATTTTAACGTATGCGTCGACTAAGTACTGTTGTGTCAGTTTCCCACCATTTAAAATAGGATTGAAGTAATTTCGGACAGACAGAAGAAAACTGTAGTACTGTAGTTGTGTAATTCTTCTTGAAGTTCCTTGCTGGTGTAGGTTTTCATGCCACCCTTGATCACCGCTTGGAAAGAATAGCGGATACAGAAGAGCATCAAGGTTGCTGTGCAAAATGCTAATTCATTGTGTTTTAGGAACGAAATGGTTGTTTTGGTGTGGCTTAAGATGGACTAATATATCCCTTTGAAAAGGAGGCTCTCCATCATCGTTTTTAAAAACAACTGCGACCTCACTTACACGTGGTTTGTTGTAACATCGAGGATCTTGTTTACGTTCTTGTTTAATGGCCATGATAATAGAAGGCATTTCCGTCCGATTTTGTATAGCTCTCTGTTCCTCCTCAGCTTCGATGTCTTTTAGCATGCGATATGCGGCAGCAAATGGGTTGATTGTTTGTAAATGTACGGCAATTAGGTTCATCAGTTCTGCATTACACTTTTCATTTTCTTTCAGGTTCATCCTTTGTTCTGTAGCCTCATTTGGATCAAAGATGTATAATTGTGCAAATTTTGGTGGTTGTCCTAGTTCTGGGTGAAGTGTTCCAGTGCGGTGGTAGATCTGGCCATGAATTTTAAAACAATACGGTCCGAATCCAGGGGGCGGTGCAATGTTGGCACCAAATGAAGCAAACGCATGAGAACTGTTGATACTTCTGATATTTTCCATAAAATTTTTACTGTGTTCATGCGTTCCTTTCATCAACTGCTCAAACAGATCTGAGTAGTGACGTCTCGGTAGCATAACTTTTCCTTTTTGGCAGCATTGAGTAAACTGATTGTCAGATGGTTTTTCCTCGATGAAATTCAGAGAGTCGCATTTAGAACAAACTACATTCATATTCCCACAGTAGTGTTGAATAATTATAGTTTCATTGTCTGTTACGTAACATGCAAGTTGTTGAATATTCTGCTGGGTTTGCCTTAGTTGGTAGAGCATTCGTTTTTGATAAATTTGCCGATCGTGTTGTTCTCTGTTTGTCCTGGATTCTGGAGATTCATTCAGCCGACATTGTCTATGGAATTCCGCATCGTGTTCCTGTCTAGCTGCAGTGTGTTGCGGTGTTTCCCGTTCCCGACGTTGTCTGTGAGATTCCGTATCCTGGGCTTGTGTGGCGGCAGTGTGTTGTGATGTCTCTTGTTCCCGACGTTGTCTGTGAGATTCCGTATCCTGGGCTTGTGTGGCGGCAGTGTGTTGTGGTGTCTCTTGTTCCCGACGTTGTCTGTGAGCTTCCACATCCTGGGCTTGTCTGGCGGCAGTGTGTTGCGGTGCCTTCCATTCCCGACGTTGTCTGTGAGATTCCGCATCCTCGGCTTGTCTGGCGGCAGTGTGTAATGGTGTCTGTTGCTCTCGACGTTGTCGTTTTCTTGCTGCTTGTGCTGCTTTTCTGTCATCCTCCATGGCGTATTTTCGCTTATGACCCATTGGAAGACAGGAAGCGTCAAGAAGTATCTCTTCAGCGCGCTGTCACTGGCAGAACGTGTTCAGTAAATGTGACTGAAGTCCATCACACACTGTGACTGACAAAACATGTTCAGTACGTTATGGGCAGTTGGTGAGTCACATGACCACATGGGCGGAGTCAGCCCTGCTATCTCCGGAAGGTGGCGTATTTCTTTGTTTAAAATTCGGCGCCAATTTGCGGCCGTGCTGCGGCAGTCGCTGATTGATCGCGGCGGGCTGGGCGCGACCAATTAGAGAAGCGGGGTTTTAAATTTCGCGCCAATTTCGCTGATTAGTCGCGGCCGCGACAAATCCGCACAGTGGTGTTTAAACTTGGCGCCAATATCGCTGATGTCCAATCAGCGTCGTATTAGTGAGGACCAGGGAGCGGCGCTGCCTGTGCGGGTACTTCCGCTGTGAGCAGTTGGGAGATGAGCGGCTGCTCGCAGCAGAAGCATCCCGACCGGCAGCGCCGCTCCCCGGTCCTCCGTTCACACTTGCTGTCGGGAGATCAGCGGTCCTAGCTGCTGATCTCCCGACGGTAGCCGCATGGAGGTCAGCGGCACCGCCGGTCGGGGTAGTTCTGGTGCTAGCGCCGCTCATCTCCCGGCTGCATCACCGCTGACTTCCGTGCGGCAGATGAGCCGCTAACGGCCGCCATCTTTTTTCTGAAATCCCGCGTCGCTGATTGGCCGCGGCCGGACCAATCAGCGACACGGGATTTCCTAGACAGACAGACAGACGGGATAAGACAATTATATATTAGATAATTACCATGCTGTCTTTCTTTTCGAATTATGGTCTTCATAATTATGGTCCCCATCTTCAGTGTGCTGCTACATCTCCATACTTTCCCTTCACACTCCCACCTCTCCATACTATCACCACACACTTCCCCTTTCTATAATGTCCCCAACGCTGCTCTTTCTGTTACAGTTTTCCCTCCACTGGCAAATAATGTGCCCACACAGTACTACCACCTCCAATCTACAATAATAATCCATACATTCAATCTTCGGATACTTCATGGAGCAATTACTTTCTCTGCTGTGTTCACCGCGTCTTCTCTTCGCTGCCTCTGCAGTTACAGTGCAGTGTGATGAGGTCAGCAGAGTAATAACCTCATCACATCGCTGCACGTCAGGGCGAGTGCTCCTCTGCCCCTGTCCTGCGCTCAAGTGTAAAGTGGAACAGGCGTCTACCGGTTCGGTTCATTGCAGGCCATATGTTGTGCAGTTCTGCCTTAAACATTTAATCTCATCTTCATTGATGGGTATGTATTATTTTTATTGTTTACAGTTCATTACCTAGAGGATTGGCTACTGTAGGGGTCTAACAGCAGTGGCTATACATGTGCGTTGCTTATAACCTCTGCCGAATAGAGTTTGTAAGCTCTGCACAGAAGCTAGCTAGGATTGTCAGAGTTAACTGTTAGCTTCTAGTCCCAGACAGTTCCAAGGTTGCAGAATCAAAGTTTCTTCATATAGCAGCATCGGAGAGTGCACAGTTTGGACTAGGGGTGCAATTATGCTGCTGGTCCAAATAGTCGGTCAAGTAGGAGCATCCAACGGCCATCAATCTGGAAATTTGCAGATTTTTGCAGAAATTTGCAGATGCACACATGACACCTTGCCCGTCCGTCTAATTGAAAGAGGAGTACAGGGCAGTAAGGAGATTCGCAGGCCTCCTGTCGAGCGGTCACAGATTACTGACCTGGCCAATGAACTGGAGTCCTTCGAATTGATTCTCCCATCTCTAGTATCAACTGAATTGTACAGACCAGCAGAATAATATTACCAGGTAATTTTTACCACACAGGGTATGTCGTAAAAACATGATGACTATGGGCAGACAGGAAAGCGATTAAATGGAAAATGGCTGCATTAAAAAGGAGTTAAAGGAGTACTCATAACTGGAATAAAATGGATTAAAACTGCGCTTCCATCGAAAAGATGAAGGGGACACAGGAATGCCAAGATTGCGGTTTATTGGTCAATGCTTTTCGATGTCTCAAACTTCTTCATCGGGACAAACCACAACGATCTCCCATCAAGGAGTACTCTAGGAGAATATAAATAAAGCTCTTTCTAGATAATTCTATGAAGATGTGATGTTAAAAGAAAGTCTAAGCTCTTCTCCATCTACAGCCGCAGCCTCAATCCCCCACCTGAGATCAGGACTCGAGGACAGAATTCAACAGAAATGTTATTAGGAAATTAGAGGTTGTCTAGAAGCTGGAATATTTATGTTCTTATGGAGAACCCCTCTAATAACATCTTATGCCCTGAGGTCACCACGTTCTGTACATTCGGTTCACAAACACGAGATTGTATTATTTTGTGTTAATTCTACAATGCAGCAAAGTCTCAACTTCATTCCTGCTAAACACATTTCCATCCACCCAAATATATTACGGTACAAGGAGTAAATGGACCAGGAGCCGTAATGTGTTCTCTGCCCATGTACCAATTTCTAAGATCAGTGCAGCTGTAAATGGAGGGATCAAACATGAAACACTTTGTAATGGAAGTTGCAGGATAAGGATCTTTTAGAGCTAGATTTATCATTCCACTCACTGTTATAGGATAATTCAATAAATTAACCCTTTCATTACCGGAGTATTTTTGCCTTCCTTCATACCGAGAGGAAAAGTTTACCTTTTGTAATAATGAACTCTAAAAGGAGAATGATTTTTTTTATTATTTCTTAGGCCAGTGTCACAAGTCAGTTTTGGTTTTTTATTGTCATCCGTGAAAAACGGTTTGATTTTCATCATTGTTTTGGATCCGAGTTTCATTAGTGTTTAGTTCTCGTATGCAAAACAGAAAATGATAAAGGTTTCTCATATCCAACAGTCTGTGAAAAAAAGCTTTGTGATGAAACTAGAATGCCATCAGTCTGAGTGTTTCACTGATTCATAGACTTGTATGGGGGAGTGTAATCCATTTGTAGGATCAAAATCTGACATGTCTCCATTATTTTTTGACAACACCCACGCAAACACAGGGAGAACATACAAACTCCTTGCAGATGTTGTCCTTGGTGGGATTTGAACCCAGGACCCCAGCACTGCAAGACTGCAGTGCTAACCACTGAGCCACCGTACTGCCCTATCAATTTACGTGGGGTGGGCTGAAAAGAATTACCATCTAAGCCTATGTAAAATAGTACACACATGTAATTTTTGCCTGTTGTCTATAGAGTGCCAACATCTTTGGCAGACCTACATAGAGATTACCACCTTTTGCGTTAGTCTTTGTTCCCAATGGGGTACATAAAACAATCTCTTAGTATACTGTATATATCACCAATGTCATAGAAGCATAGTATGCTATTAGTGTGCATGAGAAAAATGGAGAGTCTATAAAAAATGGAACCATACAAGTATGGCCAAAACATAATTGTACTGTGAAAATCTGGCCATTTTTGGGGGGTTAAAAATAATTAAATAAAAATTGTAAAATGATTCCCAGCCTTCGAGGACAATTGTGCTGACCACGGAGCCAAACTCAGAGGATTTCAAGGGTGCACATGCTATAGAGAAAGTGTCTTTGTTGGGTCTCATAAAGATAGATTCCCCTAAAAAAGAAGTCCCCTTTGTTCTTCAAGAGATAGGTAGAGGAACTAACAAGCACCAGGATGGAAAGTGATCGAAATCAGAATCTCGGTCATTTATTTCTTGGCAGGGAGTCCACTCTATTCTCCTGGAGAACTTATTTAAGTAAAATGAGGGTATTTCTATTTGCTCTAAAATATTGTCTGCCAGCAGCAAACCCATAGAAATGCTCATAAAGCAGGATTTCGTGTCCTTCTCCCCTTTTATATTCATTATAAAAGCCTTCGATTCCAACAAGCACGGCTATAATATATTTGAGACTTTATAAAACTTTTATAGAGTGAATGTCTTTCACTACATCACAGAGTAATAGAAGTTTGCAGCAGTGATGTAAAAATCTTATGATCTGATGTGAAGGAAAATGTGGGTAATATTCTCCTATAAACTATATTCTGTAACCTTTGCTTCTGCATAATATACAGAACATAGGTGTACAGATGAAAAATAATAATTGTAGAGTACTGTATAATATAGGATGGCAGTGCAATCATTTCTAACACCGATTTAAATTTGGAGTTTTCTGCAACGAAACTCACAATGCATTTTTTGGAGGGTTTTCACATGTTTTTTGTGACTTTTTTTTTTATATTGTTTCCCAGCCTTTTTTTCCACTCTCTTTAGTAATGAAGTAACCACTTGTGTTTTTTAATCAAAAACAATGTCAAAATGTTCCAAAAAAACATCTCAGCATTTTTTGAGTTTTACCATTGACTTCTATTGTAAAGTACAGTCTGCCTTATATACGGAACCAATTGCCGTGGAGACATTCTAAACCCTGAACAAATGCTAATCATTTTTACATACAAATGCATATTTTCATTTTTTTGAGTGTTTTCTGATACATACCATAAGGGTATGTGCCCACGAAGAGCTTTTGGTGAGTTTTTGACACTGTAGAATTCCTGCACTATTTTGGCACCTATTATGTAAATTAAGTTACTTGCGTTTTTTCATTGCGTTTTTGTGTGCGTTTTTTTAACATGCGTTTAACATGGGTTTTTGACGCTGTGGTTTTTGTCTCTCGGTGTGTATTGCGTTAAATAAAGCCACTTTATTTTTGATACTTCCTGGCAGTGGTATAACTAGAGTCTCATGGGTCCAGTGCAAGATGTGGACCAGGACCCCCTACCCTGATTTTATACATCAAACTGTGCTTTAAGACTCAATCTCGTTCCTAAAAAAAACGCTCTGAGTTTCATCAGTGTTTTGGATCCAATTTTCATCAGTGTTTTGTGCTGGTGTCAGTTTTTACCATTAGTGTTTGATCAGTTTTTCTTACATAAAAAAAAAATAAAAGATGGAGGTTATTCCAGCTTCTCTTCAGTCAGTCAGTGAAAAACAGACAGCAAAAGAATGGCACCCGAGTGCTATCTGATCTTTTTCATGGACCCATAGGCTTGTCTTAGCAAGTTTCTGTGATTTTGTGCGGATCACTCAGTAAATAACTGTTGGCAGTGGATTAATCTCTGTAATCTTGATGATCTCCTGATTTCAATTTCACATGATTTTTCTGTTGCTTCTTCAGTGGTTGAAGAACCTTACCAAACTTCTACACCCTTTTCCTTGTTATTTTGAAATAGTGACTGAGATTGTTGTTGCTTCAGCTGGATTACTGGTATGATGTCATGAAACTTGAGCGACACGAAGTTCTCATCAATCATTTCATCTCTGCTTATTGTGACCTTGTTTGTTTCTGGGCACAGCATTCTATATCTTTTCTGGATTTCACCATAGCCCACCAGGATACTCTCTTTTGCATGAGATTCCCACTTGGTACATTTTTCTTTGGGAATATGTATACATATTTACTTCCGAATATTCTAATGTGTTGTAGTTTAGGCTTCTAGCTGTTCAATTGCACAAATGGAGATTTCTCAGTAGCTTTACCTGGTAATCTGTTTTGAAGATAGAAAGCTGTATTGATTGCTTCACCCCAACTTCTTCCACTTTCACAAAGTGTCTGGTTCCTTCTTTCTGCTACACCATTTTGTTCAGGGTTGTATGGTACAGTGAATACCACCAGAATACACACAATGGAGGACCACAAAACACCTTTGAATTAATATAACAGTTGTTAAAGCATAGATAATCAGTGTTGGTTCAAACGATAGCAAAAATGACCTCCAAAAATGGAGAACTAATAGCTCGAACTATATGTATTGCATAATGCCAATATTGCCAGGGCATTAACATATCGGATTATCACTAATGTAGAATCATGTATCTTATGGGTGTTTGTATGGGCTACACAAAATTGACATTGCCCTCACAAAGCACTAATGGCTCTATGTGTACTACTTAATATAAGTTTCTGGTGTTATATGCTTCGCAGAGAGACCCAGCAAGACTGGTACCAAACCAGCAAACGCACAGCCACAGACGCACTTGGCACAAGCTGCCCAGCTAGGCGAGCCCTTGAGGGTCGGGAATACTCTTCACCCAGCTCCCAGTAAATGGAAGGGGGACTTTGGCAGAGCCATTCCCAGGCCCACTGTCTGGTGACGTGGCTTGTGCCTAGTCAAGGACCAGGTGAGTAGCTCTGCAAGGACCCCAGGAAGTGAAACCAGAAGAGAAAATGAGAAAGCCCCTAAAAAGATATCAAAACCTAATGCTACCACCACTGTTAAAATATACTTATTTTTGTATATTTTTATAGAGGACTGTTTATCAGATGCAATTCTTCCAGAGAACAGATCACAATATTCTTATTAAAAAATTTATTGATTTATTCTTGGATTGTCCATTAAAAAGAATAATTGCAGTAGTTACATAGAATAGGTGAAATAGTTACAAAGTGATTGTCCATTTGTCCATAATTAGCTTATTAGTTGAGATTCACCCATATTTTCCTGGGATACTGGATGGTAGGTTGCGTCTGTCTGTGTCCATCATGTGTATCAGGGACTACCTGTCAGCTGCTTCCTCCAGCGCGTAGATCCCCTGTCTAGTGTCGTATGAAGTCCAAGAGAGAGAGACCCCTCCCTGTGACTGGCATGGGTTATATAGCCCCGTCATAGCAGCTGTTCATCATATATGGCACTAACTTACACTAAGCTAAAAATGCAAAAATAGCACATTGCAATGTCAGCTAAAAAACCCTAGCATGAGGCTGGTACAATCTTAGGCAATGTATGGATACAGAATTTCAGAATTAAGTATAAAAATGAATATCCATAATTAATATTTAACAATTCCCCCTTTTGAGGATGACAGACATCAACTGGAATCCTCAAAGTAGATAGGTTCATCATTGGGATAACAGGATCATTTTTCTTTTCTTATACTTCCTAGGCAATATAATTTAATAATTAATAATATCAATATCAGGTTACTGTTATACTTCCCTAAATCTAAATCGAAGCAATCACCGGCCCAATCGTCATCGAGTTTTCATCCCGTCTTCTTCTTTGTTCTCTTAAAACACAGTCTTTAGATGAAAACTCCTTTGAAATAAATTACAACGTGTAGATTTTGTACAGTCCATAATTGTATTCATTATTGTTCAGTCCATAAACTGTACTCTTTATTAGAAAGACCATGTGTGTCAATTAAATGTCTGAGCAGTGTCACCTGGATTGTCTTTGGATAATTCTGGAATCCTCCGTGTCATCCGCACTTGTCTCATGTCCCTTTTTGAACAGATGTGATGTCTTTGGTCAGTATAGTAAGGGTTACCTTGACACTTCCCTACTTAATATAGCACCATAACCAGTACTTAGTCTTTAATGCACAAGACAGGCATGTCAGGCTGGCAGCTTCTTGACAATTAATGTTTACCAGCTTTCATTGAAGCTTCCAGGTGATAAGAAACCACTGGAATGTAATGAAAACTTGAACACAACAGTTCATTTAGGATCATCGACCTGGTGATCAGTCGTGATTATCGATGGTGAGAATGTATTGTATGTAATGGACACAGTCTATTATCACTCAGCATTCACACCTGTTACCTTCTGAGACTTCCAGATATCGGCTCTTTCTTCTTGTAACTTTTGAGAATCTCTTTGATTTATAAATATGAAAAGTCTTTTTCAAAATATAATTCATAATTGCGATGTTTTGATTGAAGTGTTCATTCCCTAATATAATACCAAATCTGGCAATTTTTCTAACGTATAATATCACAGCGTACCATAGCAATCAGTAATATCCATCTAATTATCAAAATATTAATATAAATGATGTTTGAAATAATAAAACAATAATAGATAATAATTCATTATTAATCAGGTTCTTCATGTGATCGAACATTTTTATGTCATAGGTGTAATTACCTTTTCCAACCCGCAGGTGTCAGTGTGTTTGGATGTAACAAGTGTTTATATCCTTATTACTCAAACTTTATTAATTGGAGATATGTAATACCAAAGAATGTATACTCATGAACCAAAATTACTAAATACATGAATGAATGAAAGAAAGAATGACTTTTTGTATTTTCTCAGAAAATTTAAACATTTTTCTTCTTATATTGTAACCATATCATTATATTTAATGAAGCAATATTCTTGTACTAGACATTAGTTTATTAAATATTGATGTATTTTCTCAATTGTGATGTTGAACTGAAATAAAATAAAAATGAGAATTAAAAATTAAAAAAATAAGAAGAAAGTAAGAATAAAAATTTAAGAGTGAAAATAAAAATAAGACCTTTATATGTTAATGACAAATGCAGAGTAATAACCTTGTATTACGAAAAATAATTAAGTTATGCAACTTTGCATATAATACCCTTCTTAGTTATATCATTGTTCCTTATTAATATTTCTTCTTTATTAAAATATATGAAAAATAAGTATTGATCAAAAGTGATTATGTAATCAGGATCAACACATTTTCACCCTTAATGTCAAAAAATATTATTTTATAAAATAATTAATGTATCATAACCAAAATTAAAAAGAATTACTCTTCTATAAATATTTTGCATAAATT
Source organism: Phyllobates terribilis (assembly GCF_046119375.1). Classification (NCBI taxonomy): domain Eukaryota; kingdom Metazoa; phylum Chordata; class Amphibia; order Anura; family Dendrobatidae; genus Phyllobates; species Phyllobates terribilis. The sequence continues at coordinate 865,385,157 of NW_027362762.1, forward strand.
TCAAATCAATTTGTAGCATATATTGGTCTGAAGATGTGTGTACTTATCTGGGTAATCATTAAAAAATAATAACCTTGAATACTATAAAATTATCATGTGTAAAAATGATTCTAAATGTAAATTCTTTTATAAACCATTTTGATGTGTGGTTCCACTTATCCACAATTAACTAAATCAATAAATAATAATTACTAAAATATAGAAAAATATATATATATATATTATGTAAATAATACTTAATTATGTATCATAATATTCTCAGAATTAAACATATTTCTATGACTTCACATAAAACCAGTTTTTTTTTTGTTTGTTTTTTTCCAAACATACATAAGGCCACACACTCAGTCAGTCTCACAATAGATTTCAGCTGTTCATAAGCTTATCTGTCACTCTGACTGTCACAGATCTGTTCAACCCATACATTCAACATAAGGTATGAATACATATATATATATTTATTTTGTTAGCACAAAATTATTGAATCCTAATTATCGATGCGCATTGTAAACTATTACATTTAATATCTTAATATTTCTTTGAATGTTCCTCGAGGTACATATAATATAATATAAGATTTTTCTTTACGGAAATTTAGGATGCTTAAAGAATTTTTTAGAAATTTCTTTCTACTGGCTACAAGTTTTAAGTTACACCAACTAAAGATAGAATGAATGGAATCCATATTATTTGCTCACAGTTCAGAGGCTGCAGCTGTCACACGTCATGCTTGTCATGCAAAAAAAACACTTTGTGCACAGAACATATTAGCAGCACAAAAGAATTAATTAATAAATGTTACACATAACATCCAATTCGTTATATTGTTACTATTTTAAAAATGTTATACACATAAAATCATACAGTTATTACAACTTCCTGTGTAAATAAAGAAATAAATGCATGTAAAAGCTGTTTGATAAAATCCTGCTTTGAAATGAAAATTCTAAGGAAACATAAAAGATAAGATTAAATATCAAATTCATACAGAAACAGTATTATTTAAATATCTTATACATGTAATCTTTTTGTGGCGCAATAACTTGAGATGACAGATTTAAGAATTTTAATTTTTGTACAAAATTTGTTATCATTTGTTGTACTTTTCCATTTTTGATGAGAGTTTTGTACAACCATTCAAATATGGACATGAATGCATATGTACATTCTTTCCTACCAATACTTACATTTTAAAGATCCTCTTTGGGAAATCATTAGTGGCACAGTAAATCAAATATTTTAATCGGTCCAAATCATTTATCCATTGATTAGGAGAGTCATGTTCAGAGGACATTAAATTTAGACGTCTGGAAAATGTCACAGGAATCCACATTTTAAATAATTCATTCCTCTCCTCATTGGTTAAATCAAACGTATCAGCAAAGCTCTCAAATATCTCTGAATTTCTACAGACATGGATTTTGACATCATATTCTGGCATGATTTTGTATAATTTCAACAAACTTTTCCTAACTTTAATTTGGAGTTGGGCCTCTGTAGCTTCTACATTTTCTTCTATTTTTAGTGGCCCTTGTACGTCAGCTCCTCCTACAGCACTTACGTCAATAATCATGTCTCCTCCCAAATCACCTAATATGTCAGTTTCTCGTATCTCAGTTTTTCTATATCCATCTCTTTGTTACCTCCAGTAGTTGTCACAGACACATGTCTCACATGGCCAATTTCCACATTACAGTCAAAATCAGTAACATCATTAGTATTTGACACTATTTCTACAGAATTGTCCCTAGACTTTCCTGACACAAGATTATGAAATACATCAACCAACTGTAAAATATTTCTCAACTTCACCTTTTCTCTATGAAAGGACACAAGCTTAGAGTCTAACTGTAAATTCTCCAGTTCACATTCCCCATATAAGCTGAGCCATATAACTTCTAAGTCAGTTTCGTCAGTAGCCTTAAGATTAAGTTTACTTTGCTCAGAAAAAGAAGAAATTATATCCTTATTTTTCTTACCTTCAGATTTCTTAGTTTGTCCTTTTACGCTGGGCTTGGGTGATCAGCACATCTTATCCTCAGCTTGTCTGATCCTTGTAGTACCTCTGGTACTAGTCAATCCATCTGGCGCATCTTAGTCCTTACTCATCTGTAGGTTGTTTCTGATTTTTGTGACAAAGTTAGTCGAATTCCTGACACTTGGACAAAAACTCGTCTTCTCTCCCCCCTTGTTCAAGGAGAAGAAATTCCACTTTAAAAAACACAAAAAATCAGGACTGACGGCTCACCAAATGTTAAAATATACGTATTTCCATATATTTTCATAGAGGACTGTTTATCAAATGCGATTCTTCCAGAGAACAGATCACGAACATACTTATGAAAAAAATTATCGATTTATTCTTGAATTGTCTATTAAAAAGAATTGCAGTAGTTACATAGAATAGGTGAAATAATTACAAAGTATCTATTTGTCCATAATTAGCTTATTAGTTGAGATTCACCCATCTTTTTCTGGAATCCTGGATGGTAGGTTGCGTCTGTGTCCAGCACGTGTGTCAGGGACCACATGTCAGCTGCTTCCTCCAGCTCGTAGATCCCCCATCTAGTGTCGTATGAAGTCCAAGAGCGAGAGCGAGAGAGCCCCCTCCCTGTGACTGGCATGGGTTATATAGCCCCCTCATAGCAGCTGTTCATCATATATGGCACTAACTTACACTGAGCTAAAAATACAAAAATAGCACATTGCGATGTCAGCTAAAAAACCCTTAATTCAGAATTAAGAATAAAAATGAATATGCATAATTAATGTTTAACAACCACTCACTACCAAGCACATAGGGATCTGTAAACTGCAATAAACAGCAAAGGACTGAGCAGGGAACAGGGTTAAATAGCCCGCCTAATGATCAGGTGTTGATTACCTCCCAATCCTCCCCAGACAGCCACTCCCTACTAGCTTCAGCAGCAGACTGAACATAATCTCACCAATGCTCAGTACAAAACACAACCGCATCCTGCATACTCACACATCCCACAACACCAGAATGCAGCGCTCCACAAGATTGGGACCATTTCCCTACACGCGTAGTAGCTCGGCCTCCAGGGTCAGGACAATGGCGGCGCTTGCGACCCACGTAGTGTAGCACCGGACCTGCTTCATTCCCAGGTGGAAACACAGAACCACGATTCATATCAGCTGGTGAGACTAGTTCATACACTGATGCATCTTGTGTGCAAGAAAAATAGCTACAAAACAACTTACATGTCCAAATGGAGTGTTATGGAATGTGGTCTTAGTGCCCCGACAGACATTTTCACCCTTGCTTCATCAGTTGGCTCCCCCCAACATGGAAATCCTTTAGATCTTCTCCTATGCCCTGCAGACGCTGCATAATTTCATATGTAATTCTGCATATTTTGGCCCTTATTTAGCTTAGACTGATATAGAGCTTGTTGCTGAAATTTATCGTTTCATGCACTTTCTGCAGCTGTTCCCACATTTCTTTTCACATTTACATCCATGCACAATCTGCTCATCATCTATACTGAGGGAGATAGTGCTTCGTGATTTTTGATCCTTCTCTACCTAGTCTTCTGGTAGTGGGTCAGGTCTAGACTCATGTGTGTATTTCCACATACCTTTTCTTATCAGCAGCATCTTTACTTTGAATTTCCAGGATTGGTAGTTCTGGTTAGTCAAGTTCGGCACGGTAAACTTCACAGAGTTGCTGCTGGCAGCCAACTTTGCTTCTTCTTCTTAGTACACTGTTGTTCTCTCTCCTCTAGGCTGTTCTCTGGTTCTTTGGGTTTCTGGGCCCATAACCTGTTGGCAGCAGATTAATCTCTGTACTGTCCAGCCATTCAACAGTGAATATATGTTTATTCAGGAACAAAGATAACACCGCTTATAACTGGTAGTTCTTATAGCTTAGGATCTTAGCATCTTGTCAGCATTCAAAGTAAAACTAAAATGTGCTCCAGCTACACACACAGAGTGAACAGGGACTTCCTGTTCTTTTTTTTTCTTCTTAACAATGTATCATTGGAAATATAACACTGTTGCACTGTTGCTGGAGACAGAAACTCATGCACTATTAAACAGTAGTAGATAGTAGTTGATGCAATATATACAATAATAAGCACTATTCCAACAATAACCCCATAGAGTGTGTGCAGGCTTGGACTGGCCCACAGGAGAACAGGAGATTCCTCTGGTGGGCCCCTGTGCAAGAGTGGGCCACCATCCTCTTATATGAGCAGTACTTGGCACAATATATAGTATTTGAATCGCTATGTACAGAGAAAGGCAGCATCTTATTCATTTAACAAGCTACCCAGTTCATTGTTATATAAATTTGTGATTGAGGATAATGTCACATTTGCATGTAGTCGAAAAGTGGGGCCCTGGAGTTGGTTACTGGTGTGCCCTTGACACCCCAGTCCGACACTGACTGTGTGCATAGCCTCACAGAGTATATCAAATACAAGTCCTATCCATGAAAAACACAGATAGACGATGAACGTGAAAAATTCATATTTGAATGATCCTTAAATCACCCTCCTTGGCTCAGCACTGGACCCAGGGAGGGTGAGTGAAGCTCGTTTTTAAAAAAAAAAAAAAACTGCAGCCGGGAGACAACTGTTTTCAGAAAACCTCTTCAAGACCCCCCAAGGCTGTGATAATACATAGGGCTCCACATTTATGATCCGCACAAGGATAGTGTGAGTACTGTACCTTCTATAGATATAGCATGTGTGACACACAGTGCCCAGGGAACCCAGTACACTGGACATTGGTTGGATCCTCTGCGTCATCGGTGGTGGTGGCCTTGCCCAGTGCCTGGTGCAGTGAATAGGACACATGGCTGTGGATGTGCAGGGGTTGACACTGCCATTTTACTGTTCTCTCACATCTAGGTGGTTAGTAGTGTTCCCCGTGATGTGATGTGGTGGAGAAAACAGGAGAGGGTACGCAGGCAGGCATGATTTTAAACAAAAGCAAACTTTACTTTCAATGGCAGCAGGTGTCAAACAGAAGATGATGGTACATTTTCCTTTAAGGCAGATTCCAGGATACAGGCTGTCATCAGAAGATATAGAAACCAGGTTATGTGAGAAGTGCATTGCAGCAAGTCTGTCCAGGGTGTAAGCTAAAGTCCAGTACTGACACTATGGATGTTATCAACCCTTGTAGGGCCATGACCCCTAGCTGGCTTCAGTGTCCCAATACCTGCTAATCTTCATTACTTGTAGGTAGCTAACGTCCCTATCTGCTCTATGGGCGACTTACATCAGTGCTCGTCCAGCGTCCATGGCATACTTGTAACTAGACTGTGTGCACTCATGGACTGGGGTAATCCTCCTTTCCTGTACTGGAAGTATTCTATGTGCTGTCCAACATCTTCTCAGATTAGCTTTCTGCATCCAGCCTGCTGGAACAGGGAGAATAAATCTCCTACATGTTGCTGTGGCTGCTCTCTGCTCTTTTCCTACTACTCTAACTAGAAACCATGGTTGCAGCAGTTTTGTACCCAAACTCCATGCACAAACTTATTCCCTAGCTACCAGCCAAATGGTGAGTTTAACCCTTGGTGTGTGTGCTGCTGCATACCTCATGCAAAACAGTACAAAACTCCAAGTATTTAAATGCATGTATAAAATGTACTTCACATCAGGAGTACATCAATGCAATCCCCAACTTTGGGGCATTATACATGTATGTATATTACAGGTTAAGAACCTAAATGGTAGGAGACACAGAATCCCCTTACCACAGAGCCCGCAGAAAGTAAAAAGATGTGAGTGGAGACTCTGAAGCTTTAGTTTCTGCATATATTTTTTCTTAAAAATTAAAGGGGTACTCCAGAGAGATAAAAAAAAGTACTGTTCCTGCCTTCATAAACTATAAAGATGAGATGCCCAGTGCAGTTCTATTATCTTTATAACACTTGTAATTCAGTGATACAGCAGCTGCTCCTCACTGCTCTCCCCTCCCTTCTGGGACATTATGTCATACAGCAGTGTGAAGCTCCCTGCTGTGAGTTCTCTGCAGAGAAAAGGCTATTATCAGGAGACTGGCTGATCGTAACAGCTGGGAGCTGCACACTGATGTAATGTCCCAGATAGGAGGGGTGAGCTCCTGTCACACCAGCTCCCTAATAATGTCTCCTCGTCTGCAGTATGAGGTGAGGGGTGTGGCCCACTAGTAGCCCTGCAGCGAAGTAGACATTATCAGGAGGTTGGCTGCTACGAAAAGTCTAGATCAGGCCACACCCCCACCATGCCCCCTCCCTTCGGACTGCAGACAAGGAGACCATATCAAGGGGCTGGTGTGACAGGAGCTGCTCTTCACTGCTCACCCCTTCCATCTGGAATATTACAGCAGTGTGCAGCTCCATGCTGTTACTATCAGCCAGTCTCCTGATAATAGCTGTTTCTCTGCAGAGAACAGAGGGTGTGGCCACATCAACTCTTCTTGGACTGGTTGTTACTTACAGCGGGGAGCTTCACACTGCTGTGTGACATAATGTCCAGGGACGTACATAGAAATCATGGGGCCCCATACCAGAAGTTCTAATTTGTCCCCCACATATTGTAATAGCTCCACATAGCCTTCCATATAGTATAATGCGCCCCCATAACCCTCCATATAGTATATTGCACTCCCCATGGTCCTCCATAGAATGTAATGCTCTCCCCATGGTCCTCCATAAAATATAGTGCATTCCCCATGGTCCTCCATAAAATATAGTGCATTCCCCATTGTCCGAGAGAAGATTATATAAATGGGTAGGCACAGCTATATATGTGAATATCAATATGGTTATCAAAAGGGTGCTACGAAGGCCTTGCAGATAATTAGCGTAAATTAAAGAGAGACAAAAGCCGTGGCAAGAGACGAAAGCCGTGCACTCACATTATTTTAGAAAAATACAAAAGGTCTTTATTGAACATTTAGCAGACAAAACGTGCAAAAGACTTTTAAAAACATTTAAAACAACCAATATACAAGTTGTTCCAATATGCATAACGGGTTCAGGTATAATAACTCAAGAATCCTCTTAGTCTTGCAGAGCAGGAAATAGAATAATATTACCACAAATAGTAAAAATCATTATTGAAAACCTCTCCCCCCATAGGAATAAATTTAAAGGTAGTTCTTTTATTTAATCCAAATAAATTGAAACCTGGCGCACATAATAAACAATCACCAAACAACACCCCCAAAGGTCACAAAAGGATTCCTCTGGGTGAGTGGTGGAAATATCTCAAGGAGATTAACTAATACCCTATTAAAGTCCCATGAATAAGATGATTGGGGAAAGGTTTTCCCTGCAAGCTGAAACACCCAACGCGTGTCGCTGCTCCAAGGCAGCTTCGTCAGGGATAAGTTAGCATATGAGGTGTCTGCTTTTTATATCCTAACTAATTAGTACCAGTGACCAAAAAAGTGGCAGCAGCTGTCTATCTGTGATTAAGGGGAGGGGGTGGCGTAGCCCAGGATGCGGTGTGCGTTTCAGCTGGTTAGGCGCACTGACTTAACATATATGTTGCTTAGTGTTCTGCTGGCATCACGTCCGATATTCAGAGGCGCTCCAGCAAGCAATCGCGGCTGAGCGCTAGCCAGATGTGACGTCACAAATTAAAGGAACAGGAACTTGATCGCATAAGCTGGAAGTGAGAGATCTAATCTCAGGTTGGCGTCATATCCCATATGGCTGCATGGTATGCGTTCCAACTAAGGATCACGGTGGAACGCAAGCCGGATATGTAATTCTGCCTGTGGGCACCAGGCAGAAGGAAAAGAAAAAAAGGGGGAAAGAAAGAAAAACATTCCCCATGGTCCTCCATAAAATATAATACACCCTCCATGGTCCTCCATAAAATATAATGCACCCTCCATGGTCCTCCATATAATAAAATGCTCTCCCTGAGGTCCTCCATATAATAAAATGCTCTCCCCATGGTCCTTCATACAATATAATGCACCCCCATGGTCCTTCATACAATATAATGCACCCCCATGGTCCTTTATTCAAGTATAATGCACCCCCATAGGCCTTCATATAGTATAATGCACCCCCATGGTCCACACAATATTATGCGCCCCCCTATGGTTCTCCATTCAGTAGTATTCACCCCCATGATCCTCCATACAGTATAATGCACCCCCATGGTCCTCCACACAATATAATCCACTCCCCCCATGGTCCTCCACACAATATAATGCACCCCATGGTCCTTCACACAATATAATGCACCCCCATACTGTATTATGGCCACCAGTCACTGATTTAAAAAAAATTAACACAGTACTCACCTCTCTTGGTTCCACCCGATGCTCCAGTTTCCACAGCATGCAGTGTGAAGCGCCGGACATTTCAGAGCAGTGGGCGCCCTGTAATGATGTCATCGTGGCCAGTAGTCTGACACGTCAGATGTCGAGGAAGAATGATGGGGGTGGAAGCGTCTGGTGACACTCCCTCCTCCATCATTATTGTTCAGGCTGACCGTCAGCACAAGCAATGATGATGGAGGAGGGAGCGTCGGCAGATACTTCCACCTCCATCATTTTGTGCTGGCGGAAAGCCAGGTGCTAACAGGCGGAGGCGGGGCCCGGTGCAGGTAGGGCACGGTGCGGGAAGGGCCCACTATGAGCCCCATAGCAGTGGCTTGGCCTGCTGCCATTGGCGGTACGCCAGTGGTAATGTCCCAGATGAGAGGGGGGAGCAGTGAGGAGCAGCTCCTGTCACACTGAATTACAAGTGTTATAAAGATAATAGAACTACAGTGGGCATCTCATCTTTACAGTTTGAGGGCAGGGATAATACAACATTTTTTATCTCCCTAGAGTACCCCTTTAATATGATAATCCAATCCTGGAGGGGACAAATTATCACAATGTCACTGTACTTGGATGCTCATGACAATGCACCTTCCCAGCCGATGCTGATAAGACCAAATTCACATTTGTGTTTTGACTTTCTATGTTTCTATTCAATGGAATTAATATCAGAAACAGAGTAGTTGCATAATTCAGCCCTATCTATGGTGTGGTGCTGCACAGTGGGCCGCCAGCCCGTTTTTCCGTGTGGTGGCCCCTTGAATTCTTCAAGTACTGGGGGTGGGGCCCACACTCCTGTAGTGTTCATTAACTGGATGCCACAATGTACATGTGGCTGGAGGCTGGAACACTGACACGAGCACACGTCAGTATGGTCTTGGTGGGCGGAGTAACTTCTCTCTGCAATCCTGCTCCGGATTACTTCAAACAGCAGCTGCGAGCGCCGGGTAGGATCTGTAGCATCTCCAGCTTGGTGAGCATAGGCGGATTATAATGAGGGCAATCTGTGCTACCGCCCGGGGCCCGAGGCCCCAGGCCCCAAGGGGGCCCATGGCCCGATTGCCCTCACTCTAATGTTTTGTGTGCCATCATTGTTGGTGCAAGTGGTGTCGCGCCTCAGCCCCGGATCTCCTGTTACTTCCGCACTTAACTGTGTCGGCATCGCGTCAACATGACCAGAGGAGGGCTGCGCCTGCGCTGATCCCAGATCAGCTGTTGAGGGGTCTGCAGTCTTAGTAGCCGCTGGCCGGCACTGTACTCCTGTGTGCTGCTGTGCCCTGCCGGAGGCATCACTGTATAGTAGACGCGGTCACGTCACACACCACGCTATGTGCAGCCGCTAGCCATCATGACACAGAGCACGGGAGATCCGAAGAAGGGCCCTTTCTGCGGCGCTGTGGCAGGCGGCGGAGGGCCCTGACTGCGGTGCTGTGGCGGGCCTTGCATTAAACTCTACTCACCTGACCAATCCCAGGGATCCACTAATGCACACCTGGAGCTCTTCATCCTCCTCCATCTCAGGGATCTGGAGAGTGAGTCCCAACATGGAAACTTTTTTAATGTGTGTGTATATACAGAAGTTGCTGTATATTCAATATATAGATGATACTGCTTTATATATATTATGTACAGTACAGACCAAAAGTTTGGACACACCTTCTCATTTAAAGATTTTTCTGTATTTTCATGACTATGAAAATTGTACATTCACACTGAAGGCATCAAAACTATGAATTAACACATGTGGAATTATATACTTAACAAAAAAATGTGAAACAACTGAAAATATGTCTTATATTCTAGGTTCTTCAAAGTAGCCACCTTTTGGTTTGATGACTGCTTTGCGGACTCTTGGCATTCTCATGATGAGCTTCAAGAGGTAGTCACCGGAAATGGTCTTCCAACAATCTTGAAGGAGTTCCCAGAGATGCTTAGCACTTGTTGGCCCTTTTATCTTCACTCTGCGGTCCAGCTCACCCCAAACCATCTCGATTGGGTTCAGGTCTGTTGACTGTGGAGGCCAGGTCATCTGGCGTAGCACCCCATTACTCTTCTTCTTGGTCAAATAGCCCTTACACAGCCTGGAGGTGTGTTTGGGGTCATTGTCCTGTTGAAAAATAAATGATGGTCCAACTAAATGCAAACCGGATGGAATAGCATGCCGCTGCAAGATGCTGTGGTAGCCATGCTGGTTTAGTATGCCTTCAATTTTGAATAAATCCCCAACAGTATCACCAGCAAAGCACCCCCAGACCATCACACCTCCTCCTCCATGCTTCACGGTGGGAACCAGGCATGTAGAGTCCATACGTTCACCTTTTCTGCGTCGCACAAAGACACGGTGGTTGGAACCAAAGATCTGAAATTTGGACTCATCAGACCAAAGCACAGATTTCCACTGGTCTAATGTCCATTCCTTGTGTTATTTAGCCCAAACAAGTCTCTTCTGCTTGTTGCCTGTCCTTAGCAGTGGTTTCCTAGCAGCTATATTACCATGAAGGCCTGCTGCACAGTCTCCTCTTAGCAGTTGTTGAAGAGATGTATCTACTGCTAGAACTCTGTGTGGCATTGACCTGGTCTCTAATCTGAGCTGCTGTTAACCTGCGATTTCTGAGGCTGGTGACTCGGATAAACTTATCCTCAGAAGCAGAGGTGACTCTTGGTCTTCCTTTCCTGGGGCGGTCCTCATGTGAGCCAGTTTCTTTGCAGTGCTTGATGGTTTTTGCAACTGCACTTCGGGACACATTCAAAATTTTCCCAATTTTTCGCACTGACTGACCTTCATTTCTTAAAGTAATGATGGCCACTCGTTTTTCTTTACTTAGCTGCTTTTTTCTTGACATAATACAAATTCTAACAGTCTATTCAGTAGGACTATCAGCTGTGTATGGGGGTGGGGAATGTTAAAGTGTGTGGGCTGGTGGAGTTTGTGTGCCACGGCTGCTTTTTTTGACCGAGTCTGGCCCTGGTTATGTGTCCAATTTTAGAACGGAAGAAATAATAAATTGTAACTGATCTGTGTTTTTAGTTTTTACCTTTTTTGTATTTGAATATACTTAAGAACAAAGCAAACAAATGGAATGTCCAAATGGAAGTGTGAACATTGCCTAGAGTAACTGCTGATAATTTGTAATGTCATCGCCGGCCATGACTGATTACTACATTATGTCAATGTTATTTCATAGCATGGTAATAAATTCATTATTATTTCACACCTTAGTCATAAGTATTAATGACCAGATAAATGGTTTATTTCTATTAATTGTGCTTTTTTTCTCATAGTGACAACAGCAAGTGTGACAATATTGATTCCCCCTCAGAGGATGTGACCTCCTGCCTGCTGAAAGTGCACAACAAGAACCGGTAACTTCTTCTTACATATCGGTGATATAAAGGGTGACACTGCATGGGGCGGCTGCATGCAACTGAAACTCCACCCACGCATAGTGGCCAAAGGCCACATGATTTAGTCAAAAATGGCTTAAAAAAAATTTAACAATGTAAAAAATAATAATAAAACATAATTCATGTATAATAATAGTTTATAATAATTGATAATAATTAATTACTTAATGTGGGGGCACAAGTAAGCCATTGTGTGAGCAATCATGTGACAATTGTACATTTTTCCATAAGTGTAGGTAGGGGATGGTGTAACTTGGCTGCCACCCTCACTGCGGTCACAACTGTTTGCATGTTCCCTGTCCTGCAGCAGATTTTACAGATCAGATGGGGAAATACATTTAAGAAGTCATTTTAAAGGGATATGGCAAGTACTTTTAGAAAGTGACCAAGCATTCTTTTAAAGGCAACCTGTCATGTAAAATAACGCTATTAACCTGCATATATATGATTAATCTTCAGATTAATAACGTTCTGACACTGTGCGGCATCGGCACTGAGAGCCCTGCTGCCAGGAGGAAATTAACTTTATTCCTCCCGGAAGCTCCGGGCTTTCTGTTATAGGAGTGCGGCTGGTGCAGTTTCAGTCACCGCTCAGTGCATAGAGAGCGGCAGCTGTAACCAGGCATGGTTAGCATTAAAGTGAACTGTCAGTCAGTGCAGGGAGCGCTCTCTATACAAAGAGCGGTAACTGAAACCGTGTCGGCATGACCCTTACCCTTATGACTGAAAGAGCGAGCCTGCTGGTGGGAATAAAGTTCATTGCCTCCTGGTAGTGGGGCTCTCAGTGCCGGCAGCGGGGCTCTCTGTGCCGGCAGCGGGGCTCTGTGTCGGCAGCAGAGCTCTCAGTGCCGACAGCGGGGCTCTCAGTCCTAGCAGCAGGGTTTGCAGAGAATGTGCCGCACTGTATCAGAATAACCCCATATTTGCAGGTTAATAGCGTTATTTTACATGACAGATTGCCTTTAAAGACTACCCATCAATGTATGACAGATTTATCCACAGGGCACAACCAATTGCAGATTAGATCTAGTGATTTTGAAGCATTCGCCGTGCTAGTAAAAAGTTGTGCAGGAGCTTGATAACCATGGCATTACAACATTTGATAAATCTGATATTACTTTGTTATTTAAAGGGAACCTGTCAGCATGTTTTTCCATATATAAATAGTGGTATGGTTGTATAGATCCTTTCCACCTAATAAAAATGTTCCCTTTTCAGTTGAGATCCGATGTGCCCGTCATGAGAAATCCAGTGTAATAGTAATATGCAAATCAGGCTGGAAGTGCATTGAGGGCAGGTCAATGCACATGGAAGAAGGAGTGCAATTGTAGTGGCACGCCCACAGGGTGCTTTCAGTCTGATTTGCATATGACTTCTACGCTAGGTATATAAAGACCTGCACATCGGATCTTATATAAAAAAAAGTTTTTTATAAGGGGATACTGCTATGTACTACTTCCAGATGCTGGCCAGTTCCCTTTAATTATAATTGGCTTAAAATCAGTCACTTTTGTTATGATTTCTGCCTTTTAAGGTGTAAGTTTATTTCGAAGCCTTTCTATATTGAATACCATAGTAAAAGGTTTGGATATTTTATTTTTCAATGAAGTTGCAATAAAATGAATACAATTTGCAGATAATGTTCTAAAAGTCTTTTTTACAAACATTATAGTAAACCTGAATGCAACTTAATACATGAAAAGCAAAGTAATGACAACCTCATATTGAAGGCTATCACAGAAGGCGACATATTGTCACTAACCAGACTCCTGGAAGAAATTGAAGCATTGTGTGCAGATAAATCTGCTCCAGGTAATACAATGAGATGATGAGATGATATATTCTGCTCTATGTCACTGTGATTATCTACTAGTAGGGATATTTTCATGCTGCTTTTTTTTCTTTCCAATACATACATATGCTGAGAAAGCTACAAGTATATGCATTTAATTAGAAAGATAGCCCAAATATCAAAAAGTGGGTGTAAGTGGGGGAACAGGATCCTCCCGAACACCCTCCTATACCGACTCAAGAACAACATTTTTTACGAGAGAAAAAGAATCATCATGGTTTAGAAAAGAATACATATTTTATTGAAACATTCGTTAAAAGATATAACCCAAAAAGGACCAAAGTGAAAAGCAAGGTAGACAATGAAATATCCGATCTAGCCAAACAGAGCCTGCCTAAGTACTGGATATATTGATCAAATTGGCATAAATTTGCAAGTAGAAAAAATTAGAGCAATATACCATAAAGATGAAAAAACATGAAAAACACTGTACCCAAAATTCCTGAACAAGAGGGTAAAGATTATAAAGGATTTTTTGTAATAGACTTTAAAGTTTAATAAAGTGCATGATAATGTCAGGATTTAACAGGCTATTATTAGACTGACCATGTGGTGGCGCACTTTGTCGTGCACTGCTAAAAAGCAGTCAGACCAAGCCTGTCAAATAAGGTGCAGTGTGCATATTTTCAGTAGTATAAGGTTTTGCAGATAACAAGACATTTTAAGCGAGATTCCCCAAAGACAGAGAGGAAAATAGCCTCATTTTACTTGATAGCTTGGTACCAGGGGAAATAATTGACATAAGAGAAATGGTATTCTTACCAAAAGTGGCAGGCTAAGGTAGGTACATCGGACAAGGATCAGAATGCATCCCTCGACGCGCGTTTCGCGGCCCCAGCTTCCGCGAAATGCGTGTCGAGGGAAGCATTCTGATCCTTGTCCGATGTACCTACCTTAGCCTGCCACTTTTGGTAAGAATACCATTTCTCTTATGTCAATTATTTCCCCTGGTACCAAGCTATCAAGTAAAATGAGGCTATTTTCCTCTCTGTCTTTGGGGAATCTCGCTTAAAATGTCTTGTTATCTGCAAAACCTTATACTACTGCAAATATGCACACTGCACCTTATTTGACAGGCTTGGTCTGACTGCTTTTTAGCAGTGCACGACAAAGTGCGCCACCACATGGTCAGTCTAATAATAGCCTGTTAAATCCTGACATTATCATGCACTTTATTAAACTTTAAAGTCTATTACAAAAAATCCTTTATAATCTTTACCCTCTTGTTCAGGAATTTTGGGTACAGTGTTTTTCATGTTTTTTCATCTTTATGGTATATTGCTCTAATTTTTTCTACTTGCAAATTTATGCCAATTTGATCAATATATCCAGTACTTAGGCAGGCTCTGTTTGGCTAGATCGGATATTTCATTGTCTACCTTGCTTTTCACTTTGGTCCTTTTTGGGTTATATCTTTTAACGAATGTTTCAATAAAATATGTATTCTTTTCTAAACCATGATGACTTTTTTTCTCTCATAAAAAAAGTATATGCATTTAATGGACGGCTGTGGCAGATGTCATACAGTGGCATCCCACTCTCATTGGAATCCTTTGATAAATGAAAAAAAACAACATATACAGACCACAAAGATATTACGAGCGTCTTTTATCTTTAATCAATTGTCATCAAGATTTTCATTGCATATGTAGATATCTATCCATACATATACACTTATATAACAAAAAACAGAGTAAAGTGATATAAAGCAAAAAAATATTATTGACCTTGTAGGGCTCACATGTAAGCCGACAGTGCCAGTACTGAAAACATAATATTACAAGGACTGAAATGTCAACCCCAACCCATCCAACGTGATAACAGAGCTTGTGGAATATGTTACACCGCCTTCCAAATTATGCAAATACTTTGCTTTTCCTAAACGGTCGATGCAAATGAGTCAGTATAATGTTCAAATCATCATCCATTGGACTATAAATCACATTTTATTGGACAAACCTCCCAATGATAGCAGGATTTCTTTCAAAAGTAAAAAAAAAATCAAAACGCATTGTTCCAAATTATTATGCACAACAGGCTTACCAAACATTTTATAGGTTTGTAAAGAACTGAAAATGGTTATTTGTTGAATTTGCAGCATTAAGAGGTCACATTTACTGAAGCCAAAAACTTTTTCAATCAAAAACATTTAACAAGCTAAGTTACATGTTAACATAGAATCCCATCTATGATATCACCTTCACAATTCTTGCATCCATTGAACTTCTCAGTTTTTGGACAGTTTCTGCTTGAATTTCTTTGCAGGATGGACTGCCTCCCACCCTCCTAGATCTTTTTCTTGAGTATATGAAGGGGGGCACAGGGCCGGTTTCAACATGCGGTGGGCTGGAACTGAGTTCTTTGCACCCTGTAACCCCTCTTCTATAGAGGACGGAGTGTGGAGAGTTTTGTGTCATGGAATCTGTTTCTTGCTCACTGTTGCTTCGGGAGTCCCCGTTACCTCCCCGTCCTCAGGACCGGTACCGACTGCAAACAAGACAGGAGACTTGAAGTCCGAGTTAATAGGTTCGTTTTTACTGTGCAATTCATTTACACACGGCTGCAGCATACAGATTAAGACAGAGTCTTTTTGTGGTGATGTTCCCTTTCTTTTGTGTCCTGGCAGTCTTTGTCCCCATCCTGTCCTGAAATCCACTATATTTCTCTTCCCCTGCAACTCGGCTGACATCTTCCTCCTCTGAGAGACAGTCTTGATTGTCAGGCCCTCTTCCGAACTGTAAGCCCAAGACTGTCCCGGCGTCCAGTTGAAGTGTTAGATGTGCCCCCGTTCTTCTCATAAAACATACACTGACAGAGTACTTTCCTTTCTTGCTGTATCTGCTTCTAGAACCTGTTTTCCAGCTTCTTCAGTCTGCTTCCTCACACTCCACTCTCTTTTACAAGACTTGCACCAGTCCAGTGCTGTAAGGGTCATGGACCAAGAGCTCACTGTGGTGTGAGAGTCACAGACTCCACACCCTGACTAGACTACCTGCAACCCAGAAACTGTTTTCTCTAAAACTCCTCTAACCTCTCTCAACTGGTGAGCTAACCTATGTGTTAACCATCTAGTGTCTTATGCAATGTAGTGCAAATTGTATCCCTATCTATTGTATGATTCCCCCTAGTGGACAGACCTCCCGCATTCCCAGGAACGGCCTTAGGCAGAGCCTGTAGGAGAACCGTCATACAATAACGGCCATAGGGATGAATCTAAACAACTTTATCACACCTAAAACAATGGCATATTATACAGAGCACATATAAAAACATAACTTATAACTCTGTTAACCCTCCTGTTGCCATGGTGTCTTCTTCAGCCCTCCACCCTCCTTCATATACTCCAAAGGAGTTCTCAATAGGGCTGAGGTCTGGGAGGATGGTGGCCACACCACGAGTTTCTCTCCTTTTATACCTATAGCAGCCAATGACTCAGAGGTATTCTTTGAAGCATGAGATGGGGCCTTGTCAGCATGAAGAAGATTTTGTTACGGATGGCACGGTTCTTCTTTTTGTACCATGGAAGAAAGTGATCAGTCAGAAACTCTATATATTGTACTTTGCTGAGGTCATTTTTACATCTTCAGAGACTCTAAGGGGTCTAACAGTTCTTTCCTCATGATTCCAGACCAAAAAATGACTCTGCCACCTTCTTGCTGATATTGCAACCTTGGCCATCCACCAACCATCCACTACTCCATCTATTTGGACCATCCAGGGTTGCACAGCACTCATCAATGAACAAAACTGTTTTAAAATTAGTCTTCATGTTTGTCTGGGCCCACTGCAACCATTTCTGCTTGTGAGCAATGTTTAGGGGAGGCCAAATAGTAAGGTTATGCACAACTGCAAGCCTCTAGGGGATCCTACACCTTGAGTTTCGCTGGACTCCAGAGGCACCAGCAGCTTCAAATACCTGTTTGCTGCTTTGTAATAGTATTTTAGCAGTTGCTCTAATAATTATTATTAACCTTCCTCATTACGCCTTTATCTGCACAAACGCATCTGTGCTCTATCAGCCACAAATTTCTTTACAGTACGATGATCATGTTTAAGTTTTCATGAAATATCTAATGTTTTCATACCTTATCCAAGGCATCGCACTATTTGATGCTTTTCATCAGCAGACAGATCCTTTTTCATTTCCATGTTGCATGAATCCTGTGGCCTGCTTAATAATGTGCAATGTCCTTCTTAAGTAGTTTTCCTTTAATTGAGCTCACCTGGCAAACTAATTATCACAGGTGTTTGTGATTGATTTCAGTGATCCAAAGAGACCCGAGACAAAATACCATCCATGGGTTTATTTGAAATGCAAATAATTATATCTTTATGACACTTAAAGGTGTATTGGCATCTTCAAGATCCTATCCCAATATGTAGTAGGTGTAATAATAATAATATTAGCAAATGCCTCCAATTAGAAATGTAATATAGTTCTTCTGATTAGCAGTCCTGCAATGCCTGCACACAGCGTGAGCGACATAGAGAATCAGAAAAACTATGCTACATTTCTAATTTGAGGTATTTGCTAATATTATTATTACACCTACTACATATTGGGATAGGATCTTGGAGATGGGAATATACCTGTTACATAATAATTTGGAACTCATTGTATAACAATCATCTCAAACACTTAGGGCTAAGGTCAATGATAGCATAAGTGTAAGAAGAAAACATACTTCCCTGACAGGTAAGTACCCTTTCTAATTAAAGGGGTTTTCCCATGAACAAAAGTTAATTTTAATCATTAGATATTGGAATAATAGTAACTTCGACAATTGGATGTCATTAAAACTAATGTTCCTGTGCTGAGATAATTTTATAAATGTGCCCCTGCTGTGTACTGTGTAATGACTGTTTATGACCGTACAGGAACATGGTCTGATCATACCACATCTCCTGGACAGGAGAGGAAGCAAAAGAGTATACAGACATTAATGCAGGGGATCACAGCTGATTCTTTTTGTGAGGTAAAACATTTCCCTGCCTTTTTTTAAACAATGCTTTTCTTCAAAGAAAGAATCATTTGCGATCCCATACTGTAATGTCAAAATAGTTTGCCCCCCCTCCTGTCCCGGAGCTGTGGTATGATCAGACCATGTTCCTGCACGGTCAGACACCGCCATTACACAGTACACAGCAGGGGCACATTTATAAGATTATCTCAGCACAGGAACATTTTATTTAAACACATCCAATTGTGTAAATTATTATTATTCCAAGATCTATTGATTAAAATGAACTCTTGTTCGTGGGAAAACCCCTTCAAAGCTGACATTGGGGAAAATGGTTCCCAAAAAGGGTACACGGCTAAAATAAAGAATAGGGAACTTACCAGAAAAGAAGGAAAAGAAGAGACAGGAAAACAAAGTGGCTAGGGGGAGCAAAGAACAGGAAGAAAGGATCCCATAAATTAGTCATGACCCACTCCGCAAAACATGTGATCGGAACATACTCCTTGATGTAAAGAGGGTTTGAAAGTTTGGTGAATCCTTAAGGAGAAGCATGGTTGCCAGTTCATAGCGAAATTCTTATTGCTGCCAGAAGACTCTTCTCCAATTGTGCTAAGAATGGTAACTTCTCCTGTCATTCTGATAAGGGGGTTATGTGTGTATTTAGATATTACCGAGCATGCTCCTGTCACAGAAACCATTGTTATTGAAAATAGCTGTTCAGATTAGAGTTTTTTTGCACACAGATTAAAGCACCACTTCAGTGTTTTTTTATATTCTTTCAGTGCTTGGAGTGGTGCTGCCAATTTAAGTTCATTGACCTAGTTTTATACTTACCAGCCGCTGTCTTCAGCTCACGCTCCGCTACCGCGCCGCTATTTTGTGACCGCAACATCTGACTGGCTGGAAGTCAGAGGTAACG
The DNA here is from genome assembly GCF_046119375.1 of Phyllobates terribilis. Taxonomy (NCBI): domain Eukaryota; kingdom Metazoa; phylum Chordata; class Amphibia; order Anura; family Dendrobatidae; genus Phyllobates; species Phyllobates terribilis. The sequence continues at coordinate 865,404,601 of NW_027362762.1, forward strand.
ATCACAAGCTCTCAATTCAAGTCTATGAGTGAACCAGCAGGTCACAAACTGCTGGAGACTGACAGGAGCGGCGCCGATAAAAGATGAAGACCCGCTGGGGAGTATAATACTAGGGGCAGGGAACTTAGATTAATGGCACCGCTCTAGCGCTGTAATTGTGTGGTGCTTTAACCAATGAGTTTTGGTTAGTTTTTGATACTGCATATTTTCGCTACAAAAAAAATGCAGCTTCTTAACTTTTCCAGAAAAGTGGATGGGATTTTTAGAAATCTCATGTGCACTGTGAATTTTTTCTTACTCCGTGTAAACTGACCTGCGGTGCATGTTTCAAATCCGCAGCATGTCAATTTCTCTTGTGGGTACGCTGAGTTTTATGTGCCAGTTTTCCCCATAGACTTGCATTAGATCCAGAAAATCCGCAGATAAAAAATGCATGTAATCTGAACATGACTGTATCAATAACATTTTGTCAAAAGCAAATACCAGGAAGTATCAATAGCTGTATTTAAAACATGGCACACCAAAAAGACAAAAACCCGATAAAAACGCATGTAAAAAAACGCAATGAACAAATGCAAGTAACCTAATTTACATAATAGGTGCAGAAAATCTGCAACATCAAAAACTCGCCAAAAGCTCATTGTGGAAACGTAGCTTTATTGTCCATGTGACAAAAATTGGAGCATGCACTAATCACAAAAATAAGATTCAATATGGATCATCTGTATTGCATCCGGATGCATTACAATTAATAACATAGGAAATTGTATTTGGTCATGTTACTTTTTTTTAATATTGAAGTATAAATACAGATGCCACATGGATATAAAAAAACGGATAAAAATCATCTGACTTTTCTGTATGAAAAACATTACTTAGATGTAATACCAGGAAGACCAAGGGTGGCGCTGTTTCTGGAAGAAACCAGTCAAGTTTTCTAAACTATAAAACCACTACAAGGGTATGTGCACAAAATGTTTTTCATACGTGGGCGAACCTGGTCAGTTTTTCAAGCAGAAGACGCTTAAGGAAACTCCCGCAGTTTTTTTCCTGAAGCGTTTTTTTTTGCCTCTTTTTTTGGAGATTTTTTGTGATTTGTTCCCCGCTAGTATTTTTTTAAAACTTGCATTATAAAAAACAGTGAGTGGCTTCCAAGCAGAAGGATGCCTGAAGAAAGGATCGGTCACTTTTTTTTAACGGCAATATATCAGCCTGAAAAAGGTATTAACCCTGTTTTAGCAAAGCAATGTGGCCAGACTCCTGGTGCATATTGCTTTGAAATGTTACACAATTTTTGGGCAACTCATAGTTGAGATAAAATATTGTGATTTTTGCTGTTTTCCCTCCCGGTTTTCCCACCTCCCCCAAAAGCTGGGCTTTGCGGGGGTTTGACACCTCAGTCTAATTCTTGACAAGCCGCATCATTCTTTACGCCAGAAATATTACTCAAGTGGAGGACTAAAGTAAGATTTCTGGAGTGGCGCACGCCACTTGTCAGACACTATAGATTCATTAAGAGGGGTATGTCCAGCGTAGGACTTTAGTAGTTTGGGCCCACCTGAGAAAATCATTCTTGGGGCCCACCATGCATAAGTGGTACCAACAGCAAAGTCTGACATTATCTTTATCTCCCATCTTGTCAAGCTGATATTCGGAGAATGAGCATTCATAGGAATGATTGTTTCCAACTGTCGACCCTTCCAAAAATTCCAGTAATCACCCATTAGTTGGGTGCAGTGATTTTTAAGCTTGCTTTAAAATTCTCATTCTTGGCAGCATATCATTTTTTGTAAACAGCAAGTGAACTGCTGCAATATAGTGCTTGCCAGGGCCCACCGGAGGATGCTCCGGTCCTCTGGTGGGCCAGTCCAATGCTGTGTAAGTTCTCTTCATGAGTCAGGAATGTCTGACTCCAGCAGGCACTCTCATCAAAACCAGTGAGAAAATCAACAGCCTCTATGAATCAGGGCCGTTTGTGGGCACATACCCTAATTATCTGGGATTAAAGAACAGATGGAGAATTTTTGAGATGCCCCTCTCCTATTTAAGAAGCCTATGCCCAGTACATTTTGCAGCCATGCAGAAGTTATATATTGTATTGCCTAGACAGTAGTAGAATACGGCACTCCTATATGAAGGCGAAGGAGCTCGTATAGGATCCCTATCCGTAAAACCAAATACTAAGGAGAATCCAGCACTCAAGGTGAGTATGGTGAATAATAATTTTAATTCGGTGGTCAATTCAATGATGTATTTACAAATGTGACGTTCTGTAAATACATAATTGAATATACTGTATTGCAGTTTAAGAAGATATATTTTTTACATTTTTCGATTTATCATAAAGTTATATAATTTGTAATCTATAGTGTGAAATATTACAGCCCATACGCATAAAATAATATTTAGATGTTGTATTTCAGATTTTCTCATGCGTAAGCTGACATCAAAGGACACTGGAAGAACCTGCTTAATGAAAGCATTGCTGAACATAAATGGGAAGACTCCAAAGATCGTGCACATTTTGATATCATTTACTGAGAAACATGGTTTTCTGGACAAATTTATCAATGCCGAATATACAGAAGAGAATTACAGAGGTAAGTAAAATCAATAGATCTGTTTATTCATTGGTAGCATTCCCATCAACATTTTTAAGATCTTAGGTCAGCCATTGTTAAAAAAAAACAAATAACTTCCCTTCTTCATAGATGAATTTTGTTAGATTGTGTGAAAACAAGCACTTTTGTAATTTATTGTTTATTAAAATTTGCAGCCCTTCTTGAGATAGCAACATTTTTCTTTTCAAAGCTTGTTGCCTACGAGACCGACCACCGCTGCTGTCTAGCTTGCAAGCCCTCCCCTGAAGCTGGCCGGGATTAGAGGAGAACATTGCACTCTAGAGATCCAAGCCAGCTTCAAAGTCGTCCTTAGAACATCGATAGAAAGGAGCTTATAAGTACTGTGCAGTTCTGCCACCGTGCCTAGACAACAGTGGCGGCCAGTCACCTAAGCAACAAACTCTATTCGAAAGAAAAGTATTAATGTCTCAAGAACAGCTAAAAAATCAAATAGATAGTAAATTACAAAAGTGCTTGTTTAAGGCCACAGCCCCACTATCGGTATTCGGTCAGTATTTTTTTCTCAGGAGTGGGAGTCAAAACCAGTGAGGAGCAATCAGAGAAAAGGTGTAATAGAAACAAGTCACCAATTCTGCATTTATCGCCCACTCCTGGTTTTGGCTCCCACTCCTGAGAAAAAAATACTGACGGAATACTGATAGTGGGACCGTGATGTAAAAAACATTTCCAACAGTTCCCATCTCAGAAGATGGGAATAACCCCTTTAAAGGGGTATTGCCCTTCCAGATATTTATGACATAAGAACCGGATATGCTCTAAATGTCTGGCATATTCGAGCTAGGCTACTTTCAGAAGTCCCATTAAAGGGAATGTAACGAGCTGCACATGAGCAGCCACCTCCACATTTACAGTAGCACAAGGCAGGGATTCACTGTAAAGACAGCTACACCTCCCAGAGGCAGGACCCACATCTATTAGACAATTATGGCAGTTCCTCTAGGAAAAAGAAATACTATTTTTATACACAATTAAAGCTAACAATTCCAATTATAGTTTTAGTCTTCTCTGATTGTTTTTGCCGTAACCCATTAACCCCTTTACCCCCCAGGGTGGTTTGCACGTTAATGACCAGGCCAATTTTTACAATTCTGACCACTGTCACTTTATGAGGTAATTACTCTGAAACGCTTCAACGGATCCTGCTGATTCTGAGACTGTTTTTTCGTGACATATTGTACTTCATGACAGTGGTAAAATTTCTTCGATATCACTTGCATTTATTTGTGAAAAAAATGGAAATTTGGCAAAAATGTAGAAAATTTCACAATTTTCAAAATTTGAATTTTGATTCCGTTAAATCAGAGAGATATGTTACACAAAACAGTTAATAAATAACATTTCCCACATGTCTACTTTACATAAGCACAATTTTGGAAGAAAATTTTTTTTTTATTAGTGCGCTATAAGGGTTAAAAGTTGATCAGCGATTTCTCATTTTTCCAACAAAATTTACAAAACCATTTTTTTAGGGACCACATCACATTTGAAGTGACTTTGAGGGGCCTTTATGACAGAAAATACCAAAAAATGACTCCATTATAAAAACTGAACCCCTCAAGGTGCTCAAAACCATATTCAAGAAGTTTATTAACCCTTCACGTGCTTCACAGGAATTTTTGGAATGGGGAAGAAAAAAATGAACATTTAACTTTTTTCACAAAAATGTTACTTTAGACCCCAATTTTTTTATTTTTGCAGGGGTAACAGGAAAAAATGGACCCCAAAATTTGTTGTGCAATTTCCCCTGAGTACGCAGATACCCCATACGTGGGGAAAAAACACTGTTTGGGCGCACAGCAGGGCTCAGAAGGGAAGGAGCGCCATTTGACTTTTTGAATGTAAAATTAGCTTGAATAATTAGCCGACCCCATGTTGTGTTTGGAGAGCCAGTGATGTGCCTAAACAGTGGAAACCCCCCACAAGTGACACAATTTTGGAAACTAGACCCCTCAGGGAACTTATCTAGATGTGTGGTGAGCATCTTGAACCCCCTGGTGCTTCACAGAAGTTTATAACATGGCGCCGTGAAAATAAATTTTTCACATTTTTCCCACAAAAATGTTTTTCAGCCCCCAGTTTTGTATTTTCATAAGTGTAACAGGAGAAATTGCACCATGCAACTTGTGCAATCTCTCCTGAGTAAGCCGATACCCCAAATGTGGGGGAAAACCACTGTTTGGGCGCACGGCAGGGTTCGGAAGGGACGGAACGCCATTTGACTTTTTGAATGTAAAATTTGCTTGAATAATTAGCGGACGCCATGTTGTGTTTGGAGAGCCCCTGATGTGCCTAAACAGTGGAAACCTCCCACAAGTGACACCATTTTGGAAACTAGACCCCTCAGGGAACTTATCTAGATGTGTGGTGAGCATCTTGAACCCCCAGGTGCTTCACAGAAGTTTATAACATGGAGCCGTGAAAATAACATTTTCACATTTTTCCCACAAAAATGTTTTTCAGCCCCCAGTTTTGCATTTTCATAAGGGTAACAGGATAAATTGCACCATGCAACTTGTTGTACAATCTCTCCTGAGTAAGCCGACACCCCATATGTGGGGGAAAACCACTGTTTGGGTGCACGGCAGGGTTCGGAAGGGAAGGAGTGCCATTTGACTTTTTGAATGTAAAATTTGCTTGAATAATTAGCGGATGTACCCATGATGTGCCTAAACGGAAAACCCCCACAAGTGACACCATTTTGGAAACTAGACCCCTGAGGGAACTTATCTAGATGTGTGGTGAGCACCCTTAACCCCTAGGTGCTTCACAGAAGTTTAGAACATGAAGCCGTGAAAATAAAAAAATCTAACTTTTTCCACAAAAATTATCTTTTTGCCCCAATTTTTTTAGCTTCACAAGGGTAAGAGGAGAAAATGGAACCTAAAAACTGTTGTGAAATTTCTCCTGAGTATGCCAATACCCCATATGTGGGGAAAATACACTGTTTGGGCGCACGTCAAGGTTCAGAAGGGGAGGAGCACTGTGTGACTTTTTGAACGCAAAATTGCCTGGAATCCAGAGCGGACGTCATGTCGCATGTCGGGAGCCCCTGATGTGCCGAAATAGTGGAAACCCCCCACAAGTGACCCCATTTTGGAAACTAGACCCCTCAAGAATTTTATCAAGGGGTATAGTGTACATTTTGAACCCAAAGGTACGACAGAATTTGATAACATTAGGTCAACATATTGAATAAGTTGTCATTAGTCTTGAGCGCAAGTGCTCGCTACTTGAGTTTGCATCGGGTACTTGGGTATACACCAAGTATCGCGGTTGCTCGAATAACATGCTCGAGTCCCTGCCCCGCATGTTTCACGGTTGTTAGACACCCAAAAAAAAACATGCGGGGATCGCTCGTGCATGGCAGGCGATCCCAGTGACTTTTTTTTGGCCGCGAAGCATATGGGGCGGAGACTCGAGCATGTCACTTGAGCACCCGCGATACTCAGTGCATACCCGAGTACCCGATGCAAACTCAAGTAGCGAGCACTTGCACTCAACACTGGTCGCCATATTGTCATCATTTTTATTTCTTTACTTTTTAAAAAAAAACAACCCTAGCCCCAACCATAATACAACCCCAACCCTAACCCTAGCCCAACCCTAACCCTAGCACAACCGTAACCCTAGAGTTTATTTTTTTACACCATTCCCACAGTCTGCCGTCATCTGCTACCCTCTAGCCGCTTACATCTCCGGAATTTCAGGGCCCTATACTGTCAAAATTTTTGGGCCCCCTTAACACTTCGTCCAGGCTCCACTCCAGCTCCGCCTCCACCCCTTGAACCTTCCACAGTCCCACCGCCTACTCTTGGAAAAACTCTGCACCATCCTCAGCAACCACATATTAACAGTTCCCATCAAACACCATATCACATACATAGCCATCAGCTTTTGTTTTGACCAAAAGATTTTTTAAGCCTGCCACCACGACAAGGTAGACTCTTTTGGCAGGGCCCTACTCTACTCTAACCTATTTAACATATCTATTTTCAGCTATATTTTAATTTGTTTTTCTTTAAGGGAATGTGTCACATACATTTTTTAAAATAATTGAAAACAGATTATGATAATTTTTGTATAATCTGTATTTCTGATTGCAGATTATTGTATTCTGTTTCCTGTACATTTATGGAAGCTGCTCTTTTTCCTGTTTTGAGATATGGACTTTGGACATATGCATGAACTGTATGTGTATATATATATATCACAAGACATTAAGTGCCTTTTAATCATATCACAAACACATTGGACAACAATAACCAGAGAGTGGTCAATGCTCTTAACATAAAAGCTTTGTAACACATTCCCACTATATATTTTGGTAACTAAATCAATTTTTCATAAGAGTCATTTAGTGAAATCCTTTGGTCAATTAATTGGTAAAGTGCAAAATTATCATCTAACTAGTGTTTTTATGCACCTGGCGTGCGGCGGCCCTAAACTGTTGCCCCTGGGGCACGGTGAGCAGAAGTGAAGAGGGGATGGGCTCAGGCTTCCAGTGTGCCAGAACCTCCTCCCTCTTTGCTTCTTCTCAATGGGCCCCATACACTAGTAAGGGCAGTAATGCCTTGATGGCAGCCCTGTTCCTGCCTATCATGAAATGACACTTGTTGACAGCCAATACTACATGAAGTATGCAGCTACTTTGCATAGATCATGGGATGTCAGACATCCATTGCTGGCTACCCTATAGTTGCCATTTCATCTAAGCATTCACTCAATCTTTATGAAAGCATACATACAGATATATTCATTTTATCTATCTAATAGGATGACAGATGTGCAGGGCCGGCGTCAGCACCCGGCGCACCCAGGCAAATGCCGGGGCCCTGAGCAGGCAGAGGGGCCCACTGGCAGTCGCGCACCCTGCTGGTCTATGGGCGGAGGAGAGCGGTGTCAGCGCCCGCCCTTCCCCCCGCTTGCTCAGGGCCCCGGCAGCTGGATACTTACCTCTCCCCGTGCCTCCGCAGATCAGCTGTCTTCCTGCTCTGCGCTCCCTGTGACGTCTCAGGTCAGAGGGCGCGGTGATGTCTTTTCACCGCGCCCTCCCCTGGCCATCACAGGGAGCGCTGAGCGGGAAGACACCGACAACGCTGGAGTTCGGACCTGAGCAGCGGGCAGCGGGCAGCAGGTGAGGAGAAGGGAGGTGAGTATTTGATTTTTTTTTTTTAATGTATGGAGGCATGGGGCATTATAAAGAGAGGGGGGGACATCCTGCATGGGGCATTATTAAGAGAGGGGGGGATATCCTGCATGGGGCATTATAAAGAGAGGGGGGGACATCCTGCATGGGGCATTATAAAGAGAGGGGGGGATATCCTGCATGGGGCATTATAAAGAGAGGGGGGGACATCCTGCATGGGGCATTATAAAGAGAGGGGGGGACATCCTGCATGGGGCATTATAAAGAGAGGGGGGGACATCCTGCATGGGGCATTATAAAGAGAGGGGGGGACATCCTGCATGGGGCATTATAAAGAGGGGGGGGGGATTCCTGCATGGGGCATTATAATGAGGAGGGGTGACAGCCTGCATGGGGCATTATAAGGTGGGGAACAGCCTGCATGGGGCATTATAAAGAGAGGGGGGGACATCCTGCATGGGGCATTATAAAGAGGGGGGGCATCCTGCATGGGGCATTATAAAGAGGAGGGGTGACAGCCTGCATGGGGCATTATAAAGGGGGGGGGCAGCCTGCATGGGGCATTATGTGGGGGGTAACAGCCTGCATGGAGCATTAAAAGGGGGGGCCTGTATGGGGCATTATGTGGGGGGGAACAGCCTGCATGGAGCATTATAAGGGGGGGGGCAGCCTGTATGGGGCATTATGTGGGGGGGAACAGCCTGCATGGAGCATTATAAGGGGGGGGCAGCCTGTATGGGGCATTATGTGGGGGGTAACAGCCTGCATGGAGCATTAAAAGGGGGGGGGCCTGTATGGGGCATTATGTGGGGGGTAACAGCCTGCATGCAGCATTATAAGGGGGGACAGCCTGTATGGGGCATTATGTGGGGGGTAACAGCCTGCATGCAGCATTATATGGGGGCCAGTATCCTGTATGGAGCGTTATAAGGGGACCGGTATCCTGTATGGAGCGTTATATGGGGGCCAGTATCCTGTATGGAGTTTTATAAGGGGACCAGTATCCTGTATGGAGCGTTATATGGGGGTCAGTATCCTGTATGGAGCTTTATAAGTGGACCAGTATCCTGTATGGAGCGTTATATGGGGGCCAGTATTCTGTATGGAGCCTTATATGGGGGCCAGTATTCTGCATGGAGCCTTATATGGGGGCCAGTATTCCGTATGGAGCCTTATATGGAAGCCAGTATTCCGTATGGAGCCTTATATGGGGGGCCAGTATTCCATATGGGGGCCAGTATTCCGTATGGAGCCTTATATGGGGGTCAGTATTCCGCATGGAGCCTTATATGGGGGTCAGTATTCCACATGGAGCCTTATATGGGGGCCAGTATTCCGTATGGGGCCTTATATGGGGGCCAGTATTCCTTATGGGGCCTTATATGGGGGCCAGTATTCCGTATGGGGTCTTATATGGGGGCCAGTATTCCGTATGAAGCGTTATATGGGGGCCAGTATTCCGTATGGGCGTTATATGGGGGCCACTATTCTGTGTGGAGCGATTCACCGGTTTCTGAGCTATTGTGGAATTTACAATAGATATCACTCATGTAATGTAAGAAGTGAAATCTTTGCATTGTACTATATATATATATATATATATATATATATATATATATATATATATATATATATATATATATATATATATATATATATATATATATATATATATATATATATATATATATATATATATATATATATATATAATATAAATTTCTCCGCCGTATCTCTGCATCATGAATCGTGGTATGTGTTAAAGGGGCCCACTGAGACTCTTTCGCCCGGGGCCCAGAAAAACCTGGAGCCGGCCCTGCAGATGTGCACTAACTATGTTCTTGCCTATCATGAAATGACCCCTGTTGACAGCCCATAGTTCATGAAGTATGCAGCTAGTCTGCATAGATCATGGGATGATGACAACTGTCCAGACCTGCATCCCACCACAAGAACCACTCTGGAGAATGAAATCATCCTCAGTTCTCAAACTGTTGGGGTGCAGCTGTGGGACCCTATTTTCAGAGATGATGTCCTCCACCCAAGTCTCAAAAAGCTGAAAGGGTCTTCAGGAGAAGTGGGTAGTCGAGCTAGTCTAGGCCATCGGACGGTCACCTCTGTAGCGGTACTGTCATCCTTCCTATGGTTCCAATCAGGGGCACACACGGGCGGACGTGTTATTGGTGCAACTTTTGCGACTGCACACAGGCCAAGAGGTAAGAGGGCCCATTCCAACTCCAAAGCAGATGGAATTGTGCATTATGATAAGCTATTGGGCTGCAAAGGGCTCATATATTGTACTTGCACAGGGGCCCTCTTCTGTCTGTGTCCGCCAGTGGCTCCAATGTAAACTGAATTTCCTCCAATGAGAACACATCACATTAATAATTACAGGCAATCAAGATCAAAACAATCCTATCACAAACACTATGGGCTTTAGCAAAGTTGAGAGTATATTGTTTAACCAAACTCCAATAGACCCCATCCAGGAAAAGGGATTCCATCCCTCCTTGGATATATCTCTAGCTTTATGTTGCATCTCCTTTATCTTATCAATGTTTCTCTCAATTGAATCATATGCATCTTCAATATGGTAGCAGCATTCCTCACCTATAACAGCACAAGTTCAACCTTCAATTACTAACAGGTAGTCAAGAGCCATTCTGTTCAGAAGAGCTACCTTCCACATTTGGTATGACATCACAAGTAGAAATTAAAGGGGACAAAACCAAGAACGAAAACATTCGGTGACATCACAAGTAGTAACTTATGGGGGCGAAACCAAGAACCAAAACATTCTGTGAAATGACAAATAAGAGCTAATGTGTGCGGAGTCAACAACCATAACATTCTGTGACATCATATGAAGAATGAAAACCAGACCAAATAGGTAAAGGAGGTCCTAAACAAGTAAACAAAAGCAAGCAAGAAATAACCCCTTAATTCTTTATTATTATACTAGTTAAAATTTGGAAAATTTAGCAAAATATATAATCATACAAAAACCTGAAGATATATCGAGCAGGGTGACAGGGTGTTAAATTCTAAAGTCCCTAATAGGACCCTGTGTTCACCCCTACCCTAAACTATAAGCGATATGGTGCCCCCGCTCACCGTAGACTGAACCTATTGGTCACTATATGACCCTATTCTTCAATTGAGCATCAACCAAATATCAAAAGACACCTTAAACACTAAAATATCCCAATAGTGCTACTAGACCAGGTATACACATATATGTGTAGGCTAATACAATAAAAGATGGCCAACAAATATATCAAACAGGGTGAGGGAGTATTAAATATATTTTCTCTCTAAAGTCCCTAATAGGACCCTATTTTCACCCCTACCTAAAGCGGCTGTTGACACCCTAAATTATAAATGATATGGCGCCTGCTCTCTGTAGACTAACCCTATTGGTCCCTAAATAAAAACCCTATTCTTAAATTGAGCACCAACCAAATATCAAAAACATCTTAAACATTGAAATACCCCAGTAATGCTATAATACCAAATAATGAATCCAAAGATACTCCAGATACCATAATCCTAATGCATGCCCAATTTTTTGAGTAAAAAACCTAGGGATCAGACTCAATCCCTCTAATAAACAATGGTCATAATATATGGAGCTAATATGTATATACATTGGTGTTGTACAAGGATTTCCCAATATTGGTTGGACTTATATTTTTGATCTGGACTATATATTACTATATGTCTATATGTCTCAATAACACCCGACCATTACATAATTATCTTCAGGTTACATGTGTTCCCTTAGCAGGATATAACTTTAATCTCCCAGATTTGGATGATTCTAAAACAATACGTGGCCCAAAAATCCAGAAGTCGTCATGTCCAGTTATGGCCGAGGGGATTCTCTCAATTATAACTATTCTATGGATCTGATGAGCAAGAAAGTTAGAAACCAATAAAATGTGGTGGATAATCGGTAAATCATTGTCATTTCTGTGCTTGGAGATAAATCCTCTCACATCCTATATATCCCTCTACTACTAGAAGAAATGCTGTAAAACATGGACGTCACCTAATCTGAGGGGTTCACTATTTGTTTTGGACCTGCTTGTATTATATAGAATAAAGACTCCTTAAGGAATAAAACATAAATTAGAAATAGATGATAGAAGAGAAAGAAGGACACAACAAGGGGTACATACATAGGCGGATTATAATGAGGGCAATCTGGGCTACCGCCCGGGGCCCCAGGGCTCCAGGGGGCCCAGGGCGTCCATGGCCAGATTTCCCTCATTATAATATGTGCGGCGCCGTGGCACATACCGGCAGGCAGAGGCGGGGGGCCCCGGACCGCTCCCGCCGCAGCTGCGCACGGCCGCTGCTTCTTTGGCCGGGCCAGCACTGCACCTGTTAACTTCCCTGTGTGCTTGTGCTGGCCCGGCCGTGTCACAGCTAGGAGACACGGTGCTGTGCACGGCCGTGTCTGCTAGTGTGACGTCACGCAGTGTGCTCACTGCACTGCTGCACCGGAGAGGAGCTGGAGGACTGGAGCCAAGCCGGGAGATGGTGAGTGAGTGTGTGTGAGTGTGTGTGTGTGTGAGCAGGCAGATATCATTGTATGATGTCTGTTTATATGTATTTTCGTGTTTCAAATGTGTTTATGCGTGTATGTATATGTCTGTATATGTTTGTGTGTGTGCGTGACTGTGTGTGGCCTCCCACTGTCTCTGGGGGGGCACCATGCGGCCTCCCGCTGTGTATAGATGGCGCCGTGCGGCCTCCTGCTGTGTATTGATGGCTACGTGCGGCCTCCCGCTGTATATAGATGGCTACGTGCGGCCTCCCGCGGTATATAGATGGCTACGTGTGGCCTCCCGCTGTATATAGATGGCTAAGTGCGGCCTCCCGCTGTTTATAGATGGCTACGTGCGGCCTCCCGCTGTGTATACATGGCACCATGCGGCCTCACGCTGTTTATAGATGGCTATGTGCGGCCTCCCGCTGTATATAGATGGCTATGTGCGGCCTCCTGCTGTGTATAGATGGCTACGTGCGGCCTCCCGCTGTATATAGATGGCTACGTGCGGCCTCCTGCTGTATATAGATGGCTACGTGCGGTCTCCCTCTGTTTATAGATGGCACCGTGTGGCCTCCTGCTGTGTATTGATGGCTACGTGCGGCCTCCCGCTGTATATAGATGGCTACGTGCGGCCTCCGTCTGTTTATAGATGGCACCGTGTGGCCTCCTGCTGTGTATTGATGGCTACGTGCAGCCTCCTGCTGTGTATAGATGGCTACGTGCGGCCTCCCGCTGTGTACAGATGGCTACGTGCGGCCTCCCGCTGTGTACAGATGGCTACATGCGGCCTCCTGCTGTGTATAGATGGCTACGTGCGGCCTCCTGCTGTGTATAGATGGCTACCTTTGCTCAATATTATGCCATACAATTAATGTAAGGCTATGTGCCCACGATGCAGAAATGCTCCGGATTTTTTTTTGAGCGTTTCTGCATCTCCCTGGCAGAAAAAAACGCATTCGGATTTTACATGCATTTTTCCTGCCAGGGACAAGCGGAAGTGAAGCGTTCTTCACATGCATTTCCGCATGCGGGTTGTCAAGCACTTTCCAAGCGATTTTAGCATCACTTGGAAAGTGCTTGACAACTTGGTTACACTATATAAATCCATGCAACCGGCATGCATTTATATAGTGTGACCGTAAAAGAATGGTAAAAAATAAAAAATAAATATATACTTACCTTCTGATGGCCTGCTGACGTCAGCGGTCACGTGACCCGTCACATGACTAAATGACGTCACTGCAGGTCATTTAAGCTGTGTGCCCACGATGCGTTTTTTAAGCATTTCCGCAGTGGCAAAGACGCTGCAGAAACGCTTAAAAAACGCATGGTAGAAGGCCTGCCATGTTCCCCAATGATAATCCGCATGTGCTGTGCACATGCTGCGGAAATTTCCGCTGCGGATTATCTTTGCGGAAAAAAACGCAGCACTACCAATTATTTTGCGGAAGCGCTGCATTTTCGCCGCCATTGGCTTGCATTGGAACGCTTGGATTCTGCATCACTGCATCTGTACATGCGGAATCCAAGCGTTTCAATGTGCGGATGGTACCCGGGTGTGGTGGACAGGAGACTCTCCTCCGGACCCGGGTACCATAAAACCTATGAAAAAAAGAATAAAATAAAAAATAAATGTTATATTTACCTTCTGATGGCCCCCGCTGCACTCATCCTCCCTTGCCGGCAGCTTGCGATGGACTGAAGGACCTGCACTGACGTCATAGTCATGTGACGGCAGGTCCTTCAGTGTACCACGAGCTGCCGGCAAGGGAGAATGGAGCGAAGCAAGACTCCGGGGGCCATCAGAAGGTAAGTATAGATTTATTTTTTTATTTTTTAACATTCTTTAAGATCACAGTATATAAATCCATGCCGTTTGCATGGATTTATATAGTGTGACCAAGTTGTCAAGCACTTTCCAAGTAATGCTAAAATCACTTGGAAAACGCTTGTCAACCCGCATGCGGAAATGCATGTGAAGAACGCTTCACATCCGCATGTCCCTGGCAGGAAAAACGCATGTACAATCCGCATGCGTTTTTTCTGCCAGGGAGATGCAGAAACGCTCAGGAAAAATCCGGAGTATTTCTGCATCATGGGCACATAGCCTTAGTCTACTGCGAGCTGCCGGCAAGCGAAGACAAGCACACCGGGGGCCATCAGAAGGTAAGTATAATATTTATTTCTCAACATGCCTTCCACGACAGCATTGGAGGATGTTGTCCACGCCCTATCGGGGGACAGGAACACAGAGAGGTTAAAATCCCCTCCCCACCATCAATCCCCAGTGTTTTCCTGTCCCCCTTGGGGGCATGGAGAGGTCCTGTAGTGCTGTCGGCCGGCAGGCAGCATTGTATCAGGCTATACTTGCCGGGCAGTGGTTGGTCGGGGCGCTCCCTCCTCCCTCCATGCTGCTCCCATTAGGACCGTTCCGGGCTTCCTGCGCCCCATAGAGGGTAAAGCAAGCCGGGTGTGTTTATGCCGGGGGCCTGCTCCAGCTCCCCGGCATCTCCTCCTTCCGCCGGCGTTCTGGGCGCGTGCACCGGAAGTGACGTCAGCGCAGGTCCTGTCCCTTCCGGCATCTGCGTTCCACGCTGGGACGCACGGTGTGGGCGCCCCCAGAGCCGGCAGGCACGGTCTGGGCGCGCGCGCACCTGAGTGACGTTACCGCAGGTCCTGCTTCCGGCCTGGGTGCTCCATGCCGGGACGCTGAGATTGAGCGCGTCCCAGGGCCGGCAAGGCCCATATCGAATCGAAGTGGCCCTCAAAGTGACCGGAAGGGGGAGGGGACTGAGGTCCCTTGCTGGGAGGCACGGTTTTTCCATATAAAAACCCTCCTGAAGACGCCAAAGGTAAGGCTATCTCCACTATGGAAGGTGACAGATCCAGTATCCCTGCATCTGCAGAGCCCACCACGCCCTCGGCTACAGTGAGTAGTACCTGGGTGGTCACTAAGGGGTTATCTTAGCCTCTCCTTTAGATGACACTAGATCTCCCCTCCTTCTAGTTACATGGGTCCCCTTCTCTTCCCCTTTCTTAGGAAGACAAGGCCCCTGCTTCTAAGAAGAATAAAGACCAGCCCCGTAGTTGTGGCATCTGCGCTAAAAAGTTATCCTCATCTTATAGGAAGAAATTGTGCCGGCCCTGTACAGATAGAATAATTAAGGAAGAAAATCCCTCTCTAATTGAGAAACTTAGATCTCTTGTTAAACAGGAGGTCCAAGCCTCTTTTGCTGCACTGCCTGTCTACTCCTCCTCCAGGCCATCTCCCCCTAAGAAGAGGAAGATCCAAGAGTTAGACTCAGATGTAGTCTCTATTGATGTTAGTAGCTCTGCCTCTGATGAATTGGATGAAGTAGCATCCTTAGGGCCTGCCAAAAAAGTTGAAATCGGAAGATACTATTTTTCCTTGGACAACTTATAAGAATTATTGGACGCAGTTAGAGGCACTATGGGGCTGGAGGAAGTTGAGGTCCCCTGTTCCGTTCAAGATGAAATGTTTAGGGGCCTTAGATCAAAAAAGCAGACTGGGTTTCCTGTTCATGAGGTCATTAGAGATCTCATCCGACAGGAATGGGAATCCCCAGAAAATCGTCTCACCACCCCTTCGGAATTAAAGCACAGATTTCCGTTGGAAGGTGAGGAATTTGATTGGGACGTCCCTAAGGTGGACATCCAGGTGGCAAGGGTTGTGAAGAAAACCTCACTTCCCTTTGAGGATTCATCCCAACTGAAGGACCCATTAGACCGGAAAATGGAAAGTGTCCTTAAAAAATCATGGGAAACCTCTTCTGCCTCTCTCAAGACGAATATTTCATCGACTTGCGTGGCCAGATCCCTCTTCAAGTGGCTGGCCCAACTAGAGGAACATCTGTCTCAGGGCACCTCCAGGGCAGACCTGCTAGACTCCTTCCCTCTCCTTCAAAAAGCCACGGGCTTCTTAGCGGATGCCTCGGCTGAATCAGTCCGGATCGCGGCTAGAGCAGCTGTCCTATCCAATACTGCCCGCCGTGAGCTGTGGCTCAAAACATGGAGTGGGGATGTTACCTTTAAGATTAAACTCTGTTCCATTCCATTTCAAGGGAAATATGTATTCGGGCCAGCACTGGATGATTTCCTGGAGAAGGCCTCGGATAGGAAGAAAACCCTTCCTGAACAGAAACAACCTAAGAAACGTTCCTTTCGACCTTTCCAGAGTCACCCCTCACAATATAGAGAAAAGGGAAAGTCTGGGCGCTGGAGCTATCCTAAAGGCGGCAGGGGTCGTAACATCCTTGTTCCCCAGCAACAACACCAGCAGCAGGACAAGCAATGACCTGCGCCGTGTAGGGGGGGCGTCTCTCGGATTTCTTTCCCAAGTGGCAGGCAATTTCTTCCTGCCAGTGGAACCTCAATACTATCAAGGGGGGTCTTCTATTGGAATTCGAGAGTCGCCCCCCCCTCGGGTCCTGAGGGTCACATCCCTTCCCTCTCGGGGGGCTTGGGAGTTGCTCTCAGTTGGTTTACAAAACCTGCTAAAATCCGGAGCAGTGTCTCCGGTCCCCCCTGGCCAGGAGGGTACAGGTCACTACTCAAAAATTTTGCTAATAAAGAAACAGTCAGGCATCCCACGCATCACATCAAATACAGACGATTCAAGATGGAGTCCATAAGGTCAACTATTCCCCTAATAGGCAAGGATTATGTCATGGCAACCATAGACCTAAAAGATGCATACTTCCACGTGCCGATTCATCCGACCCACAGAAAGTTCCTGCGCTTTGCGATTTCCAGGGACAACATAACAGAACACTACCAGTACAACGTACTGCCCTTCGGCATCTCTTCAGCACCTCGGGTGTTTACGAAGATTATGGCGGAAGTCATTGCACTCATCCGAAAACAAGGGGTCTGCATAATTCCATACCTGGACGACATGCTGATCGTCGCCCCTTCAGTGGGGATTCTCAATCTTCATGTCTCCATAGCCCTAAAAACCCTCCGTTCATTAGGTTGGGTTCTGAACCTGGGAAAGTCGGAACTCTTTCCTTCGTCGAGGAGGAAGTTCCTTGGTGTCTTACTGGACTCCAACAGACAAATGTCCTTTCTTCCATTGGAGCATCAAACAGCTCTCAGAACCAAGATCTCAAATTTCAGACACCAGAAGAATCCAACATTGAGAACGGCAATGTCTGTATTGGGGTCAATGAGAGCCTGTATCCAGTCAGTATCATGGGCTCAGCCCCACTCAAGGTCTCTCCAGGATCATATCCTAAAATCATGGAACAGACAAAGGGACTCATTAAACAAATGGACCAGGACTCCTGGCCGGGTAAAAGCTTCCCTTTCTTGGTGGTTAAACACCCAAAATCTTCGGAAGGGGATTTCTTGGACCTAGGACCCTCTAATCACAGTGACTACCGACGCCAGTATACGAGGATGGGGTGCCATGGTGGCCCAGACTCATTTTCAAGGCAGATGGAGTCCCAGGATCAGTGCCAGATCCTCCAACTTCAGGGAGCTGAAGGCAGTAGAAAAAACGCTCAGAGCAGCAGTCAACCTAATCCAGGGTACTCACATCAAGATACTCTCGGACAATGTGACTACAGTCGCCTTCCTGCGTCATCAGGGAGGTACGAGGGTAGACAGCTTAAAACAAATCGCAAGTCGAATATTTTCCTGGGCAGAACATCATCTCCTGTCAATTTCGGCGAACCACCTGAAAGGCTCAAACAACAGGAGAGTGGAGCTTGAATCCTCAAATATTCCAGTCACTGGTAGCAAAATGGGGTCTCCCCGAAGTAGATCTCTTTGCCAGTCGCCTAAACGCAAAACTTCCCCTCTTCTTTTCATTGGACAGAAGAGACAATGCCATGAATCTAGATGCATTAGCCCATCCCTGGCATTTCAAACTGGTGTATGCTTTTCCTCCAATTCCTCTGATAGCAAGAACTATCCAGAAAGTCAGGTTAGAGAGGGTGCCAACAATTCTAGTGGCCCTCTATGGCCCAAAAGACCTTGGTTCGGCGCCATCACAGAACTTTGGACGGTCCCGTGATACTTCCACCGGTCAACGACCTTCTCTCACAAGGTCCCCTATTTTACCCAAATCCTCAGTGGCTAAACCTTGCAGCCTGGTTACTGATTGGATGAAAACCTATTCATACAACACTCAGGGCATAACAGGAGAAGAAAGGCAGCTAAATCCACTATAGCAAACTGGATTAAAAAAGCGATCGAGGAAGCCTATGTCAATCAACAGTTGGATCCACCGATCGCCTTAAAAGCTCACTCTACCAGATCCACATCAACTTCTTGGGCGCTTCTACGGAGCAGATTTGCAGGGCAGCTACATGGTCTTCCCTTCACACATTTTCTAAACATTATAGATTAGACTTATCGTCCATTAGGGATTTAGCCTTTGGTAGGAAAGTCCTACAAGCTATTGTCCCTCCCTAATAAAATATCGTTGGTATTCCTCCAATGCTGTCGTGGAAGGCGTATTGAGAAAATAGAATTAGTCCTTACCGGTAATTCGGTTTCTAGAAGCCTTCCACGACAGCACGAGTTTCCCTCCCTATGGATTCCATGTAACTGTCAGGTAACCATTTTTCCAGGAGATCTTGGTAAACACTGGGGATTGATGGTGGGGAGGGGCTTTTAACCTCTCTGTGTTCCTGTCCCCCGATAGGGCGTGGACAACATCCTCCAATGCTGTCGTGGAAGGCTTCTAGAAACCGAATTACCGGTAAGGACTAATTCTATTTTTTAATTTTATTCTTTTTTTTACAGCTTCTATGGTACCCGGGTCCGGAGGAGAGTCTCTTCTTCTCCAGACCCGGGTACCATTCGCACATTGAAACGCTTGGATTCTGCATGTACAGATGCAGTGATGCGGATTCCATGCAGTCCAATGCAAGTCAATGGCGGCGAAAACACAGCGATTCCGCAAAATAATTGGTAATGCTGCGGATTTTTCCGCAATGATAATCCGCAGCGGAAAATTCCGCAGCATGTGCACAGCACATGCGGATTATCATTGGGGAACATGGCAGACCTTCTACCAAGCGTTTTTTAAGCGTTTCTGCAGCGGAATTGCCACTGCGGAAACGCTTAAAAAACGCATAGTGGGCTCACAGCCTAAAAAAAATTATTTTAATTATTATAATTAATATATTAATATTGTGACAAATTAATTTCACGTGAACTATCATATGATCTATCACAGGGCATCATGTGACATTTGATACATCAGGTGTGTGTGTGTGGGGGGGGGCCGCGCCTTCTAAACTGCCTGGGGCCCTTGCTACTCTTAATCCACCCCTGGGTACATAGAGTCGACTTACCTTTCCACGATCAACAACCCTCAAATGGAATGTTGGCTCTGCAGCTCCTATAATGTGTGTGATGTCATAATGCAAGGGGGCGGAGCCAGAAACTGCAACATTCCGTGACATCATCAGCAGGAGCAACAGCTGTTATTTAAAGGGACCAGACCAAGCCATGAAACCAATTCATTACCACATAGATGAAATGGACTCTAGCTATCCACCTTGGCCTCTGAAACCTTTTACAAAATGCCACAATGTCGTTATTGCAATACAATGTAATTCCAGAGTAGTTTCTATTAATTTGAATAGTGATAAAATTCCACAATAATAACCCATATATCCCAGTAATACGGAAGATAAGATTATATGGATCGTTGGATGTGGAGCCGGATACACTACTGTAGGATAAATGGCCAGTAAATAGGAGAGGACACTATAGACAATGTTACTATATACCAGGGATGGGCAATTCATTTTCCCGACGGGTTACATTGTTGTGGGGGGGCTGAACTAATAGATTGAAACTAATTCTTCTCAATATTAATATTAGCATTTTAATTACAATTATTATTTTATATTATTTAATTGTATATATTACGTTATATAATATTATAGCACTTAATATTGAGCAGTATATTGTACTGTCATCTATTATATAGGTACTGTCAGGCCAGCCACCAGGAATTAGTACACCCCCTTCACTGGAACCAGTATCCTCAAAAATAAAATATGTAACAGCAGTAATAATATCCCTTAATTAGCCCCTACAATAATAATGTTCCACATCCTTGCCCCATGTCTCCATTCTGCCCCCAATGTCTCCATTCTGCCCCCATTGTCTCCATCCTGCCCCCATTGTCTCCATCCTGCCCCCATTGTCTCCATCCTGCCCCCATTGTCTCTGTCCTGCCCCCATTGTCTCCATCTTGCCCCCATTGTCTTCATCCTGCCCCCATGTCTCCATCCTGCCCCCGTTGTCTCTATCCTGCCCCATTGTCTCCATCCTACCCCCATTGTCTCTATCTGTCTCCATTCTGCCCCCCATGTCTCCATCCTGCCCCCATTATCTCCATCCTGCCCCCATTATCTCCATCCTGCCCCCATTATCTCCATCCTGCCCCCATTGTCTCCATCCTGCCCCATTGCCTCCATTTTGCCCCCATTGCCTCCATTTTGCCCCCAATGTCTCCATACTGCCCACAATGTCTCCATACTGCCCCCAATGTCTCCATTCTGCCCCAATGTCTCCATTCTGCCCCCAATGTCTCTATCTTGCCCCATTGTCTCCATCTTACCCCCATTGTCTCTATCTGTCTCCATCCTGCCCCCATTATCTCCATCCTGCCCCCATTGTCTCCATCCTGCCCCCCATTGTCTCCATCCTGCCCCATTCTCTCTATCCTGCCCCCATTGCCTCCATTTTTCCCCCAATGTCTCCATTCTGCCATGTCTCCATCCTGCCGCCATGTCTCCAACCTGCCATTTGTCTCCATTCTGCCCCCAATGTCTCCATTCTGCCTCCAATGTCTCCATTCTGCCCCCATTGTCTCCATCCTGCCCCCATTGTCTCTACCTGTCTCCATTCTGCCCCATGTCTTCCTCCTGCCCCCATGTCTTCATCCTGCCCCCATGTCTCCATCCTGCACACGTCTCTATCCTGCCCCCATTGTCTCCATCCTGCCCCCATTGTCTCCATCCTGCCCCCATTCTACCCCCAATGTCTCCATCCTGCACCCATGTCTCCATCCTGCCCCCATGTATCCATCCTGCCCCCATCCTGCCCCCATTGTCTCTATCTGTTTCCATTCTGCCCCCCATGTCTCCATTCTTCCACCAATGTCTCTATTCTGCCCCCAATGTCTCTTTTCTGCCCCCAATGTCTTCATCCTGCCCCCATGTCTCCATCCTGCACCCATGTCTCCATCCTGCCCCCATTATCTCCATCCTGCACCCATGTCTCCATCCTGCCCCCATTATCTCCATCCTGCCTCCCATTGTCTCCATCATGCCCCATTGTCTCTATCCTGGCTCCATTGTCTCCATTCTGCCCCCATGTCTCCATTCTGCCCCCATGTCTTCATCCTGCCCTCATGTCTCCAACCTGCCATTTGTCTCCATCCTGCCCCATGTCTCCATTTTTTTCCATTCTGCCCCCAATGTCTCCATTCTGTCCGCAATGTCTCCATTCTGCCCCCATTGCCTCTACCTGTCTCTATTCTGCCCCCCATGTCTCCATTCTGCCCCATGTCTTCATCCTGCCCCCATGTCTCCATCCTGCCTCCATTGTCTCCATTCTGCCCCATGTCTCCATTCTGCCCCTAATGTCTCTTTTCTGCCCCCAATGTCTTCATCCTGCCCCATGTCTTCTTCCTGCCCCCATGTCTCCATTCTGCACCAATGTCTCCATCCTGCCCCCCATTGTCTCCATCCTGCTCCCCCATTGTCTCCATCCTGCCCCATGTCTCCATTTGTTTCCATTCTGCCCCCAATGTCTGCATTCTGTCCCCAGTGTCTCCATCCTGCCCCCATTATCTCCATCCTGCCCCCACTGTCTCCATCCTGCCCCCCATTGTCTCCATCCTGTCCCATTGTCTCTATCCTGGCCCCATTGTCTCCATTTTGCCCCCATGTCTCCATTCTGCCCCCATGTCTTCATCCTGCCCTCATGTCTCCAACCTGCCATTTGTCTCCATCCTGCCCCATGTCTCCATTTGTTTCCATTCTGCCCCCAATGTCTCCATTCTGTCCCCAGTGTCTCCATTCAGCCCCCATTGTCTCTACCTGTCTCCATTCTGCCCCCAATGTCTCAATTCTGCCACATGTCTTCATCCTGCCCCCATGTCTCCATCCTGCACCCATGTATCCATCCTGCGTCCATAGTCTCCATTCTGCCCCCATTGTCTCCATCCTGCCCCCATTGTCTCTGTCTCCATTCTGCCCCTAATGTCTCCATTCTGCCCCTAATGTCTCTTTTCTGCCCCTAATGTCTTCATCCTGCCCCCATGTCTCCATCCTGCCCCCCATTGTCTCCATCCTGCCCCCCATTGTCTCCATCCTGCCCCCCATTGTCTCTATCCTGCCCCCCATGTCTCCATTTTGCCCCCAATGTCTCCATTCTGCCCCATGTCTTCATCCTGCCCCCATGTCTCCAACCTGCACCCATGTATTCATTCTGCCCCCATTGTCTCCATCCTGCCCCCATTGTCTCTATATGTCTCCATTCTGCCCCTAATGTCTCCATTCTGCCCCCAATGTCTTCATCCTGCCCCATGTCTTCCTCCTGCCCCCATGTCTTCATCCTGCCCCCATGTCTTCATCCTGCCCCAATGTCTCCATTCTGCCCCAATGTCTCCATTCTGCCCCCAATGTCTCCATTTGTCTCCATCCTGCCCCCATGTGTCTATATTATGCCCCTATGTCACTCCATCGTGCCCCCATGTCTCTCCATTATGCCCCCATGTCTTTCCATCGTGCTACCATGTCTCTCCATCATGCCCCCATATTTCCATCCTATCCCATGGTGCAGCTTTACAAAAAAAAGGTCAGTGACGTCATATGCCGGAGACGTGTGCGAAGACGTCAGCTAAGGTCCTATGATTGGCTGGCCACTGGCACAGCAATAGATTTCAAGTGAACGTGCGTCCGAGGATGCATGGTCAGTAACTGAAATGGCCGTTACCCCGCTGGGGCCCAGCGAACAGAAGAATGGGACCCGACTGGGCCCCTCTGCTCACCGGGTTCCATACTCCAGTAAGGGCAGTAATGCCCTGATGGCGGCCCTGTCTGTATCCATATGCTATGCTCCTTCAGAGTGATGGCACAATAAAACTGCTCACTTGACAACTTGCATGTCTATCATTAGGATTTTAAAATAGCCGTCCATGTTTCAGGAGACCCAGGGCATGCCATGTACTAGCCACTGCTCTGTTCCTATCTAGTATAAGACAGAAGGAACACAAATTATTACATCCTCATATGGGAAAGGGGTCAAAGCCCTTCTTTGGCTGCCTCCATGCTATTCACACTCTTGATTTGATGTTCATACTGTATATCATATCTATCACAAATTCTTCAGTGATCACTTTCCTTTAAGCTGAACAGCATGGTGGCTCAGTGGTTAGCACTGTTGCTTTGCAGCGCTGGGGTCCTTGGTTCAAATCTCACCAAGGACAACATCTGCAAGGAGTTTGTATGTTCTCCTCATTTTTGCGTGGGTTTCCTCCTGGTACTTTGGTTTCTTCTCACACTCCAAAGATATTTAGATAGTGTGCAGCAATGGGGACAGTGATGATAATGTCTGTAAAGTGCTGTAAAATTATAGGGGTTGTACAGCCTTAGGCTACAAGTCTGCAGTTTCTCTATATGAATGCAGACTTGTGAATCCACACTGTGCACTAACCACACATACTTTCAGACACATTCCTACTAGACTGTATCTAGCTCACTCAGTCTAGTCGGGAATGACTGTGTTAAGGGATGGACCAGCTGCCATATTTCCCCTGAAGACATCAATGCTGCTGTGGTACAGAATGTGAATAATGTTTTGTTCCTAATATGTTTCCTTGTGGGCTGCAGTATTAACTAACGATCACAAGATGTCACTGTTTAGAATGTAGGTGAAGGGTGAAGTTTGCCCGGTAACACAGCCTGCATAGAGACAGTATGAGAGTTAATTAAGTGTGAGGACAGCCCATAGTGGGTGGGCACTTTGGGAATCTCTGGTTAGTGTGAGGAACAGGAAGTAGAGTTCAGTCAGTAGTTGTGCAGTACAGCAGAAACCAGCAGGTGCTATAAGGGTTGCTAGGGTAGATTTGGGCCTAGTATCCCAAACAGTGGATCTCCAAAACATCCCTCCGCAAGAGTCTCATTAGCCGGCCTAGGAACCTCAAGATAGTCGTCAGGGGGCCTGGGTGCACAATCTGTCTGCGAGGCTGGAGAAGAAGTCAGGACTCAAGTTCTCAAAGGCCGAGTGAAATGGGATCCAGATATACTGTCAATTGTGTTGAAGGATCCCTGGGGCTAGAGAAGAAATCAGCAGGGATTCTTCACCTAGATTGGGAACCAGGGCTGAAGTTGTATCTGGTACCTGTGGGAAAGATGACATAACATTCTGTTGGGCCTTATCCTTTATACCTGCCTATAAATACTGTAAATACTGCCAGTTACCAAGTAAAGTTCTGGTTGTTTATATGAACCCTGTGTCCTCTGAATTGATTGCTACCCTGGTTCCAGAAGACGGATTCCTGGAATCAGAAGAGGACAGCTGGCCAGAAGTAAGTGGGAGACACCACATACACAGCAGCACACCAGAACGAGGACACACTATATCTGTAGGGTGCCAAGGCGAGCAGGGGCTACAGCTCGCCCATGACTACCTCACTTGAGCACCTTACAACTGCATGTATGCAAAATTGTGCTCCGTGGGCTATGTGAGGATTCACAAGTCTGCAGTCACATAGAGTGATTTTAGACTTGTAGCCTAAGGTCAGACAATCCCTTTAATGGTGATATATAGGCAAGCAAAATGAATATAAACATATCTATTTTGCAGTGAAATCTAGAACACTGCACACTGCTTGGTACGATGTCACATACATGTAAATTGAGAAATCTATGTCCTTGTCTTCTAGGTCAAACTGCTTTGCATATAGCAATTGAAAGACGACAAAATAAGATTGTTAAGTATCTTCTGGATAAAGGTGCTAATGTAAATGTACGCGCCCAGGGACTGTTCTTTAACCCAAAGAGTAGAAATTATGGATTTTATTTTGGTAAGTAACACATTTATGAGGTCACTAATGTAATCAGTACTAATTCTAGTAGACGTAAGGTTATGTATACGTTGTGTCGGATGTTGTGTTGGTGCCATTGTTGGTAATGACAAGTTTCACAGACTGTCCAGGTATAAAGTGCCAAATTTACCTTTATCTATGATTCCACTAATATACAGTACAGACCAAAAGTTTGGACACACCTTCTCATTTAAAGATTTTTCTGTATTTTCATAACTATGAAAATTGTACATTCACACTGAAGGCATCAAAACTATGAATTAACACATGTGGAATTATATACTTAACAAAAAATGTGTGAAACAACTGAAAATATGTCTTATATTCTAGGTTCTTCAAAGTAGCCACCTTTTGCTTTGATGACTGCTTTGCACAATCTTGGCATTCTCTTGATGAGCTTCAAGAGGTAGTCATCGGAAATGGTCTTCCAACAATCTTGAAGGAGCTCCCAGAGATGCTTAGCACTTGTTGGCCCTTTTGCCTTCACTTAGCGGTCCAGCTCACCCCAAACCATCTCGATTGGGTTCAGGTCTGGTGACTGTGGAGGCCAGGTCATCTGGCGTAGCAACCCATCACTCTCCTTCTTGGTCAAATAGCCCTTACACAGCCTGGAGGTGTGTTTGGGGTCATTGTCCTGTTGAAAAAAAAATGATGGTCCAACTAAATGCAAACTGGATGGAATAGCATGCCGCTGCAAGATGCTGTGGTAGCCATGCTGGTTCAGTATGCCTTCAATTTTGAATAAATCCCCAACAGTGTCACCAGCAAAGCACCCCACACCATCACACCTCCTCCTCCATGATTCACGGTGGGAACCAGGCATGTAGAGTCCATCCGTTCACCTTTTCTGCGTCGCACAAAGACACAGTGGTTGGAACCAAAGATCTCAAATTTGGACTCATCAGACCAAAGCACAGATTTTCACTGGTCTAATGTCCATTCCTTCTGTTCTTTAGCCCAAACAAGTCTCTTCTGCTTGTTGCCTGTCCTTAGCAGTGGTTTCCTAGCAGCTATTTTACCATGAAGGCCTGCTGCACAAAGTCTCCTCTTAACAGTTGTTGTAGAGATGTATCTGCTGCTAGAACTCTGTGTGGCATTGACCTGGTCTCTAATCTGAGCTGCTGTTAACCTGCGATTTCTGAGGCTGGTGACTCGGATAAACTTATCCTCAGAAGCAGAGGTGACTCTTGGTCTTCCTTTCCTGGGGCTTTCCTCATGTGAGCCAGTTTCTTTGCAGCGTTTCATAGTTTTTGCAACTGCACTTGGGGACACTTTCAAAGTTTGCCCAATTTTTCGGACTAACTGACCTTCATTTTTTCTTGCCATAATACAAATTCTAACAGTATATAATTCCACATGTGTTAATTCATAGTTTTGATGCCTTCAGTGTGAATGTACAATTTTCAAAGTCATGAAAAATCTTTAAATGAGGTGTGTCCAAACTTTTGGTCTGTACTGTACCAGCATCTTTAATGCGAAGGTTTATTCTGTGTGTCACATAAATAAAATGAACACTTGCCTATCTAGGCTATAAGTAAACTTTAAGCCTGCCATGTTGTAAACAGATCTTATTATTATTATTTATTTATATAGCATAGCACCATTGATTCTATGGTGCTGTTCATGAGAAAGGATAACATACAAAATACACATATCACTTACAGTAAGCAAACTAACAATGATAGACTGGCACAGAGGGAAGAGGACCCTGCCCTTGAGGGCTTACATTCTACAGGATGGTGGAGAAAGAGACTGTTGGTTGGGGGGTTGCAGCAGTTCCGGTGGTGGTGAGAAAGCAGCAGTATGGAGACTGTAAGATTTTTTGAAGAGATGGGTTTTCAAGTACGGTCTGAAGGATCCGAATGTGGTGGCTAATCGGACATGTTGGGGTACAGAATTCCAGAGGATGGGGGATATTCGGGAGAAGTCTTGTAGGCAATTGGGTGAGGAAAAAATAAGTGTGGTGGAGAGAAGGAGGTCTTGGGAGGACCGGAGATTACGTGAGGGAAGATATCGGGAGATTAGTTCAGAGATGTACGGAGGAGAGAGGTTATGGATGGCTTTGTAGGTCAGTATTAGTAGTTTAAACTGGATACGCTGAGGAATTGGGAGCCAGTGAAGAGATCTGCAGAGGGGAGAAGTGGAGGAGTAGAGAGGAGAAAGATGAATTAGTAAGGCAGCAGAGTTAAGGACGGAGTTGAGAGGTGTGAGAGTGTTAGCAGGGAGGCCACAGAGGAGGGTGTTGCAGTAGTCGAGGCGGGAGATGATGAGGGCATTAACCAGCATTTTAGTAGATTGAGGATTTAGGAAAGGATGGATTCTGGAAATATTTTTGAGTGGAAGGCCATAGGAGTTGGAAAGAGCTTGAATGTGCGGTTTGAAGAACAGGGCAGAGTTGAGGGTTACTCCGAGGCAGTGGATATCCAGTACAGGGGAAAGCGTGATGCTGTTTATTGTGATAGTTAGATCAAGGAGGGAAGATACGTGAGATGGAGGAAAGATGATGAGTTCAGATTTGTCCACGTTGAGCTAGAGGAAGCGAGAGGAGGAGAATATGGCTGATAGATGCTCCGGTATTCTGGACAGTAGAGAGGTGACGTCTGGGCCAGAGAGGTAGATCTGAGTGTCATCAGTGTATAGGTTATACCGGAAGCCTTGGGACTTTATGAGTTGTCCCAGGCCAAGGTATAGATGGAGAAGAATAGGGGTCCTAGGACAGAGCCTTGAGGGACTCCTACAGAGAGAGGGTGGGATGAGGAGGTAGTGTGGGAGTGGGAGATGCTAGATGTGCGGTTGGAAAGATATGAGGAGATCCAAGATAGACAAGGTCTTTGATACCAAAGGAATAGAGGATCTGTATTAGGAGGCAGTGGTCAACCATGTCGAAGGCAGAGGACAGGTCTAGAAGGAGGAGTATAGAGAATTGTCTGTTACCTTTGGCTGTAAGTAGGACATTGGTAATCCTTATAGACCCAAACCAGTAATTATACGCATTTATACCTAGAAGACATGTACTGTACACCTATATAGATAAAAGTCAGACACAAGACCTCCTGAGCTCCACTAAACAGTATGACGGGCGGTGCTGTTATACTCCATACACTGTTTACATCCAGTCATCAATATCAAAGAGGTGGAAAACCTAATTTAGTCTTGATTCTAATGCACTGTTTTAGAAAAAAATCTGGACTATTGTTACCTTTTTTTCTTATAATTACATTGCAACCATTGTTGTCATCATTGCATGTGCGGGAGAAAAGATCAAAGAAGTTAAAGGGAACCTGTCACCAAGAAAACGCTATTAACCTGCAGATATAGAGTTAATATGCAGGTTAATAACGTTACGTTACTAACCTGCCCAGTGCGCGCACTTAGTCGAACGCTGCGGGGAGAA
Organism: Phyllobates terribilis; assembly: GCF_046119375.1. Classification (NCBI taxonomy): domain Eukaryota; kingdom Metazoa; phylum Chordata; class Amphibia; order Anura; family Dendrobatidae; genus Phyllobates; species Phyllobates terribilis. Next base: position 865,433,443 of record NW_027362762.1, read on the forward strand.
AATTAACTTTATACCCCCCCATCAGCGTTTCGGTTTCAGCCCCCTGCCCTGACTGACAGCCGGCCCCAATGCAGAGCGAGTGTCAGTCAGGGTTGGGAGTGCAGTTACAGCTCTGTAGACTGAACCAGCGCTGGTGCCGCCCCCGTGACTAAAACCAGAACGATGCCGGGGGGAATAAAGTTAATTTTCTCCCTGCAGCGTTTAGCTAAGTGCAGGCAGGTCAATAACACTTTTAACCGGCAGATTAACCCCATATCTACAGGTTAATAGCGTTTTTTCTAGTGATGGGTTCCCTTTAAATAGCTAATTTGTGTAAACCCATAAGAAATAAATCCTAGTTCCAAACAATTGGCTCTAGAATTAGTTCCATATGGGACCCATTTCTAAGTCCGAGCCCTGGCCTTCAGATCTTCTGGTGCCTTGTTCGGCCAGCCTGACCTTGCATTTATGTTTACAGGAGAGAATCCAATGTGCATTTACCAGTCTTTTTTATTTCAGTAGTCATTGACGAACTGTACTGTTGCGATTGTTAGGCCACGGCCCCACTCTCAGAATTTGGTCAGTATTCGGTCAGTATTTTTTCTCCGGAGTGGAAGCCAAAACCACGCGAGGAACAATCAGAGAAAAGATATAATAGAAACAAGTCACCAATTCTGCATTTATCACCCACTCCTGGGTTTGGCTCCCACTACTGAGAAAAAATACTGACCAAATACTGACCAACTGATAGTGGGGCCGTGGCTTTAGGCAAAATAATGGAGGCGGTGGATATATATATTATGTGCCCAATTCCTGCAGCCTTTATGTGATTAATATAAACACGATGGGGGAGATTTACAAAGCAAATGCACAGGAATTATTGTGCAATTTGCACCAGAAAACTAAATTTTGTGACCTGCACCATATTTATTATGTGTTTTAGACAATCTTTACACCTTGTGCGACAATTTGCTATGGGTTTACTGAAAGCGTGTGTGGATCAAAAGAAGGGGCATGACCTAATATGCGACATTGTGCACCAAAATCTTCGCTAAATATCCTAGAAAAAATAGGCCAACTAAGGGTATGTTCACACGTGGCATTTTTGAAGCATATTTTTGGTACCGGCAAAAATGCTGCAATTTACTTGAATGAGACTTCAAGAATTTCATGCGCACGCTTGGTTTATAGTTCTCTGCATTTTTTGAGTCTTGTGGGCATTTTTTGGAAATCCACAGCATATTAATTCTTTCAGCGTTTTTCACCCATTTTAACTAATAGAAAAAAAACACAAGTAAAAATGCGGCAAAAATGTACAAAAAAAGTCGCCAAAACGGTGGCAAAAACTCACATATTTTAAGCAGCATTTGGTTCAGAAAAAAACTATGCAAAAACACTGTGCGTGAATGTACCCTAAGAGGTGATGTAAATGTTAGTCAAAAGATAGATGATACATTTCTAAATAGTATATCTAGATATACTGATTACATCCATACTATACTACTAATACTGCTTCACATCAATAAAGGAATTGTAAATACGAGCCTTTTTATAGGAATTCCGACCACCTTTGCACTCACCAAAATCTAATTCACCCCTTTTCCTAAGATGTATGCAAGTTCTATTGGTGAGACCTGTAACTACTATACATTTAATTTTAATGCTTACCAGTTAGCTGTTTACAACCTCTTTAATATATAAGCAAAGACAAACAATGAAGCTGTTTTCAAATTACCACACTTTTAAAATTTTAGGTGAAACTCCTTTAGCTCTTGCTGCATGTACCAACCAAACAGGCGTGGTTAAATTGCTCATGGAAAATAGCAAGACCGAAGTCACCATCCAGGACTCCTTTGGAAATACTGTGCTCCATGCACTGGTTACTGTAACAGAGAATGCAAAACCTCACAATACATCTGTAATAAATATGTATGATAATATCATTCGCAGCTGTAGAAACAAGTGTTTTGAAAAAATTCAAAATAAAGAGGGCCTCACGCCAATGCAACTAGCAGCCAAGACAGGTAAATTAGAGGTAAGAATTGCAATTCCATTTACAAATCACAGAATCATATAATGTTAGAGTTGGAATGCACCTCCAGGGTCATCGTGTCCAACCCCCTGCTCAATGCAGGATTCACTAAACCATCTCAGACAGATGTCTGTTCAGCCTCTGTTTGGAGACTTCCATTGAAGGAGAACTCACCACCTCTTGTGGCCGCCTGTTCTACTCAGTGATCGCTCTCAATGTCAAAAAGTTTTTTCAAATATCTAATCTGCATCTTCTCCCTTTCAGTTTCATTCCATTGCTTCTCATTTCTCTATGTGCATATGAGAATAAGGATGATCCCTCTATCTACACTGTGACAGCCCTTCAGATATTTGTAGACAGCTATTAAGTCTCCTCTCAGTCTTCTTTTTTGCAAGCTAAACATTCCCACATCCTTTAACTGTTCCTTGTAGAACACAGTATGCAGTCCACTCACCATCTTGGTTGCTCTTCTCTGAACTTTCTCCAGTTTGTCAATGTCTTTTTTAAAATGTGGTGCCCAGAACTGGACACAGCATTCCAGATGAGGTCTGACCAAGGAGGAGTAGAGGGGGATAATCACTTCACGTGATCTAGACTCTATGCTTCTCTTAATACATCCCAGAACTGTGTTTGCCTTTTTTGTTGCTGCATCACACTGTTGACTCATGTGCAGTCTGTGATCTATTAGTATACCCAAGTCTTTTTCACGCATGCTATTGCTTAGTTATAGTCCTCTCATTTTGTAGATGTCATTTTCGTTTTTCTTGCCCAGATTTAGAATCTTGCATTCCTCCCTGTTAATTACCATTATATTAGTTGTTGCCCATTGTTCAAGGTTATCTAGATCCTTCTGAATCCTTTCTCTGTATTCTCTAGTGTTAGCTATCCTCCTAGCTTTGCATCGTCTGCAAATTTGATTAGCTTACCTTCAGTTCCCTTATCTAGATCATTTATAAAAATGTTGAACAACACTGGGGTAAGGACAGAGCCTTGTCGTACACAACTTGAAACACTCTTCCAATTGGATGTTGAACCATTAATTACCACTCTTTGTGTATGATCACTGAGCCAGTTATGAATCCACCTAACCGTAGCCTTGTCAATCCCATACTTGGTCATTTTTTCAATAAGGATAGTATGAGATACTTTATCAAATGATTTGCTGATGTCGAGATATTCTATATTTACCTCATTTACGTGATCCACCCAGTCAGTGAATCCATCATAGAAGGAAATTAGATTAGTTTGGCATGACTTATTTGCTACAAACCCATGCTGGCGCTGGTTAATTACTGTATACTTATCCAAGTATTTACATACATGCTGTTTAATAACTTGTTCAAAGATCTTTCCTGGTATAGAAGTAAGGCTCACTGGCCTGTAATTTCCTGGCTCCATCTTCTTTCCTTTTTTGAAGAAAGGGAAAACATTTGCCCTTCTCCAATTATTTGGGACTTCTCCTGTTCTTCAGGAATTTTCAAAGATTCTGGATAGTGGTTCTGCAATTTCTTCTGTTATCTCTTTCAGTACCCTAGGATGTAATTCATTTGGACCAGGAGATTTAAGTTAATTTAAATTAGCTAAGTGTTCCCTCACAATTTCTCTGTTTATCGATATTGTGGATTATTTTTTTCCTTCGATAGCACAGTGAAGATCAGTTGATGTTACTTAATTTTGATAGTTGATGTTGCTTTCTTAGAGAACACAGATGAAAAATAGGAATTTTAAAAGTTCGACCTCCTCAACCTCATTTTTGATCACTTCACCCTTTTCATCCTGTAAAAATCCTATAGTATCTTTGATTTTTCTTTTGCATTTGACATACCCCCAAAATCCTTTTTTATTGCTTTTGGGCTCTCTTACAAGTCTCACTTCATTACTGGTTTTAGCTCTTTTAACGCTTGCCCTGCATTACCTGCAGACAGCATTATATTCTTCTTTAGATGTTTCCCACTCTTTCCATTTGATATACATTTCTTTTTTCCTTTTTAGCAAGTGTTTAAGTTCTGTTTCCAACCATCCGGGTCTCTGTAAATGCTTTGAAATATCCCATCCATCTTGGACATTTCTGTCCTTTAGAACAGGGGTCCCCAACCACCGGTCCGCAGACCAGGACCGGGCCGTTGTTTTGTTTTTTTTTCGGTCCATGCCGCCACCGCAGACAATCACTAAACATTGACAGTGTGCTCTGCTCTGCGGCGGCTCAGAGCACACTGTGTGGGGTGGATGCTGCCCGCCGTTCTAGACTCCCGCAGGGTAGACCGGTAGAGGACCTGTGATGACATCTAGGTCACATGACTGTGATGTCACCACAGGTCCTGAAGCTGGATGAAGTGAATGCAGCTGAAGAGCAGCTGTCAGGACACAGCTGCCCTGTCCTGCTGTAGGGCGTGACGGGGCCTCAGTGACGCAGCTCGCGGCACAGCACATTATGTGGGGCTCCTGGTATAGCTCCTGATGGGGACCTGCTCTACACTGTATGATAAGCATGCACTAAACTCCAAATCCCTCCATAACCCCGCCCCACCCCGCCATGGAAAAATGGTCTTACTTGAAGCCGGTCCCTGGTGCAAAAAAGGTTGGAGACCACAACTTTAGAACATCCAGCCATTGGACTTTTCCTACCCTCTTTCTGAGTCCATTAAAATCTGCCTTTCTGAAGTCCAACCTTAACGTCTGAGTCCTCGCAGGTCTTCCTCCTCTTGTAATCCAGAATTCGAGGATAGCATGATCCTAAATTCCCAGCCACCTTTACTTTCTCACCCATTGCCACCCTGTTGGTAAGAATTAGGTCCAAGATGGCAGATCCTCTTGTTCTCTCTTCTAAGAAGATAAGAATTTTCTGGACCCATTACTTTGCCTGAGAAAGATTCCCAACAAATATCTGGATAGTTAAAATCTCCCATGACCTCCCATGATCACAAAGTACAAAATAAATCTTACCACCCAAATGTCTTAGATCTCAAGGGATGGTCCCCACTTTTCTTTCAAATACCTATTACACTTTTTTCATTCGCATATACACATAATATTATTCTGATTTATTTTATTTATTCAGATGTTAAAATATATTCTAAGTAGAGAAATAAAGGACGAAGAAAACAGACTCTTGTCTAGAATGTTCACAGACTGGGCCTACGGACCTGTCTCCTCTTCTCTTTATGACTTGCAAGATGTGGATACTTCTTCACAAAACTCTATTCTGGAAATGGTCGTCTACAATACACGCATTAAAGTGAGTGCTGGTACTGAAGCTTTTTTTACACTGACTATAATTATAAATGCCATTACATGTTTTAAACAGATCTTTATAGACTCAAACTAATTATTGAGATCATTTACGTCACGTGAACACGTAAAGTATTTGGTGATTTTTTTTTTACCTCAGTATTTGTAAGCCAAAACCAGGAGTGGATAAAAAATCCAGAAGTGGTGACATGTTTCTATTATACTTTTTCCTCTGATTGTTCCACTCCTGGTTTTGGCTTACAAATACTAATGTAAAAAACTCACAAAATACTCACCATGTGCATGAGGCCTTATACATGGAATATAACTGTCAGACATAGTTAAATAAATCTCTAGAGTCAATTCTGTGATGAATTGTCAAGTAACATAAGTTCGCTTGCTGATCTAAGTGGTTTATGAACAAAGTGGGAGTTAAAAAACGGGAGTTGTTGAAGTTGAATGTGAATCCATGGGCTTATTGAGTGCTAGGTTTTGTTTGTACCATTTTTTATCTTGTGTAGTGTGTGTTGTAGTGTGTGTTGTAGCTACTGCCTTTATTTAAAACTCTTCTTTTACTGTGTACTTAATGAGGAGTAGGCGTTACCTAATTATTCTCAGGTTCTTTAATTAATCCATTAAACTCATTCTGCACTTGCTCAGCCAGGGCTTGCTAATTTAAGTGATTTGTGAATAAAGCAGGAGTTAAACAATGGGAGTTGAAAACAGGAGTATGTAATAACAAATAATATGTGGTGTTCTGTTTTACTAAAGACAGAAGTTCTAAAACTAACCTGATTAGTTTTTATGAAGTGCTGAGTTGAAACCTGGACAGAGAGGTAGCTGTGGATATAGTGATTTTGGACTTTGCACTGGCGTTTGACACACAGGCTTAGAAAGTAAGGTTTGTAATTGGATCGAAAACTGACTCAAACACCACACCCAGAGAGTTGTGCTGAATGACAGCTGCTCTGAATGGTCTTCGATTATAAGTGATGTACTCCAAGGTTCAGTGCTGGGTCTGTGATTATTCAACTTATTTATTAATCATATAGAAGACTGGATTAATAGTGTTGTTTCTATTTTTGCAGATGACACTAAGCTATGAAGTATAGTGCAGTCTATAGAAGATGTTCATAAGTTTCAGGTTGACATGGATAAGCTGAGTATTTGGGCATCCACTTAGAAAAATGAGGTTCAATATGGATAAATGTAAAATTAGGAATCTTGGTACTGATGATATGTGAGCACCATATGTTCTAGGGGGGAGTTAAACTAGGAGAGTCACTTGTAGAGAAGGATCTGTGTGTACTCATACATCAAAGAGTAAATAACAGCATGTAATGTCATTCAGCAGCTTCTAAGGCAGGCAGGGTATTGTCATGTATTAAAAGAGGCATGGACTTGCTTGACAGCGGCAAAGCATTCCTGTGCCCCTTCTGGAATATACAGTTGTCAGATGTGTAGCTATGGGGTCAGCTCAGGGGCAGCAAAACTTCTAAGTGGGCCCCTAACAAGAATACCCTGATTACAACAACAGTGGCGGACCCTAATTGTGGGTAAAGAGGAACCTCAGGAGATGACCGTGCTGCTACTGAAAGTAAATCACTATACAAAGACCAACACCAATATTACTGCCATATGGTGACCATATAGTGGTAGATACCTGTTTTGCAGAACATACAAGCAATCACAGTACAGTTATAGATAGTGTCTTATAGTTGATGTTCTTTCTGATGGGGTTGTTCATTTTTCCTGTCTTTTCCATCTGGCCCAGAGCGACATGACATCTTCTCCAGCCATGACTCATTTACAGAGTTTACAACACAGACACATTTAACTTTTCATATTTCCAGCACCGTCCCCATCTATTCCCAACCTGCACAAACTCCTCATCTTGCTGATACCCCAGTGCTGAGCCACTGCTGCCATATGTGTCCTTATTATTGTGCACCTGCTGTCTGGCACAAAAACAGGGCTTCTATTACTCCCCCACAAAATAATGCCCACTACTGTGCCAGTTACATAGTAAAACAACTCCTTTATGCCCTCTAGATGGTAAAACAGACCCCTAAAATATATTAATGCACCGTGTAAGTGCCCTAGAAAAGTGTCCACATCATGCCCCCTGTGTGCACCTTTGACAGTTTCAATACCCTAAGTTCCCCTATAAGAATAAGTACCCACTTAACATTTAATAAAGTCTCCTGAGTCCTCTCCTTATACAGCTCCCCTCTACACAATATGATGTCCCCACAGCTCCCCTCTACACAAGATGTCCTCACAGCTCCCCTATACACAGTATGATGTTCTCACAGCTCCCCTATACACAGTATGATGTTCCCACAGCTCCCCTCTGCACATTATAATGTCCCCACGGCTCCTCTCTATACCGTATGATGTACCTACAGCTTTCCTATCCACACTGTATGATGGCCCTTTAGTAGCCTCCACACTATATAATGGCCCCTATGTAGCCCCCACACTGTATAGTGGCCCCTTAGTAGTGGCACACTGTTTGATGGCCCTACTGTAATCCCCACAATATATGGTGGCTCCTACAGTAGCCCCCCCCTCCCATTGCATAATGTCCCTAAGCGGTACCATGGTACTACATTAGTCCACACACTTTATGATCGCCCCCACAGTATTCCCAAAACTGTATGATGGCCTCCAAAGCAGTCCACACAGTATATTGGCCCCCTTAGTAGCCCCCATTCTGTATAATGGCCCCCTTAGTAGCTCCCATTCTGTATGATGGTCATTTTAGTAGCCCTCACTCTGTACAGTGGGCCCATTAGTAGCCCCCATTCCATAGGAGGCTCCTCTTAGTAGCTCCAACACTGTATTATGGCCCCTTTTGTAGCCACATGCTATTCAATGGTCCCCCTTAGTAGCCTCCAAGCTGTATAATGGTCCCCTTAATAGCCCCTACTATGTCTGATGTCCCCGTGAGTAACCCCCACACTGTTTGATGGCCCCACTGTAGCCCCCACACTGTATGATGGCCCCCTACAGTGACCCCACACTGTATCATATCCTCACGCTGTAAGATGGCCCCACATTACCCACCACACTGTATGATGGCCACCACAGTATTCCCCAAACTGTATGATGGCCTCCTCAGTAGTTCACACAGTATATATATTGCCCCCCTTAGTAGACCCTATTTTGTATCATGCCCCCCTTAGTAGCACCCCCTCTGTATGATGGCTGTCTTAGTAGTCCTCACTCGGTATGATGACCTCATTAGTAGCTCCCATTCTCTAGGAGGGCCCCCTTAGTAGCCCCCACTCTGTGAGAAGGCCCCTTAGTAGCCCCAAATCTGTATAAGAGCCCACTTAGTAACCCCAACACTATATTATGGTCCCTTTTGTAGCCACCACGCTATATGATGGTCCTCCTTAATAGGCCAAATGCTGTATTATGGTGTCCTTAATAGCCAGCCAGCGGCAGGTCCTGGGCAGCAACAGACACTTGCAGGGGGGGTGCTGGTTTCTGCATGACACCGCGCTCTTACAGTGCGCTCGCCTCTGTTGCTGGCTCGTTACTGATGATCTTAGCCAGCAGCACTGAGCAAGCGCTGTGTCTGTGCACAACGCACAATGACAGCGCGCAGCGAAAGAGCAGGGACTAGCCCCGCACCTGAAATGAGTGTCACTGATGATGCATTGTTCAGGGAGCAGGCAGAGGCTGTAAGAGTGACCGCAGCCTCTGCCCCCTGCTCTGATGACTCTTCATTTATGTATCCCAGTGTGCACTGGGATTTTCAAACGAAGCATCATCACAGAAGAAGTAGAGAAACAAAATACAATAGCTGTTAGTGTAGTTAGGGAACAATAGGGAATTTTTAATGCAAGCATATTATAAATTAGTATATAATACGGCATCAAATAGATAGATAGGGATTTAGATTCAAATTTCTTTGGCCTCCGGACCTCCCTTTTAAGGGTAGCTGTAGGTTTGGGTGGACCCCTCTAGATCAGGCCCCCTCTGCCCGCCCGGTAGCTACTCTACTGAGTTCAGTTCTTGGCTCCAGTTCATAGAAAGGATGCTCTGGAGCTAGAAAAGGTACAAAGAAGAGCCACAAAACTGATAAGAGGCATGGATCTTGGTTATGAAAAAAGATTAAAATAGTTACATTTATTTAGAGAGGAGACACCTAAGGAGGTACACAATTAACTTGTACAAATATGTAAGTGGTCTATATAAAAAAGTTGATAAAAAAAACTCTCAAAAGACAAGACAATATTCCCCGCTGTCTGGAGGAAAAAAAGGTTGGGATCAGGAAAAAAAACATATTCTTTTAGAGCAGTCTGGATCGAGCATTATGGTTGTACCAAGGGGTGGACATATCATTGGTGCAGTCTGTGTGGCCGCACAGGGGCCCAAGAGATAAGGGGTCGCCTCCAAAGTAGGTGGACTTATGCATTGTGATAAGCTATTGAACTGCAAAGGGCCCATATATTGATATTGCACAGGGGCCCTTTTCTGTCTGTATCCACCAGTGGTTGTACCTATACCCCATTCCCTTTATCCTTTCCCATCCCTTGGTTGGATTTGATGGATATGTGTCTTTTTACAACTGTATTATGTAACTATGAAGCAGTCTGCATTAGTACCAATAATCTGTACATATTGCAAAATTAAACATTCTTTTTTTTTCTCCTAGAATCCTCACGAATTGTTGGCTTTAGAACCTCTCCATACTCTTCTTCAGATGAAGTGGATGAAGTTTGCAAGATACATGTTTTTAATGTCTTTTGTTTTGTTCTTTGCTTTCAATATTATTTTTACTTTCCTATACTATCGACCTCAAGGCATTGAGGTACAGTGCACATTTATTTAACAGTCTCTTTACAATGAATAGAAGTAAAATGTGTTTTTGCATTTGTATTTACATGGCTGATTACAGAAGAATGACAAAACCAATTTTTTTTTAAATCATTTTAATCAGCTGTAGAGCGTCATTACAGCCAAGTCTTCAGTTAAGAGTCCAAAATCCTGCTGAGAAGTCCCCTATAAGAGGTTGTCCTTTCTGGTTAACTTTTTTTTTTGTGGCTCTACGTTTGATAACCATGATTTCCAATAGTATCAGAATTCAGTCATACATGTAACGTTTTATCACCAAAGGAAACTGAAGAGCTGGACATCACCACAAAGGAGAGCAAAGAGAGTCGATTAGAACACTTTTTCAGGGATTTACATGAAAACTACAGACATAAGCCATGAAAGCACTGCTGAAGGCAGTGTCAATGTAGGTGTTATGATAGTGTAGTAAATCACTAGAGAAAAAAGGTAACACAAAAAAAAACTTGCAACTGACCCTGCCAGTTCCTGTACAGACTAGAAATCCTGACCCCACAGTCCCTAGTGGTAACTGCATAAGCCGAGATAGCCCTAACCACATCTACACTATGGCAACTTGGACCAATACAGCCTCGCATAACTTCGCAACCACGAAATAAAAAATAATGGATTACCGTATTTTTTGGACTATAAGACGCACCGGACCATAAGACGCACCTAGGTTTTAGAGGAGTAAAATAGAAAAAAATGTAAGCAAAAAATGTGGTCATGATGCCCTGTTAAGGGGGAGGGGGTCTGCTGCTGACACTGTTATAGGGGTAATGTTCCCCAATTCTGTTCCAATTCTGTTAATATCCCCCATCCTGGTATATATGGCCCCGTCCTTCCTGTTATACGTGGCCCTCATCCCCATCCTGATATGCATGGCCCCCAATCCACCATCCTGATATGCATGGCCCCCCAATCCACCATCCTGGTATGCATGGCACCCCAATCCCCCATCCTGGTATGCATGGCCCCCCTCATCCCTCTTTCTGGTATGTATGGCACCCTTCATCCTGGTATATATGCCCCCCCTCACACCCATCCTGGTATGTATGGCACCTTCATCCCTCTTCCTGATATGTATGGCACCTTCATTCCTCTTCCTGGTATGTATGGCACTCTTCATCCCTGTATGTATGGCCCCTCTCATCCTGGTATGTATGGCATCCTTCATCCCTGTATGTATGGCCCCCCTCATGCCTCATCCCTGTATGTATGGCCCCCCTCATCCTTGTATGTATGGTCCCCCTCATCCCTCTTTCTGGTATGTATGGCACCCCTCATCCCTGTTTGTATGGCCCCCCTCATCCTGGTATGCTTGGCACCCCCTGTTCCCCGTCACGCTGCATAGAAAAAAATAAACAATTATACTCACTTCCTCTCTCCTCAGGGTTCTAACTGCCATGCGTGCTCACACAGCGAGATGCTGTGCTGGAATCGTCACTACTCCCCATGCCGGGACTGCGTGCATGGGGAGCAGTGACCATTCATTCTCCCTAATAGCGCGCACACTGTAGCCGCAGCGCGGCTCCTGCTGAGATTGAATGGTCACTGCTCCCCACACACACAGTCCCGGAGTGGGGAGCAGTGACCATTCCGGCACAGCATTTCGCTGTGTGAGGGCTCATGGCAGTTACGTCATGTGCAGCTCACACAGTGAGAACCCTGAGGAGGCAGAGCGGACACAGTGATGGAGGAGAGAGGAGGTGAGTATAATTTTTTTTTTTTATTCTGTGCAGCGCGACGGGGATCGGGGGGTGCCAAGCATACCAGGATAAGGGGGGGCATACATACAGGGATGAGGGATAAGGGGGGCCATACATATAGGGATCAAGGGTGCCATACTTACCAGGAGCCACGCTGCAGGCTATTAAGGAAAATGAATATTCACTGCTCCCCACGCCCATGGGCGTGGGGAGTAGTGAATATTCATTTTCTTTAGTAGCGGGCACAGTGTAGGCTGCAGCAGGTTGCTGCTGCCTCCTGTGCTCCACTCATCCCCTGCTGCCGCTCCAACATATGTTCGGACTAAAAGACACACCCCCCACTTTCCTCCAAAATTTTGGAGGAAAAAAGTGCGTCTTATAGTCTGAAAAATACGGTAAATATGTACTGTTAGAAAATAAACTGCCTACTTCTTAAAAAGGAACAGAAGATAGGTGAAAGATAAAGAACATAAACAGCAAAGAGATAAATCCTTGCTGGTCTTTCACTGACAGGCTTAAACTACAGCAGTATGGCTGGACATCCAAATGAAACTATCAGCAGCAGGAAATACCAGCAGGGAAAAAGTATGTAAAGCCACACCCAAAAGGTGATAGGGCAGACAAAGGGCAGACAAATGAATAAATTGAAACACCTGTGACCCTAAAAAGACTGCAGCAAGGATGACAGACACTAAACACCTGGAGAAAAGGTGTATCTGCTGTGGCTCGGTGGACAGAGAAGCTGACCACAAAGCACAGGCACAGGGGTTCGAACCCAGAGGCATGACACAAGTCTTATATAGTGAAAAACAATGACTTAGAGCTGCTATTTATGTCAGAGAGTAGAGGGTTTCAAAAGAAGGACCCCCCTCTATGACCTCCTTATGCACCTTATAGAGATCTTTGATGGAGTCTCAGAATTGAGCCCCTGATGGACATCTAAACAAAGCCTTAAACAGGTGATGCACAGTGGATGGCTATCTCTATCAACCCCCCATACACATGTACATACAGCTTTGTTCTCAGTGAGGAGAGTAAGTTGCTGCCTAACATGTCTGGCTTATTGCACAATAAGTATTTGTTATTTTCTTATAAAAAAAACTAGATGGTGGCCCTATTCTAACGCATCGGGTATTCTAGAATATGTATGCATCCGACTGGGCGCGACTAATCAGCGAAGCAGTGTTTAAATGGGTTGTGCACTACTTTAAATTAACCCCCCAATGTATCCCCCCGGGGCCCCTAATGAATTTTGGAGGACCGGGGAGCGAGGCCGCCGGTCGGGGTACTTCTGCTGCAAGTAGCCGGGAGATGTCCGGCTAGCACAGGGTGAGCGTGTGAGGGAGATGACAGGCTAGCACAGGGTGAGCGTGTGAGGGTGAGCGTGGGAGCATGTGAGGGTGAGCGTGGAAGGGTAAGAATGTGAGGGTGAGCGTGGGAGCGGGTGAGCATGGGTGTGGGTGTGAGGGTGAGCGTGGGAGCATGTGAGGGTGAGCGTGGGAGCGTGTGAGGGTGGGAGCGTGTGAGGGTGAGCGTGGGAGCGTGTGAGGGTGAGCGTGAGAATGTGAGGGTGAGCGTCCGAGGGTGAGCGTCCGAGCGTGAGTGTGAGCGTCAGAGCGTGAGCGTCAGAGTTCGAGCGTGAGCGTCAGAGCGTGAGCGTCCGAGTGTGAACGTCAGAGCGTCCGAGCGTAAGCGTCAGAGCGTGAGCGTCAGAGCGTGAGTGTGAGCGTCAGAGCGTGAGCGTCCGAGCGTGAGTGTGAGCGTCCGAGTGTGAGCGTCCGAGCTTGAGCGTTCGAGCTTGAGCGTCAGAGCGTGAGCGTCAGCGCGTGAGCGTCAGAGCGTGAGCTTGAGCGTCCGAGCGTGAGCGTCAGAGCGTGAGCGTCCGAGCGCGAGCGTCCGAGCGCGAGCGTCCGAGCGTGAGTGTGAGCGTCCGAGCGTGAGCATCCGAGCGTCAGAGCGTGAGCGTCCAAGCGTGAGTGTCCGAGCGTGAGCGTCTGAGCGTCCGAGCGTGAGCATCCGAGCGTGAGCATCCGAGTGTGAGCATCAGAGCGTGAGCGTCAGAGCGTGAGCGTCCGAGCGTGAGCTTCAGAGCGTCCGAGCGTGAGCGTCCGAGCGTGAGCATCCGAGCGTCAGCGTCCGAGCGTGAGCGTCCAAGCGTGAGTGTCCGAGCGTGAGCGTCTGAGCGTGAGCGTCTGAGCGTCTGAGCGTCCGAGCGTGAGTGTCCGAGCGTGAGTGTCCGAGCGTGAGCGTCCGAGTGTGAGCATCAGAGCGTGAGCGTCAGAGCGTGAGCGTGAGCGTCAGTGCGTGAGCGTCCGACCGTGAGCGTCAGAGCGTCCGAGCGTGAGCGTCCGAGCGTCAGAGCGTGAGCGTCCGAGCGTGAGCGTCAGAGCGAGAGCATGAGCGTCCGAGCGTGAGCGTCCGAGTGTGAGCATCAGAGCGTGAGCGTCAGAGCGTGAGCGAGAGAGTGAGCGTCAGTGCGTGAGCGTCCGAGCGTCAGCGTCAGAGCGAGAGCGTGAGCGTCAGTGCGTGAGCGTCCGAGTGTGAGCGTCCGAGCGTCATAGCATGAGCGTCAGAGCGTCCGAGCATAAGCGTCAGAGCATGAGCGTCCGAGCGTGAGCGTCCGAGCGTAAGCGTCCGAGCGTAAGCGTCAGAGCGTGAGTGTGAGCGTCAGAGCGTCCGAGCGTGAGCGTCAGAGCGTGAGCGTCAGAGCGTAAGCGTCCGAGTGTGAGCGTCAGAGCGTGAGCGTCCGAGTGTGAGCGTCCGAGCGTCATAGCATGAGCGTCAGAGCGTCCGAGCATAAGCGTCCGAGCATGAGCGTCAGAGCGTGAGCGTCCGAGCGTCATAGCATGAGCGTCAGAGCGTCCGAGCATAAGCGTCAGAGCATGAGCGTCAGAGCGTGAGCGTCCGAGCGTGAGCGTCCGAGCGTAAGCGTCAGAGCGTGAGTGTGAGCGTCAGAGCGTCCGAGCGTGAGCGTCAGAGCGTAAGCGTCCGAGTGTGAGCGTCAGAGCATGAGCGTCCGAGTGTGAGCGTCCGAGCGTCATAGCATGAGCGTCAGAGCGTCAGAGCATAAGCGTCAGAGCATGAGCGTCCGAGCGTGAGCGTCCGAGCGTAAGCGTCCGAGCGTAAGCGTCCGAGCGTGAGTGTGAGCGTCAGAGCGTCCGAGCGTGAGCGTCAGAGCGTAAGCGTCAGAGCGTAAGCGTCCGAGTGTGAGCGTCAGTGCGTGAGCGTCCGAGTGTGAGCGTCCGAGCGTCATAGCATGAGCGTCAGAGCGTCCGAGCATAAGCGTCAGAGCGTGAGCGTCCGAGCGTGAGCGTCCGAGCGTAAGCGTCCGAGCGTGAGCGTCTGAGAGTCAGAGCGTGAGTGTGAGCGTCCGAGCGTGAGCGTCAGAGCGTAAGCGTCCGAGTGTGAGCGTCAGTGCGTGAGCGTCCGAGTGTGAGCGTCCGAGCGTCATAGCATGAGCGTCAGAGCGTCCGAGCATAAGCGTCAGAGCGTAAGCGTCCGAGCGTAAGCGTCAGAGCGTGAGTGTGAGCGTCAGAGCGTCCGAGCGTGAGCGTCAGAGCGTGAGCGTCAGAGCGTAAGCGTCAGAGCGTAAGCGTCAGAGCGTGAGCGTCTGAGCGTAAGCCTCAGAGCGTGAGTGTGAGCGTCAGAGTGTGAGCGTCAGAGCGTCCGAGCGTGAGTGTCAGAGCGTGAGTGTGAGCGTCTGAGCGTGAGCGTCCGAGCGTGAGCGTCCGAGCGTGAGCGTCAGAGCGTGAGCGTCAGAGCGTGAGCGAGAGAGTGAGCGTCAGTGCGTGAGCGTCCGAGCGTCAGCGTCAGAGCGTGAGCATCCGAGCGTGAGCGTCAGAGCGAGAGCGTGAGCGTCAGTGCGTGAGCGTCCGAGCGTGAGCGTCCGAGTGTGAGCGTCAGAGCGTCATAGCATGAGCGTCAGAGCGTCCGAGCATGAGCGTCAGAGCGAGAGCGTGAGCGTCCGAGCGTAAGCGTCAGAGCGTGAGAGCGTGAGCGTCCGAGCGTGAGCGTCAGAGCGTGAGTGTGAGCGTCTGAGCGTCAGAGCGTGAGCGTCAGAGCGTGAGTGTGAGCGTCAGAGCGTGAGCGTCAGAGCGTAAGCGTCAGAGCGTGAGTGTGAGCGTCAGAGCGTGAGCGTCAGAGCGTGAGCTTCAGAGCGTGAGCGTCAGAGCGTGAGCGTCAGAGCGTGAGCGTCAGAGCGTAAGCGTCAGAGCGTGAGTGTCCGAGTGTGAGCGTCAGAGCGTGAGCGTCAGAGCATAAGCGTCAGAGCGTGAGTGTGAGCGTCAGAGCGTGAGTGTCTGAGTGTCAGAGCATGAGTGTCAGAGCATGAGCGTCAGAGCGTAAGCGTCAGAGCGTGAGCGTCAGAGCGTAAACGTCCGAGTGTGAGCGTCAGAGCGTGAGTGTGAGCGTCAGAGCGTGAGTGTCCGAGTGTGAGCGTCAGAGCGTGAGCATCCGAGCGTAAGCGTCAGAGCGTGAGTGTGAGCGTCAGAGCGTCCGAGCGTGTGAGCGCCAGAGCGTAAGCGTCAGAGCGTGAGTGTGAGCGTCAGAGTGTGAGCGTGTGAGCGCCAGAGCGTGAGCGTCCGAGCGTGAGCGTCTGAGAGTCAGAGCGTGAGTGTGAGCGTCCGAGCGTAAGCGTCAGAGCGTGAGTGTGAGCGTCAGAGCGTAAGCGTCAGAGCGTAAGCGTCCGAGCGTAAGCGTCCGAGCGTGAGCGTCAGAGCGTGAGCGTCAGAGCATAAGCGTCAGAGCGTGAGTGTGAGCGTCAGAGCATGAGCGTCAGAGCGTAAGCGTCAGAGCGTGAGTGCCAGAGCGTGAGCGTCCGAGCGTGAGCGTCTGAGAGTCAGAGCGTCCGAGTGTGAGCGTCAGAGCGTGAGCGTCAGAGCGTGAGCGTGTGAGTGCCAGAGCGTGAGCGTCCGAGCGTGAGCGTCTGAGAGTCAGAGCGTCCGAGTGTGAGCGTCAGAGCGTGCGCGTCCGAGCGTAAGCATCAGAGCGTGAGTGTGAGCGTCAGAGTGTGAGCGTCAGAGTGTGAGCGTCAGAGCGTAAGCGTCAGAGCGTGAGTGTGAGCGTCAGAGTGTGAGCGTCCGAGCGTGAGCGTCCGAGCGTGAGCTTCAGAGCGTGAGCGTCAGAGCGTAAGCGTCAGAGCGTGAGCGTCAGAGCGTGAGCGTCAGAGCGTGAGCGTCAGAGTGTGAGCGTCAGAGCGTGAGCGTCAGAGCGTGAGTGTCCGAGTGTGAGCGTCAGAGCGTGAGCGTCAGAGCATAAGCGTCAGAGCGTGAGTGTGAGCGTCAGAGCGTGAGTGTGAGCGTCCGAGCTTGAGCTTCAGAGCGTAAGCGTCAGAGCGTAAGCGTCAGAGCGTAAGCGTCAGAGCGTGAGCGTCCGAGTTTGAGCGTCAGAGCGTGAGCGTCAGAGCGTAAGCGTCAGAGCGTGAGCGTCAGAGCGTAAACGTCCGAGTGTGAGCGTGAGCGTGTGAGTGCCAGAGCGTGAGAGTCCGAGCGTGAGCGTCTGAGAGTCAGAGCGTCCGAGTGTGAGCGTCAGAGCGTGAGCGTCCGAGCGTAAGCGTCAGAGCGTGAGTGTGAGCGTCAGAGTGTGAGCGTCAGAGCGTCCGAGCGTAAGCGTCAAAGCGTGAGTGTGAGCGTCAGAGCGTGAGCGTGTGAGCGCCAGAGTGTCCGAGAGTCAGAGCGTGAGTGTGAGCGTCAGAGCGTGAGCGTCCGAGCGTAAGCGTCAGAGCGTGAGCGTCCGAGCGTAAGCGTCAAAGCGTGAGTGTGAGCGTCAGAGCGTCCGAGTGTGAGCGTCAGAGCGTGAGCGTCCGAGCGTAAGCGTCAGAGCGTGAGCGTCCGAGCGTAAGCGTCAGAGCGTGAGTGTGAGCGTCAGAGCGTGAGTGTGAGCGTCAGAGTGTGAGCGTCAGAGCGTGAGCGTCAGAGCGTGAGCGTCAGAGCGTAAGCGTCAGAGCGTGAGTGTGAGCGTCAGAGCGTGAGCGTCAGAGCGTGAGCGTCAGAGCGTGAGTGTGAGCGTCAGAGTGTGAGCGTCTGAGCGTCAGAGCGCAAGCGTCAGAGCGTGAGCGTGAGCGTCAGAGCGTGAGTGTGAGCGTCAGAGTGTGAGCGTCAGAGCGTGAGCGTCAGAGCGTGAGCGTCAGAGCGTGAGCATCAGAGCGTAAGCGTCAGAGCGTGAGTGTGAGCGTCAGAGCGTGAGCGTCAGAGCGTGAGCGTCAGAGCGTGAGCTTCAGAGCGTGAGCGTCAGAGCGTAAGCGTCAGAGCGTGAGCGTCAGAGCGTAAGCGTCAGAGCGTAAGCGTCCGAGCGTGAGCGTCAGAGCGTGAGCGTCAGAGCGTAAGCGTCAGAGCGTAAGCGTCAGAGCGTAAGCGTCAGAGCGTGAGCGTCAGAGCGTGAGCGTCAGAGCGTGAGCGTCCGAGCGTAAGCGTCAGAGCGTGAGTGTGAGCGTCAGAGCGTGAGTGTGAGCGTCAGAGTGTGAGCGTCAGAGCGTGAGCGTCAGAGCGTGAGCGTCAGAGCGTAAGCGTCAGAGCGTGAGCGTCAGAGCGTGAGCGTCAGTGTGAGCGTCTGAGCGTCAGAGCGCAAGCGTCAGAGCGTGAGTGTGAGCGTCTGAGCGTCAGAGCGTGAGCGTCAGAGCGTGAGTGTGAGCGTCAGAGTGTGAGCGTCAGAGTGTGAGCGTCAGAGTGTGAGCGTCAGAGTGTAAGCGTCAGAGCGTGAGTGTGAGCGTCAGAGCGTGAGCGTCAGAGCGTAAGCGTCAGAGCGTGAGCTTCAGAGCGTGAGCGTCAGAGCGTAAGCGTCAGAGCGTAAGCGTCAGAGCGTGAGCGTCAGAGCGTAAGCGTCAGAGCGTAAGCGTCCGAGTGTGAGCGTCAGAGCGTGAGCGTCAGAGCGTGAGCGTCAGAGCGTAAGCGTCAGAGCGTGAGCTTCAGAGCGTGAGCGTCAGAGCGTAAGCGTCAGAGCGTAAGCGTCAGAGCGTGAGCGTCAGAGCGTAAGCGTCAGAGCGTGAGCGTCCGAGCGTGAGCGTCCGAGCGTGAGCGTCAGAGCGTGAGCGTCAGAGCGTAAGCGTCAGAGCGTGAGCGTCAGAGCGTAAGCGTCCGAGTGTGAGCGTCAGAGCGTGAGCGTCCGAGCGTAAGCCTCAGAGCGTGAGTGTGAGCGTCAGAGTGTGAGCGTCAGAGCGTCCGAGCGTGAGTGTCAGAGCGTGAGTGTGAGCGTCTGAGCGTGAGCGTCAGAGCGTGAGCGTCAGAGCGAGAGCGTGAGCGTCCGAGCGTGAGCGTCAGTGCGTGAGCGTCAGTGCGTGAGCGTCAGTGCGTGAGCGTCCGAGCGTGAGCGTCCGAGCGTGAGCATCAGAGCGTGAGCGTCCGAGCGTCAGCGTCAGAGCGTGAGCATCCGAGCGTGAGCGTCAGAGCGAGAGCGTGAGCGTCAGTGCGTGAGCGTCCGAGCGTGAGCGTCCGAGTGTGAGCGTCAGAGCGTCATAGCATGAGCGTCAGAGCGTCCGAGCATGAGCGTCAGAGCGTGAGCGTCCGAGCGTAAGCGTCAGAGCGTGAGAGCGTGAGCGTGAGAGCGTGAGCGTCAGAGCGTGAGTGTGAGCGTCTGAGCGTCAGAGCGTGAGCGTCAGAGCGTGAGCGTGAGCGTCAGAGCGTGAGCGTCAGAGCGTGAGCGTCAGAGCGTGAGTGTGAGCGTCAGAGCGTGAGCGTCAGAGCGTAAGCGTCAGAGCGTGAGCTTCAGAGCGTGAGCGTCAGAGCGTGAGCGTCAGAGCGTAAGCGTCCGAATGTAAGCGTCAGAGCGTGAGCGTCAGAGCGTCAGAGCGTGAGTGTCCGAGTGTGAGCGTCAGAGCGTGAGCGTCAGAGCATAAGCGTCAGAGCGTGAGTGTGAGCGTCAGAGCGTGAGTGTCTGAGTGTCAGAGCATGAGCGTCAGAGCGTAAGCGTCAGAGCGTGAGCGTCAGAGCGTAAACGTCCGAGTGTGAGCGTCAGAGCGTGAGTGTGAGCGTCAGAGCGTGAGTGTCCGAGTGTGAGCGTCAGAGCGTGAGCATCCGAGCGTAAGCGTCAGAGCGTGAGTGTGAGCGTCAGAGCGTCCGAGCGTGTGAGCGCCAGAGCGTAAGCGTCAGAGTGTGAGCGTCAGAGTGTGAGCGTCTGAGCGTCAGAGCGTGAGCGTCAGAGCGTAAGCGTCTGAGAGTCAGAGCGTGAGTGTGAGCGTCCGAGCGTGAGCGTCCGAGCGTAAGCGTCAGAGCGTGAGTGTGAGCGTCAGAGTGTGAGCGTGTGAGCGCCAGAGCGTGAGCGTCCGAGCGTGAGCGTCTGAGAGTCAGAGCGTGAGTGTGAGCGTCCGAGCGTGAGCGTCCGAGCGTGAGCGTCCGAGCGTAAGCGTCAGAGCGTGAGTGTGAGCGTCAGAGCGTAAGCGTCCGAGCGTAAGCGTCCGAGCGTAAGCGTCAGAGCGTGAGCGTCAGAGCGTGAGCGTCAGAGCATAAGCGTCAGAGCGTGAGTGTGAGCGTCAGAGCATGAGCGTCAGAGCGTAAGCGTCAGAGCGTGAGCGTCAGAGCGTGAGCGTGTGAGTGCCAGAGCGTGAGCGTCCGAGCGTGAGCGTCTGAGAGTCAGAGCGTCCGAGTGTGAGCGTCAGAGCGTGAGCGTCAGAGCGTGAGCGTGTGAGTGCCAGAGCGTGAGCGTCCGAGCGTGAGCGTCTGAGAGTCAGAGCGTCCGAGTGTGAGCGTCAGAGCGTGAGCGTCAGAGCGTGAGCGTGTGAGTGCCAGAGCGTGAGCGTCCGAGCGTGAGCGTCCGAGCGTGAGCGTCTGAGAGTCAGAGCGTCCGAGTGTGAGCGTCAGAGCGTGAGCGTGTGAGTGCCAGAGCGTGAGCGTCCGAGCGTGAGCGTCTGAGAGTCAGAGCGTCCGAGTGTGAGCGTCAGAGCGTGCGCGTCCGAGCGTGAGCGTCAGAGCGTAAGCGTCAGAGCGTGAGCGTCAGAGCGTAAGCGTCAGAGCGTGAGCGTCAGAGCGTAAGCGTCAGAGCGTGAGCGTCAGAGCGTAAGCGTCAGAGCGTGAGCGTCCGAGTGTGAGCATCAGAGCGTGAGCGTCAGAGCGTAAACGTCCGAGTGTGAGCGTCAGAGTGTGAGTGTGAGCATCAGAGCGTGAGCGTCTGAGCGTCAGAGCATGAGCGTCAGAGCGTAAGCGTCAGAGCGTGAGCGTGTGAGTGCCAGAGCGTGAGAGTCCGAGCGTGAGCGTCTGAGAGTCAGAGCGTCCGAGTGTGAGCGTCAGAGCGTGAGCGTCAGAGCGTGAGCGTCAGAGCGTGAGTGTGAGCGTCAGAGTGTGAGCGTCAGAGTGTGAGCGTCAGAGCGTGAGCGTGTGAGCGCCAGAGCGTCCGAGAGTCAGAGCGTGAGTGTGAGCGTCAGAGCGTGAGCGTCCGAGCGTAAGCGTCAAAGCGTGAGTGTGAGCGTCAGAGCGTCCGAGTGTGAGCGTCAGAGCGTGAGCGTCCGAGCGTAAGCGTCAGAGCGTGAGCGTCCGAGCGTAAGCGTCAGAGCGTGAGTGTGAGCGTCTGAGCGTCAGAGCGTGAGCGTCAGAGCGTGAGTGTGAGCGTCAGAGTGTGAGCGTCAGAGCGTGAGCGTCAGAGTGTAAGCGTCAGAGCGTGAGTGTGAGCGTCAGAGCGTGAGCGTCAGAGCGTAAGCGTCAGAGCGTGAGCTTCAGAGCGTGAGCTTCAGAGCGTGAGCGTCAGAGCGTGAGCGTCAGAGCGCAAGCGTCCGAGTGTGAGCGTCCGAGTGTGAGTGTCCGAGTGTGAGCGTCAGAGCGTGAGCGTCAGAGCGTGAGTGTGAGCTTCAGAGCGTGAGCGTCAGAGCGTAAGCGTCAGAGCGTGAGCTTCAGAGCGTAAACGTCCGAGTGTGAGCGTCAGAGCGTCAGAGCGTGAGTGTCCGAGTGTGAGCGTCAGAGCATAAGCGTCAGAGCGTGAGTGTGAGCGTCAGAGCGTGAGTGTCTGAGTGTCAGAGCATGAGCGTCAGAGCGTAAGCGTCAGAGCGTGAGCGTCAGAGCGTAAACGTCCGAGTGTGAGCGTCAGAGCGTGAGTGTGAGCGTCAGAGCGTGAGTGTCCGAGTGTGAGCGTCAGAGCGTGAGCATCCGAGCGTAAGCGTCAGAGCGTGAGTGTGAGCGTCAGAGCGTCCGAGCGTGTGAGCGCCAGAGCGTAAGCGTCAGAGCGTGAGTGTGAGCGTCAGAGTGTGAGCGTCTGAGCGTCAGAGCGTGAGCGTCAGAGCGTGAGTGTGAGCGTCCGAGCGTGAGCGTCCGAGCGTAAGCGTCAGAGCGTGAGTGTGAGCGTCAGAGCGTAAGCGTCAGAGCGTAAGCGTCCGAGCGTGAGCGTCAGAGCGTGAGCGTCAGAGCGTGAGTGTGAGCGTCAGAGCGTAAGCGTCAGAGCGTAAGCGTCCGAGCGTGAGCGTCAGAGCGTAAGCGTCAGAGCGTGAGTGTGAGCGTCAGAGCGTAAGCGTCCGAGCGTAAGCGTCCGAGCGTGAGCGTCAGAGCGTGAGCGTCAGAGCATAAGCGTCAGAGCGTGAGTGTGAGCGTCAGAGCGTGAGTGTCTGAGTGTCAGAGCATGAGCGTCAGAGCGTAAGCGTCAGAGCGTGAGCGTGTGAGTGCCAGAGCGTGAGCGTCCGAGCGTGAGCGTCCGAGTGTGAGCGTCAGAGCGTGAGCGTCAGAGCGTGAGCGTGTGAGTGCCAGAGCGTGAGCGTCCGAGTGTGAGCGTCAGAGCGTGCGCGTCCGAGCGTAAGCGTCAGAGCGTGAGTGTGAGCGTCAGAGTGTGAGCGTCAGAGCGTGAGCGTCAGAGCGTGAGCGTCAGAGCGTGAGCGTCCGAGCATGAGCGTCCGAGCGTGAGCTTCAAAGCATGAGCGTCAGAGCGTAAGCGTCAGAGCGTAAGCGTCAGAGCGTGAGCGTCAGAGCGTAAGCGTCAGAGCGTGAGCGTCCGAGTGTGAGCGTCAGAGTGTGAGCGTCCGAGCATGAGCGTCCGAGCGTGAGCTTCAAAGCATGAGCGTCAGAGCGTAAGCGTCAGAGCGTAAGCGTCAGAGCGTGAGCGTCAGAGCGTAAGCGTCAGAGCGTGAGCGTCCGAGTGTGAGCGTCAGAGCGTGAGCGTCAGAGCGTCAGAGCGTGAGTGTCCGAGTGTGAGCGTCAGAGCGTGAGCGTCAGAGCATAAGCGTCAGAGCGTGAGTGTGAGCGTCAGAGCGTGAGTGTGAGCGTCAGAGCATGAGCGTCAGAGCGTAAGCGTCAGAGCGTGAGCGTCAGAGCGTAAACGTCCGAGTGTGAGCGTCAGAGCGTGAGTGTGAGCGTCAGAGCATGAGCGTCTGAGCGTCAGAGCATGAGCGTCAGAGCGTAAGCGTCAGAGCGTGAGCGTGTGAGTGCCAGAGCGTGAGAGTCCGAGCGTGAGCGTCTGAGAGTCAGAGCGTCCGAGTGTGAGCGTCAGAGCGTGAGCGTCCGAGCGTAAGCGTCAGAGCGTGAGTGTGAGCGTCAGAGCGTCCGAGCGTAAGCGTCAAAGCGTGAGTGTGAGCGTCAGAGTGTGAGCGTCAGAGTGTGAGCGTCAGAGTGTGAGCGTCAGAGTGTGAGCGTCAGAGTGTGAGCGTGTGAGCGCCAGAGCGTCCGAGAGTCAGAGCGTGAGTGTGAGCGTCAGAGCGTGAGCGTCCGAGCGTAAGCGTCAAAGCGTGAGTGTGAGCGTCAGAGCGTCTGAGCGTGAGCGTCAGAGCGTGAGCGTCCGAGCGTAAGCGTCAGAGCGTGAGCGTCCGAGCGTAAGCGTCAGAGCGTAAGCGTCAAAGCGTGAGTGTGAGCGTCAGAGCGTCCGAGCGTGAGCGTCAGAGCGTGAGCGTCAGAGCGTGAGCGTCAGAGCGTGAGAGCGTGAGCGTCAGAGCGTGAGCGTCAGAGCGTGAGTGTGAGCGTCAGAGTGTGAGCGTCAGAGTGTGAGCGTCAGAGTGTGAGCGTCAGAGCGTAAGCGTCAGAGCGTGAGCGTGAGCGTCAGAGTGTGAGCGTGAGCGTCAGAGTGTGAGCGTCAGAGTGTGAGCGTTTGAGCGTCAGAGCGTGAGCGTCAGAGTGTGAGCGTCAGAGCGTAAGCGTCAGAGCGTGAGCGTGAGCGTCAGAGTGTGAGCGTCAGAGTGTGAGCGTCAGAGTGTGAGCGTCAGAGTGTGAGCGTCAGAGTGTGAGCGTCAGAGTGTGAGCGTCAGAGTGTGAGCGTTTGAGCGTCTGAGCGTCAGAGCGTAAGTGTGAGCGTCAGAGTGTGAGCGTCAGAGTGTGAGCGTCAGAGTGTGAGCGTCAGAGTGTGAGCGTGAGAGCGTGAGCGTCAGAGCGTGAGCGTCAGAGTGTGAGCGTCAGAGCGTGAGCGTCAGAGTGTGAGCGTCAGAGCGTGAGCGTCAGAGTGTGAGCGTCAGAGCGTGAGCGTCAGAGCGTAAGCGTCAGAGCGTGAGTGTGAGCGTCAGAGTGTGAGCGTCCGAGCGTGAGCGTCCGAGCGTGAGCTTCAAAGCATGAGCGTCAGAGCGTAAGCGTCAGAGCGTAAGCGTCAGAGCGTGAGCGTCAGAGCGTAAGCGTCAGAGCGTGAGCGTCCGAGTGTGAGCGTCAGAGCGTGAGCGTCAGAGCGTGAGTGTCCGAGTGTGAGCGTCAGAGCGTGAGCGTCAGAGCATAAGCGTCAGAGCGTGAGTGTGAGCGTCAGAGCGTGAGTGTGAGCGTCAGAGCGTGAGCGTCTGAGCGTCAGAGCATGAGCGTCAGAGCGTAAGCGTCAGAGCGTGAGCGTGTGAGTGCCAGAGCGTGAGAGTCCGAGCGTGAGCGTCTGAGAGTCAGAGCGTCCGAGTGTGAGCGTCAGAGCGTGAGCGTCCGAGCGTAAGCGTCAGAGCGTGAGTGTGAGCGTCAGAGCGTCCGAGCGTAAGCGTCAAAGCGTGAGTGTGAGCGTCAGAGTGTGAGCGTCAGAGTGTGAGCGTCAGAGTGTGAGCGTGTGAGCGCCAGAGCGTCCGAGAGTCAGAGCGTGAGTGTGAGCGTCAGAGCGTGAGCGTCCGAGCGTAAGCGTCAAAGCGTGAGTGTGAGCGTCAGAGCGTCTGAGCGTGAGCGTCCGAGCGTGAGCGTCCGAGCGTAAGCGTCAGAGCGTGAGCGTCCGAGCGTAAGCGTCAAAGCGTGAGTGTGAGCGTCAGAGCGTCCGAGCGTGAGCGTCAGAGCGTGAGCGTCAGAGCGTGAGAGCGTGAGCGTCAGAGCGTGAGCGTCAGAGCGTAAGCGTCAGAGCGTGAGTGTGAGCGTCAGAGTGTGAGCGTCAGAGTGTGAGCGTCAGAGCGTGAGCGTCAGAGCGTGAGCGTCAGAGTGTGAGCGTCAGAGCGTAAGCGTCAGAGCGTGAGCGTGAGCGTCAGAGTGTGAGCGTCAGTGTGAGCGTTTGAGCGTCAGAGCGTGAGCGTCAGAGCGTGAGTGTGAGCGTCAGAGTGTGAGCGTCAGAGTGTGAGCGTCAGAGTGTGAGCGTCAGAGTGTGAGCGTCAGAGTGTGAGTGTGAGCGTCAGAGTGTGAGCGTCAGAGTGTGAGCGTCAGAGTGTGAGCGTCTGAGCGTCAGCGCGTGAGTGTGAGCGTCAGAGTGTGAGCGTCAGAGTGTGAGCGTCAGAGTGTGAGCGTCAGAGCGTGAGTGTGAGCGTCAGAGTGTGAGCGTCAGAGTGTGAGCGTCAGAGTGTGAGCGTCAGAGCGTGAGTGTGAGCGTCAGAGTGTGAGCGTCAGAGCGTAAGCGTCAGAGCGTGAGCGTGTGAGCGCCAGAGCGTGAGCGTCCGAGCGTGAGCGTCTGAGAGTCAGAGCGTGAGTGTCAGAGCGTGAGCATCCGAGCGTAAGCGTCAGTGCGTGAGTGTGAGCGTCAGAGCGTCCGAGCGTGAGCGTCAGAGCGTGAGCGTCAGAGCGTGAGCGTCAGAGCGTAAGCGTCAGAGCGTGAGCGTAAGCGTCAGAGCGTGAGCGTCAGAGCGTGAGAGCGTGAGCGTCAGAGCGTGAGCGTCAGAGCGTAAGCGTCAGAGCGTGAGTGTGAGCGTCAGAGTGTGAGCGTCAGAGTGTGAGCGTCAGAGTGTGAGCGTCAGAGCGTAAGCGTCAGAGCGTGAGCGTGAGCGTCAGAGTGTGAGCGTCAGAGTGTGAGCGTCAGAGTGTGAGCGTCAGAGTGTGAGCGTCAGAGTGTGAGCGTCAGAGTGTGAGCGTTTGAGCGTCTGAGCGTCAGAGCGTAAGTGTGAGCGTCAGAGTGTGAGCGTCAGAGTGTGAGCGTCAGAGTGTGAGCGTCAGAGTGTGAGCGTGAGAGCGTGAGCGTCAGAGCGTGAGCGTCAGAGTGTGAGCGTCAGAGCGTGAGCGTCAGAGTGTGAGCGTCAGAGTGTGAGCGTCAGAGTGTGAGCGTCTGAGCGTCAGCGCGTGAGTGTGAGCGTCAGAGCGTGAGCGTCAGAGTGTGAGCGTCAGAGTGTGAGTGTGAGCGTCAGAGTGTGAGCGTTTGGGCGTCTGAGCGTCAGCGCGTGAGTGTGAGCGTCAGAGCGTGAGCGTCAGAGCGTGAGAGCGTGAGCGTCAGAGCGTGAGCGTCAGAGCGTAAGCGTCAGAGCGTGAGTGTGAGCGTCAGAGCGTGAGCGTCAGAGCGTGAGCGTCAGAGTGTGAGCGTCAGAGCGTAAGCGTCAGAGCGTGAGCGTGAGCGTCAGAGTGTGAGCGTCAGTGTGAGCGTCTGAGCGTCAGCGCGTGAGTGTGAGCGTCAGAGCGTGAGCGTCAGAGTGTGAGCGTCAGAGTGTGAGTGTGAGCGTCAGAGTGTGAGCGTTTGGGCGTCTGAGCGTCAGCGCGTGAGTGTGAGCGTCAGAGCGTGAGCGTCAGAGCGTGAGTGTGAGCGTCAGAGCGTGAGCGTCAGAGCGTAAGCGTCCGAGTGTCCGAGCGTGAGCGTCCAAGCGTGAGCGTCAGAGTGTGAGCGTCAGAGTGTGAGTGTGAGTGTGAGCGTCAGAGCGTCAGAGCGTGAGCGTCAGAGCGTGAGCGTCAGAGCGTGAGTGTGAGCGTCAGAGCGTGAGTGTGAGCGTCAGAGTGTGAGCGTCAGAGTGTGAGCGTCAGAGTGTGAGCGTCAGAGTGTGAGCGTCAGAGTGTGAGCGTTTGGGCGTCTGAGCGTCAGCGCGTGAGTGTGAGCGTCAGAGCGTGAGCGTCAGAGCGTGAGTGTGAGCGTCAGAGCGTGAGCGTCAGAGCGTAAGCGTCCGAGTGTCCGAGCGTGAGCGTCCAAGCGTGAGCGTCAGAGTGTGAGCGTCAGAGTGTGAGCGTCAGAGCGTGAGCGTGTTTGCGCCAGAGCGTGAGCGTCCGTGCGTGAGCGTCTGAGAGTCAGAGCGTGAGTGTGAGCGTCAGAGCATGAGCCTCCGAGCGTGAGTGTGAGCGTCTGTGCGTGAGCGTCAGAGCGTGAGCGTCAGAGTGTGAGCGTCAGAGTGTGAGTGTGAGCGTCAGAGTGTGAGCGTTTGGGCGTCTGAGCGTCAGCGCGTGAGTGTGAGCGTCAGAGCGTGAGCGTCAGAGCGTGAGTGTGAGCGTCAGAGCGTGAGCGTCAGAGCGTAAGCGTCCGAGTGTCCGAGCGTGAGCGTCCAAGCGTGAGCGTCAGAGTGTGAGCGTCAGAGTGTGAGTGTGAGCGTCAGAGCGTCAGAGCGTGAGCGTCAGAGCGTGAGCGTCAGAGCGTGAGTGTGAGCGTCAGAGCGTGAGTGTGAGCGTCAGAGTGTGAGCGTCAGAGTGTGAGCGTTTGGGCGTCTGAGCGTCAGCGCGTGAGTGTGAGCGTCAGAGCGTGAGCGTCAGAGCGTGAGTGTGAGCGTCAGAGCGTGAGCGTCAGAGCGTAAGCGTCAGAGTGTCCGAGCGTGAGCGTCCAAGCGTGAGCGTCAGAGTGTGAGCGTCAGAGTGTGAGCGTCAGAGCGTGAGCGTGTTTGCGCCAGAGCGTGAGCGTCCGTGCGTGAGCGTCTGAGAGTCAGAGCGTGAGTGTGAGCGTCAGAGCATGAGCCTCCGAGCGTGAGTGTGAGCGTCTGTGCGTGAGCGTCTGTGCGTGAGCGTCCGAGCGTGAGCGTCCGAGCGTAAGCGTCAGAGCGTGAGCGTCAGAGCGTGAGTGTGAGCGTCCGAGCGTCCGAGCGTGAGCGTCAGAGCGTGAGCGTCAGAGCGTCCGAGCGTGAGCGTCCAAGCGTGAGCGTCCAAGCGTGAGCGTCAGAGCGTGAGCGTCAGCGTCAGAGTATGAGCGTCAGTGTGAGCGTCCGTGCGTGAGCGTCTGAGCCTCCGAGCGTGAGTGTGAGCGTCTGTGCGTGAGCGTCCGAGAGTGAGCTTCAGAGCGTAAGCGTCAGAGCGTGAGTGTCAGTGTCAGAGCGTGAGTGTGAGCGTCAGAGTGTGAGCGTCAGAGCGTAAGCGTCAGAGCGTGAGTGTGAGCGTCAGAGTGTGAGCGTCCGAGCGTGAGCTTCAGAGCGTGAGCGTCAGAGCGTAAGCGTCAGAGCGTGAGCGTCAGAGCGTGAGCGTCCGAGTGTGAGCGTCAGAGCGTGAGCGTCAGAGCGTCAGAGCGTGAGTGTCCGAGTGTGAGCGTCAGAGCGTGAGCGTCAGAGCATAAGCGTCAGAGCGTGAGTGTGAGCGTCAGAGCGTGAGTGTGAGCGTCAGAGCATGAGCGTCAGAGCGTAAGCGTCAGAGCGTGAGCGTCAGAGCGTGAGCGTCAGAGCGTAAACGTCCGAGTTTGAGCGTCAGAGCGTGAGTGTGAGCGTCAGAGCGTGAGCGTCTGAGCGTCAGAGCATGAGCGTCAGAGCGTGAGCGTCAGAGCGTGAGTGTGAGCGTCAGAGCGTGAGCGTCAGAGCGTGAGCGTCCGAGCGTGAGCGTCTGAGAGTCAGAGCGTGAGTGTGAGCGTCAGAGCGTGAGCGTCCGAGCGTAAGCGTCAGAGCGTGAGTGTGAGCGTCAGAGCGTCCGAGCGTGAGCGTCAGAGCGTAAGCGTCAGAGCGTGAGCGTCAGAGCGTAAGCGTCAGAGCGTGAGTGTGAGCGTCAGAGCGTGAGTGTGAGCGTCAGAGTGTGAGCGTCAGAGTGTGAGCGTCAGAGTGTGAGCGTCAGAGTGTGAGCGTCAGAGTGTGAGCGTTTGGGCGTCTGAGCGTCAGCGCGTGAGTGTGAGCGTCAGAGTGTGAGCGTCAGAGTGTGAGCGTCAGAGTGTGAGCGTCAGAGTGTGAGCGTCAGAGTGTGAGCGTCAGAGCGTAAGCGTCCGAGTGTCCGAGCGTGAGCGTCCAAGCGTGAGCGTCCAAGCGTGAGCGTCAGAGCGTGAGCGTCAGCGTCAGAGTGTGAGCGTGTTTGCGCCAGAGCGTGAGCGTCCGTGCGTGAGCGTCTGAGAGTCAGAGCGTGAGTGTGAGCGTCAGAGCGTGAGCCTCCGAGCGTGAGTGTGAGCGTCTGTGCGTGAGCGTCCGAGCGTGAGCGTCAGAGTGTGAGCGTCAGAGCGTGAGCGTGAGCGTGAGAGCGTGAGCGTGAGAGCGTGAGCGTCAGAGTGTGAGCGTCAGAGTGTGAGCGTCAGAGTGTGAGCGTCAGAGCGTGAGCGTCAGAGCGTCCGAGCGTGAGCGTCCAAGCGTGAGCGTCCAAGCGTGAGCGTCAGAGCGTGAGCGTCAGCGTCAGAGCGTGAGCGTCAGAGCGTGAGCGTCAGAGCGTGAGTGTGAGCGTCAGAGCGTGAGCGTCAGAGCGTAAGCGTCCGAGTGTGAGCGTCCGAGCGTGAGCGTCCGAGCGTAAGCGTCAGAGCGTGAGTGTGAGCGTCAGAGCGTAAGCGTCCGAGTGTGAGCGTCCGAGCGTGAGCGTCCGAGCGTGAGCGTCAGAGCGTGAGTGTGAGCGTCAGAGCGTAAGCGTCCGAGTGTGAGCGTCCGAGCGTGAGCGTCCAAGCGTGAGCGTCCAAGCGTGAGCGTCAGAGCGTGAGCGTCAGAGTGTGAGCGTCAGAGTGTGAGCGTCAGAGCGTGAGCGTCAGAGTGTGAGCGTCAGAGTGTGAGCGTCAGAGTGTGAGCGTCAGAGTGTGAGCGTCAGAGCGTGAGCGTCCGTGCGTGAGAGTCTGAGAGTCAGAGCGTGAGTGTGAGCGTCAGAGCGTGAGCCTCCGAGCGTGAGTGTGAGCGTCTGTGCGTGAGCGTCCGAGAGTGAGCTTCAGAGCGTGAGT
Source organism: Phyllobates terribilis (assembly GCF_046119375.1). NCBI lineage: Eukaryota > Metazoa > Chordata > Amphibia > Anura > Dendrobatidae > Phyllobates > Phyllobates terribilis. The sequence goes on from NW_027362762.1 coordinate 865,463,281, forward strand.
GTCAGTGTCAGAGCGTGAGCGTCAGAGTGTGAGTGTGAGCGTCAGAGCGTGAGCGTCAGAGCGTGAGCGTCCGAGCGTAAGCGTCAGAGCGTGAGTGTAAGCGTCAGAGCGTCCGAGCGTGAGCGTCAGAGCGTAAGCGTCAGAGCGTGAGTGTGAGTGTCAGAGTGTGAGCGTCAGAGCGTGAGTGTGAGCGTCAGAACGTGAGCGTCCGAGCGTGAGTGTGAGCGGCTGAGCGTGAGCGTCCGAGAGTGAGCTTCAGAGCGTGAGCGTCCGAGGGTGAGCCACTAACGGCCGCCATCTTGTTCTGAAATCCCGCGTCGCTGATTGGCCGCGGCCTGACCACTCAGCGACGTGGGATTTCCTGGACAGACAGGCAGACGGGATAAGACAATTATATATATTAGATATCTATGACTTTTTGAAACCATGGATAGTTCTCGCTGTCATCAGCTCTAGAGGTCGGCTGAATAAATCCAATGGCCCAATCATTATTTAAAGAAGACAGGAGCCTCCATATGCATTATATGGGCAATCAATATTCAACCAATTTACAGTCATGGTCGAACGTGTTTTCACCTTTGATATTGTCTCAGAAAATAAAGTATTTCTCCCAGAAAATTATTGCAATCATGCATGTTTTGTTATACACAGGTTTATTTCCTTTGTGTGTATTGGAACAACACAAAAAAACATAGAAAAAAAGGCAAATTGGACATAATTTCACACAAAACCCCAAAAAAGGGGCCGGACAAAATTGTTGGCACCCTCAACTTAATATTTGATTGCACGCCTTTTGGAATAAATAACTGCAATCAATCGCTTCCTATAACCATCAACAAGATTCTTGCACCTCTCAACTGGAATTTTGAACTATTCTTCTTTTGCAAACTGCTCCGGGTCTCTCATATGTGAAGGCGCCTTCTCCCAACATCAATTTTAAGATCTCTCCTCAGGTATTCAATGGGATTTAGATCCGGACTCATTGCTGGCCACTTCAGAACTCTCCAGCGCTTTGCTTCCATCCATTTTTGGGTGCTTCTTGAAGTATGTTTGGGGTCATTGTCCTGCTGGAAGACCCATGACCTAGGACGCAAACCCAGCTTTCTGACAATGGCCACTACATTGACACCCAAAATCCATTGGTAATCTTCAGATTTCATGATGCCTTGCACACAGTCAAGCCACCCAGTGCCAGAGGCAGCAAAACAACCCCAAAACAACTTTGACCCTCCTCCATATTTGACTGTAGGTACTGTGTTCTTTTCTTTTTAGGCCTCAATTCGTTGTCTGTAAACTGTAGAATGATGAGCTTTACCAAAAAGCTTTATCTTGGACTGATCTGTCCACAAGACGATTTCCCAGAAGGATTTTGGCATACTCACATACATTTTGGCAAACTACAGTCTAGCTTTTTTATTTCTATGTCAGTAGTGGGGTCTCCTGGGTCTCCTGCCATAGCATTTCATTTCATTGAAATGTCGACGGATAGTTTGTGTTCACACTGATACACCCTGAGCCTGCAGGACAGCTTGAATTTCTTTGGAACTTGATTCAATCTGCTTATCCACCATCCGGACTATCCTGCATTGCAACCTTTCATCAATTTTTCTCTGCCATCCACATCCAGGGAGATTAGCTGCAGAGCAGTGGGTTGTAAACTTCTTGATTATGTTGCGCACTGTGGGAAAAGGAACATCAAGATCTCTGGAGATGGACTTGCAACCTTGAGATTGTTGATATTTTTTAATAATTTTGGTTCTCAAGTCCTCAGACAGTTCTCTTCTCCTCTGTCTGTTCTCCGTGCTTAGTGTGGCACACACTGACACACAATGCAAAGATTGAGTTAACTTCTTCCCTGTTTATCTGGTTTCAGGTGTGATTTTTATATTGCCCACGCCTGCCACAGATGAGTTTGAATGAGCATCACATGCGTGAAACAAACTTGTTTACCCACAATTTTGGACAAGCCCATTTCGGGGGTTTTGTGTGAAATGATGTCCAATTTGCAATTTTTTTCCTCAGTTTTTTTTTTTGTGTTGTTCCAAACACACAAAGGAAATAAACATGTGCATAACAAAACATGTGTAATTGCAATCATTTTCTGAGAGAAAAACTTCATTTTCTGGAACAATTTCAAGGGAGCCAACACTTTTGGTCAACTTTTATGTTGGTGACGACTCCTTCTGATCTCAGAAGAGGTCATTCAAATACAGGAAAGTTTGGAGATTAACTTCAATTAGTAAATGCAGACAATGTTGCTGAAGACTAATTTATGTTATATTGGTCTCAGTCTCACTTTTATTATGCATTTTTATTACCCATTTTCTTTTGTTTCTAATTATGCCACCTGAAGATATAGTAGAATTTACCACATATAATTAGAATGTTTTTCTCACTGCAGGGTCTGATTACATTTAGTTTATCCAGTACAAGTGGAGTCTTTCAGCTTATTGGACACGTGTTAATTGTCATTTGTGCTGCATTCTTAATAATTCACGAGGTATAGTACATTATCAATCAATGAATTATTCTTCCTGACCATGAGATCAACTGTTGAAACCCTCAAAGTGAGGAAATGTTGTCTATTGCAGATCTTAGACTATCTAATGATGCTGTCAGTGACTTTTCACAGAAATAAATATGCATATTTTTGATAACTCAATAGTTTAAGGTCAGTATTATTCTGTATGAGTTTGTAATCCATTTTCCTAATCCTCACAATCTGTTATAGAAATTTAGATATCTACTTTAGGATCCTTCACGGTTCCGTTGAAATGTCCAGAAGGAAGCCTTTCAAAAGTGTGAACAGAACCTTATATAGAGGGCTTAGTTATTTTCTGTACTATGGTGGTGTTTTATATGTTTTAAATTGAATATGTCGCCAGATTTTTGATATATAATCTGGAAGCAACATAATGTAAAGACAGACCTTGAGTCCAGCGATGTATCACTTACTGGTCGGCTTGGTGCGGTTTTGATAAAATCACTCTTTAATCTGCTGAAGATCTATCAGATCACTGAATGCCCACACCACTGATTGGCAGCTTCCTGTGTATACTGTGCATTGGCAGAAAGCTGCCAATCGGTGGTGGAGGTGGAGTTATACAGAGCATTAGGACTACACGGCATAGTGATAATTTGAAGCTACAACAAGCAGCCCAGCAAGTGACACATCACTGGAATAAGGGTATCTGCCCCCACATCCTGCTGCTCTCAGATTACATATTAAAAGCCTGCTCACAAATTCCCTTTTTTCATTTTGTAGGGTGTTGCAATTTTCCGGTTGAAACCTTCTGACCTACAATCAGTGGTGTCTGATGCGTGGTTCCATCTTCTATTGTAAGTCCTAACTTTTAGCAATATTTAGGTTTTTTTAGGTACATACTGTTTATTTTCCATTAGGTAGTATAATCTACATAATATTCTCAAGCAGGAATTCACCTGCGACATGTCCACCTGCAGGAATCAGACATGGCCACAAGCTGCAGTACCAAACACAGCCACAACAAGGTGTATTGTGTCTAGTACACATCAAGTAATGTCTCACAAAGAAAATCTCATCCATTAAGTTATATACAAATTGACAGATTGGCACCATACAATACAACTATAAGTCCTGGGCCATAACATCAAATCAGGAGTAATAGGTAGGTAGGTAAGGAAGGGAAGAAACTGAAATCCTTTAATTAATCATTTTCCCTCATAAATCACTGTTCCTGACTGCGGAAGTTGGCACCCTAATAAAGGCATGACAACCCCTCACTAGAGTAAATATCAAACCAAACATAGTTTTGGCAAATAGAAACCGCAATCAGCCAAGATATCCATAATTGCAATGACAATGCATAAACTTAAATGTAGATTATACTACATATGAGAGGTCTCCAATAAGTTCAGAGGTATAATTCATGTCTTTTCAGGACAATTTTAATAAAGTGCCCGTGCCACTAATAAGGTGCCAATAGTGCTATAATGTTGTCCCAACACACATACTGCATTTTGGATAGGCTCACTATTTACATCTTGATTACAAGGTTCAAAAGTATGTGTGTTGGGACAACATTATAGCACTATTGGCACCTTATTAGTGGCACGGGCACTTTATTAAAATTGTCCTGAAAAGACATGAATTATACCTCTGAACTCATTGGAGACCTCTCATATGTAGTATAATCTACATTTAAGTTTATGCATTGTCATTGCAATTATGGATATCTCGGCTGATTGCGGTTTCTGTTTGCCAAAACTATGTTTGGTTTGATGTTTCCTCCAGTGAGGGGTTGTAATGCCTTTATTAGGGTGCCAACTTCCGCAGTCAGGAAGAGTGATTTATGATGGAAATTTATTAGGGATAGGATTTAGGTTTCCTCCGCTCCCTACCTACCTATTACCCCTTATTTAATATTATGGCCCAGGACTTATAGTTGTATTTTGTGGTGCCAGTCTGTCAATTTGTGATTATTTGGGGACATATGTGGTAGTTCGTTTTTAAAGGTGTTAATAAAGTATTTAACTTTTAATGGAGAATTTCTTTGTGAGACATTACTGGTGGTACTCTCCTATACATCTTATAAATGGCTAATTTGTTTGGTATAGATCAAGGCTTAATCCTACTATTTCAGTTGGAACCAGTAATACAGGAAATGCTTGGCGTGTGTATTCTACCATTTCCTATATATAAGGGTCTGTTCACACTAGACTTTTTTTCAGCGTTTTTTTCTGCAGCAAAACCTGATCTCTTGGCAGTAAAGAAGCAGCATCAAAAAGGCAGGTTTTAGTGCGTTTTTTTGGTGTGTTTTTGTTGCGTTTTTCAGGATCCCAAAGTTCAGCTTTGCTTCCACCACAGAAGCATGAACACAGGTCACCAATGCAAGACATATGTGAAACCATATTAACCAGAATTACAAATGTAACAGTGGGGGGGAGGTTAATTTTTCAGGAATAGTTTACCTAAGACACTGACAGTGCATTGAGTTTGTAGGACACTATTTATTTTCACACTATGATCTGCCATTGAGTTGCACAGGGACTGTTTAATTTCACACCTTCGTTTATTTTGTATGCATCACTACTTTAATTAAACTGTCCTAATCCAAACTGCCATCTCTTGTGACTAAGACAAGATGGTAAAATCACAAAAATGAATTTGTTTCACATACTGCTCTACTTGCTTTTTTTCACTAAAAGCGCAGCAAAACCTGATAGCTCTGTTCACACTAGGTGTTTGTTCAGCACCCATTACTTTCAATGGGTGAAAAACGCTGAATGAAGTGACATGCTCTATTGTGCAAAAAAACACGCAAAGCACAAAATACTGATGACACAAAAACCAATTTGTGTGCATGAGATTTCTGAAATCTCATAGACTTTGCTGGTACTGTAAAGCGCAGCTGAAAATTTGCAGAACAAAACAAATGAAAAAACGCTGAAAAAACTCCTAGTGTGAACATGACCTAAAGGTTTTAGCGAACCACTAAAATGACCGCCAGTTAAATATATGAACATTTTTTTTACTTTAGCTTCATACAAGCCGTCCTGGTTATCATATCAACTTTAACCTTTATATCTGGAGTACAAGAATATCTGACCTTCGTTGCCATTGCTGTAGCACTTGGATGGTCAAACATGTTGTTCTACACAAGAGGATTTCAGTCTCTGGGTATCTACAGTGTTATGATTCAGAGGGTAAGTAGTAAAACTAATTATTCAGTGTCAAGAAGATGTAACCGCTCTATAACTGGTCAACAAGTGCAATGTACACATATTTTGGAGTTAGATACAGTAATTGTAATACATTGGGATGTAAGAAAGTTCAAACCCAAGTTGTTTTTTTCATAGTAAAACTAGAGCTGCATTCTTCTATTTTCTCATCTTCAAAAATACTGAAAGGACCAAAACAAATTTCTGTTCAAATCAAATCACACTTGTGGAATAAAAGATAAGCTTTGTGCACACTCTCGGCTGCACTTAAAACAAATTTAGACAACAGGATTTCATCTTCGAGGCACATGACTACTAGACTTACAAGTTCTGTGGTGTAATTCAGCTTCTATCTTCTGCAATGAGATCCTCATAACGGCTAGAATCCCATATGGGCCAAGGTGCCTTTCTGCTGTATTATTAAATATGCAAATTGTCTCTTCAGAGAGGAAGAGGACTATAACTCTAGTGCCACCTACAGGAAGTAGCAATCCTAAAAGTCAATATCGACCCTATAACGAGCCTTGCCACATGACTTAGGATAAAAGCCAAATCAGAATCTTAATTTGCAGACACAGTACCCCCAAAACACAGTGTCTGCAAATCGAGATTCTGGTTTGGCTTTTTCTTATGTCATGTGGCAAGGCTCGTTATAGGGTCGATATTGACTTTTAGGATTGCTACTTCCAATAGGTGGCACTAGAGTTCTAGTCCTCTTTCTCTCTGAAGAGACAATTTGCATATTTAATTTCCCAGAGGAGCATTGCAAGGCTTAAAAATCTCCTCACCTTGGCATGCCAGGCTTGGCTTGTTACTCTCCAAAAGGAGAAATGTTACTCCTTGGATCCCTGCTGTATTATTTGAAATTCATTACAAACTGCTAACTTATTGTTAATGGCTCTGCCATTAAGTAACAGCCAATAACAATAATCAAGCAATTTGTAATGAATTTCTACTACAGCGGAAAGGTGGTGCGACTTATATGAAGCCACTGCTGAGCACCGGCACCTTGGCCGTGCTCTATGAAACCTCAACCTAAAAGCTGGGCCATACTGAAGGATAATAGTTCATTATGACATTTATCTGGGGTGTAACTAGTACTCAGGCACCCGCAGCACAAACTGCATGGTGATGCATTGAACAATGGATTGCACAGACTGGAATCCAACATGTCTGATCCTTGCAGCCTCTAAAGGCAGAGATCAAAGCACACTCTGGCAGCCCCTATTGTGCATTAAATTGCCGGTTGATCCAAAAGTGATATGTTTGACTAATATTTATTGCAATTGTATGGATAACTCTAGTACTGTGCGCTGACATTTAGGCTATGGGCCCACGATGCAGAAATGCTCTGGATTTTTCCTGAGCGTTTCTGCATCTCCCTGGCAGAAAAAAACGCATGCGGATTGTACATGCAGATTGTACATGCGGATTGTACATGCAGATTGTACATGCTTATTGTAGATGCGTTTTTCCTGCCAGGGACATGCGGATATGAAGCGTTCTTCACATGCATTTCCACATGCAGGTTGACAAGCGCTTTCCAAGCGATTTTAGCATCACTTGGAAAGTGCTTGACAACTTGGTCACACTATATAAATCCATGCAACCGGCATGGATTTATATAGTGTGACTCCAATAATGGTAAAAAATAAAAATATACTTACCTTTTGATGGCCCCCGGTGTCTTTATTCGATGCGTCTCGGTACACTGAAGGACCTGCCGACGCCAGCGGTCGCGTGACCCGTCACATGACTAAATGACATCATGGCAGGTCCTTTTTAGACCATCGCGAGTTGCCGGCAAGCCGAAACGCATCGCTAAGGACACCGGGGGCCATCAGAAGATAAGTATAATGTATATATATATTTTTTTTTTACAGGTTCTATGGTACCCGGGTCCGGAGGAGAGTCTCCTCTTCTCCAGACCCAGGTACCATCCGCACATTGAAACGCTTGGATTCCGCATCTGCAGATCCAGTTATGCGGATTCCATACGCTCCAATGCAAGTCAATGGCGGCGAAAACGCAGCGCTTCCGCAAAATAATTGGTAGTGCTGCGTTTTTTTCCGCAATGACAATCCGCAGCTGATATTTTCGCAGCATGTGCACAGCACATGCAGATTATCATTGGGGAACATGGCAGACCTTCTACGAAGCGTTTTTTAAGCTTTTCTGCAGTGGAATTGCCGCTGCGGGAACGCTTAAAAAACGCATAGTGGGCACACAGCCTTACCCTAACCATCCACTGCCGAACACCAGAAAGAAAAAAACATACTGCAGGCAACTCTTCTGATGATAAATATGTATGATTATAAATGTACTGATAAAACAACGTATATTTATTTCGCAGGTCATCTTGAATGATGTCTTGAAGTTTTTATTAGTGTATGTCCTCTTTCTATTTGGATTTGGTGTAGGTAAGCAGCTCCATGTCTTTCTCTTATAATCATAAAGCTAAACAATTACAGATGAATCATTTATCTTTCATTTTAGCCCCACGTATCCCAAAAAGTGTGATGATGTGTCATACATATAGACTACAAGCAAACCTGTATGTAGTTTACTTTTCAGTAACACATGACTGAAGGATCAACCTGTCAGCAGGATATCACACATCAAACTATTTATATGCGCATGTAGCTCTTTCAAAAACAAGTCCAGCGATATTTTTTACATGACCAGTCCGTTCCTCTGTTACTGAGAAATCGACTTTCAATTGGTATGCAAATGAGGCTGTGCATCTGAAGCCTCTGTCACTCCAGCTCTATTCCCCGCTCAGCTCCGCCTCCTCCTGCTGCTTGACTGACAGCCTCTATGCTGTGTGATTTTAAGCAAAGGAGACATCAGACAAGCAGGAGGAGGTGGAGCTGGGTGGGGAATAGAGCTGGAGTGACAGAGGCGAGCAGGGAATAGAGCTGGAGTGACAGAGGCTCTATAGCATCTTTACATATCAATTCAAATGCTGAGTTCTCACCAATGGAGGAAGGGACTGCCCATGTAAAGGTATTGCAGGACTTGTATTTGAACGAGCTACATGCATATATAAATAGTTTGGGGTGTCAAATCCTGCTGATAAATTCTCTTTAATCCATCCCTACTGTCCATATGTTAGCAAGTGTTTTCATTGGCTGTAAGCCATAATCAACATTAACAGAAATAACCACTTGAAATAGATCACTCTGATTGTAATGACTCTATATAATACGAGTTTCACTTTTTGTATTGAAGATCTGGAATAAATTAACTTTTTGATGATATTCTAATTTAGTGAGAAGCACCTGTATATCAAAAAATAATCTGCCAGTACATGAAATGTTTGCTTTATTTCCCCAGCTCTTGCTTCACTAATTGAACAATGCACTGAAGGGAACGTGTGCAGCTCCTATAGCAGTTTTAAAACCTCTACCGTGGAACTGTTCAAGCTTACCATAGGGTTAGGAGACTTGGATTTGCATCAGGACTCAAAATACCCAACCCTGTCTCTGCTTATTCTGATTGTTTATGTCATCTTAACATTTGTGCTTCTCCTTAATATGTTAATTGCATTAATGAGCGAAACCGTGGATGCAATTTCTAAGGAAAGTGAAAACATCTGGAGGCTTCAGGTGTGTACATAGTATATTTAATTCATGAGCAAGCGAGTATCTAGAACAAACCTCTCATGTTAAAAAATTATTAAATGGGATCAAGTTGTGAGTGTAGTTATCAAACATGCGATAAGTTATTTCAAGGGAATCTGTCACCAGGTTTTCACTACCCACTCCTGATAAGTGGAGTGTGACTCGCCACCAGTCTTACTTGATGAAGACCTGATATAGGTCGAAACGTTGTTTTTTTGAATATAGCAGAATAAATCATGCCTTGATCAGCTATCACCTGTTTTGGATACTGACTGTTATACTTATATGGTTTCTTGATCTTTTGGACTTTGTGTCCTTCTGGAGAGTGCTGTGAGCTACAGTACATATTTTCTATGGCTGCCACCAATCAGGGACTGGAGTAAGATTTCTACTGTAAGGAACACCACAGCTCGTCCTGAATATGGTATCAAGTACCCAACTCCCCCTTTTCCACCACAGCTCTGCCCATTTTGGCAAAACTGCCATGAAAACGTCAAAAGTAGCAAAATTGGAGTTCCACAAAAAGTTTGCAAATTTTCAAAGGGATTTAAGCATATTAATTGCTTTGATGAATTGGGGGTCTCTGGGTAAATAACACTGGGTAAAGTAATATTTATTTTGTTAATGTAAAGCATTACCTACCTTGGTTCTAATTTTGTTTGATCCTGGACAACTTCTTTAAAGCAAATCAGGGTTTTGATGTTCTGGAGTCCACATACTTTCAGCCTGTAATGTATACTAAGGTAAACTGTATTTGTGGTATTATCACTAATGGCTTAATTCATTGTCACAAAATCCATGATCTTTTAGGCTGGGATTCTTATCCCCTGGTAAAAAGTATGACCCCCTGTCCACTATGAGCCTGAGGATGGATATCCGACAGGGGCAGCACATACAAAGTCAAAGCAACATATAATCAATATCACTCAGTCTTTTTTTTTTCTTCCTTCCAGAGAGCAAGAACTATATTGCAACTTGAAAAGAGAATTAGGATATTTTTTAAGGATATTTTTAAACTTGGTGAAAAGTGCAAATTCTCTGAAAATGACATCCGATCATGTTTAAGGTAATACAGAGAGATGGAAACTTAATTAATTGTACTGTCGATCTGTCAGATTTCCTGACTTGGCTGTTTCAGTAAAAAAAAATGCCCATAAAATAACAATTCTAGAGCATCTTTTATTTATTTATTGATATTATTGTGTCATTCTTCTGATATCCTTAACAGATCCATATAAATACATTTCTGTTTTTGTTTTAATTTCTTCTTCATCTTCTTCCCAGAGCCATAACTTTTTTTTATTTTTCTGTCCACATAGACATATGAGGGCTTGATCTTTGCGGGACGAGTTGTACTTTTGAATGACACCATTCATTTTACCACATATTGTACTGGAAAACGGGAAAAAAAATTCCAAGTGGGAAGAAATTGTGAAAAAAAAAAACCCCCACAGTTCTGACAATGGTTCTTGGAAATTGTTTTATACATTTTGTGGTAAAAATGACCTCGCAATATGATTCTCCTCATCATGCGATAACAGTAATACCAAACATGTCCATTTTTTATTTTAGTGGTGAAAAAGCAATCAGAAGTTTTGAAAAAAAAAAAACATTTGGGGGATGTGTTGCCATTTTCCGAGACCCGTCACATTTTCATTTTTCGGTTGATGGAGCTGTTATTTTTTTACACTACATCCACAAACTTAAATGTATTTTGGGGGATTTTATGTGATATACCAACACAAAGTAGCAAGTAACTGTGAAGTGTAAAGGAAATGATACATCAATTTCTAATTATTTTAAAAATATAAATCTGAAAATTGTGACGTGCATTTGGTTTCAGCCCCCCTGAGTCTATACTTTGTAGGACCACCTTTCGCTGCTATTACTGCTGCAAATCTTTTTGAGTATATCTCTACCAGTTTTGCACATTTAGAGGCTGAAATTTTTGCCCATTCTTCTTTGCTGACTCGCTCTAGCTCAGTGAGATTGGATGGAGGCGTCTGTGAACAGCAATTTTCAAGTCTTGCCACTGATCAATGAGATTAGGTCTTTACTGTGACTGGGCCATTCACAAACCCGAATAAGCTTTGATCTAAACCATTCCATTATAGCTTTGGAAGCATGTTTAGGGTCATTGTCCTGCTAGAACGTGAACCTACTCCCCAGTCTTTTGCAAGCCTCTAACAGGCTTTCCTCCAGGACTGCCCTGTATTTAGCGCCATCCATCTTCCCATCAACTCTGTCTGGCTTTCCTGTACTTGCTGAAGAAAATCATCCCCATAGCATGATGCTGCCACCACCATGTTTGACGGTGGGCATGGTGTTTTCAGGGTGACGTGCAGTGTTAGTTTTCACATAGCATTTTGCATTTAGCCCAAAAAGTTCTGCTCTGGCCTCATCTGACCAGAGCACCTTCTCCCACGTGCTGTGTCCCCAGCATGGCTTTTTGCAAACTGCAATCGAGACTTCTTGTAGCTTGTTTTCAAATGTCTTTCTTCTTGCCACTGTCGCACCCCCGTGGGCCTTACTGTTTGGGGACAGTATATATATATATATCACGGTGGCTGGCCCAGGGCGGACAGTGCACAAAAGGGGTAGCAATTACTAATAAAAGTTCTGAAAATTCGTGACGCCACCTGTGGTGTCTGGTGAAGGTCACCAGCGCTGCAGCAGTCCTCTGAGACAGGTGACAAGGCAGCTAAAGATGGTACAGCTCCCCACAGGTGGAGCGGGCCTCAGGGCAATGTAGATAGATAGATGGATGGTGGGTGCGCTGGGCGTTGTGGTCCAGGTAGATGGTGCAGCCGGAGTAACGGACAGAGACAGGGGGTTTTGCTTCATTACCTTTACTGGTACAGCTTTTAGATCTGGTCCAGGATACTCTAGGTGAAGGGCGCACTTCTGGACTTCTCCCCAGGGAGAGGGTATAAGGCCTCCTGATCTGTGTCTGCCTCTGTGTAAGCTCCTGGCCAGCCTGCAACTGTGTTTGGCTTATGTGTCTTGCTTTTTCTTCTACCTGTTGCTCTGAAGTAGGACCTCCGGTTGGTGACCACTTTCCCTGGACGTCGGGGCCTTCGTTGTTTCTGGTCCTGTATGTGTCTAGCTTCAGGTTTGCCAGGGACTTGTAGTCCTCCTGGGATTCCGGTTATCCCTACTGGGGGTAAAGGGTCCCTGTAGGCTCGGACCCGGTGTCCGGTGTATATACTGGGGTGAGCCTGGTATGCTCCTCTGCCCCCTTTATCACTCCTTTCTTCCACTCGCCTTCGGCCACGCTCGGGGCCCTCACTAGGCTTCAGTGCTGCTGGAGGCCTAGCTTGCCTCAAACAGCAGTCTGCGTGCTCCTCTCTGAGCACTAACTGTAGACTTGACAACTTAACTGAGCTGCCTGGCTCCACCTTCCCTTTATATATCCCTATCAGGGCTCCCTCTGCTGGTATGAGGTGGAAGGTGGAGGTGTTTGCATGTAGTGAGGGCTTCTTGTGGAGAATTCCGTCCATGCACCCTTCTGGGTTCTGTGGCACCATGCGCAGCAGGGCGCCACACCACTGTTCCATAAAGGCCAGACTTGTGGAATATATGACCAATAATTGTCCTGCGGACAGATTCTCCCAACTGAGCTGTGGATCTCAGTTGCTCCCCCAGAGTGACCATGGGCCTCTTTGCTGCTTCTCTAATTCGTACTCTCCTTGCTTGGGATCTCAGTTTAGATGAACAGCCATGTTTTGTTAGGTTTGCAGTTACATCATACTTCTTCCATTTTTGTATGATGGATTGTGTTATGATCTGCTACAAGCACTAAGGAAAGACAGGAGATCTGTCCCTACAATAGAACTAAACTGGATCCCTACGATGTAACGGGGAACCTGATCCTGCGATCAGACCCGCTAAAGTCCTTGGCTAGTCTGTACGAAGACCTATAGATGCAAGGGAGGGATCCCTACATGAACTAGGGACTGGGATAAAGTTGGACACCTCCTAGCAGAAATTGTAGCAGAAAAAGACAAACACACAACATAGAACATAGAGGTCAGAAGACCTAGCAAAACTAACAGAGAAAGGTAACAGAGTACCAAGCTAGCTCAAGAGTAGAAAATACAATGAAGTCCAGCAAGGCCAGGAGAGTTCTAACAGTACCCCCTCTTCTAAGAGGATCCTCCGGATCCCCTAGGACCGGGCTTATCAGGAAACCTCCTGTGAAACGCTCTGACAAGTCTGGAAGCAGAAACATCATCCGCCCTCACCCATGAGTTATCCTCGGGTCCGAAACCCCTCCAAGCGACGAGATACTGCAAACTCCCTCTATACGGTCTAGAATTTAGGATGCGGGGAAATTTCATATTCCCCGTCCTCCACCACCGGAGGAACAGTGGCAGAGGCGTCACCAACCGACACATCAGCTTTTTTCAACAGAGAAACATGAAACACCGGATTAATCTTCCAGGAGGCAGGAACCTCCAACCTAACAGCAGATTGGTTAACTATCTGAAGCACCTTAAAGGGCCCTACAGACTTGGGACCCAATTTTTTCGAAGGAATCCTCAATCGCAGATTCTTAGAGGACAACCAAACCATGTCACCAATAGCAAACGAAACCTCTTGCCGTTTCATATCAAAGGAAGCCTCCTGAAGATTATCACGCACATCCGTCCAAACCCTCTCCAAATCACCGGAAAAACTCTCCTCCTCAGGCACAGCCGATACCAATTTGGAGAATGACCCAAAAGACGGATGTCTCCCAGAACAACATAAAAAGGAGAACACCCAGCAGAAGAGGATGTATGGTTGTTAAGAGCAAATTCAGCAAGTGGCAGAAACTCAGACCACCCCTCTTGATTGTCTGCCACAAAGCAACGCAAGAACTGCTCAACATCCTGATTCTTTCTTTCTGTCTGGCCATTAGACTCAGGATGATATCCGGATGAAAATGACAAATGAACTCCCAACCTGTCACAAAAAGCACGCCAAAAACGAGCCACGAACTGAGGTCCCCTATCAGAAACAATGTCAGTAGGAACGCCATGTAGTCTGACAATTTCCTTGACGAAGGCCTTAGCAAGTGTCTTAGCGCAGGGCAGTTTGATGAAGGGAACCAAGTGACACATCTTGCTAAAACGGTCCACGACCACCCAGATGACCGTGAAACCTTCAGAGGGGGGAAGGTCAGTAATAAAGTCCATAGCCAGATGTGTCCAAGGTGCACTAGGAACCTCCAGAGGGCAAAGCAACCCCGCAGCAGGAGTATGTGAAGACTTAGATCTAGCACACACAGTACATTGACGCACCCACTTAATGACTTCCTTCTGCCATCCAGGCCACCAAAAACTGCGACCCACAAGTCTCTTGGTCTCAGAAATTCCTGGATGACCTACCAACCGAGACTCATGACACTCAACAAACAAATCTCTCCTAAAGGTCCTAGGCACAAACAACCTCCCATGGGGAGTGTTAGATGGGGCATTCTCCTGAGCTTTAAGAATCTCATCCTCCAAAACGGAGTCCAAAGCAGCAATCACAACACCTTCTTGTAAAATGCTCTCCTCCTCCTCCTCAGCACTGACCATGGGAGAAAAGCTGTGAGACAAAGCATCCACTTTAACATTCTTGGTACCCGGGATGTAAGTAACGGAAAAATTAAACCGCGAGGAAAAAAGTGCCCACCTAGCCTGACGGGCATTCAAGCGCTTGGCAGCATCAAGATAGATCAGATTTTTATGATCAGTGAAAACCTGAATGGGAAATTCAGCACCTTCCAAGAGATGACGCCAGTGTTCAAATGCGAGTTTAATAGCCAGCAATTCCCGATTACCAATATCGTAATTAAGTTCAGTCTCAGAAAATTTTTTTGAAAAAAAGGCACAGGGATGTACTCCATCCTTGCTTTCCTGAGACAACACCGCACCAACCCCCACCGAAGAAGCATCAACCTCAACCAAAAACGGCTTAGTCACATCAGGCTGCATAAGGATGGGAGCAGAGCTGAACCTCTCCTTTAGATACACAAAAGCTTCAATGGCCTCAGAAGTCCACTGAACCGTATTAGCACCTTTCCTAGTGAGATCGGTCAGCGGTTTGACAATAATAGAATTTTTTTTTATGAATTTTCTGTAATAATTGACGAAACCCTAAAACCTCTGTATCGATTTCAAACCAATAGGCCTAGGCCATTCCTGCACAGCCTGAACCTTCACTGGGTCCATCTCAAAACCTTCACTGGAGATAATGTAACCCAAAAAACTAATTCTCTGTACAGCGAACTCACATTTCTCCAGCTTAGCAAAAAGCGAATTGTCCATTAATAACTGTAAAACCTCACGTACGCTCCGCCAATGAGACTCCAGATCAGGCGAATAAATCAGAATGTCATCCAAATACACAACCACATTTTTGCCGATCAAAGGTCTAAGGATGTCATTAATAAGATTCTGAAAAAATGCTGGAGCATTGGTGAGACCAAAAGGCATAACCAGGTTCTCAAAATGACCCACAGGAGTGTTAAAAGCAGTCTTCCATTCATCACCCTCTTTCATGCGCAACAAATTGTATGCCCCCCGGAGATCAATTTTAGAGAACCACTTGGCCCCCACTAACTGGTTAAACAAATCAGGAATCAATGGCAGTGGGTAAGGATTGCGTACAGTAATTTTATTAATCTCACGAAAGTCCAGACAAGGACGTAAACCGCCATCTTTTTTTTTAACAAAAAAAATCCAACAGCCACAGGAGACTTGGAAGGCCTAATGTGACCAGCGGCCAAGCTTGTCTGTATGTATTCCTCCAAAGCCTTTCTCTCAGGAATAGTAAGATTAAATAAACGACTTTTAGGAAGAGTCGCGCCAGGGACAAATTCAATGGTACAATCATAGTCTCTATGGGGAGGCAAAATTTGTGACTCCCCCTCAGAAAAAACTCTCCAAAAATCCTGAATAGGTACAGGTAATTCCCCTTTTTCCACCGCAGCAATACGTCCGTTACAACACTTGTCATAACATTTAGGGCTCCAGGACTTAATTTCATTGGTAGACCAATCCAGTACAGGATTATGCAATTTTAACCAGGGCAACCCCAATATTACTGGAGACGGCAAATTATTCAATACTACCAAATCCAAATTCTCTTGATGAACACCATTAATAGTGAGGGGAAATTCACAGACCTTGTAACACTCTTCAAGGGGGAGCCATCGACAGAAACCACAGCAATAGGGGATGACAAAGGTTTAGGTTTTAACCGCTTCCCGACCGCCCACTGTAGATAAACGTCGGCGCTTGCTGGGCTCTGTGCAACGCCGACGTTTAAAAACGGTGGGTGGTCTCGCAGCGCTCAGGACCCCCAGGGTCCTGCAAGCGCTGTGGGAGCAGTGCAGAGCGTTAGCTCTGACAGGGAACATCATCGGGACCTGATTAGATCAGGTCCCAGTGATGTTAACCCTTTGCTGTCTTCTATATGCCGCGATCTATAGTGATCGCGGCATATAGAAGACAGCAGGAGGAGAGGGGGTCGTCCACTTACCTCTCCGACGACCCCTTGATTCCTTTCAGGACCTGGCGTTGCTATGGCAGCTGGAGGTCACATGACCGCCTCCAGCTCTGCCATATATGGTGTCCTTCCTGCCTGGCTTCAGCCTGCAAGCTGATGCCAGGCAGGAGACTGTGAAACAGTCAGTGAAGATCTCATATAATGTAATACATGTCTATTACATTACATGAGATCAGGGATCAGAAAAATAAAAATTAATGTCCCATACAGGGACTAAGTAAAAATGTAAAAAAAAATGTTTTGAAACTGTTAAAAAAAACAAAACAAAATAAATAAAAATAAATAAATAAAATATTAAACCGATAAATCCATATATTTATGCAAAAATAAAAAAAAGTACACATATTTGGTATTGCCGCGTCCGAAACAACCCGAGCTATAAAACTGTCACACTAATTAACTCCTTCTGTGCACACCGTAATAAAAATAAATAAAAAACGGAGCAAAAAACTATGCTTTTTCCTCATATCGCCAAACAAAAAGTGGAAAAAAATGCGATCAAAAAGCAAAATGGAAATAATAATGGTACCGCTGAAAACGTCATCTTCTTCCGCAAAAAACAAGCCGCCATACAGCTCCATCAGCCAAAAAATAAAAAAGTTATAGCGCTCAGAATAAAGCAATGCAAAAAAAATATTTTTTCTATAAAATTGTTTTATTGTGTAAAAGCGCCAAAACATAAAAAAATATACAGTACGTGTAGTATCGCTGTAAACGTACTGACCCGAAGAACAACGCTGCCTGATCACTTTTACCACACGCAGAACGGCATAAAAAAAAAACTCAAAAAACAATTCCTGAATTGTTGGTTTTTGTTAATTTTACCTCCCAAAAAACGGAATAGAAAGCGATCAAAAAATGTCACGTACCCAAAAATGGTACCAATAAAAATGTCAACTCGTCCCGCAAAAAACAAGCCGTCACATGACTCTGTCGGCCGAAATATGGAAAAATTATAGCTCTCAAAATATGGCGATGCAAAAACTAGATTTTGCAAAAAAAAAGCGTCTCTTAGTGTGTGACAGCTGTCAGTCATAAAAACCCGTTATAAATCTGGTATCTCTGTAATCGCACCGACCCGAAGAATAAAGTAATCTAATCAGTTATATCACACTAGGAACGGCGTAAAAAAATAAATAAAACCAATTCTTCACCTGCTACTGATTTGTTTATTATGTCTCCCAAAGATCGCAGTATGGCTCAGCACACATTTATCCTGCACTCTGCGCTGAGCACTTACGCCAGAGTTTCCGTGTAAATCTCTGAAATACGTGATTCAGACGGAACCCATGACGGAAGATTCCCTGTAATGAGGCAGATATAGGCCACTGTGGATGCCGTCTGGCCTGTGATCCCACTGTGTCATTTGTTTTCAGGCGTGCATAAAAGTGCGGTTGGCTACAGTTTTGTGCACTTCTGAAAAAAAGGACACCGCTAAACAGAGGCCAGACGGAGTCCAGAGTAACTCTGCTGCCTCATTACAGTGAATGGATCCCGCAGGGGTTTCATCTGAATTACATCACTTGGAAATTTAGATGGAAACCCCGATGTAAGTGCTCAGCCTAGAGCGCCGGATAAATGTTACGTAAAATGTTCCCAATAAAAGCTTCAACTCAGTCCTCAAAAAAAGCTAGTCCCCACTCAGGTCCATCATCTGTTAAAAATATAAGGGACTTCCAAGTTACTGGTAGCAGAAAGGCTCTGGAAAAGCGAAATGGCCCTTGCCCCCCAAAAGAAATTCAGAAAATTTTGTGCTCCCAAATCCAAATGCCTATTCTACAATAATTTGTTCTCCAATTGTCAAATAGCGCTCCGTCCCCCCCAGATCTCGCCGTATGGCTGAGCGGTACGATACAGCCACATATGGGCTATTGCCACTTTTAGAAGAAATTGTGTGACATTTTGGCACCATTTTTACCCACTGCCCTGTGTGAAAATGTAAAATCTGAGGGTAAAACATTTTTTATGGTAAAAATATAATTATGCTTTTTTCACTGCCCAATGGTATAAATTTAAAAATTAAAAAATACTCACTACTTCCCTAGATGAATTCCTTGAGAGGTGTAGTTTACAAAATGGGGTCACTTGTGGGGGTTTCGGCTGTTTCGGCATGTCAGCAACTCTTCAAATGTGACATGGTGTCTGCTGCCTATCCCAGCCAACATAGCGCTCCTTTCTCTTCCGAACCCTGCCGTACACCAAAGCAGTGGTTTTCCCCCACATATGGGGTATCGGCGTGTTTAGGAGAAATTGAACAACAAATTTCACGGTGCAATTTATCCTGTTACCCTTATGATAATACAAAATTAGGGAATGAAAAACATTTTTTGCGGGAAAAATGTGAAAATTTTATTTTTACAGCTGATTATTATAAACTTCTGTGAAGCACCTTGGGGTTCAAGGTGCTCACCACACATCTAGATAAGTTCCCTAAGGGGTCTAGTTTCCAAAATGGTGTCACTTGTGGGGGGTTTCCACTGTTTAGGAACATCAGGGGCTCTCCAAACGCAACATGGCGTCTGCTAATTATTCAGACAAATTTTACATTCAAAAACTCAAATGGCGCTCCTTCCCTTCCAAACCCTGCCGTGCGCCCAAACAGTGGTTTTCCCCCACATATGGGGTATCGGCGTGTTCAGGAGAAATTGCACAACAAATTTCATGGTGCAATTTATCCTATTACCCTTATGATAATGCAAAATTAAGGGATGAAAAACGTTTTTGTGGGAAAAATGTGAAAATTTTATTTTTACAGCTCAATATTATAAACTTCTGTGAAGCAACTTGGGGTTCAAGGTGCTCACCACACATCTAGATAAGTTCCCTAAGGGGTCTAGTTTCCAAAATGGTGTCACTTGTGGGGGGTTTCCACTGTTTAGGCACATCAGGAGCTTTCCAAACGCAACATGGTGTCTGCTAATTATTCAGACAAATTTTACATTCAAAAAGTCTAATGGCGCTCCTTCCCTTCCGAACCCTGCCATGCGCCCAAACAGTGGTTTTCCCTCACATATGGGGTATCAGCGCGCTCAAGAGAAATTGCACAAAAAATTTTGGGGTCCATTTTTTCCTGTTACCCCTGTGAAAATAAAAAAAATTGGGTCTAAAGTAATATTTTTGTGAAAAAAGTTAAATGTTAATTTTTTTCTTCCACATTCCAAAAATTCTTGTGAAGCACCTGAAGGGTTAATAAAGTTCTTGAATGTGGTTTTGAGCACCTTTAGGGGTGCAGTCTTTAGAATGGTGTCACTTTTGCGTATTTTCTGTCATAAAGACCCCTCAAAGTGACTTCAAATATGATGTGGTCCCTAAAAAAATGTTTTTGTAAATTTTGTTGGAAAAATGAGAAATCGCTGGTCAACTTTTAACCCTTATAGCTCCCTAACAAAAAAAAATTTTGGTTCCAAAATTGTGCTGATGTAAAGTAGACATGTGGGAAATGTTATTTATTAACTATTTTGTGTGACATATCTCTCTGATTTAAGGGCATGAAAATTCAAAGTTTGAAAATTGCAAAATTTTCAACATTTTCGCCAAATTTCCGATTTTTTCACAAATAAACGCAAGTGATATCAAAGAAATTTTACCACTATCATGAAGTACAATATGTTACGAAAAAACAATCTCAGAATCAGGGGAATCCATTGAAGCGTTCCAGAGTAATTGCTTCATAAAGTGACAGTGGTCAGAATTGAAAAAATTGGCCCGGTCACGAAGGCAAAAACAGGCTCTGGTGCGAAGTGGTTAATATAAGTTTTTCCAAGAATCCCCCATCAATCACATTCAGAGTAGAACCACAATCCACAAATACCCGAAATTCAATTAATTCTTCCTGAGCAGCGGTAGTAGCAGATAGGAATACTCCCTTAATATTTAAACAGGCTATACGTGCATAACTGACCATTTTTTTTTCTTTGTTCATACGAAGCACACAGTTCTTAATAAAATGACCAGAATTTCCGCAATAGAAGCACAAACCTTCAGAAGATCTGTGGTCTTTTTCCTGAGAGCGGGGTGTCATCGCCCCAATCTCCATCGGCTCTCCTTTTTCAGCACAGACCCTCTCAAGACTCGGAGCTGACATATCAGAGGATTTACTCTCATTAACCCTTGCACGCAGTCTCCTGTCCACCCGTATAGCTAATTGCATTGCCTCCTGCAAGTTTCCAGGTGTGGGATAAGCAATCAGCAAATCCTTAACCCTTTCACCTAGCCCTGCAAGAAACAAGCTTTTCAAAGCTGAATCGTTCCACCCCACCTGGGCAGACCACCGACGGATGTGAGAACAATATTTTTCCACATTACCTGATCCCTGCCTCAAACGTCTCAATTCAGACTCAGCAGATGAGACACTATCAGGATCATCGTACAACAAACCCAAAGCAGAAAAAAAACTATCCACTGATCTAAAGCACGGATCACTAGGTTGGAGAGAAAAAGCCCATCCCTGAGGATCCTTGCGCAAAAGTGACATTATGAACCCTATGCGCTGGGATTCATCACCAGAGGATCCGGGTCTTAAACGAAAATACAATAAACAAGCATTTTTAAAAGAAAAAAAATCTTGTTGTTCACCAAAAAATAGATCAGGCAGACGTACCTTTGGCTCCACAAAATGTGCTCCAGAACAGCTACTCACGTGTTGTTGGAGCTCGGCCACCTCCAGAGAGAGTCCCTGCAAGCGTTGAGCCAAATCTTGAACCGAGACCATGATGGAAACTGGAGGTCTTTCCTTAGAGAAATTTTTTTGGCTGGACTTACTGTTATGATCTGCTACAAGCACTAAGGAAAGACAGGAGATCGGTCCCTACAATAGAACTAAACTGGATCCCTACGATGTAACGGGGAACCTGATCCTGCGATCAGACCCGCTAAAGTCCTCGGCTAGTCTGTACGAAGACCTATAGATGCAAGGGAGGGATCCCTTCAAGAACTAGGGACTGGGATAAAGTTGGACACCTCCTAGCAGAAATTGTAGCAGAAAAAGACAAACACACAACATAGAACATAGAGATCAGAAGACCTAGCAAAACTAACAGAGAAAGGTAACAGAGTACCAAGCTAGCTCAAGAGTAGAAAATACAATGAAGTCCAGCAAGGCCAGGAGGGCGGAGCCGGATTAAATAGGCAAAAATGGTCATGTGACCAGCAAACTAGAAAAAAACTAACAGGAGAGTTCTAACAGATTGAACAGTGCTCTGTGAGATGTTCAGAGCTTAGGCTATTTTTTTTTTATAACCTAACCATGCTTTACTTTTCTCCACAACTTTATCCCTGACCTGCCTGGTGTGTTCATTGGTTTTCATGATGCTGTTTGACCCCTAATGCTCTCAAACAAATCTCTGAGGCCTTCGCAGAACAGCTGTAGTTATACTGAGAATGCATTTCACATAGGTGGACTCAATTTACTAATTATGTGACTTCTGGAGACAATTGGTCACTCAGGATTTGATGTAGGGGCATCAGACTACAGGTGGGCTGTATACAAATGCATGTCACAATTTTCAGATTTATATTTTTAAATAAATAGAAAACTTTGTATTGTGTTTAATTTACACTTTACAAGCACTTTCTACTTTGTGTTGGTTTATCACAAAAAAAATCCCAATATAATCAATTTAAGATTGCGGGTGTAATATAAAAAAATGTGGAAAAGTTCACGGGTTATGAATTCTTTTTTTCTGGCACTATTTCTATGCAGAAGTTTTAGGCAAGTGCCGAAAAAGTGCTACAAAGTAAGAATGTTTTAAAAATAGAAGTGTTAATAAATTATTTTTATCAATTAACAAGATGCAAAGTAAATGAACAAAAGACAATTCTAAATCTAATCAACATTTGGTTCTTCTAGATACACTTGCAGTTTTTGAAGGAATTCGGTAGGGAGGTTGTGCCAAACATCTTGGAGAACTAACAGATCTTCTGTGGATGTCGCTTGTGCAAATCCTCCTGTTTCTTCATATAATCCCACACAGATTTGATGATGTTGAGATCCGGGCTCTGTGGGGGCAAATTGTTCTTCTTTATGCTGAGGATAGTTCTTAATAATTGTCTGTATGTTTGAGGTTGATTTCTTGCTGCAGAATAAATTTAGAACCAGACGCCTACCGAATGGTATTACATGACGTTGTCATGTTGAATAACGACTTCTTTGACACTTTGGAGAAATGGCCGTATTACCAATTCTATGATCAAATCAGTGTATTGACAAACTGTTAGTTTACCTAGAATGAAGACTAGAAGGCCATCATAAATTATTCTTCCCCACACCATAATCCTGGGAGTAGGACTGGTGTGATGCTCCCTTGTGGAGACCCATATGGTCTCGTCAGATTGGAAGAACAACACATAGTGATCCATTCTGTACTGCAAGTGAAATTGGAGGTCACATACAAAGCCGAAGGGTTCAAACATTGTCTACACAAACCATCAGAAGGTATTTGCACCACACGGGGATAGGAGCCAGACGTCCAATTACAGGTGCTCCATTGACCTCATGCCACCCCTCATAAAGGCTATAATGGGGCAGAGAATGGAAATATAGGCTGAAAATGAGGTCTATCATTTTCAACAATGTCTTGGATGCATTGATAGCCGAAAATTGGTCCGGAAACTATGTGGGCAACGCCATGAAGATGCCTTCACGAGGGAACATGAATGTGTCCCATAAATCGTTTTTGAACATGACAACGCTAGGCCACATGTTGCTTTGTGCTACTGTGAGTATCCTGCGTGGTCTAAATGTGCAACCATGGAGCACTCTTGGATGGCATTGGTCAGAAATTGCAAAGGGAGCTGCCAGCAGCTGATCTTGATGATTTGTCCAAGTGAATTCAGTGTGGCAGAACATTCCTCAGGCAACCAAGTGTGTGTATTTCTGCCAGGTGCACTCATAACTAATACTGAATAAAACAAGATGTTTTGAAGATGTTGTTTCCTTTTTTCATCATTTGCATATCTTTAAAATGTCTACAGATCCTCTGATTTTCATAAATCTACTACTTTTCTTTTTTGGTGTTGCAATCCCAATGTTGAGAAATGTGCATGTATATACATATATATCAATAATGTGTCTTTTCATTAACAGAATTAACAAAGTTAAATGGACTGAATGGCACAATCAAGTCACGTGTGTATCTGAAGATAATGGAATCTCACCAGCAAACGGTTTGTTTCTCTCTTTGTGGTACTGCAGCAACTAAAGTTACCAAAGTTATTGTTCAATCTGGTTCATTGAAAAAATGATTAAACATAAGTAATCGGAATGCTTTACTGAAGTTAGTAATTTCAAGGCTGGAGCCAAACTAAAATAATCAAATTTCAGTCAGGTGACGTATCAGAAAAACTCTTTTGACGTTTCAGCTACTCTGCATTCACTCACACTATAGAGCTGTAGGCCCCTCGCTCTGCCGTCTGGTGCTCCATTTGATAGAGAATAATAAGGTAATAAGGTGTCGGATGGGGCATAAGATTTCTATTGGGCAATGCAACCTTCCTATGAGAAGAGAGGCATTCTGTTATGCGTATCTACAGTATGGCTGCTATATAACAACTAATTTTATCAAATTAAAAGGCATAAATTTACAATCCTATTGATTTGAATAGCAGGCTAATGTGCAGTACCCTACCACGGCCACTATCAGACGATGGAGCGGCTCCGCAATCAAGCAGTTTCGGACACCGACACAGATAACACCTGATCGGCAGGGGTGCCGGACCCCGACCAATCAGACATTGATGACCTATCCTAAGAATAGGTTATCAATGAAAAAGTAGTAGACAACCTCTTTAAGAATGAAGTTCTCGCCCTTAAAAGAATTGTCCCTATTATATGAAAGCTTTGTGTTTTTAGCCCTATTGTGCCTTATTCAGAATTCACTTCACTTAAGGCTTTATTCACACATCAGTATTTGGTCAGTATTTCATCAGTATTTGTATGCCAAAATCAGGAGTGTCTCCAAAACACAGAACAGGTGTCAATTTTTCGATTATAGTTTTTTCTTTGTATGTTCCACTCCTGGTTTTGGCAAATTCTGACCTAATACTAACCTGTAAATGAGCCCTAAAGCAGCACTCCGGCATTTTTTTTATTTCACCGACGGAGTGGTATCACTAATGCATGTTCCTTATCTATTGTAATAGTCTTACTTCTGCTGTTCCCAGTGCCGCGCCGCCATCTTGCGACCCCAACTTGTAAGTTAGAGGTAACGGTCACAAGCTCTCAATGTAAGTCTATGAGAGTCTCATGATCGCTCCGTTCTGGCTCTAATGGACTTACATTGAGAAGTGACCTCTGGTTCACACAGCGATCCAGCAGGTCACAACCAGCAGAAGACGACCGGAGCGCCGATGAGAACAGAAAACTAGGGCAGCCGGTAAGTACGATACTAGGGGCAGGGAACACACATTAGTGATACCACTCTGGTGGTGAAATAAAAAAAAAAAAAAAAAAAGCTGGAGTGGTGCTTTAATCCCTATATTCTCCCAATGTGTTTCCCCATTCCCTATCTTCTCATAACAATGTATCAGAGAATCCTGCAAGAAAACATCTAGGCAACAGTGTGACATAAGTACAACGGCCTCCACTGCTCATCAGTCCCCACTCAGCTGAGTGGCGGAGGTTGTTCTATCTATATCATGCCGCTCTCTAACCTAAGGATATGTTCAGTTTTGTCACACAGAAATCTGCATGTATTCTACACTATATCCATGTGAAAAATGCCTACAAAATGCATTCATCCCATTCGTATGGCTATTTTTCCGAAGCGGTTTCCAAATATTTTTGATAAGTGACGTGTTTCCCAGACTCTGAATGAGAATCATGACGGTTGTGGTGCACAGATTCGCCCTTTTAAATGGGGCTAACCCTAGTGCAATCCTGCCGCAGATCATACTGTTTTGGATCGCTGACGCTGATTTTGGAACAAACACTTTACATTTTTCTTGCATAAATTTTCTCAGTCGTAACACACCCTAATAATAACACGTACAGAACTCATAACTGAGCAAAACTGAAATTGTACGAGATTTATGAATTGCTTTACACAAAACCATTGAGCTGCTGTGACCTACTGTACGTCCTCTAGTCACAGCATGCCCTTTTCCAACACTGGTTTCAATGTGGACAAATAGACAACTAGGAGGAAATATATTAAAACATTCAGCATAAGGCTATGTTCACACGTTGCATTTCTACAGCATTTTTTTTTTGAAAATTTTCAGCTGCGTTTTACAGTACCAGCAAAGTCTATGTGATTTCAGAAATCTCCTGCACACACTTTGTTTTTTTTTCCTCACTGTTTCGTCACTTTTTTCAGCATTTTTCACCCATTGGGTAGTGCAAAAGTACAGCAAAAAAAGCAGGTATCAGGTTTTGCTGCGTTTTTGGTCCCAAAACCTGAGGGAGTTGAATTAGGTTATTTTTTATGCACTAAACTTTGTCAGCACAAGAGGCAAATGTACCCTGACAAAAACGCAGCAAAAAATGTGGGAAAAATTCAGCAATAGCAGTTTTTTTACGTTGCTTCTTTACTGCCAAGAAAGCAGGTTTTGCCTGCGGGAAAAAAAACGCATAAAAAACGCAATGTGTGAGCATAGCTTTAAAGAGGTTTTCTGGTTTCAGAAAGCCCATCCTTGGGCTTCAGTTTGTTTTAAAGTTAAACAACACGTGCTTTACTCACCCTGCTCAGGTCCAGTTCTGCGATGCTGCTCCCAGTGTCTGCAGCACTGACATCAGTGAGCTCAGCTCAGCGACTCTGTGCAGCTTGTGCTGTGAACTCGGGCAGGTATTGGCTGTCATGGATGCTGAGTAAAGCACAGCTAAACAATTTTAAACAAACTTCATTGGCAGACAGGGTAAGTTCAAAACCGGAAAACAACTTTAAAAATAAATAGGTAGTTTTATTGTTGGTTTAAAAAAGTATTAGTAATTAGCTATTAATCACTTTTTTTTCTTTTTTTTTTTACAAGATGAAGAATCTGTCCGCTCCAGTATACCGGCCATTGATGAAACGGATATATCTAAACGAAAAGTAGAAACTTCAATTCTGTGGGAAAATGAAGAGGATGCGTTCCTGGAAACAGTTTTAAGGTTGACAGAAGACACAAGTCCATCAAATTCAATTTATAGCCTAACATGTTGATTAAATGGAAAGAAAAAACCCTAAGGGGCAGATGCTAATAACCCCATATTAGAGGAAAAGTTCCTTCTCGACTCCATACGGCAATCAGACTAGTTCCCTGGATCAAAGTCTCATCACAGAATCTAATACAATAGCCTGTAATATTATATTTATCAAGTCATCATCTGACATGCACGCCGAGCACCATCTGACTTCCGGCCGGCGGCCATAGACTGAACAGCTGCAAATGCTGTTCCAGTGATCAGCAACCCCTATATATAACACACATCACACATCGCGCTCCCTGAAGAAGGCTGATGAAACGCACGTCGGATCGTCGTTTGTTCACCCCCCCTATTCCACCAGGTAATGGACACCATGGCAAACACTGTATATGGGATTATATGTAGATTGGGTTTATTTTAAACCATGGATGTGAGCTATTAACACCAATTCCATGTTGTAAGATTGCTGTGCAACTTCATTTATTTTTTTGGTATGTTATAGCTACTTTGTTGTCAGTGTCTTGTGATCCATTTGTATGGTAACGTGATTCAATGCCATTTTTTGACGATACCCACCTCATGAAGTTACTGGTGTGCTTTTTATCAAGTTTTTATTGTGTTATGACTTTATTCAATAAAAGTTAAATTTTATGATCAAATATACTCAATTTCTTGCTTTATTTGGATTAATATCCTATATGCAAGCAGTCGCTACATATCATTGTAGCCAGGTAGATTATTCTCTGAAATGCTTTGGCGTTTCAAAGAGAATGTACTTTAGAGATCCGGCACTGCTGCTCTAGGTCATTGACAGGTTCTCACTATGTGAGAAAATTAGTGAATCACCAATTGCTGCCCCCATACAGCACCTACCACAGAGACCCCATATGGAACCTGCCAGAGATGACCCCAAAGCAGCACCTACCACAGAGACCTCCATCAGTCGCCTGCAGCAGCTGCCCCCATACAGCGCCTACAACAGAGACCCTCATATGTTGCCTGCCACCGCTGTCACCCATATAGCGACTCCCACCGTTGCTCCTATCCAGCGCTTGCCACAGCTACCCTCATACAGCACCCGCCACTCCTATTCAACCAATGCCACAGCTGCCCATATACAGCACCTACCACAGAGACCTTCATATGGTGCCTGCCACTGTTGTTCCTATACAGCACTTGCCACAACTGCCCTCATAAAGAACCTGCCAGAGCCTCCCCTATATAGTGCCTGAAACCCTTATTAAATGCATGTCACAGCCGACCCCATACACTATCAAAGACCCCCATACAGCACCTACCAGAGACCCCATACAGCACCTACCAGAGACCCCATACAGCACCTACCTGAGACCCCATACAACGGCTACCAGAGACCCCATACAGTGTGTACCAGAGACCCCATACAGTGTGTACCAGAGACCCCATACAGTGTGTACCAGAGACGCCATACACTGTCTATCAGAGACCCCCATACAGTGTGTACCAGAGACCCCATACAGCACCTACCAGAGACGCCATACACTGTCTATCAGAGACCCCCATACAGTGTGTACCAGAGACCCCATACAGTGTGTACCAGAGACCCCATACAGTGTGTACCAGAGACCCCATACAGTGTGTACCAGAGACCCCATACAGTGTGTACCAGAGACCCCATACAGCACCTACCAGAGACGCCATACACTGTCTATCAGAGACCCCCACAGTGTATACCAGAGACCCCATACAGTGTGTACCAGAGACCCCCATACAGCACCTACCAGAGACCCCCATACAGCATGTACCAGAGACCCCTACCCCATACAGCACCTACCAAAGACCCCTACCCCATACAGCACCTACCAGAGACCCCATACAGCACCTACCAGAGACGCCATACACTGTCTATCAGAGACCCCCATACAGTGTGTACCAGAGACCCCATACAACGGCTACCAGAGACCCCATACAGCACCTACCAGAGACGCCATACACTGTCTATCAGAGACCCCCACAGTGTATACCAGAGACCACCCATACAGCATGTACCAGAGACCCCTACCCCATACAGCACCTACCAAAGACCCCTACCCCATACAGCACCTACCAGAGACCCCATACAGCACATACCAGAGACCCCCATACAGCACCTTCCAGAGACCTCATACAGCGCCTGCAGCAGAGACCCCCATCCAGAGCCCAACACAAGCAGAACTGATATTGTCACCGCAAGACTAAAGTACTCCATATGTAGAATCACTGTGCTGTATATTATGGGATACCAATGACACAAGTCTCCATCCTGTCCTGTATGACGGGTCCCACACTGCACCGCGCAGCACTACATCCCAGCTGCAGCCGTCACACAGCAACAAGCAACAAGTCCCGCGCAGTCAATAAGCGGGGGGCGGAGCCTCTGTCGGCAGTTACACGCCCCGCCCTACTCGGCTCCGTGCGCGCGGCCTTGGCGGGAAGAAGCAGAAACTCCGGAGCGTCACGCGGGGAAGATGAAGAGAAGCCTCCCAGGTGGGCGCGTGTTCACAGTGACGTGGGCGGGGAGGGTAGTGTCATGGGGCGGCCCATTCAGTGAGCCCGTGATGTATAGTACATGGTGGTGGGCAGTGTCCTCCTCATACACCCCGGCTTATACTCTCCCACCGTCATTGACAGATCCGCGGAGTTTGGAGCTTTGTTTCAGTGGCCATGATAAAGTGATGTGGGATGAAATGGTGAAAAACAACAATTCTACCATTAAATTTTAGGCTTTTGTTTTGCGATGATCATTGTGTGGTAAAAAATCAGCTGGTGACAGGACCTCCAGGTGAGGACACGATGGCGAGGCCGGACTGGTGACAGGACCTCCGGGTGAGGACACGATGGCGAGGCCGGACTGGTGACAGGACCTCTGGGTGAGGACACGATGGCGAGGCCGGACTGGTGACAGGACCTCCGGGTGAGGACACGATGGCGAGGCCGGACTGGTGACAGGACCTCCGGGTGAGGACACGATGGCGAGGCCGGACTGGTGACAGGACCTCTGGGTGAGGACACGATGGCGAGGCCGGACTGGTGACAGGACCTCCAGGTGAGGACACGATGGCGAGGCCGGACTGGTGACAGGACCTCCGGGTGAGGACACGATGGCGAGGCCGGACTGGTGACAGGACCTCCGGGGGAGGACATGATGGCGAGGCCGGACTGGTGACAGGACCTCTGGGTGAGGACACGATGGCGAGGCCGGACTGGTGACAGGACCTCTGGGTGAGGACACGATGGCGAGGCCGGACTGGTGACAGGACCTCCGGGTGAGGACACGATGGCGAGGCCGGACTGGTGACAGGACCTCCGGGTGAGGACACGATGGCGAGGCCGGACTGGTGACAGGACCTCCGGGGGAGGACACGATGGCGAGGCCGGACTGGTGACAGGACCTCTGGGTGAGGACACGATGGCGAGGCCGGACTGGTGACAGGACCTCCGGGTGAGGACACGATGGCGAGGACGGACTGGTGACAGGACCTCCGGGTGAGGACACGATGGCGAGGCCGGACTGGTGACAGGACCTCCGGGTGAGGACACGATGGCGAGGCCGGACTGGTGACAGGACCTCCGGGTGAGGACACGATGGCGAGGCCGGACTGGTGACAGGACCTCCGGGTGAGGACACGATGGCGAGGCCGGACTGGTGACAGGACCTCCGGGGGAGGACATGATGGCGAGGCCGGACTGGTGACAGGACCTCCAGGTGAGGACACGATGGCGAGGCCGGACTGGTGACAGGACCTCCTGGTGAGGACACGATGGCGAGGCCGGACTGGTGAGGACACGATGGCGAGGCCGGACTGGTGAGGACACGATGGCGAGGCCGGACTGGTGACAGGACCTCCAGGTGAGGACACGATGGCGAGGCCGGACTGGTGACAGGACCTCCGGGTGAGGACACGATGGCGAGGCCGGACTGGTGACAGGACCTCCTGGTGAGGACACGATGGCGAGGCCGGACTGGTGACAGGACCTCCGGGTGAGGACACGATGGCGAGGCCGGACTGGTGACAGGACCTCCGGGTGAGGACACGATGGCGAGGCCGGACTGGTGACAGGACCTCCGGGTGAGGACACGATGGCGAGGCCGGACTGGTGACAGGACCTCCGGGTGAGGACACGATGGCGAGGCCGGACTGGTGACAGGACCTCCGGGTGAGGACACGATGGCGAGGCCGGACTGGTGACAGGACCTCCGGGTGAGGACACGATGGCGAGGCCGGACTGGTGACAGGACCTCCGGGTGAGGACACGATGGCGAGGCCGGACTGGTGACAGGACCTCCAGGTGAGGACATGATGGAGAGGTCAAAGTTTGGTATTGCTGCAATTGTACTGACCTGGTGAATCAATTTTCCAGGTAATCTTTACTGTGCAATGAACTCCGTTAAAACAAAACACAAAAAAGTGATAAAATTGTAATTTTTTTTCACAATTTCATCTCATTTGGCTTTTTTTCCTTCCATTTTTTTTCAGTACATTCTATGATAAAATAATGGTGTACTGCAAAACTACAACTTGTCACAGAAAAAACAAGCCCTCATTTGGCTATGTTAACAGAAAAGTAAAAAAGTTATGCCTCTTGGAAAAACTAAAGAGCAAAAATGAATAAAAAAAATAGCCCAGGTGTTAAGGAGTTAAACTGTTGATGTAAAAAAAAAACGGATGCCATAGAGCTGTCAGATTGACGTAAAAACAGATACAAGGATGGTATATACGGATACAAGTTTTCTTCCTACCCAAAAAAGTTTTCTCCTGCAGCCTGTCTTCAGGTGCCTATCTTCAACCAGAAGAAAAGGAATAGACAGCCACTCACCTCAGCTCCTCACATAAAAGAGCTGACTTCTGATGGGGCTCATCCTGCCCATGAAAGTTGTCACTTACCTTCTCTGCCAACAGGTGATTTGAGCATTTACTGCACATATCAAAGCTCTATGAACAGGACATGTTTCTAATGTTTTCTCATAAATAGCAATTACTTAAAGGCGTTTTCCACTGCAATGGCATGAGCAGAGATCCTATATATCTCAGATCAGCAGGGATCCTATATATCTTTGGGACCCCACAAACCCTGACAATAGAGGTACCACAGTGTTTATGTCTTTTCACCGTTCTTCTCTGCACATTAGAAATTTATGCACCAAATTTGCAATCTTTCCCTTAATCGCAACAGTTGTCACCCACTGTGCAGGGAACTGCAGCTGCCTCTATGTACTTAAATGGGACTGCAGTGCCACAGTGGGTGACTGAACTGCTGCGATCAAGGGAAAGACTGCAAATGAGATGCAGCACTACACTATATTTGCAGATTATTTAATTCCCAGTATAGGCTCCCAGAGATTGATACCCTACTGATCATAAATTCCTAATAATAGGATAACCCTTTAAGGTAGTAAATTTGATATCACTAGTATATTAAAGGGAATTTGGCAGTAGGATCAACCCTCCTAAGTTGTCTACATGGGCATGTAGGTCATAGGAAGCTGAATAAAATTTAGTATCTGCGATCCGATGTCTTGTTCCAGAGAAATCCATGTTTTTCTTATATGTAAATGAGCTGTTTAGATTAATGGGCTGGACACAGATCTCCCTGAGAATCTGCCTCCAGAGGTTATTTTAATGAAGGTTTTATTTTATTCAGCTTCCTTTGACCTGCGTCCCCATATAGACGGCTTAGGAGGGTTGATCCTACTGACAGATTCCCTATAAAGGGTATATTTCCCAGAGGATAGGTGATAACTTGGTGATTACTAGAGGTCATACTGCTGGGGCCCGCACCGATCCTGCAACGGGGCTCTAAAATTCTCAGAATGATATTTCAATAACTTAAAATTTTACATTAAAATGTTGTAGTCTATAAGGTTCAGTACAGACTTGCATACATTTAAGTGATTTACCTACAGTTTCAAGTACTTTAAATGCTGTGACGTTTGTACTATTTTTTTATTATATTCTCATTCAGACTCTATTTGGGAAAGCCGAATCTCTCAGCTCCAAAATGCTGGTAAAAAATTGGAGTTCAGGTAAGCTGTTATAAGGCTTTATGTTTAATACATATTTATTAAATATTTTTATGAGGACAACACAATTTATAGGATTGGTCCAAGATAGATTTTTATTTGGGGATAGGTTTGCAGACATCGAAAATAGCAAACACAACAATACTCACCCTCCCCAGGTCAGGCTCTGCATCATTGATGTCCACAGCACACATCACAGGGGTGATGCAGATAGCACGAGCTGCTAAGCCAAGTGATTGGCTACAGCGGTCCCATGCACTGTAGTCATGGCATCAATGCTGCTGCCTGTTAATAAAGACCAGAGCAGCAGCAGAAAAACACTTATGGAAGTGGGGTGGGTGGGTATTGGTGTTTATTTTCTAGATCTCCAAACCTCAGACCAAATAAAAAAAAATTCCTATGCCTTCCCTGGGATGTCCCTCGCAATACCAGTCTCTCGCAGCCCCAGGTGCTGTTTTTTTTTTCTTTATATGCATCCGTCACTCCTCAACTAGCGTTACTGACAGTGCCGGTGTCATGACTGGGTGGTGGGCTACTGACCCAGATTGTCATTTAGTAAAAACTAAGATGTTTTCATTCCCCTCTTAGTCTCTTCCTGCTGGGCAGTTTAATTACCCAGGTCTTATTTTATGAAATTTTCATATATACATCAGCTCTTGCTGACCATCCAGTGGCTTGGCAGCCAATAAGGGTGCATGACATTCCCTCTGAAATTATAAGCAGCCCTACTGCTTCTGCTGCAATGTTCTTGATTGCTAGTGATGGTACTAGGGGGAGAAAGCGTTGTGGCCGTAAATATTGAAGCAGTTCATAGATAAGGTGTGTGAAAGTTTTATTGTCCTGTGATTGAAGTCTGGTCCATGGTTGTGATGACCCCACAGGTCAAAATGAAATTGATTAAAGTGTTGATGGAACATCTTCAGCTGGTGCTCAGACTCCGTCCAGATGATTGACGATATTTTAATGTAACGGTAGTAGGCCAGAGGCCTGATGGGATATAAGGACAAAAAGTCACTTTCAAGCCTAGCCATGAAAAGATTTGTGTACTGTGGAGCCATTTTACTTCCCATTGCTGTATCAGTCTCCTGTAGATATATGTTGTTATCAAATTCAAAATAATTGTGGGTGAGGATGATTTTGTAAGTTTCACCACAGAATCAACATCAATTCCTAAATTTTCCATGAAGACTTTGCAGGCATCTGATCCATCCTGGTGTGGGATATTAGAGTATCCTTGGTGGCCAGGATGGTTCCTTCTGGTAGAGGACCTATTGTTGCTAGTTTATTCAATAGGTCTGTTGTGTCCTTAATGTAGCTGGGTGTATCCTTTACCAGGGGTTAAGAATACCCTCTACCCACCTAAACACTTGCTCGGTAAGGCTATGTGCACACGGTGCGTTTTAGCTGTGTTTTTTCCACGCAGAAATGGGACTAAAACGCTAGGTACTCATACAATGATTAAGGACCATAAGGTTTGAAACGCGTCTGCACGTCACCTCCTCCCATGGGGGCTGTGACTTTTCTACATATGATTTTTAAAATACTTTTCCAATAAAGGATTATTGATTTTAAAGAAGACTTTTGGATGCTGTATCACTCCTTATTTTTTCCTATTAATCTCCCGGGGCACTGCTGGCTGTTTCGTGCACCTGATGTCTGAGTAAGCTGAGCTGACGTTTTTTCCTCTTTTGTTTCAAAAACGCTAGGTAACCCGTGCGCCAGATAATGCAATGACAATCCTGAAGTGCTGTGCACATGATCAGGAATTTTCCTGTCAGGATTGTCATTGCGTTTAAATCTGCAGCTTGTCAATTCTTTGTGCATTTCTGCAGTGTTTTTTACCCACTGACTTCAATTGAGTCAGTCAAATACGCAAATATTTTTATTCCTGCATTTTTGCTGCGGATTTTTGCTACGTATTTGACTGCCTCAGTTCAAGTCAGTGAGTCAAAAATGCAGCAAAATCGCACAAAGAATTGCCTGTGGGAGACTACTCCTCCCATCACCCTACGGCCGCTCCCATTGATAATAGCGGGAGCAGGCGTGGCTGAGGGGAGAAGTAGCCTCCTCAGCTGGCGTCTGTGCTCAGTGTAAAAAAAAAAAAAGTCAAAATAAAAAACACCTTATATTCTCACCTGTCCGCCGTACCCCGAGTGTCCCACGGTGATCCGATCACCTGGCAGCACTCTATACACTGACAGAAGTTCTATCACTCACGGCAGTGTATAGCGCTGAGCTGCTGGGACTGAGGTCACTTGAGTTCACCAGCTGAAGATCAGCTGAGAACTCCTGTGTCCTCACTTACAGCATCGGTGCTGCGTGAGAATTTTCACTTATACCAACTTGTTTAGTTCCTTGTTGTAGTCCTGTGTAGGGTCAGACTCCAATTTTTTGTAGTAGCGTGCGTCCATCAGTTGTCTGAGCAACAGCTGAAGATGTTCCATCAACACTTTAATCAATTTCATCCCACCATCAACCTAACACTCAACTACTCCTGCATTAAAATGAACATTTTGGTCACCATCATCAAGCTGCAAAACAATGAAAGAGAGACATGCCTGTACCAGAGACTGATTGACCATCCAATGTACCTTAAATGGGACAGTTTTCTTCCAAAACACATAAAAACCTCTGTATCTGATGGCTTGACTGCAGACCATAATCGGATATGTTCCAACCTTACGGATACAGACAAACAACATGGTGGCCTCAAAAATACCTTTTTGAATCAGGGCTACCATCCAAGAACAATTGAGAACCCGATTACAAGAGCCACCAGAATATCAAAGAATCATCTCCTACATTACAGAGGAGCATTGCATGGAAAATAAGTCTCCTTACCTTGACGTGCTAGAGCTGGTATGTCACTCTCCATAAGGAGGAAATGTTACCCCTTAGACCTCAGTCCAGAGCCTCTCACCTAGCCAAATCAGTTCTCATACTTTGCACTGACGAGGGCCAACAGCCCGAAACACCGTGTCTACAAATTGAGATTCTGATTTGGCTTTTATCCTAAGTCATATTGCACGACTCGTTAAAGGGTTGATTGTGACTTTTAGGATTGCTACTTCCAATAGGTGGCGCTATAGAGTACAAGTCCTCTTTTTCTCTGAAGAGGCAATTTGCATACTGCTACATTACAAAACTAAACAAGAAAGCAACCGGGTGCCTCTAGTATTCACCTACAATCCAAATTTGGAGCTGCTAAGGGGAGCTACATGTAAACTACAACCTTTACTACAAAAAGATGCACGATAGCAATCCATATTTCCAGACCCCCCACTTCTGTGTTTTAGGCAGCCCCCAAATCTAAGAAGCATCATTGTCAGAAGCTCCCTGTCCTCTCCACCAGCTACAGGAACCTTTCCCCGCAACCAGAAAAAGTGTAAAACCTGTCCGTTTATAATGACCAGGAACAAGATAAAGATCCCCAACTCACATCAGGACTACAAGATCCCAGGTACTTTCAGCTGCATCACATCTAATGTAGTGTACTTAATTATATGTAACAAATGTCCAGCTCGGGTCTGTATGTTGGGGAGGCAAGACAAAAACTTAGAACAAGGATGAATTTGCATCGCAACACAATAAAAGAAAAAAGAAGAGATCGATCTACCTGTAGAAAACATTTTTGTATCCTTGATCACAGCATCATGGACATGAAGTTACTGGTATTAAAAGGTACTTTCAAATACCAGACAAACAGAAAAATTTGTGGTACATTCTGGTGTCCTCCATTTTTTGGAATACAAACTCATGACAACCTTTGACACTCTCAATGCTGGAATGCATGGATTTATGTCATTCTACATCAACTAAGGAACATGCTGCTCAGACCTGTGGAGTCATCACAACCATGGACCAGACTTCAATCACAGGACAATAAAACATTCACACTCCTAATCTATGAGCTGCTCCAGTATTTACGGTCACAACTCTTTCTCCCCCTCCCATACTCATAGTTCTGCTTCACATCACTTGTCTTATCTATTGCATTATTCTTGTGCCCTGTTGTGTATAAATATATGATTTTTCAGATTTCATCTTATACTATGCCTGAGTAGTCTCGGAAGCTTGCAATTTGTTACCATCTTTTCAGTTAGCCATTAAAAGGTATCAATCAATGAGGACTCTCAAATATTAATATTTTTCTATCTACTGGCTAACACGGTACAAATATATATCTTTTTCAGATTTTGCAAAACAGTTCCCTTTAAAATGTTTACCTTTTACAGTAAGGCCTAGTGCACAGGGCTGTATAAGGACCCTGTATTGTTCAGAGCTGTAAGCCTGTGTGCTCACTATGCGTTTTTTAAGCGTTTCCGCAGCGGCAATTCCGCTGCAGAAACGCTTAAAAAACGCTTGGTAGAAGGTCTGCCATGCTCCCCAATGATAATTCGCATGTGCTGTGCACATGCTGCGGAAATTTCCGCTGCGGATTATCATTGTGGAAAAATCTGCAGCACTACCAATTATTTTGCGGAAGTGCGGCGTTTTCGCCGCCATTGACTTGCATTGGAACGCATGGAATTTGCATCACTGCATCTGTACATGTAGAATCCAGGCGTTTCAATGTGCGGATGGTACCCGGGTCTGGAGGACAGGAGACTCTCCATCAGAGCCGGGTACCATAGAGCCTGAAAAAAAAAAAGAATAAAATAAAAAATATACATTATACTTACCTTCTGATGGCCCCCGGTGTCTTTAGCCGATGTGTATTGGCTTGCCGGCAGCTCGCGGTTGACTCAAGGACTTGCGGTGACGTCACTTAGTCATGTGATGGGTCACGCGACCGCTGACGTCGGCAGGTCCTTAAGCTACCGCGAGCTGCCGGCAAGCCAGGACGCATCGGATAAAGACATCGGGGGCCATCAGAAGGTAAGTAATAGATTTATTTTTTACCATTCTTACAGTCACACTATATAAATCCATGCCGGTTGCATGGATTTATATAGTGTGACCAAGTTGTCAAGCACTTTCCAAGTGATGCTAAAATCGCTTGGAAAGCGCTTGTCAACCCGCATGCGGAAATGCATGTGAAGAACGCTTCACATCCGCATGTCCCTGGCAGGAAAACGCATGTACCATCCGCATGTACAATCCGCATGTACAATCCGCATGCGTTTTTTTCTGCCAGGGAGATGCAGAAACGCTCAGGAAAAATCCAGAGCATTTCTGCATCGTGGGCACATAGCCTAATAGATGTTGTGCTTGGTGAGATGAAACACAGGACCCCACACACTGGACCTAAACTGAATATTTTGTGGTCTCAAATGTCACTGCATTGTTCAGCTGATGTCAAAAGATTTACCCCAAAATATTGGTTTATATGTAACGGATGAGGTTCTTACAACCAAAATAAGTAATGTACAAACAAGCTGCTATTAAGATACTTTAAAATCACTTCTCAGAAAATTGTTGCTATTATGTAAAATGCGAAAAAACTGTTTATGTAATCTTAATGTCGTATTCTGTAATAGTTTAATGCACTTTCATGTTGCAGATCAACAAATATCTGCCCTAGAGATGAAAATATGTTTACCAACTTCAGTAAAGATTTACTTTCTGGTCCTAAAAGGCAATATGGACAAATGGAGCGTGGGAAAGGCCAAAGTGTAAATGAGAAGTATCCTCCTCAAGCCCATTTACCAGCACAGCTCTCTCAGAAGACATCTGTATCATCTTACAAGAGGTCACATTATTCTTGTGCTGTTTCACCAGGAACAAAAGAGCAACAGCCTGCATATTTCTTTCAGAGTAATGCCAAATTCAACAAAGATAATGCATTTGCTGATATGCCAGAGGAAGAAATGATACAGGTACAAATATTTCCATTTCAATAGATAACACTTAATGGAACAAAAGAACATCTCCTCATTCTATCAAAAATTCCCAAAAGGTTCCCATACACATTAGGGGAGGTGCAGACTGTAGAATCTCTCATCCGAGACAATCGGGTCGATTATGCAAATCACACGCTGATAAAACTGTGATAAAACTCCAATCAAAGTGTTATCATAGTGTGCTCTGATTCTCTCAGATGAGGAGAAGATGGAGACATTTTTTTTCCATTTTGTCAATCTGTGGAAATCGGACTGCACTCAGATATCATTCGAGTGCACTCTGATATTTTCCATGCACTCATGGCCAAGTGCAATCCGAGTGTCGGATCAAACTTGGGCATTCTTCGATTTATTTTTCATCAGGCTTTGTATATGTAACTTTATATATGTTAGTACATGTTCTCTCCCTGCTGTATTTCTTACCATTGGCATTGATAGATTTTTTGAGGTCCGTTCAACTCACTGTACCTTTGCTTACTTTCTTCTTTATTGGTCTTTACAAACTTTTTACTTTCATGCTAATTCCTCGGTTTACTTTTAGATCACAAATCTAATCTTGTTTCTGTTGATTGGGATTACATTCTTATTGATACAATGTAACATTATTTTTTATTTTGGGTTACTTTTTACTTGCGGGTTATACTTCGTACATGTATGGCAAAAATCAGGAGCAGGTATATGGAGGGAGCTCAGGAGCTGAACACTATTCCTAGTAGACGATGGCTGTGTTATACAGCTGGAGTCTGCCTCTAACCGAGGGGAGGGGAGCTGAGCTATGCCCGCTACTGTAAACCCTTTAAATGTCAAGATCTAACAGTGGCTTTTAAAGTCTGCAGACAGTGGGGTGCCCCAATCCACCCATTCATTCTCTCCCCTCCTAAAACAATTGCAGAGTGACTATGGGTTGCCATGATGGTGCTTCTGTGAAACCCAGAGCAGAAAAATTGGCTGTGTCGGGAAGGGGTTAAATAAAGGTTTTTGCTTTTCCCATATTTTTGGGGGGTTTTTTTTACCACTTTTTACTGAAAGATTTTTTTTTCTGAATCTATTTTGAAGTATTTTCCATGTGTCACTGATAAAATTATGTCTCCTTTAAAGGTTATACCTCTTTACCAAATGACTTTTAAAGAAAAGATTAATTCTTTAAGGATCCTATCTGCTTCAATAGAAAGCATGAAGTACTGGAGTCAGTACAGTGACAGAATCCCTCTGTTGTTTGAAGTAATAGGTACGTGTCTTTTGGGTGTATGATACAATGTCTATATTATTAGACTGATCTACTAGAAATTGCTTATCATGTGTTTTAGCCAGTATCTTAGACTATTAGCGACTTATAAAAGAAACCTGTTTTTGCACTTAAATGCACATGTTCAGCACCATATTTTTCTGACTATAGGCCACACCTTACTATAAGAAGCACCCAAGGTTTAAACAGCTGGAATTTGTAAAAACATATTTCCTACTAATTTAAAATTTCCCTGATGGTGTAAAGTGGAGGGTTAATACCACAAAATGTAATGCACCGGGATAGAATTTGGGAACTTATCTAATGTGATTGCTCTCCTGGGCCGTTAGCCTACTTTTATGTGCCTGTGAGCTGCGCTATCGCAACTGGCTCAGTCTGCATCACATGACCCCTGGCTGACCCCAGTCGCAGCCCAGTCAGTCAGGGGGGGGAGTTCATGCGACTGGGTCATGCCTGGGTGATTAAAGGAGCAACTGCGCCCGGGGGTCACGTGATGCAGACTGAGCGAGTAGAGATATCACAGGCCCCCATGGCAACTGAAGGTATTTACAAAAAGACTTGTTTAAATCAATGGGCGCATTATACTGTGTAGTGGACAACCTCCTTAAATGACGAGCAGGTCCTGGTAGGTTTCTCTCCCGCTCTGCTCTGTTCAGCCTAATCCATGTCAGACAAGAGGAGACAGATAACTCTGCCCTACTAATTGTAGTTCTCTCAGTGATTGGGAAGGACACTGTCACCATTCTCCTTGATCATTGGAAATTGCTTCCAGACTAGAAGATGAATATATATATTATTTTTTTTTAGCAAGATTTTCTTTCTTGCTTGCTAATAAGTGCGTCTTATAGTTCAATAAATAAAGCCTGGTCTTTCTAAATATAGTATTATGACCACCGGCCAGATCCCTGATGCGGAAATTGTACATTTTATATCAGTCAGAAGTCGAGTCTCTTGTTTTGTAGGGCCTGATTGGAGAAGTTTGTGCATTTTTTTTTTTGCAGAATACTAGAACTTTTATTTTGGCATCAAGAAAACAATTGCAGAACTCTGACCAAATCTGCACTGTGTAAATGTTTGCCGAGGCCACACACAGTCTGGGCTCCATCTCCAGCGGTTTCCTTGGGTGGACAGGACCAATCAGGAAGAGGTCAAACTCTGCCCTCATGCAATACCCAGTTTTCTGTCCATGAATTTCAATACCTGGCCTTGTGGTTTGGTAGTTTACGGTCACACAGTGCATTGTAAATTCCAAAACCAGGAGTGAATCCTAAACACAGAAAAATTACAATGGTAGAATTTATCCTTTTCTTTTTTTAAGCATACAAAAATGTTTATTTTTGTCCAAACGTTTATGGGGACACCTCATACTGTATTTGTACCTGCATTGATGTGAACTTTTGGGAAAACTCTTGAAACTTTGCTCAGTACTTTTTATACACGCTAGAGTTGAAAAAATTTCAATTAAAACTCCTGTTTCTCTAATTTATAGCGACATTAGACTCTGCCGTCACCTCAGGTGACTACGGATCAAAACTCTTCCTTCTAAGGGATGGCAAGAATTACGCTCAATGTATATTTTATGAAATTGTAAGTACTTCAATATTTTATTCTTTACTGCTCCCTTCATAAATTTACATAACATCTATAATTCACAGTATTATTAAATCTTATTTCTTATTTTAGTTAGGGCACAAATAATTTTCATCTCCTTTTCACGGATCAGCAAATACTGGTCTGATAAAAGTTCTGCACTTTTTCATGTTTATTTACTTTAAGTATAACTTTTTATGGTTTTCAAAATCTCTTCTTGCAATCATATACAAGTAACTTTTGAGTCTGTAATTCAGGTGAGTAATAATCTGTCCTGGTCATGTGATGGGCGCACTGGTGCGTGGCTCATTCTAGTACAGTTATTGGAGTTGCTTCTTTTAATGAGCCAAGCTCCATGTGTCCATCATATGACAGAACAGATTCCCTGAACTTGAAAACCGAAGTAATTGAAACAGAAATAAATTGAAAAATTGTAGAACGTTTCATTATACAATAACTAACCTTGATTTGCTGAAATGCTGATACTCCTTTAAATCTTTTTTACACTGGGAGGAGATTAGATTTTGTGTCACACTGTGCACAATTTCTAATATGGCAAGTCCTATGGACGTTGATTGGAGCAGTAGTCATGCAAGCACCATGCTGCTCTATTCACAAGGCCTCTTTCACACATCCGGATATTTCCGGTACTGGAAAAACCAGTACCGGAGATGTTCGTGTGTCTGTGTGCACACTTTTGGCAACCGTGTGCCGCATCAGGATCACACGTATCGGTGCTTGGGAATCAGCTTAAGTTAGCGCTGTTCTCAAGCACTGGGTGCTGAACGCTGCCCTCATCATTGTCCCCTGCCAGCGCTGCGATCAGCACCAGTAGGGGACAATGTTGAGAGATGTAGTCTGCTCCCGCTGTAATCCATGCGACCGCTCACGCCGAGGAGACGGGAGAATGACTCGCTGCGCTGAGCTCAGTGAGTGATAGGACACCACTCACTGAGCGCTGCTTCGGGGCCTGCTCGATGCAGCGCATCATTTTCCCCGGCACCTCGGCGTAAGTGGTCACATGAATTACAGCGTGGGATACTTAGAACAGGTAAGTATATGTATTTTTTTATTTTATTCTTAATTTTACAGTGGGAGCAGATTACTACTCTCAACATTGTCCCCTGCTGGTGCTGATCGCAGCGCCGACAGGGAACAATGATGAGGGCAGCGTTCAGCACCCGGCACTTGAGAACAACACTAACTGTACCGCTGATTCCCAGGCTCCGGTACGTGTCACACGGATGACACACGGATGTCATCAGTGTGCACGTGTGCGGGGCGTATTGCGGCCTGTGCTGCGAGAAAAAAACGGACATGTCAGCGTGTTTTGCCTACGGACACACGGCCCGTGGAAACACACTGACCTGTGCAAAGACCCATTCATTTGAATGGGTCTACTTGTGTCAGTGTCTCCAGTACGTGTGGAATCTGTCACCACACGTACCAGACACACTGACGTGTGAAACAGCCCTAGAGGGGACTTTCGATAGGGCATCAATATCAGATCTGTCATGTTTCCACCCCACAGTGTTTCTGGGATGCAGTTACTGATGGCTCAGCCGTCCAATCTGATACAGGGGCGTGCTGAAGCTGTCAGTACTTTGATTGACAGTTCAGTATCCAGTCTGGTGCTGGGGCGTGCTGTTCTATCAGTGTTTTGATTGACAGCTCAGTTGTCCAATCTGAGACTGGGAGGCGCTGGCTGTATTCAGGTGTTCATTGTCCCAGGTGATTGCCTGGCTATTTATAGTGGGGCAAAAAAGTATTTAGTCAGCCACCAGTTGTGCAAGTTCTCCCACTTAAAAAGATGAGAGAGGCCTGTAATTGACATCATAGGTAGACCTCAACTATGAGAGACAAAATGAGAAACAAATGCTGAAAATCACATTGTCTGATTTGTAAAGAATTTTTTTTCAAATTTTGGTGGAACATAAGTATTTGGTCAATTACAAAAGTTCATCTCAATACTTTGTTATATATCCTTTGTTGGCAATGACAGAGGTAAAACGTTTTCTGTAAGTCTTCACAAGGTTGGCACACACTGTTTCTGGTATGTTGGCCCATTCCTCCATGCAGATCTCCTCTAGAACAGTGATGTTTCGGGGCTGTCGCTGGGCAACACGGACTTTCAACTCTCTCCAAAGGTTTTCTATAGGGTTTAGATCTGGAGACTGGCTAGGCCACTCCAGGACCTTGAAATGCTTCTAACGAAGCCACTCCTTCGTTGCCCTGGCGGTGTGCTTGGGATCATTGTCATGCTTTAAGACCCAGCCACGTTTCATATTCAATGCCCTTGCTGATGGAAGGAGGTTTGCACTCAAAATCTCACAATACATGGCCGCATTCATTCGTTCATGTACACGGATCAGTCGTCCTGGTCCCTTGGCAGAGAAACAGCCCCAAAGCATGATGTTGCCACCCCCATGCTTCACAGTAGGTATGGTAACTCAGCATTCTTCCTCCTCCAAACACAACGAGTTGTTTTTCTACCAAACAATTCTACCAAACAACTCTTCTTTGGTTTCTTCTGACCATATGACATTCTCCCAATACTCTTCTAGATCATCCAAATACTCTCTAACAAACTTCAGACGGACCTGGACATGTAATGGCTTAAGCAGGGGGACACTTCTGGCACTGCAGG
This sequence comes from Phyllobates terribilis, assembly GCF_046119375.1. NCBI lineage: Eukaryota > Metazoa > Chordata > Amphibia > Anura > Dendrobatidae > Phyllobates > Phyllobates terribilis. Next base: position 865,507,632 of record NW_027362762.1, read on the forward strand.
ATCTGAGTCCCTGGTGGCGTAGTGTTACTGATGGTAGCCTGTGTAACGTTGGTCCCAGCTCTCTGCAGGTCATTCACTAGGTCCCCCCGTGTTGTTCTGGGATTTTTGCTCACCGTTCTTGAGATCATTTTGACCCCACAGGGTGAGATCTTGTGTGGAGCCCCAGATCAAGGGAGATTATCAGTGGTCTTGTACAGTACAGACCAAAAGTTTGGACACACCTTCTCATTTAAAGATTTTTCTGTATTCTCATGACTATGAAAATTGTACATTCACACTGAAGGCATCAAAACTATGAATTAACACATGTGGAATTATATACTTAACAAAAAAGTGTGAAACAACTGAAAATATGTCTTATATTCTAGGTTCTTCAAAGTAGCCACCTTTTGCTTTGATGACTGCTTTGCACACTCTTGGCATTCTCTTGATGAGCTTCAAGAGGTTTTCACTTCACAGGTGTGCCCTGTCAGGTTTAATAAGTGGGATTTCTTGCCTTATAAATGGGGTTGGGACCATCAGTTGTGTTGTGCAGAAGTCAGGTGGAAAACAGCTGATAGTCCTACTGAATAGACTGTTAGAATTTGTATTATGGCAAGAAAAAAGCAGCTAAGTAAAGAAAAACGAACGGCCATCATTACTTTAAGAAATGAAGGTCAGTCAGTCCGAAAAATTGGGAAAACTTTGAATGTGTCCCCAAGTGCAGTTGCAAAAACCATCAAGCGCTACAAAGAAACTTGCTCACATGAGGACCGCCCCAGGAAAGGAAGACCAAGAGTCACCTCTGCTTCTGAGGATAAGTTTATCCGAGTCACCAGCCTCAGAAATCGCAGGTTAACAGCAGCTCAGATTAGAGACCAGGTCGATGCCACATAGAGTTCTAGCAGCAGACACATCTCTACAACAACTGTTAAGAGGAGACTTTGTGCAGCAGACCTTCATGGTAAAATAGCTGCTAGGAAACCACTGCTAAGGACAGGCAACAAGCAGAAGAGACAAGTTTGGCTAAAGAACACAAGGAATGGACATTAGACCAGTGGAAATCTGTGCTTTCGTCTGATGAGTCCAAATTTGAGATCTTTGGTACCAACCACCATGTCTTTGTGCGACGCACAAAAGGTGAACGGATGGACTCTACATGCCTGGTTCCCACCGTGAAGCATGGAGGAGGAGGTGTGATGGTGTGGGGGTGCTTTGCTGGTGACACTGTTGGGGATTTATTCAAAATTGAAGGCATACTGAACCAGCATGGCTACCACAGCATCTTGCAGCGGCATGCTATTCCATCCGGTTTGCGTTTAGTTGGACCATCATTTATTTTTCAACAGGACAATGACCCCAAACACACCTCCAGGCTGTGTAAGGGCTATTTGACCAAGAAGGAGAGTGATGGGGTGCTAAGCCAGATGAGCTGGCCTCCACAGTCACAGACCTGAACCCAATCGAGATGGTTTGGGGTGAGCTGGACCGCAGAGTGAAGGCAAAAGGGCCAACAAGTGCTAAGCATCTCTGGGAACTCCTTCAAGATTGTTGGAAGACCATTTCCGGTGACTACCTCTTGAAGCTCATCAAGAGAATGCCAAGAGTGTGCAAAGCAGTCATCAAAGCAAAAGGTGGCTACTTTGAAGAACCTAGAATATAAGACATATTTTAATGTGTTAATTCATAGTTTTGATGCCTTCAGTGTGAATGTACAATTTTCATAGTCATGAAAATACAGAAAAAAATTTAAATGAGAAGTTGTGTCCAAACTTTTGGTCTGTACTGTATGTCTTCCATTTTCTAATTATTGCTCCCACAGTTGATTTCTTCACACCAAGCTGCTTGCCTATTGCAGATTCAGTTTTCCCAGCCTGGTGCAGGGCTACGATTTTGTTTCTGGTGTCCTTCGACAGCTCTTTGGTCTTCACTATAGTGGAGTTTGGAGTGTGACTGTTTGAGGTTGTGGACAGGTGTCTTTTATACTGATAACAAGTTCAAACAGGTGCCAGTACTACAGGTAATGAGTGGAGGACAGAGGAGCCTCTTAAAGAAGTTGTTACAGGTTTGTGAGAGCCAGAAATCTTCCTTGTTTGTAATTGACCAAATACTTATTTTCCACCGAAATTTGAAAAAAAATTCTTTCCAAATCAGACAATGTGAGTTTCAGGATTTGTTTTCTCATTTTGTCTCTCATAGTTGAGGTCTACCTTTGATGTCAATTACAGGCCTCTCTCATCTTTTTAAGTGGGAGAACTAGCACAATTGGTGGCTGACTAAATACTTTTTTGCCCCACTGTAACTGGGCTGTTAGTCCCAGACCTTTACCAGACGTACATTCAGCTTGTGTGTGGTCTGTCTCTCTGTGCCTTGTGTTCTGTGAATTTATCTTTTGTTGCCTGACCTTGGACCTCATTCTGACCATCCACCTGTTTAACCCCTTTGTTCTGATCTGCTGTCTTCCTGGTATATGACCTCGTACCGTTACCTGATTGCACCTTTGACTCTTCCTTCTGTTTATGACGCATCCTCCTGGCTTCTGACCTCGGACTCATGGCTTGTCCTTGAGAAGTGACTCACCATCACTAGATCAGTGGGTGTCTGATACCTTTTATATGTTATTTATAATTCCAGATGCAATGTAACGTACATTAGATACAGCCATTGAGTCGTTCCTCACAACATAAACATGTGCATTTCTATCTCAGGACCGGGAGTTGCCAAGACTAATCAGAGGCCGAAGTCATAGAGCAATGGGGAACTATGACCAGAAAAGAAACCTGTTTAAGTGCGTTTCTGTAAGAGCGGCATTGGCAGCAGAACAGCAGGTCTTTGTAGAATATATCACCGCTGCTGATAAAGAGATGGAGAAGTGTGTTGCAAGTCTGCAAGACACTAAGTGAGATGTAGACCTGTCTACGAATGTGCAGTCTGATGAATACGGATTGATTATTACACAACGTTATTTTGTTTTTGCAATATAAACAGAAAGTTAAACATGTTATACCCACACTATATCCAGAAATGTGTGATGTATATTCTATTCGAAATGAGGGAGTTATAGTAATAAAAATGTTGTTTGTTTCTGTTAACCAAATGTATTCAATTAATGTGTAAAACACTTGTCTATGTCGATCTGTGTCATTTTACGTGGTGTGTCTCAATCAAGGCTTCACTTTAGGTGCCATTACAATAGCCATTCTTTAAGAAAAATAAGAAAAATCACCTTTGTCATGGGACACGGTCACTTTACAATACCTTCATAAATGGGCTAATGAAGTGGGTGTGAAGTCCTGCTGCAGTGAAACAAAATCCCCACTTATTTCAGTTTATAGTAGTCTGACTTTTAATGAATACAGATATTTTTTCTACACTTTTTGGATCTGGGTGTTAAGCAATGTGGCACATCTTATAGTAAAGCAGACTATACCTCTGTACCATTAAGTACAATAATGGTTACCGCTAAAGTGTATTACTACTAACTCACAATGTCATGGGACTTCCTAAGATAAGTCTGTTTATAGTATACTTCATTAAATGTTTGTGCCTTCTTTTCATAATAGACGCATAATTGAACCTCATCGAACACAAAATGAAGGGACCGGGAAGGAAAAGAAAACGGCACAATCTAAGTACAATATAATGAAGAGTCAGTACACTTTAAAGGGAATCTGTCAACAGCAAGATGTGGGAACAGAGACCCTGATTTAAGCGATGTGTCACTTAGTTTACTGGGTTCAGCAGTTGTAATAGTCAGTTTTCTCGGCTGTAGGTCTAGCAGAGCTCAGTTCTTAAGCTGTGTATAACCCGCCAACACCACAGCTTTCTGTGTATATTGTATAGTGACAGAGATCTGCTAAACAGTGCTGGTGGTTTGGTTGGACTAGGAGGTACGAGGCCAGTTGTCCTGTAGTGATAATGTCTAGCCGATAAAACATTGATTGTATTTAAACAGCAAAACACAGCCTAGTATGTGACACATCACTGGAATCAGGGTCTCTGCTCCTAAATTATGGTACTCTCAGATTACATAGCAAAAACATGGTGACAGATTCCCTTTAAATAAAAAAATAAACAGTTGGCACACTGAGCGCATTGAGAAACAAACAGCTACCAAGCCGGAGTCATCATGTGGATCTCTTTCCAGAAGGATTATTGATTCAATAGAAAATGACAACTCTCATTGGCGATGCCCTGATGGAGTCCTATTTGAATAACACTTTACTGTGGTTTTTCCCCTTCTCCCATGACAGCACCACCTGAGAGAGGGTATCTGCCCACCAAGGACAGGAACCTACTGAATAAAAAGGCGCTGCCTCTCTTCCGCATCAGTTTTGGTTCCTGTCCTTGATGGGAGCCTCTCCAAGGTGGTACCTCGTACCTGTCGTGGGGTCTGGAATGGATCCCGGGATCGATGCGGCCTGGAGGCCATGAAGAGACAGCAGATGGCCTTCTGTTCCCAGCCCCATCTTGCTGTGCCCGGGTCTTCGATTTCCGAGTCATCCCCGTGCAGGCGCGCCGGGATCTGCTGGGCTGCGCACGTGCAGGAGGGATCCTGCGGCATAACGCGCCAGCCAGCAAAGAAAAAAAAAGAAAAGGAATAATATATGTATTTTTATGAATTAAAAAAAAAATAAGATAATCAGCTGTTGGCAGTAAGATATGCGCTAGTAGAGTTCAGTTCTCTTCTTCAGGGTCATCACATCCGAATAATGTCGGATAACCGAACGACAGTCGCCTACATCAATCATCGGGGGTACCAGATCCCTCCCTCTGTTAGTAGCGGACCAGATCCTTCGCTTTGCGGAGAGTCATCTATTCACGCTCTCGGCGCTGCATATAAGAGGAGAGGAGAACGTAAAAGCCGATTTTCTAAGCCGACACATCTTGAGAGAAGGAGAATGGGAATTGAATCCAGCGGTATTCCAGCAGATTGTCGGCAGATGGGGACAACCTCAGATAGATCTGTTTGCGAACAAACACAATCGGAAAACCAAAATCTTTTGGTCCCTGAATCCAAAGGAGATGCCGTTTGCGGTAGACGCGCTGCAAATTCCTTGGGACTTTACCCTGGCCTATGCCTTTCCCCCTCTAATGCTGATCCCTACTATCCTGAGGAAGATCCGAGAAGAACAGGCGAGGGTTATACTGATCGACCCGTTTTGGCCCAAGAGACCATGGTTCACTTGGATGATGAGAATGTCCCAGGCGGATCCATAGGTGCTTCCGGACACCCCAGATCTCCTCAGGCAGGGCCCAGTCTTTCATCCCCAAAGATTGGGCCTGCATTTGACGGCCTGGATTTTGAAAGGTCACTACTAACGCAGGAGGGGTTCTCTCCAGGTCTAGTTACTACTCTACTGGCGAGTAGGAAGCCGGTGACTACTAGGATCTATGGCAGAACCTGGGCTAAGTTTCTGTCTACCTCGGGTCATTCCGCCAAAGGGAGGGTTCCTATTGGGGCCATCCTGGAGTTCCTTCAGAAAGACTTGAGCATGGGGTTAGCCACCAGTACCCTTAAGGTACAAGTATCCGCTCTGGGGGCACTATATAATTATGACTTAGCAGCGAATAGGTGGATTATTAGATTCATTAAAGCTTGCAGTAGATCTAGACCTATTCCTACTCCAAGGATGCCTCCTTGGGACCTTAATCTGGTTCTAGAAGCACTAACCAAACCCCACTTTGAGCCCTTATAGGAAGCTTCGGAGAAAATTCTCACCTTAAAAACAGCCATGCTGGTAGCTCTAACTTCAGCTCCTAGGGTTAGTGATCTGCACGCGCTGTCACTTAACTATCCGTTCACGCAAGTGTGTATGGATAGAGTAATCTTAAGACCAGACCTGGCCTATCTTCCAAAAGTGGCCTCCAAATTCCATAGGACACAAGTAATTACTCTTCCTTCCTTCTATCCTGACCCTAGAGATTCAGGGGAACAAAAACTTCACACTCTAGATGTTAAGAGGGTATTAGTCCAGTATTTGGAGGTAACGAAGGCCTGGAGGAAAAGTGACGCCTTATTCATTTCATTTCAAGGGGCTAGGAAAGGGCTTAAGGTTACAAGGGGGACCATAGCTAGGTGCGTCAGGGACACCATTGGCTTAGCATACTCTTCTAGCAATCTGCCAGTTCCAGAGAACCTGAAGGCCCATTCCACCAGAGCTGTAGCTGCTTCCTGGGTGGAGAAATCGGATGTACCCATCAACATCATATGTAAGGTGGCAACTTGGTCATCCCCCGCTACATTTTACAAGCATTACCGTCTTGACCTTTCCTATTCTGCTGATCTGTCCTTTGGGAGGAAGGTGTTGCAAGCGGTGATCCCTCCCTCTGGTGTCTGATCTCTCTAAATCTCTCAGGTGGTGCTGTCATGGGAGAAGGGGAAAAGATCCTAGTTACTTACCGGTAACGGTATTTTACAGAGCCCATGACAGCACCCTATTAATTCCCTCCCCTTTATCACTTATGGTGTGCACTTCTGAGGGTGTTTTATTAAGAAATGTTTAGGTGGTACTAACCTATTTTTCGGAGGCCCTCTCATGCTCTGAAACAAAACTGATACGGAAGAGAGGTACCGCCTTTTTATTCAGTAGGTTCCTGTCCTTGGTGGGCGGATACCCTCTCTCAGGTGGTGCTGTCATGGGCTCTGTAAAATCCCGTTACCGGTAAGTAACTAGGATCTTTCATAAATGAATCCTGCTGCTTCACTTGCTATATACTGTGTGGTTCAGCTCTTGGGAGCATAGGTAAGTATAAAATAAATATTTATATATTTAAAACCTGTAAAACAAACATTCAAATTGCTCACATTAAAAATGGAGTTGTGGGTATATATATAGGTTTTATATGTATCTTTATTAAACCATCACTCCTTTCAGTGCCACTGTACTCCCCTGATGCTGCAAAAAGCAAAACTGCCTCTGATATCAGTATGGGAGAGCATATTTCGGGCGAGTGGCTAAGCCATGCTGCTGGGCCTTTACTGTCAATCTTCGAGTGCACCGCCACTCGGCATGCAGGAATCTAGGAGGCAGAGGAGCGGTGCGCTCCTGATCTGCAATAATAAGACAAAATCCTTTCAACACTATAACATACTAAAAATTGGAAGTTAAAACTCCAAATTCAATACATTTTACTATGCCATATGCAAAGCATAATGGCTGGCGCTAAACATAACACCGTTGCCCAGTTTTGTCTGGCTTTTTCTTTTCAATGTCCGGTCAGTGGTGGGTCGGAGGCTGTAAATGACCAATAATGGAGGTGATTATTAGCATTATGGAGAATCAGGAAACCCGATGATGTGTTTTATAAATCACACACCTTTGTTATCATTTGGTTTCTTACCTTTGCTGAAAACAAAAATAGGCATTTTGAATAAAAAGTACTTTATTAATGTGACAAAATCAATGAAAAATATATTTTAGTTACCAGTTTATAACATCATAATCCAAACATCTGAGTATAAATAAAAAGGAAAATCAAAAGAGACATTTTCTTTTCTTTTTTTTTTTTTTTTTGGGAGACACTAAAAAGGAACATGACTTTAATTGTTTTATTCTTTACAAATATCCACTGAACTGTCGCAAACAGACGAATACAGAATCGAAATAGTATTTTACAGAATGTACAACATCTTCAGCTAATAAACATCCCTGGTACATAACAATTTGTTCAATTGATCTTTTTTTTTTATATATATATAAAGGCACAGGATGGTTAGGTGGCAACTTTTCCTCCATAGATGTAAATCTGTCTGTCTATCACAGTCATCAGTTGTTGTAAGTGACATATAAAATATCATAGCAAATCAGCTGATTGGTGATTATATCATACCTCTCAATGGTTACATAGAAAAGATTTGCTACGGCATACAGAAGCAGCCATCAGAAGAGAACTGATTTTCTTTGACTTTCCATGCCCTCCTCACTGTAAAAATTGTATATGTAGTAATAATGCAATATCTAATAGACCACTCAAATAACATATATATTAAAAGGGGAAAGGTGAACCTGAATATGGTTTTTTTGTGTAATACTGAATCAAATTCTGTATAGGAAGCCAGCAAAAGAAAATATACAATAAAAGAAGAGCAGACAGGTCATTGAAAATATCCTACATTACTTGAAAATAAGCAGCATTAAACTCCAGCAAATTCTCTATATATTATGATAAATATTGATATATACAGTAAAATGTCTTTATGACACCATCAATGGGCCACAAAGGTGCTGGAATATCATGTTTTCTGGATTGACGATCAAGTATGCAAAGGTCATTTGAAAGGGTAGGGAAACTTGGTCTTGTGAAATTCTACTTTATATTACAGTTCTGTGCTGGATTATTGGGAGCCAGATTAAAGGAAATTCACTGCATTTTAGACAACTGTAAGAAAACAGGAGGTAGGGTCCTGAATGGCAGATATGTGTCACCGAGGTGGTTGGCCTCGGTAATGTAAAGTCTGTAGCAGTAACACTAGGCTACTGAGAGAGTTTTAATTTCACTAGATTTTGGCTCCAGGATGTAGGAGCAGTCAAAGCAGTCTGGGTGGGAAAGGTTGTTCTCATAATTCAGCCCTGGGCTTACAGGCCTAATAACAGCAGCTGGGTAAGCTCAGCAGAGTCGAGTTTGGGCTGAAGCTGAACAGAGATGTTTGGTGACCACATTTAAACTGCTGGAGCTGTATCTTAAATACAGAGATTGGTGAGACTGCTATATTTACCTTGTTTCATTGTGCCTGAAGAAAGGACTGTTTATCTTATTCACTTGTACTGGAGAAAGGCTGTTTTTGTTTTGATATAAAAACCTTGTAACTGTGCGTATCCAAGCAGCTACCAGAGAGCTGAATCCCTACATAACATACACTCCCTGACAGAAGTTATGTCGCTTATCTATGTTATGTAAATAAAAGCTTATAACCTGACGTTAAATTCATCCATTGGTTTTATAAATTACTCTTTTGAAAGCTGAAACCCTCCCAAATTTGGTTTAGGTTAAGAAAATAATTTGCCATCAATGCTGAAATATTGATCATTTAATGAACACAGAATGGTCAGATTTTGGCAAGACAAAAGTTTTGTCGCCTGGTCATATAATGCACCCAATCCTAGTTTACATCCTCACCAGTGCTCGGTAAATGATCGGTTAATTAGTGGGTGTGTATAAAAAGAAACCCAGCACCCCAGACCTTCACTTGAACTGCAACTTGAGCTCTGACAACATGCCAAAAATCCACCCTGCGACCAAAGCCTTCATTATCAAGAGGCTGAAGACCAGATCCACTGCAGAGGTGTCTGGCACCTTTAATGTGTCTCAGCGTCAAGTACAAAGAATTAAAAAAAGATTTGAAGACTGGAGATGTGTTTGACAAACCCAGGTCCGGCAGACCCCGCAAGACAACTGCTCAGGAGGAACGCTTGTTGGTTAGAAAATCCAAAGCAAGCCCCTCTTCCACTGTAGCAGAGCTCCAACAGGCCTGGTCACCTCAAGACCCTGTGTCAACTAGAACAGTTTGTAGGATTCTGTCTTGAAATGGCCTCCATGGTCAAATCAGTGCCCAGAAGCCTGCACTAAACAGGCAAATAAAAAACCGTGAGGCATTTGCAAAGTCCCACAGCCTGCTAAACAGATGGACGCTGGAAAAGTGGCAGAAGGTGGATTTCTCTGATGAATCTTCAGTAGAATTGCACCACAGCCACCGCAAATACTGCAGGAGACCTACTGGAGCCCGTATGGATCCAAAATACACCCAGAAAACAGTTAAATTTGGTGGTGGAAAGATCATGGTCTTGGTTACATTCACTATGGGGGTGTGCGAAACATTTGCAAGGTGGAAGGCAATATCAATAGCCTAAAATATCAAGAAGTATTAGCTACCTCTTACATTCCAAATCATAAAAGGGGTCAAATTCTGCAGCAGGATGGTGCTCCGTCTCATACATCCATCTCTACAACAAAGTTCCTCCAGGCAAAAAAGATCAAGGTGCTCAAGGACTGGCCAGCCCAGTCACCAGACATGAACATCATTGAACATGTTTGGGGTAGGATGAAGGAGGAAGCTTGGAAGACAAAACCAAAGAATCTAGATGAACCCTGGGAGGCATGTAAGACTGCATTCTTTGCTATTCCTGATGACTTCGTTAATAAATTGTATGAATCATTGTTGAACCGCATAGATGCAGTTCTTCAAGCTCATGGAAGTCACACAAAATATTAAATATGACTCGAATAGCACCACAACTTCATTCACCAATGTTATGCAACATATATTTGTATTTTAAGATAATTATTTGTTTGAATATCACATTACTTTCTGTGGGCGACAAAACTTTTGTCTTGCCAAAATCTGACCATTCTGTGTTCATTAAATGATCAATATTTCAGCATTGATGCCAATTTATTTTCTTTACCTAAACCAAATTTGGGAGGGTTTCAGCTTTCAAAAGAGTAATTTATAAAACCAATGGATGAATTTATCGTCAGGTTATAAGCTTTTATTTACATAACATGGATAAGTGACATAACTTCTGTCAGGGAGTGTATGGATTTGCCTTCCAATCCATATGTGGCAATAGGGCTATCTGCAACTTTTGTAGAGTCAATTAGGACCACAAGGTGATATCTCTGGACTTCACTTTACTGACCTGAAAGTTTAATTTTACATGTCCATGCCATAATAAAAGTAGTAATAATCTTTATGTAGCGCCAACGTATTCTACAGAATACATTTCAGAGGCAACATGTGCAAACAAAATCAGACATCAAATATTAACAAATAATTCAAAGGAGCAATGAGGGATGCGTGCGTGCAGTGTGTGTGTGCATTGTGGTACTCAAAGTATCAGGGCTCAGAAGATAGGGAAAGAGATCATTTATTCATTCTCCATGCTCATTATTAAGTCCAGCACAATAGTTTTAAAAGATTATTCAGGAAAGGGCTACATACAACCTAGTTGTAGTTATCTGTAACATGGAGCTTGAAGACTTCTATACCTCTACGTACTAAGGTATAGAAAGACTGTTTATATCTTATTCTGTATGAACTGAGACATGCTCAATTGGACGTGTGTGTGTTACTTGCTTCTAGAGAAGTATATCTTGGTACTATGGCACCATATGGTGCATGATGTGGTGGCACACCGCGGGTCTACAGCTCTGTCACACGGGCTCTGTGTGCAGTTACTATTACAATAGTTAATAGGGGCTTAGTTAGGTATTTACTTTGCGATTGGTGACTGTAATGCAGTAAAGTGGTTCCTCTTCATCCACATTGTATATGCACAATGTATGCAGCAATGTGACTGAGTGCAGCAGTTGACTATCTCTGTCAGTCCCCCATAGACAAGAATGAAGCAGTGATCATGCGTGCCACTTCATTCAATCCTATATGCAATGAGACAGAATTAGGGATCAGGACCCCTTTTGTAGGGATCCAGAGGATTCTCAGCGGTGGAAAGTCAGTATATATTTTTTTGATAGGGGGTGTATATAGCAGCACTTCAAAGGGACAAATGTAACAGCTACAAATGGCCTTTTTTATGCATGCTTGATAAGGGCTGCTTGTATCTTAAACTTTCAAGAAAGTCCAAAGTTTGCAGTGTGTTCAGATTTATATATACAATCAGTCTGGAACCATTATATTTTGTGATACCCAGTGTTGCTGCTTTTCTTGATTTATTTTCTATATATCAGGCACTGATAAGACCTTGTTTTCTTTCTTACATATGAGGTAAATGTTGGGTGTTACACATGAAGCCTCCAACATACTCCACTATATAAGACAATAGTGCTATACGTCAGCTGGTGACTCTCATTGTAAAAAAAAATCCAGAGTCTTATTAAACTTTGGGGGCCTATAGATACGTTCGGCTGATGTGCTGAGTGCCAAATGTAGCATAAGCACTAAACAATCGAGTAGCCAAAAACCTAGGCAATCAGCAGTAAAAAAAATAAAAATCCCTCTGTCCCTCAGATTAGAGAGGACTTTCAATACGTAAATTGCAAAGTTTCTTGTTTTTACAAGCACATTTGAAATTTTACCATTTATTCTGTGGAGACAACACTTTTAATTTTCTATATTGTTTGCATAAGAAGTGGAAGCAAGTAGTGTATCGTAGGTGGGTAAGACATGTGGTGTCCAATATACAAATCTGACTACTGTTAAATGCTTATGTACTACAAGTAAATGGTATTCATTTTAATAGGTTCACACGTACAGAAGAACATATCAAACAAGAATATAATGCAGAATTATAGTGCAGTCTTCTTAATAATGTTGTACGTAGCACCAAACATTATCACATTATATTGTGGTAATGGAGTAGATACAGTAGTCATCAAAGCAAAAGGTGGCTACTTTGAAGAACCTAGAATATAAGACATATTTTCAGTTGTTTCACACTTTTTTGTTAAGTATATAATTCCACATGTGTTAATTCATAGTTTTGATGCCTTCAGTGTGAATGTACAATTTTCATAGTCATGAAAATACAGAAAAATCTTTAAATGAGAAGGTGTGTCCAAACTTTTGGTCTGTAATGTATATACTGGAAGCACATATACTGGTAAGTGACCAACCAACACCTATAATGTTAAGCATCGATATCATTTCCGTCATACCCCCTTTTCATGTTCGCTTTCACATAATATGGGTGTATATTACCTACTGTGTTACCGCGCCAAAACTTGAACTCCACAGTGATCCATGTTTGCTTCACTAACTCCATATGGACACAAAATACAGCCCATAATACTTAACCGTATCGGCCTATCACAATTAGAAAAAAAGATGGCGGAGCTGAAGTAAAAAAAAATCAAAATTTTTGAGAAACTATGAAATATAGATTTTGCAACGTTTTAAACAGTTTTACACCAGATTTATGAAAAAACTTTGAATTGGCCAAATAATATAGATGGAAGCACTAAAACATTCTCAACTGATCCCCTCATATTTACTGTATATATTGTAATTGTAGAGAAGTGATAATGATGATGTGGAGTCAGCAGCTCTGCAGAACTCTGAAGACATTACATGTATCTCCTCAGTTCACGCACCGCTACATTCGTCTGCCAGTCAAATTGGTGCTATTTGCTTAAACTAAACTAACTTTTAAGAACTTTTTTTGTTGTATTTGCAGTATGTGCATATTTTTTTGCATTGTGATTTAAGTACACAGTGCTCTGGATTCTTTAATTTCTATCATGCTGATTGTAAAAATAAATGTCCTCTATAACCAGTGTTAATGAAACATGGAATTATCGAATATTGTCCATTCTCTCATTGTATCTGAATATGTGTAAGCCCATAAAATGGAACAATAGTCCAGTTATATATTATCAGCTTGTATAATATTATTATTGGAGTGCAGGAGCGCTCAGATCATAACAGTGCTGGGCTGGTGCTCCCCTCCAGCCTCCAAAAACATAAGGCAATTTATGGCATCCTAAATCCTGTTAATGGACTGCACAGAGGTCAACAGATTACAGCACCTGGAGGGAGCAGAATTCTTTTAATCAGGTATTAACAGGACCCATTAAATATTTTCAGGCTGCAATCTTCATTCATTCTCAGACTTCTGATATGCAGTGTACAACCCACTCCTAGCTTTTCTCACAAGATTGTATCCCATCTATTAATATGTGCTGAATGGGAGGTCTGTGTGCCCAGGATACTGCAGTCTTCCATTGCTCTCATGTATCAGTACAGCTTCATAGCTATATTGATTTTTTCTTCTAGACCCCATGAGGGATCTCTGTTCACCTATACAGACTTGTTGGCACGGTGCTGAGGAGTGAGGAGATCCCTCATTTGAGGCTAATCGTCTACCTCTTCCCCATCCACTGTAGATGCTGTGATGGGTACCCTCCTGTCAGTGCACAGTTCTGAGCCAGGTTCTCTGGCTACACAGTCTGCATGATCTCTCCCCCCCCCCTCCCGGGTTCTTTCTTCCCTCCCTAATAACTTTCACTGCTGGGTACAATCTCCTCTGCCTCCTTGCTGCCTTCTCTAATGTTTGAGAGAAGGGGAGAACAGGTACAAGTAAGAGCCGTGATCTGTCAGATCATTGTTAAAAAAAAAAACTTCTGCAGAGTCAGCTGTGTGAAGGAGTGGCACAGAGTCTACGGCAGAAAGGTGGAAACATTTTAATAAAAAGCTATTTAGGAAGTTTAGCACTTTGAAAGCAAATGATCAATAAAAAAGTCAGTGCAAAAGTGTACATGTCTGTCAAGGATATTCTTGATTGAAACCATTTTCAAAACCCTATCAGGGAATGTAAGATCCTCATCTATTAGCCAGTACAAAAGTCTTACATTGGAGGAAACAATATACATTTACATGTTTAGCTCATTGATTTTAACTAGAAATGTGATGCAAGGAAATTTTAAGTTGAAAATCCTATGCTAATTTTGTCAGTAGTGGCCATATTGCCCATAGCATCACTCTTCAGGTTTCCAGACTAGGTTGAAACATGGTCACTGACCACAGGTTGGATATTAAGGGTAGCATTGATATAATTTACCGTATAGGACCTTGTGTATCATATAATCAATAGTCTCTGATAACTGACTTCCAGCACAGAATTTCTCATTATTGGGCAGGAGCTGATTGGGAGGTAGCCATCATGAAAGTAAATAGCATACAGAAAGACAGAAGCAGCGGGAAAACTAAGAAAATCTGTGTCAAGTAATGTTAATTAATCCCAAGCTAATATTTTGTCATGCTTCAGGAAGACGATCAATGCAATATCCATCTGATCTATAGGTTACGCTGCACGGCTGCAGAGAAGTGCTCTAATACCTTTGTCTATTCGTCATTTGTAGACAGGAACTTTGCAAAAAATAAAATACTATAAAATAGTAGGAATCGGGGTTGGGGATATGTGTTCTTTTGGTGCGTATTTAGCGAAAAATGGCAAAAACACAGATAACATGACCCCAACAATCGCAAGCATGTATCCCCATCCGATCTGACAGTCTCCTGCATAGTATATACTTGAGTTCTCACAGTACTTTTTCACAGTAGCTGAGTTGAGGCCGAAGGGATAGACCAAGAGTCCTGATGCCATGATGAACACTGTAAATGCAAAACAGAGAAAAACAAATGAGACTGTCATGTAGTATGCAAGAATAAAACGCTAAATTCAATGTGGAGAACATTTTTTTTTGTTATAAATTATTTAATGATTTATTTTTTAACATGTCTTCATAGAGGTTGGAGCTTCCTTTTGGTTTAAAGATGCGTCAGGCATATCAAACAGCATGAGCCATTATAAATCTGGAGCAGTTTAACCCCTTTACCCCCAGGCCATTTTACGTTTTTGGAAGAAGCGGCGCTGGGCGGAGAGTAGAGCTAGAGTGACAGAGGCTTCAGATCTACAAATAGTTCCTCAGCCTCATTTGTATATCATGTCAAATGCTGGTTTCTCAGTAACGAAAGAGTAGACTGGCCATGTAAAGGTTTTGCTTGACTTGTCTTTGAAAGGGCTACATGCACATATAAATAGTTTGGACGGTGAAATTCTGCTGGCAGATTCCCATTAAAATGACCTTTCAGTATTAAAACTTTTAAATCCATACAGTATTGTGTCCCAGTGAGTGAAAATCAGTATATTAAACAATCCAGTACTTTACATTGCCAGGGAAGTTATTAGTAGGATATACGTTTACCTGTCTAAACCTGGGGTGCGTCTTATAGTAACATTTCTCCTATTGTGTGAACAATACAGTATATAGAGATTAATAAGCCAATAATTATTTAATGTTCACATTATCAGTTGCTATCATATTTTATAATACTGTTCTGTTTTTATGGCATTATTCCAATGTATGTCATTGTATATTCTTTCCCATTTATCTTCATGTTTCCATTGAATCGTTATTTTCCACGACATTATTGCTCGACACACGCCTCTCCAAGTATCATGGGTTAGACCTCCCCACGAGCATGGAAACTTAATGGAAAGGAAACTAAACTCTACATTCATCCAAAGAAATCACTGAGGTTTCAGTCTGTGAGACTGCTCCGACCCCTTGCGGTAGATATGGCTTCTCTTATTTATGACATCTACTAGCACATTTTCCAGCTACAGTTATGCTGCTCAGATTCAGGCACAGCTGATGTCCCTGTAGTAAGCACCCCTGATCTAGACCCCGGTACTGCAGCGAGAGTGGACTACTTACATAGTACATTATACAGCAACAGTTCCCAAAATCTATATACAAAAACAAATGTTATTTATTTATTATGCTTTGCCTATATAGCATCAGCCTATGCCGCAGCACTTTACAGATATTATCATCGCTGTCCCCATTGGGGATCACAATCTAGATTCCCTATCAGTATGTCTTTGGCATGTGGGAGGAAACCGGAGAACCCAGAGGAAACCCACACAAACACGGGGAGAACATACAAACTCCTTGCAGATGTTGTCCTTGGTGGGATTTGAATACAGGACCCCAGTGCTGCAAAGTAACAATGTGAGCCACCGTGCTGCCATGATATAAATATTACCATTAAAAAATATAAGCACTTTTAAAGAGGACCTGTTACCAGATCTAATATAATCAGTATCTGTCAGGGGTGTGTCAGAAGTGACTGACAGTCGTCCTGCAGTTGGTTGCAGGAGATCTCTTCATTTGGAATTACAGACACCTTCTTAGAAGCAGTCTTTCTAGGACCCAGTGGCTACCTTCCTCTTGCTAATTAACACCCTGGCCTGGGTGTATAAATACCTGCTGTTTGCAAGTGGGAGATGCCGGTGATACTCACATGACCCCTTGTGAAGGCTTGGAGCAAGTGCATTACTTCTTCCTCTCTGTTGCTGAGGACATGTGTTCATCTCTCTGAAGACGATTAAAGCTAAGCTATCTTCTCTTGTTTGTTCCCCCTTGTTGTCTTTAGTTGTCAGTGGGGATCGACTAGTGCTCATCCCCTCCCTTCCCTAGCCAGGGCCAAACGCGAGGGAAAGACAGGGTGAGGTTCCTGTGCAGCGATTGGTGCGGAACCAATATAGGTACGTTAGGGGAGACAGGGTGATATAAGGTCAGCCTAGGAGGTCTACCACTTTCCCTAGAGTCTGGGCCCCCTTTTCCCCCGTCCCTTCGTGTTGCACTTAGTCTTTCTTTACATCTTGCGTGACAGTATCCTTCATACAATAGGTCACCTGTTCCTGATGAGTATGATTAACTTACTCTGCAAATATATCCCAGATTGACTCTTTAATCTGTTGTCTGATCTTTTGAGTCTTACCATACATTGCCAGATTGTGTGAACCCGTGTATTTAGGCCACCCACTTAGTTTGATTGTGGGGGCATAATATGTGTGGGGGGGCATCTTACTATATAGGGAGCACAGTGGGGACCATGAATGGGGTATTATAGTGTGTGGGAACACTAACGGACTTCACTAGGAGAATATTTCTGTGTGGTGTTGTATAAAGAACGAGGTACAGGTTTAGCGTAAAACAAAAAAAACAGTAAATGTTCCCCTTATTTATTTTTCAAAGTTGGGAGGTTTGTGTTCAGTGTGTAATAATTGTTTTTTTACAGCAGATTGTGTTAGACACTGAGTTCACCAAGGGTAACCTTGCATATGGCTGCACATATGGTGCCAACCGCTTAGATCAGTAGGCAGTAGTGATGCGTGAACGTGCTCAGATAAGGTGTATCCGACCATGCTCGGGTGCTAACCGAGTAGCTTCGCCGTGCTTGAATACTAGGTTTGAGTTGCCTGTTTGTTAAACAATCCCTACATGTGTTGGGGCTGTCTAACAGCAGCGAGACATGGAGGAGTGGTGACGCGAACATAGTATTCGAGCATAACAAAGCTGAGCACATTCGCGCATGACTAGTAGGCAGGAATAAACTGTCCACACTTATAATCCAGCTGAGCACATTTGGAGGCAGAGAGTTTTGCTATGCAGCACCCACTTTCTAGAAGGGCTCATTCAAATGTCAATGATTTTCTTGTTCGAGAAACTCAGTCAGAGCTTCATTAGTGATTTTTATTAGTTTAATCAGAGTTTGGTCAGGGTGTCAGTTTTTGCCATCAGAGTTTGGTCGGAGTTTCATCAGTTTTTCTTAGATGAGATATCAGCAACAAAAGGTTTCTCTATGATTTCCTATTTAGCAGTCCATGAAAGTACACAGATGACATCCGAATGTTGTCAGTTTTATTTTTCACGGACCCATAGACTTGCATTGCCAATTTTTATCCGACACTTGGATCAATATCAGACACGTTTTCATAATTTTGTATGGATCACTCGGTCAGTAAAAAATCACGGACATGTGAACGGTTCCATTTACCATTATAGGTATGAGTGCTATCTATGAAAAACATGGGTAGCACATGTATGCAAAAAATGGACATTTGAATGAGCCCTTACCTGTATCAAACAGGGAGATATTGTACCGGACACATTGACATCACAACTCAAGAAGCACTTGTTCAGTTTGGCGTTTAAAGACAAATAACGCACACGCCCTCCACATTGGACATTATACAAAATTGACCAATTTACTGTCCAAATGCGCTTTGAGTCTATTGTGAGAAAAGCACAATATAAATGTTGTTTTATTGTTGATATGTGAACATTTTGTCTAAGGTAGCACAGGGTAGATGTGTCCAGACTTCAGGGAGGTCTCAGCTGTCGATCACAATGTTGTGAGGGATGGGAGAATGAAAAAGACTAAACTGATTATTGATGAAGCAAAAGCCTGATTAACCACCCAGTAATCAGCAATAAATGTTTTTTAAAGGACAGAGTCTGGAAACCTTACAATGAGCACTGTGAGTAGAGCTTAAAGGGGTTCTCCCCTTTCAAAAAACTTTCATTCATAGTATACGGTGGATAAAATAAAACACAAGCCAAGTATTACTTACCCTCCCTGGGTCCAGCGCCAGTTCTCCGCTACTGCCCCAGTCCCTGTTGATGTCATGTTGTCAGTGCTGCAGCCAATCAGTGGCTTAGTGTAGCCGGCACGAGCTGCAGAACTCACTGATTGGCTGCAGTACTGTTGACATGACATCAGCACTGCAACCAAACAAAAAGATCTGAGCAGGGAGCGCAAGTACCGTAATACTGAGTTTGTTTTTTTATAGCTACCCTGGCCTATGAAAGAAGTTTTGTGAAAGTTGACAACTCATTTAATGAACTTGACACTGGGACGACATTAGATGACTCTGGCTGTTCTAGTGACAGATCCACTTTTAATATTTTGTTTTATGACCCCTTTAAATACAATAGTTTAGAAAACTTTTACTACTTGATAACAATATAAGGTTGTTCTGTTTTCATCTCTCGGCTACAAATGAAACAAAATCCTCCTAATGTAGCCCTCTCCTAAAGGGGTTGTCCGGTGAAAAACAAGTTATCACCTTTCCACAGGATAAGAGATATTTTGTTGATCGGTAGGGGCCTGACTACTGGGTTCTGCACCATTCATTGGAAACTTTTATCCCTGTTAGGGCTCTTGCAGGCGACCGTGTATTTTCTTATCTGATGCAAATGACAGTGATCCGAGTGTCAGCATAGTGCGATCCAATGAGAGAATCAGAGCACACTGTGAGGAGAAGATGGAGAACAAAATTTCTCCATCTTCTCCAATGTGTCAGTGCACGGGAATTGGACTGCACTCAGATATCATCTGAGTGCAGTGCGATAATTTCTAAGCACTCATTGACTTCTGATCAAATACGGACATGCGATTTTGTCCTTGGACAGACTCTGTCCAAGGTTTAAAAAAAAAATCGGGCAAGTGCGCCGCCCCATAGACTAACATTGGTCCGAGCGATAATGCGGCCGTCTGCACCTGCTCTTAGAATGAAGCAGCAGTGCACATGCTTGACCTCATTTATTCCCTATGAGGCTGTTGAGCCTTGTGCTTTGCTTTTTCCAGCAAACTCATAGAGAATGGCGGTCGGGTGTTCACCCTGCTGCGCCTTTTTTACAATAGGGATAAGAGTTCTTCATTGGCAATCTGCCGTAATCTGCTGGTAGTGGTTCACCCACCGATCAAGTTATCAGCTATCATGTGGACTTGTTTTCACTGGATAACTCTTTTAACTATTCGATAACATGTGTTTAATCCACCCTTTCAACACTAGAGCTTTTTAGAAAATTAAACATAACCTTTCAAGTGCACATTTTTGTTACCTTTTCTCAGTACCTCAAATATCCACAAGGTGGCATTTAGGTACAAGAAATTTGGAGTTATGTTCAGGTTTTTACTACTTTGATTTTTTACTAGATTAGTAGTAGTAGATTAGTAAATTGTATCTTTGTTTTTGTATTATAGTGTCATATGTATGAACAAGTGCTGTAGCATACCTCTCTCATTACAGTGAACATATTGAGAATTTGCGACATACCACGCTCGTAGAGGAAATCTGCTCTGTAGATGGTATGATAGAACAGATTCTCAGATAATTGTGCCGCTTTGCATCTTACTACACCATATTGTTTGCCATATGCAAGAACTAGATCCCTGTACATTGTGCAAAGTAGCTGGTTATAACACCCAAGCTGAGCCGTTATCTTTGTATATAGCGTTGTTTGTCCCATACTATTAGATTTTACTGCTTGAACTAGCTTAAATAAAAAATTGAAAGTATAAAGCACATTTTTTTCACCATGAAGAGCAGTTCATTTATTAAACATGCAAATAGGCTTTGAGGTTGGACTTCAGAAAGGCAAATTTTAATAGACTTTTAATGTAAGAGGGTAGGAAAGGTCCAATATTGGATGTTCTAAAGGACAAAAATGTCCAAGAAGGATGGGAGATTTTGCTAACTGAAATTCTCACTGCACAATCAGTAACAATCCCGAAAAGAAGGAAGAATTTGAAGCATTTAAAGAGACCAGGATGGACGAACACAGAACTTAAACACAAAGGAAAAAATGAAATGTATATTAAATGGAAAGGGGAGGACATATCTAAGGAAGAATATAATGCTGTCTGCAGGGAATACAGGGCAAGTGTTAGAAGAGCTAAAGCCAGTAATGAAGTGAGGCTTGTAAGGGAGACCAAAAACAATACAAAATAATTTTAGGGGTATGACAAAAGCAAAAGAAAAGTCAAAGATGCTACAGGATTTTTACAGGCTGAAAAGGGTGAAGCGGTCAAAAATGATGTTGAGAACTTTTAAATTCCTATTTTGCATCTGTGTTCTCTAAGAAAGCAGATGTAACATCAACTGACCTTCACTACTATTGAAGAAATAAAAGAATCCACAATATTGATAAACAGAGAGATGGCGAGGGAACACTTAGCTAATTAAAATGAATTTAAATCTCCTGGTCAAGATGAATTACATCCTAGGCTACTGAAAGAGATAGCGGAGGAGATTGCAGAGCCACTAGCCAGAATCTTTGAAAACTCCTGGAGAAATCCCAGAAGATTGAAGAAGGGCTTCTGTTGTCCCTATCTTCAAAAAAGGAAAGAACATGGAGCCAGGAAATTACAGGCCAGTGAGCCTTACTTCTGTACTAGGAAAGATTGTTGAATAAATGATTAAACAGCACGTATGTAAATACTTGGATAAGAATACAGTAATTAACCAGAGCCAGCATGGGTTTGTAACAAACAAGTCATGCCAGACTAATCTAATTTCCTTCTATGATGGAATCACTGACTTGGTGTATCAGGCAAATGCAGTAGATATAGTATATTTTGAATTCAGCAAAGCATTTGATAACGTATCTCATAATATCCTTATGGAAAAAATGGCCAATCATGAGAGTAACAAGGCTACGGTTAGGTGGATTCATAACTGTCTCAGTGATTGTACTCAAAGAGTGGTAATAAATGGTTGCACATCCAATTGGAAGAGTGTTTCAAGTGGGGTACCACAAGGCTCTGTCCTTACCCCAGTGTTGTTCAACACTTTTATAAATGATCTAGATAAGGGAACTGAAGGTAAACTAATCACATTTGCAGACGATGCAAAGCTAGGAGGATAGCTGACACTAGAGAAGACAGAGAAAGGATTCAGAAGGATCTAGATAACCTTGAACAATGGGCAGTGACTAATAGAATGGTATTTAACAAGGAGAAATGCAAGATTCTACATCTGGGCATGAAAAACGAAAATGACATCTACAGAATGGGAGGAAAAGAACTAAGCAACAGCACATGTGAAAACAACTTGGGTATACTAATAGATCACAGACTGCACATGAGTCAACAGTGTGATGCAGCAGCAAAAAATGCAAACACGGTTCTGGGATGTATTAAGAGAAGCATAGAGTCAAGATCACGTAAAGTAAGTATCCCCCTCTACTCCTCCTTGGTCTGACCTCATCTGGAATACCGTGTCCAGTTTTGGGCACCACATTTTAAAAAAAAGACATGAAGAAACTGGAGCAAGCTCAGAGAAGAGCAACCAGGATGGTGAGCAGACTGCAAACAAATAAAGGATCTGGGAATGTTCAGTTTGCAAAAAAGAAGCCTAAGAGGAGACTTAATAGCTGTCTACAAATATCTGCAGGGATGTCACACTGTAGGGGGATCATCCTTATTCTGCACATGGAAACACGAAAAGCAATGGGATGAAACTGAAAGGGAGAAGATACAGATTAGATATTAGAAATAACTTTTTGACAGCGAGGGTGATCAATGAGTGGAACAGGCGGCCACGAGAGGTGGTGAGTTCTCCTTCAATGGAAGTCTTCAAACAGAGACTGGACAGACATCTGTCTGAGATGGTTTAGTGAATCCTGCATTGAGCAGGAGGTTGGACACGATGACCCTGCAGGTCCCCTCCAACTCTAACATTCTATGATTCAAATAAATTCACAAGTAGCCACAAAGTTTCTCATTACATGATATCTCCGTATCACTGGACTACGGCTTATACAATAACACAAAAGGTGCACCAATGTCTGTGAGAGATATGATAGACACAAGCATTGCATATGCGGATTCATTCAACATTTATTTCACTTTCTTGTCACCATCTTGGCCACCTACTCTCCTCATCTGCCCAATGCTGTTATTAATCATAATAGAATACATCTGGATCCTACCACCCTGAGATTATTCAGATATGTTCACACTGGGATTTTTTTGCATGTATTTTGAAGCAGATCCACTCCAAAATCTACATCAAAAACCTCTTCAAATACCTATACTTTTTATGTGGATTTTGGAGCGGATCTGCTTCAAAAAGCTTGTAATTAAAAAAAAAAATCTGCGTGAATAGTGAGTTTTGGAGCTGATGCTGCTTAAAAGTCCACATAAAAAATAATTAAGAATAATTGTCCTATTGATTTTAATGGTAAAACACCTATAGAGCACATTGTGCTGTTTTTTCCATTTTTTATTTCAATCCACATATAATATTCTGCAAAGAGGTGAATCTCTTTAGTGGTTACCATGCCATGGCAGATGGGTTTTGCAAAATAGGATTAAAATGAGCATTACTAACCTCAATTTATAAGTATAGTAAATGCAATAATAATACAATTAAAAATAACCCAAAAATTCAACGGAAGCCAATATCTTATGCTTGTAAACTGCAGCTACACTTTTTGCAATTGTTTGCTTTGTATCACAGACAAACCTTTTTTTTCTTTGCTAGGATCTGATGACTGAGGCCCCGTCTGTGTTTTTCACAGATGAACACGACCCCATAATAGTCTGTCGGCATGTTCACATGTCTGAGCCAATGTAAGTCAATGGGTACCTAAAAAAACCCAGACATCACTTGTAATGTAATTTGTCATTCGAGTGCTGTGGTTTTTATACTGTCCAATGGAAAGGAGAAGCCTGGAAACAAGACGCATGTCACCCTGATGGTAATAGCTGACTAAATGAATGAAACTGCATAAAAAACACTGATCAAGATAGATCAATATGACGATCGTATGAAGCAGAAAACGCTTCTGGAATACACGTTGAACCCATCCATAAGGCTATGTTCGCATGCAGCGTTTTTGCATCATTTTTTTTCTGCAGACAAAATCTACTTTATTGGCAGTACAAACGCTGTGTGCAAAACACAGCGGATTACATGTGTGCCATGTCTACAGGGCATGTTTACTAAAGTTGGTTTCATTCACCAAAAACGAAGCAAAAAAAGGCTGCAAAAATGTTTGATGAGTGTTTTTTACTTTATTTAGCTCACAGGGGTCAATACAGGGTCCTTTTGGCTTCCGTAAGGCCGGAGCATGTTGGAATACCTTTTTAAACTTTATACAAAAACCTTTGGTCAATATAATAATCCAAGAGTCTTGTCCGGGCCTTGCAACATTTGGAGATAGAGAATGTATAGGGTAAAGTTCAGATGAGCATTGAGCTGTGCGGGACAGTCACGTCCATCTGGATTTGTGTGTAGTTCGGTGCACTTGTCCCCATAGGAAAGGTGCAGGAGCTGCTTAATATTTACACACTCTAGTCTGTTCCATAGACTAGATCAGGGCATGCTGCCATTTTTTATTACATGGCCCTAAAGTCAGCTTTGAAAATTGCCCATGTGTGCAAGGACATAGGCTACAACTGGTCCGAGTACTGTTCGGACAGCACAAGGAGTAAAAATACATTTGTGTGAACATACCTGTACTTTAATGAAGATCGAGGAGGGAAAGAAGAAACGGCGGTGGTCACAATGGACCAGATGTTGAGTAATGGATTTATTTTAAAAACAGCACATTTCGGAGTTGGATCAACTCCTTCTTCGGGTCCCTTCAGACATCCTCCCTCTGGGTGCGAGTGCAGCGGCCGGAGCAGCAGCCTTCCATTGTTTGGTTTTGCGCATATCGGAGTTGTGCCGCACACCACTCACCCAGGTGAGCAGACATCCCATCACCTCTCCAATCACCCAGCGGTTTTACAAATGGAGCGCTCCCTTTCTTTTTTTTTTCGTTGCGTGTATTTTAAAGAAATTGTCCGGTACTTTTTTTTTTAAGTTGCCCAATGTATTCAGCATGTGGGCATAAGTATATTCGTAAATACCTTCTGTTGCTGATAATGCCTGTGAGCGGCGCTATCACTGACCGCTCACAGGCATCACGTGACCCCACGCTGACGTCACGACAAGAGAGGCGTGACTCAGCGCTGGGGTCCCTGCGGTGGCTGCAGGGTTGAGGGCGGGGTTATTTCCCGCGTCACACCCGGCATCCACTGTGCGCTTTCCCAATGAATGGGGAGAGGCAGAGCGCGTGGTGGATGCCGGGTGTGACGCGGGGGGTAACCCCGCCCACAACCCAGCAGCCACCGGTGGAACATGGAAGAGGGACCCCCGGCTGCAGCCTGGACTTGTCGTGACGTCAGTGGATGTCAGAGTTGGTTGCAGCCGGGGGTCACGTGATGCCTGTGAGCGACCAGTGATAGCGCCGCTCACAGGCAGTATCTGCAACATAAGGTATTTGCAGAGATACTTATGCCCACATGCTGAATACATTGGGCAGCTTAAAAAAAGTACCGGACAACCCCTTCATTGAAAACCTCATCTGAAAACGTTTCTTCCTACAGGTGCAACTTCTTTTTTGATGTTAACTTGTATGTTGTTGACTTCATAAGAATATCCCCCTAGGTGCTGTACACTCGGCATTTTTTAGACGTGTGCAAACCCCGGGAGTTTTTCAGGATGAAGACACTTCAGGTCACAGCGGCATCTTTTGTCCTGAAGTGTCTTTTTTCTTTTTCATCTTTCTGGTTATATTTTGCAACATATTTGCCACCATCTTATTTTTCTTCTTTCTACCTTGTAGTATATAAACTAGTGAGCGGATTACGAGCGGAAGCCTCCTGAAGAATGGTCAGGTCACTTCTTTTTAACCGCTTTGTATCTTTCGAAGCCTGAAGTGGTTAAAAGATGCTCAAAGGCTGAACATATATATACACAGCAAGGCATTTCTAGATTGCAGTGCAAATGTTCATTCTTTTTAATATTTATTTAACACTTTTTCAGGCAGGTTCTGGAGTGCACCTGACGCGCCCCTGGGCCTGCTGTGTCGTGCGGCATCGCGCGCACGGGGGCTTACCCGGAGCCGGATCAGATGGGGGTAGTAGTCTCGTGGCGGTGACCCGGTCCGTGCCCAGGGAGTCAAGCTGAGCGGCAGTGTCTTGAATAGTAGGGTGTTGTACGACTACGCCACCCGTTGAATGCAGCTTTAGGGCTGCTGCTGCAGGACAGTCCGCTGAGGCTGGTGATATGGTTGTGCAGCGTAGATGGTATAACCCCCAACGGGAGGGGTACGGCCTCAGGGCAGCAAGAGTAGATGATGGTGGTAGCGATGGTGCAGCAAGAAAGCTCAGAGACATGTGATGCAGTTTCAGGGTTTTTACTCACAGGTGTTGCCCCGGTCACTCCGGCCTTTAGTGACCACCCGAGCCGTGCTGCGTCCACCAGGTGTGGGACTCGGCCAACTCCCAGGCAGTTCCAGAGCGTGGTCCTGAGCTCCCCTCTCTTCCTTCCTACTGGCCGTTCCCACCAGGGACCCACCTTTGTCCGGCTCCCTCGGGCCTCTTGGTGGTAAAACCTTCTCTGGCTTTCCTGACCCTATTCGTGGTATGCCTTCCTGGTGGGTGTGGTGAGGGTCGTGCCAAAGCTTGACCACGACCTCCGGTTCCTGGTTAAGGATATCTTGCCTCTGCCAGTTTGGGATCCGGTACCCTCTTCTGCCAACCCTTCACCCGTTAACTTGTGGGATCTCAGGGTTCCCTCTTGTCCTGCGTCTCTGGGCCTTTCTTCCTCCTCCTCTCCACTACAGGCCTGGCCCTGGAGCTGGGCCCAGCCGGAGCCACAGCTCCCTGTCAGCCCTCTCTGGCTGAGCTCCTCTCTGAACTCTCCCTCTGACTCTCTAGCCCTGTCTCAAGATGGTGCCCACCATATATACTCCCTCTATGTGTGAGCCCAGGTGACTAACACCCAATGGGCTCCTACCTCTATGCCCAGAGTCCCTCCCCTATCTGCCCCTACACTACTGGGATGTTCCTCCCCCCATCCCACTCCAGCCAGGGACAGACGCTGTCGTACCTGCACATCTATTTGGTGGGAGTACCGTTGTTCTGTCCCCCGGAAATGGGATGAGTGTAGTGCATGCAGCTATCTGAGCTCAGTCCCACACTCCATCCTTACCCGGGAGTGGAATACCACACCTCTGGTTCGAGGTGCAATACCCCTGTAGCAGCCGAGTCCTCGGGGTGCTACACACCCACCTGAGAAAGATGTCGTGTGCACATACCCTAAGGGTATGTGCACACGATGCAGAAATGCTCAGGATTTTTTCCTGAGCGTTTCTGCATCTCTCTGGCAGGAAAAAACGCATGTGGATTGTACATGCGGATTGTACATGTGGTTTCCTGCCAGGGACATGCGGAAATGAAGCGGTCTTCACTTTCATTTCCGCATGCGGGTTGACAAGCGCTTCCCAAGCGATTTTAGCATCACTTGGAAAGTGCTTGTCAACTTTACACTATATAAATCCATGCAACCGGCATGGATTTATATAGTGTGTGAATGTCAAAAAATAAATATATACTTTACCCTCTGATGGCCCCCGGTGTCCGGCTTCGCTCGGTCCCGGCTGCCGGCAGTGAAGACTTTAGGACCTTCCGACGTCAGCGTCACGTGACCTGTCACATGACTCTGACGTCAGCGAAGGTCCTTCTTCATTCAACCGCGAAGTGCGGGGAACCAAGCAGGAGCGCTGCGCGGGCCGTCAGAAGGTGAGAATATATATATTTTTTATTTTATTCTTTTTTTTTTAATGGTACCTGGGTCTGGATGAGAGTCCTCTCCTCCACACCCGGGTACCATCCGCACATTAGACCGCATGAAAAGCGCATCAACATATACAGTGATGCGGATTCCATGCGGTCTAATGCAAGTCAATGGCGGCAAAAGAGCAGCGTTTCCGCAAAATTAATTGACATGCTGCGGATTTTTGACCGCAGCGTTTACGCTGCAGAAAAATCCGCATCATGGGCACAGCACATGCGGATTTCAATTGGGGAACATTGCTGCCCTTCTACCATGCGTTTTTAATGTGTTTCCGCGGCGTTTACACAACTGCAAAAACGCCGCGGAAACGCATGAAAAACGCATCGTGTGAACTCAGCCTAACACGGGTAAGAGATTTCTACATAGAAATATCCTATATGACAGTAAAGTGGGCACCACTGCAGATTAGTAGTCACCTTGCCAGAGGAAGCCGCACATAAATCCTCCTATAATAAGTACTGTAGGTACAGGTAGGTCGGTCAGTCTTTTCCTATGTGGCCAGGAATAATTAAAGCTGTCTCTCAAAATTAGGAATATTTCAGCAAAATAGGCAATGAGAAGCTAAAAGATGAGGAACACCGCATTGATATACAATTTAGGGACTGGAAATTTTTTTAGGCAAAACATGAGCTAAAAACATCAGTATGGACATAACACCAGGATAGCTTATATTCAGTAGCACATTCCTGTACACTTGTGTGAATAATGCCCTAACGCTGGTACAGGACCAGCCATTTCTTCACAACACCTTTTCTGTCCAGACGAGAGGAGATGAGAAGGGTCAGTACAATGCGTCCATTCTCCACAATGGCTTCTGTTCAGCACGTCCCAGACAAGCAACAAGGAATCTGCCACATTCTTGGCCATTCCCCAGTAAACTGAAGCGTTTGCCAATAGTCTGAGCCGTCATCTGGAACAAGTTACAACAAGGCGCAAACAGAGGCAGTTGTACTGCAGCATACTTCACCTGTCATCACAATCACATCATCCCCATATTAATTATTAGATCTGTCATTTTCTGCTGTCAACGGTGTTTGCACTTGTACGATGCCGGAGTTCAAAGCAAAGCAAATATTGTGGGAAGGCCGCCGCCGCTCTAATGTGGGCACATTCTGATACTTTAGGAACCCAAGAGACGTGAGGATTGTTCATCCGAACCTGACAATGGCCACACACAGACAGCACCAGTTTGCAACGAACGGCGGGGTTATATTACGGGATAGCACTTCCTCTATTACATTTATATTGTAAAACAAAACCTAAAATATTTATCACACTGAACCAAATATTCGTAGTTTTATTATGTGCATCTAAGCTGAACTTTAACGTCTTAAAGGGAATCTGTCACCGGGTTTTTGCTACTCCATTTGAGAGCAGCATGATTTAGGGGCAGAGACCTTGATTCCAGCAATGTATCTCCTACTGGGCTGCTTGGTGCAATTTTGATAAAATCTACTGCAAATCTACCAGTCCTTCAGAAGGCTTCCGGCTGCACTAACATCCAGTCGGCACCCCCACGATTGCATTGACATGTTGATGCCTGTTAAATGCTGCTGTCACACTTGATAGCAGCATTTTAGAGGTTAAACTCATGATACTGGTGCTAGCTAACTCCGATCTCATTAGCTACATTTGGATAACGGCTAAGTAACAGCATGGAGCAGGCTCAGCTCCATTGTGCACAACCGTACATCTGCAAACATCAAGGGGTTAACATTTATAATAAAATACATAAAATAAGGTTAAGAAAATAATTTTGAGATGTATTCCCAACCTGTTTGATCTTTTAAATTATTTTGTAATAAATTGAGGATTTTAATTATTTTTGGGACTCACCAAACTTATTTTCTTATGTGAAGCCGTAAGTCACGGCTACTGGTTGGAGACCCACAACATTGTAAGACCGACTGAGTCATATAAATAGGACACGGTGAGGCGGCTTTTTTGTTTATAAAATAAGGTTGTATGTCTATGAGCATACTGGAATAGACAATCATGGAGTTTAATTTTTTTTTTATTTTTGCTCCATCAATCATGTTAATATATCTAATGGGCACATCATAACACTAGTAATCGGCAGAGCTGGGGGTGTCATAAAGCAGTAGAAAAAAAAAGAACCCAACACATGGACAGGACCAGGTGGTCTTTCTCCTTGGGCAGACAAGGCAAATTGTGCCCCTTCCGTCTATGAACTGTTCAGTTGAGTGTCTATCACTTGGGGTCTGACTCTTGAGGATACACTCACCGCAGCGTTTGCCTAATATACACAGTATCCCACCATAAAGTGCCTCTATATACTTGGTCTACCAGAGAGTGGCCAAAAGACAATGCCCTAGCCAGAGAGCGCCCCCCCCCCCCCATGTACAGTGTTTGCCAGACAGAGGCAAATACAAAGTCCCTGCCAATATGACCTTACACTAAAGGATTAATCTCATCACTGTAAATGGGTAAATGGTCTACTGCTTATGAAAACATGCAACTTTACTGTATACTTGTTATTAATAACTGTCTCCGTTCTTTTCATTTTATTGTTTACTGCTTGTTGTCGGTCCGAAGCTGCAGAGTTAACGTTGCCTCTGATTGCGGCATCAGACAGAGCACAGCATCTCAGCAATGTAGCTGGTCTGAACTGTGAATCAATCAGGAGCGCACTGCCCCCCGGTAAACAGGCAGCTGGGAGGCAGGGGAGCAGTGCGCTCCTGATGGGACAACCTCTTTAAAGGTATTATATGTACACATCACACTACTAATTGGCAGTGCCCGGGGGTGTTATATAGTAAACAGAACAGACAAGAAGTAAGATTTGATGGATTGTTGCCAAGAGCTCTGTTATAAGTAGTAGTGGAGAATTGCTTTGAAAAAGTCTTCACACATAATTTGGTCTCTTTACTGACAGCTGGTACCCACCACCTCCTGAGCTGCATCTAAGTATCTCACACAGTCAGCCAGCACCATGCTTTGTACTGATGAGAGGCAAAAGCTAATGTCTATAGATGGGTCTCTGACTTGCAAATATGAGTAACTTTGCACTAGTGTAATTGATGATTAATGGTGGTTCAATATTCAACTTGAATCCAAGCTGCATATACTGGGGCTTAAAAAACAGGATGACCAACCATATATTTAAGATGGGCAAATATTTAGATGCTAAGAAAAACAAGAAGAATAGAAGAGAGAGGAGAAAATAGAACAAACAATGTTAATAGAGATGATGGGGCCACGACCCTATCAACACCTCAGGGGCTGGACAACCTGTTTTAGTGTCCGATCACCATAATAACTGTCCTATGTCTACTATGCCTAGTCATTGTTCCTTTCTTCCCAACTTGGCACTCATTCAGCTCCACTCTTTCCATACCCTGTGTGAAGTCTTCCGTGGGCGTAATACTACTCAGACAACACAGCGTGGCAATACTTTATTGAACCACAAAGTGGACAATAAACACATAGAACAGTCCCAGCAAATGCCCAAGATGGTACAACATTACACAGTCTCACCCTTCCGCTGGCCCGCCTGGGATAGAAGAGCAGCGACTTTGGGACTTCCAGGACCAACTACCTCAACCAGTGGCCCCCCGCTTCTGGCGGGCCCCCACAGATGAGCTAGCTGCAAGCTTAGGAAGCTAGCAGTCCATCGAGGTACAAGGCCAGGAGATCCAAGGTTCCCACCCTGGCCTCTCCAAGAGTTTCCATGGGGCCAGATGACAGGCTGGTCCAAATCTGTCTTCACCAAATATCTCCATGGGTTCCAGGTGACCGGAGGGTCCCACCTGGCAACACCAAACAACATATCCATGGGGCCAGGTGACTTCATCGTCAAACCTGGTCTCCCCAAATGTATCCATGGGTTCTCTTATGATCAGTGAAGCAGATCCGTATCTTTCCAGTCAGGGCCATATACTTAGGCTGGAATCATGTAGAATCCAAATCTGTGTCTCTTTGCATAAAGCCATACTACCAAGCTGATGGTCTGACAAGTGTCTCTCTGATTCTCTTTGTAAAGTCTGTCTGGTACAGAGGCACATGTCCTTTTTAAGTACATATCCACAGGTCAAGGGTTAGGGATGATATTATTCCACAGGGCTCAGGTCTCATTGTTTGTGCACTTAATCAATTTACGTAGTTGGTATAGCAGGGGGCTCTTGTAAATATACTAGCTAGCTTAATATAATATGCAATTAGCATAGTAACAAACATCATTGTTCACAGACCAATAGAAGACAACATTCAGTTTTATACAAATACTGGTCTGTCCTTCTTGACCAGCCACAGGAATACACATACATTTACAAGTCAACAAAAACACAATAGTGTATTTCTTTTGGCTTAACAAATCTAATAGTCGGGCTGATTAAGATTATAAGCTGTGTCTTCACACCCTGTAAGACCAAAATATAGAAAAAAAGTCAGCTCACCCTTTTCTTAGGATCATGTGCACGGATCCATGGAGTCACGTAGAAGAGTATTCAGCAGAGGAGGAAAATCCAGCAAGACCTCCTCCAGTACACATAAAACATACAATATTAAAAACTATATAAATTGTAATATCTCATACGTTATATATCTTCTCGCATGTAATATATGCAATGTTCAATACGTAGGATGTACCACCAATTCATTAAAAACTCGAATAAGATGACATCTATCAGATGGCAATAATAAAATGATAACCAAATGCTCAGCAGCATCCACACATTTCAGTGTGGAACATGGAGGTAATACTTCCAGCTGCGAGGTAATTGGGATAGGAAAAGGTTAGGAAACCACATAGGGGTGGAGATTATCGGAGAAAACTCAACAGAGAATCCTCGTGGATCTACGAACTTGATACAAGATCTCCAAAAGGAATGAATTTAAGACAGGACATGATCTATTAATATGATTAATTGTATCATTTCACATTGTATCTTGTATATGTTATTTTTTTTTACTTGTATGGATATGTTTTTTAAAAGTTGTTTCATTGGAGGGGGCTAATCATGTGACCTGATAGGATATGACATAAAATGCTGCCCCGTGAATACATGCGGCTATGCAATGTCTAAGGATTAATTTCCAAAACGCGTCTGCTGTTCTCCCATGTTTGGGAAGGTTGTGACCTAAAAAACCGCATCTACAGTGCTGGCCACAAGTATTGGCACCCCTGCAATTCTGTCAGATAATACTCAGTTTCTACCTAAAAATGATTGCAATCACAAATTCTTTGGTATTATTCTCTTCATTTAATTTGTCTTCAATGAGAAAAACACAAAAAGAATTGTCCTAAAGCCAAATTGGATATAATTCCACACCAAACCTAAAAAAGGGGGTGGACAAAAGTATTGGCACCCTTTGAAAAATCATGTGATGCTTCTCTAATTCGTGTAATTAACAGCACCTGTAACTTACCTGTGGCACCTAACAGGTGTTGGCAATAACTAAATCACACTTGCAGCCAGTTAACATGGATTAAAGTTGACTCAACCTCTGTCCTGTGTCCTTGTTGTACCACATTGAGCATGGAGAAAAGAAAGAAGACCAAAGAACTGTCTGAGGACTTGAGAAACCAAATTGTTAGGAAGCATGAGCAATCTCAAGGCTACAAGTCCATCTCCAAAGACCTGAATGTTCCTGTGTCTTCCATGCGCAGTGTCATCAAGAAGTTTAAAGCCCATGGCACTGTGGCTAACCTCCCTAGATGTGGACGGAAAAGAAAAATTGACGAGAGATTTCAACGCAAGATTGTGCGGATGGTGGATAAAGAACCTCGACTAACATCCAAACAAGTTCAAGCTGCCCTGCAGTCCGAGGGTACAACAGTGTCAACCCGTACTATCCGTCGGCGTCTGAATGAAAAGGGACTGTATGGTAGGATACCCAGGAAGACCCCACTTCTTACCCCGAGACATAAAAAAGCCAGGCTGGAGTTTGCCAAAACTTACCTGAGAAAGCCTAAAACGTTTTGGAAGAATGTTCTCTGGTCAGATGAGACAAAAGTAGAGCTTTTTTGGAAAAAGCATCAACATAGAGTGTACAGGAAAAAAAAAGAGGCATTCAAAGAAAAGAACACGGTCCCTACAGTCAAACATGGCGGAGGTTCCCTGATGTTTTGGGGTTTCTTTGCTGCCTCTGGCACTGTACTGCTTGACCGTGTGCATGGCATTATGAAGTCTGAAGACTACCAACACATTTTGCAGCATAATGTAGGGCCCAGTGTGAGAAAGCTGGGTCTCCCTCAGAGGTCATGGGTCTTCCAGCAGGACAATGACCCAAAACACACTTCCAAAAGCACTATAAAATGGTTTGAGAGAAAGCACTGGAGACTTCTAAGGTGGCCAGCAATGAGTCCAGACCTGAATCCCATAGAACACATGTGGAGAGATCTCAAAATGGCAGTTTGGAGAAGGCACCCTTCAAATATGAGGGACCTGGAGCAGTTTGCCAAAGAAGAATGGTCTACAATTCCAGCAGAGCATTGTAAGAAACTCATTGATGGTTACCGGAAGCGGTTGTTCGCAGTTATTTTGGCTAAAGGTTGTGCAACCAAGTATTAGGCTGAGGGTGCCAATACTTTTGTCTGGCCCATTTTTGGAGTTTTGTGTGAAATGATCAATGATTTGATTTTTGCTTCATTCTCTTTTGTGTTTTTTCCTTGCAAGCAAATTAAATGAAGAGAATAATACCAAAGAATTTGTGATTGCAATCATTTTCAGGAAGAAACTGAGTATTATCTGACAGAATTGCAGGGGTGCCAATACTTTCAGCCAGCACTGTATTTGGCGATATACAATATTTTGAATGAATTAATAAATATGGCTTTTATTGGAGATCGTCTTGCTGCATTTCCTCCTCTGCTGAATACCCTGTAAGACCGGTCTCACTACAGTTCGAATGCTGACTTTGGTGCCAGGACTGGCCACAGGTTTTCTTACCCAAACTCAACAGCCTCAAAGACCCAAGGCTGGTTGGACATTGTGGTCCAAACTTGTACCGATGTGTGAAACTGGCATAAGGGTGAGGATTCGGGCTCTCCAGTACTTAGTTGCTAATGTTGTACAGTGTCACTTGTCCCATGAGAAATAAGGGTAAAGCCCCATAACAGTTATAGGAGCTACCTCTGAAATACACGTAAACTGCAATGTAAAATATTAAATGGAGCGAAGAAGCAAAAGAACAGAAACAAAGTAGTGTGGCCTTAACATGACACCATTATTAAAGAAGGAGTATATTCGTGAGGAGTCCTTTACAGCACGTCCTTCTTCTCTTCTATATTATTCTAGGTAGCTGCAGAAAGAATCAATATGATTTAATATTCTGCGATGTTCCTAAGGTGATTGTATTTCATCACTGGCAAGGTTACAAAAGGTGGCAGCAATTCATCTGAATGGAAAAAGATATAACCAGTAACTACACAATCACAAATATCCAAATAAATCACAGTGTGACACAACCTCAGACGCATCTTGTATCTTGTCAGGAGATGGAGCCGAGGATTGAAACTGCTCCAATTATTGCAGAACTGGAACACAAAACCAGTAAAACGGAGTGCCGCAATAATAATAATGGAGCCAATGCTGCAGTCCAGTAAATCAAGCACACACTGAGTCATATAGCATTATCTGGGGCAAAACTAGTCGGAACTGCAAATCCCATCCTATCATATTGGCAGAGGCTAGGCTGCATACAGCCACTAGGACGCTAGTTGGAAAGCAGAATCTAGACATTTAACCAAAGAGTATGCAAACCTCCATGATGGAAGTATATAGTGTATTTTATATGATATATTATTAATATATTTGAATTATTCCTAAATCCAACCAGTTGCTTAGCCTTGGGGGGCCCCAGGGGTCAAGTTCTATTAGGTGCATCTGCCATCGCTGTCACTTCTTTTTGGAAGAAGTCTTGTGACCGGCGAGCTAGATGAGTAAAGCAGCCATGGTTGTTTTGACATCTCGGTCAGTTCCGCTGCGCTACAAGTTCCGATGCAGAGCGCAGCAGTCAACATTAGTTTGTTTGGCTGCTGCTCTCTGCATAAACAGTGACCAAGATGCCAAAAATCTCCATATCATAAAGTAAGCTTTGTCCTCTTGGTCACTGCCTATGACAAACTGATCTCGACTGCTCTGTCGTATTTATTCTAGGTTTTGTTCACCCAAAACTAGCTCCAACTCCACAACTCTGACTCCGTAGCCCGATTATCAGACAGAACACCACCGTCAAACTGCCCATAGAGAAGGACAGGAAATGGGTGAATGGGGAGTGGAAAGTGGTTAGGGGGCAAAAAGGGGGCTTGGTTTCATGGAAAAATAAAATCTAAATTGTGTTTGCCACACTGATGACATCTCCTGAGGAAGGCTTCAGTAAAAGTTGCCAAGTATGATATACAGTGCCCAATCAAAGAGTGACTGTATACACAAAGCTAGAGCCGGAAAGTGTCTTTATATACAGTTTCTACTAGAGGGTTTCTAGGGCACACCTCAATTTTAATATGGTCTCATGTATACTGCCTTAGTTATAGAATATGCAGCCACTATGGCCCTATATAAAGTGCCACAGCCTGAGAGCCCATCAAAGCGTGTTTCTCTCATTCCCATAACTTCTACATGAAAGTTAACTAACAGCAGCCTGACAGCAGGTTCGCCCATGTAATTCCTCATATAGGAGGTTGTAGGATCTGTTACAACAGTTACAAGACAGGAAATATTTTATTCTCTTCTGCATTCTTGGGAAACTCCCTAGGAAAAAGTCACAGGTCCTGCCATTGACAATAATATTGATATTCAACTGAGATTTTCATTTGAGTCACATGTGATATCAAAGAGGATCTGGCTGGTCTCCTGGCATGTCTATGTTAGTAAATATTTGTATACCTCTTGCTTTTTTAGAACTCTGTGATGTACTCTGTGGTATTCGTCTTGGAAATGTACAGTGGTGGCCAAATATTTGGAGACTGACACAAATTTTGGTTTTGAAAAATTTTACTGCTTAAATTTTTATTGTAACAATTTACATTAACTGTTATGTGTAAGCAAATGAATAGCAAAAAAACAGTCAATTCTTGCTATGAAAATGAACTTAATCACAAAAAAAACAATTTCCACAGAATTTTTGCTCTGCCACAAAATGACTTGCTTGCATAATTTCAGTGATCTTCTTGTTAGATTAGGAGAAAGTGTTAACAAGCACAAGGCAGCTGATACCACTCTGTCCTGCTGATTGAATTATAAGAACAGAATGCTCGCTTTAAAAGTTGTCTGGTACTTGAAATCATTGTCTTCTTCTATTAACCATGGTTATCTCCAAGTTAACATGTGTAGTCATCATTGCTTTGCATCAAAAGCGCTTTACAGGCACGGACATTGCTGCATGCAAGATTGCCCCTAAGTCAACGATTTATCGGAACTTCAAATAGAGCGGTTTAATTGCAGTGAAGAAAGCTTCAAGGCGGTCAAGAAAGTCCAGTAAGTGCCAGGACTGTCTCCTAAAGAGGATTCAGCTATGGGATCTGTTCTACAGCACTGCAGAGCTTGCTATGGAATGGCAGCATGTGAGTGCCACTGCAGCTACACGCACAGTGAAGTAAAGGCTTTTAGAGGCTGGTCTAGAGTCAGGAAGAAAGGAAAAGAAGTCACTTCTCTCCAAGAGAAACCTTAAGGATAGACTGACATTCTGCAGGAAATACAAGGACTGGACTACAGAGGACTTGAGTAAAGTTATTTTCTCTGAAAATCTGATGAAGCCCCTTTCAGACTGTCTGGAAAGGTAAACGCTACTACAAGTTCTGTGTCATGCCAACAGTAAAGTATCCTGAGACCACTCATTTGTGAGGGCTTTTCATCCATGGAGGGGGCTCACTCACAATTTTGCCTAAGAACACTACCATGAATAAAGAATGGTATCTAAACATCCTACAAGAGCAACTTCTCTCAATGGTCCAGGAGCAATTTGGTGATGAGCAATTCTTTTTCCAGCATGATGGTGACCATGTCACAAGGCAAAAGTGATAACTAAATGGCTCGGTGAACAAAACAGTGAAATTTTGAGTCCATTGTCAGGAAATGTCCCATTGAGAACCTGTAGCCAATCCTCAAAAAGTGGGTGGAAACAATAATACAGAAACTGTGATAACTTCAAAGCATTGATTAGACGAGAAGGGGTTGTCATCAGTCAAGATTTGACCCAGAAGCTGATATCCAACTGCCAGGGTGAAGGGCAGAAGTCTGGAAGAATAAGGGTCCACACTGTAAATATTAAGTCTTTGCATAAACATAATGTATTTGTCAATAAAAGTCTAACAATTTATGAAATCCTTTTAATTCTACTTCAGTAACCATAGAAACATTGGACTAAAAGATCTAAGAACACTGAATCAGCAACACTTGTGAAAACCAAAATATGTGTCAGTCTCAAAACGCTTGGACACGTGTGAGGAACACGGCCCCAAATTGTAACACCTAGTTGTCAATTTATTCATAAATTTCAAGGAAGAATAACAGAGGATCTAAGAATAAATGCTCCAGAATTGTTAAATTGTAAGGAATATAAGTATTCACTAAAACAGAAACATCAGGAGAGCGGACCGATCATCTCTAAGTTGCCACTTTCCAGGGAGCTCTCGGGTAAATGAGACAAAAATTTCACACATTTTCTAAAATATGCCTGGTGTGAACTCGTTAAAAAAGTTACTAAATTTGGGGGGACTAAAGTATTTTTAAGATATCCAGAAGAGTAGAGTGAAGAAATAATCATAATCTCATTGCATTCATTTTAACGTTTGGATATTTATCTATGAAGCTGCAGAGGCCGAATGACGCCGTTATTTCTTGGTAATGACAGCAATGGCATTTAACAGAAATGCCTCCAATCTCCTTATCATAAACCATCAGCTTCATTAATCATCTGGAAACAATAAACTACAGGTTCCCATCCACCTGCGACATGTAGCGTGTGCCCATCCCATGTTGCCCCACCAAGGGTTGCGTGGCGGTGCGGTCCTGACAAGCTGTCTCTTGAAATTGAACTGAAAGTCAGCAAATAATATAGAAATACGGCGTCAGGATCACAGGGAAAGATTCCTATTTATCATGTGCTCAGGGCTGGGGAATCTCATTATGGCCGGGGGTAGTGTAGCCTTTGCCAGTAGATCATGTAAAAGTGATCAGTACCTTATCCTCATTTCACGCTTTGGCTGCTGACAAGTCATTTATCAGTATCAGGAGGCTAGTGGTAGGAATTTATTTTCACTGTACATCTCCTCCTACCCTTGACTTTTCTATTTATTACAGATCAGGTGCGGGTCTGTGTTCCAGGATGTTCATTGCCCATTGCAAAAAAAAATTAAAAAATCCACAAAATTAAAACGATGTGCAGTTGAGGTTATTACGAAATCTCAGGCCAAAAAAATATCTAAATGCAACCAGAATGATTGAACTTGAGTTGGGCACATATAAAGCCTCATCATGGCATGTCATTCGTCGCCTTATATCATCTCAAAGCATGTCTATTATCAGTGTACTTTCATTAGAAGGTAATTTAATGCATCAGAACCAAAAAAGTAATAGACTGTAATGATGTCTCCTGATTACACTAGGGCTGCGGCTGTAAATGAGCTCAGCCAGGGACTGTAATGGTGTTATAAAAAGTAAGATGAGGTCAGAAATCAGAACATTATGTCAGCAACTTGATATACCCCTGTATATAAACACATCTGTGGGCACGGACAGCAGTGGTCCCATCTGCAAGAACTGTACATATAACAGAATAGAGCACCCCTCCACTTAAAGAGGAGCTGTCATCTTCCCTCACAAGTCAGTTTAGGTTCAGACTCGCACTCCTCGCCAAGTAACTTTTC
This sequence comes from Phyllobates terribilis, assembly GCF_046119375.1. Classification (NCBI taxonomy): domain Eukaryota; kingdom Metazoa; phylum Chordata; class Amphibia; order Anura; family Dendrobatidae; genus Phyllobates; species Phyllobates terribilis. The sequence goes on from NW_027362762.1 coordinate 865,547,166, forward strand.
TTAGAACTTTTGCATTGTGCTGTTCTTATCTTACTTCTCATGTAAATAGCAGCATAAATCGACAAGTAGGTGTCACAATTTTTTCTTATGTCCAGATCTAATCTGGCACTGTTCAATCAGAGCTTTCAGACTAGTAACACACCCTATTGCCTATTAATACTCTTCCATGAGGAATAACTGAGAAATGGCACAACCAGTGCAATAACTGAAAGCTTATGGGCCCCAGTGCAAAAAATCTCCAACAGGGCCCCCAACTATCAAGAATCTTTACTAGTATTGGTGTTCTCATATGTCTCATAAAGGCTATAGGGACAATAGTCTCCGGAAGCAGACTCTACAGACATCAGTGTCCGACCCATAGATATTAACAGTTCATTTACATATAATAAAATGTGGAGTTCCCTGGAATAAGACACCGGATTACAAATATCAACATACCACTTTAGTCAGCTTTTTATGACCTACATGCCCATATAGACAATTTTGGAGGGTTGAGCCTACTGACAGATTAACTTTAAAGTTGCCTAAATCTGTCCATATCAGCAGGATCAGGACTCTCCCACTAAAGATGATGTCGGGATAGAGAAGAATCCAACAGTTGAACTTTCAATGACCGATCCTTTTGTTCGGCACAGAGATAAGCCTCTATTAGAGGAATCTGGCATCAACTCTCTCATATAAAACACAGTAGCGCCCTGTGTATGGGGGAGTCAAGAAAAATAGCAGTCGAACAAACCATCGTTCGCCGGACAGCTACTGTATCTATTTTGTATGGGGGTCTTAATGCTCTGTTCACATTTCATTTTTTTCCCTTCTTTAAGATAAACAACTCATAGATATTTCGGAAAACTGTGATACATGTGACTCTGAAGCAGGCCAGCACAGCATAAGGCCCCATGTACGACCTGCAGAAGGATGTTGTGCGGCCCGCGGAGCTGTCTTGGAGATGCCGCTCCCTTCTTATTTGAACACATTTTGAGCATTTTAACACTGTGGCGCGGGGACTGGGGGAGAGGAGCGCGCGTCAGTCCTGGCCCCAACGTGTAGCGGCGTGATGAGGTCACACTGCTGACATCTCAGCCCCGACGCACCGCAGAAGAGAAGAGACGGCGCGGCCAATAGTAAGAGCTCCATGAAGGAGCCAAAGATCAAATGCTTTATTATTGTGGATGAGGAGTAAGGAGTTAATGTCACAGTGAGGGCACATAATGGAGGTGACAACTGTGAAAGAGGAACAATTTGGTGAGAGGCAGTAGTGTTGGTGGGGTACTTTATTCAGTGGGGCATGGTGGGGGATATTTTACAAAGGGGCAGTGTGTGTGGGGGGATATTTTGGAGAAGGTCGGTGTGGGGAGGAATATTTTACAGAGGGACAGTGTGGGGGGGATATTTTGCAGTGGTACAGTATGCAGGGGGGGATATTTTGCCGAGAGGCAATGTGCAGGAGAAAATGTGCAGGGTGGCAGTGTGTGGCGATAATTCGCAGAGGGGCAGTTTGCCGAAAATATTTTGCAGAGGGACAGTGTGCAGGGGGATATTTTGTACTGGAAGCATAGATAATTATTTATTCTGGGATATACTTTTATTTTTGGGGCAGTATAATGATATTTTTATTTTCAGCACTGTGTTGGGAAGTGCTGCTGAAGATGGAGAAGAGGGAAGTCTTCGGGGCAGCACGGTGGCGCAGTGGTTAGCACTGTAGCTTTGCAGCGCTGGGGTCCTGGGCTCAAATCCAACAATGGACAACATCTGCAAGGAGTTTGTATGTTCTCCCTGTGTTTGTGGGTTTCCTCAAGGGTTCTCCAGTTTCCTACCACACTCCAAAGACATACTGATAGGGAATGTAGATTGTGAGCTCCAATGGGGACAGTGATGATGAACTCTGGGCATGAAATCTCATCATGGCGTCTGTTCTACATGGATCCAAAAGTAATGGGAACAACTTCAATCAGAAAAGATGTCACCTATAAGGTACCTGAGAGTAAATGTCTATTTGTGATATTGTCTGTGTCTGATCAGTGCTGTGATTCCTGCACAGTCTGATGATGACTGTTAACAACGCCCAGTGTCCCCTTACTATTGTTGAAGACATAGGGAGTTGTACGTTCATGCGATACAATTGTACATGGGGCTGACCTGACATTGCAGTTGATAGCTGTACTAAGCTTGGTGATTTATTCATGTACGGATGGTGGTTCTGGTGCTGCATTAATTTATGAATGGTGGTTCTGGTGCTGCATTCATTTACTGACAGTGGTTCTGACGCAGCGTTCACACAGGTCCAGGTTCTTTGTCTAAGCAGGCAGATTTATTAGAGTTCATAAATCTTTTACAGCAAAACAGTTAAACAGCCTTTCGGCATCAGGCAAAACAAAGTAGTCCATACAGTAGTACAGGGCTATCCCTTTCACAATATTGCTCAGATTCGCACCGCACAGTCTGAACAGAAGAGGTCTCTCTCCAGCTCAGAGACCAGGTCTCAGAGATGTTTCCACCTCTACATACAGACCATTATGAGCAGCTCAGCCGCTGCACTTTCTGGATTGGAGGATGGGAATGACCAGTCTCACCCATCACTAACCAATCATGTTTGACACATAAACCAGTACTGCTCAACTAACCAAAACCTCTCAGCACCCTATCAGTGCTGGAGCCTTTTTCAGGTGTCACATCATGGAGGCCAGGTACCACGGTAACACATCCACTCCAAACAGGACTTGTCCAGTTGCAACCTTACAACTTGTAGCAATCCAAATTGTGCTTCAAGGCCGGATCATGCAGCTTTATATGAAAATCCCTATTTATTATAATTGCCAGACCTGAAATAACAAGCACTTCTCACCTCTTGTCCCCCCCCATTTCCTTGTAGATTGTAAGCTTGTGAGCAGGGACCTCACTCCTGATGTAACTGTTTAAACTGTCTTAACTGGTATTGAATTTATTGTCTGTACATGTCCCCGCTTAATTGTAAAGTGCTGTGGAATATGTTGGCGCTATATAAATAAAAATTATTATTATTAGTATGGCTATGTTAAAACTTAAAAATGCTCAAAATTTAGAGATTTGAGATTATGATGAGGATTTGGCGAGATTCTGCTCAGTTTCTGCTCCAAAAACTCAGTGTAAGTTAGCGTATGCTCACACATTATTTTTGGAGCAGAAACTGAGCAGAATCTCTCCTCAAATTCTCAATACTTGGTTCTGGAGAAATATTAATGTACTGATGGTGGTTCAGATGATGTCTTCGTGTAAGTACCCCTTTGAAATTTTTGTGGCACTTGGGTTTTTTTCAGTATGGCATTGCTGCCCTTGGACCAAAAAATGTTGTGCACCTCTGCTGTAAAGCCATACAATGATGCATATATACCATACAGTTTTTTTTTTTTTTACTGTATCCATCAGTATAGGAAAAAGTAGTTGACTACTTTTTTCTATACACTCAATAAAACTATGCTGATGCCCACTAAATTTAAAAAGGACATTCTTTGGCATACGCCACGTTAATGGGGCCCTATGGATATGTTCGACATAAACTAAAAGAGCTCTATTAACGAGATGTGAACAGAATAAGTACATATGACAATGTTTGAATTGTTCGCTTTCATGGTATTCTCACGTCCCATTAAAATATCCGAATATCTGTTGTACACTGTATTCATGTTTCCCTAATAAGTTTCCCATCCTAGAAACCTTGAAGTCAAAAGCCGTCTATGAACCGAAAGAATTTTTTTTTTCCAAGCCATTGCCAGTTGGGTAGAGCATGGAACTGAAATCAAGGATAGTAACAATGGGAAGAAAACAGCATTGACTTTGCATACCCCCTAATACTGATTTGGCGCACATTGTGGTCAAGTCCGCCAGCAATGTCCACTGTGAGGATGACCAATCTGAAAACAGTCAGTGTCCATGAACTGTATTTTTGAATATTCAGTAGTCTGTGGGCCGAATCCACTTATATCAGTGTGTTCACCCTACAGTTTAAGGTGTATGAGGGTCCCCGACAGATGATAGTTGGGTGAGATAAGAATCCAGCTTGTCCGATTTTGCACTGCCAATCCTATTGTTCTCAGCAAGATGAGCCACCACCAGAGATATTTGGCAAGCAGGTCTTTTTATCAAAACCAGTACATAATATATTCATGTTGTACAAATGGATATAAGAGTAACAGTAGTTTTCATTTTTATTTCATAAATCAATAGAACACAGTAAAATAAGCAACTGTGTAATATATCTTACCAGAGAAAACTGCTTTTTTCTCTTCTTTTCACTCTCAATTCATGGGTAAAATCTGTATTCAGTGAAGACAGATGTTGCCAATACTAAGATAGATGACAGGTGGTGCTTCTAAAATTTTATGGAGAAGGGAGGAGCTAGAGACAGACATTCTACTGTAAATAATGAAATGACAGTTACAGTTCTCCATAGAACTTCATGAGCACCAACTGACCTCTCTTATCTCAGTAATGGCAAAGACAGATTTTGCACATGAATTGAAAATAATGAAATGAATAATCAGTCTAGGAAAATAAAGAAGCAGATTTCTCTGGTAAGATACAGTCATATGAAAAAGTTTGGGCACCCCTATTAATCTTAAGCTTAATGTTTTATAAAAATTGGTGTTTTTGCAACAGCTATTTCAGTTTGATATATGTAATAACTGTTGGATACAGTAATGTTTCTGCCTTGAAATGAGGTTCATTGTACTAACAGAAAATGTGCAATCTGCATTCAAACAAAATTTGACAGGTGCATAAGTATGGGCACCTCACCAGAAAAGTGACGTTAATATTTAGTAGATCCTCCTTTTGCAAAAATAACAGCCTCTAGTCGCTTCCTGTAGCTTTTAATGAGTTCCTGGATCCTGGATGAAGGTATTTTTGACCATTCCTCTTTACAAAACAATTCCAGTTCAGTTAAGTTTAATGGTCGCCGAGCATGGACAGCCCTCTTCAAATGATCCCACAGATGTTCAATGATATTCAGGTCTGGGGACTGGGATGGCCATTCCAGAACATTGTAATTGTTCCTCTGCATGAATGCCTGAGTAAATTTGGAGCGGTGTTTTGGATCATTGTCTTGCTGAAAGATCCATCCACTGCGTAACTTCAACTTTATCACTGATTCTTGAACACTATTGCCAAGAATCTGCTGATACTGAGTGGAATCCATGCGTCCCTCAACTTTAACAAGATTCCCAGTGCCGGCATTGACCACACAGCCCCAAAGCATGATGGAACCTCCACCAAATTTTACTGTGGGTAGCAAGTGTTTTTCTTGGAATGCTGTGTTTTTTTGCCACCATGCATAACGCCTTTTTGTATGACCAAACAACTCAATCTTGGTTTCATCAGTCCACAGGACCTTCTTCCAAAAAGAAATAGGCTTCTTCAAATGTGCTTTTGCATACCTCAGCCGACTCTGTTTGTGCGTACTTGCAGAAACGGCTTCTTTCGCATCACTCTCCCATACAGCTTCTCCTTGTGCAAAGTGCGTTGTATAGTTGACCGATGCACAGTGACACCATCTGCAGCAAGTTGATGCTGCAGCTCTCTGGAGGTGGTCTGAGGATTGTCCTTGACTGATCTCACCATTCTTCTTCTCTGCCTTTCTGATGTTTTTCTTGTCCTGACACTTCTGGCCTTAACAAGAACTGTCCCTATGTTCTTCCATTTCCTTACTATGTTCCTCACAGTGGAAACTGACAGGTTAAATCTCTGAGACAGCTTTTTGTATCCTTCCCCTGAACAACTATGTTGAATAATCTTTGTTTTCAGATCATTTGACAGTTGTTTTGAGGAGCCCATGATGCCACTCTTCAGAGGAGATTCAAACAGGAGAACAACTTGCAAGTGGCCACTTTAAGTAGCTTTTCTCATGATTGCATACACCTGGCTATAAAGTTCAAAGCTCAATGAGGTTACAAAACCAAAAAAAGTGCTTTAGTAAGTCAGTAAAAAGTAGGCAGGAGTATTTAAAACAAGAAAATGATAAGGGTGCCCATACTTATGCACAGGTCAAATTTTGTTTGAATGCAGATTGCACATTTTCTGTTAGCACAATAAACCTCATTTCAAGGCAGAAACATTACTGTGTCCAACAGTTATTATATATATCAAACTGAAATAGCTGTTGCAAAAACACCAATTTTTATAAAACATTAAGCTTAAGATTAATAGGGGTGCCCAAACTTTTTCATATGACTGTATATTACAAGTTTCTTATTTTCATGTGTATTATTGATTTATGGGAGAAAAAAATCAAACGACAGTTACTTTTTCAGCTTTATAGTACTGTATTAGTAGAACAGGGGACCCAGTTTTAGAAGCACATGGAATTAGGCCTCTTTATCTCATTTCTCTTAGCTTGCACATGACTCATCTGCTATTCCAGCAGCAGCAAAAAATAGACAAATGTATGGAGGGCAATAAACACATAATGTAAATTAGGATCCTGCCAGTATAAACAAATCACTCTTGTATTTTGTACAAATGTGTCGCGGGAATAAAAAAATATACATATATAAAACCATAAATACATTTCTCAGCAATTTCTGGGAAAAGACCAAAATATACGACAGAAGTAAAAATAGTCGCAGTGACTTGCTCAACATAAAATCATCCAAACGGATGTAAAAATGGCCTATAAAGCATGTGCTCCTCTGTCTGGTGGGGACCCGTGACTCCCCAATTTGCATTTATATTGCACCATTCATCTATTTAATATGTTAAACCATTAAAGGGACATAAGAATGTGGATGAGGGCACCTCTAAGGCATAAAGTCATTTCATACATCTCACATAATGAAGACCTGTATCTGATTATTAGGTACAATGCATGATGAAGGATAGGACGTAGAGTTCACACGCAGCTTGTATAAACCAACTAAAGATCAAGAGCAGATGAGATACCCCAACAAGATCGTTCTGCGCTTTTACTCCATTTCCTGATAATTTCCATAAGAATTGTTCTTGGTATTTAGTGACTGATAACAATAAAAGCAAATTCCCAAAATTTATCCACAAGGTAGATGATAACTTGTAGTCTGGTGCTAGTCCATTGGGACCCCTACCGGATGTACTCAGCTATCTCTGGTGGGTCCCAGTGGTCGGACCCTACTTATCTTGTGGATACGGTTGTTTTCTGCTGGTCCTTTGCAGTCTATCACTGTATCGGCACCTGAGTCTCTAAACCAGGGGTGGGGAACCTCAGGCCATTTACGGCCCGCGATGACCTTTTCTCCAGCCCCTGGGCAGATTCTTGGAGGCCATAGTGCTTGTGCTGACAGCTGTGTTTTAATGGTCACCAGCCTTTTAATTGCTCCTTGCTCTGTGAACACACAGCTTTCACTACTGAACGCTGATGCGCTTGCAATGAAAGATTACGTCCTAAGACCAGTGCCGGTATCAGGACATACTTTGTGGGCGGAGTTAGTGCACAATTTGCACGGCCCCCAAAGGATGGTATAAATATCCATATGGCCCTTGGCAAAGAAAAAGGTTTCCCACTGGATATTTAACGGGAATCCATCAGCATGATTTCACCCCCCAAACTATTTATATATGCTTGTAACTCTTTCAAAGACAAGTCTAGCAATACCATTACATGGCCAGTCCATTCTTCTGTTACTGAGAAATCAGAGTTTGAATTCATATGTAAATGAGGCAGAAGGACTATTTGTAGCACTGAAGCCACTGTCACTCCAGCTCTATTCCCCACACAGCGCCATCTCCTCTTGCTTGACTTGCCTGAAGTCAGACAAAAAAGAAGCTGTGAGGTAGGAGTAGAGCTGGAGCGACTGAGGTACTAGGCTGTAAGACTATTTAGTCTCTAATTGAGGCTTCCGAATAACAGCTAGCCATTTTTTTCATTTTGCCACAAATCATTTTTATTGTATTATTGAAGCCACCTAACAAACCAAGGTAACCAAATAGGAACAGCGGCTCCGACAACTTAGTAGTCAACTAAAATTTGCATGCGAGTCTGTGAGTCACAGTCCTAAGTAAACTTCTGTAATATAATATTTGGAATTGGCAAGATCAGCATGTGCTATTTCGATATAGAAGTCACAATGTAGCTGGTAATAAAGTTGATCACAGGCCGTCCTGGTGTTTGGATCCTCAGTAACCAACAGTAATCTATGGAAGATCCAGCAGAAAGTGTTCAATTCCATTTCAGCACTTCTAGAGCAGAAATAAAGCGTTACACAGTGTCTACTGAAGTACCTGGACTTTTTATGTAATTAATGGACAGATCAGATCAACCAGACAGTGTTCATGACCAAAATGGTTGTTAATGAGAGCAAACAATATCATTTGGCTCCTAATGTTTTAGACTTAGGAGCTATATATGACGCGCCCCCTGGGCCGCGTGTGCACGTGTGTGGGATACCCGGAGCCGGGTCTCTGGGGGTTGTAGTCTCCGTGGCGGCTCCCCGGTCCCGTGGCTCAGGGTGGTCAAACCAGTGGCAGTCTTTATAGGGTTTTTGTGGTTTAATGTCCGACTACGCCACCCGTGGATTGCGGTCAGGGTGTACCGCCGCTGCGAGGCAGACCGCTGAGGCTGGTGTGGTGTGCGCAGCAAAGGATGGGATAACTCCCCACGGGAAGAGTATAGCCTCAGGGCAGGGAATGTGGATGATGGAGGTGATGGTGCGCGGGCGTCCCAGTACTAGTAGTGCTGTATGCGGTGAGAAAGCAGGAACGACTCAGAGTCTTTGCAGTGCAGTTCAGGGTCTTTACTGACGATATTAAGGCAGACCCTCCCGGGAGTACTGGCTAGCATAAGGGGCCTGGTCAGTCTGCGAGCAAGCAGGAGTTCCCCTGGCCAGGTGGAGTTGCAGGCCTCCCCGTCTATCTGCACTCTTCCTGGCTACCTTGCTGTAAGCGAGTGGAAGTAGCCCACGTCCCTAAGTATACCGTGTGGTGCTCACCCGTATGGCTGGTGACTTGGGGCCTTCTGATAGCCTCCGCTCCTCGATGGCGGTGCTGGTCCCTTCCTTGTGACTGAGCCTCCGGGCTTCTATGGCCAGAGTACCTGGAATCCCCTGCCGGCTGGGTTCTGCTGCTGGACTTATAGGTTCCCACAGCATCGGACTCCGTTGTCCGGTCGTAGTCTCTTCAGCCAGTACGAGCAATATCTGCTTCCAGTCCCTGGCACTCAGCTCCTGCTCCTACAGAGCTCCTGGCTGTCTCTTGCCCTGTGTCTGGAACTTCACTCCAGGCTCTGACTGACTAATCCCACCCCAGACCCAGTTTATAAGGGCAGATTCCTCCCCTCCCAGGACTGGGCAGGAGGTGTTGCATGCTTAAGGGCTCCTGACCAGGAAACCTCCCACTTGCTCTCAGACGTAATATTTCTATTACTGTGGTAACCAGACCCCTGGGGTGCCACATATACACCCAATGAATTTTTTACACCTTGATGAAGATATATGTGAAACGTGTGTCTCTGTACTTGGCAGTGTGTTTTTTTTCTTGGACCACGAATAATGGCATGCGGTAGGTACTTTCGCTTCTGTGTTGCAGAATACTGATAGGAGCTCTCCATGAGTGGTGTGTGGTGCCAATAGGACTTCACGTAGATCGGCGGGGAGCAGTATATGGGTGGTGCCAGAATGGCAGGAGATACAATAGGTACAAGTACAACTTATTTTATTATTTTACTCCTTTGCCCATTTAACCAAACAAGAGTTATGTGTTGAGACTTTAGGACTCTGCATGTTACTTATTATGTAATGCAATAAGAACAAACAAATAAATTTTGAAACAAATCAAGCCAGACATATCACTCACAGCAAGGATTACAAAGCTACGACTTGTCCACTTTGGACACATAATACGAAGAGAGCAATCACTGGAGAAGGCAGAATGGTCGGAAGAATAGAAGGAACGAGGCGAAGAGGAAGACCACCAACCCGATGGTTTGATACCATCAAGATAACGGTGGAGAAGACCCTGGTGGACCTATCTAGGCTTGCACAAGATGGATCTTCCTACAGAGCGTTCATCAATCAAGTCGCCATGGCTCAAGAATGAACCCAAGGCCGTTATTATTATTATTATTATTATTAATAATAATAATACAGCCCCTTCTATCAGCATTAAAAAATGGAAAAAATTCAGGTCATCATCAACCCCCTCTTTTCCAAAGTTTCCAGAATATAAGCAAAAACATCATATATGTTCTGTTAACATATATAAGACAACACATTTTATAGCGGAGTTAAAGATGTTCTCTGTAGAACAATAACTCTCATCTGCTGGAAGCTAAAAGCCAAGGAAACAGCTGGACAGAAGTGATAACGTATCTGCAGGCCCTTACAGCTTGTCCCTTTGATAAATCTACAAGAAGCATAGTCTGTGAAGGGAAGCGGAACATCGATGTAATTTTCCCAATGACTTGGAGGAGTCTGATGCTGAGAGTGTTAGAAGTGACCATTGCTTCATATATAGGCAACATCCCGCCTACTGTGAAGCCGATCTGACGGGAGCCATTCTCCACGGTGGGAGAGATAAGTGACAGCTAAATCGTCAGCTTACACTTCAAGAGCTGGATGTTACAGATGGGATCTCCTAGTGAAACATTGATTTTCCTTACATTGTTGCTTTTGCTATTTGGAGATTATTGGTCAGGGATTCACAATGACTGAACGTTGCAGAAAGAGCTTGGAGGGAAAGCAGCAAAAAGAGGTCAATCAAAGTTTTCCAGACAAAACAAGAAAAGTATTTGGCCTTTAATAGACAACAATACAGCAAAGGAAGACAATCAATGAGAGCCCTATATCGGATTACTCTGTACGCTATTCCCTGCCATATGTGTGCAGTGTAATTTCCCTATAGGTTGGGCTCACACTGGCGTTTGGACTTTCAATTCTTTCTCTTCCATTATAGTAAATAATATTGGAAACGGATCCTTCCATTAGGTTGTCAGACATTTTAAAGGGAATCTGTCAGTAGGATCAACCCTCCTAGGCCGTCTAGATGGGCATACAGGTCAAAGGAGGTTGAAAAATTACACCGTGATATCTGCGATCAAATGTCTTATTCCAGAGAAAACTACATTTTACTTTATATAAATGAGCTGTTAAGATCTATGGGCCGGACATAATCTATGGTGGCAGATTCACAGGGAGATCTATTTTACAGAAAAGGGGGAGTTACCAGCGTGAGACATGTAATGACTGACAGTCTGCTCTTCTGATCTACATGTCTCACACTGGTAACTCTCCCTTTCATTTAAAATAATCTCCGGAGGCAGATTCTCGGGGAGATCTATGTCTGGACCATAGATCTTAACAGCTCATTTACATATTATGAAAAATGTTGGATTTCTCTGGAATAAGACATCGGATCGCAGATATCAAGTTATCATTTTATTCAAGTTTCTATGACCGACATGCCCATACAGACGGCTTAGGAGAGTTGTCTCAGCAAAACAGAGCTACAACCACTACAAAGATATATAAAAAAATTTACAGAAGAGACCTAAAAACAGTATGATGTTAAGGCCGTGACTTGGCTGCTGTCTGCCATTTACATGCACTACTGACCAAACTAGAGCATGCTACAATTTTCATCCATGCAGACCATTGGTCCGTGTGGCAAATTGGTCATGTGCACTGGCTATAATGGGTGCATGCACTCTCCATATGCGGTACAGCATAATATGCTCGTCGAACAAGCCCTCAAAGCTAGAGATTCCCTATAAGAATGTAATTAATACAAAACTACTGCACAATATAAACACTTGTTGACATGGCCTTATGATTTAATATGGCATAAGTGACCTCTGCCGTTTCCTGGGGGTGATAATCTAAATAATTGGTTATAACCATGAAGACATAATTATACAAAAGGCGCAGAAGTTTGACACACTCTATTGATCCGGAGCGCAATTTAAGACAAGACGGTAAAGCAGAAGAATACTGAAAGATAGTGTAGCAGAGGCGTAACAGGCGACATTAGCATTCAGGGCAGGATTACAGTGAACGACTGTCTGATCACAGACCGGCAATGTAGAGTGAATGGAGATGAGTGATCATATTTCCAGCTGCCCTGATCTATAATGTTATCTTGTGGATCTTTGCACCATCTTTTGTCACCTTCCAGTGCTGTGGATCTATATTGTATAGAAATACTGAGGGTTACTGCAGGCAGTATTTATTGTATAAGGGAGGCTAAAAATGGGACTTGTATGTATAAAATATAGACAGGGATATTGTTTAGGGCACCCAGTTCACCTCCATTCATGTGTCTTTTCTCTATAAATGGAACACACCTATACGTGCTCCACTACCATCCTACTCACACAGATGTTGTCTTATCCATCATGGAGGATGTCCTCAATCAGGACCTCACTGCTCTTTAGAAACACCTCACGTTCTGGTCTTGAGCTGAACTTATATTACATAAAGGACAATTCATACGAATGGCTGCCACATAATACTGCATTACCCCTGCAACTGCTATTCTGAACGCTGTTGTCAGAGATATCGGAAGCAGGACCCAGGACAATCAACAGGTCGGCATGGTGGCCTCATTCTGATATGGGATTGTCTATATTGGTAGGAAGTATTAAAATCATAAAATCCTAGAATGTTGGAGTTGGAAGGGACCTCCAGGGTCATCGTGTCCAACCCCCTGCTCAATGCAGGATTCACTAAACCATCTCAGACAGATGTCTGTCCAGCCTCTGTTTGAAGACTTCCATTGAAGGAGAACTCACCACCTCTCGTGGCCGCCTGTTCCACTCATTGATCACCCTCACTGTCAAAAAGTTTTTTCTAATATCTAATCTGTCTGATTATCAATATCAGACCGACTCCTTACACCCCCACCAATGACCTGTGACCAGCTCCAACACCAGCCAGATATAAACTGTATATGGATCGGAAAAGTACTGCTCCCTAAACGGTTTAATGGCCACTCCAGGGTGCTGAAGCTCATCTCCTGATCTGCAGTACTGGGAGTGGCCACTACACAGCGTGACGGAGCAGTGGTGTACGGCTCACTACACAGATCCGTCCAGAGCTGGAAACGGGGCGACAAGTGTTGGATCTCCACTGATCTGATATTAATGAGCTTTTCTAAAAATAAGTCATCAATATCCTACAAGTGGAAACCTTCTTTAATCAAATTCACTTAGAAATCAACATTTTCATTTTTCCTTTTTAAAGTAAGCTAAATAGCAAAGTCAGGTAAGTCACACACCAGGAACCACATTTGTGAGATTAGAATGGTCTTATCTTATAGACCGATGGTCCTGTCTATTATATATGCTATTCTATTACACCAAAACATTGATGTCTACAGATCTCTGGTTCAGTTGGGGCACTACAATGGGTCATTGAGTGAAGTTAGTGATCTATAGGTGGCACTAGGCCAAGAGTTTTCTTCCAGGAGTTGATCTATTTTACATTTTTTCCTCCTAAAGAGAATTGCCCTAAAGACTACCTCATCAGCTGTATCTCCACAGGGAGAGTCATTACCTTCCAAGAGTCCATATCCATAATTAAAAGACTCCATCTTAGGACAAGCTAACAAAAAATACAAGTGGTTAATTGAACTATAATGAATATACCTTCCCTAATTGAGGTAGTTTCATGCCTTTCCACACACAATTGATGCCCCCTATTAATAGATATTGAATACAGCAGCAGCAATCACGTGCAACATTGATGTCCATCTCTACCATCTTATGACCACAGCTCTGACTGTTAACAGTCACTATGTTTCTTAAAGGAGTTGTCCAGGCTTTTCACAAAAGACTGGTGAATTCCTCGCAGCATGCGCTGTGAGAATTCTCTGATGACGATGGCGAGACCGAGCAGTGATGTAACCGCAAGTTTGCGATGAGAATACTTCTAGCCACATTCCAACTAGACGTTTGAGGCCTCGATCAATACAAGTGAATTGAGTGAGGCCACGCACATCTAGTCAGACTGTGGCCAGAAGTATGCATATCGCAAACTTGCGGTCACATGATCGTTTGGTCTCGCTGTCGGCATCGGAGAATCCTCACAGCGTGTGCTGAGAGGATTCACAAGTTTGCAGTCACATAGAGTAACTGCAGACTTTTGTGAAAAGCCTAGACAACCCATTTAATCTAAGTCTATGAGACCTCGTTCTGAGTCTCATAGACTTACATTGAGAAGTGACTTCCGGTCCGCTCAGCAAACACTGGAGTGATCTGGCCAGTCACAACTCCCATCACGAGGTGCAGAGGAGGACCGGAGTGGCACTGGGAGCAGCAGAAGACAGTGGCCGGTAAGAATTATACTACACGCAAGAAATCTAGATTACTGATTCCATTCCGGTGGTGAAATAAAAACAAATCCCGGGGCGCTACTTTAAATAAAGGAATCTTAGGTACTGTTATAAGTTACGTTTTTAACCATTTGCGTGTTTTTTGCTGTTCATCTTGTTTCAATAATACCAGTTAGAAGTGGCATCTCAGATCCAACCATGGGCAGAGTAACAGAATTCCTCCCTGGGGAGATGTTTTTTTGTACACTGTCAGGACTGTCAACGAGCGGAGCCACGACCCTTAAAACAATGTGTGTAGTCAATTCTTCTGCCTAATGAAGCCTGAAGCTATTATCAGGGAATATGGATGAATCACTGATTGATTTATAGATACTCGTACCACTTTAATGTATCAAACCCCTAAAGAGCTTAGAATTATGCTGTGAACATAGCACTGCATGCCTAATCGGACATTAAACTGAGATGCATTGGATATAACATGATATCGGATACCCAAAATTATAAAACAGGTTTCTCTGTATCTTGTGACAAGGACATTTGAAGTGACTTTTGACAAAGTGTTAATAGCAGGTTGGATGCAATCAAAATAATGATCCAACCCTGCAGAAGAGATGTAATCTTTCACATATAAAGAAGCTATTATCCACCGCCCTTCACTAAGTGTCTAATTGCACAGCAAAGACCTCATAAATAATCGCTTGTTGTATTAACAGCGGTCTTCTTTTGCACTGCTCCAGTCCGTGGACATGAAAGTATTATGGCTCCATGCTGTACAGATATCTAATACCGCAATAATAAGCCGCTACTCTGTGCCTCCATGGACCCAAAGTATTGTGCCCCCTGAGAGTCAACAGTGACATGTTCTTATTCTAGTTAAGATCTGTTGATTTGCCCAGAAATTACAGAACAGCTATCACCATATTTTTTTTCTTAAGTGTAAGCCACATACAGGTTACAACAGGATACCCTAAAAATCTACGAGTCCATTACTATGACAGAAGTGCCGTTTGACCATAGATATCAAATACGTATGAAATCTGAGATCAAAAATTTTCCCAAAAACCTTTGCACCTTATAAAGCGGTTCTGTCACCAAATTTAATGAAATTATATACATTATTAAATAGATGTCTTACATCTGATGAGACTGGTGTACTTAAGTTGAAAATTGAGGTCACAACTGCTGTATAATGCTTTAGGAAAGTTTATCTCTGATCTCTGCCCACTTCGCCTCATTTACAGCCCCTCAGTGTCCCTCTTCCCTGCTGCAGTGGAGATCTCACACTGCTCAGTACAAGCTGCAGCTGTCAGTCAGGCCGGGTGAGTGGAGATTGAATACACTTGGACTCAGGAGGTATTTAACTCTATAGCTGAATTATAAAATGCCTATTGTCACATCAGGATTATATACAACCACTATAAACTGGATTTTCTAAGTAAGTACCTCATCAGATCTAAGAAATCTATTTAATAATGTATGCTGTTTGTGTTGTGAAATTTGGTGACAGATCCACTTTTAAAATTTTACACAATTGTGAATGTTTTTTTTTTTTGCTGTTACCATTATGAAATAATAATAAAATGAATTTACAGAGGAAATAGTTTAACCCCTTCCCGACATATGACCTACAGTTAAGTCACATTTTCGGCTCCCAGACACAAGTCGACCCTGCATCTTGTTCGAATTATTGAGCCATCATCTGCCTCTAACAGCTGCAACATTGTGCTGTTGTAACAATGCTGAATTCTCATTACCATACTCCTGTGAAAGCAAGCCTGTAGCACTGCTGTATATAGTACAAGTGATCGATTGATCACAGCTTCAAGTTTTTCTCCAATAAGAAATACAGTAAAAAAGTGTTTCTAAAAATATGAAAAAATAAAAAACACAAGAGTTCAAATCACCCCCCTTTGTCCCATTAAAAATAAAGCAATTTAAAAAAAATACACATATTTGGAATCACTGCATTTGTAACAGTCCGATATATCAAAATATAAAATAATCCAATCAGTAAACGGCAAAACGAGAGAATGAACTGAATTGCCAGAGTAACGTTTTTTTTGGCTGCCGCAACATTGCAATAGAATGCAATAAGAGGCGATCAAAGCATTGTATCTACCCCAAAATAGTAGTAGTAAAAACGTCAGCTCAGGGCTCAAAAAATAAGCCCCTACCCAGCTCCAAATTCTGAAAATTCAAAACGTTACGGGTCTCGGAAAATGACGACACAGACAATTTTTATATATATATATATATATATATATATATATATATATATAAATTTCCGAATGTAACCACTTAAATTAAAAAAAGCTATACATGTTTTGTATCTGTGTACTCATACTGACCTGGAGAATCATAGTGGCAGGTCAGTTTTACTATATAATGAACGTGGTAAATAAAAAACAATTGAGGCTTTGCACTTTTTTTGCAATTTTGATGCATTGAATTTTTCTCGTTTTTCAGTACAGTACATGATAAAATACATGGGGTCATTCAACCTCCCGCAAAACACAAGCCCTCATATGGCTATGTAGACGAAAAAAATAAAAACAATATGGCTCTTGGAAGAAGAGTAGGAAAAAAGGAAAAGAAAAAAATGGAAATTAGCCAAGACGTGAAGAGGTTAAAGGGGTTGGCCACTATTCTTTTATTTGTGGCCTATCTTTATATCTTTAGGATAGGTGATCAATATCTGATCGCGGGGGTGCTACACCGGGCAAAGCTGTTATCGGTGGTGGCTGAACCTTCTCGGAAGCTGCTGTAACATGGTGACATGTCTTTTTAATATTTAGTTCATATTACTGACAGTATAAATTTCTCTGGAATGACTTAGTCTGGCCATTAGGGGTCAGCAAGGAACAAGTAAAGAAAAAGGATCTGTAAAAAAACCCAGGAAACTCAGAACCAGGAAGTCCTCCGAGGAGATGAGACATGTCTGATGCCCAGGGGGACGTTTGGGAACGTGTACAGACTGCAGCTAGATGGTGTGTCCAAGAAGAAGCTGTGCCTTGTGAGTAACTGAGATATGTGACCGGTCACCAACTGTGTAGTCAGTTAGGGAAAGCTAGTTAGTGATTCCAGTAGTGCTGAGAACTGCCTGGTGTATATCACTGCTGATGGACTGATCAGGCTTGATCCAGAGATTGTGAAGGATCAGGTATACTAAGACTTTGTGTACGTGGAAACTACAAAGGAGCCCTGTTGTGAACTACATTTTGAGATTGACATTGATTCTAATTCCTGCTTACACCTGAATGTGCTGAAGAGCTTGGTGAGAAGGAGAATCTGATCAAACCCTGTGGCCAGAGATCAGGGTCTAATAAAAGGTTAAGTTTGTTAACTGTTTGTATATGTATTAAGTCTGAGAGATTTCTGTTTGCTCTTGTAGGAAGAGAAACTGTACACTGTATAGGTAACACGTTGGTTAAATATATATATATATACGAGTGTTCTCTAAGGGGAAAACAAGGGTACCCAGATCCCATTGTATTAGTGTGGGAGGGGGGTGTAAGGTTATATTCCTGGGAGGACCACGTGCCACATCAGCGGTAACATCATGGGTAGGCCCTGTACTGAATAAGGGTGGGAGCGGCATAGCCCAGGGGTAGTTTGGCTCATTCCCACGAGATTAGCACTTGGGCTCTCTCGGGCTGCATAACTTGTATTTTGTGTTAGTGGCTGTTGTGGCCCATATTTTGTAGAATCGTTTAACCCTGTCATTTGTGTGACCAGTATAAAGAAAGTTATTTGCCACTATACGAGGTCGGAGTCATTCATAGCAGCGCCGTATCCCTTATACACATTCGACCGGCATTCCGGTCGTTACACTGCTGGAACATAGCAGCTCAGTCAAAGCTATATTGGCCACGGCCGGGTACAGTAGATCCATCCTCTATTCATTGGAATTGGGGGTGGATCTGGAATTGGGGGTGGATCTGGAATTGGTCGTGGATCTGGAATTGGGGGTGGATCTGGAGTACCTGGCCACGGCCACTATAGAAATGACGGAGCTGCCATGTTCCAAGAACTTCTGGCCACTGCCAATAGCAGATGATCAGTCGGGTGCCGGTTGTTGCACCCCCACCGATCAGATATTGACGACCTATTCTAAGGATAGGCCATCAACAAAAAAAAGTAGTGGCCAACCTTTTTAAGCATTAAGGATGTGTTGTTTATTGAGAAAAGTCAAGCAGTACTTAAGTAGAAACTTCCAGACCGGCATTCATTGATATGCAGAACTAGCCGCTCGGCAGGAGTGAAGTTAACTTAGTAGACACATAAAGAAGTGACGAAAGGAAATGAAATACACACTCGGAGCCTGAGAACCTTCTACTGTACGAGTCCTATTGAAATGTGTCAGAGTTTAATTAGCTGCTTCCATTCCCAATCTGCATTGAACTGAGGTTAATGAAATGGCACGGTGACGTCTATTGTAATAGACTGGAGAATACCAGTCATAAGGATTAATCTGGGGCATGCTGTACTTATGGACTGTGGCACGTTCTTTTATTCTAGGAAAATATTAACACCTTCTACACAGTATTATTCTGCTGTAGAGTTTTTGTATATACTGTATATAGCATGGTAGTCAATATCTTATATATCCTTATAAACTCTATAATTTGAATTATTGTAACATTGGAAACAAATAATTATCGGTACATAGTAACACAAAATGTAAAATAAAGATGTTTCTTCATCACAATAAAAGTCCTTTAATATGGGGCTGCAACATCAGTTGGCTAATTACCACCGCCCTAGACTATAGCTAAAGAGCCACCTTTTCCAACGTATGTGTTAGGCTCACCGTGTGAAGTGGACCCACTAAGTCCCAGCTCCGGGTGGTATACGGCCCCGGGCATCGGTGCAGCTGGCAGGATGGCATAAGGGGAGCAAGGACGAGACAATCTTGGGAATCTTGGGAGCAGCAGGACAGATGAAGTGGAGTCAGCAGGGCAGCAGGGATAGAAGCAGGATAAGCACGGTGTGCACAGGAGGTGGAGTATACCAAACTAGAGTCTTGAATCACAATCCGAAGACACGGGTGTGTGTCCTAATGGGCCATAAAAGGCTTAGGAAGATGATGTCACTGAGCCATGCCTGGCAACCAGCAAAACCCGGTGTGGAGCACAACAGGGCAGCAGGCTTATGTGAAGGAAACAGAGCTCGGGACACCCAGGACAAGTATGTAACATTAAGTTTCTGTGAGAAACTTATTTACATTATGGCCCCTTGAGGGCAAATATAGCATTACATACAGCTATTCAGATGAAGGGCTGTCCATGTAACACATGGGGAATCCAGGTCCACCAGATCAACATCCACTGCAGATAAAAGTTCAGCTATGACTCAAAGAAACGGTGCAAGTGGGGAACTAATTCATATTCACTGACAATCATAATTTCTGTTAGGGCTTAAGGAAAGAGTTGTGTAGATGAGACAATTTCTACAAACCGTTGCAGCAGATTATTACACTAAGTCCATTGCCCCATTATCAGTATTTGGTCAGTATTTGGTCAGTATTTTTTCTCAGGAATGGGAGCGAAAACCAAGAGTGGGTGATAAATGCAGAATTGGTGACTTGTTTCTATTATACCTTTTCTCTGATTGTTCCTCATCTGGTTTTGGCTCCCACTCCTTAGAAAAAATGCTGACCGAATACTGACCAAATACTGATAGTGGGGCCATGGCTTAAGAGGGAGACTTCTGAATTTAAACCCTCTTTACGTAGCTTAAGAGTATTAACAAGCTTGTAGATTTGCTGAAATTTTGAATTTTGCATATAGTGTCCCATAAGTAAGGTCAATGGGAATTCTTCTACCAAGTGCTCCTACCCGTTATCCTTGATCTTTTCTACTAAAAGGGATGGGTGATAGCACAGCTCAGGTCTCCTCCCTGTTAGTCATGTTTAACTTAGACTTGGGGTCTTCTAAATCCCTAAAGGATTGACACTATGTCTGCAGATTACATACTGGTGTATGCACAAATATCTATGGACTATGGATCCTAGAGACATCTATTACCCTAAAAGGAGGAACCAATTTTCTTTGGAATGGATATTACTAGTTGTTTTTCTTATACATGTCAGACACAACAGTGTTGTCTGTTTTAGGATGGCTACTTCATGTAGGTGGCACTAGAGTTCTGGTCCTCTTCTTCTCTGAAGAGACAATTTGCATATTTTCCAGAGGAGAATTGCAGCTTTAAAAGTCTCCTCACTGTGACATGCTTAACATGTCGCTCTCCGCAAGGAGAAATGTTACCCCTTAGATACCGGTCTAACGCCTCTCACCCAGCCAAACCAGAACTCACACTTTGCACTGCCGAGGGGCAGTACCCTGAAACACAGTGTCTGCAAATTGAGTTTCTGGTTCTGGCTTATATCCTAAGTCATGTGATAAGTCTTGTTAAAGGGTCACTATTGACTTTTAGGATTGCTATTTCCTGTAGGTGGCACTAGAGTTCTGGTCCTCTTCTTCTCTGAAAAGACAACAGACACAACAGTCTCATAACTTACCGAAAACCATGGCATTGACATAATGTTACAATCATACAATGACATAAACACGGGTTGTCAGACACCCCACTGATTGGTTATTGGTGATCTATCCGATATTCAAGCCATCAATATTAAAGTCCTGGAATACTTTTAATATCCATTTTTTGTGTCACCCTGATTTTCCATCAACTCACATACAGATGACAGTCAGTATATAATCTTGCACATGGTTATCATACTGACTGTATGGTGTTATACGCAGTAAAGCATGTTTAAGCAAGTATCATCATGTAATATGTCGTGCTTCATCACTGCTTTAAATTATGAAATTAAGAACAAGAAAGATCTGCAACATCACTTCATAATTCCAATACCCGGCAATCATGGTTGATTGCACTTTTGTGCCAACTTGAAAAGGCAGATACTGCCGACAAAGAGGTCAGATTTGACTCCAAGAATTAAACTTCCAAAAGGGTCCACCAAGTTGGCATTACCCATACAATATTTCGGCAGTAAGAAATGTTTTCTATGATGTCGGTGTGGCAATCAATCATAATAGGTGGTTCTTAGTAAGTAGACAGTGAAATAATCGTACTTCACATAGTAGAGAAAAAATTAAATACAAAAAACGCTTCTTTTATTAGTACAACCTGGAGAAAATATAGGGTTGGAGCGGACTCCCTTCTGACACAGCACGACAGCCGTTTCGCCTCACTGATGATGCTTCATCTGATGTTTCAATGGGCACCGGATGAAGCGTAATCAGTGATGCGAAGCGGTTGTCGTGCCATGTAAGGAGAAGCGAGTCCGCTCCAACACTATGTTTAGCTTTTCCAAGTTGTACTAAATAAAAGAAGAGTGTTTTGCATTTATGGTGAGTGCCACAGTCTTACTTTTTCTCTACTACTTGAAGTACAAAGTGACTCAGCCTGTTTTATTAAAGCTAATGGCCCCATCGGCAGATACCCCTAAATCCCGTTTCTCAGGACTTCACATGGGAACCCCAACAGGGCCACAGATGTGTGGCTAAAACGTGATGTGAACCCGGCCGTAGGATCAAGTACATTATTCCAGCCATATATAACAGTGTACGAGCGGGTCAGGCAGTCAACCATAATGTAAGCAAGCAGAATCTTTTGTTTTCTAGCAGATGATACAATGTATGACTATATTTCTGACATATTTTATCCTCTTGTACAGATTCATCATAATAATAATAGTTATTACATTACATCTCTCCTTGCAGGAATATTTTCCAGCGGACAATGGCTTTTTAGCCATCCGGCCTTAGACTGTCATTTCCCTCACAGCCCTAATCACAGCTATGACACGAACGACACTGCCTTGATTTCATGGCTACTGATAAATTGGTGTCACCGGCGGTTCTCATTTTACATGGAGTCTTGTAAATCAGCCTGAACATTATTTACTGTGTGCCGGTAGAAAGATCAATGACAAGGTTTCTTTCCGCTGTCATTCAGGGTTAGGGAATGAGAGACCCTACTGTCAGTGCAGTGACATTGCCTTTATGTTCATCTTGGACCTCCATTTAGATAGTGTCCGTCTATATATATGACTCGCCCCCTGGGCCGTGGGGTACCCGGAACCGGGCTTCTGTACGATGGTGGGGGTAGTAATGGTGGCAACCCGGTCCCGTGGCTCAGGGTGGTCAGACCAAATTGTGGCAGTCTATTTATCAGTGTTTTGTGAATGTCCGACTACGCCACCCATGGATTGCGAGGCAGACCACTGAGGCTGGTGTTGGTGCGCAGCACAGGGATGGGATAACTCCCCACGGGAAGAGTGTAGCTTCAGGGCAGTGTAATAGGATGCTGGGGTGATGGTGCTGGCGCAGCAGAAATCACACAGAGTCCAATAATGCAGTCCAGGGTCTTTTACTCACAGTTGTTATCCAAGTCACTTCTGTCAGCAATGACTGCCCAAGCCGTGCTGCGTCCACCAGGTGAGGGGCTCGGTCAACCCGCAGGCAATTCAGGAGTATGGCACAGGACCCCCTTCTGTCCTTTCTCTGGCCTCTCGTGCCCCACCAGTGACCAAACTTCTGTCCAGCTACCGCGTACCGTGTCGGGTAAGCGTTGGCCTCCGCTTCCCGCTATCCTATATGGGGCCTTCCTAGCAGGTTTGGCGGGGGGGGTCGCACCAATAAATGATCATGACCTCCGGTTCTTGGCTGAGGGATGATTTACCTCCACCAACTTGGGAATCCGGTACCCTTCCACAGCCTGACCCTTCTCCCGATATCATGGGGTATGCAATGGTTGCTGTCTGTTCTGCTCTCTTAGTGTCCCTTCTGCCTTCTTGTTTCTGGAGCCCTTCCACTCCTCTGTCTCTTCTCCTTCCTTCCTTCTCCTTCTCCTCTCTGGCCCCGGCCTTTTCTCTAGGCCTGCCTCGTGGAGCTGAGCTCAGGCTGAGCCTTGGCTCCCTGTCAGCTCTCTACTCCTTTTCTCTGCTCTGCTTCTCAACTGACCTTCTAAGATGGCTCCCACCTTTTATCTGCTTCTCTGTGTCTGAGCTCAGGTGACCTGCACCCAATGAGCTCCTTACTATGCTCGAGAAACCGTCCCCTCTGCTCCTACATCACTGGGTTCTCTCCCCCCTCCCCACTCCAGCCAGGGACATGGTCAGTTGTGCCTGCATAAATGGGAGCACCGTCGAGCTGTCCTCCGGAAATGGGGTGAGTGTGTGTATGCAGCTAACTGAGCCCTGGTCCACACTCCATCCTTACCTGGGAATGGAATATCACACCTCTGGTTGAGGTGCAATACCCCTGTAGCAACCGAACCCTCGGGGCGCTACATATACACAATACAGCTTGTTATATTGTGTCTGGTCCTTTTCCTTGGAACAGGTGAAAACGACACGAAGGTACTGTGGCGCGGTGCAGACGAGCTATAGACCACTGTTACATTCGCACTCACTATGTTGCATCAGTATAAACCAAAAACCAGACGTGGATCATAAAAAGAGAAAAACTAAGGCAAGGTTTGCGCCTCCTTTGTTTTTGGCACCCACTCCTAGATTTGGCTTGTGTCGATACAAAATAGTGACCACAATACTGCCACGTGAAAGCCATCATTTGGGGAACGTGCACACGTTCAGTATTTGCAACAGTAAAAAAATCTTCTGCAAATACTGGAGTGTTGGCAGGATAAATCGTTGTGCAAAATACGTACGGTTTTGATTCCTTTTTTTCCCCATTCATTTGAATGGGTCAAAATCGCTGAAAGAATTGACATGATGCAGATATGAAACTGCTTTAACTCTGCAAGGAAAAAATAAGCATGGGATTTCAGAAACCTCATTTACATCGCTGGTACAGTAAAACGCTGTATTTTTTCACGTGGCAAAAACACAGCGTATGAACATACCCTTAGGCTACGTTCCCACGTTGCGGTCCCAAAGTTATACCAGCAGTAGTATTTATATAATTGCGAAATAAGTAAGGGGAAGCCGCACATTTCACCCTTTACATGGCTCTCATGACTCTTAAATGGATCTCAAACCCGCAGCTCCTGTCAATTTACACTGCGGATATATCTCACAACTTATGCATGAGGTTTCTTAAAGGGAATCTGTCACCAGGTTTTTGCTACCTCATCTGAGAGCAGCATGATGTAAGCAAAGAGATCCTGAATCCAACGATGTATCACTTTGTTTACTGGGGGCAGTCGTTCTGACACAATCAGAGGTTTTAGATGTAGCATGAAGCAGAGCTGAGAAAGCTAATCCTGCCCACACCACAGCTAACCCCGCCCACACCAGGCTCTGTATGCGCATTGTCTATTGACAGTGAGGAGGGGGCGTGGTAGGACCAGTGCTCATGTGCACATCAGACCTGGCAGTGATAATCTCCTGGTGATAAAACCTTCATTGTAAGCAAACAACAGCACACAGCCTGATTCTGTGTTTTAACCCTTTCCTCGTGCAGTTGTCACATTACATAGCAAAAACCTGTTGACAGATTCCCTTTAAAATCCCATGCTGTAGGTTGGCCACTATAAAACACAGCTGATTTTTCCACAAACTAAAGCACTTAGCTTTAGCTCCATGTGAATTTAGCCTTAGAATGTGACCACACTTGGAAGTTTTGGCCGCGTTCAGCTAAGTGTATGAAAATCAACTGATCCCCATCCAGGAAAGATGGACGATTCTTCATCCATATAGTATTCTGTATGTTCATTCTTAACATCCGTTATAACATACGTTATTCACATTCACAAATAAGAAATAAAAGAATAAATTAAATAAAAGTCTGATACGGTTTCCTGTGTAATCTTTGCAATAGATCAGTTAAAATGCATACCATATGGATGATGTTCGTATGGCATCCATTATTTTTATATATTAACTGTATTGCGTTTATTGTCCAAATCTTCAAAAAAAAAAACGCGACATGAACTACTCACTTGTGCTTTTATGAACACACACTTGTCTGAACTAGTCCATTATATTACATTGGCCTTAGCGGCTGAATGGAGTCTCCCACCTTCCTGCACAAGGACCGGTCTTGCTTTGTGATCTGTGGACACGAGTAATAATAAAAGCTGGTAATCTGGCGCTACCCATCGAGGAAAATCTCAAACCAAGAGGAAAGAAAAGGAAGGACATGTCTAGATGCAGATCTATCAATTACTAAGAGGCAATATTTAGTATCCCGATTCTCGCAGCACACTGCCCTATCATTGCTATATTGTATTGACATAATCCATAATTATATGGCAGACTAACTAGTTCTGGAGTATTGTAGTTTGCATTGGGTACATTTTCTGTTGAGGCCATACTTCTTCAGGAAAGCACATTTCTAGGCAAGTAATAAAAAGCTTCGTGCAAGCAGAAGTGACACCTAATAAACACAGACCTGATGTCCCATTGCAGCTCATTAGGAAAAAAATGATGCTGGATGAGGACGTATTGCCTGGGGGAACGGGAAATACAGTAGATCTGTTGCTTCATCTTTAGGGACAAGTAAAAGTATCCAAGGCTAGGCATGAACTGAGTTTTAAGGTACAATTTCAAGGACAATAATATACATCTAGGACTTACAGGCACAACAGTCAGTGTCATATACTCACCTGTCGCCGCTCCTGTGACAACTGTCAAGACTCTGTTGTAAGATATCCCAGAGGCTAGGGGCTCCTTCCCTGTCCCATAATGCTAGGGGCGCCCTAGCTATCCCTGCTTCCTGGATTACTTCTAATGGTGAAGACGCCGAGGCCGTTAATCTGTTCCCATCCCCACTAAGTAGTAGTGTATAAGAATACACAAACCAGACTAACAAGGGAAGACGTACAGGCATAAATAAAAATACCAATCATACAAATATGCACTCACAAACAACAGAGTGCAACACCGGGGAGTGAAGGAAGAAAACAAAATAAAAACAGGAGAGCAAGATTCGCACACAGCCAAATCTCAAAGCAACAGTCTTTAGATAAACTCTCCAAACACCTACTCAAAAAAACAACTCCTGCAGCTCCAGAACCAGGCAGCATGCAACTAACACTGGCATCCCCGATTGCCATGGGCGAGCATATATAGCAGAGTGAAGTGGCCAACACTGAACAGCTGAGACCATGAATGCTGGAAAGCTCTAGAAGGTGTCAACTGAGCAGGTTAACTCCTGAAATGCTAGAAGAAACCTGCACCATTTAATATGATGGTGAAGTGCTTCTAATCAGTTCAAGAGTACGGGAAATGAGACATCGCGGTCTTCTGGCCCCTCTCTGTCGCAGTAAACCCGTGGCAACAACTGTCTGTCTCAGATGCTACTATAATCCCAGTGATGGCGCTGACCGTGATGCTGGTCTAGAGCAAGCACAGTCCAGCCAGAATGACTGATGATTATCTCGGCCAATTAGGTGTCCAGCGATCACAAGAGCTGGTCAGTGGACCAATGAAGAATTGGGTTAGCAGACATTCCCGGCTTCTTGCACAATGTATGCCCTGTCACCAGAGTCAGCTATTGTATACCTTTTTGGATACAAACCTGGTGCCATTTTATATCCTTATTAATTTATTTCTAAGCATTCTTCTGATTAACCCCATGTTATGCCCTTACCGGTTTAAACCCTTAGACTGCCACACTTCCCTCTGGCTGATCTGTATGATGACCTGACTTCCACTGACTATACATTTAGATCCGATTTTGTTCTTGCACCCACTTTGTTGGTTTTCACATTAGCTCGCTCCACCTGTCAGCAGCCACTATACAGAGACAACCTAAGATTCCCTGCAGTGAAGGACAGATCCCTGCATGGAGGCTAAAGGGTAAAAAACAAGGAGTCCTCAGACCACAATAAGCTAGCACAAAACCTGACAAATGTATCAAGAAAACACTTGCTTAAAGTCTTATTAGAGAAAATGCACATGGAAGAGAGAGTAATCTGCTCATTCTCCTGTGGCGGAGAAGGCCCATCCATGTATCACATGGTGAACCATTCAATTGAATGTCAGCATGTAGTACTACATAATCACACCTGCTGAAGAAATGTATTGCTGGAGGACTTTACCTAATCAATAACAGCTAATAGCACGAGGAACTAAGAACCCGAGCCTCAATAATCAGCTAAACATCAGGTGGGCTTCACTGAAAATTAAAGCGTACCGGTCCTTCCATATGACGCGCCCCCAGGGCAGTGGGGTACTCGGTGTCCGGGCCTATGGATGCTGGGGGGGAATATGTCACAGTGGCTGGCCCGGTCCATGGCCCAGGGCGGTCAACAAAAAGGGGATAGTTTATATGGGATTTGTAGTTTGATCGTGACGCCACCTGTGGTTTCTGGTAATTTGTACCAGCGCTGCTGCAGACCTCTGAGGCAGTTGATAGGCAGCTAGGATGGAACAGCTCCCCACAGGTGGAGCGGGCCTCAGGGCAGTGTAGAGTTTGATGGTGGGTGGTGATGCTGGGGCTTGTAGTGCAGTCGGGATGGTGCAGCTGAAATAACTGATGGAGGCAGTGGAGTGCAGTCATCCGAGTTTTACTCACAGTTCTCGTTCAAGGTTCTCAGGCCTCCGCGTCGCACTGCGTCTACCAGACCAGGGGTTCAGCACTTTCTCAGATATATCAGGAGCGCTTGACGGAACCCCGCGTTCTTTATGTTCCCTACTAGACCGACTTCTCACGCTGGGTCTTCTCCCTCCTGCCCTGCGCTTCCCCACACTCAGTCCCGATCGGGTGCTCTGAAGTCCCTCTGGGCAACCTGGAGTTCCCGGACCTACTTGATGCCCTTCACGGTGACTAGGGTGAGACTGTGGCAACTGCACCATGGAAGTGCAGAAGCCTCCGGTTTTTCCAGCCGAGACCTGGAGTAACACGGCTGGTTCAGGGGCCGGTCGCCTTCTTGCGGCCTGATCCCTCTGACACTTGGCAGATTCAGGGCGTACGGGTGCCGTCCTGCACTCACTGTACCCTCTGGGATCCCTTCTATAAAACGGAGCCTTTCTCCTCTGCTCCCCTCCTGGGCCTCTATCACTAAGCCCCACTTGTGGAGCAGAGCTCCTAACGAGACTCTGCTCCCCTCCTCTCCTTACTACTCACTCTCTGTCCTCACTGTCCTGCCACCCTAAGATGGCTTCCATTTTTATACCTCCTACAATGGTGCTTCCCTACTCTACATCCTCCACCCACACCCACTACTGGTTCCCCCTCTCTTTGGTTCCCCCCACTCCAGCCAGGGACAGGGCTCAGCAGGAACATAATGCATCTTGCCCTTCCAGCCGGCCTGGAGTAGTGTAGTGTTGAATGTGGGTGTTGTGGTCCCTGGCAGCACTCCCTCCTTACCTGAGAGAAAGAGACACCACACCTCTGGTTGAGGTACAGTACCTCTGTGGCGACTGAACCCTCAGGGGCGCCACACATACAGCTGAGCCAATGTGGGCAGCACAGTGGCTCAGTGGTTAGCACTGCAGCCTTGCAGCACTGGGGTCCTGGGTTAAAATGCCAACAAGAATATCTGCAAAGAGTTTGTATCTTCTCCCCGTGTTTGCGTGAGTTTCCTCCTGCTCTCCAAAGACATACTGATAGGGAATTCAGATTGTGAGTCCCAATGGGGACAGCACTTCTGATAAGTGTGTCAAATAAAACATTAATAATAACCTGTAGAAAAGCAAGATCTTGCTGCCCTCAACACCCTCTACCCTTAAGTTAAAACTACTTTTGGTGCAATCTCGAGTTTTATATATCTCGGAAACGTCACAATTGTCATGTTCTGTATCTTGCCATCCATCCTTTGAGTGGACGGTTTCTCTTTATCAGCATTCTGCCAGCACTATAGGTGCTGATATTTTCACTTACCAGGATGCATTGTTCCTGCCAAGGTTTGATTGACCTAATCTAAAATCTGGCCTCTCCATTATGGTTGCATGCAATTTGACAGGAGAGTAGGAGCAGAGAGAGAAAATATCCCGTTTCTGTAATCCGTCTTGACGTCTGCATCTCTGCTGCTACAGATGGATTACACTTGACAGCAGGCAGTGGACGGGAAGGGACGGGAAGTTGCACAGAACAAAGACACCTAGTGGTTGACACTTTGAAGTGATTTTTCCAAGGTAAAACATAATTTATAAAGAAAGTAATTTGCAGATTGTCGTTGTAGTAGTGCAATAATTATCAAATCAAATCAAGGTGTCTGTAAGTTCAGTGACTTTTCAAACTAACGTTAGAATTATAATGGTTTCCATTTATCAAAGCTTTGGATGTAAAAAGAAAAATATGTAATACAAATAAAATGTGGTAACAAATAAGTCAAGAATATGGTATAAAGTTAATACACTTTTATGCATAACCAAAGTGTGAATTGGGGTAAAAAATAGAGTTTCACTTTATATCTGGAATTCTTACTAAAGAGTTAAACATTCTTGTTCAACAGAAAAAGTACTGAATTGGAAATCATTACCTTAAAGATAATCTACTTTTATTGTCCAGCGGGACAGCATTAATTGTCGGTAACACATGCTGAACTATTGGAAAATGTACAGGATTTGCATATATTTTCCCAATGGTAAGCACTGTCCTCGCTCTTCTTTGTTCTTAATGCCAGTGATAAATAGCAACTTGCTGACCTATTCTGTGCTGTGCAGTTTTACAATTGTATTTATCTGCAAGGTATTAATAATTTATATGATATATAAAATGATAAATCTGCATAATTAGCTTGGTAAAATAATCTGCCTAGATCATTCAGCCAATATAATCTGAATCAGAAATAAGTGATTCATCTAATGCATGCGGATAGCCAACAAATTGCATCATAATTTACAGATTTTATAATCAAAAATTGCTCAAAATATACAGCAAATATATATATATCACTAGATCTTCTCTTATAGAATACCATAACTGCAGAAAAAAAATCCAAATTTTACACATTGATCTATTATGGCAAATCAAAATTTTCAACACTGAGCATTAAAATTTTGATCAAAGTGAATAAGCCCACTGCCACGTCATGGTGACCTCTGCAGTGGTTCCATGCTCTGATAGGTGTGGCACAACCACTGCCCTCTCTCGTTGTGATTAACTATGAAGGGAAGCTAAGAGAGGAGTGAGACTCCTTGGTTGTCTGGTTGACTGATAAATAAGCCCCTTGATACCTGACAGACTGTTGCAGTCAGGAAGCTACTTTCTGTCCTGTTAAAAAATTCTCAGGCAAATAAATAAATGAACTTCAAATAGTAAGTTATATAACTGAGTAATATTGTTCAATTAGACCAAGTGCCTCCATTTGCCAGTAACTGTTCCATTTCCCCATGATCCCAACCACTTCACATTTGGTCTTGTGCTCAACAAAAGAGAGCATCACCTGTGTCAAACAAGCAGAATAGGTAGCACAGATAAAACAGAGGCAAGTGTGTAGATACACACAGGAACAGCATCAATATAGGGAATTAATATCTTTCGGAAAGGAAAGAGTTAAAAACAGGTATGCAGCCTGGTGTCTTTCAGCAGGGCAATGGTAAAAAGCATCAATGTAACAGAGAAGTAAATGAAGTCTGGTATAATCAAGCAAGGCAATGATTAATCAAAGGAATGCAATGAAGTTTAAGCAAACTGGAGATTTTCTTGAAGAGATGTGCTACCTTGATTGCAGAAGCCAAGTGTGAACAGTTGTGAGAAGTTGGTAACTTGCTTAGAAGTTTGTGTGGACAACACATAAGCTGTTCAGGCACCATGAATCTATTGACTGGTTTCCTTTAATACTCAAGCACCTGGCCTCTGGCTAAGCCAGACATAAAAGGCCTAGTTTGATGATGTTAGAGGAGATTGCTTGAATACATGAGGAATCTGGCTTGACTACTACAAATTAAGGCTGCCGTAGGAAAAAGATGCTTGATCCAGCACTTGTGAGTAACACTACAGCTATATTGAAGACATGAAGGGAGCTGAGCAAGCCCATCACCTTTTCGGTGGAAGATGATTAATGGCTTTCTTTGCTATACTACATTTTATTTATCTTGAAGGTGGGACTTATTCTAACTGTTATGCCGGATATCCACATTGCAGGTTCAACACAACTAAGGTGCTGCCAAAACTGTACCACCATGCAGATGCAGTTTCCAAATGGACAGTAGCCCAGTGATATACCCTGAAGAGGAGTCGTTGGCTATTCACTATCATAGGTAAAGTGTTTGAAAACTGAAAAAAGTGATTCTGTAGAAACACTTACAGTATATATTGTGTCTAAAACCATAGATAGCGTTTCGAAAGCTTTCCTCTTACTTTGTAGATTCTGTTAGAATACATTTTGCAATTTATATTTAAGAATACACAGCCATTTCACATCATTTATCATATATCTGAGTTTATGGAAATGGCATGGTAATGTAATTGTTTTTTTGCACGTTATATCTTCTCGTCATAGAAACTTATTTTCAACTTGGCATTTCACAGCATTAAATCAACCAACACAGTAATGCCATTCCTCAAAAAATCTTCAAGGGAGTTTAATAGCACAAAATGACTGTTCAAACCAAGCTGAAGTACTACTCGGTGCACACTCGGTGTGGTGAAATAGTTCAGCGCATCTTAACGCCTATTTGTTTCCCAATCTGGTTCCTATAAAGCCAGAGCTGCCAATCAAGGAAGAGGGGAGTGCAAAACAAGAACTGCTGGCTTACGCCAAGAATGAACTGAGTGTCTGCTTGGTTTGAACAGTCATTTTGCACTGACAAACTCACTTTAAAGTGTACCAAGAGCTTAAAACAGAGAGAACGGACACCCATATAGTATGTTCTGTTGATTCTGGTTGCTCCTTAGCAGATCACACTAGAAAGACACATGACTTGATATGTCCTATGTGTGAGATGAACACAACAAAGAAGATATATTGCAATTAAAAGCGGTCATTAGGGGTGTAGCTATGGGGGGGTGCAGAGATAGCAGTTGACATTGTGCCTAAGGGGGTGCTAAAATCCTGTTTTCCATTTAAGATATCAGTATTATGAGTAGCACATGATGGGTGAGGAGCTGCTTAGGATTTTGATCTGGTGCCCGGGAGCTTTAGGCTATGCCCCTAGTGGCACATGTTCTGCTCCTCATGCACCAGGGCTCAGGTGCCGCTGCTTATTTTGGACCCCTATAGCTACTTCAATACTTCAAAGATGACTGCTCTGGAGAGGAAAATGTTAATACATTCCTATTGACCAAATGGTATTGAAGAGTTGCCAAAATCTTGACACTGAAAATAGATAATTTCTGAGATTAGTGGGAATTTATCATCTGTGTCCCCACAAGGACACTATGCAGTTTCCCAATTTCATCCTTCATTTCACTGGCAGATGTTCTTAGCTAAGAAATTCTGTCACTTACAATTATCAGTTAGCTTTGGAGAAAATACCTGTTATATGACAGTCTGCACCCAAACTGCTCCGCATCTGAGAGGGGCGGCACAGCCGTCACCCGATCTGTTTATTAATATACCTCTATGAGATAATTAAAAAAACGTAGTTCTTTGTGCAAAATTTCTTCTTTTTTCACTTATCAATCATATGTCAGTATATTGGAGCAAAGACCGTTACAAAAACATTCGTGATCGTCTTAGGCGCAGAAAATAATTGATAACCTAGAATATTGAAATAATAATTACATGAAGTATACATGTACATACCCCCCAACAAGCTGTGTTATTACACTCTGACCCCAATTCATTGTTTGGGGTTTTTTAGTCACTTTTCTTTTTTGTTTTGTTTGGAATTTTTGCGCCAAATTTGTCAAAATGGCCCACACGATTCATGAATTTGGTGCAAAGTCAAAAATGGTATTTTTGTCTGTCTTGAACTGTTTTTGTGACTCTTTTGGTGCCGAAAGTCGAACATTTCGTAAAATGTAGCACAAATTGTGCCCAAAATACTGGCATGTACAAAAATATACCATGGGGGTTGCTGGAATGGAGTTGCGCCAAATTTTGCAGTTGGAGATTTTATCAGCCTTCAATAAGTTCACTTTCCATCATTATCCCTTTACAAAAAAAAAAACATCTCTTAAACAGAACTACTCTGCTAATTAATTAATGACAGCAAGGTGGCTCAGTGGTTAGCACTGTTGCTTTACATCACTGGGGTCCTGGGTTCAAATCCCACCAAGGACAACATCTGCAAGGAGTTTGTATGTTCTCCCCATGTTTGCGTGGGTTTCCTCTGGGTTCTCTGGTTTCCTCCCACACTCCAAAGACATAGGGAATGTAGATTGTGAGCCCCAATGGGGACAGCAATGCTGGTGTATATAAACAGCTGTGTAATTACTGGTGCTATATAAGTGAGTAGAATAAATATTTAAAGACCTGTCTTCCTCTCTAAACTCCTGTAACATTTGGTCTGCTCTTTTCTGCTTGACACGTTACAATACAGTTTTTACTCTTTATATTCTTCAGCGACTGCCCTTAATAAAGTCTCTGATAATCTACTAACAGCTAAATCTAATGGTCACTGCTCCCTGCTGATTCTCTTAGCTATATCTGCTGCTTTTGACACTGTGGATCACCAGCTCCTCCTCACTTTGCTCACCTCTATCAGACTCGAGGATGCTGCTCTCTCCTGGTTCTCCTCCTATCTCTCTGACCGCTCCTTCACTGTATCTTTTGGTAGCTCTTCTATTCCCTGTACTGTTGGGATTCCTCAGGGTTCAGTTGTAAGTTCTTCTTTCTCTATACATATTTCTCCCATATTGGACAGCAGATTTGCTTTTCAGTACCGTCTCTCTGCTGATCACACCCAATTATATATTTCTTCTCCTGATATAACACTCGCATTACTACAAAATACCTGGATATCTATAAATTCTTTTGGGAACCCTTATCTGTTAATAGCCAATATGGCTGTCCCCCCCACCCCCACCCTCCTCTGATGAGTTCACCAACGAAAGATTTTGCTTTCAACTATCTTTATTTTGCCCTACACACACCACACGTACACAGAGACACACACACATAGACAGATGAACACACAGACACAGACAGAGTAGCACACACACTCACACAGATGCACATACACACATACGTACATAGACACACATATAAAGACGCATACTCCCTCACACAGACAATTGCACACACACAAACGGAAACACACACATAGAAAGACACAGACACACACAGAGACAGGCAAACACAGAAAGAGACGCACACAGACACACACACAGACATACACACACACTCATACAGACACACATATAGGGAGAAAGACAAACACACAGTGTAAGAGATTGAGGCCCTTTAAGTCCTTCCATGACAGTCTGATTGTACTTTTTTTCCAGAGGATATTAGTTTTGTATGTAAATGTGTGTGTGTCATATGTGCCGGATTGTGACAGTAAAGGCCGTTGTTAAAAATTATACCACCATAGTACTGGCACACAAACCTCACCAACAGCCACTTTATGATCCATACGTCTGTATTTGGTGCCCGGCTCTGCCTATATGGACTGTGGGTAAACTATTCTCTGAAAATGTGAACACAGCCGTAAACATGGACGTCTTCCAGCTATTCTATGCACAGATAATTGATCTTGAGTAGTGTTGAGCGAACATGCTCGACACTGCTCGGTACTCACCCGAGCATCACGCTACTCGGGATGTTCGGCGAGCACTGAGCATTTCCGGGTTACTCGGGCGGGAGCTCGGGTCTCCGCCCTGCATGTTTGGCGCTCTTTACAGAGCCAATGAACATGCAGGGATTGCCAAACAGTCACTGTAATGCCGCAGCCATGTTGTTTGTGGGCATTACAGTGATTGGCTGGCCGCACAGCGTCACCTCGAGTATTTAAAACCGGGCACCGCCATCTTGGACACAGTCGCTCCGGATCAGACAGTGTAGGGACAGCGCTGCTGATTTAGGGAGAGATATATCCTGCAAAATAGTTAGTGTAGGGTCTGTAAAGGCTGCCAGATCAAACAAACAGTCCTTCTCAGGACTAATATCCATCCCAGGTATATCAGGCAGGCAGGCAGGCTGTATAGGAGACGCAGTGGTTATACCAGCAAACGCTGCATTACAGTCCTGTGTGCTGCTCCTGTTGCTGAAATTGCTGGACTTAGCTCCAGGTCCCGGGGGCCAGGAAAAATCCTTTTTTTTTATCTAAATCCTCTTTTTTTTTCCTCCTTCACAATGTACAAATACCCATCTTATTAACCTTTTGGTGCCCCCCCCCCCCCTCAAAAAAAAAAAGTGTGCCTCTGATTTTTCAGACACAAATATATCTGTTGAAAATAGTCTGGTGTAGGCCAGAGAAATAGAAGTGTGGTTTTGCAGTTCTATGGGCCATTTGT
The DNA here is from genome assembly GCF_046119375.1 of Phyllobates terribilis. Lineage (NCBI taxonomy): Eukaryota > Metazoa > Chordata > Amphibia > Anura > Dendrobatidae > Phyllobates > Phyllobates terribilis. The sequence goes on from NW_027362762.1 coordinate 865,582,712, forward strand.
ATCTAAAAAAACAGTTTGAGTGTGTCGCTCACTGTTCAGCCGCAAATATATATATATTTTAAAAAGCCTGGTATACACCAGTAAATTATAACTGTGGTTTTGCTGTTCCACGGTAAAAAATCTCTATTATTCAGGTTTTGGTAGTTTTTTCCGTAAAGAAAAACAGTAGTGTCTCCTGACTGTTGTGACACAAAAATATATCTGTTGAAAATAGTCTTGTGTAGGCCCGACATCCCAGTGTGGTTTCGCAGTTCCACGGGTCAAATCGCTGTACTATCCAGTTTTGGGCCTTTGGTATCTAAAAAAAAAGCAGTTTGAGTGTGTCGCTCACTGTTCAGCCGCAAATATCTCTATTTAAAAAAGTGTGGTATACCCCAGTAAACAATAACTGTGGTTTTCCTCTTCCACGGTTCTAATCTACTCTTTCTTACCCTTTTTCCATTGATAGTGCAAGTGTAAGCTATTTTACTTCATTTACAATGGGCAAGGCGCGTGGCAAGGGACGTGGAAGTGGACGTTCTGGTGATGGTTCGTGCAGAGGACGGGGCCGTGGCCAAGGTGAAAATGTGCCACAACCAACAGCCACATCTTCTCGCTCCCACTTCTTGACCGAATTACTAGGGAAGCACAGAACAACACCAGTATTGAGAACTGATCAGTGTGAACAGGTTATTAATTGGATAGCAGACAATACTTCCAGTTACCTGGGCACCACCACCTCCGGTTTGTCTTCCACACGGTCAACTCTTAGTAGCCGTGAGTCTCGATCGCATACTCCTCCTCACCCTGATGCTCCTTCCTCCCACCATGCCGAGTGTCGTCAGACAGCAAGTGATCCCACACTTGGACACTCTGAAGAGCTGTTCACTGGTCCATTTCCATATTTGGGCCCCTCGCCTGATACGCTTGAAGTGGTGGAAGAGGAGATCCCATGTTGCGATGCCCAAATATTTGAACAGCCACGGCCACAGGAAGTCGACGTTGGCAATCTGTTACAAGAGGTGGACGATGACGAGACACAATTGCCAGGAAGTGAGGAGGAGGATCGTGGTGCGCAAGTGGAAGAGGAGGAGGTGGTGGATGATCTAGTAACTGACCCAACGTGGAAGGAGGACATGCAGAGTGAGGCCAGCAACACACAGGGGGAGGGAGGCAGAGTATCCCAACAGGCAGGAAGAAGCAGTGTGGTGTCCGCAGACAGAAGGCAGGCAACCGTTCCCCGTAACACCAACACGAGGGACGTTGCCAGTACAAGCGGTAGGTCTTCCAGAGTCTGGAATTTTTTTAAAGACTCTGCTGATAACCCCAAAAAGGCCATATGTTCCACCTGCCATGCCAACATCAGCAGGGGTGACAAAACTACCAGCCTGACCACCACCAGCATGATCAGGCACATGGCAGTAAAGCACACGACTTTGTGGGGCGAAACCCAGGGTCCACGACCAGTGTCAGCGGGTGTCACCACTGCTTCTTCCACTGTTGTGCGTGCAATAGAACCCCCTGTTGTGTGTGCAAGGCAATCCCCTGTCCATACTGCATGTAAAGATGCCCCCTCCTCTCAGTCTTCACTTGTTATGGCAGTTTCTCAAGAAACAGCATCAACGTCCACGTCCACGTCCCACCGCAGCGTTCAATTGTCCATATCCCAGACCTTTGAACGAAAGCGGAAATTCGCAGCTAACGCCCCACAGGCCACAGTCCTAAATTCGCACATTTCACGACTGCTTGCATTGGAAATGCTGCCTTTTAGGCTGGTGGAGAAGGAATCCTTCCGCAATCTTATGGCGGTGGCCGTCCCTCGGTACTCGGTCCCCAGCCGACACTATTTTGCCCGGTGTGCCATCCCCGCACTACACAAGCACGTGTCCCAAAGCATCTGCCGTGCCCTCAACAACGCAGTTACTGGGAGAGTCCACCTGACAACGGACACGTGGACAAGTGCTTGTGGCCAGGGACGGTACATCTCTCTGACGGCACACTGGGTAAACATAGTGGAAGCCGGGACCCAGTCGGACCTTGGGACGGAACACATCCTCCCCACACCGAGGATTGCGGGCCCTATGTCAGTCAGAGTTGCCCCCACAGTGTACAGCTCCTGCGCATCCTCCTCCTCCTCCTCCTCCTCATGTTCAGCCTCCATCTCAGATATCACCACATCAGTTACAAGCTGGAAGCATTGCAGTACTGCCTCCGCCAAGCGGCAACAGGCTGTGCTGAAACTCATAAGCTTAGGTGATAAACCTCACACTGCTTGTGAGTTGTGGACAGCTGTGAAAGAGCAGGCAGATCTGTGGCTGAGACCGCTGAACCTACATCCCGGCATGGTCGTGTGTGACAATGGCCGTAACCTGGTGGCGGCTCTGAGGCGAGGTGAGATCACACACGTACCATGCCTGGCTCATGTGCTTAACCTCGTGTTTCAGCGGTTTCTTAAATCGTACCCCGAGTTGCCAGATCTGCTCGTGAAAGTACGCCGCCTGTCAGCTCATTTTCGCAAGTCGGCTACAGCTTCCGCCGCCCTTGCTGTGTTGCAGCAGCGTTTGCAGCTTCCGGCACACCGACTGGTGTGTGATGTCCCCACACGTTGGAACTCTACCCTCCACATGTTGCAAAGGATTTGTGAGCAGAAGAGAGCAGTTGTGGAGTACCAGCTGCAACAAGGCCGTCGATATTCAGGTCAGACTCCACACATAAGACCTCAGGAGTGGACCTGGATGTCTGACATATGTACCATCCTGACAAACTTTGAGGAGGCCACCAAGATGGTGAGTGGCGATGACGCCATCATTAGTGTCAGCATCCCACTTGTCTGTCTTTTGCAACGCTCTCTGCAGAGAATTAAAGAGGAGGCATTGCAGCCAGAGTATGATGAGATGGATCAAGAAGCCGTAGCGGGCGATTACACACAGCCCAGCCTCATCTCATCCCAACGTGCATTGGGGGACAATGAGGGAGAGGAGTAGGAAGAGGAGGAGGAGGAAGAACAGGAGCTGCTATCATGCGCTGTAGACGGTAGTACCTGTACAAGTGTCATACCGTCGGTTCAGCGTGGGTGGCCTGAGGACAGGGGGGAGGAGGAAGAGGAGGAGGAGGAGGAGAGCATGGTCAGTCGTCATCTTGGTGAGGACACGGAAATCTTGCCCGTTACCAGTCTGGCACGCATGGCTGACTTTATGTTACGCTGCCTTAACCGCGACCCTCGCGTTGTCAAAATGTTGGGTGACAGTCATTACTGTTTGGTGACACTTTTAGACCCGCGCTACAAGGAGAACTTTCACTCTCTTATTCCTGAGGTGGAGAGGTCTACAAAAATGGGGCAGTAGCAGAAGGCCCTTGCTGCAGAACTCTTAAAAAAATTCCCATCTGAACACGCTAGCGGCAGAGGTCACAGTTCGTTGCCCAACCAAGGCGTACAGGCGAGAGAGATGCAACTCCAATCCAGCAGAGGCAGGGGAACACTGTCAACGTTCTGGGACAGTTTTCTGACACCCGCCCAGCTTACAGGCCCTGAGGCGCGGGGTACTCTCACAAGGAGTGGAAAGTTTCAAAAGATGGTGAGGGAGTACCTTGCCGATCGTACCAGCGTCCTCCGTGATTCCTCTGTGCCTTTTAATTATTGGGTATCCAAGCTGGACACTTGGAATGAACTCGCTCTGTACGCCTTGGAGGTCCTGGCCTGCCCTGCCGCTAGCGTGTTATCGGAGCGTGTTTTTAGTGCCGCTGGGGGAATTATAACTGATAAGCGCACTCGCCTGGCAACTGACAATGCTGACAAGCTGACCCTTATCAAAATGAACAAGGGCTGGATTGGGCCAGACTTCTCATCACCACCAAATGACAGCAGAGTAACATAAAGTCAAATCCACGGTGTTATTTCGGGAGGTGTATTCACATGCACCACTTCACACCCACACATGGGTATACGCTTCCTCGTTTCGGCTGTTTAATCTTCTTCTTCTTATCCTCAGCCTCCACCACCACTATACCACCAGGGTGCCAGCATTGCAAGTTCCTCCGTCCTAATTTTTGGCAGCTTTTGCTGGGAAAGCATAAGCAAATACCATGGGACACCCACTCCCCAATAATGGGACTTATGTTTGTAATATGCTGTACTGCATGGCTCTTGTAAGGGGCATTGCAAGTTGCTCCGTCCTAATTTTTGGCAGCTTTTGCTGGGAAAGCATAAGCAAATACTATGGGAGACCCACTCCCCAATAATGGGACTTATGTTTGTAATATGCTGTACTGCATGGCTCTTGTAAGGGGCATTGCAAGTTGCTCCGTCCTAATTTTTGGCAGCTTTTGCTTGCAAGGCATAAGCAAATACTATGGGACACCCACTCCCCAATAATGGGACTTATGTTTGTAATATGCTGTACTGCATGTGACGCGCCCCCTGGGCCGTGTGTACATGTGTGTGGGATACCCGGTGCCGGGTCTCTGGGGTCTGTAGTCTCCGTGACGGTGACCCGGTCCCGTGGCTCAGGCTGGTCAAACCAGTGGCAATCTTTCTTAGGTTTTGAGGTTAATTGTCCGACTGCGCCACCCGTGGATTGCGGTCAGGGAGTATCACCGCTGCGAGGCAGACCGCTGAGGCTGGTGTTGTGTGCGCAGCATAAAATGGGATAACTCCCCTCGGGAGGAGTATAGCCTCAGGGCAGTGAGTGTGGATGATGGGGGTGATGGTGCACGAGCGCAGCAGGAGTGACTCAGAGTCTTTGCAGTGCAGTTCAGGGTCTTTACTGATGATTATAAGGTAGACCCTCCCGGGAGCACTGGCTAGCATAAGAGGCCTGGTCAGTCTGTGAGCAAGCAGGAGTTCCCCTGGCCAGGTGGAGTTGTAGGCCTCCCCGTCTGTCTGCACTCTTCCTGGCTACCTTGCTGTAAGCGGGTAGAAGTAGCCCACGTCCCTGAGTGTACCGTGTAGTGCTCACCCGTATGGCTGGTGACTTGGGGCCTTCTGTTAGCCTCCGCTCCACGACGGCGGTGCTGGTCCCTTGCTTGTGACTGAGCCTCCGGGCTTCTATGGCCAGAGGACCTGAAATCCCCTGCCGGCTGGTTTCTGCTGCTGGATATCTAAGTCCTCACAGCTTCGGACTCCTGTGTCCGGTTCCTATTGTCTTCTGCCAGGGCGAGCTCTGCTCAGCTTCCAGCCCCTCGTCTTTAGCTCCTACAGAGCTCCTTGCTGTTACTTTCCCTTGCTCTCACTCGGACTCTGACTGTTCTCTGTTCTCTGACTCACTCAACCCCACCCCAGATCCAGTTTATAAGGGCAGAATTCTCCCCTCCCAGGACTGGGGCAGGAGGATGTTGCATGTTTAAGGGATCATGACCAGGAAACCTCCCACTTGCTCTCCGACGTAATCTCTATTACTGTGGTGACCAGACCCCTGGGGTGCCACACATGGCTCTTGTAAGGGGCATTGCAGTACCTCATAATTTTTGGAAAGCATTCCATTCACTGCTTAGGCCAACAGTGCACAAGAGACCCAGTTGCTATAAATGAAAAAAAAGGTTTAGTTAACGCCCTCTGACCTCCATGTTATTTCCAAGGGGCATTGGAGTGCCTCGAAATTTTTGTTAGGCATTGCACCTGAAGCTTTGTTTTAACGGGAGTCATAGAACTGGGATAGTAGCAGGAAAACATCCAGCAATCCTCGGAGGAGGTAGGATATGCGTCAAAACACTGACCTCCTCAGGCCTAGCCGCTACTACATACATGCGCTTGCATTACAACAAAACAAAGCAGATGCTAACTTCTATTATCCTCATCATGCTCCTCACCTTGGCACTCTCAACTCCCCTGATGGAGAAGCCAGGGCCCACCGGAGGAGTCTGATAGTCCGGTGGGCTCGGCCAATGCTGCCCTAAAGCAGGCCAGGCTAATAAAAGTGTGGGAAAGGTTACCGGTACAAATAGGGGTGGCTGGGGACCGAGTATGGACACCCGGCCACCCCCTGGAGGCTGGGAAGCAAGCGGGGACACCCGGCCACCAGGCGGCTGGGGACTGAGTATGGATACCAGGCCGCCGACACAGCCATGGCGTGGTGGCCAGATTCCGCCTTCACATGCCTAAAAGGCCCAATTTAAAGAGCAAGCAAGCAGTATGGTATTGCAGCCTGGGGGTGGGTGGGTGGCCGGGCTAAGAAAAGTGTGTGGGGGGATGTTCCAAGGAGAAATGGGGGCGGCTGGGGACCGTTTATGGACACCCGACTGCCCCCAGGCGGCTAGGGACCGTGTGGACACTCGGCCGCGGGGCGGCTGGGGACTGAGTATGGACACCCAGCCGCCGGACGGCTGGGGACTGAGTTTGGATTCCAGGCCGCCAACACAGCCATGACGTGGTGGCCAGATTCCGCCTCCACATGCCTAAAAGGCCCAATTTCAAGTTCAAGCAAGCAAGCAGTATGGTATTGCAGCCTGGGGGTGGGTGGGTGGCAGGCTGCATACTTGCGCTTGCATTGCAAGGAATGGGGGAGGTACAATTGAACACTGCCCTGGGACTAGAACTTGCATGGGGATAGTTGCAAGTCTGCATCTTCTGATGCGGCAAGGATCACTTATGATGGGCACACTTTTAGACAGTGACCTGGGAGTCAGAGATGCTTCCAGGGGTCTTCCCCATGCTGTTCCCATGTCTTTTCAACACTTTATGCATGTGTCACACAGCACATGGCCAGATAAGGTTGTAAAATGTTAAAATGACATTTCCCGGTGAATGCATTTGTCATAGTTGAAAGCAATACAAAAGTGCAAAAACGCATAAAAGATGCTACTTGTGAACATAGCCGAAGGTGTGGAGGAGTATTTTTGGTCATTTATTTTAACTTATACACAATTCTTTTCCCTGGAAAGGATGTTCCTTAACATATTTCACAGGAAAAAAGTTTCACTTTCGTTTTATTGTGAGCCTGTAAAAGTGGCTTAATACCTCTGACCACGTTGTTGACAGCAGTGACCTGGGGGTCAGAAATGCTTCCTGGGGCGATCCCCATGCTGTCCCCATGTCATTTGAGCACTGTCACTATCGTTTTGGGCACTTGTTAGGCTTTTAAAAGACTGCCGGGGGTGCCACCGCAAAAATGCTCGAGTCTCCCATAGACTAACATTGGGCTCGTTGCTCGGGTCGAGCACCCGAGTATCACGGCTCGCTCGGCCCGAGCTTCGAGCACCCGAGCATTTTAGTGCTCGCTCAACACTAATCTTGAGTATTGTTTCTTTCAGCAAAGAACAGGTTTCTGTTTTTTTGAGGCCGACCCAGTATATTCAATACCACCATACTCTTGGATTTAATAATTCATGTAAGTTCTTGGTTATATTCTCAGACATTACCATCCGTTTTATGAAGTCTTGTTACAACGCAGGAATTCAAACCTGTGTGTAAATCTTTATTTTCTTTCTATCTTCCTGCTTCTTTTCTGGAAGCTTTTCCATTACCTTATAACTCAGAAAATAAGTGTCAAATCTCTTTCTGCAGCACGTTCAGACTCAATATCCGTTTCTCCTGGATAGATTGTTTTCTCAGCATATCAAAATTCTCATTTACCTAATCTAGCTCTAGTGGCGTCTGCTATTAAGTAGTGTCACCAGCTCCAACAACATGTACAAAATGCAAATAATCCTGCTCGTACTTTCAATCCCTTTTAATAGTCATAAAAGTTTTCCTGTAAGAACAATAGTTTTCTTGTGAATATAGAAAACTGACAATGGTTCATGCAAACTGAGCAAGACAGGAAAACAGACACTGAATTCTGTGCTGCCACTTAATGCACACAGGCATCAGTAGTGCAGAAGTTTAGCTGCCATTAGGCTCAGTAGGAGCAGGTGGATTCACTAAGCTTTAGGTCCGGGTGGGCACACAGACCCCGGGCGTCGATGTAATCAGGGCCGGCTCCAGGTTTTCGTGGGCCCTGGGCGAAAGAGTCTCAGTGGGCCCCTTTAACACATACCACAATTCATGATGCAGATAAATATATATATAGTACAATGCCGAAGATTTCACTCATTTCTTACATTACATGAGCGATATCTATTGTAAATTCTACAATAGCTCAGAAACCGGCGAATCCTCACAGCGCACAGTGCAGACCGGACAGTAGAGTCCTCCATACAGTATTGTGGGCCGCATATAATTCTCCATACAGGATACTGTCCCTAATATAATGCTTCATACAGTATACTGTCCCTCATATAATGCTCCATACAGTATACTGTCCCTAATATAATGCTTCATACAGTATACTGGCCCCCATATAATGCTCCATGCAGGTTGGGCCCCATATATTGCTCCATCTTGTATGGGCCCCATATAATGCTCCATCCTGTATGGGCCCCATATAATGCTCCATCCTGTATGGGCCATATATATTGCTCCATCCTGTATGGGCCCCATATATTGCTCCATTTTGTATGGGCCCCATATAATGCTCCATCCTGTAAGGGCTCCATCCTGTATGGGCCCCATATAATGCCCCATGCCGCCATACATAAAAAAAAATTAAAAAAATCAAATGCTCACCTCACCTCTCCTGCTGCCACTGCTCCGGACTCCTCAGTGTCGCCGGCGTCTTCCCGCTCTCTTTACTGTGACTGCTCAGCAGAGGGTGTGCTGGAAAGACGTCATCGCGCCCTCTGACCTGAGACGTCACAGTCAAGAGACGAAAGAGACCAGAGTTGCAGAGGCACGGGGAGAGGCAAGTATTGTACCGGGCCCCTGAGCAAGCGGGGGGGGGGGGAGGCCCACGAGCGGGCGCTGGCACCGCACTACTCCACTCACGGGTCCCATAGCACGCCGGTGTGCCCGACAGCGAGTGGGCCCCCCACCTGCTCAGGGCCCCGACACTTGCCCGGGTACTGACGCCGGGCCTGGATGCAATAAGCAGGAGGGCACGTGGACAGCGAGGACTTGGCACACACAGGAATATTAGAAGCAGCAGGACGGATGAAGTGGAACGCAGCAGCGATGAAATACAAGCTCAAACAGCACAGATGGTGGAGCACACCAAACATAGGACTGGAGTCTCAATCCCAAGACACTGGTTGTGTCTAATTGGACCTTAAATAGGTCTAAGGAGATGATGTCATTGGGCCACTCCGGACATCTGGCAAAACCAAATATGGAGCACAGTAGAGGGCAGTGGACCCAAGGGAAGGAAACACACCCGAGAAAGGTGTGTAACAGCTGGCAAAGGGCAGTCAGTCAGAGGACCCAATTACTAATAGTTAATGGATGGGGAAATGAAAAAAAAAAATCATACTGTAATGTTTTATGGTGTTTTATATATAAAACTATAAATTGTGTTTTTGATACTTTATTCTTTGGTGTGCCTCCGTTTTTTTTTCTATTCTTTTTCCAAGGGATTCATTCTTTGTGAGGCATGAGTTGAATATCTTTGAAAAGTAAGGGTGGACAGTGAGGTGTAACTATAGTGGGTGAAGGGTTTACAGTTGCCCCTGGCCCCAATAGGACCCATATGAGAAAACCAATAGTATCAAAGACCTGTAATAGTTGGGGCCCCTTTTGGAGATTTTACATTGAGACCCACAAGCTTCATGTTTTACCACTGGGTGGACATATCTACAGAAGGAGGACCAAGGTGACCCTCTCCATTGAAGTTTATGTAATTTTGTCTGCTAGCGTATTAGAATATTCCTTCAGCTGAAGAATATATTAGGAGTTTATTATTTTAGGAAACCCGTGATACATTCTTGTAAATTCATCAAGTATAATCTTGCTGCACCATATCCATTTCCGGGTCAGTTTGTATACTCGTTGGCCACCTGTAGCTCTTGCTTTTACCATTATAGAACATTCAGTACATTTTGTGCCATTAATGTTACAGCTTTGGTCGGACTTTAGCACAATGATATAATGTTCATTACTGAATGTACGATGCGGCTATAATGGCTGAATAAAACAGTATGTGGCCTCATGATTAGGAAACCTACAGACATTGCTTTAGATTTCTGTGAAAGTACTTGATCCTTCTTAATAGTACGAAGCCATCAGGGAAATATCAGACAACTGAAGAGCGGCGTGTACAGTCGAGCGGCGGAGCTCTTTTTCGGAAAAGTATTAAATCGCAGAATAATGTTTACTGAAGGAAAGTGCCTCTTATACCAGCGAATAATCCAGCTCTACACAAGTGCGCCATGATGATTGATTTCACAAAGAAAACATACAGTAGAGTCTATCCTACTTTTTTACACAGTAGAAAAAAAAAAAATAATAATGTTTCCAGACATTTCGTCTGTGATTCATATTGTAGGACAAACTTTTGGGAAAGTTTTGGAGCAGAATAAAGAATGACATCCAGATGTTAAATATAAAATATATATTATTAAAATAGAAAGTTAAAGGTAAAGGGGTCAATATTACCAATTCACAAGTCTGTAATTAGTTTACTCTGATTTCTCCATGATAACAGTCCCGACCTGGAGAGTTATCATCCAACAACTGGTGGTCTATGGTATAAAACTTATTTTTGGTTCCATAAAAATTACATCTAAACATTTCAGAATTTCTTCCTTAATCAAGATCGTGCATAAAAAATTCTCAAAATCCCCAAAAGTTCGAATTAAAAATGGATGGACTTACATACAGCTGATCTATCCATAGGTCATCAATATGAAATTGGCCAACACCGATAGCTGATGTACAAGACAAATAAAGAAAAGTGACTTCAAGGGAACCTGTCATGTCCAATTATGCGATTATCCTGCACATATGGGGTTAATAGCGTTCTGAACCTGCCCGGCGCCTGCACTTAGACCCCCGCTGCTGGGAGGAAATTAACTTTATTCCTCCTGACAGCGTTCGGGTTTCAGACACCAGCGCAGAATCAGTCACCTCTCTGTGTATAGAGAGCAGCAGCTGTAACTGCGCCCCGGCACTGACTGACAGCCGACCCTAATGCTGAACCGCTGTCAGTCAGTGCTGGGGCCGTGGTTGCAGCCGCCACTTTCTATACACAGAGCGGTGACTGAACGCATGTTGGCGCCACCTTGTGGCTGAAACCAGAGTGCTATCATAGGAATAAAGTTAATTTTGTACTAGCAGCGGGGGTCTAAGTGTCGGTGTCGGGCAGGTTCAGAGTGCTATTAACCTGCAGAATAACCCTATATTTGCAGGTTAATAGCGTTTTTTTCATGTGACAGGTTCCCTTTAAGTGTAATCTGTTTCTGATATGCCATGTTTGATTATAGGAAGTGGGGCAGGTGTTGGTTTCTGTCCACTTGCTGTCCTGTCTGTCAAACGTCATACAGGCATAATAGGTGGTCTTTCAATTTGGGGCAGGCAAGTCATTGGACAATGGTAGCAGCAACACATACATGCTGGGAAGTGAGGAGGAAGAGGAAAATTCAGCTCCTATAGTGCTGGAAGAATACTGATTTAGAAGAACTTTTCACTGAACACGAATGAATGGCAAATTATAGATCATACATGTCAAACTCTGGCCCGTGGGCCAAATCTGGCCTGCAGGGTGGTTTTATTTGGCCCACGACACAAGAACCCCTATGTGCGGCCGATTATACTGTATGGATCGCTATGTGGAGCCCATTATACTATATAGAAGACTATGTGGGGCCCATTATTATGTATGGAGCACTATGTGGGTCCCATTATACTGTATGGAGAACTATGTGGGGTCCATTATTCTGTGTGGAGAACTATGTGGGGTCCATTATTCTGTGTGGAGAACTATGTGGGGCCGATTATTCTGTATGGAGGACTATGTGGGGCCCATTATACTGTATGGAGGACTATGTGGGGTCCATTATTCTGTGTGGAGGACTATGTGGGGCCATTATTCTGTATGGAGGACTATGTGGGGCCGATTATTCTGTATGGAGGACTATGTGGGGCCCATTATACTGTATGGAGGACTATGTGGGGTCCATTATTCTGTATGGAGGACTGTGTGGGGCCCATTATTCTGTGTGGAGGACTATGTGGGGCCCATTATACTATATAGAAGACTATGTGGGGCCCATTTTTATGTATGGAGGACTATGTGGGTCCCATTATGCTGTAGGGAGGACTATGTGGGGCCCATTATTCTGTACTGAGGACTATGTGGGGCCATTATTCTGTATGGAGGACTATGTGGGGCCCATTATTCTGTGTGGAGGACTATGTGGGGCCATTATTCTGTATGAGGGACTATGTGGGGCCCATTATACTGTATGGAGGACTATGCGGGGCCCATTATACTGTATGGAGGACTATGCGGGGCCCATTATTCTGTATGGAGAACTATGTAGGGCCATTATACTGTATGGAAGACTATGTGGGGCCCATGCTCATGAGAATCAGGACAGTTACTGGACACATTAGACTGATCTGTGCACGAAAAACAGTTTTAAAGGGGTTGTATCAACTTTTTTCTTCAGGAGAGTGCAGTTTCTCAGCCTCCCTGCTTCCTGCCTGCCGGGGGCAGTGTGCTCCTGAAGTTTAACAATTTGCACCAGTTCCATGGTCGCACCCCTGATCCAAACCACGCATTGTGCTGGATATTAGCAGCAAGATCTTGCTTTTCTACAGGCTTTGTGAGAACGTAGATGTAAGCTTTAACTACATTCTACCTAATACATATGATATGACATAAGATTTGCAGTTTAGACACAGACAGAATCCCATTGTTCTTACAATATCTTGACACTTGAAGTATCTTCTGAAAGACAATCTCACACACACAATAAAAACCATTCAGAAGAAAAAATCTGACAGAGATAATAGTAAAATGCAATATATAATGGCTATAATAGGATCTAGCAGTTTATGAGGCACACTATGCCACACGTCAGTGTGACGGCCACCATGCAAATGCGCTATTAAATGGATTCAGCAAACACAATGACATAATGATTAGTGGACCATTTCCACAAATTTATCACAGAGGGATAATATATACTGCCAGCAGCACAGAGCTCCTGATTCCTGCCACTTAGACATGTCATATAGGACCCACCATAAAAATGGATTTCTGGGTTCACAATATAAATAAACTACAAGTTCCTCTTGGCGTCTAAATCCCATGAAATTGCTCTCATCGCCTGTGTGAAGTGGCCATTTAAAAGCATTTAATTGCTGATGACTGTTGTAAAGCAAGACAATTGTCTACTGCTGGAGAGACGTGTTATCAGCAAGTCATCACGGTCCAATGCTGAGAACCCACACATTATGCCGAGACGCTCTCGACAAACGCTGCTCCGCTCCATAGTAGCAGATGGTCTGGATGCAGTCGGCGTCCTACTTCCAGGTCCCTCCTGTTCTGTTTGTTTTTCATGTGCACCATTTTACATGTCTTCCCTCCATCCTAACAGGCTGTTACTAGAGTAAAGGCTGAGAAATCGCTGCCATAATCCATGAATGTGGAGCTGTAACCCAAATATAATGAAGATATTGACTGAGAAATTCATAAGTCTGTTATTACCAGTAGCAGCTCTAAAGCTGGTGCAAAACCACAACTCCCATAAAGTCCTAAGAGCAAGCGACTGATCAACTACATTACACACATTGTTTGGTCTTCATCATCCATGAAAATGTTCATGACCATTACCGGCAACTACTGGTAGCCACACAACAAACATGCAAGCACACTGCTCTGTCGTCATCAGCTTTATATTAGAAGGTAGTCCGAGGTGGGAAACATGATTTATCCTATTAATATACTATGTGCAACTCCTTCACCTAGCTGGCTGTCCTGCTGTTTCTAACACAGAACCCACAGCACACTGCTGCTTGTCGTTTCTGCTATTTCTAAACTCTCCCTGTCTTCTCTTAGCATTAAAGATGGCAGCAGGGAGGTAATGAGGTGATAAATGGTGTTTTAGAGTGTGGAGAGGAGGGAAGGCATCCATGTCTTCTGGGATAGCAGACCACACAGGCTGTAGTGAAATACAGTGTACATAGGCAGGAGAGAACACATGGGAAATCTGCAAGGGGAGAGATTTCACAAAATGTGTGCTATTATAAAAAGAAAAGTAAGGAGAGCACTCACTGCATACTCTACACGAGGGAGGTGTTACACACCTGTCACGAGTCCGGACTCTTCTCACCTCCCCTTGGTATGCTGCTCTGTGTTGTGCTCTACATTGGGCTCTGCAGGTTGCCCGGCATGTGATATGTCCCTAGGTCTTTTAGGCCCATTAGGATGCACACCAGTCTTTTGATTATTATTCAAGACTCTAGTTCTGTTTTCACCACGTCCTGGGCACATTGTGCCTTACCTGCGTCTATTCCTGCATATTGCACTTCTTCCATCCTGCAGCTCCCAAGACTCCTGTATGTGCCAAGCCCTCACTCCCTATGTGCCATCATTTCAGCCGCAGAGATGCCTGGGGTTTTGGTACCCACCTGGACCTGGAGCTTAGCGAATCCACTTCACAAGCTTAGCATAACAGGAGGAAGCCACACACACGAGAAGATGTTCCCCGTGAGGTGTACAAAAAAAAAAATCAGTCCAGGAATGAAGCTGTGCTGATACAAAAGAATTAGTGAAGAAAGAGCACATTGGACACACAGACCTCACATCCAGCCTGTATTACTGGGAGGGACATGCACATGAGAAAAGCATGAAACTAGGAGCAGGCTGTACTGGGTCTAAAAATGAATGAAGGGATGGAGATTGCAACCTGCAACTTTTTTATCTCAATCTCTGACATATAGAGAAAGCTTTTTTTTCTATTTCCAAGTCGTCGTTAGCTTTTAAGACTAGGTTCACATCTGCACTATTTTTTGAAGAAGCCACAAAAACCATGACAGAAACCTCATGGCCAATGGGGTCCATCTACTGTCCACCATGTGAAGAATATGTCCCTTACATAAAGTCCATATTTCTGTTACCAATATGGAACAGAAATAAAACTTCTCATCTCCTAGTGCTCTATCTTTCCCTTTATCATATATTGATAGAAGATCTGACACATCTACAAGGAATCTGTCTGCTGATAGCTGTCCTTCATTTTTCATGGTACCCTTGTAGGCAAAATCAAATGTAATAATCCACCCACGATTAGACATCAGTGCCCTGTTAGGCTCTATTGTTTACATGGCTAGACTGCTCGCTAAGGCTCCTCTTTGGTACCTGGGGTGAGGATTTTAAGGTCCATTTGAGCTGTATTTACTTCTGGCTGAATAAAGAAGAAGGTGAAGCTCTATGGGGGGGGGGGATGTACAGAGCATGGTCATGAGTATTCAGTCTGAGGCACGCTGGAGCAGATGCATCCAGGAAATGCAATGATGCATTAAATAAAACTATTTCATAAAGAATTAAGTCGGAAGGTAAATGATAAAACAGAATTGTCTCGATTTTCCCTGCTGTGAGTTCACACAGTTGGAACTGATGTTTCTGCAGTGTGAGAATGGCGTTGTAAGGGAATACTAAAGAGTGGCTGGTGATTTGCTATTTAATGCTCGCTGCTTGGTTTTCGGCTAGATATAGAATAAATCACCCCGGAGCAAAGAATTTTCATAAACAATAAAATCATCTTCCAGCTCGCTATCCGGTCTAGTACTAAAAATAATAAGCGCATCTGTCAGCCAAGCACACAATGCCAGTGTGCCGAAACATCAGGGGCATTGCCTGGGAAAAAGAGATTACAGAGATGATGACATATTTCGTATGCTGTGACTTCTAGTTCCTAGACATTTTTTAAGGTATAGTAGGACAAGCAGTTAAAATACTACATATTTTTAAAATTTCAGGAGAAATATAAAATTAAGTTAGAAATGTAATATGATTTTTGCCTTTTACGTCACATCAGGGGCCTCCAATTGATGACAATTTTCTTGCCTTTGTGATATTAATGTTGCTATATCCTCTGCTATCTATGGGAGACAACTGACATTATCTGCAACCTTCATTGTTGCCCCCAGCAGGACAGAATATGTTGCAAATGACTGTTATACTGGACAAGCTGTTCACTGTGGCGCCACCTTGTGGTCATACAGCATGCTGCACTTTTCCATGTAAGTTAATCATTTAACTTTCTGAACTAGTTTTATTAAAAATCAGCCTAAATTTACTAATTTTGATATGTCAAGGGATGTACTGGAGAGTTCCAATGATAAAAGGTGGGAATCATTCTAGGAGCCATTTGTGGTCCAACAGACCCCATAGGTGTTATATTCTGATATTGCCACCCTGAGACTGAAGAGTGACTATAAATTTCTCATGTATTATCACCTTTCTGCATTGGTTCATAAAAGTAAGGGCTCATTCACATTTTCGATGTTCGATGTGGTTTTCACAGATAGCACTTGTACATGGGATTGCTATGGGGCCATTCACGGGTCCGTGATTTTCCGATCGCGGAGACATGTTTGATTTTTATCCGAGTGTCGGATCAAAATCAACACTGCAGGTCTATGGGTCCATGAAAAAATGGGACCGCACTCAAATGACATCCGAGTGCAGTCTGCTTTTCTCAGACTGTCAGAAAGGAGAAACTTTTTTTCTTTTTGTTTTCATGTACGAGACAAACTGATGAAACTCAGACCAAACTGATAGAACTCTGATCAAAATAATTGGTCTGTTTTTCTCGTTCGTGGAAAATACTGAGATGTGAATGAGGTTAAATGCACTGAAATGAACAGAGACGCCATGATTGGGTATTTTGGCACAGTGCTAGGGCTTACTCGTTAGAGCTTATTCACACACTGCATTTTTGCCATGTTTTTTTTTCACGTGTTTTTCAAGGTTAAAAAAAAGGTTTCACTTTACAGTATGAAAAAAGTGAATGAGATTTCTGAAATTTCATGCACATGCTGCTTATTTTTTCCTTGCGCCTTTGAATCATTCAAGCGATTTTTCCAAATCTGCAGCGTGACAATTCTTTCAAAACGTTTTTGCAGCGTTTTTAACCCATTCAAATACATTTATTTAAAAGCATGTAAAAAACGCATAAGAAAATGCATTTAAAACGCATTGCCAACAGAAAAATCTGCTGCAAATACTCAACATGTGCACATGGCCTTATCAATCAGGGCGATGGCATCCCATGCCAGCTTGTTCCCATGTGAGTCTCATCATACTCTCAACAGAGCACAAGCAGAAAGAGCCACCGAAGATCATTCGGAATAATTATCCCCTCGCTCTGTATACTATTGATCCAGTAATATTTTAAAAGTGGACGGTCAATAAAGTATTTATATGTCACTTTTTGCTATTACATGATAAAAGGGTAAATTAATTTGTTTCCCTTGCTATGACAACACATCAATCATTATGCCATTCCATTTTCCTGCCACCCTGGGCATGTAATTTGCACAGCAGCACATGCATTTGTCAATGTGTTTATAGAAATATCACAAAACAGCAGGCGGTACTCAGCGCCCACATTCACCGCGAGAGTAATGAATCTCTCAGCCCCATCAGGCGGCGTCCCACCAGCTCAGGTGTTTGATTGCAGTGGGGAAATTAACCCTTTTGAGACACAGTTCAGACGCAGTTATTTTTTTTATTGCCTTCAGGCTTTCTGTAGTAAAACTTTAATAAAACAGGGAAGTTTATACAGTGAAAATGGAGCGTCCTTTCCTGATTTGTCATTGGGGAATATTTTTCACAGACTTAAGGCTCTTTCACACGTAAGTGTGTCCGTACTGGAGACACTGACACATGCAGACCCATTCAAATCTATGGGTCCGCGCACATGTCAGTGTGATTCCACGGACCGTGTGTCTGTGTGCTCCACACGCTGATATGTCCGTTTTTTACACACTGCACAGTCCGAAAAATGTCTCATGCTAAACACACACGGATGACATCCGTATGTCAGTGTGACATGTACCGGCACCTGGGAATCAGCGGTACAGTTAGCGCTGTTCCATCTGACAGCTCACGCCGAGGAGCCGGGGAGAATGAGCCGTTCCAGCGAGTGGGCCCCGGAGCTGCACTGAGCTTAGGAGCGGAGTCCTGTCACTCAGTGAGCTCTGCTTAGTGCAGGGGCCTGCTCGCTGGAGTGGCTCATTCTCCCTGGCTCCTCAGCGTCAGCGGTCAGAGGATTACAGCGGCGGACATCTTGAGACAGGTGAGTATAAGGATTTTTTAATTTTATTCTTATTTGTACAGTTGGACACCGCTACTCCCAACATTGTCCCTTGCTCGTGCTGATAACAGCGTGAGCAAGGGACAATGATGAGGGCAGCGTTCAGCACCCGATGCTTGGGAATATCGCTAACTGTATACTAATTCCCAGGCACTGGTACGTGTGCTCCTGATGCGGCAAACATGGTTGCCACATGTGTGCCACACACGGACACATAGACACGGGTATCTCCGGTACTGTTTTTTTCCGGTACCGGAAAAATCAGGAAGTGTGAAACCGCCTTAAGAAATAATCCGTTGAGCCACAGTTAAATATTTTTGGACTGCTGCTTAGTAATGAAAGGTTTGGTTACAATGCCGGATGCCCTAGAAAAGGGGTTTCAATTCAGCCGAGTAAATGGGCCGCTCACAGAAAAAATTTGAATATGAAGGGCCGTGTTCTTTGTGGAAGATGTCATTTTCAGTGATACCATTATTTTTCTATGTGACTTTTTGATCTTCATTTTTTCTTAATTTTTGGCATGTTTTTATTCTTTTAATGGTGTTTATCATGGGGTTTATGGTACACGTCTTCTCTTTTACTTCAGTTTTAACATAAAACATAATTTTTAGTGGCCAAATATTTTTCCGTCAATTTTTAATACTTTACTTTGAATTATTTTTTAAATGTTTTCCTTTTTTTTTGTCCCCCCAATCGGCCCCATACAGTATTATTGTTTTACAATTAGCCCCTTATAGTAATTCTGACCCCCATCCTGTAATAATGTCCCTTTCCTGTAATAATGTTCCCAGTCCTGTAATAATGTCCCACCCCTGTAATAATGTCCCCAAGCCTTTAGTAATGTTCTTCATCCTGTAAAAATGTCCTCAATTCTGTAATAATGTCCCTCATCTGGTAATAATGTCTCCTGTAATTTTAATAATGTCCCTCAACCTGTAGTAATGTTCCCTCGTCCTGTAATAATGTCTCTCATCCTGTAATAATGGTCCCCAACTTGTAGTCATGTCCCCATCCTGGTCCCATCTTGTAGTAATGTCCCCATACTGGTCTCCAACTGCAGTCATGTCCCCACACTGGTTCTAATCTTGTAGCAATGTCCCCATTCTGATTCCCAACTTGTAGTCATGTCCACATCCTGGCCCTCATTTTGTAGTAATGTCCCCATCCACATCTGGATGGAGGACTATGTGGGGCCCATTATTCTGTATGGAGGAGATTCTGACGTCAGCTGCCAGCCTCTGATTGGCCAGTGGCTTGTACTGGTATTGCAATGCAGACAGTCGGTCTCTACGACGCAATACATTTCAATTGAATGTGCGTCCGAGGAGGCGTCCTGGACTGGGCAGCAATCATCTCAGGGGCCCAAGAGCCGCACAATGGAGCCTCGGGGGCCTCATGAGGCCCTCGGGCCGCGTGTTTGAGACCCCTACCCTAGACCATACATGTCAAACTTCGGCCCGTCAGCCAAAACTGGGCCTCAGGGTGATTATATTTTGCCTGCGACACCATAAACGCCACCTCTATGTGGGGCCCATTATTCTGTATGGAGCACTAAGTGGGGCCTTTATTCTGTATGGAGGACTATGTGGGGCCCATTATTCTGTATAGAGGACTACGTGGGGCCATTATCCTGTATGGAGGACTATGTGAGGCCATAATAGTGTATGGAGGACTATGTGGGGCCCATTATTCTGTATGGAGGACTATGTGGGGCCCATTATTCTGTATGGAGGACTATGTGGGGCCCATTATTCTGTATAGAGGACTATGTGGGGCCCATTATTCTGTATAAAGGACTATGTGGGGCCCATTATTCTGTATAAAGGACTATGTGGGGCCATAATACTGTATGGAGGACTATGTGGGGCCCATTATTCTGTAAGGAGCACTATGTGGGGCCCATTATTCTGTATGGAGGACTATGGGGGGCCCATTATTCTGTATGGAGGACTATGTGGGGCCCATTATTCTGTATGGAGGACTATGTGGGGCCCATTATTCTGTATGGAGGACTATGTGGGGCCCATTATTCTGTATGGAGGACTATGTGGGGCCCATTATTCTGTATGGAGGACTATTTAGGGCCCATTATTCTATATGGAGGACTATGTGTGGCCCATTATTCTGTATGGAAGACTATGTGGGTCCCATTATTCTGTATGGAGGACTATGTGAGGTCCATTATTCTGTATGAAGGACTATGTGGGACCCATTATTCAGTATGGAGGACTATGTGGGACCCATTATTCAGTATGGAGGACTATGTGGGGCCCATTATACTGTATGGAGGACTATGTGGGGCCCATTATACTGTATGGAGGACTATGTGGGGCCCATTATACTGTATGGAGGACTATGTGGGCCCATTATTCTGTATGGGGGACTATGTGGGGCCATTATTATGTATGGAGCACTATGTGGGGCCATTATTCTGTATGGAGGACTATGTGGGGCCCATTATACTGTATGAAGGACTATGTGGGGCCCATTATACTGTATGAAGGACTATGTGGGGCCCATTATTCTGTATACTGGTTGGCCTGCAACTTTGTCCAAGTTTTTCATTTTGGCCCTCTATGTTTTTAAGTTTGACATCCCTGCCCTAGACCTACTGCATTGGGAAGAAATGCTGGATTAGGTTCAGATCATGACTGATGGAAAAAAAAATATAGTAAAGGAAATCCCTTCTTTAAAGGGAGTCTGTCAGAACATGACTGTTCAAACCAAGCACAGGGGCTCGGTGCACCCTTGGTGTGGCAGAGCAGCTCAGTGCACTTTCCCACATACTTGTTTTCAATCTATCTCCGGCGATGGATGCTAAACAAGTAGGTGAAGGTGCTCTGTCACACCAGGGGGTACCAAGTGTCTGTGCTTGGTTTGAACAGTCTTTTTGTGCTGACAGATTCCTTTACACTCAGATGATGACAACATAGGACATGCATACACCTAAGATGGTATTGCAAATCCCACAGAATTAATAGAGAAAGTGACAAACTCTCTGTTAATTACCTGTTTGCATGCAGCATCAGAGGCAGACATATCATTGGTGAAACCTGTGCACCAGCGCAGAGGTCCAAGAGGTAAGTGGACCACTTCTTTCTCCAAAACATGGATAATTTACATTATGATAAGCCATTAGCTATTTCCGCCCATATATTGTGCAGCATCAAGTCGGATAGGCTTCAGATGACCCTTGTGACCAAGGTCAAGCTCATTAGGTCCAATACAAAATCTCCAACAGTATTCATCTTCGTGGAGGGGCCCCTATCTCTTAAGGGCAACTGCGAAACTTGCATCCACTATAATTACACCCCTGTCTGTGACCTGTGTTTCCTGTGAGATAAGCAATCTGGAAAGGAAAGAGCTAAAACATATTATTGAGGTCAATGAGCCAAATTGGAGAAATACCCGTTTGCAAAGTGTGGGGTTTTTTTTAACGTTTTTATTTCCAGAGCGCACAGCTTTGATGAAACAGTACCTCTGACCCTTGAAATAAACTTTAAAAGGAATCTGTCACCAGGTTTTTGCTATGTAATCTGAGAGCAGCATGATGTAGTGGCAGAGAGCCTGATTCCATCCATGCATCTGTTAAGTGTAGTTTTGATAATCTCCTGGTGATAAAACAGTGATTCTATCATTAGAGGACAATTAAACCTACTGCCAGGTAGTCCTCCATATTCGTGAGTTTTATATAACCCCACCCACCAACACTGATTGGCAGCTTTCTGCCTATGTACAGTGTACACAGAAATCTGCCAATCAGGGGTGGGGGCAGGGTTATACACAGCTCAGCCTTCAATGAACTGCTAAATCTGCAGCAGAGAAACAGGGATTTTATCACTATGTCAGCAAGCAGCTCAGTAAGTGACACATCGCTGAAATCAGGGTCTCTGCCCCTACATCATGATGCTCTCAGATAGGGGAGAAAAAACCTTAAAACCTTTTCAACCTCCTCTGTTTTGCTGTTCAAAGTGTCTGGAAAGGAAACGGGCAATTGCTTATTTAGCCTTTCCTATAATCTGGAGGATGTTTTTGCACAAAGTATCAGGGAGAGGAAGCAAAAGGCAATGACCATTGACCTTTCTTCCCTTGATTTTCTCATTATACACTGGCCAAGGCCAAGTTGCCAGTTGACATCCAACCTGGCACCCCGTATCCAAACCCGCTCAGCCCACACCAACCAAACTACCCCTAAAAGAAATTATTATAGATGGTAACATTTAAAAATCACTTGTTTAAATTATTTCCTATACGTTTATGTGATGTGGCTTCACTATAAGAACAAATGGAGGGTCAATATATATTAATTGGCCGATTAATGGCAATTACCAATCAGCACCTGCTTCCTGTGATCCCAGGGTTATTACTGACCACTGCACGGGGCGGTAATGATGTTGTGACAGTACTAAGAAGCTGTAAGTGGTGCCGTTAACATTCTTCCAGCTTCCAATCAATCATCCCCCGCCGTCCTCGCTCGCATCTGAATAAGAAGCAGCCAGAATTCTTATCTTCTATCTAAAGATTAACGACAGAGCCAAAATGCTGTTTATTCCCTCCAGTATGGGGTAAAGCAAAGGCAATGATCAGATTCCCTGTGCTTAGCTGGCACATTGTGGAGGAATATACATGAATTATATTTGTCATTCCAAAATAGAGTGTCAGATCACAGATGGTTTCCTGCGTAGAATAATTTGTTTATGCAGCATAAATAATTTGGAGACTTTCATAGACTTTGTATCACACACATATTTTGCATTTCGAATGCCTTTTTTTTCCTCCTCTACAAATTGGGTTAGTGCAAATTCACACAACCGTAAACCACGCACATGGTAAATAATGGATAATTCTGCAGTCACACTGTACTCTGAGACTGTATGGCCATTTTTCATCCAAAATAGGACAGGATCGTAGTACAATTTAGGAAATCTGCTCACCAGACAATCCCCTGATCATGGTGGGAATGACTTCTTGGAAATTGTAACCAGCTACGGATATCCAATATGGTATTACCTGGAAGCCATCTCAGTAAGTACAGTCATGGCCAAAAGTTTTGAGAATGACACCAAAATTATATTTTCACATGATCTGCTGGCCTCTGGTTTTTATTAGTGTTTGTCTGATGTTTATATCACATACAGAAATATAATTGCAATCATATTATGAGTACCAATAGGTTATATTGACAGTTAGAATGAGTTAATGCAGCAAGTCAATATTTGCAGTGTTGCCCCTTCTTCTTCAAGACCTCTGTAATTCTCCCTGGCATGCTCTCAATCAACTTTTGGACCAAATCCTGACTGATAGCAGTCCATTCTTGCATAATCAATGCTTGCATTTTGCCAGAATTTGTTGGTTTTTGTTTGTCCACCCGTCTTTTGATGATTGACCACAAGTTCTCAATGGGATTAAGATCTGGGGAGTTTCCAGGCCATGGACCCAAAATCTCTATGTTTTGTTCCATGAGCCATTTAGTTATCACCTTTGCTTTATGGCAAGGTGCTCCATCATGCTGGAAAAGGCATTGTTGGGCGCCAAACTGCTCTTGGACGGTTGGGAGAAGTTGCTCTTGGAGGACATTCTGGTACCATTCTTTATTCATGGCTGTGTTTTTAGGCAAGACTGTGAGTGAGCCGATTCCCTTGGCTGAGAAGCAACCCCACACATGAATGGTTTCAGGATGCTTTACAGTTGGCATGAGACAAGACTGGTGGTAGCGCTCACCTCATCTTCTCCGAATAAGCTGTTTTCCAGATGTCCCAAACAATCGAAAAGGGGATTCATCAGAGAAAATGACTTTGCCCCAGTCCTCAGCAGTCCACTCCCTGTGCCTTTTGCAGAATATCAGTCAGTCCCTGATGTTTTTTCTGGAGAGAAGTGGCTTCTTTGCTGCCCTCCTTGAAACCAGCCCTTGCTCAAAGAGTCTCCGCCTCACAGTGCGTGCAGAAGCACTCACACTAGCCTGCTGCCATTCCTGAGCAAGCTCGGCACTGCTGGTAGTCCGATCCCACAGCTGAAACAGTTTTAAGATACGGTCCTGGCGCTCGCTGGTCTTTCTTGGGCGCCCTGGAGCCTTTTTGACAACAATGGAAGCTCTCTCCTTGAAGTTCTTGATGATGCGATAGATTGTTGACTGAGGTGCAATCTTTGTAGCTGCGATACTCTTCCCTGTTAGGCCATTTTTGTGCAGTGCAATGATGGCTGCACGTGTTTCTTTAGAGATAACCATGGTTAACTGAAGAGAAACAATGATACCAAGAACCAGCCTCCTTTTAAAGTGTCCAGTGATGTCATTCTTACTTAATCATGACTGATTGATCGCCAGCCCTGTCCTCATCAACACCCACACCTGTGTTAATGGATCAATCACTAAAACGATGTTAGCTGCTCCTTTTAAGGCAGGACTGCAATGATGTTGAAATGTGTTTTGGGGGTTAAAGTTCATTTTCTGGGCAAATATTGACTTTGCAAGTACAGTAATTGCTGTTAAGCTGATCACTCTTTGACATTCAGGAGTATATGCAAATTGCCATTACAAAAAATGAAGCAGTAAACTTTGGAAAAATTACTATTTGTCTCATTCTCAATACTTTTGGCCATGACTGTACTAATACTTAGATACTTTTGGTTCTGGCTCATCGAGATGAATCCCAAGTGAGGTGCCCACTTTTATAATGGTAGACCCTTCTCTATTTTGTTGAGATTAGTTTCCATTTTGATGAAAAAAAAAGATGTAGAGATCTTCCAACCACGGTGTGGAAGCAGCATTATAGACGTCCATGTAAATAACAAGACCATGGCAGGAACACTAGGACCATCACACAGATGCATCACATCACAGGCTCCAAAATCTTGGCTAGTCAAAGATGAACACTAGCTTTATACAAAGGTTGTGTGTGGTTTTGCAGCTCAGCCTTGCTTTCTTGCATCCAAGGCATAGATTAAGTTTGGAGTCCCACCGGTCCACTACTGGGACAACCCTTCCTTAGTAATAAAATCACCAATGTAAAATAAACTTTCATCTAATGTGAATGGGGGCTTTAGGGTAAGGCCTGACAGAGCGGCTGTGCATTGGCAAGCAGCAGTTTTTCAATTGCAATAGAGCATGCGTTTGTGTAGGTAACACAATTGTTGTATTGAAAATCAAGCGATTTTTAAAGAAATCAATGAATAACTACAGCCACCACAACTACAACCCCGCCATCTCACAAAGTAGTAGTTAACAGCTTAGTTTCACTAGCTATGTGTGTTGGGCGATTGTGGATGAGTCTGGTGGCTGCTGAAACTCAGCTGATTACTGCTGCAGCCACCCCACACACAGACGCTTCCGGCCTTTATTTAAAATAAATGATTACTGCTGACAGAGGTACCTCTTTGGCCCCACCACCACCCACCCATCCCTTTGCTGCTACCTAATAACATGTCCTACCCTCCATCACCTCCATTTATACTAGTGGCTCAACCCATTCACTTTGCAATTCCAAAAACAGCTCAAGAACATGTGTGCCACTACCTCTGGAAGAAAGAAGTCATGTTTTTCTAATCCTATGCAACCCCTTTCAGCACCGACAGTGATTCCCACAAGAACTGCCATCAGATCTTAAGAAAATCCTTATTTAACATTTTACCTCCGTGTAGACCAGATCCCAGATTTTGCGGAGAATGCTTTGGGTGACTCAACTAGGATGTTGGACTTTTAGAACAACAGCCTGTTCGAGTTCAATGGAGAGAGTCACGAACATGTGCAGATACTTTTCTTAGTATAAGGCCACGTTCCCACCTTCAGTATTTGGTCAGTATTTCACATCAGTGTTTGTAAGCCAAAACCAGGAGAGAAACAATTGAAGGAAAAGTATAATAGAAACACGTCACCACTTCTGCATTTATCACCCACTCCTTTTTTTGGCTTACAAATACTGATGTGAAATACGGACCAAATACTGAAGGTCAGAACGTGGCCTAAGTCTTCGCCTTTATGTGATTTCAGAGCATTCCCATTCTTTCATAGGAGGCGTGTTCTCGCACATTGTTTTTAGACATTTTTATCATGCGGATGTAGCATGTCTGACGTGATGACCCACTGGTAAAGATGTTATTTTTCATAAAGGCAATTTTTTTTAAACAGAAAACACTAAGTGTTCATCTGTTCTACAGCCGGCCATACACATTAGATGGCTGTCAGTTGGCCGATCCTTTGGCTGGCAGGAACTTCTGCCGGCTCACCCATTAAAAGGAGTGCTCACTCTCCTGAGTGCTCCTGTGGTCCTTTATGGGAGAGCCGCCACCAGCTTAACTCCAGGAGAACCAGAAACGCGTTGGGGTTTATGCTCACGGATGGCTTTGAGACGTACTGATGTTTTTACCACTTTTCAAGTAAAACTAAAGATTTTATATCCTTCGAGACTGATCTTTTTTCCGGAATGTTAAAGTAAAACTACCCAAGATTTATAATGTCATGAGCTTGTAGGACCTCTGTAGAACCCCATTGCATTTGATGACATTGCTAAGGTAATGATATCACGGAGTCTATAATGCCACTGACGTGACCTAACGTGTGCCCTTTGAGATGCTGGAATACATTGTGATGTCACAGAAGGAATGAGTATAACGGTGACATCACAGGGGGTATGTGACCTGATATCAAATATAATTTCTGCTACTACACTCCAATAACAACAAAGATTACTAACAATAAAACAAAGAAAGTTTTCAGCCTGGTGTCCTTACTTGGACTCTAGCGGCTTTGTGAAAATCCTCATTGTCATACATGAAGGAATCTGTCATTAGATGTGCTTGTAGTATAAAATTATTGTAGTGTAAAATTAAATATGATGGAGCACGATGATTTCTGCATTATAATCTCGCAGAGTTTGGATTGTATTTTCTTTGTTGCTGCGATGTTCACTCTCCTATGTGCACAGCGAGAATCAATCTTTGGCAGCTTCATACATCCATCATTCACACAAATAATGGAAGAAGGAGCTAAATGTTATGAACGCAACACACACTCACTCATGTGTAATGGAAAAAGGGGAGACCTACTACAGGGAGACGTCGCACCCACACCCAACTAGTCCCTGTACAGACTTGAAAGACCTAGCCACACAACTCAAAAACACAACCTTGGACTTGGTTCCCTAAAAGGCCATGAAGGGGTTTCTCGTACCTCCTGAAGAACCAGAGGAGAGGACGCAACACACTGCCAACAATAGGAGAGCAAACTGTGCAGGAAGATACAAGACCCATGGTGAGAAAATGAAAACATATTCAGATAGGGTAGAGAAGGAAAGCTAAGGAGAGCCAAAAATAAACTGAACAAGTATAACCTCCGAGAAACCTAAAAAGGTGAAATGAAGAGGAATTGGGAAGGAAAACAAACAGACTCACTGCAGGAATTCAACTGATGTTTACCATGCAAGGTAAACTCCTTAGCTGAAGGGCTGGAACTCCTAAACCAAAGTCCACCTAAGGTATAGCCAGCAAGGAAGTGCAGTGAAGGGTGAACATATAAAACCCAACCCAGAATGTGATAGGGCAGACCAGAACAGGAAAATGGAAAACACCTGAAGAGCAAGCCAAGAAAGGGAGAACAAAGACAATTACAACCATAAGCATTTGGACAGGGAAGGAAAGGCAATAGTTCAGCTGACAGGGGAACCGATCACACAGCAACAGATCAGGGGATCAATCCCCAAAATGAGCCATGACACTAATGAAACAAACAACATTCACCATTATAAAATGGTGATAGAGTTTTTACCAATGTTTTCATCTTATAAATACAAACCTTCCAAAAATAAACTCTAAATAAGTCCAGAACCCGAGCTGCTCAAACTATACTCATGGACGTTCCACCCATATCCACGACCAGCATGGCATAGACAGATAACAGTCTATGCAGATAAAAAAAATCACTGAAATGTGTACATAATTTAGAAATAAAATAATATATTTATATGGATCCATTGAGCTGGACTTTGACTTGGTATACATGCAACATATAAACTCATGTTCACATTGGCCATGAAACAGACAGGACCTGCCAGAAACAAAGTGAACATCAACCCTGCTGTAACTAAATAAGGAAAAAGCAAAAGTTAATTTAAATAACAAAGGGTTCTTGGTAACACTGTTTTCGATCAAAAATAGCATAAAAGCCATCCCAAATAGCTTTTATGCCATTTTTGATCAAAACGGTGTTGCTAAGAATCCTATGTTATTTAAATGCACTTTTGCTTTTTGCTTATTTAGTTACAGCAGGGTTTATGCTCATTTCGTTTCTGGTAAGTTTTGTATATGGTTCCATGTAAAGTCATCTGCAAGGTTCAATTTGAGTATCTGTTTTGATGCAGTAAAAACTGACACATACAGTCAAAAAACATACCAAACATAACTTCACAAGTGCAGTTTGTGCAGGTACCAATTCATTCAGATTTCTCATTTAGTTCTGGACTTAAAAGGAACATGTCATGTCTGCTAATGCTATTAGTGTGCAGATGTAGGGTTAATCTGCAAGTCTATAGCGTTATAAAGATGTCCGGCTGCTGTACTGAAAGTGCGGCACCCAGGAGAAAATGAACTTTTTTTTCTCACTGGAGCCCTCGGCTTTCAGTTATGTAGGCGTGCCCGGAGCAATTAGTCACTGCTGCCAGGACTGAGAGCCGCTGCTGTAAGCACACCTCGGCACTGATTGACAGCCGACTCTACAGTGCATCAGTTTAGAGCCGACTGTTAGTCAGTGACAAGTATGGTTACAATAGCTGCTCTCGGGGCTGTAAGTAGCGACTGTAATTGCTCGGGGCAAACCTGTATGACTAAAAGCCAGTGGCTTCCAGGAGAAATAAATTAATTTTCTCTGGGGTGCCATACTTTCAGTATAGCGGCCAGGTACCTTTATACCATTATTAACCTGCAGATTAACCCTATATCTACAGGATAATAGCATTATCTAATATGAAAGGTTCCCTTTAAAGCCTAAATCTGCTACATAAAGAAATAAAAAAATTCTGTATAAATAATGAAAAGAGCACAAGACCACCATCCATGTCTGACACACAATAAAAAAGTAGTCAGAATATCCATACAGACCCTGCAGTGGGGAGACATCCTGACCCATGTTTCGCCTCGCTTGATCAGAGGGAATAGTCAGGAATAGTTTTCAATGTAATTTAATCTTCTGTACATGCGTTATTTATCATTTGCAAGCCCTTTGGTGGTTTCCTTGGTGTAATTCTCCCAATTTTATAAGATAAGATCAATTTGCATATATTTTTTTGTCCAAATTGTTTTTGGTTCATTACAGGAGTCTAAAACATGCAACTTTGAGGTTTTATTTTGTCATATCCATCAATAAAGTCAGACTTCAAAGCTCAGAATCCAAAGTTGCATATTTTGGACTCCAATATAAAATCAGGGGCGCTGGTAGGTAAGCTCAGTATATCTGCTGCAGATGGTATGTGTCACCATAGACCACTATAGAAAATAAAGCCAGAAATATATAAAACCACTGCGCTGATATACTGAGAGGAGTAGGTACGGATTACTGGGGGTAGCAATGGAAGAATACACGAACGCCGATGAACATCAATATTTCCACTTTCACTTTGTGAACCAATAGTAAAAAATTTTATGGATACATATTAGCATTAAAACAAAGGTTAAAAATAGAGCAGTTTGTTACATAAGAGAAGAGAGTAATCACTTCAATATTTTATCTAATAAGAAGATCTATTATTCCGCTCCTATTCTCCTCCTCATCCTCCAATAAGATCCTCCTGCCATCCCAGGTTCCAAACAGCTCTGGATCCCTGGAGGAACTACCCAATGCTCTATTTTTAACCTTTGTTTTAATGCTAATATGTATCCATAAATTTTTTTACTATTGGTTCACAAAGTGAAAGTGGAAATATTGATGTTCATCGGCGTTCGTGTATTCTTCCATTGCTACCCCCAGTAATCCGTACCTACTCCTCTCAGTATATCAGCGCAGTGGTTTTATATATTTTGGACTCCGTTTTATAATTGAAGTCCATGGTTCTCTAAGGGGAAAGTCCGAATCACATTTTTCAGGGGTACAGATTAAATTGTCAATGGAGTGTGGCCCAAATGTTATGTGAACATTCCTTAACTAGTGGCTATCCTCTACTGTATATTGTTGAAAGATAGTCGGCGGTCTTGTGCTTTTTTTATTGTCTGCTGCTTGTTTAGGGCTTGCTTATATCCACATTGTGTTTGTCTGTCTAATTTAGATTCTGTATAAATATAGGTGGAAAGGCAAATTGTATGGCAACCTTTAATCAAACATTGTAAAGCTGAGGGTGTTAGATTCTAACATGGTACCGTGGTCTTCAGCTCTTTTTTGGAGCATATTAATCCTGGAATTTTTGACATAGGATATATTGTATAATAAAAGTTGTGTTGTAGGCTTACTATTGGCACAACTTGATAAAATGAGTGTTGAGGAATTGGATTTGGGGGTTGCAGGCAGAAACATAAATTGGTGTAGGCTCACTAATGGAGAGCCTATTTGTTTGAGATTTTGAATTGGAGCCCAAAAGCTTTAAAGGGGTTTTCCCCAAGAACAAAAGTTTTTATTCACTAGATCTTCGAATGAAAATAAGGTCCGCAATTGGATGTCGTTAAAAAAAATGTTCCTGTGCTGAGATAATCTTATAAATGTGCCCCTGCTGTGTACTGTGTAATGGCTGTGTCTGACCGTACAGGAACATGGTCTGATCATACCACAACTCCTGGGCAGGGGAGGAAGCAAAAGAGTATACAGACATTACAGCACAGGATCACAGCTGATTCTTTTTGTGGGGTTAAGGATTTCACTCTGTTTTTAAACAATGTTTACTCCAAAGAAAGAATCACCTGTGGTAGGCTGCTGTAATGTCTGTATACTCTTTTCCTTCCTTCCCTGCCCAGGAGCTGTGGTATGATCAGACCATGTTTCTGCATGGTAAGACACAGACATTACACAGTACACAGCAGGGGCACATTTCTAAGATTATCTCAGAACAGAAAGACTTTTTTAATCACATCCAATTGTGGAACTTTTTATTCCAAGATCTAGTGAATAAAATAAACTTTTGTTCATGGGAAAACCCCTTTAATTTTCGCTATTGGCTTCAGCAGGATATACAAAAATAGGGGAAAGCCATCAGACGTCAAGGAGAGGAGAAACAATGTATCTAAACTTGTGACTGAGGTGTGCAAGCACTATGACATAGCAGACACAAAAAAATTATGTCCAGAGATTTTCAGTATGTCACGAGAAGTACTGATTGCAGTTACAGTGGATACAGAAAGTATTCAGACCCCCTTACATTTTTCACTCTTTGTTTTATTGCAGCCATCAGGTGAATTCTAAAAAGTTCATTTTTTTCTCATTAAAGTACACTCTGCACCCCATCTTGCCTGAAAAAAACCCAGAAATGTAGAAATTTTTGCAAATTTATTAAAAAAGAAATACTGAAATATCACATGGTCATAAGTATTCAGACCCTTTGCTCAGCATTGAGTAGAAGCCCCCTTTTGAGCTAGTACAGCCATGAGTCTTCTTGGGAATGATGCAACAAGTTTTTCACACCTGGATTTGGGGATCCTCTACCATTCTTCCTTGCAGATCCTCTCCTGTTCCGTCAGGTTAGATGGTGAACGTTGGTGGACAGCCATTTTCAGGTCTCTCCAGAGATGCTCAATTCGGTTTAGGTCTGGGCTCTGGCTGGGCCAGTCAAGAATGGTCACAGAGTTGTTCTGAAGCCACGCCTTTATTATTTTAGCTGTGTACTTAGGGTCATTGTCTTGTTGGAAGGTGAAACTTTGGCCAATTTTGAGGTTCAGAGCACTCTGGAAGAGGTTTTCATCCAGGATCTCTCTGTACTGGGCCGCATTCATGTTTCCTTCAATTGCAACCAGTCGTCCTGTCTCTGCAGTTGAAAAACACCCCCACAGCATGATGCTGCCACCACCATGTTTCACTGTTGGGATTGTATTGGGCAGGTGATGAGCAGTGCCTGGTTTGCTCCACACATACCGCTTAGAGTTATCACTAAAAAGTTCTATCTTCATCTCATCAAACCAGAGAATCTTATTTCTCATAGTCTGGGAGTCCTTCATGTTTTATTGAGCAAACTCTATGCAGGCTTTCATATGTCTTGCACTGAAGAGAGGTTTCCGTCGGGTCACTCTGCCATAAAGGCCTGACTGGTGGAGGGCTGCAGTGATAGTTGACTTTGTGGAACTTTCTCCTATCTCCCTACTGCATTTCGGGAGCTCAGCCACAGTGATCTTGGGGTTCTTCTTTACCTCTCTCACCAAGGCTCTTCTCCCACGATTGCTCAGTTTGGCTGGACGGCCAGGTCTAGGAAGACTTCTGGTGGTCCCAAACTTCTTCCATTTAAGGATTATGGAGGCCACTGTGCTCTTAGGAACCTTGAGTAATGCAGAAATTCTTTTGTAACCTTGGCCAGATCTGTGCCTTGCCACAATTCGGTCTCTAAGCTCCTTGGGCAGTTCCTTTGAGCTCATGACTCTCATTTGGTCTGACATGCACTGTGAGCTGTGAGGTCTTATATTGACAGGTGTGTGCCTTTCCAAATCAGTTTAATTAAATACAGCTGGACTCCAATGAAGGCGTAGAACCTTCACAAGGAGGATCACAAGGAAATGGACAGCATGTGACTTAAATATGAGTGTCTGAGCAAAGGGTCTGAATACTTATGACCATGTGATATTTCAGTTTTTCTTTTTTAATAAATTTGCAAAAATTTCTACATTTCTGTTTTTTTTTTCAGTAAAGATGGGGTGCAGAGTGTACTTTAATGAGAAAAAAAATGAACTTTTTAGAATTTACCAAATGGCTGCAATGAAACAAAGAGTGAAAAATGTAAAGGGGTCTGAATACTTTCCGTACCCACAGTATTTGGGAGAACAGGACGATATGTGTCTAGACTGTGATGCCTGGCTATGGAATGCCTTTCTCTACTTCTTTTGTTCCATTTCTTACTCAGAAACCTGCTACATCATCTTTAAAAACCCATGCCCTCCTAAGCATCAATCTATTCCTCTACTACCCTAATTAGTGAGCCTGCTGTTAGGATTTACCTCTGGGACATCCAATAGATTTGCCACAACGTTGCCGGAGGAGCCTTTTGGCATGTTCAACTCTTCCGATTCTTTGTATGAGGAATCATCAAAAAGCACAGAAGCAACCCATCCAGGCATTTCATTACACGCAAAACATCCTCCCTGCCAACACAGCAGCAGCTCAAGGGAATCCTCAAAACCGTGGACGCTGCTATGAGAATTCACCGTTATGCAGACAAAGCTTCTTCTGAAAATCTGCTAAAATTCTCTGAAATCCTCATTGAGCAGAGATACAATTGTCACATCTGCCAGAAGGATTGCTTCAAAGTTGTTCTCAGTAATGTCACCTGAAGATGGTAGCTTCTGGAATTATGCTGCAAACAGGCCGCCTTGGAGACTACCAGCAAATCACTAAGAAATCCCGTCATTATCTACTTTCGACTCTTCATTAATAATACATGTACAGCAAGGAAATAAAAAAACCTGTCTTACAGTCATAGAGTGACTGTACAATGCTCATATACCCTGTTCTTATAAGAGAATTATTTTTCTTAACTAAGACGTATTTCAATGTTATCAGACTATAAGATATATCAGAGATCATATAATGGGTTTTGGGGTTTACCAATGGAAGGGACATAAGGTTCAGGTAATTGAAAATGAATGGGGATCTGTTACCAAATTACGCAATACAAACTGCATATATCTTCCACCTGATGAGCCTGCTGTATTTACTTTGAAAAGTCATGTCAGAATGACAAGTTTTACTTATGTGTCACCCTGGCCTGGATGCCACAAATATAATAAAGCTGTGTCTGAGAGCAAGGGGGAGGTTCTCTGGTCAGGGGAACATTAGCATGCAACACCTCCTGTCTCAGGCCAGTAGGGGGAGCAGGCTGCCCCTATAAAAGCTGGAACTGGGGACAGGGTTAGGGAGAACTGGACGACCTGTCTCTGGATTGAGAGGTGTCCCAGAGCAGAGAGGGACAGTTGTATTGCACCCTAAGAGGACGTGTGGCGGTAGGAGAGCCACAAGCCAGGGACAAGAGGTGAAGTACGCCTGTCCTGGCAGACAAGAGACTAATCTACCAGACTTTGGTGTCTGAGGCTGTGAGGATTCCACGTCCCACAGCAGAAAACCAGTCCACAGGGGACTGTACGTTCCTTGGCCTAAGAAGCCCGGAGGCTCCGCCACAGCAGAAGGGACCAGCAGAGCCGTACCAGGCCGGGAGTAGAAAGGAACCCACGTTGCAAACCATACGGGCGAGAGGACACGGTGAGCTCGGGACCATGGGCTGTTACCCTACAAGGAGGAGATAGCCAGAAGGAGCGCAGAGAGCACGGTAGGCCTACACCCTCACCCTGACCAGGGCCAATCTCCCAATTGCTCTCAGACATCCAGGTCCCCTCCTAGTCGGGACTGTTTGTGGGTCAGTTCACCTGTTCTAGTAAAGACCCTGGACTGCAACCTGTTGTCTGTGTGCTCCTTGCTCCTCCAGCACTAACGGTACTGGGACGCCCTACACCATCACCCCCATCTTCCATTATACTGCCCTGGGGCCGCACTCTTCCCGTGGGGAGTCACACTATCCCAGCTGCATACATCATCAGCCCCAGCGGTCTACCTGGCAGCGGCGGTCCGCACTGACTGCAATCCACGGGTGGCGTAGTTGGACATAACCAACAGCGCATGGCAGACTACCAATGGTCTGACCACCCTGAGCCACGGAACAGGGTTGCCACTACTACCCCCATCGTTTCCCGATTGCCCGGCTCCGAGTGCCCCACAGCTCAGGGGGCGAGTCACTTAATCTCCACATCACCTTGTTAACAGCTCCTCAGGGTCCCTCCTCCCTGCTGAGGCCTCACATTGCTCAGTACAAGTCAGGCTGTGTACTTGTGAAGGTGGAGAGGATTGGGATAAATCTGCGCTGCCGGTGGACTTGTCTCATGGTTTGTCCTGATGAAGAGGTGTGTTACTTTGAAACGCGTTCACAAATAAACCGCATTTCAATATATCATTTTATTCTGCTCATCACTGTACCACCGGCAGCGCAGATTTAACCCACACCTCTCCAGCTTCACATGTTCCTTACACCGTGGATCTGCAGCAGCCTTTTTAAGCTTTTAAAGTGGTTGTGACTTCACAACCCCATCAGGTGAGCATTACTCCTGTTTTGTCTCCCTTTTTTTTCTTGGGTAAGACCCTATTGTGCTCTTTGCTTTTCCAGCTATCCTATGTTCAGTCAGGCTGTGTAGGCAGAGACTTGGACACATGAGCGATTTCATCCTATAGCTGCACTAAAATTCTCATCTTAATAGCAGGATTATTCAGCCATTCCGATATTGATTTGCAAAGTAAATACACCAGTCTCATC
Source organism: Phyllobates terribilis (assembly GCF_046119375.1). Taxonomy (NCBI): domain Eukaryota; kingdom Metazoa; phylum Chordata; class Amphibia; order Anura; family Dendrobatidae; genus Phyllobates; species Phyllobates terribilis. The sequence goes on from NW_027362762.1 coordinate 865,618,228, forward strand.
AAGTCTAAAAGAGCTATGTAATAAAGTACACCGATTGAATTTAAAAAGCTGCTGACAGATCCATTTAAAACTGGCTGAGCACTCATGTGTATGGGGGAGGAGGTTGTTGTGCGTTTTGACAACAACTATATCATGTGAATGAGCACCTTATGTAAATATCCTAGATAAATGGGCCATATTGTCATAGCCATCAGTTTTAATTTTATATAGCCCCAAAATGCCCATATAATGTGAACATAACAATATCCCTAACAATCCCTAAGAAGTGCTCATGTGTATATGAGAGACAGAAGTAACATCTGCAGTGACATCACAAAAGCAGTGTAGGTAGCCCACACTGACATCAAACGGCAATATGGAGTATTAAATGGGTGTCATACCACATTATTTAAATGGCCAGCAATTGTGATGTGACCACACTGACATCATCACTCCTGTGATGTCATTACATGCACTGGCAGCCTACAATTTAACCTTATAGCTGTCCAGTAGGGACGAGTGGACCTGTGAACTTGAACCTGAACCCATTGAAATTAATGGTGACCCGAACTTTGGAGCTGGAAAATCTCTCTCTCTCTTTTTATTTCTCTCTCGCTCTTTGTTTTACTCTCTTATTCTCTCTCTCTTTCTCTTTTTCTCTCTCTTTCTCTTCACCCGGAACTCCAAACACTGAAATGGACTTCCTGTAGAAGTCCGCGTTTCGAGCTGAGCACCAGACACAGACCCCAAACTTTAAAGTTCGGGTTCACTCATCTCTATTGTCTAGCAACTAAGGGTATTGTTGTTTAACATACAGAGCTTTTGCTGGGGCCTAAAGAAGGACAGGGTGTTGTCAATTATGACGGCAACGCTATGATGTCATTGTTGACCATGGAGCCCTAAAATAGACATACTACAACTCTGCAACAGACCACTATTCCTTATGGATGCAGCCACAGTTGAGATCTCAGCATTTATTTTAAAGCGTTGACACTTCTTGTGATGCAACTTACTGCCACACCACCATGTTTCACATTGTCATCTGTGGGTCATCCCATGTTCTGGGGCCTTAAAGAGAACCTGGCGGCAGGATTTTGCTAAGTAAAGTGCACAAATGGCCATATTGGCGCTGTAATACTGATTAAAATTATACCTGTGGTGAAGAAATCCCTTTTGTGGATTTTGTGTAATCAGAGTTTGAAGTTTTCTTATATTCATTGCTTCATGCATCAGGGTGTGACTGTGGGTAAGGTCTTCGGCTCTGTCACGGCCCCTTTTCTGCTCTTGTTGTCTTTATTGTCCTCCTGGTTTAAACTTTGCGCCGGCGCTATCCTAGCCACAGGCGGCGCTTGCGCACATTGATCTCTTGGCAGTCATCAGAAAAAATGGCACCAGTGACCAAAATGTCAATTTGCACATGTGCCGCCACCGACGCCATTTTACCAAAGACCACCGAGGGGTCAATTTGCACATGCACCGCCTCCGGTGCCATTTTCCTGAAGTCTGCCACGAGATTAATGGGCGCAAGCTCCGCCCGCGGTTAGGACGGTACCGGCGCAAAGTTTAAACCAGGAGGAAGGTAAAGACAACAGGAGCAGTGGAGGGGCCGTGGCAGAGCCGAAGACCCTACTCCCCCCGTCCCACCGCGGTACACAAAGCTATGATTATAAGAAAACTTCAAACATTTATTACTCAAAAAACACAGAACAGATTTCTTCACCACAGGTATCGTTTTAATCAGTATCACAGCACCAATATCACCATGTATATACTTTACTTAGCAAAATCCTCCTGACAGGTTCTCTTTAAAGGAGTTGTTCTGTATTATTTATTAACAATAAGAGAGTTTTTGAAAGAAGGCATGTGAAGACAAGCATTGCTAGAGGAAAATGCCCATTATGTTGCCATACAGGGACAACGAACAGATCAAACCTCTTTGACCACCGTGCAACACATGCATGAGGCCCCTGTTGATGCATTTCTCAGTCACAAACTGTATAAATAAGAGAATGTTCTTCCTTTATCCAAAATGTCCTCCTTGACTCTTTCTATTTATGCATTTGAAAAACACAAAGTTATAGTTTTTTTTGAAAATTTTATTGAAATTGTTGAAATTGTAGGTGAAACACAACGTAAAAAAAATCTCCAAACCCCTATGTGAATCCTGCCAAATGCTCATCATTCTACCGCCCGAATCTGACAAACAGCGACTTGAGATTGTTCTGACGTTCAGCACAGTGCGGCGCCCATTCACGTTCTAACAAGCGACATACACTGGACGCCATACGTCTTCTTTACCGTATGAGACTCTGGTGTAAGTTATGAGATGTACTCTAGATGATCATACCGCGCTGTTCACCGCCTCATACAAATTGCTCCTTCTCTGTAAAATCCAATTTCCGTTGGGGAAGACAATTTCCAGAATTTCAGCCATAAAACATTGAGGCTTTTAGTCACCGCTTCTCTGACATTTAGTGGAGAAATAGCATTTTACACTTTCTGACAAATCTTTGCACTTGGGGAAATCTGATTCGACGTCGATATGATTTCTCCAAGATGTAATATCACATGAGATAGAAATATACTCGGGTTACATACAGGAACGTACAGGATAAGACGGGCGATCTGTAAACTATCCAGTTATTTCTGGGGCCATCCTTTATATATATAAAATATCAGAATTGTGAAGCATTTACCTTTGGCCAAGTACATGGATAAATATGGATATTCATTGCTTGATATGCAATTTTAAATTGTACCTATCACTGATGTGTCTAAGGGTGTTCAGTGCTCAACAGGATCTCATACGGCCCAATGTCTGCTAATATCTGCCTGTAAAGCTGCAAGTTTTGGCCTTTCACTACTGTTTCTGAAACATGTTAGATCAGACGTTGAACTTGATGGACTTTAAAATTTAATTTTTACTATTACTTATCTCTGTTCATTTTTAACTCTATAGATTACTGCTTGTTGGGTACCAACTACTGCAGCTGTCTATCTGGAGGTAGCCAGTCTCCTAGGAAAGGAGTGAAGAACTTGCATGCACTTTGCTGTACAGCTTTTTAGCTCTGAAGCTGGATCTGGCCGGGTTGGGTCCTCAGATGCTGCAGAGGAAAAGCTGCCTCTGCTTGCAGAACCTGAAAACGCACATTTTGGGCCAGCAGCTTAACCATTCCACTGGCCCAAACTGGTAGTCTTCAGGAGTGCACCACCCCTGCAGAAGGCAGGAAGCCGTAAGGCAAAGGAGCAGTGCAGTCCTAAATGTTGATCTTGAGAAAAATCCTTTAAAACACATACTTGGCTGCACTTTTTAATACAGTTGAGGCTGAAAATTATAGTTTTTTCTGCTATATGTTTAGCAAATACGTCAGAGTACTGCAGACAGGATGTAAATTAATTCTCCACTTAAAGGGAATCTTGTCAGCAGGTTTTTGCTATTTAATCTAATAGCAGCATGATGTGGGGCAGAGAGACTGATTTCAGAAATGTGTCACTTACTGGACTGCTTGCTGTAGTTTTAAGCAAATCAGTGTTTTATCAGCAGGAGATGGCTGCTCTGTATAACCCCACCCCCACCACTGATTGGCAGCTTTCTGTGTACACTCTCCATTGGCAGAAAGCAACCAATCAGTGGTGTAGGCGGGGTTATACAGGGCTCAGCATTCAGAGCACTGCTAGGTCTGCAGCAGAGAAAACATTGATTTTATCAAAAAAGACAGTATGCAGACCAGTAAGTGATACATCATTGGAATCAGGGTCTCTGTCTCTACATCATGCTGCTCTCAGATTACACAGTACAAATTTGCTAATAGTTTCCCTTTATATTTTGTACTTTTCTACCCCTTTATGCATTTGGGTATTTTTACTTGTTTGTTTTCCAAGAGAGTAGGTTTCCATAGCATGATTTTTGCTCTTGCTTTGGTGAGTTAGTCCCATAGTGCTGTATACTCATGGGATGCTTTTTTTTATTACAACAGTCCCACAGAAGCAGAAAAAGAGAGAGAAAGAGAGAGAGAGAGAAAGCAGCTGCATCCCCCTCCTCCTCAGAAAGTGATTGCTAGGATAACCGATCAGTGGGATCCCCCACCGATGCTGGATATGGAGAGCGATCATAGTGTTGTAGCACCGATTTACAAATGTGTCCAAAAAAAGGTGTTGTTTCACTACTTTGATATTGATTACCTAGTTTTACAATAGGTTTATGATAGATCATCAATAGGTATGAGCGGACCCAATGGAAGATTGGGTTCTGGTACTCGACCCAAACTTTAGTCTAAAGTTTGGTTCAGGTACCAGAACTGTACCCGAACTTGAACCAGACCCTTAGAACCTGAACCCCATTGAAAACAATGAAGACCCGAACTTTGGATCTGGAAAAAAATCTCTCTCTTTTTCCTCGGAACTCCAAACATTGTAACGGACTTCCGGGAAAGTCCATGTTCGGCGTTTAGCACCAGATACTAACTGTCCGGTACGAACACCGAACTTTTAAGTTCGGGTGCGCTCATCTCTAGTCATCAATATGATATTGTGGGAGGTCCGACAACTGGCACCCCTACCGATCAGCTGTTCTTAACACCGGTGGCGGCCAGATGTAAGCAGTTGAAGAGCTGAACAGCACAGATCTCTCAACTTTTTAGTGGTTGCTGCTGAAAACTGATTATCTGATCATAGTACCACAGACACTTATGTCTAGGGGCTGCCGTATTTGAAGTGTGTAAGTGTCGTGTCCAGACACTTACACATCCCCAAATGCAGCCCCCCAGTGGTTAATCTAAAAATGTATAAATAAAAAACTACTAAAGTGGTTCATTTACGTTTGTATTAAAAATAATTATTTAATCAATAATTATTAATTCAAAAATAAAAATTGCGGCACCTTCCCTTTAAGATACCTAATTGACAATCACCAAACATATTTGGATGAGTTGCGCTGACAATCAGCTCTGCTACATCTGCACAAAGAAGCGATGTCATCTGATTGACTCCATCCGTGGACCGCCATGATCAGTTGATCTACAACACGAAGGATGGTGGACAGAATATTATTATCTTGCTTATTAATTCCAATTTGCTTATTAATTCCCCCCAGAACTGCGATTTATCACACTGGAGTAGTAGTCCAAGGCAGCCAATTAGGTTGCCGTTTTTATTTTCTAGAAGGCCTCTGTAAAATAAAAGGTGGAATCTGATTAGTTCCACCAGTTTCGATAAGTTTCGGGAAAATGAAATTCATTAGACGTCTTATTTAAATCTTCTACTTTATATGTAAATGATTGCAGCTCTTTCTTTCTCCTTTACCCTGACACAAAGGCTTATGTCCTACAAAAAAAGAAAAAAGGAGCTGAAAGACTTAGAGATATTAAAGGGCAAATTTCCCATGCTTTTCTAGACGGATGTAAAAAAAAGAGGGACGGCTAATCATACGCTCTCATATCGAGACGTGCTCTTTGTGTGAGATGAAATCCTAGGAACATTTTTTTTGAAGTTGCACTCGAGGGTATATAGAAAGCCGCGCTCACTCCAGCTTTATTATGCCTGCCAACAGAGCGTCGGGGCGTTCTTACAAAGCTGTTCTCTGCACGAGCATCCAAGAGTAATTCAGACCATTAAACGCCTGAGCAGAGTTAGCCATCTGCTGCAGGTCTGTACAGAGCACCTCTCCGTAAGTCAGTGCAGAATAGAGAGCCATAAATACGTATAAAGCCTGCCCGAGCGACTGGCTGCTAAGTCATTGTCACAGTCATTACATTTTATGTGCCACCAGGCTCTGGGCTCGGTTTGTATTATTTTCCTCTTAACCAGAGCAATGATCTGCGGCAGCTGTGTGCAGAGCAGAGGAGGAAGCCACTTTCCCTGGATAAACACGAGACGCTTTAGTGTTCTGTGCTCTATGTATGTATATATATATACATATATATATATATATATATATATACACACACACACACACACATCTGCGGGGTATAAAATTGTGCAATAGCGTCTGGCCTGGAAACATGTGTTTAGCATTCAGCATAATAGACCTGCTTTCAGACGGCAGCTCCTGTTCTTTCATCTTTTAAACATCAAATATAAAAGTATATACAGATGTGCCCTATTGATTTGACGTATCCTGGGATGTGTGGCGTAAGACGAGAAAAAAAAAATTCTAGATACTCTGCCGGGAGATGTTTATGCTATATGCATTTGTGTGTGTGTGGCCACCTAGTGGTTGTTCTGTGAACTCCAGATTATCTAGGGTTTTGCTAGAATGTCAGGAGATTTGTATTCTGAGAAACTGCAAAGATATAAGGGGACACTTCTGTAAAGATATAAGGGGACACTTCTGTAAAGATATAAGTGGACACTTCCGTAAAGATATAAGTGGACACTTCTGTAAAGATATAAGGGGACACTTCTGTAAAGATATAAGGGGACACTTCCGTAAAGATATAAGTGGACACTTCCGTAAAGATATAAGTGGACACTTCTGTAAAGATATAAGGGGACACTTCTGTAAAGATATAAGGGGACACTTCCGTAAAGATATAAGGGGACACTTCCGTAAAGATATAAGGGGACACTTCTGTAAAGATATAAGGAGACACTTCCGTAAAGATATAAGGGGACACTTCTGTAAAGATATAAGGAGACACTTCCGTAAAGATATAAGGGGACACTTCTGTAAAGATATAAGTGGACACTTCTGTAAAGATATAAGTGGACACTTCTGTAAAGATATAAGTGGACACTTCTGTAAAGATATAAGGGGACACTTCTGTAAAGATATAAGGGGACACTTCTGTAAAGATATAAGTGGACACTTCCGTAAAGATATAAGGAGACACTTCTGTAAAGATATAAGGGGGCACTTCTGTAAAGATATAAGGAGACACTTCTGTAAAGATATAAGGAGACACTTCTGTAAAGATATAAGGGGACACTTCTGTAAAGATATAAGTGGACACTTCCGTAAAGATATAAGGGGACACTTCTGTAAAGATATAAGGGGACACTTCTGTAAAGATATAAGTGGACACTTCCGTAAAGATATAAGGGGACACTTCTGTAAAGATATAAGGGGACACTTCTGTAAAGATATAAGTGGACACTTCCGTAAAGATATAAGTGGACACTTCCGTAAAGATATAAGGGGACACTTCTGTAAAGATATAAGGGGACACTTCTGTAAAGATATAAGTGGACACTTCCGTAAAGATATAAGGGGACACTTCTGTAAAGATATAAGTGGACACTTCTGTAAAGATATAAGGGGACACTTCCGTAAAGATATAAGGGGACACTTCTGTAAAGATATAAGGGGACACTTCCGTAAAGATATAAGGGGACACTTCTGTAAAGATATAAGGGGACACTTCTGTAAAGATATAAGGGGACACTTCCGTAAAGATATAAGGGGACACTTCTGTAAAGATATAAGTGGACACTTCTGTAAAGATATAAGGGGACACTTCCGTAAAGATATAAAGGGACACTTCTGTATTAATCCTGAGTTTATTACTTGTTGGTTATTGTTCCATAGAATAAACAGATTAAACACTCAATTTCTTTACCAAACATGGACGTCAATGTAAGAGAAGAATGATGGAAGAAGAAAACTCCATGCTCATGTTGTTCTTGAACCCAAAACCCCAGGGCTGCACAGCAACACTGCTAAGTACTGAGCTGCAAAGCTGAGATGACAATTGTGGCCACTTTTACCAATATGCCCACTTTTACAGTTACCATCAAGGCCAGAAATATTGAGAACGTGTCACTGCATAACAGAGCAGATTTGCCATTCATGATGGTGAAAAGTGTCCAAAACACGTTTATTGCTCTTCTACAATGATGTCAGATTGCCGTGGTATATCACATATTATGTGTCCCTATGGAGCTGTATAATGTTGCGTTCAATAAAAACAGTGAAAATATATACTATACAATCAACAGTATATTAGAGAATTAATAAAAATACAATTCCGTAAAGTGTGAATTAAATGTTACTTCAGGTGTAGGCATTGACATATAAGAGCGGGGCCAGAAATTACATAGCTGATTTGTAGCCGAGAAAGGTGGCGTGCAGCTATTACTTTTTTAAATTAATTATTAAGTGGGTGTGTGATATTTCTGAAAAACAGATGTTTCGGCCGTAAAAAATTATGTAAGCATTATAATTGGCTGCCCGGTTTGGTAGCGGTTTTCCTGCAAATCTATCTGTGTAGCTGCTGCGCTTTTCACTCACGTCAATGCTGCCCCGTGTGGTGACGTTCACCTGTTACAATCACGCTGCAAAAAAGCTTCACAGTGGTCGCCGCATTGCAGTCACAACATGAGATTTAAGATAAGCCCTGTCCATATGCCCTATTCAGGCTGGGTTCACACATTGTGCATTTTGTGCCTTTTACGATACCAGCAAAGTGGATAAGTTTTAACCTAAAGGGAATCTGTCAACAGGATTTCACACCCCAAACTATTTATATGTTCTTTCTAAGAAAAGTCCAACAATACCATTATATGACCGGCCTGTTTCTCTATTCCTGATAAATCAGTGTTTGAATTTATATGCACATGGATAAAGTAGATCTGAAGCCTCTGTCACTCGAGCTCTATTCCCTGCCCAGCGCCGATTTCTCATGCTTGACTGACAGCTCCTTTGTCTGAAGTCAAATAGCATAGAGGCTGTCAGTCAAGCAAGAGAAGGCAGCGCTGGGCGGGGAATAGAGCTGGAGTGATGGAGGCTTCAGATCTACACATAGATCTTCAGCCTCATTTGCATATCAATTCAAACGCTGATTTCTCAGTAATACAGGAGCGGACTGCTCATGTAAAGGTATTGCTGGACTTGTCTTTGAAAGAACTATATAAGCTTGGATGAGGGGGTTAAATCTTGCTGACAGATTCCCTTTAATTTCATTTACATGCTCCTTTTTTAGTGCAGAATCTGCAGAAATCATCTTTGGTTGCATGTTTGGAAATCCCTAGCATGTCAATTTCTGTTGTGGAAACTCAAGTTTTTTTTGGTGTGGATTTTACTCATTTGTCTTACTGGAGACTCTAAATCCGCAGGTTAAACTGCTGACCTGGTATTGCTGCATTCTGCAACAAAAATAAATGTGCTTACAAATGCATGAATGAGTGCAGACTTTAGATGCAGAAATGCTGCAGATTTCAGTTTAGAAATCTGCGCCAAATATGCAGTGTGTGATCCTAGCCTCATGGATATGGACAACTCAGGCCTGTTTCACTCGTCCTGCTATTTCTGGTACTGTAAAAACCAGTACCGGAGATATCCATGTCCGTGTGCCACATCAGGATCACACGTACCGGCGGCTGGGAATAAGCGGTACAGTTAGCACTGTTCCCAAGCGCCGGGTGCTGGAGGAATCTCTCATCATTGTCCCCTGCTTGCGCTTTTATCAGCGCCAGCAGGTACAATGTTGAGAATAGTATTCTGCTGCCGCTATCTCCTAGTGTACAAATAAAAATAAAATAAAAAAACACATTATACTCACCTGGCTTGAGGTGACCGCACATGCTGAGGAGCAGAGGAGAAAGACTCGCGCAGCGAGGGGGCCTCTGAGCTGAGCTCACTGAGTGAAAGGACACTGCTCAGTGAGCTCAGCGCAGTTCAGGGGCCCGCTCACAGCAGCGTGTCATTTTCTTCTGCTCCTCAGTGTGTGCGATCACCTCAAGCCAGGTGAGTATAATGATTTTTTTATTTTATTCTTATTTTTACACTAAGAGACAGTGGGAGCAGAATATTACTCTCAACATTGCCCCTTGCTCGCACTAATTGCAGCTCAAGCAGGGGACAATGATGAGAGATTCCTTCAGCACCTGGCGCTTTGGAACAGTGCTTAACTGTACCGCCGATTCCCAGACACCGATACGTGTCACATGGATGTCATCCATGTGTCATCAGTGTGCACGCGTGTTGGATGTTTTGCGGCCCGTGCGGCGTGCAAAAAACGGACATGTCAGCGTGTTTTGCCCACAGACACACGGTCCATGGATACACACTGACAAGTGCACAGACCCATTCATTTGAGTGGGTCTACAAGTATAAGTCTAGTGTTGAGCATTCCGATACTGAAATATCGGGTATCGGCCGATATTCGCGGTATCGGAATTCCGATACTTAATTCCGATACTTTTAGAATATCGAATACCGGAATCGGAAGTTCCCATAATGCCTGCGCTCTGCAGTGTCTCTGAAGGATGACAAGCTGGATGGCAGCGCTCAGCTGCGATCCAGCCTGTCATCAGAATGCCATCCCAGCGTGAGAGAATTCTCCTGATTGTTTAAAGCCGGCGGGCGGTAAAAAGCTGCCGGCTTTTAAACAATCACACAGCCCCATACTGCTTCCCCGCAGCCTCCCACCCCGATCCTCCGCTCCCCTCGCCACCTCCCATCCCGATCGTAAGTTAGGACCGGGCGGGGAGCACAGCACCAAGGAGCGGGGAGCGAAGGACCCGGGCGGGGAAGCCGGCAGTGAAAAGACTTCACCGCCGGCTTTCCCGTTCTGTGCTGCGCTTTCCCGCCGGTTATTTCAAATGAACAGCTGAGGTATCAGGTGATGCTGATCAGCTGTTCATTTGAAGTAGCCGTGGTGCCCTCAGAGGGTTCATGCGAGTTCATGCTTGACTGCATTGCATGAACTCACATGAACTTTCCCACGGCCGCACAGGTCAGCCTCACCTCCCAGACCATCAGACCCGTCATGATTAGTGTGTGCGAGGTGTCTGTGCGATGTCTGCGGGTGTGCGCAGTGTCTGTGCGATGTCTGCTGGTGTGTGCGCGGTGTCTGTGCGATGTCTGCGACTGTGTGCGGGTGTGCGCGGTGTCTGTGCGATGTCTGGGGGGTGTGTGCGTGCAGGCAGACATAGGCCGATGTGACACTACTACTCCCATCGGCCTATGTCTGTCCCCCGTCCACTCGTGCCAGCAGGATCAGCTCGATGGGAGCAGTAGTTCCCATCAGCCTGATCTTGCTATTTAAATTGCCCTACTGTGTCCCCAATAAATTTTAAATACATTTCATTGGTGGCCAGTGGTTACCTACAATAAATTAGTTCATACATTACCTGTCCCCGCCGATCGCCACCTAAAATAAAGTAAAAAATAAAAAAATACACCTATACTCACCTAGACACCTAATTCCCCGAAGCCATCGATCTCCTGTAATAAAATATAAAATAATAAACCACAACCTTATCCTTACCCATCCGTAGTAGTCCACGAGTGTCCCACGATGATCTCCAGTTTAGAGCAGCCACATAGAATGTGACCGCTCTGAACCGCTGCCGCCGCTAGAATGATGGGGCCGTAAAGCAGCCCCGCCACTGCATAAGCGGGTTCGCCGGAGTTCAGGCAGCGCTGCTCCGGTCAGCTCCTTTACGGCCCTGCTGTATCGTGAGAAATTCCCATGGTACAGCAGTGCAGTAAAGGAGGTCTCCGGAGCTGCGCTGCCTGAATGCACTCTGGTGACCTCAGTCAGTGGCTCCCGCTGCCGGGAGCGGACGTGTTCCCGGCAGCGTGAGCTTACAGCAGCCATGCACAGCTGTCACCATCTCCAGATGTGACAGCTGTGCATGGGAGATCAGCGCAGGAACGTGGACAGGTAACTATTTTTTTTTTAGTAAACTAAGAATTAAATAAAATGGTGTGTTTTATTTCAAATAAATTATTTTTTTCTGGGTGTAGTGTGTTTTTTTTCTTTTTAACACTTTGTAGATTAGTAATGGGGGTGTCTTATAGACGCCTATCATTACTAACCTGGGCTTCATGGCAGCTGGCGCTGACATGAACCCCAACCCTATTACCCCCTGCCACCGCACCAGGGCAGCGTGGAAGAGCGAGGCTAAGTGCCAGAATTGGCACATCCTATGGATGCGCCATTTCTGGGGCGGCTGACGGCTGGTGTTTCTAGCCTGGGAGGGGGCCAATATTCATGGCACCCTTCCTGGGCTATTAATATCAGCCCCCAGCTGTCTGCCTAGCCTTTGCTAGCTATTAAAATAGGGGGGACCCCACGTCATTTTTTTGGGGGGGTCCCCCATTTTAATAGCTAGTAAAGGCTAGGTATTCAGCTGGGGGCTGATATTAGTAGCCTGGGAAGCTCCGTGGGTATTACCCCCTTCCCAGGCTTCAAACATCTGCCCCAGCCGTCTGCTTAACCTCCGCTAGAGACTAAAATTACGGGGAACCCCACGCCAATTTTTTTTTAAATAAATCCTTTATTTTAACACTAAATGACAAGTACAGTAATCAACACTGTCACTGTACTTCATATATATGTGAGTGACATGTTTCTATCTATCTAATCTATGTGTGATGCTCTATTCTTTCTATTCTAAATTGTCGGGTACCGCTGCTGAATTGCTGGCCGGCTTTTTTAAAGAGACGGTGCATGAAAACACTAATATTTTTTTTAATAAATCCTTTACACTAAATGACAAGTACAGTAAGCAACACTGTCACTGTACTTCATATATGTGTGACTGACATGTTTCTATCTATCTAATCTATGTGTAAAGCTCTATTCTTTCTGTTATAAATTGTCGGGTACCGGTGTATGCTGCTGCTGAATTGCCGGCTTTTCATGTTTCACTGTGAGCACTGTTCCCATCGATTTGGGCAACCACCTCCCCCAATACATTCTACATTATTGTTAGTTGTTTTCCTTCATGTGGAATTAACCTACAAGGAAAGAAAGGGTTTATTTTCATTCCGATATTTCTGTCCCATTGACTTGCATTGGTTTCCGGTATCGGAATCGGCGATATCCGATACTTTTTGGGTATCGGCCCGATCCAATCCGATCTGATATTTCCGGATATCGGAAGGTATCGCTCAACACTAGTCACCACACATACTGGAGACACTGACATGTGAAAGAGGCCTAAGAGAGAGGTTCCTCTGGAGCAGAACTCTTACTATGGAGAACTTCAGTCCTCCATGTATGGACTGCTATAACAATATATCTGTCTTGTAAGTGGCAGCATGCAAAATCAGCTGTAGGTAGTGGTCAGGCTCATTCCACACCTGATTCCTTCCGAAAAGGGGCTATCATTGTAAACAGATGTAACATAATATGTCCATAGATTATAAAATCAGCATAGTAAAAAGGCACTGAATGGGTTCTGATCTTTTCCTTAAGTCTAGCAACTCAGCAACCTATAAAAACGCACAAAACTGAGGCACACACAAAAACCACAGGAATAAGAATCAAAACAGTCATTATGGCTATTTTATGCTCCATAACTAACAATATCTCAAGGAGCCTGTGAGCACAGACTAATGCTTCCCCAGGAGCACAGAAGCCTGCTTCATGTCAAATGTCAAAACCATGCAGCATAAGCATCTGCAATCCACTATAATCAATGTGACGGGCCCCGTGCAACTCACATTTAAAAGAGAAACGCACAATTCTATGGGGACTGAAACGCCAATCGATACCTGGAGCTTGTGAATGGGGATTTGTATCTCTTGTACATCTAACACGTTATCAATCACTGTGTTAAACACAGAAAGGTCAACTGACTAACTATGGAGAAATGCGTTATGCTCCATTGTACAGATGAGGCTGCACACTTATTAGTGTGGTAAAGGGGTTTATCCAGGATATTAAAACTGGGGACCTACTATTAGGATTTATTTATTTATTTTTATTTATTTATTTTACTCACTTATACAGCGCCATTAATTCCACAGTGATTTACAGACATCATTATCTCTGTCCTCATTGAGCCTCACAATCTACATCCCCTATCAGTATGTCTTTGGAGTGTGGGAGGAAACCCACGCAAACATGGGGAGAACATACAAACTCCTTGCAGATGTTGTCTTTGGTGGAATTTGAACTCAGGACCCCAGCGCTGCAAAACAACAGTGCTAACCACTGAGCCACCATGGTGCTCGTTATATGACTTATATCCTTCAATTTTTCACCAGTTTTTCCCTCTACAATCTCTATCTAAAATTTTCAGTTGTATCTGAGCTTGTGTGTGCAGACAGCTGCTTCGATGTCTCTTCTATAGCATGTAGCACATGTTCTATGGCTACACTATGGTGGAGATTATACAACAGTTCTAAGCAGTGCAGCTGTGAATCCAGTTTTGGCAGAGATAAAACACTTACTAGAAAGCATCGGCACTGGTCTGTGGTCCTCTTTCATTTTTCTTGCTCTGATCATCCCTCCTACTTCCCCTCTATTCTCGATAGCCTTCAATAGGCGACTGTAATCTGATCCCTCAGTTAGCCGATAGTCCATTTTGTTTTGAGCAGGACAGATTTTAATTGTTTTTCTTTTTTTTAGAGTAAATGACAGGCTGGGCGTAGACAGAGTGGCTTATCAATATAGAAAGAAAATTTCTCTGAAGAGATATATTACAAACGTTCTTATACTTGCTTATACTATTGATATATCAAAAGTTTGTTGAAAAGACAGTGACCATTTAAAGGTCAATGACAGGAGTGTTTCTGGCCTGATGGTTGCCTGGGGTCAAAGTTTTAGTTGTGTATTATGCACTTTTAAATATATACATTTTAGGAACTAACAGAATAGTTGTTTTTTTGTTTTCAGAAACAGCACCACTCTTGTCCATGGGTTATGTCTGGTATTGCAGCTCAGCCTCATTCACTGTCTAAAGCTACTATATTTGGAGTATTCTCAACCAATAATAGATTTCTTGAGAAGAAATGCTGCATAGGGAAAACGTGTATTTATATGATACTGCCAAGCGGGTCAGCAATATTCTAACAAGATAAATAGTGGAGGTAAGCAAAGAAACCATTGCAAAAAGCAGTTCAGTGTTAAAGCTTAAAGGGATAGTCCAGCTTCAGTCAATGTAACCTATTCATTATATTATAAATCTATTTACAATTTTCTAGATAATTGGAGGCTCATTACATATACAGTGTAAGCTGCGTAGGCGAGCAAATGTGTGTGCTTCCCATGACTAGGTCAGATTTTTATCCAGGGTCCTATTGGATGAGATCAAGCAGAAGTCCAACAGTTTTAATTAATATAAAAAAAAAATAATAAAAAAGGAATCTAAAAATTAATATAAAAAAGTTAAAAGAAAATAAATAATTAATATACAAAAAGTACAGTATTAATATAAAAATGTAATATGAAAAAGAATATACAAAAGTATAGTATGTTTGAAAATTGTTTAATTTTTTATTATACAAAGAAAAGGATGTGATGTCCCATAACCAACACCCAACCCAAATCACAAGAGTCCCAGAGCAATAAAGATGTAGGACACTCATTATTTGTAGCCTTGGTGAGACTCATTACGTCAGATTCTGTAATACACTAATTCTAGGGAACTGAACATGAAATCACCGGATTCCATATTAGAATGTTTATAAATATTAGCAGGAAGCGTCAGATAAACATTGCAGGACACAAGTATATACAGCGAGGAAATTGATGTATACACTGAGCAGTTTATAAATGTCAAACTTCCGATGGGTAAAAAAAGTCATTGTTGAGTTTCTAGTCAGTAAGTGAATATATATTACTGATCTGCACTAAACTGCACTTTAAATTTAGGAGACTCGTTCACACGTTCAGTATTTTACATCAATATTTGTAAGCCAAAACCAGGAGTGGAACAATCATAGGAAAAGTATAATTGAAGCTAAATGCATATGGCATATGGTATCGAACAGCAAGGTGCTAATAAACAATTTCACAAATTCATATACCAATAGACATGGAGTACCAGCTGAGCAGGCTCTCTGCACCTTGATGTACATTTTGCGTGTTCTTCTAAGGGGATCAGATGTGCTTCTACCAAGAGGTTACAGATGGTAACATTCCAGCTTGAATAGTTAAAACGTTTTTAAGACATTTTAGAAGAAAGAGGAGCAGCTCTCCTGACATTTCTGCTTTAGTAAATGTTTGCATTCTCCATTAAATAATTCTAAATCATGTTCTACAGAGGTCCCACAACGAATGAAGCAGAGGTGTGCATGGCCCACTACCCCTCCATTCGCGCGGGGTTCTTCAGGGTCCCGATTTTCAGGATCGGTGGGGTCCCAGAAAACTTGATAAAAACTCTTTAATTAATAATCATTTATTTCTACAGTTCTAGGATATCTTTTTTATAAGCTTGTGCTCAGAACTCTACAGTCTTTACCAACATGTTTTGTAAACCACAACACTTTTTTGTCCAGATTATCCCCGCAAAAATGGGACTGTTGTAAGTATGTTTAAGGCCTCATCCAGATGTCCATGTTTCCAGTAGATGTGGCATTTGCTTTTCTCACGCATACAACACGTACCCATTATAACCTATGCTGCTATTCACATGTCCTATTGTTTACACGGACCTTGTGCCCATGCAAAATACATGGAGACACTTCCATTTTTTTCCGACAGCAGAGATGACAAGGGTCAAAACAAGTCTATGGGTTCGTAAAAACACATATAGCACACGGGAGGTATCTGTGTGCTTTCCGTGTTTAACATTGCAAAATATAGGAGAAGCATTATTATTAATTAATTTATTTATATATCCATACATGAAAAATACTGATGGTAAAAACGGACGCAAGAACCAAACACTGATGACACCAGTAGCATTATTTCACATACGTCTTTAAACATGGACGTGTGAATGAGGCCTACGGTAAAGAAATTTTTCGTTTTTAAAAATGTACCAATATGATATTCTTAGGCCATGTTCACACATTCAGTATTTGGTCAGTATTTTACATCAGTATTTATAAGCTAAAATCAAGAGTGGAACAATCAGAGGAAAAGTATAATAGAACCACGTCACCACTTCTGTATTTATCACCCACTCCTGGTTTTGGTTTATAAAATACTGATGTAAGATACTGAACATGTGAACGTGGCCTTATAGAAAATGCCATTGATGGCGATTCAACTGCTTGGCTCTTCACCTGCTTCATCTGTAGAGTCAATGGCACCATCACTTATTCTGCTTTTTGGCCACACACTGTACAGGAATTTTACGTTTATGGTGCTGTATTATACATCTATTTACAGCTTTTGTATGGAATTGTAGCTGTGCTAAATACTGCAATATTGCCCCATATATCTGAATGGGGCTGAGCTGCCATTTTTGCACAGGTTAGAAGGAGCACTGTCCAGAAAAAAAGCCAAAAGTCTGCTGCGCTGTACGAGCTATATTAACCCTTCATACAAGGGAGGTCCCGCAGGTCATACATCTACCGATGATTAAGTGTTTGCGTATTTTAACAATCTACCATAATTGCTTATAATAGAAGAAAAACAAACACTGAATGGAAATCATGAAGCAAAATAAACTCCAAGAAGCCAATAGAGGTGAAGCTAGCAATGAACATGGAGTAACCTATCCGTCTCTACTGTATCTTCTGCACAAGGATGAGTCAATAAAAGGGACAGGATTGTTTCAAGAGGCATGAGATTCAGTTATAAGCCACGCTCCATTTAGCATCAGAAGATAATCAGGTACCGAGGTGCGCAGAGGATACAATGGAGGAACCACTGGGAGGGGGGATTTTCCTTCCATAGATCATGAGAACATTGCTATGGTATTAACACTCCCTGAAAGGTCCCTGTAGGAACAATGCATTTACAAGAAGTGCTAGCATCACTGTCAAGTCAGTCATCCTCCTGGGATAGGAGGAACGGGCCGTGCATTAAATGATGCTTTCTCCCAGGTTTTCATTTTTTTATTCACTGCTGGCCGATAAAGCGCTGGAAGGGTTAAGCACTAAGATAATTGAACTATCATCCCAACTCAGAAGTCTCCTCACATCGTAGTGTCCTTCTAATATAAATTGCTCCCTGCAAGTCACCAAGAACATATACATCAATTACGTTTACGGTGCTGAACGGCTTGTTATAGACGCAGGCTTAAGTACAACTGAAGGCTAATACACATTTAACCTATGGCAGGCAGGCTGCCCACTAGGAGTCGTGCCAGGCCGCCCTGCTTACACAGCCTCATTTAAGGAGCTGTCGGGCGTCCATTGTGTCTTCTACAAATAATGCCATGTTGTGCAACTGCTGGCGCCGTTCACGTTAGAAAACGGAGAAGCTATTCCCTTCACGGTCATACCTATGGCTGGAATGATAGGTTTCCTTACACTATGATGGCATATTAAAAAGGACCTGTCACTTGTTTTTGTTTTTTTTAAACCAGGTCTAAATGCCGCCGTTCCCCTGATTTTGGAGCTGGTTTTCTTCTGTTGCTGCTCCTCTCTGTTCTTGAGATATTATGGACTCATCCTCCTTATATGTAAATCTGATCTAGTTAGCTAAGGAGGCATGGCCTCAACTCTTCCTTGTGGGAGTCTTTGGAGGATCACGCCCACTTGGCTAACAAAACTATATTATTATACATAGGAAAGGAGGTCATATCTCAGGAACGGAGAGGAGCAGATTAAAAAAAAAAAGCAACTCCAGATTCAGGGGAACAAGGTCATGTAGACCTTACTAGTCATACGTGAATATATATCTATATCTCTTATCATGTTTAAGACATACATTTATTTATAATGATCACTGCAATGCCCAAATGTTTCTATTATACTACTGTATTCATTTACTATGTTTAAGACAATTATATGGAAGTGTACTATTCTTAATCCATTGATATATGTTATGTACATAAACTTTTTCCATCATTGTTTGTTTCCCCTGTTATTATTTTTCATTCACTGCATTAATATTGTTTTTATTAACTTTCTCCTGTGTTTTTTCCTTAAAGATCCCTCTTTTTTCTTTTTTTTTTTATATACTTACCTCTGAACTCTGAATCAGGTGTTTTCAATCTAATTTATATGCTGATTCTGCTCTCCTCTATATATACCACTCCTTTCCACTAGCGTCTCATAAGACAGTGTTCGAAACGCGTTTGTTTTTCTCTGCCTATGGTTTGGATTTATTAACACGTTTCATATATTTTTTAAAATGTCTAAATAAAGTTTTTTTTATATTTTAAACTGGAGCTGGATCAACCTTCTTCTGTGCAAGACCAGGTAAAAGTTACATATTAATGGCAAATGTCAGGTCCTCCTTAAAGGAGTTTTCCTGCAGTCGATATTTATTACTTATCCGCAGGATAGGTAAGTAATAGGGATGAGTGGTCCCGTAGAAGTTCGGGTTCTGGTACCCAACCGAACTTTAGTTCAAAGTTTGGTTCGGGTACCAGAACTGTACTCGAACTTGAACCTGAATCCCATTGAAATCAATGGGGACCCGAACTTTGGAGCTGGAAAAAAATCTCTCTCTCTCTAGTCCCGAACTCCGGACATGGACGAATGATAAAAAGGACAGAAGTCCGTGGTCAGAGTTCAGCACTGGTACGAACCCTGAACTTTAAAGTTTGAGTTCGCTCATCTCTAGTAACTAAATGTCAGAACACTGGGAGCCCAGCTGCTGTACCCACCTGTAACCTAAAATATTGGAAATATTTATTAAAGGAACCTGTCACCTTGAAAAATATTATTTAACTATGGATATAGGATTATTCTGCAAGTAAACAGCGTTATAAAGCTGTGTGGCTGCCTTACTGAAAGTGCGGCTATCATGGATATATATGTGGTAGGTGTAATAATAACACAGATAGTGGGCCCGTGGCCTAAAGGGGTATTCCCATCTCCAAGATCCTATCCCAATATGTGGTAGGTGTAATAATAATATTAGCTAATACCTCCAATTAGAAATTTAGTACAGTTCTTCTGATCCAGTATGTCACTTACCCCATGTACAGGGCATTGCAATAGCTTCAGTATCCATGGTGTACGACCACTAACAACTAACTGTTACTATATGAGTGGTCATAACCATGGATACCTAAGTCACCGCAATGCCCTGCACATTGGGTAAGCAACATAGAAAATCAGAAGAACTATACTACATTTCTAAT
This sequence comes from Phyllobates terribilis, assembly GCF_046119375.1. Taxonomy (NCBI): domain Eukaryota; kingdom Metazoa; phylum Chordata; class Amphibia; order Anura; family Dendrobatidae; genus Phyllobates; species Phyllobates terribilis. Next base: position 865,638,091 of record NW_027362762.1, read on the forward strand.
TGGAGGTATTTGCTAATATTATTGTTACACCTACTACATATTGGGATAGGATCTTGGAGATGGGAATACCCCTTTAGGCCATGGCCCCACTATCAGTATTTTTTTCTCAGGAGTGGGAGCCAAAACCAGGTGAGGAACAATCAGAGAAAAGGTATAATAGAAACAAGTCACCAATTCTGCATTTATCACCCACTCCTGGTTTTGGCTCCCACTCCTGAGAAAAAAATACTGACGGAATACTGATAGTGGGGCCGTGGCCTTCAAGACTATACCAGAAAATTGTTGACTGTTTTCAACGATGAACTGCAAAGGTGTTGGGGAAATAGAAGAAAAAAATGTTAACAGAATAAATCTGGTCATTTTCGGCAGCATGTTTTGTGTCTATGGATTCCAGGTACCGGCTGTTATAAAAACCTATTGATAGATCTGCAGAGCTAGCACTGGAAATTAGATATTCCCTGCACACTGCAGAGAAAAAAAAAGTCTTATTCCAATAAAAACATAATTGGCATCCTACCCTAAGGATAAGAGTTCTCCATATTACCTATTATATGGAAGTCAATGGAGTTGCTGTTTGCATGGAGGTTGCAAGGAGGCACATGGGGGCAGATTTACTATTGTGACTGCACCTCGACTTTGATGCTTAATGAACCAAGTTTGTCACAATTTGTTGCATCTAGGTTTAAACCTATTTATCATGAGTTTTAGAGACTGTGGCTCATTAGATAAGGGGCTGTGGGGTGTGGCATAAAGGGAACAGGGCTAAGCTAAAAATGCACCAAAAGTCAGGATGAAAAAGTGGAGTCTAAAAAAGCCGTTGTGTGCACATGCCCTGAGGGGCTTCACTATGGCCAATTTTTCTGTGCATGCTAAAAAAATAACTTTTCGGGGTCAGGGGTAAGGCTTAGGGCTCGTACAGATGGCCGTAGATTCTGTCATCAGAAAGAATCGGGCCAATTATGTAAATGACACTGATCAGAGTTTGATCAGAGAGTCAGCATAGAGTGATCCGATTTTCTTAGATGACACTGTGAGGAGAAGATGGAAAATAAAATGTTTCCATCTCCCGCATTCTGCAGAAATCGGACTGCACTTAGATGCAATCCGAGTGCTGTCCAATGTTTCCTACACACTCATTGACTTGCATGGCGGATCAAACTTGGGCATGCAGTGATTTTTTTCCTCGGCCAGACTCTGAGGAAAAAAATCGGACATGCGCCCAGCCCCATAGACTAACATTGGTCCGAGTGCGATCTGATGTTTTGATGGATCGCACTGACTGATAATATGCTCGTTTGCAGGAATCCTTAGGCCATGTTCACATGTTGAGTATTTGGTGAGTTTTTTACCTCAGTATTTGTAAGCCAAATCCAGCAGTGGGGGATAGAGAAGTGGTGACGTGTTTCTATTATACTTTTCCTCAGATTGTTCCTCACCTGGTGTTGGCTTACAAATACTGAGGTAAAAAACTCACCAAATACTCAACGTGTGAACATGGCCTTAGGCTGTGTGCCCACGATGCGTTTTTTAAGCATTTCCGCAGCAGCAATTCCACTGCAGAAACGCTTAAAAAACGCATGGTAGAAGGCCTGCCATGTTCCCCAATGATAATCCGCATGTGCTGTGCACACGCTGCGGAAATTTCCGCTGCGGATTATCATTGCGGAAAAAAAAGCAGCACTACCAATTATTTTGCGTAATCGCTGCGTTTTTGCCGCCATTGACTTGCATTGGAACGTATGGAATCCGCATCACTGCATCTGCACATGCAGAATCCAAGCGTTTCAATGTGCGGATGGTACCCGGGTCTGGAGGACAGGAGACTCTCCTCTGGACCCGGGTACCACAGAACCTGTAAAAAAAAGAATAAAATAAAAAAATAAACATTATACTTGCCTTCTGATGGCCCGCGGTGTGCTTGTCTTGGCTTGCCGGCAGATCGCGGTGGACTGAAGGACCTGCGCTGATGTCATTTAGTCATGTGACGGGTCACGCGACCACTGACGTCGGCAGGTCATTCAGTGTACCGTGAGCTGCCGGCAAGCTGAGATGCATCGAATAAAGACTCTGGGGGCCATCGGAAGGCAAGTATATATTTTTTTATTTTTTACCATTCTTTTACGGTCACACTATATAAATCCATGCCGGTTGCATGGATTTATATAGTGTGACCAAGTTGTCAAGCACTTTCCAAGTGATGCTAAAATCGCTTAGAAAGCGCTTGTCAACCTGCATGCGGAAATGCATGTGAAGAACACTTCACATCCGCTTGTCCCTGGCAGGAAAACGCATGTACAATCCGCATGTACAATCCGCATGTACAATCCGCATGTACAATCTGCATGTACAATCCGCATGCGTTTTTTCTGCCAGGGAGATGCAGAAACGCTCAGGAAAAAAATCCGGAGCATTTCTGCATCGTGGGCACATAGCCTTAGAGTAAAATGGGTGCAGAAATGGTGCAGAAAATCTGCAACATCAAAAACTTACCAAAAGCTCATCTTGGGAACGTAACCTAAATCTCCTTCTTTTCTAGATTTCATGGTTTGGTGGGGTATGCCTTTACATTGTCAAACAGCTGATATATTTTGCTTCACTTTAAAAATAGAAATGTCAAATTACAATGAGAACCATAAAAAAAAGTTCTGAAATAAGTCAAATAGAGTAAAAATCAAAAAACAAATCCTATTTACATTTTTGCTGTACTTTAATTACAGTGGGTGGTTTACTCTTCCATGGCTGGTGGGGAAGAAGGAGCAAAACATAAAAGGTCTCTCACACAGTCCTGACCTCACCCATCACTTACTGCACAGAAAGGAAATCCTGGATCTTCCTTTGGGAGGAGACTTCATCTATATCGGGACCTTCACGTAAACATCAAGGATGTGCTCTCTGCTAAAGGAGGACAAGGCATTTGCTTTGGCTACAAAGATTCCTGTGGAAATATGCATCCACCAAAGACACAATAAGAAATCAACCATGTGCCACATAGTGAGAACTCTGTTTTTAATACTGTAAAGTTTTAGGAAACTGCGTAAATAGCAAACTCCTCCTGTAATCATCAGAATGACTCCATGTACAAACAGGACCTCACCTACAGGTTAGCTAGGTTGTCCAGGGGAGATATAAATTATATGTGGTTGCAAATTATCTGCGTAGCTTCATATTTCTTATTAATGTTAAAAATGTATACAGACATATAATAATAAGAGTGCTGCAGAGGTAAAAGGTTGCGACTGCAGAGACCTCATAGGTTTTTCTGTCCACCCTTTTGCAATTTTTGCTTTGGTGCTGTATATTCAATGTAATAATCTGGGCATTTTTCATCTGTTGCAGACTGTTGTATTAATTGATAAAATGCTGACAAAATATATGAGAACTCCAGTGCAATGACCACAGATTATGAGTCATTAAGAAATAACCTTGTAAACTTGAAGCACGGAGACTTTTTAATAATTACTCCGTGCTGGATTATATCACCAGTAAAATCCCAAAGAGAGAAAGATTGTATGCGGCTTCTTCTCCTCCATCAGTAGAGACTGGCTCAGCCTCGGAAACGTGCTGGGCCATGATGACTATTTTGTGCTAAGATCTACATTTATCTTGCTTTGTTGGTCTATTTTACTGTTGTGTTACTGTTTTTGTTGGTCTTTTTTGCATTACTGTTCCATTTACATGCACAATGAAGAAGCATAAGGCGACTTGAATAAAATCATTCTATGTACTGTGCTGTAGATTATTTTTCTTCCGGTAAAGCAACAGTCCTGATTAGTAAGTAGATCAGACAAGTGCGGAGTGATACCCAAAGGCATTTTCTACTAGGAATGGTGGCATCTGAATGTACGTCCCTCATTCTCATCCTTAGGGGTGAGAGCAATTACAAATGACTCGTTAATACAAGCACATGTAGTCTCCATAAGCTGAACCGACACTAAATTTTCACATGGTGGTAAATTCAGTCTTCTTCCTTTTATAAAGAAACATAAAAGGTCACTGTAGCACCCCGAGGACTCGGCTGCTACAGGAGTATTGCACCTCAAACCAGAGGTGTGGTATTCCACTCCCGGGTAAGGATGGAGTGTGGGACAGAGCTCAGTTAGCTGCATGCACTACACTCACCCCATTTCCGGGGGACAGAACAACGGTACTCCCACCAGATAGATGTGCAGGTACGACAGCGTCTGTCCCTGGCTGGAGTGGGGGGGGGGGGGAGGAACATCCCAGTGGTGTAGGAGCAGATAGGGGAGGGACTCTGGGCATAGGTAGGAGCCCATTGGTTGCATTGTCACCAGGGCTCGGGTGTCAGAGGGAGTATAAAAGGTGGGCACCATCTAGGAACACGAGGAGTTGAGTCTGAGGAGGAGCTGAGGGAGAGTTCAGCCAGAGAGGGCTGACAGGGAGCTGTGGCTCCGTCTGGGCCCAGCTCCAGAGCTAGGCCTGAAGCAGAGAGAGGAGAGAAGGAAGAGGAGAAACACAAGGAAAGGCCCAGAGACGCAAGCAGAAGGAACCCTGAGATCCCACGAGTGAACTAAAACGGGTGAAGGGTTGGCAGAGAAGGGTACCGGATCCCAAACTGGTGGAGGTCAATCATCCTTAGCCAGGAACCGGAGGTAGTGGTCAAGCTTTGGCACGACCCCTCGCCACATCCACCAGGAAGGCACGCCACATAGGGTCAGGAAAGCCGGAGAGAGGTTTTGCCCCATAAGGCCCGAGGAAGCCGGACATAGGTGGGTCCCTGGTGAGGACGGCCAGTAGGAAGGAAGAGAGGGGAGCTCTGGACCACGCTCTGGAATCGCCTGGGAATTGGCCGAGTCCCTGACCTGGTGGACGCAGCACGGCTCGGGTGGTCCTACTGTGCACAAGGATCTGATAAAGAACTGTGAGTAAAGCTTTTGAAACTGCACTTCCTGCCTCTGTGTTCCTGCCGTCACACCTGCACCCTCAGCACTGGGACACCCGCACCATCACTCCCATCATCATCTCTAACAGATCTACCCTGAGGCCATACTCCTCCCGTGGGGAGTCGTTCCATTCTCAGCTGCACCAACAACACCAGCCTCGGCGGTCTGCACTGCAGCGGCGGTCTCATGACCGCAATCCACGGGTGGCGTAGTCGAACATTCTAACATCTACTGCTAAATACTGCCACTCAGTTTGACTCCCTGGGCACGGACCGGGTCACCGCCACAAGACTACTACCCCTATCTGATCCGGCTCCGGGTAAGCCCCCGTGCGCGCGATGCCGCACGACTCAGGCCCAGGGGCGCGTCAACTTTGGCGTAGTCGGCAGGATCACGTGCCCGCAACCACTGGGTACTGCGTGCCTGAAGAAAAGTTCACATTTACCGTAAAAAGGAGTCTCCCGCCAATTCCAGAGGGTTCCCGCCATCGGACGCCATCTCGGGTCGTTTCCCGCCGTTTGCCCGCCATCTGCAGCCTTTTCCCGCCATCCACGGAGTTTCCCGCCATCTGAGACGATTTCCCGCCCTGGCAGAGCGGACTCCATTATGGGCGTGCCAGAGGGTGGCAAGAGGCCACCTCCCATCGTGGGCCAGGTCCAAGAATGGCGCCAAAAGCGGAAACCGCCCCCACCAGCAGAGACTGCAATGATAGAGATGTCCATCAGCGTGAGGGGGCTGCCCCTGGAACTGACTGTCACCAAGTTGCCCCGGGACCACCCTCAAGAGGGGCGGATAGAGAACAAAACAGAGAAGATGGGTGCGGCCTGGAGGAGTCTGGACAGATCGCACCCGGAGATGGAGGGAGAGTCGAGCAGCACCGACCCTGTGGTCCGGAACCTGTTGCAGGCTGCCACCCCAGAAGGCCTGGTGGAGATCCTGGCACAGCTCCCCAGAGATCGGGAGCGTGCACAGACCGCGCTGGAGGCCTTGGCCCGGAAGATGGCCCGAGTGCAGCAAGAAGCACTGGCCGAGTGGAGAAGGGAGATGGTCCAGCAGGCTGGAACCCGCCAGCAGAGGACGCCACCCGCAACGTGGAGCATGTCTGCCCCTGGGGATGGTGCAGGAGGGACGAAGGCCGGAGACGACGCCGCGGAGGGAGCCGCAGGGATGGAAGCAGGTAATGGGGACGTCATTACCCCGTGCCCAGTAGCCGCAAGCCTGCCCCAGCTCCCCGTCGCAGAGCCCGAAGTTCCACTCACCGCGCCCGTTGCTGCACCGCCGCTGCTCCCGACTAGGCCTCGAGCGGCAGGAGCCGCGGTCGCGCCCTCTGTTACGCCACGCCCCTTGATCCTGAGCGCGGCAAAAGAGGAAGTGCCCCCGGCCTGGTCGCAGGGCCGAGTACCCCCGGGCGCCGCAGTCTCCACAGCGCCCTCTACCTCCACAGCGCCACCGGCCTGGTCGCGAGGCCTAGTGGATCCGGGCGCCGCTGCCCCTCCAGCACCCTCTTTCCCAAAAGTGCCATACTTGAACCCAGACAGGATGCCTACGGCCTGGACGCAAGGCCGAGTACCTCTGGGCACCGCTGCCCCTCCAGTGCCCTCAACTTCCACAGTGCTGCCCCTGGGCGAAGATCTGTTTGCGCAGCATACTAGCCCGGACGGGCTGCCTTTCGTTTGGCCACCGGAGTACGTCAACCCCCGACTCCGGAAGGAATGGCCTCTGTGTGAGCCTCTGATCCCGGCTCCGGCACCCGCCAAAATTGTTCCGCTCCCGCTGGAGGAGGCCCAATTTGCATGGGACCCCACCGGTGAAAACCTCATGGGGTTCACCCAGGAGACCCGGGCGGACGCAGCCCGGCGTGAGGAATGCTGCCGTCAGCAGTTAGAGGTCTTTGGGAGAGAACGGCGAGAGAGGCGGATCCGCGAGGAACAGATGCAGGTCCAAAGCGCGGAGCAGAAACGCCGGGCCCGACGAAACCCCCGTGCGGCCCACGGTCCCCGCGCCACCGGGACCGTAATAAAGTTCCAGTTGGAGCATGGCTGGGGCTTTATCCGAGATCACCGAACCCCCGGCGACGTCTTTGTCACCCGCAGGGATGTTGAGAGCCACCTGCCGGAGGGACACCGCGGACGTGACCTTTACCCGGGTGATGTGGTCACCTTCACCCGGCATCAGTGTGCCAAAGGACCATACGCCCTTCACGTGCACCGGTTGACGGAGAAGGAGATACAGGATGAGGAAGATCAAGAGGACCTGGACGGGTCTGAAGACTACCCTCAGGAGGAGACAAGGGGAGGACATCGCTACTAAAGGGAAGTAGCATAAACAAAGTACTGTATATAGTTACCCGTCAGGGTACCTGAAACTGTTGCTGAGCGAAGTGTGGTCCCCGTTGGGACTAGTGTGGAACTGTTAAAGAGTTGTTTCCCGTGTGCCCCTATCCATTACCAGGCTGAGGACTGTGAGCAGCCGTTCCCCCTATTCCCACTGGCCGAGGACTGAGAGCGGCCATACCCTGTAAATAGTTGCGCTTCTTAAGGCGCCCCCTACTGGTTTTATAAGGAACTGTTTTGCTACTAGTGACTGTTGCACTTTACCCGGTCACAAGTTGCACCGTGGCCGGAAGAACAAGAACGTTTTATATGAAGGAGTTTTATATTGAAAGTTTATGCTGCTAAGATTATAATATAAGAAGTTACCTGTAATGTTATATTTTCTGATAATGTTTTCGTAATGTTTTATACCCGTAAAGTTAAAAGAGAAAAGTACCTCCCATAAAGGGATGAGTTTGTAGTTAATGTTTTATATGTTAGCGTATACTTTAAAATTTTGTATGTTTATTATGTTTTGCTCTTTTCCAGCCCGAGGACGTGCTGTGGTTTACCAGGGGGGAATGTAGCACCCCGAGGACTCGGCTGCTACAGGAGTATTGCACCTCAAACCAGAGGTGTGGTATTCCACTCCCGGGTAAGGATGGAGTGTGGGACAGAGCTCAGATAGCTGCATGCACTACACTCACCCCATTTCCGGGGGACAGAACAACGGTACTCCCACCAGATAGATGTGCAGGTACGACAGCGTCTGTCCCTGGCTGGAGTGGGGGGGGGGGAGGAACATCCCAGTGGTGTAGGAGCAGATAGGGGAGGGACTCTGGGCATAGGTAGGAGCCCATTGGTTGCATTGTCACCAGGGCTCGGGTGTCAGAGGGAGTATAAAAGGTGGGCACCATCTAGGAACACGAGGAGTTGAGTCTGAGGAGGAGCTGAGGGAGAGTTCAGCCACAGAGGGCTGACAGGGAGCTGTGGCTCCGTCTGGGCCCAGCTCCAGAGCTAGGCCTGAAGCAGAGAGAGGAGAGAAGGAAGAGGAGAAACACAAGAAAAGGCCCAGAGACGCAAGCAGAAGGAACCCTGAGATCCCACGAGTGAACTAAAACGGGTGAAGGGTTGGCAGAGAAGGGTACCGGATCCCAAACTGGTGGAGGTCAATCATCCTTAGCCAGGAACCGGAGGTCGTGGTCAAGCTTTGGCACGACCCCTCGCCACATCCACCAGGAAGGCACGCCACATAGGGTCAGGAAAGCCGGAGAGAGGTTTTGCCCCATAAGGCCCGAGGAAGCCGGACATAGGTGGGTCCCTGGTGAGGACGGCCAGTAGGAAGGAAGAGAGGGGAGCTCTGGACCACGCTCTGGAATCGCCTGGGAGTTGGCCGAGTCCCTGACCTGGTGGACGCAGCACGGCTCGGGTGGTCCTACTGTGCACAAGGATCTGATAAAGAACTGGGAGTAAAGCTTTTGAAACTGCACTTCCCGCCTCTGTGTTCCTGTCGTCACACCTGCACCCTCAGCACTGGGACACCCGCACCATCACTCCCATCATCATCTCTAACAGATCTGCCCTGAGGCCATACTCCTCCCGTGGGGAGTCGTTCCATTCTCAGCTGCACCAACAACACCAGCCTCGGCGGTCTGCCCTGCAGCGGCGGTCTCATGACCGCAATCCACGGGTGGCGTAGTCGAACATTCTAACATCTACTGCTAAATACTGCCACTCAGTTTGACTCCCTGGGCACGGACCGGGTCACCGCCACGAGACTACTACCCCTATCTGATCCGGCTCCGGGTAAGCCCCCGTGCGCGCGATGCCGCACGACTCAGGCCCAGGGGCGCGTCATCACCAGATATAATTGGGTCTCCACCGTTTAGTGTGTACAGGCTGATGCAATGATGTAACATCAACAGCGCTGCAGCCAATCACTGAGCTCAAAGGGAGATGACACAAGCCACAAAGCCCAGTGATCAGCTGCAGCGCTGTTGCTGTGACATTACCACATTAGTTCTTCTGAAGCAGCAGCAGTAACGCAGGTTTGAACTTGGGGAGAGTGAATTCTGTCTTGATTTTATTATTTTTAACAAGGCCACAATGAACTTGTAAAAATAAAATTAAAAGGGGAAAACCCCTTTAATTCTCCAATGTTTCTCAAAATATACTTAGGAAACATACATGCATAAACATGCATAACAGTTCAGGGCAGGCACACCATTGGACAATGGTAGGAGAAATCCATGTTGGGCAATGAGGGAATTGAAGTTCCAGCTCCTCTAGTGCTGGCAGAATGCTGATAAAGAAAAAACAGACACTAAAAAAAGCAGATAGCAAGTCATAGAGCCGGAATGGGAATACTTCAGTAAATACACCTTATGTATGCCTCCATACCTCACGGCTACATAGCCTATAACAAGTCACCATGTAGAATGGACCTGAAGACCCATATATATCGTTTTCCAAATGCTGCAGTCACAGACATCTCCCCCAGATTGAGATTTCCAAGAAATGACAAGTCCATATTGACATAATGGAGTGATTTTGTAGCATTCGACTTGCTATACATTTCTGTAACAAAAGCAGATTGTTGAACTGAAGCTTCTACACGTTGATAATATTAATGAGCGCTGACATTTAATTAAATGTTTCCATGTTTTGTAGCAGGTGGAGAGAAATTTATATCATCCACCTCTAAGAAGCGGCACTCAACTCCAAATGTATCATTTCCTGAGCCTCTTAAAAAGTGCTGGGGAGGGACAATATATCACTAATTGCTACACTAATTGCCGTATGAGGATTTGATCAATTTATGGCACAAATTCATTCTTGGGATGAACCACGCTGCAGCACCTATTTTTATGTTTTTATTGCTTCCTTCTATTTGCACGGTCATTTTTCTTTTTTTTTTTCTGGCTCCCTTGAAGGAATAGTCATTTTACAATTTCTTTTTGCCAGCCTGTCAAGTCGTTCGATCAAACGCAATGTGACAAGCTCCGCGCTCGGCTGACATCAGTAGTCACAGTCTGTCCTCCAGGGCTACCATAGACCTTACTGGTCTGCGAGCTTTCTCTAGGTAAAGAAACATGTGTGTTATGTGAACCATAATATTTCTGTATAGTACATATACCGCCATTTAGATATGTATTATGCAGCTATTTTTTTTTTCAAATACTATTAAATTATATATTATTACTAAGAACAAGTCCATTGTGCAGTGGAGTATTGGCTTTGTATGGCCCTGGCTCAATGTACAAGCTCTGACCTCAATTCATCCATAATCTTCTCCCTCATTAACCAAATGGAAATGGTAATTTACAGAGCTACTTAGTGTTAGAGCTTTTAAGGTCACAAATATCCGGTACACGTAGCGTCCTGAAAGCCAACGGTGGAGTCTGACCCATTATCCTGATCAAAACCACCAGTAAATATTCCGCTGTCGATACTCAAGTGCTCAGTCTTTCTTTTATATATAATGAGCTATTTTTTCGAGAAAAAAAATGCAAAGTGCTACACTCATATATTCCAAGATGTGTCTCATTTGCTTCAGTGAAGTGAAAGAGTGCCAGAATCAGCAAGACCCAAGATCTGGCAGACTCCGTTTGGCAGGCTGTTAAGTCCTTAATATCCGGGAAATGCTTGGGTCCAGTAAGAGATCATTTGGAGGACAGACGTAATGGCACAATGTGGTTGGAGAATCAGCAGAAATATGAGTGTATGGCAAGGTGGGAATGAGCCATAAGCGGATGGATGACTGAAATAACAGTATAATATGCCATGTACAAAACAAACTATATAACGTATATACCTCTATTGATACAGTCATGTGCAGATTACATGGGTTTTTAGTGCGTTTTTTTATTACTAAAGAAAGTAGCAGTGACACTGCAAGCACCGAAAATCGAGGGCAGTGCAGATGCCCCGGACACTTGGCCTGATGCCCTAGACTCCTGGCCTGATGCCCCGGACACCTGGCCTGATGCCCTGGATTTCTTGGGAAGTGCCACTTTGAACTGTATTGACGTTAGCATGACACCGATATGAAAAATACCTATAGAAAAAATTGAGTGCTACAGTACTAATAAAAATATATATCTTTTATCCACAAATTTGATTAAAAGTTACAACAATAGAAACAGCAAAGTTCGGACAAAGCTAATGCGAAACGCGCGTCAGGGGCACATCCTGCGGTGCCTATTCAGGTTTTTTTACTTTATTATATATTACTTGCATTTGCCACACTATTGTTTTGAATTATGTAATGGATGCACAATAGGCCACTTATGTCTCCAGTGGTGGGTAGGTATGGTTACTGATAGCCTTGACTAGCATATGTTTATGTGATTATGCAGTAAACCCAATACCACTTAGTGATGTATTCTGCATTTAAGTAGGAATTTGTTTCACTATTATTTCATTGGCCCTCAGCAATCCTATTTTTTATGTAAAAAATAAGTGTGGTATTGGCTACAGTGTATATATATCTTGGTTGTAACTGTTTTTCTGTGGCTAATGATTGATTTATTTTTCTATTTTAGTCATTAATACTGTATATGACCCTCTAATCTGTACTATCTCTTCATGTTTTTTAATTATGCTGTTTCTATTGTTGTAACTTTTAATCAAATTTGTGAATAAAAGATATATATTTTTATTAGTACTGTAGGACTCAATTTTTTCTATAGGTATTTTTGGCTAATTGGAGTAGTACAATGATACAAGGTCAATAATAGGAATTTATGACACCGATATGGTTGGATCCTGTGGTGGAGCAGGGAGCCATAGGCTCCAGGATATCTGCCCCACCATACTCCATACTGTAGGCCTATGGGCTGGTGTAGACAAAAAATATTCTCTTTATTCTACATATTTCAGATGAAACTCACCTATTCAAGTCTATGGGTGAGCAAAAAAAAAAAATTGAACCACTTGCGGATTATCTGTATAGCATCCGATTTTTACAGATACATTGCAATTATTTACCAAGGAAACAGTATTTGATCATATACATTTTAAACTCTTCATGTATGAATGTCACATGGATGTGACGCACCCCTGGGCCTGTGTCGCACAGCGTTGCGCATGCAGGAGCTTACCCGGAGCCGGATCTGTTGAGGGTTGTAGTCTCGTGGCGGTGACCCGGTCCGTGCCCAGGGAGTCAGACTAAGTGGCGTTGTATTAGCGGTAGATGTTGGACGACTACGCCACCCGTTGAATGCAGCGAAGGAGCTGCCGCTGCAGGACAGACCGCTGAGGCCGGTGGTAGGATTGTGCAGCGTGATAGTATCACCCCCAACGGGAGGGGTATGGCCTCAGGGCAGCCGACGTGGATGATGGGGGTAGCAGGAATCACTCAGACGATGCGGTGTAGTTCAGGGTTTTTACTGGTGATAAAGATAGACTCTCTCGGAGTACTGGCTAGCGATCGGGGCCTGGTCAGTCCTTGAGTAGATGGGATCTCCCCTGGCCAGGCGGAGTTGTAGGCCTCCCAAACTGACTGTACTCTTCTGGCTACCTTGCTAGAGGCGGGTATAAGTAGCCCACGTCCCTGAGTGTACCGTGTGGTGCTCACCCGTATGGCCGGTGACTCGGGGCCTTCTAGTGGCGTCCGCTCCACGACGGCGGTGCTGGTCCCACGCGTGTGACCGTGCCTTCGGGTTTCTTGGCCAGAGGACCTGAAATCCCCTGCCGGTCGGTTTCTGCTGCTGGGTAGGAGTTAGTCCCCACAGCCTCGGACTCCGGGTCCGGTGATAGCTTCCCAGTCAGGGCGAGCTCTGCAGCTGCCAGCCCCTGACTCCTTATAGCACTGCTCCCACAGAGCTCCTGATGTTCTTTTCCTATATCTGCTTCTCTTCTCTGTCTCTACTCACTAACCCTGCCTCAGCCCTAGGTTTATATAGGGGAAGTCCTTCCCCTCCCAGGACTGGGCAGGAGGTGTGGCATGCATAGGATCCCTGACCAAGAGACCTCCCACCTGCTCTCAGACATAACATTGCTGTTACTGTGGAAACCAGAACCCTGGGGTGCCACATTCCCCCCTAGTGAAATTTAGTACTCCGGGACTAAACATATTTTTAGAAAAACATAACAAGGTATAAACAATAATAATACAATAAGAAAAACACATAAAGATGGTTACGGCGTGTCCGCAACCGGGTGCAATTTTGAAGAAAAGCAAGGTGTCCATTTCACCAAAACAGGGAGACGTAACCAGGTAGGGGTCTGTCCTGCCCCGAGTCCTTAACAGTCTTTAGTCCATTCCTAGGTTACGCTCCAACCAATTGTACAAGGATTCCCGGTAAATCCACCAAGGACTCCTAAAAATAACTAGAAACACATAATTATTTACAAGTAACAGACAGGTGACCTCAATAAAACAATTTAAACACTTCAAATCCTCCAACGTGCGGGTAACTGGCCTCTAGTGGCCCTAGTGGACCTACGGAGCTGACTGTCTGGCCCTGAACTACAGGGTGTAGGAGCTGTCAAGGGTAAAATGGGCAGCTGTTTACGGGCTCTTTGGCTCACTAGGGGTACGGCAGGCTCACTATGAGCAGAGGGTTGATCCTCCTGTTCTGCTTGTGTGGAGTCTGCTGCCTCCTGGATTGGCTGCTCTTCCAGCTCTACCTGTTGCTCCGTAGGCACTTGGGATGCTGGTTGGAGGAACGTGAGGACGGGTACCACAACTGCACCATTGACTTGAGTCCAGGACCGAGGGAAGTCTCCGAGCACAGTACTAACCATATCTTCCCTTTCCTCTACGGGTCGAGGGTCTTCTTGCTCTCCTTCTGGGTTCCGTAGCTTTTCGGGACACTTCTTCAGGTGATCCCGGGATACAATGGCTGTGGTTTCCCCTCCGTCTTTACTGATGGTACAAACCTTCGGGTTGTCGTGGCTTGAGGGCAGTACGGTGTACGGGTCCTTCTCCCACTGGTCGTCCAACTTGTGGAGCCGTCTCTTCCTCTTCAAGACCTGCTCTCCGGGTACCAGGGGAACAGCGGGAGCATACTGGTTGTAAGTTTTCTCTTGTCTTTCCCTAGCGAGACAGAGACTTCGCTCCACGCTCTCCTGTACTTTCCGGTACTGCTGCTGCCTCTCTGTGTCCCAGTCTGCTTCCGGTGAAGTGTCCTCGGGTGTCAGGACTCCCATCTCCAGGTCAACAGGTAGCTTACCAGGCCTTGCTCTCATTAGGTAAGCCGGGGTACAGTTGGTGGAACCTACAGGGATGTAGTTGTATAGGTCCACCAGGTCGGGCAGCTTCTCAGGCCACAGACTGCGTTCTTCCAGGGGCAACGTTTTCAGAAGATCCATTACCACCTGGTTCATTTTCTCACAAAGTCCATTAGTTTGCGGATGATAGGGTGTCGTCCTTATCTTCCGGCAGCCATACAGATTGCAGAATTCCTGGAAGACCTCCGCTTCAAAGGCAGGTCCTTGATCCGTCAGCACTTGGTCCAGGTACCCGTGTGGACGGCAGAAATGCTGCTGGAAGGCTCTAGCTGCCGTTTGAGCTGTTAAGTCCTTAACGGGGACGACAACCAAGAACCGGGAGTAATGATCCACAATGGTTAACGCGTAGACGTAGCCACTTCTGCTTGGGGTCAGTTTTACATGATCCAAGGCTACCAGTTCCAACAGCTGCTTGGTGACGATGGACTGAAGGGGGGTCTTCTGGCTGGCACGGTCCTTCCTTCTTAGGTTGCACGGGCCACAGTCTCTGCACCACCTCTCGATGGTTCCCCTCATGCCTACCCAGTGGAACCGCCCGCGCAGCAGGAACTCCAACTTCTTCCATCCGAAGTGTCCAGCCCCGTCGTGGTATGCCTCCATCACCATGGCTGCGTCTCTTCGTGGCACCACTACTTGCCAGATTAGTTCATGCGTCCGGGAGTTAACCATTCTGCGGCACAACTTCCCCTTGTAAAGGAACAGTCGACTCTTCTCAGCCCACAGTTGTTTGGCTTCCTCCGGAGCGTCTGGGTCAAGGCGAGCCTCTGGCCGAGTCAGCATCTCCTTCACCAGTCGGACGGCAGGGTCACTGTCTTGCGTTTCCTCCCAGTTGTAGTGAGGCAAGGGGTTAAACGTAGCGGCTTGCTTACTCCTTACCCGATGGGAATACTGGATAGTCCCATGACGGTGGAACGCGGGGAGTTCGACTTCTTCCAGTCCCTCTGGATCTTCTCCTACGTCCGGTAGGTTTGGCATCCTGGACAGGGCGTCCGCGTTGGTATTGGAGCGTCCTGCCCGGTATTTGATTGTGAACTCGTAGTTGGACAGACGGGCCATCCATCTCTGCTCTAGGGCACCGAGTCTTGCCGTGTCCAGGTGTGTCAACGGGTTGTTATCCGTGTACACGGTGAACCGGGAAGAAGAGAGGTAGTGCTTAAAGCGTTCGGTGACTGCCCACACCACTGCCAGGAACTCTAGCTTAAATGAGCTGTAATTCTCAGGGTTTCTTTCGGTGGGTTGCAGTTTTCGACTGGCGTAAGCGATTACTCGTTCTTTCCCCTGCTGGATCTGGGACAGTACGGCTCCTAGCCCGATGTTACTTGCGTCGGTGTAGAGGATAAAGGGCTGGCTGTAATCAGGGTACGCCAGGATTTCATCCCCCGTGAGGGCCATCTTCAGCTGGCGGAAGGACTCTTCTTCTAACTTCTCCCATTTGAAGGGCGGCTTCTGGTTCTTGGCCTTCCGGGACTGGCCTATCAGGAGGTCCTGCATAGGAGCTGCCTTTTTGGTGAAACCGGGGATGAATCTGCGGTAATAGCCTACCAACCCGAGGAACTGCCGCACTTCCTTTACACTGGAGGGACTTGGCCATTCCTTAATTGCGGTGATCTTATCAGGGTCGGGAGCCACTCCGTCAGCGCTCACCACGTGTCCCAGGTACTGCACCTTTGGTTTTAGGAGGTGACACTTGAAGGGTTTTACCTTTAAGCCGTAGTTTGCCAGAGCTTCGAACACTTCCGCCAGGTGTTTCAGGTGGTCCTCATAAGTCTTGGAATATACGATGACATCGTCCAGGTACAACAGGACCGTCTCGAAGTTTCTGTGGCCCAGACAGCACTCCATTAATCGTTGAAAGGTTCCTGGTGCGTTACAGAGTCCGAACGGCATGCAGGTAAACTCGCTAAGTCCCATCGGGGTGGTGAATGTGGTCTTCTCCCGGTCCGCCTCTGCTACAGGAACCTGCCAGTACCCGCTAGTGAGATCCAAGGTAGAGAAGAAGTTAGCAGATCTTAAAGCAGCCAAAGACTCCTCTATCCTTGGTAAGGGGTACGCATCCTTGTGTGTGATACGGTTGATTTTCCGGTAATCTACACACATCCTCATGGTGTTGTCTTTCTTTTTGACTAAGACTAGTGGAGCTGCCCAGGGGCTACAGCTATCCCTGATCACCCCAGCCTCCTTCATGTCCCTAAGCATCCCCTTGGCGTGTTGGTAGTGTGCAGGGGGTACGGGTCGATACCTCTCTTTTATGGGAAGATGGTCTCCCGTGGGGATGTGGTGTTCTACCCCCTTGACTCGCCCGAAGTCTAACGGGTGTTTACTAAACACTCTCTCGTACTCTTGAACCACCCGATAGACTCCCTGTCTCTGGTGTGAGGGAGTGGAGTCAGTACCCAAATGTAGTTGCTGACACCAGTCCTCCATTGTTTCCTTAGAGCCGTTACTTTCCTCCGGGGAAGATGGAGGCAAGGGTTCTACGGACTGTATGGAATTTTGATTGATGGTATACAATTTGGCTAGCGTGGCATACCGGGGCAGGTACACTTCCCTCTTCCCGATATTTATTATGCGAACGGGCACCCTCCCATGGCGTACATTGACCACCCCCCGTGCTGTCAAAATGGTGGGCCTACTGTCTGAGTAAACTGGTTCTACCATTGCCTGGTAATCTCTACCTCTCAGACCAATAGCTGCCCGGCACCAAATCATCATTTCACTTTTTGAGGGCATGGCAATAGGGAAAGGGTCACACATTCTTACGCTACCAATCTCACCACCGGAGAGTTCTATCTGTTGCCGTCGCATCAGTGCCCGGATCTCTTTCTGGAGCACTCGCTGCTGGCCGGAGCTGGCGTTCTTGGCAACCTGCTGTAAAAGGAAAATCACCTCTGCAAGACAATTTTCAATTACATTAGTTCCTAGAGTTATCTTTGGGTGACTCTCGTGCTTGTCAATGTCTACAATGATCAGTCCCTGTGCCGCCAGTTCAACTCTACCGATTTTAATGGTCACCTCTTTAAATCCAATCTGTGGCACGGGCTGACCATTGCTGGCGATGATACTCAAATCGTCGTCAGGGTAGCGGGTGATATCCGAGTCATTCCAGTACTGCTTGAAGAGCACGTACGGGATAGTGGTAACCTGTGACCCGGTGTCCAGTAGGGCACTCATAGGGATGTCATCCAGTACCACAGGCAAGACTGGACGTCCTCCCACATATTTGTCGCGCCAGTTCGATGGGCCTGATGATCTTTTTCCTGGGGTTTGGCCCTCTACCCCAGGTTGTGCCAGTTTAAAGGACAGTACCTTGCCATATGTCCGGGTTGATTGCAGCGGCGGCAGATGGGTTGTCCGTCCTCGTTGTATCGGTCGCTGGGTCTTCCTCTGGCCGGTGGGGTCCTCCTTGGTCGACGCCACGGGATGTCCTCCGGTCCGGATGCCAGCTGGATCTTCCCTGGAGTGGAAACCTGTAAAGACTGCACAGTTCGGGTTAGCGCGGCAACGCTTTTAGCTAGCTCTTGGACCTGATGGTGCAGGTCTGGAGCCGGGTCATTGTTCAAAGCCTGCGCATCAGCTCCCACAGGCCCTGCCGACAAGGGCGCCGCCTCCTGGTGGTAAGTGGTAGTGGGGCGTCTGTGGGTCACAACGCCACCTGGTGCCGGTTCTCGGAGCACCCGGATGGCTCTGTCCTTGAACTGTGCAAATCCCAGATGAGGGTCCTGTAAGGCCATTGCCCGCAACTGGGTTCGGTGGGCATTGCAATATAAACCCTCTATAAATTGTTCAGTCAACAGCCTGTCCTCGAACCCCACGCCGTCAGGGTCGGTCTGCTTAATGGCTCTCAGGGCCTCTTGTAGGTTCAGGGCATAGTCCCTTATACTCTCGTGTGCTCGCTGCTTGCACCCGTAGAATCTAAGCTTGATCTCGGCTGAGGTGCGGGTATCAAAGGTGTCCCTCAGCCGGGTTAGTATCCCTGCAACAGTCCTCCCCCCAGGTGACCAGGACTTTACCTCCCTTTGGGCTGCCCCGGTTAATTGGGCCACCAGGATGCTCACTTTTTGCTCTTCTGTGAGGGGATACACCTGGAAGAGGCTATCCAGCTTTTCTCTAAAGTCATGCAGGGTATGTGACTCCCCTGAGTACTGGGGTAGCCAGGCCGCTCCCGGGATATAGGGCATGGTGAAAGGCATGACTGCAGCAGCGGTGGCGCTGGCGGGGGTTGAGGCAGTGAAGCTCTCCTCCGTATCCGACATCTTCCTCCCCCCTAGTGGACCGTGGCCTACCTTGCGATGATCCTCTTCCGTAGGCCGCGGCTCCGCAGTGGATCGTCAGGGTTGAGGACCTTCCGTCGCGCTCCTGTGACGTCGGCGTCTGCTGGGCTCCTTCCAGGACCTTACGCAACGTCCGGACGTGAGGCGGGGCTTCAGTTCTCGCGCGCTTTCGGAGTCCACGCCCCTCTTCTTCCCGCGCGGCGTCCTCAAGATGGCGCCCAATGGCGGGAAAACTCCACGGATGGCGGGAAGAAGGCAGAAGATGGCGTCGGATGGCGGGAATCGGCTCCGGATGGCGGGAAACGACTCCGGACGGCGGGAAACTTCACCACAGGTAAGTAAAAAGTCTCTTTTTCAGGCACGCAGTACCCGGTGGTTACGCGCAGGTTCGAATCCTGCCGACTACGCCAAAAGTTGACGCACCCCTGGGCCTGTGTCGCACAGCGTTGCGCATGCAGGAGCTTACCCGGAGACGGATCTGTTGAGGGTTGTAGTCTCGTGGCGGTGACCCGGTCCGTGCCCAGGGAGTCAGACTAAGTGGCGTTGTATTAGCGGTAGATGTTGGACGACTACGCCACCCGTTGAATGCAGCGAAGGAGCTGCCGCTGCAGGACAGACCGCTGAGGCCGGTGGTAGGATTGTGCAGCGTGATAGTATCACCCCCAACGGGAGGGGTATGGCCTCAGAGCAGCCGACGTGGATGATGGGGGTAGCAGGAATCACTCAGACGATGCGGTGTAGTTCAGGGTTTTTACTGGTGATAAAGATAGACCCTCTCGGAGTACTGGCTAGCGATCGGGGCCTGGTCAGTCCTTGAGTAGATGGGATCTCCCCTGGCCAGGCGGAGTTGTAGGCCTCCCAAACTGACTGTACTCTTCTGGCTACCTTGCTAGAGGCGGGTATAAGTAGCCCACGTCCCTGAGTGTACCGTGTGGTGCTCACCCGTATGGCCGGTGACTCGGGGCCTTCTAGTGGCGTCCGCTCCACGACGGCGGTGCTGGTCCCACACGTGTGACCGTGCCTTCGGGTTTCTTGGCCAGAGGACCTGAAATCCCCTGCCGGTCGGTTTCTGCTGCTGGGTAGGAGTTAGTCCCCACAGCCTCGGACTCCGGGTCCGGTGATAGCTTCCCAGTCAGGGCGAGCTCTGCAGCTGCCAGCCCCTGACTCCTTATAGCACTGCTCCCACAGAGCTCCTGATGTTCTTTTCCTATATCTGCTTCTCTTCTCTGTCTCTACTTCTTCTCTACTCACTAACCCTGCCTCAGCCCTAGGTTTATATAGGGGAAGTCCTTCCCCTCCCAGGACTGGGCAGGAGGTGTGGCATGCATAGGATCCCTGACCAAGAGACCTCCCACCTGCTCTCAGACATAACATTGCTGTTACTGTGGAAACCAGACCCCTGGGGTGCCACAGATGCAAGGGGTAACGTTTCTTCTTGTGAAGAGTGACAGGTCTGGCATGCCAATGTGAGGAGGCTTATAAGCAATGCAATGCTCCTCTTGGAGAATAAATATGCAATTTGCCTCTTCAGAGAGACAGAGGACTTGAACTCAGTCAGAAACCTCTCATACAGCTTCATCACATCTCATGCTTTGCACTGACAAGGGGCAAAACCCCGAAACATTGTGTTTGCAAATTGAATTTCTGGTTTGGCTTTTATCCTAAGTTGTATGGCAAAGCTTGTTAACCACTTCACGCCAGAACCTGTTTTCGTCTTCGTGACCAGGCCAATTTTTTCAATTCTGACCAATGTCACTTTATGAGCTAATAGCCCTGGAACGCTTCAACTGACCCCCCTGATTCTGAGATTGTTTTTTCGTGACATATTGTACTTCATGATAGTGGTAAAATTTCTTCGATATCACTTGCGTTTATTTCTGAAAAAATCGGAAATTTGCTGAAAATTTTGCAATTTTCAAACTTTGAATTTCCATGCCCTTAAATCAGAGAGATATGTCACACAAAATAGTTAATAAATAACATTTCCCACTTGTCTACTTTACATCAGCACAATTTTGGAACCAACATTTTTTTTTGTTAGGAAGCTATAAGGGTTAAAAGTTGACCAGCGATTTCTCATTTTTCCAACAAAATTTACAAAAACATTTTTTTAGGGACCACATCTTATTTGAAGTGACTTTGAGGGGCCTTTATGACAGAAAATACCCAAAAGTGACACCATTTTAAAAACTGCACCCCTCCAGGTGCTTAAAACCACATTCAAGAAGTTTATTAACCCTTCAGGTGCTTCACGGGAATTTTTGGAATGTGGAAAAAAACAATGAACATTTAACTTTTTTTCACAAAAATGTTACTTTAGACCCAATTTTTTTATTTTCACAAGGGTAACAGGAAAAAATGGACTACATAATTTGTAGTGCAATTTCTCCTGAGCACGCTGATACCCCAAATGTGAGAGAAAACCACTGTTTGGGCGAACTGCAGGGTTCGGAAGGGAAGGAGCGCCATTTGACTTTTTGAATGTAAAATTTGCTTGAATAATTAGCGGACGCCATGTCGCATTTGGGGAGGCCCTGTTGTGCCTAAACAGTGGAAACCCCCCAAAAGTGACACCATTTTGGAAACTAGACCCCTTAGGGAACTTATCTAGATGTGTGGTGAGCACCTTGCACCCCCAGGTGCTTCACAGAAGTTTATAATATTGAGCCGTAAAAATAAAATTTTCACATTTTTCCCACAAAAATGTTTTTCATCCCTTAATTTTGTATTATCATAAGGATAACAGGAGAAATTGCACTATGAAATTTGTTGTGCAATTTCTCCTGAGTACGCCGATACTCCATATGTGGGGGAAAACCACTGCTTTGGTGTACGGCAGGGTTCGAAAGAGAAAGGAGCGCTATGTTGGCTGGGATAGGGTGCAGACACCATGTCACATTTGAAGAGTCGGTGACATGCCGAAACAGCAGAAACCCCCACAAGTGACCCCATTTTGTAAACTACTCCTCTCAAGGAATTCATCTGGGGAAGTAGTGAGTATTTTTTAATTTTTACATTTACACCATTGGGCAGTGAAGAAAACATAATTATATTTTTACCACAAAAAAATGTTATAGGCTGTGTGCCCATGATGCGTTTTTTAAGCGTTTCCGCAGCAGCAAAAAAGCTGCAGAAACGCTTAAAAAACGCATGGTAGAAGGCCTGCCATGTTCCCCAATGATAATCCGCATGTGCTGTGCACATGCTGCGGAAATTTCCGCTGCGGATTATCATTGCGGAAAAAAACGCAGCACTACCAATTATTTTGCGAAAGTGCTGCGTTTTCGCCACCATTGACTTGCATTGGAACGCATGGATTCTGCATCACTGTATATGTAGATGCGCATTCCATGCGTTCCAATGTGCGGATGGTACCCAGGTCTAGAGGAGAGGAGACTCTCCTCTGGACCCGGGTACCATAGAAACTGTGAAAAAAAGAATAAAATAAAAAATAAAAGTTATATTTACCTTCTGATGGCCCCCGGTGTGCTTGCCTTGGCTTGCCGGCAGCTCGCGATGGACTGGAGGACCTGCGCTGACGTCATAGTCATGTGACGGGTCACGCGATGCTGACGTCGGCAGGTCCTTCAGTGTACCACAATCTGCCGGCAAGGGAGAACGGAGGGAAGCAAGACACCGGGGGCCATCAGAAGGTAAGTATAGATTTATTTTTTTATTTTTAAACATTCTTTAGGGTCACACTATATAAATCCATGCCGTTTGCATGAATTTATATAGTGTGACCAAGTTGTCAAGCACTTTCCAAGTGATGCTATAATCGCTTGGAAAGCGCTTGTCAACCCGCATGCGGAAATGCATGTGAAGAACGCTTCACATCCGCATGTCCCTGGCAGGAAAAACGCATGTACAATCCGCATGCGTTTTTTCTGCCAGGGGAGATGCAGAAACGCTCAGGAAAAATCCGGAGCATTTCTGCATCGTGGGCACATAGCCTTACCCTCAGATTTTACATTTTCACACAGGGCAATGGGTAAAAATGGTGCCGAAATGTGTCACACAATTTCTTCTAAACGTGGCAATACCCGATATGTGGCTGTACCGTACCGCTTAGCCATACGGCGAGATCCGGGAGGGACAGAGCGCTATTTGACTCTTGGAGAACAAATTATTGTAGAATAGTTTGCCGACTCCATATACACAGCCCCTAAGTGCTAGAAGAGCAGAATCCCCCCTCAAGTGACCCCATTTTGGAAATTATACCCCTTTGGGAATTTACCTACAGGTGTAGTGACGATTTTGACTCCATGGGTCTTTTCCAGAAACAAGCCGCAGTGGATGTTGCTGAGTGAAAATTTCAAACTACTGTTGAAGTGACCAGTACGCTGTAGTGACCAGTACCTTGTGCCCAGATCGTTCTTCTGGAGACATGCACCTGTAAATTAGGCAATCTCTCATCGCTACAGGAATGCCAAACATGTGGACCCTAAATGTAGTTTAGGCACATTGTGGGGCTCAGAAGGGAGGGAGGCATTTGGATTTGGGAGCACAAAATTTTCTGAATTTCTTTTGGGGGGCAAGGGCCATTTCGCTTTTCCAGAACCTTTCTGCTACCAGTAACTTGGAAGTCCCTTATATTTTTAACAGATAACGGACCTGAGTGGGGGCTAGCTTTTTTTGAGGACTGAGTTGAAGCTTTTATTGGGAACATTTTACATAACATTTATCGGGCGCTCTAGGCTGAGAACTTACATCGGGGTTTCCATCTAAATTTCCAAGTGATGTAATTCAGATGAAACCCCTGCGGGATCCATTCACTATAATGAGGCAGCAGAGTTACTCTGGATTCCATCTGGCCTCTGTTCAGTGGTGTCCTTTTTTTCAGAAGTGCACAAAATTGTGGCCAACCGCACTTTTATGCACGCCTAAAAAAACTGACACCGTGGGATCACAGGCCAGACGGCATCCACAGTGCCTATATCTGCCTCATTACAGGGAATCTTCCGCCGGGGGTTCCGTCTGAATCACGTATTTCAGAGATTTACACGGAAACCCCGGTGTAAGTGCTCAGCGCAGAGCACAGGATAAATGTGAGCAGAGCCTTACTGCGATCTTTGGGAGACATACAAATCCTGGCAAAAATTATGGAATCACCGGGCTCAGAGGATGTTCATTCAGTTGTTTAATGTTGTTGAAAAAAAGCAGATCACAGACATGGCACAAAACTAAAGTCATTTCAAATGGCAACTTTAGGGCTTTAAGAAACACTAAAAGAAATCAAGATTAAAAATGTGGTACTCAGTAAGGGTAATTTTTTTCAGACCAAGCAGAGGAAAAAAATTTATGGAATCACTCAATTCTGAGGAAAAAATGATGGAATCACCCTGTAAATTTTCATTTCCAGAACTAACACCTGCATCAAATTAGATCTGCTCGTTAGTCTGCATCTAAAAAGGAGTGATCATACCTTGGAGAGCTGTTGCACAAAGTGGACTGACATGAATCATGGCTCCAACACAAGAGATGTCAATTGAAACAAAGGAGAGGATTATCACACTCTTAAAAGAAGGTAAATCATCACGCAATGTTGCAAAATATGTTGGTTGTTCACAGTCAGCTGTGTCTAAAATCTGGTCCAAATACAAACAACATGGGAAGGTTGTTAAAGGCAAACATACTGGTAGACCAAGGAAGACATCAAAGCGTCAAGACCAGAAACTTAAAGCAATATGTCTCCAAAACAGGAAATGCACAACAAAACAAATGAGGAACGAACGTGAGGAAACTGGAGTCAATGTCTGTGACCGAACTGTAAGAAACCGCCTAAAGGAAATGGGATTTACATACAGAAAAGCTAAACATAAGCCATCATTAACACCTAAACAGAAAAAAACAAGGTTACAATGGGCTAAGGAAAAGCAATCGTGGACTGTGGATGACTGGATGAAAGTCATATTCAGTGATGAATCGCAAATCTGCATTGGGCAAGGTGATTATGCTGGAACTTTTGTTTGGTGGCGTTCCAATGAGATTTATAAAGATGACTGCATGAAGAGAACATGCAAATTTCCACAGTCATTGATGATATGGGGCTGCATGTCAGGTAAAGGCAATGGGGAGATGGCTGTCATTACATCTTCAATAAATGCCCAAGTTTACATTGATATTTTGGACAGTTTTCTTATCCCATCAATTGAAAGGATGTTTGGGGATGATGACATCATTTTTCAAGATGATAATGCATCCTGCCATAGAGCAAAAACTGTGAAAACATGCCTTGAAAGAAGACACATAAGGTCAATGTCATGGCTTGCAAATAGTCCGGATCTCAATCCAATTGAAAATCTTTGGTGGAAGTTGAAGAAAATGGTCCATGACAAGGCTCCAACCTGCAAAGCTGATCTGGCAACAGCAATCAGAGAAAGTTGGAGGCAGATTAATGAAGAGTACTGTTTGTCACTCATTAAGTCCATGCTTCAGAGACTGAAAGCTGTTATTAAAGCCAGAGGTAGTGATGTATTGGAGTGTTCTTTTGTGTGTTTGTCTTTCATGATTCCATAATTTTTTCCTCAGAATTGAGTGATCCCATAATTTTTTCCCTCTGCTTGGTCTGAAAAAACTGAGTACCACTTTTTTAATCTTGATTTCTTTTAGTGTTTCTTAAAGCCCTAAAGTTGCCATTTGAAATTACTTTAGTTTTGTGCCATGTCTGTGATCTGCTTTTTTTCAGCAACATTAAACAACTGAATGAACATCCTCCGAGCCTGGTGATTCCATAATTTTTGCCAGGGGTTGTAATAAACAAATCAGCAGCAGGTGAAGAATTGGTTTTATTTATTTTTTACGCCGTTCCTCGTGTGGTATAAGTGATTATACAACTTTATTCTTCGGGTCGGTGCGATTACAATGATGCCAGAATCATATCGGGTTTTTATGACTGACAGCTGTCACACACTAAAAAACTTTTTCTTTTGGAAAATCTAGTTTTTGCATCGTCATATTTTGAGAGCTATAATTTTTATATATTTTGGCTGACAGAGTCATGTGAGGGCTTGTTTTTTGCAGGACGAGTTGACATTTTCATTGGTATCATTTTTGGGTACGTGACATTTTTTGATTGCTTTCTATTCCGTTTTTTGGGAGGTAAAATGAACAAAAACCAACAATTCAAGAATTTTTTTTTAGTTTTTTTTTTATGCCATTCTGCGTTTAGTAAAATTGATAATGCAGCGTTATTCTTCGGGTCAGTACGTTTACATCGATACTACACTTATATCTTTTTTTATGTTTTGCCGCTTTTACACAATAAAACTATTTTATAGAAAAAATAATTTTTTTGCATCGCTTTATTCTGAGAGCTATAACTTTTTTATTTTTCGGCTGATGGAACTGTATGGCGGCTTTTTTTTTGCGGAACAAGATGACGTTTTCAGCGGTACCATTTTTATTTCCATTTGTCTTTTTGATCGCATTTTATTCCACTTTTTGTTTGGCGATATGATGAAAAAGCATAGTTTTTTGCTCCGTTTTTTATTTATTTTTTTACTGTGTGCACAGAAGGAGTTAATTAGTGTGACAGTTTTATAGATCGGGTTGTTTCGGACTCGGCGATACCAAATATGTGTACTTTTTTTGTTTTTGCATAAATATACTGATTTATTGGTTTAATATTTTATTTATTTATTTTTATTTATTTTGTGATTTTTTTTTAACAGTTTGAAAACATTTTTTAGACTTTTTTTTTTACATTTTTACTTAGTCCCTGTATGGGACATTAATTTTTATTTTTCTAATCACTGTTCTCATGCAATGCAATAGACATGTATTGCATTGAATGAGAGCTTTGCTGACAGTGTAAAACTGTCATTATCTCCTGCTAGACACTAGCAGGACACCGTACGTGGCAGACCCAGAGGTGGTCATGTGACCTCCGGCTGCCATGACAACGCCAGGTCCTCTCAGACATCAGGGGGGCCGTCGGAGAGGTAAGTGGACGACCCCCTCTCCTCTCACTATCTTCTAAATGCCGCGATCGCTATAGATCGTGGCATCTAGAAGATAGCAAAGGGTTAACATCATTGGGACCTGATCCAATCAGGTCCCGATGATGTCCCCTGTCAGAGCTGTTGCTCTGCACCGCACACGCAGCGCTTGCAGGACCCTGGGGGTCCTGAGCGCTGTGGGACAATCGACCTTTTATAAACGTCGGCGCTGCACAGAGCCCAGGCAGCGCCGACGTTTATATACAGTGGGCGGTCGGGAAGTGGTTAAAGGGTCAATATTGACTTTTAGGATTGTTACTTCAAATAGATGGACCTAGAGTTTAAGTCCTCTTCCTTTCGTTTGCAAATTCGTTTGCATATTTAATTTCCCAGAGGAGCATTGCATGACTTATAAGCCTCCTTACACTGGCATGTCAGTCAGGCATGTCACTCTCCACAAGCAGAAATGTTACACCTTAGATCCCAGTCAGAAGCCTCTCATACAGTCAAATCAGA
This sequence comes from Phyllobates terribilis, assembly GCF_046119375.1. Lineage (NCBI taxonomy): Eukaryota > Metazoa > Chordata > Amphibia > Anura > Dendrobatidae > Phyllobates > Phyllobates terribilis. The sequence goes on from NW_027362762.1 coordinate 865,665,267, forward strand.
TCTCATGCCTTGAACTCAGTCGGAAGCCTCTCATACAGCTAAATCAGATCTCTTGCTTTGCAATGACAAGGGGCAAAACCCCGAAACACCCTGTCTGCAAATTGAGATTCTGGTTTGGCTTTTATCCTAAGTCATGTGGTAAGGCTCATTAAGGGGTTGAAATTGACTTTTAGGATTGCTGCTTCCAATAGGTGGCACTAGAGTTCAAGTCCTCTTCCTCTCTGAAGAGGCAATTTGCATAAACTGTGTAAAAAATGGACAATCGGATGACAATATGGAAGAAAATCATCAGAATTTTCTACAAGACAATCAAATTTTCATACTCTCATCTGAACCCAATCCATGGATTATCAGACATCAGACATGTGGCGCAATAATGTTGCTACATTGTGCTGCCTATGCTGGCCCGTTCTCGTTCTATGTGAAGGTGAGATGATGACTCGGTGATTGTCAACTTTATTTTTTTGTGAAGTAGCACAAAGGTGGCATTATTACTTTTGGAGGGAGCATTCAGTGGGCATACTTACTTTTTTAGGGGACACTAAAGGGGCGTTAATACTTTCTAAAGGGAGCACACAGGGGGCATTACTTGTGTTTTAAGGGTTATTACTTGGTTAAGGGCAATGCACACTAAGCCACAACATATCAACTTGCAAAAACTGTTAGTGATACAGAAAATAATACAATGAATTTTCAGCTTCTGACCAATTGTGCTCTCATGGCATAAATGAGGCTTATACACCACAGCTGCCCACTATGTCTGGTTACCATATTACATATCCATATTACATATGCATAATATTGTATCCATAATTTGCCAGAGATCCCTACTGCTCCATTGCATGCCATATGGTAGAGAATATGTTTCACGATTCCTCCACTCAGAGTTGTGAGTGACAGTCCAGTCGCCCAATCAGCGCTGGGGCGTTCAGGATTTCTTACAGATGTCTCCTGTTCTGAGTGATTCCCTGATTATTTAGCTGGCTGTCTGCCTCTGATTAATGCCAGTTGTAGACTAGCTCAGTTGTCCATGTTTGCCTTGTTCCTAAGTGTTCTGTCTCTGATCTATTGCTGTCTGACCTTGGACCTTGCCTCTGACCATCCGTTTGTCTAGCCCCTTTGTCTTGATCCGCTACTTTCCTGGAATTCTGACCTCGGACTGTGACCTTACTACTCCTTTGCCTTACCCCTTTTTTATGACAAATCCTCCTGGTATCTGACCCCAGGCCTCTTGACTACCCAACCTCTCATCTTGTCCGACTAGCATCACAATATGCTTAGCCTCCATATCATATCTTCTTCACTTGCTGCTATACAAGATCCACAAAAAAAAATCTGGATTGTGCTGCATTTTGCAAAAAAAAAAACATTCCCCATATGGTGGAACAAAAATAAGCATGATTCCAGGGCATGCAGTAGAGTTTCACATCCTCAGAATTGCTGCAGATTTTTAACCTTTAGCAAGGTGAAGGAACAAATCTATGACAAATCCATGGCAACATTTGTATATAACTTATTCATTCCTTGTTTTGGCTAACACTGCACTTGTGTGAACACGACAATACCAAAGCTCTCGCTGCTTTCTGCTCTTTAGGGAATCTTCACATTCTGAGCAGTGTCAATCAAATGTCTTTTTGGAGATACATTTTAAGTAAACATGGAATTCAAATCTATCTATCTATTGCAATATATAACTTAAAGGGAATCTGTTACTGCTGAGAGCAGCATGATGTAGGGGCTGAGACCTTGATTCTAGCGATGTGTCACTTGCTAAGCTGCATGCTGTAATTTTTATGCAATCACAGTTTTCTCTGCTGCAGTCTAGCAGTTCTCTGAATGCTGAGCCCTGTATAACACCGCCCACACCACTGATTGGCAGCTTTCTGTGTACACTGTGCATAATCAGAAAGCTGCTATTCAATGCAGGGGCTGTGGTTGGACCAGGAGGCATGAGACAAGAAGTCCTGCAGTGATAATCTCCTGCTGATAAAACACTGATTGTATTGAAACAGCAACACGCAGGCTAATAAGTGGAACATCTAAACCATGGTAGTAAAAGGAGTTCTGTAGGAGTCAAGAATAGGAAATATTGTCAGATAAGGTGTCAGCTCTTGAAATCTCGTCAGTCTACAAGCTAAGATGCGTGTTTTTGTTGTGAGTGTGAATTTTGATCATATGAAATATGGATACAATCTGAACAAAGTATAAAAAGCAAAGCCATTCCTCCATAGTAGTGTGCCAAGTATTAGGGGGCTACAAGTCCCAGCATATCTTGTCATTACACTTCATCTTGAGAGCTAGTGTATGCCTACGTGTGAGAAATAAATTAAATCGTTCACATTGAGATATTTTTCTCTTTTTTGGCATCAGTCAGATGGTTACCTGCTGCTGTCTGCATGTATCCTGCGAGCGTACATAGCCGTCTTTCACACAAGCCGCTGGGAAGAAACAAGGTCACGATGGCGAGCAGACAGCTCATAACCAGGAGAGCACAACCTCCACAGCAGAGCACGGCGCTGGTCTGGAATGACAAAGAAGACAGAGCCATGATTTCATTATTAACTCACATTAATGCAGTGGAGATACAGTATTCAAGGATCTGTTATATGTGATAAGCCAGCGTTAGGTAAGATGTATGTGCAACGTCCTCTGCACTCGGCAGCACGATGCTTGTCTCAATCTCCAGTTTCTCCACTTCCATGACAATGTTGACATCCATGGATGCCTGATGCAACATACGGCAAGCTTATCAACATGAAAGCTTCTTGTATGTGATGAACCTACGACCTGTTCCTCCATGACATGAGAAGAGACATGGCGGAGCAGAACAAACTTTGCATACTACATCCTAGCCTGTCAGTGGGCGCAATTGATTTTTTTCTCTATTAAACCCATAAATAAATAATGTAATAAAAATGTAATACCTAGGCCGTGTTCACATGTAGTGTAAATGCTGTGTTTTCTGTACTGCTTTTTTCTGCAGGTGTCAGCACAACACAATCTTCTCCGATTATTGTGTGTTTGCTGTGTTTTTTACACTTTTTCCCCATTATTTGATGTGTTTTTGGTGTAGATGTGAAGTCATGTTTTAACGCTTTTTTAATAGTACAGAAAAGCTTTGATTCTGCGCTTAAAAATGACACTGCAACTATTTTTACATGTGTTTTTTTCAAGCACCACAAAGAAGTCTATAAAGAAAAAAGCACCAAAACAGCACAGCTCTGCGCTGTCTTTAGAAGCACGGAGGGCAGGAGTTTTCATAAAATCACATCCACTTTCCTTGGACAATGTTCACATGTAGCGTAAATGCGGCATTTTTTCTGCAGCTTTATTTGCACCAAAATTCCTCTACTACCCTAGACAACCAGGAAACTGATCATTAACCTCTATACTGTGTAGACCACCAGGAACTTTATGATTACCTCTACTAGCCTAGATGCCCCAAAACTTCATGTTACACGCACGCCGCCTAAGTTCAGATAGGGGTGAGACCGGTTACATGAATTCTTTGGAATTCTGGGGAAACCATTACTCAGGGCGACCATAGACCATGTGCTGCAGCTTCTCTCAGGAACACGATAGATTCAGTTACTGACCAGACACATCTGACAAGAGTCTTCATAAACAGTAGAACAGTAACATGTAATGAGGCATGGCCAGTGCAATGCAAATGTCTCTTTGAGCAACATGCTCCAGTAATAACAGTACAGTCTCCTTTGCAGCACAGCAGTACACAGTCTATTATCCAGTAGCACAGTACAGCACAGTTTTGATGCATACACAACCATAGGCTTTTCCTTCACAAGGACTCAATAGTACTCAGCATTCTTTATCCTGCATGGAGATGGAGGGGGGGGAAGGGTGTGATGAGGGAGATGATCTCTATGACAGGCTTCCTTCCAGTCCTTATCTTCCTGGCCAACAATACTCCACACTGTTAGCTCAGGGAGTCTAACTGACCTTTGATTAGCTTACCTCCGGACCTGAATTCTGTTCCCTTGCCTTCTGTGAGATACAGATCATAAGCCACCTTTCTCTTCGACTCCGGCCAGACAGTAAACAACTTCCCTACAATCCTCTTGGGGCTCTGCTAAAACACTCACCTTCTCCTGTGACTATGGTAACCCCTCTAGTTGCTGGATGCTTCTGCAGCACAACACTTCCTGTCTCCTGTGTTCGTGTTACTTCTAATAGTTGCTGAATGCTCTTAAAAGCAACAGCACTACTTCTTCATGTCACACTCTGCAACAGCACTACTTCTGCATGTCACATTCATCATTGCCTATACACTATCATAGACCACCAAAAATGTTATCATTCATTACCTCTAAATTTCCATAGACCACCAGGAAGTTTTGTATTGCCTCTACATTACCCTTGACCACCGGGAACTTTATCATTACCTCTAGTGGTCCTAGACCACCAAAATTGATCACTACCTCTTTACACTGCATAGACCACCAGGAACCTCATGATTTATACACTGCCTTACAGCTCCAGATCCTTCAAGGACAATATAATAACTAATTTTTGGGGGCATTGTATGGCAGCATTACTGTACTTGAGCAATATATATTAGTTTCGGCAATTGTTCTACATGGTAGAAGTACTACTTGAATAGTATACAAAGGCATTATTTTTGCTGCAGTATTTACAGCAGTATTATTTGGAGCATTACTTCAATACTGTATGAAAGTATTATTTAAGCACTCACTGTATGGCAGTATTTTTTAAACATAAATGGCTGTTGTATTATATGTTTAGTATTACTTGGCATTGTACGGCAGAATATTTAAATGCATCTTTTGAAATTAAAGCAAGACTCCATTCACACGACCGTGCTTCACATATGTGTCCTATCCGTTTTATTATTTTTTGTAGATAGAACACGTGCCCATTATTCTATGGGTATGTTCTGGTTTGTTTATTTGAGCTTCAGATGTCCACAAAAACTGAGACCTGTCTGACTTTAATCAGATTTAGAAATCAAAATCACTCATTTATTTCAAGGGGTCCAAGAGAAAAAATGGACAGCACATGGATGTCAAGTGTGTTGAATTCAATTGATGTCAATTTTTTACTGTCTGGTAGATGTTTGACATTTTTTTTTTTTGCATATAAGAAAAAGGATGCCACGCTGATGGTGAAAATGATATTTGAACCAAAAAAAAAACAGTTGAAAATCAGATAAAAAGCATGTTCTTTTTGTATGCAACGAGCCCTAAGCTGCATAAAAATGGCAATGAGCCAGCGTTGACTTTACTTGTCACCCACAACCACATATATACTATAAAACCTCTGATTACAGAAATACTGCACAGAATATCCCGTTATATTTGAGATATAAAATCATGAACCAATTCATAAAAAATATATTGTAGATGCAACTTTTGAAGGAGTATCTATAGATCATAAAATTAATTTATACCTAGAGAATAGCAATCACACAATGCCCTATTATATACTGTGTTAAAGACACATAGTGTCCTGTATACCTATAATATCCTACGCTATTGTTTTTAGAAATATAGATCACAACTCATTTTTACTGTGTATATATATATATATATATATATATATATATATATATATATATATATATATATATATATATATATATATATATATATATATTATAGTTATAGTATATTATAGTAAAGGGACTCTTTGAGAAAGCTAAGGCGAAACGTCCGTTGGAGTTCTGGGGTGTCCATCTCTCTGGTCAGTCTCTCTTCTTATATGGTATGCTCACATTTGACATTTAGATTGTATATACATATATCTCGTTTTTTACTGATTTATGATTATATCTTAAGTTTGTTAATACTATGTGTCCAATGTATAGCCCCTTGATCTATTATAGAGCACAATACTAACCATTTATTTAATACTGGTATCTGATACGTTTTCCATGAATTTTCTTTTGTGGCTTCCATCAGATTTTAATGTAATTTGTTTAATATTTCAGTAAAATTGTTATTGTATTTATTTATTTGAGTGGCTAGTCATTTTGTTTGCATTTTATAATGGAAAATGTGCCCATAGGCATAAATCCAATCTATGTACCATGTAAACAGAACCGAAATAACAAAGTACAAGAAGAAATGACACAGATTGTCCGCCTGCTACCTCTGAGATTAGCAGCTGCTCCTTCGTTTCCATTTAAACAGAAAAACCAGGGAACAGAAAATGTGATATCAGGATGATACCAAATTGGCTTCCTCATAAGTCTCAACCAGCAGGAAGCCTGGAAAATCACTTAACAACTTGACCTGCAGCATTCAGTGACAGATAATCCTGGCTTCGGGAAGGACACCAAATATCTTCTGCCAGGTGGGAATCGGGAGTAACGTATAACTGACTGTAAATGGCATCTAACAATCCTTACAATCTGGCTCTTAAAACACAGTAATCTGCCTAGGAAATTAAAGGGGTGAATTAAAATAAAAGTCAGAATGGATGAAATGTGGAAACGAGACGACAAATCACTTGGTTATATGTCAATCTCCTAATGTATTTTCTCCATTTGTCACATGGCTACAGACAGTAAAGGCCAATATTCAGCCAAATCAATGTTTCTTAGGCATTCCTCACATGTATTAAAGCTGTCAAACAGTCACAACTCATGCGCACGGAGTGACTGAAACATAACACCCGAGCACGCTGAAGATACTCGGCAAGCACCCAAGCATGCTCGCCGAATGGGTTAACAGAACATACTCGCTCATCACTAATACTGAACTAAAAAATTAATTTTCAGTAGCTATGCCGTCATGTAAACAGGGATGTGCTCCTGACAAAGATGCAAACAGAATCGAGGTGAACGATCGCTCTTCTGATCCCAATCATTATGTTATATCAATGCGACAGCACATTTAGAGGGGCAGAGAATCGGTAACAATGCTCATTCCGAATTATTGGGAACATGCCGGTGATCACCAGACAACAAGCAAAACGCTTGACAGATCAGATTGTTTCTGTGGGCAAAAAAAAAACATCATTATTTGCAGCACATCGTTCCGTGTAAACAGGTAATGTGCTGCCGACAACATGATGCTGTATGAGGACGAAATGATTGTATTAATAGATTATTCTGTTACTATCCGTTATTGGGATCCAGTGAAAATAGGACAGAAAACGAGCGCTGATCAACTTTTTTGTAGTTGACCGGCGCTTATTGAAAGGCCAAAATCGGCTCATCTAAGTGTGCCATTCCTCTGAGGAGGAAGGATCCTACTACCGTACATGGAAAGATAAATTGCCCAAATGCATGATGTTTGTCGCATGTAAAACAAGCACCGACTGACTTCCTATATCGTCAATCGTTGCATGTTTTATATGCAAAAATCATCATGAATTTCCAAACTGTATGTGATAAAGAATAGTTACTAGAATTATTCTACCCCACACAGTTTCTACCACATCTCTGATTACATGAGAGGATGTGCTGCCGACAACCAGTTTCATACCCACATAAATTGTCATATCGCTAGTTAGGTTTACACGCTCCCATGAACGTTTGTTCTGCTGATCATAGGTGCTTGTAAAAAAGCAGCAAAATGGAAAAATCCAGCATCGGCAGGAAATGAGGTAAGTATATTAAAACATTATTATATTAGCAACATAGTTAAAAAAAGGGAAAAATTAAAAATCAAAACGTACAAAGATAATAAAAGGACACGGATCTACACTTTTTGACCAACTTGATCAACTCTTATGCTCGAAACGCATAGACCTGTGTCCTTTTATTATGTTTGTATGTTTTGATTTTTAATTTTTCACTTTTTTTAACTATGTTGCTAATAAAATAATGGTTTAACGTACTTACCTCATTTCCTATGGATGCTGTATTTTTCCATTTTGTTGCTATATGTACACCCACTCGAGCCTCTATGCCCCACACCCCAAGTCAAGGCATTTTTCAACAGTTGGTGAGCCGATATACAATTTTTCTATTTTTTGCTTGTGAAAAAAGCCTATGCTTATTACAAACTTACTATAGTAAAGCTAAGTAAAAATGAGAATAAAGAGCAAGATACTGTAGAGTAGGTGGTTGGGCATGTGCCCGGGGTTCTGGTTGGCAGGGGAGGAAATAAATAAGCCTCTAAGGTTCTGTTTATTTTACTCACTTATATAGAGCCATTAATTCCACGGTGCTTTACGCAAACATAGGGAGAACATACAAACTCTTTGCTGATGGGGTCTCAGGGCTGTGGAATCGGAGTCGGTGTCCATTTTGGTGGAGTCAGAATCGGAGTCGGTATAAAATGGACCAACTCCTAAAATATATAATAAATTGGGTACAGTAGTTCAATGCAGTTTGTGGGGAATATTTTTTCATAAGAATTTGGGAAAGTTATGAAATGTCCTATAAATGTCTGTCCTATTCCTGATCTAAGGGTCTAGACTTTTAGCTGAGATGAATCTGTGCTACAGTAAATTTATCCCTTAAACATGAGCCGTGTGTGAGGGAGTCGGAGTCATGGAAATTGAGGAGTCAGAGGTTTGGCTTACTGACTCCACAGCCCTGTGGGGTCGTTGGTGGGATTTGAACCCAGAACCCCAGTGTTGCAAAGCAACAGTGCTGACCACTGAGCCACCGTGTTGTTCTGTTTAAATGTCTGCTTGAGAGTTCCATTTGTTTGTTCTGTTTTAGAAACAGACAAATGAAATTCATGCCCAAAATGGATCTGCTTGCTCAAATTCAAACTGAAGAAGAGAGACCACATTGAATATGGGCTCTGTCTGGTTTCTCCTTGATGACAGTTTTTACAATGGAAGAAAAAGTGCAGCATGCAAAACTTTTTCTTCCGTTCTAACAACTTGACAAAGGGAAACCAGATGGATCCAATAGTAATCAACGGGGCCGCTCCCTACAGAAAAACGGAATTCCCACAGGGACATGTGAACATAGCCTGAGCAGTGATCTGGGTTGTTAGATACAAGATTAAGGAAGCCACAGTTGAAGGAATACCTAGATCTTCCATCATTACTTACTAGACACCACTTTTCTGGGGGGGCAAAAAAATGACAACGGCCAAGAAAAAGTGAATGGCCAACATATAATAAATGGACGAGCCTTGTCTGCCAGAGCAAGAACCACTCTTAGGGCTCACTCACACTGCCATATATGCTCTCACGTGAATCAGGCCTGTTTTGCTAATGACACTCGGTTCAAACTGTCAAGAAGCATGGGCCTCTTTTTGTCATAGCATCTATATCTCGAAACAACATACATCCCGGCCTCCTGATGAACCAATAAAGGGGAAATGCGTCGAGGCAGAGGCATGAAAATCATCTCCGTTTATGGACATCTAAACGATAAGTAACAAACCTCGATCCCCCTCTCGCCCCTTACTAGATAGTTGATCTATGTCTAACCTAGGCTCTCGTAGTGTATACTAGGGACATACAGGGAGAGTAGGGGTCAGCCGTTGTGGAGCGGGGGTTCCAAAAATCTCATCATCAAGGGTGCCAACCTCCGCTGATAGGCAGGGCAGATAGATATTGGCTCCAGGGCTATGTAGGTCCCATGTGGTTTCGTCTGGGATATATTTAATATTCCACATTTTTATTTTGGCTAGTCTATTGTTTGTATCTGACTCTTATAAGTATCTACTACACCTGTTTTTTTCCCATTATATGGCTTATTGGGTCTAGAGGCAGTAGAGACAAGACTAGCTACATTTGTGGATTCTTGTATATCTATTTTTTTATCTATCTGGTTTTCTATCAGATTATACCAATTGGTCAAGCTCTATATGCCAAATCCAGTTTCTCAACGTTTCTAATCCTAGCCCCAAGACCATGACAATACACCATACTGTTTTAAACCTGTAGCATGACCATAAAACAAGAATATATTAGTGATATGACAGCAAGGTGGCTCAGTGGTTAGCACAGCGGCTCAGTGGTTAGCACTGTTGCTTTGCAGCACTGGGGTCCTGGGTTAAAATCCCAGACATCTGCAAGGAGTTTGTATGTTCTCCCTGTGTTTGTGTGAATTTCCTGCCACACTCCAAAGACATAATGATAGGGAATGTAGATTGTGAGCCCCCGTGTGGGCAGTGATGATGATGTCTGTAAAGTATTGTGGAATTAATGGTGCTATGTATGCAAAATAAATAAAAATATAGCCATTAAGGTACAAGAAGCTAGGAACTAGATCACTCCTTCAAAAGGAAGATAGAACCAGTGGGGAAATTATTCCAACTAGAAACAACGATATAAAGAACAAAAACGCAACATTAATATAGTCCTAGAAAAGTAGCATCCCCTCATTTCAGAGCCATTTGCAATGACTAGTATATAAAGACTAGCATAATACAATGAATATTGCACAATGTCCCTGAAATTAAAGGTGAAGCGATCTAGATCTCTGGGAGTAGCCTAGGACGATTACTGCTATAACTCATTTTATGTCGCGTGACTTTATGATATCCTGTGATAGGGCCTACATGTGAAGCCCAGATACAGAGTCCCATCACGGAAAATGAAGCGGTACTTTATATGACAGAGAATGATATCGATCACTTCCCCTTCACCACACAAATAATATCTTTCAGACAGAAGTGGGGAATTTCCATACAGCCGCATAACTTTACAGGCACAATAAAGGAGGGCACTTCCACTGAAATATGACTTTAATATGAACAGTCATGAAATTGGGAAAGTACGGCTTCAGCTTTTATTGATTTTCTTTTAATTTATTGTTTTGCGAGGGTAAAAGTGAAGGTCACTGCTTCGTTAATATGTAAATAGTCCAGAAACCAATATGTGCCAAATGATAGCAATGGATTCCCCAACACATAAAAAAACGGCTGTTGTTGTTGAACTGTTCTGCCAAAATAAGATCCTACCTTACACAGTATCTCCATTTTATTAACTTTAGCTATATGTCAGGAAATCTAGAACATCAACTTTTTGTTATTTTACTTGTTACTTTTTTGTTCCTGCTGCTATCGCACCACCATATTTCGCAGCGCTGTACAGATTGTAAACAGACAATCTGTTTTCATCATCACACTCATACAATTGGCAATTTAATCTTTCAGTTTGTTTTTAGCGTGTGGAAGAAAACTTCCACTGTATATTGACAGAAAGCTGCTTGGACTAGGAGGCACGGGACACCTAGTCCTGCAGGGATAATCTCTTGCTGATAAAACACTAATTCTATTGAAACAGCAAAACACAGTCTAGTAAGTGACACATTGCTAGAATCAGAGTTTCTACTCCTACATCATGGTGCTCTCAGATTACATAGCAAACATCTGCTGAAAGATTCCCTTTAAGTATGATATGTCGTGCAACAATTAGAAATTAGAAAAATTTCTCATGAGTTATGTAAGTAAAAGATCATTTACATGACAGGATGCTACTGATAAATATTTAGAGGTCTAAGGTGCTGCTCAGAAAGAGGGTTATGCTATGTACTTAGAGCAGGGATGTCGAAGTCAAACACACAGAGGGCCAAAATGAAACACTTGGACAAAGTCGGGGGCCAACCAGTATAGAGTATAATGGGCGCCACACAGTCCTCCATACAGAATAATGGGCCCCACACAGTCCTCCATACAGAATAATGGGCCACACATACACTATGTGCAGAATTATTAGGCAAGTTGCATTTTAGAGGATTATTTTTATTATTGATCAAAAACTATGTTCTCAATCAACCCAAAAGACTCATAAATATCCAAGCTTAATATTTTTGGAAGTTGGAGTGTTTTTTTTTTAGATTTGGCTATCTTAGGAGGATATCTGTTTGTGCAGGTAACTATTACTGTGCCGAATTATTAGGCAACTTAATAAAAAACAAATATAATCCCATCTCACTTGTTTATTTTCACCAGGTAAACCAATATCAGTGCACAAAATTTAGAAATAAACATTTCTGACATTCAAAAACAAAAACCCCAAAAATTAGTGATCAATATAGCCACCTTTCTTCATGATGACACTCAACGGCCTTCCATCCATAGATTCTGTCAGTTGCTTGATCTGTTTTCGATCAACATTGCGTGCTGCAGCCACCACAGCCTCCCAGAAACTGTTCCAAGAGGTGTACTGTTTTCCCTCCCTGTAGATCTCACATGTTATGATGGACCACAGGTTCTCTATGGGGTTCAGATCAGGTGAATAAGGGGGCCACGTCATTATTTTTTCTTCTTTTAGACCTTTACTAGCCAGCCCCGCTGTGGAGTAGTTGGATGCATGTGATGGAGCATTGTCCTGCATGAAAATCATGTTTTTCTTGAACGATACGGACTTCTTCCTGTACCACTGCTTGAAGAAGTTATCTTCCAGAAACTGGAAGTAGGTCTGGGAGTTGAGCTTCACTCCATCCTCAACCCGAAAAGGTCCCACAAGTTCATCTTTGATGATACCAGCCCATACCAGTACCCCACCTCCACCTTGCTGGCGTCTGAGTCGGAGTGGAGCTCTGCCCTTAACTGATCCAGCCTCTGGTCCATCCATCTGGCCCATCAAGAGTCACTCTCATTTCATCAGTCCATAAAACCTTTGAAAAATCAGTCTTAAGATATTTCTTGGCCCATTCTTGACGTTTTATCTTATGTTTCTTGTTCAAAGGTGGTCGTTTTTCAGCCTTCCTTACCTTGGCCATGTCCCTGAGTATCGCACACCTTGTGCTTTTTAATACTCCAGTAACGTTGCAACTCTGAAATATGGCAAAACTGGTGGCGAATGGCATCTTGGCAGCTTCACGCTTGATTTTCCTCAATTAATGGGCAGTTATTTTGCGCCTTTTTTGGCCAACACACTTCTTACGACCCTGTTGGCTATTTGCCATGAAACGCTTGATTGTTCGGTGATCTCGCTTCAAAAGTTTGGAAATTTCAAGACTGCTGCATCCCTCAGCAAGACATCTCACAATTTTGGACTTTTCAGAGCCCGTCAAATCTCTCTTCTGACCCATTTTGCCAAAGGAAATGAAGTTGCCTAATAATTAAGCACACATATATAGGATGCTGATGTTATTAGTCAACACCCCTCCTCATTACAGAGATGCACATCACCAGATTTACTTAACTGGTAGTTGGCTCTCAAGCCTATGCAGCTTGGAGTAGGACAACATGTATAAAAAGTATCATGTGATCAAAATACTCATTTGCCTAATAATTCGGCACACAGTGTAGTCATCCGTACAGTATAATGGGCCCCACATAATCCTCCATACAGTAGAATGGGCCCCACATAGTCCTCCATACAGTAGAATGGCCCCACATAGTCCTCCATACAGTAGAATGGGCCCCACACAGTCCTCCATACAGTAGAATGGGCCCTACATAGTCCTCCATACAAAATAATGGGCCACACATAGTCCTCCATACAGTATAATGGCCCCACATAGGGGTGGTGGTTCTGGTGTCACGGGCCAAATCTAATCACCCTGCGAGCCAGATTTTGCCCACGGGCCAGAGTTTAATCCGTGTGACTTACGAGTTTATATGGCATAAAGTTGCTGGTAACACGACTGGGTAACAGTGATATGAGTAATATGACAAAGTCCATAAAAAAGGTCTTTATTCCTGCCAGACAACTGCTGATGTATAGAAACAGATGCCTGGATTGCATACGGATGACAATTGATTGAAATTCTGCCTTTTTTTTAGGTTTAAACATGAATGATTTTTTTTTATAGCGATTTGAATGCCTATAATTATGATGGATAAAGTGTGAGCCGGGAGTGTGGAGGCTAAGTATGGAGTCTGGTCTGGAGTCTTTTATATACAATCACGTCTTTCCAAAAAAAATCTCCTATTTTTGAGGTCTTCTACTGCTCACATGTCACCATGTGAATTGCTCGCCCATGTGGCCATGTGAATTGCTCGCCCATGTGGCCATGTGAATTGCTCGCCCATGTGGCCATGTGAATTGCTCGCCCATGTGGCCATGTGAATTGCTCGCCCATGTCGCCATGTGAATTGCTCGCCCATGTCGCCATGTGAATTGCTCGCCCATGTCGCCATGTGAATTACTCGCCCATGTCGCCATGTGAATTGCTCGCCCATGTCGCCATGTGAATTGCTCGCCCATGTCGCCATGTGAATTGCTCGCCCATGTCGCCATGTGAATTGCTCGCCCATGTCGCCATGTGAATTGCTCGCCCATGTCGCCATGTGAATTGCTCGCCCATGTCGCCATGTGAATTGCTCGCCCATGTCGCCATGTGAATTGCTCGCCCATGTCGCCATGTGAATTGCTCGCCATGTCGCCATGTGAATTGCTCGCCCAGTTTGACATGCTCATGGTTTTATTGCCACATGTATATTAGGCTTTTTTATGAAAACTAGCTGAAGATACTTGATAATAATCTGTGCAACATGCTAGTTTTAGTTCCAATGCTGGAAGGATGGAGACACAGATTTGTGTATTTGTACATGATGATGCGTCCGAAAACTGCAGCATGAGCAAGAGCCGGAGTCACACTGCAGGCATTTCTCGAGCGGGAGCATCATCACTTTGTGAATGCCGTATGATTGAGCACAGATGGCTCAGAGAGACATGCAAACGGAATGTAATCACCACCTGGCTGGTAAGAGCCGATTTCTACAGGGATGTCGGACTTAGTTAAAAATCCAAGTCTTCCAGGCTCGGTCTGGCTTTATGATCCAGTTCTGTGTCGCCAAGGCAACCATGGAACCCAACCTAATATTAACCTCTCTGCATCTTCTTTATCATTGACTAGGTGATAAATCAGTCTTGTAAATTCTGCAATGGAAAATAAGTATTCATCCCCCGTATTGATCCAAAACCCCCTCTGCTTGACCTTAAACATAGTTCACGACATTATTTATTTTGAGAATTTTTCTATGTGGCTTGTACTTCATCCCCTCTCCTAGTGTTGTCCGGGACTAACATATCGATGACTTTGGCTGAGAAGAAGTTCTTTTTTACAAACATTAAGAGACAGAGAATCAGGCATGGACACAGCAGAAACAGTAATAGAGGTCCAAGTAGAGTGGCAGTCGCAGCAGGGCACCACTCCTAAAGTTCGAGGGAATAGAAACGTGGAGCCGGGAGTAAGAAATCGTGACACTACACAACACAATGCATTACAACAGCTGTGCTAATTGGTTCTAGGTGTGTCTGTCAACCTGATTTTGACTGTTTCCATTGGCAACAACTAGAAATCAGATTATAATTTTAGGCTAAATTTACACAAGCCTATCTTTAGTGTAACATGAGCTCAGGCGCAATGGGAAACTGGAAGAAGTGTCCAGTCCTGTGCAGAAAATGTAAATACGTAATTAAATTGCAAAGTTTCATGTGAAGACCTCGTGTTAGAAGAAATTGAATAAAAAACTTTGATAAACTGTGGTCTTGTGATGTGGCTTCTTGTCGGGGCTCCCAATATAGTGTTTGTTTCTTACTAGAAAACATACATGTCAAACTCTGGCCCGTGGGCCAAATTTGGCCCTCAGGATGATTATATTTGTCCCGGGACGCTGGCACTGCCCCTGGCATTGCACCTTCAACTGTATCGATATCATGGCTTTTGTTTTGTGCTAGTGTTTTTGGACCCCCTCCCACTTTGCCTTGGATTATGGGTTTTGAACTGTGGGCTTGACAAGTGGCTTCTTGCCAGTGGTCCCAGTATAGTGTTCATTTCTGACCATAGAGGGTGTTCTACTCATGCTCTCCTCCTACAATTAGATGGAGCCCTGACCTTCAAGGGCAGTGTGGAAGAATCGTGGCCTGAAAAAAGCACTCGCTATCAGGGAGTAACATCCAAGCCAATACCTATCCCCTCTGTTTCCACATCAGTGGCTTGGTGGCGCCGTACCTTTGATGCTGGTGATGTGGGGTGGGGATGTGGCAGTCCTGTTTAATTCCTGGAACTTTAGTGCTGCTCAGTCATGGAGTTAATTCCTATCTTTTTAGACTTCTGTAAGCCTTGAGTGAGGCTGTCTTCTATTTAAAAGCCTGAACCTCTGACTCCCACTGCCAGTTAAAAGTTTATCTACTCGAGTTCAGTTCTGTGCTTTCAGCACCTGGTTGGCTTGTTTGTATTTCGGTTGTTTCTTGACTATTCTTTTGCCTTCTGATTTTGTACCTGTACCGTGGGTAGTCATTTTTAGAGCTACCAGGCGACTAGTGACAGACTTTTGTAACAACTGAAAAATTCAGTTGACTAGATTCTCTATGAGCAACATCCCTAAAAGTTGTCAAGTAAACCCTTAAACAAATTTTCTCCCCCAAAAATGCAAAATCTCTGAAGAAAGGAGACGATAGCAGGTCCTCAGAACTTAATAGCAAAGAGATAGGGCCAACAAAGGCCCAGCGTAGACCTCATTGACTACCGCTATTTCATGCATACTGTCAAAGGTGTGTCAGAACTGACAGACAGTTGCCCTGCAGTTGGTTGCAGGAGATCTCTTTGTTTTGGCATTACAGACACTTTCTTAGAAGCTGTCTCTCTAAGACCCAGCGGCTACCTTTCTCTTGCTAATTAACACCCTGGCCTGGGTGTATCAATACCTGCTGTTTGCTAGAGGGAGGTGCCGGTGATACTCACATGACCCCTTGTGAAGGCTTGGAGCTAGTGCAGTACTTCTTCCTCTCTGGTGCTAAGAGGACGTGTGTTCATCTCTCTGAAGTCAACGAAAGCTAATCTATCCTCCCTTGTTTGTTCCCCCTTGTTGTCTTTAGTTGTCAGTGGGGATCGACTAGCACTCATCCCCTCCCTTCCCTAGCCAGGGCCAAACGCCAGGGAAATACAGGGCGAGGTTCTTGTGCTGCGATTGGTGCAGAACCAATATAGGGACGTTAGGGGAGACAGGGTGATGTATGTCAACCTAGGAGGTCTCCACTACCCGCTTTCCCTAGAGTCTGTGCCCCCTTTTCCCCCTTCCCTTCATGTTTCACTTCGTCTTTCCCGCACCTTGCGTGACACATACTGTACATATGATCTGTAAACACTCCTTATCCGTGGACGCTTGTAGCTGCTATCTGTAAGATTTCATGACACACAAAGTAGTTTGCTAAGTGTGAGGACTCAATGTGATAAACTCTAGTTGTTAGTCCCTGAGAACCCCTTTAAGAGAATCCCTGGCATCGGCTCATGTTAAGCAGATTAGATTGACTATAAGTAATGCATTGGCAGATCTGAGCTCGATTTGCTCTGCTTCTCTTACAAGGAAATCCAGGAGCACCTGCTTCATAAACACTCTGAGGTCCAGGCCATTAAATATTCATTCAGATAAATATTTCAAAGCAAGAAACACCCGCCTCCACAATGCTTCTACCACCACGTGAGATAATTGTTTTATCTCCATTATGGTCGAAGCAATCGCCACTTTCTCTCCACATACGGATCTAAATAATCTGCTTCCAACATCACGGCTAAGGGAGAAACCTTGTGAATGTATACCCTATATTCATGTACTAGCCCTCCCAAAAAACTTCAAGTTCAAATTGCAGCCTATATCTTGCTGTAAGGTCTTTGTCACAATTCCTGTTTTTAGTGCAGAATGTAAATTATGTGGAAATTTAATCACATGTTTTGATGAATACATTTTTCATTCTGTATTTTATTCCCATCAAGCCTCATTATGGATCACAGACAAATCTGTTACAGGATGGGTGGTGTTCACTATGCTCCTTGCTGCCCCCTGCTGAGTAATGCACTCTCTATGACCCGCTAAGAAGAGTGTGGGATGCGAAAAGTCGATTCACTCTGAGCACTTTTCTAGTAACTTTTTAAACTTATTTTTGGCTGTAATACTGACAAACTCAGATTTTTTGAGACTCTATTATGGAGATGGGGGCATATCATGTGCTGCCATAAAATGCTATATATAATGCTGTATTACAGGGTTAATCTCCCAAAGAAACATAACCTTGTTTTATAGCATCCCATGGGCCATCATTTTCTATTGGAATAGCTCTACAGCCCTCCGACAATTTCTAAAAAATAAACTTCGAAACTTTGTATTACTGTACTTCACATCGGAGAAAAACGGTCCGATTGTGATCAGACTCTGATCAGAGTTTGATCAGAGTGACATCTGTTTTTTCGGACATGGAGAAAAAAAAAAAAAGGTCTCCACCTTCTCAGTTCTGTCAGTCTGTGAAAATTGGACCATATTTGGATGTCATCCAAGTACGGTCCAATGTTTTTTATGGACCCATCTGACAATCGGATCAAAATTGGACATGTCACCGATGTCACTTAGTCTGCGAAAAAAATTGACATGTGCACAGCCCCATAGAATATCTTAGGTACGAGTGCTATCCGTGAAAACCACGGATACCACTTGTTCAAGAAAATTGGTCATGTGCACGAGCCCTAGAGGAATACTTTCCATTACCTAAGTATTACTTCTTCAGCATTGTGAGAATTCTAGAAACCAGCCATCTCAATATCAAGTCCAAGCATGACTTACCACAACGATGCTATTCAATGGCTGCCTACTTACATTCCAAATAAAACAGGTTCGGGTGACACCCGTCGTGTAGGGGGAAGCTTGAATTTTAATCGACTTTGATCCTCTCATCTTTATTAAACAAACAAAAGTTTTCAAAGCTGCAAAAGTTCTTCTGCATATTAGGAGATGGCCTTCTGCTGACACTGTGTGTGGGAGAAGTCTATGAGTTTAACCACTCTGAGAACCACAAAATCAGGATGAGCATTACACAGTGTAATATTAAATAGATTAGAACCGAATTTTATAGATTTTTAGATATATCATATCAAATCAGAATGTCACACCGGCTAAGATCCACAAATACTAATGTTTCCACAAGATAATGTCACTATGTATAAAATTCCTAAATATCTTTAATTAGCAAATCATGATAGTTGTAGCATCGACGTCCCTACACGCTTCCCTCCTCCCCCGGCAGGAACACCGCCGCAGTCTACATCCCGCACTTCCTCCTCCTCTTGCTTCTGCTCGGGGTCTGTGCACCGCTCGCAGATCCCCGGGCACTGTGCTTAGGGCGCACGTGCGCTTCCGATCTCTTAAAGGGACAGCGCACGCCGTCCTAAAGTGTCCCCAGCCAATGGCTGGGAGACACTTATTATTTAAGGTGTTATGTCAGTGGTCTGCACGCTTTCTAGTTCTCAGGTCCCCTGTACCTGCCAGTAAGTATACCTACCTGTGCCTGTCTGCCTTTACTTGCCAAGTGTTCCTGTACTCCAGCGGTGCCTGCCAGCACCTGACCGCCTGTATATCAGCTGTGCCCGCCAGCATCAGCCTGCCTGTATATCAGCCACACCTGACAGCACCTGCCTGCCAATATATCAGTCGTACCCGTCAGCACCTGCCTGCCTGTATATCAGGCATGCCAGTCAGGACACATGCCGTTCCTGTTCACAACTGCCACTATACCAGCTGTACCTGTCTGCACCTGCTGTGCCTGCCTGTATCCCATCGGTCCCTGCCAGCACCTGCCGATCCAGCTTCCTGTCCCTTTGGGGGGTCAGCGGCCGTGCGTCCGAGGTCTGTCCTGGAGTAGCTCCTGGCATCCATCCGGAGCCAAGTCTAACCCCATCATCGCGGGCTCTAGCAAACAGTCGGGTGTTTGCTTAGTCACCCCTCCAGGCTCACCTCGGTGGTTCCACCACCCATCCCGTTACAATAGTTTTGTCTAGTGAGGTAATCACTATGGAATTAAAATGGCCACCATCCTGTTATACTGACAGAAATCTGTACTAGAATGTTAGGACAGGAGTCTATGCGCATGTGACGCGCCCCTGGGCTTGTGTCGCGCTGCGCTGCGCATGCGGGAGCTTACCCGGAGCCGGATCTGTGGAGGGTTGTAGTCTCGTGGCGGTGACCCGGTCCGTGCCCAGGGAGTCAAACTAGACGGCAGTCCATTAGTAGTAAATGGTTGATGACTACGCCACCCGTTGAGTGCAGCCAGGGGGCTGCTGCTGCAGGGCAGACCGCTGAGGCCGATGGTGGGATTGTGCAGCGTGATAGTATAACCCCCAACGGGAGGGGTATGGCCTCAGGGCAGCCGACGTGGATGATGGGGGTAGCAGGAACCACTCAGAGACGGTACGGTGTAGTTCAGGGTCTTTACTGGTAACAACAAAAGACCCTCCCGGAGTACTTGCTAGCGGATGGGGCCTGGTCAGTCCTTGAGCAGATGGGATCTCCCCTGGCCAGGCGTAGTTGTAGGCCTCCCAAACTGACTGTACTCTTCTGGCTACCTTGCTAGGAGCTGATGTAAGTAGCCCACGTCCCTGAGTGTACCGTGTGGTGCTCACCCGTATGGCCGGTGACTCGGGGCCTTCTAATGGCTTCCGCTCCACGATGGCGGTGCTGGTCCCACGCGTGTGACCGTGCCTTCGGGCTTCTGGGCCAGAGGACCTGAAATCCCCTGCCTGACGGATTCTGCTGCTGGGTAGGAATTAGTCCCCACAGCCTCGGACTCCGGGTCCGGTAAAAGCCTTCTTAGTCAGGGCGAACTCTGCAGCTGCCAGCCCCTGACTCCTTGTAACTCTGCTGTTTCTTCCTATGCTGTCTCTACTTCTTCTCTTCTTCTACTACTCACTCACCCTGCCTCAGCCCCAGGTTTATATAGGGGAAGTTCTTCCCCTCCCAAGACTGGGCAGGAGGTGTGGCATGCACAGGATCCCTGACCAAAGGACCTCCCACCTGCTCTCAGACATAACATTACGTTACTGTGGCAACCAGACCCCTGGGGTGTCACATTCCCCCCTAGTAAAATTTAGTACTCCGGGACTAAACACATTATAGAAAAACATAACAAGGTAAAAACAACAACACTAAAATACAATAAGGAAACACAATAAGATGGTCACGGCGTATCCGCAACCGGGTGCAGTCTTTGAAGAAAAGCAAAGGTGTCCATTTCACCGAAACAGGGAGACGTAACCAGGTAGGGGTCTGTTCTACCCCGAGTCCTTGACAGTCTTTAGTCCATCCTGGGTTACGCTCCAACTATGTACAAGGATTCCTGGTAAATCCACCAAGGATTCCTAAAAACAACTAGAAACACAAAATTACACACAAGCAACTATAGACAGGTAAACATACAAAATAGCTTAAACATTTAGATCCTCCAACGTGCGGGTAACTGGCCTCTAGTGGCCCTAGTGGACCTACGGAGCTGACTGTCTGGCCCTGAACTACAGGGTGTAGGAGCTGTCAAGGGTAAACTGGGCAGCTGTCTACCGGCTCTTTGTCTCACTAGGGGTAAGGCAGGCTCACTATAAGCAGAGGGTTGATTCTCCTGTTCTGCTTGTGTGGAGTCTTCTGCCTCCTGGACCGGCTGTTCTTCCAGCTCTACCCGTTGCTCCGTAGGTTCTTGGGATGATGGTTGGAGGAAGGTGAGTACGGGTACCACAACTGCACCATTGACTTGAGTCCAAGACCGAGGGAAGTCCCCGAGCACGGTACTAACCATATCTTCCCTTTCCTCTACGGGTCGATGGTCTTCTTGTTCCTCTTCAGGGTTCCTCAGTTGTTCGGGACACTTCTTCAGGTGGTCCCGGGATACAATGGCTGTGGTTTCCCCTCCGTCTTTACTGATGGTACAGACCTTCGGGTTTTCGTGGCTTGAGGGCAGTACGGTGTACGGGTCCTTCTCCCACTGGTCGTCCAACTTGTGGAGCCGTCTCTTCCTCTTCAAGACCTGCTCTCCGGGTACCAGGGGAACAGCGGGAGCATACTGGTTGTATGTCTTCTCTTGTCTTTCCCTAGCCTGACAGAGACTTCGCTCCACGCTCTCTTGTACTCTCCGGTACTGCTGCTGCCTCTCTGTGTCCCAGTCTGTTTCTGGTGAAGTGTCCTCGGGTGTCAGGACTCCCATTTCCAGGTCAACAGGTAACTTACCAGGTCTTGCCCTCATTAGGTAAGCCGGGGTACAGTTGGTGGAACCTACCGGGATGTGGTTGTATAGGTCCACCAGATCGGGCAACTTCTCAGGCCACAGACTGCGTTCTTCCAGGGGCAATGTTTTTAGAAGATCCATTACCACCTGGTTCATTTTTTCACAAAGTCCATTAGTTTGCGGATGGTAGGGTGTCGTCCTTATCTTCCGGCAGCCATACAGATTGCAGAATTCCTGGAAGACCTCCGCTTCAAAGGCAGGTCCCTGGTCCGTCAGCACTTGGTCCGGGTACCCGTGTGGACGGCAGAAGTGCTGCTGGAAGGCTCTAGCTGCTGTTTGAGCCGTTAAGTCCTTGACGGGGACGACAACCAAGAACCGGGAGTAATGATCCACGATGGTTAACGCGTAGACGTAGCCACTTCTGCTTGGGATCAGTTTTACATGATCCAAGGCTACCAGTTCCAACGGTTGCCGGGTGACGATGGACTGCAGGGGAGTCTTCTGGCTGGCCCGGTCCTTCCTTCTCAGATTGCACGGGCCACAGTCTCTGCACCACTTCTCGATGGTTCCCCTCATGCCTACCCAGTGGAACCGCTCGCGCAGCAGGAACTCCAGCTTTTTCCACCCGAAGTGTCCAGCTCCGTCGTGGTATGCCTCCATCACCATGGCTGCGTCTCTTCGGGGCACCACTACTTGCCAGAGTAGTTCATGCGTCCGGGAGTTGACCATTCTGCGGCACAACTTCCCCTTGTAAAGGAATAGTCGACTCTTCTCCGCCCATAGTTGTTTGGCTTC
This sequence comes from Phyllobates terribilis, assembly GCF_046119375.1. Taxonomy (NCBI): domain Eukaryota; kingdom Metazoa; phylum Chordata; class Amphibia; order Anura; family Dendrobatidae; genus Phyllobates; species Phyllobates terribilis. The sequence continues at coordinate 865,687,893 of NW_027362762.1, forward strand.
CTCCGGAGCGTCTGGTTCAAGGCGAGCCTCCGGCCGAGTCAGCATCTCCTTCACCAGTCGGACGGCAGGGTCGCTGTCTTGCGTTTCCGCCCAGTTGTAGTGGGGTAAGGGGTTCAACGTAGCAGCCTGCTTACCCCTTACCCGGTGGGAATACTGAATAGTCCCATGACGGTGGAACGCAGGGAGTTCAACTTCTTCCAGTCCCTCCGGATCTTCTCCTTCGTCCGGCAGGTTGGGCATCCTGGACAGGGCGTCCGCGTTAGTATTGGAGCGTCCTGCCCGGTATTTGATTGTGAACTCGTAGTTGGACAGACGGGCCATCCACCTCTGCTCCAGGGCACCGAGTCTTGCCGTGTCCAGGTGTGTCAACGGGTTGTTATCCGTGTATACGGTGAACCGGGAAGAAGCGAGGTAATGCCTAAAGCGCTCGGTGACTGCCCATACCACGGCCAGGAACTCTAGCTTAAATGAGCTGTAATTCTCGGGGTTCCTTTCGGTGGGTCGCAGTTTTCGGCTGGCATAGGAGATTACTCGTTCTCTCCCCTGCTGAATCTGGGACAGTACGGCTCCTAGCCCGATGTTACTGGCGTCGGTGTAGAGGATGAAGGGCTGGCTATAGTCCGGGTACGCCAAGATTTCATCCCCCGTGAGGGCCATCTTCAGCTGGCGGAAGGACTCTTCTTCTAGCTCTTCCCATTTGAAGGGCGGCTTCTGGTTCTTGGCCTTCCGGGACTGGCCTATCAGGAGGTCCTGCATAGGTGCTGCCTTTTTGGTGAAACCGGGAATAAACCTTCGGTAGTAGCCTACCAACCCGAGGAACTGCCGCACTTCTTTTACGCTGGAGGGGCTTGGCCATCCCTTAATTGCGGTGATCTTATCGGGGTCGGGAGCCACTCCGTCAGCGCTCACCACGTGTCCCAGGTACTGCACCTTTGGTTTCAGGAGGTGACACTTGGAGGGTTTCACCTTTAGGCCGTAATTCGCCAGAGCCTCGAACACTTCCGCCAGGTGTTTCAGGTGGTCCTCATACGTCTTGGAATATACGATGACATCGTCCAGGTACAACAGGACCGTCTCGAAGTTTCTGTGGCCCAGACAACACTCCATTAGGCGTTGGAAGGTTCCTGGTGCGTTGCAGAGTCCGAACGGCATGCAGGTGAACTCGCTAAGTCCCATCGGGGTGGTGAATGCGGTCTTCTCCCGGTCCGCCTCTGCTACAGGAACCTGCCAGTACCCGCTAGTGAGATCCAAGGTAGAGAAGAAGTTAGCAGATCTTAAAGCAGCCAATGACTCCTCTATCCTTGGTAAGGGGTACGCATCCTTGTGTGTGATACGGTTGATTTTCCGGTAATCTACACACATCCTCATGGTGTTGTCTTTCTTTTTGACTAAAACTAGTGGGGCTGCCCAGGGGCTACAGCTATCCCGGATTACCCCAGCCTCCTTCATGTCTCTAAGCATCCCCTTGGCGTGTTGGTAATGTGCAGGGGGTACGGGTCGATACCTCTCTTTTATGGGAGGATGATCTCCCGTGGGGATGCGGTGTTCTACCCCCTTGACTCGCCCGAAGTCTAACGGGTGTTTACTAAACACTCTCTCATACTCTTGAACCACCCGATAGACTCCTTGTTTCTGATGTGAGGGAGTGGAGTCAGTACCCAGATGTAGTTGCTGACACCAGTCCTCCATGTCTTTCTTAGAGCCGTTACCTTCCTCCGGGTGAGATGGAGGCAAGGGTTCCACAGATTGTATAGAATTTTGATTAGTGGTATATAATTTGGCTAGCGTGGCATACCAGGGCAGGTACACTTCCCTCTCCCCGATATTTATTATGCGAACGGGCACCCTCCCATGGCGTACATTGACCACCCCCCGTGCTGTCAAAATGGTGGGCCTACTGTCTGAGTAAACTGGTTCTACCATTGCCTGGTAATCTCTACCTCTCAGACCAATAGCTGCCCGGCACCAAATCATCATTTCACTTTTTGGGAGCATGGCAATAGGAAAAGGGTCACACATTCTTACGCTACCAATCTCACCGCCGGAGAGTTCCACTTGTTGCCGTTGCATCAGTGCCCGGATCTCTTTCTGGAGCACCCGCTGCTCGCCGGAGCTGGCGTTCTTGGCAACCTGCTGTAAAAGGAAAATCACCTCTGCAAGACAATTTTCAATTACGTTAGTTCCTAGAGTTATTTTTGGGTGACTCTCATGTTTATCAATATCTACAATGATCAGTCCCTGTGCGGCCAGTTCGACTCTACCGATTTTGAGGGTCACCTCTTTAAATCCGATCTGTGGCACGGGCTGGCCATTGCTGGCGATGATACTCAAGTCGTCGTCAGGGTAGCAGGTAATATCCGAGTCATTCCAGTACTGCTTGAAGAGCACGTACGGGATGGTGGTGACCTGTGACCCGGTATCCAGTAGGGCACTCATGGGAATGCCATCCAGTACCACAGGCAAGACTGGACGTCCTCCCACATATCTGTCGCGCCAGTTCGATGGGCCTGGTGATCTTTTTCCTGGGGGTTGGCCCTCTACCCCAGGTTGTGCCCGTTTAAAGAACAGTACCTTTCCATATGTCCGGGTTGATTGCAGCGGCGGCAGATGGGTCGTCCGTCCTCGCTGTATCGGTCACTGGGTCTTCCTCTGGCCGGTGGGGTCCTCCTTGGTCGACGCCACGGGATGTCCTCCGGTCCGGATGCCAGCTGGATCTTCCCTGGGGTGGAAACCTGTAAAGACTGCACAGTTCGGGTTAGCGCAGCAACGCTCTTAACTAGCTCTTGGACCTGATGGTGTAGGTCTGGAGCCGGGTCATTGTCCAAAGCCTGCGCATCAGCTCCCACAGGCCCTGCCGACAAGGGCGCCGCCTCCTGGTGGTAAGTGATAGCTGGGCGCCTGTGGGTCACAACGCCACCCGGTGCTGGTTCTCGGAGCACCCGGATAGCTCTATCCTTGAACTGTGCAAAGTCCAGATGGGGATCCTGTAAGGCCATTGCCCGCAACTGGGTTCGGTGGGCATTGCAATATAAACCCTCTATAAATTGTTCAGTCAACAGCCTGTCCTCGTTTCCCACCCCATCAGGGTCGGTCTGCTTTATGGCCCTCAGGGCCTCTTGTAGGTTTAGTGCATAGTCCCTTATACTCTCATGCGCTCGCTGCTTGCACCCGTAGAATCTAAGCTTGATCTCGGCTGAGGTGCGGGTATCGAAGGTGTCCCTCAGCCGGGTTAGTATCTCTGCGACAGTCCTCCTCCCAGGTGGCCAAGATTTTACTTCTCTTTTGGCTGCCCCGGTTAGTTGGGCCACCAGGATGCTCACTTTTTGCTCTTCTGTGAGGGGGTACACCTGGAAGAGGCTATCCAGCTTTTCTCTAAAGTCATGCAGGGTATGTGACTCCCCTGAGTACTGGGGTAGCCAAGCTGCTCCCGGGATATATGGCATGGTGAAGGGCATAACTGCAGCAGCGGTGGCGCTGGCGGGGGTCGAGGTAGTGAAGCTCTCCTCCGTATCCGACATCTTCCTCCCCCCTAGTGGACCGTGGCCTACCTTGCGATGATCCTCTTCCGTAGGCCGCGGCTCCGCAGTGGATCGTCAGGGTTGAGGACCTTCCGTCGCGCTCCTGTGACGTCGGCGTCTGCTGGGCTCCTTCCAGGACCTTACGCAACGTCCGGACGTGAGGCGGGGCTTCAGTTCTCGCGCGCTTTCGGAGTCCACGCCCCTCTTCTTCCCGCGCGGCATCCTCAAGATGGCGTCCAATGGCGGGAAAACTCCACGGATGGCGGGAAGAAGGTCGAAGATGGCGCCGGATGGCGGGAAAACTTCACCGATAGCGGGAAGAAGGTAGAAGATGGCGCCGGATGGCGGGAAACCTCCACGGATAGCGGGAATCTTCACCACTGGTAAGTTTGAACAGTCTTTGCTTTTCAGGCATGCAGTACCCGGTGGTTGCGGGCACGAAATCCTGCCGACTACGCCAAAGTTGACGCGCCCCTGGGCTTGTGTCGCGCTGCGCTGCGCATGCGGGAGCTTACCCGGAGCCGGATCTGTGGAGGGTTGTAGTCTCGTGGCGGTGACCCGGTCCGTGCCCAGGGAGTCAAACTAGACGGCAGTCCATTAGTAGTAAATGGTTGATGACTACGCCACCCGTTGAGTGCAGCCAGGGGGCTGCTGCTGCAGGGCAGACCGCTGAGGCCGATGGTGGGATTGTGCAGCGTGATAGTATAACCCCCAACGGGAGGGGTATGGCCTCAGGGCAGCCGACGTGGATGATGGGGGTAGCAGGAACCACTCAGAGACGGTACGGTGTAGTTCAGGGTCTTTACTGGTAACAACAAAAGACCCTCCCGGAGTACTTGCTAGCGGATGGGGCCTGGTCAGTCCTTGAGCAGATGGGATCTCCCCTGGCCAGGCGTAGTTGTAGGCCTCCCAAACTGACTGTACTCTTCTGGCTACCTTGCTAGGAGCTGATGTAAGTAGCCCACGTCCCTGAGTGTACCGTGTGGTGCTCACCCGTATGGCCGGTGACTCGGGGCCTTCTAATGGCTTCCGCTCCACGATGGCGGTGCTGGTCCCACGCGTGTGACCGTGCCTTCGGGCTTCTGGGCCAGAGGACCTGAAATCCCCTGCCTGACGGATTCTGCTGCTGGGTAGGAATTAGTCCCCACAGCCTCGGACTCCGGGTCCGGTAAAAGCCTTCTTAGTCAGGGCGAACTCTGCAGCTGCCAGCTCCTGACTCCTTGTAACTCTGCTGTTTCTTCCTATGCTGTCTCTACTTCTTCTCTTCTTCTACTACTCACTCACCCTGCCTCAGCCCCAGGTTTATATAGGGGAAGTTCTTCCCCTCCCAAGACTGGGCAGGAGGTGTGGCATGCACAGGATCCCTGACCAAAGGACCTCCCACCTGCTCTCAGACATAACATTACGTTACTGTGGCAACCAGACCCCTGGGGTGTCACACATGTGCAGTAGGAAGCTTCGCTGCTTTGACCTAAAGATAATTTATAACACGTACTCTTCAGTCACAGCAGCGGTGCTTCCTACTGCACATGCTCACAAGCACCAATCCTATTAACATTCTTGAACAGGTTTCTGTCGATATAACTCGATGGCAGCCATTTTAATACACTATAGTGATTACTTCCCTACACAAAATGAATTAGAATTGCTAAATAAAAGGTATTTAAGAATTTATTCATAATGACATATTCTTTCTTTTCTTACATTCTTTATTTATTCCCAAGCAAACCCTTTAAATATGTCATCCATTGATTGACCCCATTGAAAAGCATGTGTAACATACCTGGCGGCGTCCTTGCATGGTGGTCCATCTCCCACTGTGCAAGAGCGCGCACTTGATCTCCAGTCCAGAATGTCTCTCTGGCTTCCCTCCATGCTGTCTGTTTGTGTCTGTTTCTGCTGCTTAAGGGCGGCGCCCGATCACTTCCTGCTTTTTGTACCTGCTGTGGGTCACACCCCTTGTGCGTCCTCAGCCTATTGCTGTCTGTCACCTGGTATATAGCTCAGCTGCTCCCATCTATTCCTGCCTGAGCATAGTGTTTCATTCAGTGTGTGCTTGCACTCTGAAGGTGCCAGGTCCCGTTCTGTGTTCTCTTGTCTGCCTATCCTGGAGGCTGTATTTCCAGGCCTGTCTGAACACGCTCCTAGCCTGTTCCTCCTGCCTTCTAGGGGCCGATTACCTAGACCCGTTCCTGTATCTTGTCTGACCTGTCTGAACACGCTCCTAGCCTGTTCCTCCCGCCTTCTAGGGGCCGATTACCTAGACCCGCTCCTGTATCTTGTCTGTCCTGTCTGAACACGCTCCTTGCCTGTTCGTCCTGCCTCTCTGGGGGCTGTATTCCCAGACCCGCTCCTGTATTCCGCTGCAGTGTCGGTCTCCTCCGTACACTCAGTTCCAGTCTGAACTCTCTCCTATCCTTTACCTGTTTTGCCTCTATGTCCGTTCCCTTCCTTTTTCTGCAGAGTCTGAACTCGTACCTAACTCCTGCTTGTTGTCTCTGTACTCCCGTTTGTGAGTTTGTGGTCCACTCGCTACTTCTCTGCTAGTACCCTGTGGGTGTCTGGCTCTGCCTTTCCCTTCCTGTCTGTTCCGTGTGAACAGAGCCCTGTCCCCCCTACTCAGCCTAGCCTGCTCTGACTCCTTTGCTCACCGCTCCGGCGGTTCTAGCCTGCTCTGACTCCTTTGCTCACCGCTCCGGCGGTTCTAGCCTGCTCTGACTCCTTTGCTCACCGCTCCGGCGGTTCTAGCCTGCTCTGACTCCTTTGCTCACCGCTCCGGCGGTTCTAGCCTGCTCTGACTCCTTTGCTCACCGCTCCGGCGGTTCTAGCCTGCTCTGACTCCTTTGCTCACCGCTCCGGCGGTTCTAGCCTGCTCTGACTCCTTTGCTCACCGCTCCGGCGGTTCTAGCCTGCTCTGACTCCTTTGCTCACTGCTCCGCAGCCTTGCTCCGCTCTGACCCTTTTGCTCACTGCTCCGGCAGCCTTGCTCCGCTCTGACCCTTTTGCTCACTGCTCCGGCAGTCCTGTCCTGCCCTGCTTCTGCCCGCTGCTCCGGCAGTCCTGTCCTGCCCTGCTTCTGCCCGCTGCTCCGGCAGTCCTGTCCTGCCCTGCTTCTGCCCGCTGCTCTGGCAGTCCTGTCCTGCCCTGCTTCTGCCCGCTGCTCCGGCAGTCCTGTCCTGCCCTGCTTCTGCCCGCTGCTCCGGCAGTCCTGTCCTGCCCTGCTTCTGCCCGCTGCTCCGGCAGTCCTGTCCTGCCCTGCTTCTGCCCGCTGCTCCGGCAGTCCTGTCCTGCCCTGCTTCTGCCCGCTGCTCCGGCAGTCCTGTCCTGCCCTGCTTGTGCTCGCTGCTCCTGCAGCCCCGTCCTGCTCTGTTCTTGCCCACCGCTTCGGGCGTTCCCTCTCTGCTGTGGTTGTCTACCGCATCTGCGGTTCTGTGACCCAGTCTGTACTGGGTCTTAACCTTTCTGTGCTCCAGCCCGTCCTTTCGGCCAGTACCTCCCTGCCTGCATACTCGCCTGTATCCACCCATCTGCATACCTGCCGTGTTTGCTTACATCCACCAGTCTGTGCCAGCCTAACCTGCCTGTTCCTGAGTCCCAGTGTGTACTGGGTCCTATCCCGCCTGTGTTCCTACCTGCTAGTGCCTCCCTGTCTGCACTCTAGCTGTGCTTGCCTGTACCCCTCTGCCTGTATTGTTCCTGAGTCCCAGTGTGTACTGGGTCCTATCCCGCCTGTGTTCCTACCTGCTAGTGCCTCCCTGTCTGCACTCTAGCTGCGCTTGCCTTTACCCGCCTGCCTGCATACCAGTCGTGCCTGCCTATACCCTCCAGTCTGTGCGCCAGCCTAACCAGCCTGTTCCAGTAATCCCTGTGTGGGTCAACCCCCGTGTCCGGAGTTTGACCTGGAGTAGCACCTGGTCCCTCTGCCCGGTTTCTCCCTGGTGCACTGGCGTCGTATGCCGTCGTGCCATCTTGGTCGGATCGGCCAGATACTTAGTCACGCCCCTCCAGGCACTCTCCGGTTCATGGTCCAGTGGAACCACAACACCCGCACACGCCAGTCAGTCCGGGCGTGTGCATAACAGCATGTTTTACTACGTTTTCCCATAGAGTTAAAATAAAAAATATTCTGACACACACACAGCCTGAAGAAATGGCAAAGCTACTGTGGATAAATATGGTGAGGGACCACCCTTTGTTACTGTGGATAAATATGGTGACGGACCACCCTTTGTTAGAGTTATCCTTTAAATTGAAAGAAAAAATACTGAGAAGAAAGAAACTAGACACAAGTGAGATGTAAAACAAAAAACAATGTGCACCTGTCAAAAAGGTAGTGGCCCTTTTAACAATGCGGTAGTAATAAATCATGACAACACACGAGACGCTCCTGTACCAGTCTCCAGCTGGCGTGGGAAGGGGCACCGAATATTCTTCCTGTGTCTAATTTAGCATTTCAAACCTCCATGCCTCTTCCTTGCTTTGTCACGGCGTTTCCTGATATTTCCCTCATCACTACGTCTGTCTTCATTAGCGACATATCGCGTTATTTCTTCTCAGCACATCTGGGGCTCATATTTCTATTTTTGGAGACAATATTAGGATGCACCTGCATAATCTAGACAGCTAAAAGGGGACATCTCAGCATAAATGCAGAAACGGCGCGATCATTCAGCGCAGAGTTTGGCCTTTGTTTCACTTAGCCTTGTCTTTTGGTGAGAAGTGCAGATGGCAGACTGTGTGAAAATGAGAGAAAAGGTCATCACAACTGTTCCAGAATAAATGTGTTGACTTTTCTCTTCATGCTGGTGATTTACTGCATCCTCCAAAGCAAGCAAATATATGAAGTTAATTCACATTTGCCAACTCTCCCAGAACATCCAGAAGGATCCTACAAAAAAAGGGGGAAACTTCCGAGACTCCTGGGAGGGCTGGCGAAACTCATGAAACCTCCCAGAGAGCAGTCTCCATGCATGACACCCAGATCTTTCATTATTACACTGATCCTTGACATCAAGAGACGGGAACTGGGTATTGAGGGGGTAGACTTTAAAAGGGACATGTGCCAAAAACTTTGAAAATTGTGCCAAATTTTTGGTTCTCTTGCCAGTGCATTTCAAACAGTTGGCAATTAGGAGTTAATCTATTTTCATTCCATATATTAGAAAAATGAAGATGGCAGCGCTGCAGTTATTAGTGTAAAGTCCCCAGTGGGCACTGGCTTAGGGTCCTATCCAATCAATCCAAAAAAAACTAAAAATGAGGCATAACTTTCAAGCCACTTCTTGACCACTGAGGCCTGTGATTGGCTGTAGCGGTCAGGTGACAGCAGGTGAGGATGACTGATTTTATTAATTTTAAGCCATCTATGCATTTTGCAAATGTTCTTTTGAGGCTGTACAATCCCTTTCAGGAGATCTTCTTGAATATCTATATTTATTCTTTTAAATCATGACCCTAAAAGGGGTCATCATAATGATAAAGGGTTTATCAAGATATTAAGAGCATATTGTATGGGCTGGCCTGATTCTTATTCATGAGTAACGTGAATATTTACAGGGCTGTTCGTAGGCAACATAAAAGGAAGCAAAGAAAGCACCTGCAAGATTTATCATCCAGTTCTCTTATACAGGGGACAGAAAGAAGGGTACGGGTGCAAGAATCCACTTGAATTGGATATGCAATTGCAAGAAATTAAACCATTACCACAAGTGGTCTCATTTTGATTTTGACAATAGTTCCCGCTATGGTGAACATGTCTATTCTAGATCGACTGTCTTTGGGTTAGTCTGACTAAGATGGGCTTAATGGTGCTTTCAGTCACAGTTTTGTTTTATTTAAAGTGAAGGTCGCATGAGAAAATGTTGGAAAATCCCTTAAATAGCAAGTTAACTTAAGGTTAATGTGAGGCTAGTCACTACTCTCGGACGAGCCGTGAGGCAGATAGTCAAGCTTTCCGAGGTCATTTACCAAGAGATCGCGCAGTACACTAAAGAGAAAAAAAAGACAAAGGTGAAGTCAGGTCACGGTCCAAGGTCAGGTCACCAGGAAGATGGCAGATCAAAGCAAAGGGGATAGGCAAATGGATGGTCAGAATGAGGTCCAAGGTCAGGCAGAGATAGATCAATAACAGAACACAGGAATACAAGGTAATCCACTGAGCAAATGCTACGTCTGGCAGAGATTTGGGACTGACAACCCAGCTAAGTAGCTGGGCAATCACCCGGGACAGGGAACACATGAAGACAGCTCAGCACCTCCCAGTCCCAGATTGGACGACCAAGCTGTCGATCAAAACATCGACAGCTCAGCACGCCCCTGCACCAGACTGGACAACTGAGCTGTCAAAGTACTGACAGCTTCAGCACGCCCCTGCACCAGATTGGACAACAGAGCAGTCAGTCACTGCGTCCATGGGGTTTAAGACACAGATTATATTAGGAATTATTACAGAATTGTACATTTTTGTAATTCCTTAATATGTATTACCATAGGTTCACACCCTACTAGAAATTATGGAATCAGCCAAGATTCGAATTCAAATTGTGCAGATTTTATAGGGAAATTTGATGCTCAGAGAAGTTGTTTGATACAAATTGAATGTTCTTTATTATCCCCCAGAGCATTATAAATGTAAGGTGTTAAAAAGAAAGAATACTCACCTCACTGCTCACCTGTCCCACTATCTCCACAGTCTTCCGTCTAGTTCTACGTGTCTCTTCTTTTCACCTACCCCCATTGCAAGCATCCTCTTTAGCCTCTTCACTCCAGGCCCCTGGCTACCTGCTTGACTAGGCCTGGAGTTAAGAAGACGAAGAGGATTTGTGTGATGGGGTAGGTGAAAAGAAGACTTTTGTAAGACCGAATGGCGGGCTGTGGAGATGGCGGGACAGGTTAGTGGTGTGGAGAATATTATTTTTTTGGTTAACTGTTTGCCTGGCCTTCCATATTGCAAAAAATCCAGAGTTTGGAGAATATGCTTTTCTTTAAAATTTCAGAATTGAATTCCACTCAAATAAATGTGCTCGTCTATTTGCTACAGCCTACCATATGCATTATTTGAAAAAATCTTTAAGTCTTAAGCTTTTTTATGTAATTTCCAGTAATAATAAACTGACAATTAGTGACAATTGATTTTTTTTTTTCCTTTCGTTCTTGAAAATAGTCACATTTTTATACAATCGGATCAAGATTACATTTCCACAAGGCTGCTGTGACGTGACAGTTCTCCTTAGCACAGACACTAAGTAGACACATCCAGCACTCAGCATCAAGTGTCTACTGGGATCCCAGGAACATTTGTGCTTGGCAAACTCTGAGCCAGAAGTGACAGCCATTATATTTAATTACCATTATTGTTTGGTGTGTGTGATACCAGGCAGAGATATAAAGTGGGGGGATCCACCAGCTACAAGCTGCTGGTGATTGTTCCCCTGCTCAATTATATCCTACCTAAGTGCCATAGACTGCAGGAGGGTCACATTGCAAATAATACGGCCATTTTTTTTCTGTGTCATTAGAATTATGCATCTGGCCCCCATCACAAAATGCAAGTTAACCTGGACTTCTGGGAAGCTGACAAAGTCAATTATTATGCAAGGATCGTGCTGACTCTAGGGCACGGAGGTTAACTGCTACAGTAGGTTAGCAATTATACAGATTTCCATTTGTAATGCTATTGATATTCAAATCTGATGTAACCTTTAATAATGGGTTCACTTCTCTAAAGTAAAGAAAATGCATTTTACATCAGATTTCTCAATTGCTCCCTGGAAATCCTAACAGTCGGACAATTAAACTATCTAAAATTAATTAATTTCCTGATGCTCTCCTAAAATACAATGCAATATGAATGGAGCTTGTGATAAAACTTCTGGGAAGTACAAAGTATAAATTGCAATTTGAAAGTTCTTATTAAATACGAATTATTGAAAATGTAAGTAATTACTGTATATAAAATAACAAAATTACCAACCTGTAATAGTCAATAATTTCTTTTGTCTCCATGTGCTGGATGTTAGCTTTGTTCCCTACCTGTATGAATGTTTCCTCCCATAGATGAGTATACAGCAACTCATGGGGAACAAAAGGATCTAAAAAATTGAAACAAAAAAAAAGCCCAAAAAACCCAACAAGCCAGATCATTGTGCTCCCTGACACACTGGCTACAGTGAATCTACCCCATTACACAGCACTAGTTCCTGTTTTCATAGCTGTAATTGAAAAATACCAAGCTCCACTGCAATATCTGTGCCTTGTCCCCCACCTAACATTTATAATGCTGGTACATTTGTATTTATTACTTCTGCACCCCTCAAAGTACACCCGTGCCAGTTTACATACGCAGGCAGTCATTAAAGGTAAATTATTTTTCCAGAATTAATTTGTATTTTCCCATAGCTTTGCAGATATAGTAAAACAAGGCAATACTCAACCCTCCCCATGTCCAGCGCTGCCCCACTGCCAATGCCCCAGACTTTGTTGACAAGCTAAATAGACCATGAAATCATGGGCTCTCTCATAAATCAAGAAACCTATACAAGAACTAGGAGTAATAGCCAAAATTATATCATATTAAAAACTAGATTTTATTGGTACATATATATAAAACAATTGTAAACACATGATGAAATACAATTAAAAAGGAGAATATCAGACAAAGGCTTTAACCAAACAGGCAGACCCCAAGATAAAGTGTCAGGCAAATATATAGCAATATTAAGTTACAGACACTCAAGGAGGTTATTTATGAAATAGTAAGTGGAAATTAATCCTACACAGACATCTACAAGTAGTGCTGAACTTAATAAGCAATGCTTGCTACGAAAATATACCTAGCGTTCAATAGATTTATTATGGTACATAGCCCACAGAAACCATAAGTCTACTGTGAGATTAAAAATCTCAAAGGGTCATATAGCCAGTCCAAAATTGGACATAGCAGACATTTAGAAAAATATCCTTCAAAGATAAACACTGTGGGTGAAAGTACAGTAAGTAAATTCAGTAAGTATAAAACCTGTATGGTGGCGAAGGAAACCCCTGATGTGCGTTTCGCATTCTGCTTCCTCTGGGGGGCAAGGGGGGGGTGACTCTAGGGATGTCCAAGCAGGTTCATATATGCATACCAATAAGTGGCTGTATGCGGCGTTCGCTTCCCCCCGGACCGCCGACCTGAAGTCCTCCAAGATTTTTAATCACAGTAGATTTATGGCTGCGGTGGGCTATATACCATAATAACTCTATTGCTTTATATCAGAGGTCTCAAACTCGGCTGGGTATATGGGCCGCACATGGAAACAATTAGAATTTGGGGGACCACATTCTTTGAAGGTCAAAGTGACATTTTTAGTGATACCTATTTTTTTTGTATACAACTTTTGAACATTTTTGCTGTGTTTAGTTTATTTTTTTATAGCTTGGGTTGTAATGGATGTTGCGATAATAAACGTGCACTTTGTGTTTACTTTAGTTTATATATAAAACAGCATTTTTAGTGCCAAAATATTTTTCATACTTTATTTTAAATTTTTTTTTTTAACTTTTACAATTTTGTTTCCCCCAATTGGCCACATACATTAATATTGTCTTACAATTAGCACCATATAGTAATTCTGGCAAACACCTTGCAGTAATGTTCTCCATCCTGGTCCTCATCTTGTAGTAATGTCCCATACTGGTTCTCATCTTGCAGTAATGCTCCCTATCCTGGTCCTCATTTTGTAGTAATGTGCCCCATCCTAGTCCCCATCTTGTAGTAATGTGCCCCATCCTAGTCCCCATCTTGTAGTAATGTGCCCATCCCGGTCCCCATCTTGTAGTAATGTGCCCATCCCGGTCCCCATCTTGTAGTAATGTGCCCATACTGGTCCCCATCTTGGAGTAATGCTCCCATCTTGTAGTAATGTTCCCCATCCAGGTCCCCATATTGTAGCTATGTCCCATCCAGGTCCCCATATTGTAGATATGCCCCCATATTGTAGATATGCCCCCATCCCGGTCCCCATATTGTAGATATGCCCCCATCCCGGTCCCCATATTGTAGATATATCCCCATATTGTAGATATGTCACCATCCAGGCCCTCATCTTGTGGCTATGTCCCCATCAAGGTCCCCATATTGTGGCTATGTCCCCCCATCAATGTCCCCATGCTGTGGCTATGTCCCCCATCAATGTCCCCATGCTGTGGCTATGTCCCCCATCAATGTCCCCATGCTGTGGCTATGTCCCCCATCCAGGTCCCCATGCTGTGGCTATGTCCCCCATCCAGGTCCCCATGCTGTGGCTATGTCCCCCATCCAGGTCCCCATGCTGTGGCTATGTCCTCCATCCAGGTCCCCATGTTGTGGCTGTGTCCCTATCCAGGTCCCCATATTGTGGCTGTGTCCCTATCCAGGTCCCCATATTGTGGCTGTGTCCCTATCCAGGTCCCCATATTGTGGCTATGTCCCCTATTGTACTGTTCTTCACACACATAAAAGGGAGGAAAAAAAAGATTCTCACCTGTCCTCCGTTCCCTCTGCGTCCTTTCTGCTCATGTGGCCCGCAGGCACCACAGAGTCAGACCCCTTGACGATCCCGACCTGGTCCAGGAGGAGCCGCAGACCACAGCGCTGCATTGCAGTGCACTGCGCAGAGACAGTCTCCCAGTACAGCATTACCAATGCTAGCCGCTGACCAATCAGAGGCCAGCAGCTGATATCTGCGCATGGCAGTGACGTTATACGCCGCTGCGCCGGCATGCAAATGACAGGTGCTGGCCTCTGATTGGTCAGCGGCTGGCATTGGTAATGCTGTACTGGGAGACTGTCTCTGCGCAGTGCACGGCAATGCAGCGCTGCGGTCTGCGGCTCCTCCTGGACCAGGTCGGGATCGTCAAAGGGTCTGACTCTGTGGTGCCTGCGGGCCACATAAAGCAGCCTCAGTGGCCGCATGCGGCCCGCGTGTTTGAGACCTCTGCTTTATATATATGTACCAATAAAATATATTTTTTGTTGACAAGCTGCATAACTATAATGCACCTGACAGCTGCAGCCAGTCAATGGGCTCAGTGCCTTGTGCTGTTTATAAAGAAAGGGGCTGGAAGCAAGGGAAGCCCCACATGACAGGGATAGGCCACGAGGATGCAATTTTTGAGATAAAGGATCAGGATTGGGTATTAGAGCAGAGGGGCGGGCAGTTGGTGGTGGGAGGGTGAGTATATCAAGAAAAAGTGCGGGAAATTAGTCAGTCCGGCAGGGAAGTTACAGGAGAAAGTTCACAAAAAAAAAAAATTTAATAACCGCTCACCCATTGTTCTGGACACTGACCGGGTGTAATGGAGACCGTGGAATCTCTGTTTAGAAGACTGCGGGATGCGGCTCGATCCAGGCGTGGAGGGTGGCTGGAGGCACAGCTTGAAGGGTTGCTGCATGGCTCATCCGAGGAATCGGCGGCGGGGTCAGGAAGGAGGGCAAGGAAAACGCGCCCCCCCGAGAGGCTTTTGCCTGAGACTCCCACGTGCCGCAGGCTGCGAAGCCCCTCATGGAACCCTGCGCCAGGTGAGCCCGGCGGCAGAACCCCCTGCCGCTGCAGGAATCCGTCCAGCTGGCCTGTGGGTGCTTCCGCCAGCGGATCGCAAGCTGGGTCTGGCCCGAGGGCCCCACCGGAAGTGCGGCCTGCTCCGGCGGCGCGCCGCAGTAATAGAGCCCAGGCCGCGCCGGAAGCAAGGCCCGCACTAGAGCCACGTCACCAGTCCGGGGGCGTGGCTTCGCACGTGACCGGGCCGTGACAGGAAGTCGCGGGGCAGCGATGACGCTGGCCGCCGCAACCAGGGCCAGCAGCGGTTCACGGCGGCGGACGGCCGTTAAAAAAAAAGGCCAGGAGGAGCAGCAGCGCGGCAGGCACACCTGGCGATGTACCAGTCGGGGTGCCTGCCAGTCAAATCGACAGTGGAGGACAGTATGGCATTTTTTCGGGCAGCCAGCAGCAGTTTGAAGACCTGTTGCCTGGCCCCAGTCACCGGAGTCACGGTAGCAGAGCGGCGGGCAGCAGCATGGAGCTGCCTGGCAGCCCCCCACAGATCAGCACGGACTGGGCTGGGGGGCCGGGGTCCAGAGGTCGTGCTGGATCACGGACGGCAGGAAGGATCGGTGCTCAGGTCCCCCCTGGTGACGAGGAGGCCAGGGGCGCGGGCCTTGAGCAACAGCGAGAGGGAGGATCGGAATACGGAGAGGATCAGGACGACCCAAGGAATCGGCAGGACTCAGGACGTACGGCTGGCGGGGACACAGCACCTGCGCAGCTCCGTGAGTATGCGTCTATGTATGGTTTGTCACCCGCGGGGTCGGTAGCGGATGGGGTAGGGGATAGGCAGTTGGCAGGGCCCTGTGGTGTAAATGTTAGGGGGAGGCATGGTTCAGATGTCGTGGGACTCAGGGATATTTTGGCAAACATGTCACAAATCCTGGCTAGTTTAGACGCTGGTGGAGCCAGCGAGGCAGGGTTATCTCCGATGGGGGCTTGGTTACCCGGTCGACCTGTGGCGTCGCAGGTGGGGAGTGAATCGGCAAGGGCGGCGGTGTGTACAGAGGGGGACCTTCGGGGGTATCGGTTTCTGTACAGACAGAAAAGGATAAAGCGGATGCCGTAAAACTGGATGATAGGGCTAAAGGGGAGGTATACGTGTGCTTTGAGGGGCAGCTGGGCACATTTAAAAAAAAGAGGTTAAAGAAAAAATTTGGCGGGATGAATATGTAGAAATTTTTTCCCTACTTCCTTTGGAAAAGTTTAATTTGGACAAGGGAAAAAAAGGACGACAGCAAAAAAGAGGAGGAAGAAAAGCTGTAGGTGGAGGTTCATTCCTCAGACGTTTGTTAACTGGTTGCAAGCTTTTGCAATAATGGCTAGTGTCATTGGGGAAAAAGCTCCGGATAATTGCTCAGGTTTATTTTGCTACCTGGATGCTATAGGGGAGGCTCATCGTACTTATGGGGGCCAGACATGGTTACGATACGACGAGCAATATCGGCAGAGGAAGGCAGTCCGCCCGGAGATTAGATGGGATCAAAGGACATCGGGTTGTGGCTGAAAGTTATGGCTCTGGTGAAGTATGGGCAGTCCTTTCACGGGAGCAGCGGTAGTGGGAACCAATCGGCAGGACACGGGGGAAGTAGCCAGGGTGCACAAAGCACTAAGAAGGAAGCGGGATCTTGCTGGCAATTTAATGATGGCCAGTGTAAGCACGGGAACTCCTGCAAATTTAAACATGTGTGCTCCCATTGCAACGGTAGTTCACACGGAGCATCTAAATGCTTTAAGAAGGGTAAGGGAAAAATGCCAATGGGTACCGGTCAAGGGGGTGACTCCGGTGAGGGTTCACGAGATGGCCCCCTTTCTAAGTAGGTATCCAGATCAGTTGAAGGCTAAGGTCATTTCAGATGGTTTTAGAATTCCTCCTCCTGATCATGAGGTCCCCTTTTCTGTTAAAAATTTGATGTCGGCTTCCCTTCATCTGGAAGTGGTTAGCTTGAAACTGGCAAAGGAGGTGGAATTGGGCAGGATGGCTGGTCCGTTTTAGGATTTACCTAGCAGCAAGGTGATTGTTTCGCCGTTGGGGGTCGTGCCCAAAAAAGAGGCTAATAAGTTTCGTTTGATTCAGCATTTGTCATACCTTAAGGGGTTTTAAGTGAATGATGGCATTGCTTAGGAATTATGTTCGGTGGAGTATTCATCATTCGATGCGGCCGTGGGATGGGTACGGAGATATGGGCCAGGATCGTAGCTAGCTAAAACTGATATCGAGTCGGCTTTTAGATTGCTGCCAGTACATCCGGATAGCATTCCATTATTAGGTTGTTTTTGGAAAGGGGAATACTACGTGGACAGGTGTTTGCCAATGGGCTGCGCAATTTCGTGTTCCCTGTTTGAAACATTTAGTACCTTTTGGAATGGGTGGTGAGGGACCTGGCATCAGTTCAGTCGGTCTTTCATTATGTGGATGACTTTGTTTATAGGCCCTCCGCAATCGTTGTTGTGTAGGACTTTGTTAGGAACTATGGTGTGGGTAGCGGAGCATTTTGGCATACCTTTGGCAGAGGAAAAAACAGAGGGACCTTGCACCTTGTTAAGTTTTTTGGGCATCCTAATTGATACGGAGAGGATGGAGTGTCGGTTACCTGATGATAAATTGAGTTTGCTCAAGCAGGAGGTCGATAGAGTCAGGAGGTTGCGTAAGGTGACGCTGAAGGAGCTACAATCCCTGTTAGGTCGCTTGAATTTCGCATGCAGCATTATGCCAATGGGCAGGATATTTTGTCGCAGGTTGGCAAGGGCGACAGCAGGAGTGCGCGAGCCCCATAATTTCATTCGTTTAAATAAGGATGACAAGGAGGATTTGATGGTTTGGAAAATGTTTTTGGAAAATTATAACAGCAGTTCATTAATTCAGCACGAGTTTTTGAGCAGTCGGGATTGTGAGATTTTTTCAGATGCTGCAGGAGGTGCTGGTTATGGGGCCTATTGGAGGGGACGTTGGAGTGTTGGGGTATGGCCGAGTGGGTGGAAGGAGAGTGGGCTTTCAAGGAACCTGGCATTTTTGGAATTGTTTCCTATGGTAGTGGGGGTTTCAGAGTGTTTTGCGAACAGGAGGATACGTTTTCATTGCGATAACATGGGAGTAGTGTCTGTCATCAACAGCTTGTCGGCCTCGTCTCCTTCGGTGATTAGGCTGCTGAGGGAACTTGTTCTTTGTTGTCTTAATTTGAACGCTTGGATTACGGCAGTCCATGTTCCAGGTGTGCAAAATTCCATCGCAGATGCCTTGTCTCGTTTTCAGTGGGATCGTTTTCGGGCGCTAGCACCAGTGGCAGAGGACGTGGGACAAGAATGCCCTTCGCATTTGTGGCAGCTGATTATGGAGGAGCGGGACGGTTAATACGGGAGTCCATTACGAGGCAGACCTGGTCCTCATACGAGGCATCGTGGCGAGTATGGAAAAGTTGGATACTACAGTGGGGTTTGGTGGAGAATGACGGTGATAGGGAGATGGCAGTGTTGTTTCTTGTAGGTAGGGCAGCGGAGATTGGATGGTCTGTTTCAAAAGTGGGCAAATTTGTTGCAGGCTAGCGTTTGGTTTTAAGTTGCAGGGGATAAGAGATGTTACAAAGTCCTTTTTAGTGTAGCAAGCACTCAGGGGCTTTAGGAGAGGAGATAAGGTGCTGGATAAAAGAAGACCGGTGACTTTTAACATCTTGGAACGTTTGGGTTTAGTGTTAGACGAAATTTGTTGTTCAGTTTTGAAGCTACATTGTTTAGGTTAGCCTTTTCGTTAGCGTTTTTTGGTGCGCTGAGATTGGGTGAATTGGTGGCACCAAGCAGACTAGCAATTTTGGTCTGGGAGAGTGGGTCCCTTATTAGGTCATGAAAATGGGGACTTTTTGTCACGTTTTCAATTCATAGCAGTATTTAAGAAAGGAGTTCGGGAGTTGGGCCTTTGCCCGGAGGTGTACAGGTCACATTCTTTTATAATTGGCGCGGCGTCAGAAGCCAATGGTATGGGCTTAGGCAAGGATGTGATAAAGCGGATAGGGAGGTGGAGTTCTGATCGTTATTTGTCCTTTGTACGGCATTAGGTACGGGGGGCTTAGGTTGTTTTCATCTTGTTAAGTATTGAATACATTGTGGTTGTTTGTTGCAGATGGTGTCCCATTGTTAGCGTGGATTCTGGGACAATCCTTCGTCCACTGGGGGGTGATGCGAGCGGACGGGAGGCCAGACGGTGGGCAGTTGGGTTTTAGGAGACAGCAAGTTGTGGTTCGGTGGATCGTCTTCAGAGGCATGGTATGGAGAAGGGTGCTGCCTGAATTTCATAAGGCAGCCCGTTTGGGATATTTTGGTGGTGCATATGGGGGAGAATGACTTGGGGGCTCGCCCAGTCAGGGAACTGATGAGGGACATTCAATGTGATTTTTTAAGGTTATGGACATCCTTTCCTGAGGTGTTGATGGTCTGGTCTGACATTGCGCTAAGAAAAAAGTGGAGGGAGGCTAGATCTTTGAAGGGGATTAATAGGACGAGAGTGAAGTTAAATAGAGCCATATCAGCCTTTGTGTCAAGGAACGGGGGAGTAAGCGTTCGACATTTTGAACTCGAGGCGGGAGTTGGAAATTTTTGGGCAAAGGATGGTGTACGTTTGAATGACATTGGTACCGATTTGTGGGCATTGGCTATACAGGAGGGGATTGAGAGGGCTTTGGCGGTTTTGGGGCACTCACGAGCCTGAGGTGGTCAGGGCTGTTCGTTTGAGGCGGGGGGTGGGGTTCTTGGAGTTGGCACAGAAGTGTCGGTGGGAATAATTTGGTTAAAATTACAGCCAATTGGTTAATTGAGCGGGGTGATCTGGCATTTGGTTTTTGGGCTCTGGACGGGGTTTTACCCTGGGAGCTTTTGGTGCCCTTGAGCTGGTGATGGACGGCTGAGGGTAATATGGTGGTTCGAGTTCGGTTTAATTTATGCCAGATCTAATTTTTAACTCCTCTGCTGATCTGGCCTAGAGCATCAGGATAAGACCTGTCTACAGTCCCGCCCCGGAGCACGAGCATATCATTAGCTCAAAACTGCAAACAATGATTACACAAGAACCACAAAATGGATTTCTTCACCTCAAGTATCATTTTAATCAGTGCAGCAGCCCCAACATGACACTGCCTGTAGTTTACTTAGCAAAATCCTGCTGACAGGTTTGCTTTAATTTCATCTTAATTTCCTTTCATTATTTAATCTCTTGCAGGTACGTTATTCTTCCTCTGACTATAGGTAGGTTTATACTTTTATGCTTCAATACACACTGAATCATTGATGGTTAAAGAGATATTATAGAAATGTATCAAACCCTCATGAGGTGACTAGTATCTCAGTTACTTTTATAGTTGACAGAAGGTTGATGTCATTGATTTATGAAGCTATTTTTGTAGACACCAAGAGGGTAACAGGTCACAGATTTCATTAGTAATGCCTGTCTTCAGTTATCTCCAACCCATCATAACTGCTGAGGGAATGAAGGAGGCCATGCCGTATTTAACCTCAAACACTAAACTGGGTCACTGTAAGCAGCGTACGGGAGATCCGCGATTTAATGCCTTTCAGCTCCTGTGAAGGTGGCTGTTGCTTTCCATTACTCCTGTTCAAAATCCATATTGTGGAAGATTGAGCTAATATTGGGGTTTCCCAGATGATAACCCCCACTCTAGATTAGATCTCCTTTTCTCAGCTTCTCTTAAGGGAAAATATCTTGGCGACACCAGACGAAATGTACCTTTAAAGAGAATCCGTCAACTCTTTCGCCTTGTTTGTTTTTACTAAATACTTGTTCCTTTTTTTCAATTCCGGTGTATGTTTTGCTAAAACGCTTTTTTTTATGCCATTCCTCTGTTATTCCTCCTAGAAATGTATAAATTGACAATTGGGTGTTACCAGTTGGGGGTTTGTCCTTACACATTCACACTGTCCAATCAGGGCTGACATTAGCAGATGGTGTAGGGACACACCCCTTTGACAACTGGAATTGTAATACCCAACAAAAAATTATACTTGTACCCTTAGGCCTCATATAAATGGTCGTATTACAAATATGTAACACAGCAGTCGCAAAGATCTATGGCACCACTCTGTACCCCAATTTCATACAAACAATTGTTTTAGGTTTGCAGATGAGGCAAATCGAATTCATAAAATATTTTTCGCAAATCAACTTCTGCAAATTCAGTCAGCATTTTGCTGGATGGAAAACAGCCTAAAAGAGGTTGCAAAAAAAAAAAGTTAAAAAAATTATACTCACCCAGCCCGCTTCTGTTTGCTTTGGTCCACCGGAGGTGCAGTTTTCACTGGGCATCTTCGGTGTGTCCTACAATGACTAGGTTGTGACCAATCATTTTATTTAATAGACTGCATTATCCATAGAGTCTGTTATATAAAAAGTACCAGTGGCATCTATAACCCAAAAGAGAGTGACCTGGAAAACCCAGTAAGCCACAGGGGAGAGAAAAAATATCCTATTTATATCTCCATCGTAGTGATAGTTTATTTCTCTTCTAAATATCCTTAGGCTATGTTCACACACACATTGTGTTTTTTTTTCTGCTACAAATCTGCTGCTAACTTTTCTCTGGCAGGAAAACAGCTGCGTTAAAATGTAGGTTTTGCTGCGTTTTTTTGACCATCCATTACTTCATATGGGTGAAAAAACGCTGCAAATACGCAGCAAAAACACATGTGCATTTTCTGCTGCAAAAACGCTGAAAGAAGTGACATGCTCTATTTCCAAAAACACAACCAAGTCACAAAATACGCAGCAAAAAACAAACAAACGTGTGAACAGAGAATTCTGGTTTCTCAGACTTTGCTGGTACTGCAAAACGCAGCTGAAAATTTGCATGAAAATCTGCAGCAAAATTCGGTGCAAAACCCAACATGTGTGAACATAGCCTTATAGTTTCCTTGTTATATTATATGGTTTCTAATTAATTTCCATTTTTTTAATTTATTGAGTCTATGTATCTATTTTTTGTATTTTTTTTTCTGGTAAGCCTTTCTCTTAGGTTACGGCCCCACTATCAGTATTTTTTCTCAGGAGTTGGAGCCAAAACCAGGTGAGGAACAATCAGATAAAATGTATAATAGAAACAAGTCACCAATTCTGCATTTATCACCCACTCCTAGTTTTGGCTCCCACTCCTGAGAAAAAATACTGACCGAATACTGACCAAATACTGATAATGGGGCCGTGGTCTTAAAGTAAATCTGTCACAAGTTTTTTGCTATATAAGCTGAGAGAACAATGTAATGGCAGAGACATATCACTTACTGGGCTGCCTGCTGCAGTTTTGATAAAATCACAGTTTTCTCTGCAGCAGCTCTAGCAGTTCTCTGAATGCTGAGCACTGTATAACCCTGCCCACACCACCGATTGGCAGCTTTCTGTGTACACTGTGCATAGGCAAAAAGCAGCCAATCAATGGTGGGGGTGGAGTTGTATATAGCAGGAGGACTACATGGCATGAGACAACTAGTCCTCCAGTATTAATCTCCGGCTGGTAAAATACTGATTTTATTGATACTACAACAAGCAGCCCAGTAAGTGATATATCGCTGGAATCAAGGTATCTGCTCCTACACCATGCTGCTCTCAGATTACATAGCAAAAACATGGAGACAGATTACCTTTAATTCAAGTATAGGATGGGTTATCAATTCTGTCCACTATTAGTTACAAGGACTAATTACTTTATACTTGTCAGTGTGTATTTAAATGTTTTTAAATTTGTGGGTTTCTATGTCATTTTTCTAAAGATATTGTAATAATCTGTTATCTACTAGGATGTGCAACCTCCTGTTTATACATGCCCCTTTTATTCTTTTCGGTTGTTAACAGGGGCGGAACTACCGCCCGTGCAGCCGGTTCATTGAACGGGGGCCCCGAGGGAGAGGGGGCCCCTCCAGCCTCAAGCAGGGCCGCCATCAGGGCATGTCTGCCCTGACTCCAGTATGGGGCCCAGCCGGTAGGGGCCCCCCTCTTGTGCGTCTCTCTCCTCATGGGGCCCCCGGCCCCATGCTAAGCGCCGGGTCCGGGACATCTCAGCGCTGCGCTGCGCTGCTGCGGCAGCGCCTTCATGATTCCCCTGACTTCCGGTCATGTGACGGCGCAGTCACATGGCCGGAAGTCAGGAGAACCTGGTGTCAGCGATTTGGATGAGCGCCAGGATTCTGCAGGGATCGCATGGGGGTAAGTATAACAAGTTTTGTTTTTTTCAAAATACAATTTACTAGGAGTGGGGGGAATGGGAGATGCACATGTGTGTGTGTGTGTGTGTGTGTGTGTGTGTGTGGGGGGGAGATAAGAGATGCACATGGGGTGGGGGGGAGATAAGAGATGCACATGGGGGGAGATGATAAAAGATGCACATGGGGTGGGGGGGGATGAGAGAGGTGCACATGGGGTGGGGGGGGATGAGAGAGGTGCACATGTGGGGGCGAGAGATGCACATGGAGGGGTTATGTTTACATAACTTTGTTGCCTTATGAAGCGCAGGGGGGGGGCCCCCAAAAATTTCTTGCACAGGGGCCCACTACAGTCTGTGTCCGCCCCTGGTTGTTAACACATTGTAGCTGTGCATGTTGAACCTTTATTTATTCAGGCTGTGCCCACCCACCTCTACTATCAGTGATGTCACATTATTAGGCCTAGTCAGCCCAGGAGAAGCTGAAGACCCTGAAGATGCCAAGCCCTGGCAGGTTATGAAGATAGTCCTGCGAAGACCTCAACAATGACTAGTCAAAAGAAGACAACCAGAGCAGGGCTGCGAGGAGGGAACGGTGAGGGCTTGGGTAAGTGTCATTTCTTTTTAATTTATGTGTTTTATATTCTGGGTTCAGAGAAAAATAATGTATATTAGATTTGGGCAGTACAGTGGCTCAGTGATTAGCACTGTTGTTTTGCAGCGCTGGGGTCCTGGGTTCAAATCCCACAAAGGACAACATCTGCAAGGAGTTTGTATGTTCTCCCTGTGCTTGTGTGGGTGTCCTCCGGTTTCCTCCCACATTCCAAAAACATACTGATAGGAAATTTAGATTGTGAGTCCCAATGGGGACAGTGATGAGAATATTTGTGAAGTGCTGAAGGAATATGATGATACTATAGAAGTATGTAAAGTAATTAATAAAGTAAAAATAATAAGAAATAATAGATGCAAATCAAGTTTCTTGGCCAGATTCGTGCAAACTGCGGAATTAGAGTTTTGGCATGTTTGCTCATCAATGGTCACGTTCCTTTAATCAGATGTTCTATGGAAGGAGAAAGAGCACTGTACAGAGGCACATGCAATTCACATGGCTCCAAAATATGGAAATGTAGGGTCGGGTACTGCCAAATGTTAGAGAACTTTTGATATCTATAATTAATAAATTCCTTTTGCACCTGCATTATAAAAAAAATCAAAATCTATTAGGAAATTCTACGCTGAACCCACAATAGTGAAGTAAATATAGGATGTCTCCTGATTTTCATTCATGGCATTCTTGTGGAGGCTTATTCATTCTGTAGTCATTGTCTTCTGCCTCTTGTCTGACAGCTGCGTGATTTAGTCTGTGTCTAGTTCCATGCACTGTTCTTTCCTCCCTCTGCTAACCATTTGCATTAAAATTCAAGATCTTCAACTTTCTTAGCAAAAAAAAAAGAAAAAAGAAAAATAGTCACAGCCTCTGAGCAGCCTGTCGATAATTCCAGACACTGAATTTAGCCTCTGCCATCAAAGCGTTACCACTGGGAGTTCTTAGCTCTTTTAAAAACAAATTACTGGTAACTCCCTACTGAGCCGAGAGCGGCAGCGCACTGTGGATTTAGCACCAAGGACTTCTGGAAGATGTTCTCCATGGATTCTTGTTTTTTTTTTTATCCACTTAAATACATGAAACCTTTTTAGAAAACACCCATGTCTGGTGGTTTGATGCTACAGAGGGATCTGGAACCAGATTACACATTTGTTAAGGTTTTTTATTAGTTTTTTTAGTGCCAATTTGTGCAGGTGTCACATGGCTGAAAACACCTGGCGTTCAATTCCACAGCTCGAAAACATCAACCTGACAGGCGGCAGTGCTGGCAGCGGGACAGAGAAGAACTGCAAGGTATCTTATGTCTGGCACTAATTAGTACATAACTGGGGACCCACCCAGTGTAATCATCAAATACATGTTCAATAACTGTATCCATCTTGTTGGCTTATTTAAATGAGCGATAGCATTTCCAGCTAGGCTCTGATATGTTATACAGCTGTTTTTTAGACTAACGCGTTTAGGGTATATCCATACATAACAGTCAGCAGATCAGCAACTGGGGATCTAGCCAAACTAGTGGTATTGCTGTATAGATGGACGTGTGTGTGTGTGTGTGTGTGTGTGTGTGTGTGTGTGTGTGTGTGTGTGTGTGTGTGTGTGTGTGTGTGTGTGTGTACACACATACATACAGTACAGACCAAAAGTTTGGACACACCTTTTCATTTAAAAATTTTTCTGTATTTTCATGACTATGAAAATTGTACATTCACACTGAAGGCATCAAAACTATGAATTAACACATGTGGAATTATATACTTAACAAAAAAGTGTGAAACTATGTCTTATATTCTAGGTTCTTCAAAGTAGCCACCTTTTGCTTTGATGACTGCTTTGCACACTCTTGGCATTCTCTTGATGAGCTTCAAGAGGTAGACACCGGAAATGGTCTTCCAACAATCTTGAAGGAGTTCATAGACATGCTTAGCAAATGAGAAGGTGTGTCCAAACTTTTGGTCTGTACTGTATATGTGAATATATATATATATATATATATATATATATATATAAAATACATACATACATACACATTGTAAGGCGGCGGTGTTCACACCGTGCAGTAACTGAGGCAGTGACCCAAGCAAGTCCCACATAAACAGCTTTTATTCAGCAACTCACGGTTAAACAGACAGTCCTCCGGTTCGCAGCTGGGTTGACATGAGTCCATAAACAACGGTTGCTGGGGACAACGGCCACGCCGGGCGTCTCAGAGCCTGACAGGTGCAGAGCCTTCCTAGGCGGTGGTTCAACCACACTCAATCCTGCTGAGCTTTCCTGCTGTGCTCCTAGCAGGTTGCAACATAGAACAACACTAATCCTTAGTGCAGGGTTTTTAAAGGATCTGTGGCAAGAGCCACTGGAAAACCCGGGTTGGAGGGAGGAGGCCGCCCCACTGCCTCCTGTGACCTCCTCCAAGAAATGAAGGCCCTGCCGGGTTTTACTTAATCTGCCTTAGCCAGGTAGTCTGACCAGGTGATTGCTCACCTTCCGCAGCTGTGTCTGTGACTGCAATGCACTCCAATGGATTTAATAGGTCTCTGTACACATTCTGGGGGATATATAACGTCCCTCGTATACGATTCCGGTCACTGCCTCACAATATATACACACATATTGTAAGACGGCAGTGTTCACACCGTGCAGTAACTGAGGCAGTGACCCAAGCAAGTCCAACATAAGCCGCTTTTATTCAGCAAAACTTACAGGTAAACAGAAAGTCCTCTGGTTCGCAGCTGGGTTAACACAAGTCCATAACAACGGTTGCCAGGGGCAAAGGCTGCACCGGGCCGCTCAGAGTCTGACGGGTGCAGAGCCTTCCCAGGCGTGGGTTCAGCTGCTCACAGGCCCGCCGAGCTCATCTTCATTCCTGCATTGCAGCCACAGCTGTGTCTGTGACTGCAATGCACTCCAATGGGTTTAATAGGTCTCTGTACACATTCTGGGGATATATAACGTCCCTCGTATACGATCCCAGTCACTGCCTCATGTATCCCCCCCCTCTGTTCAAACTTGTGGGGTTGAACATTTCTCACCATATAGTGTGCCCGGGACAGGGAATCCTCGTTTGCCTGCGACTTCTACAGAGAAACTGAAATTTTGCAGTGACAGAAACCGCCTGGTGACTCACAAATTCCTCGATGACTCCTAACTGGAGAATTTGTTTTCCCTTAGCAGTGCCGGCTTGCCTCCGGGCTTCGGGTACACGGTACTGTCTCATTCGTACTCTTGCCCCAGGTCTGGTGACACTGTCATGTTGGAGAACCGCAGTCCTACCCGGTAGCTCTGAGAACACGTCGGTATTCTGCTACACCAGCGAGCGAGCCTCCCCCGTCGCTGCTGTTTAGTGAGAGCATCACTTATCCAGACTTCTCCCCCGGACGTACCCCTGGCTGAGGGTACGCGTACTACCACCCGATCACCCTTGTTAAAAGACCTGACTGTGGCTCTTGTATTATATGTGCGCCTCTGGGCTGCCTGGGCATCTAACAGATGTTCTTTCATGATGGGCATGACCTCCGCGATCCGGTCCTGAATACTAGCCACGTGTTTAATTATACTCCTATGTGGAGTCGGCTCTTGTTCCCATGTCTCTTTGGCTACGTCCAACAGACCCCTAGGGTGTCTGCCATACAATAACTCAAAGGGAGAGAACCCTGTGGAAGCCTGGGGTACCTCACGGACGGTGAACATCAAATAGGGTAGCAACATGTCCCAATCCCTTCCGTTCTTAGAAACCACCTTTTTAACATGGACTTGAGGGTTTTATTGATCCATTCTACTAGCCCGTCGGTTTGAGGGTGGTACGCTGAGATGCGCAATTGTTTTGTTTTTAGCAGTTTGCACAGTTCCTTCGTCACCTTGGACATAAAAGGGGTCCCTTGATCCGTCAGGATCTCCTTATGTAGTCCAAGACAACAGAACATGGCAAACAGCTCCCGTGCAATCAGTTTCGCCGAGGTGTAGCGTAGCGATATAGCCTCCGGGTACCGGGTGGCACAGTCGATGACCACAAGTATATGTTGGTGGCCACGAGCGGATTTTACAATGGGCCCTACCAAGTCTATTGCAATCCGTTTAAAAGGTACCTCTATCACTGGCGGGGGTACCAATGGGCTATGGAAACTTGCAGTGGGTGTGGTCAGCTGACACTCGGAGCAGGATTCGCAGTACTTTTGAACCTTCGCATAAATCCCCGGCCAAAAGAAGCACTGCAACATACGCTCTTGCGTCTTTTTAACCCCTAAGTGTCCACCCAGCAGGTGTGTGTGCCATCTCCAGAACTGCCTGACGGTACGACTGAGGGACCATTAACTGTTCCACGACCTCGTCCTTGATTTTGTCTACCCTATAGAGCAACTCATCGTTGACCACCATGCGTGGAAACACAGTATCTACACCGGGCTGTTGAGCTACACCATTTGCCTCTAACACCCTTTTCCGCGCCCGAGTCAGGGTGGGATCCTGTAGCTGAGCTGTCCCAAACGTGCCCCGGGACACCTCCAGCTCCAGGATCAATGGAGTCTCCTCGACCTCTCCTGCCAGCACCTCTAGGGGAAACCTATCGGGGGTTACACTCTGTCCCTAGGTTGGACACCCCTAAGGCAGGTACCCTTAATACATTTTACCGGGGAAGAGTGGTTTTTGTTTTTCCACAGAGTCCAGAACAGGGGCAAGTCTCTTCCCAACACAGTCCCAGCGGGAAGAGTTTTTACCACCCCCACCACATGTTTCATGTCCCCACATGGCGTGGACAACACTACCTCCGCGGTTGGATATTCTCAGAGGTCCGCATGGATACACACAACCCCGACGGTCCGTCCTCTGGGGTTGTCTCCTGCCACCAGCGACTCATGTACCAAAGTCACTAGGCTACCTGAGTCTAAGAGGGCCTCCGTTGGGTACCCATTAACCAGTACCTGGCACAGTTGGGGTTCACTATCCGGGGAGTCGGCACTCGCAGAGCAGACGGTCTGGGTGTACAGTGAGACCTGGTGGTTATACCCGCAGTTCATGGGCTCTGTAGTCAGGGGGCAGTTAGCAACCATGTGTCCCGGCCCCTGACACCGCCAGCACCTAATGTCGGAGGTACTGTTAGATCTTGTGACCTTTTGGGAGGGAACCGGTCTCCTGCCACTCTCACTCCGGGGTTCCCCTTCAGCAGGGGTACGGTGCTGACTGTCCTCAGCAGAGGGACACGACCACTTTCCCGGTTCCTGGTCTGGCAGTGTCCGGCATGACAGCCACGAGGGGCCAGAGTTCCGTATAAAGTCCTGAGTGGCCGAGTACCGCTCAATCAGGCTGACCACCTGGTCGAGGGTGCCGGGGTCCCCTTGCCCCCCCCAGCGTTGGATAGCGGCCGGCAGAGTCCTCACCAGCCGGTCGACCACCTCCCTCTCCACCATCTGGGCTGGAGTCAAAGTCTCAGGCTGGAGCCACCTCCTTACCAGCTGCAGAAGGTCAAAAGCCTGAGACCGGGCGGGTCGGGTCTCCACAAAGGCCCATGAAAATATTCGCTGAGCCCTCACATATGTATTGACCCCCAGTCGGGCAAGGATCTCACTTTTGAGCCTCTGGTAGTCCTGGGCGTCCTCCCGACTGAGGTCGAAGTAGGCCTCCTGGGCATCGCCGACTAAAAACGGAGCCACCACTTCTGCCTACTGGCCGGCTGGTAGGTTTTCCCGCTCTGCCGTTCGTTCATAGATGGTAAGGAAGGCTTCCACGTCATCCTCCGGTCCCTTCCTCAACGCTGAGCGAACCTTGTCCCGGGCCTCTTGACGTTCTCGGGCTGGTGCCGTCGGCGTCTCCTGCAGGGCTGTGAGCTGCTGCACGATCAGCTCATTGGTGTGCTGCTGCTGCTGCTGCTTGAGCTGCTCCTGATGCTGCTGCTGTGTGAGGACCAATGGCCTTAACAGCTCCTCCATTTTGTCCACGGGGTTGGGCTGAAAGGTGGCCGGCCGGATTGTGGTCATGCAGCTGCCGGTGGGGTATGCCTCAGTCACAATGCCCGCATTCTCCACCAAGCTGTAAGGCGGCGGTGTTCACACCGTGCAGTAACTGAGGCAGTGACCCAAGCAAGTCCAACATAAGCAGCTTTTATTCAGAAAAACTTACAGGTAAACAGAAAGTCCTCCGGTTCGCAGCAAGGTTAACACAAGGCCATAACAACGGTTGCGCCGGGCTGCTCAGAGCCTGACGGGTGCAGAGCCTTCCCAAGCATGGGTTCAGCTGCTCACAGGCCCGCCGAGCTTTCCAGCTATGCTCGTAGCAGGTCTCAACGCTGAACAACACTAATCCTTAATGCAGGGTTTTTAAAGGACCTGTGGCAAGAGCCACTGGAAAACCCGGGTTGGAGAGAGGAGGCCACCCCACTGCATTCCTGTAGCCTCCTGCAAGAAATGAAGGCCCTGCCGGGTTCTACTTAATCTGCCTTAACCAGATAGTCTGACCAGGTGATTGCTCACCTTCATTCCTGCATTGCAGCCACAGCTGTGTCTGTGACTGCAATGCACTCCAATGGATTTAATAGGTCTCTGTACACATTCTGGGGATATATAATGTCCCTCATATACGATCCCAGTCATTGCCTCACAATATATATATATATATATTTATTGTGAGGCAGTGAGGGGAATTATATTTGAGGGACGGTATGTATTCCCCATAATGCACATATAAGCATATTGAACTCGCTGGAGTGCATTGCAATCACAGACATGGCTGTGGTTGCAGTGCAGAAAAAAAGTAAGTTTGGACTTGATCAAGCTATTTGACCAAGGCAGATTTAGTAAAACCTGGCATGGGCTTTTATTCTTGGAGTGGACTACAGGATGGCAGTGGGCAGTCCACTCCCTCCAGCCCGGGTCTTGCATGTGGTTCATGTCCACAGTTTTCATTTAAAGACCTGCAGCAAAGGTTTGGGTGTGTCAGTGGTTTGTTTGCAAGCTGCAGAGCAGGAGTCTCTGTGCACAGCAAGCTTGTTTATACGGACTGTTTGGACCACCCGGCTGCGATACGGAGGACACCATTTGCATTTAAGTTGTGACTTTTTGAAAATAAAGACATTTAAGTTGAACTTTCCTTGGGTCACTGCCTCATTACCCCACAGTGTGAACACTGCCGCACTACAATATGGTGGAGAATGCAGGCAGTGTGAACTGAGGCATACCCCAAAAGCTGCATGTCCGTGGTCAAGCCTGCAAAGCTACAGCTCAGGCTGGCTGGCAACATGGAGGAGCTACTAAAGCAGTTAGTACTCACCCAGCAGCAGCAGCAGCTGCAACAACAGCACAATCAGCAGCAGCTACTGTATCAACAACAGCAGAAAACTAATGAGCTGATTTTGCAACAGATTGCTGCTCTGCGAGAGAAGCTCCCAGCACCAACCCCGATTCGTTCTGAGGCCCAGGACAAAGTCAGGTCAGCACTGAGGAAGATGAGTCCTGAGGACGACATGGAAGCTTTCCTCACCGTGTTTGAACGCACAGCAGATCGAGAGAGCTTGCCAATTGCTCATTGGGCTGAGGTTGTGGCCCCGTTCCTGATGGGAGATGCCCAGAAGGCGTACTTTGACCTCACCCGGGAAGATGCCTTAAACTATGGGAAGCTGAAAGGCGAGATCCTTGCCCGACTGAGGGACGCGTGTACCAGTGGTCCTTTGCGGAGTCCTGACCCGCTAAGTCTCAAGCATCTGACTTGTTACAGTTGGTCAAAAAGTGGCACCAGCCTGAGACCTTGAGCTTAGCCCAAATAGTAGAGAGGGTGGTGGTGGACTGGCTGGTGCGAAGTCTGCCAGCAGCCATACAGCGTTGGGTGGGGCAAGGGGACCTGGGTAACTTAGACGAGGTGGTTAGCCTGATCAAGCTGTATACAGCCACCCAGGACTTTGTAAGGGACTCTGCTCCACTGCGGGTAGCCTGCCGGCCCCTGCAAGTCCAGGAGCCTGGAAACGGGTCACATCCCTCTGCTGGGGACAGTTGGAACCAAGCCCACTCTGAGGGAGTACCCCAGAGTGAGGGTGGCAGGAGACCAGTTTCCCTTAAATCAGTCTCGAGGACTGGCGGTGCCACCGCTATTAGGTGCTGGCGATGCCAAGGGCCAAGACATGTGGCTGCCAACTGCCCCCTGACTGCTGAACCCATGGACTGCGGGTTTACCTGCTGGGTGTCTATGTATGCTTGGACCGTCTACACAGTGGACCCCGTCAATCCAAAGGGTGAACCCCATCTGTGTCAGGTGCGTGTCAATGGACATTGGGCTGAGGCTCTCTTGGACTCAGGGAGCCTAGTGACCCTCGTCCATGGTCATTGATCTCTGGGTTAGTGGGTTAGAACCCACTGGGGGTAAAGTCAGGGACGTGTGCATACATGGCGAACTCCGCGAGTATCCGGCGGCGAAGGTTACCTTTTCCACTCCGTGTGGAGAGGTTAAATATGTGGTGGGAGTGGTAAAGACTCTTCCTTACGCGACTGTGCTGGGAAGAGATTTACCACTGTTTTGGTCCTTGTGGGAGAGTAAAATTAACCCTCCCAGAATAAAGATGTGTCCGAGTGCGGAACCCGAAGATCCCGAGTCAGGGATACCTGTCGTAGGGGGGTCGCCAAACTAAGGACAGAGTGTGAAACCGATAGGGTCTCCTCAACCTCTCCTGCCAATACCTCTAGGGGAAAGCTATCGAACCCAGAGCTGGAAGTGTCCTGGGGAGTGTTTGGGACAGCTCAGCTACAGGATTCTACCCAGACCCGGGCACGGGAAAGTGTAATAGAGGTAAATGGGGTGGCTCAGCAACCAGGTACAGAGACAGTTTTTCCGCGGATGGTGGTCAACCAAGATTTACGCTATAAGGTTGACAAGATCCAGGACGAGGTCGTGGAACAGCTAGTAGTGCCTCAGTCACACCGTCGGGCGGTACTCGAGATGGCTCACACACACCTGTTGGGGGGGCATCTAGGGGTTAAAAAGGTGCAAGAGCGCATCTTGCAGCGGTTCTTTTGGCCTGGGATTTACGCTGAGGTACAGAGGTAGTGTGAATCTTGCCCGGAATGGCAGCTGACCACACCCACCGCAAACTTCCGTAGCCCATTGGTACCTCTGCCGGTTATAGAGGTACCTTTTGAACGGATTGCGATAGATTTGGTGGGCCCATTGTAAAGTCCGCTCGTGGCCACCAACACATACTTGTGGTCGTCGATTATGCCACCCGTCACACCTCGGCTAAACTTATTACACGGTAGCTGTTTGCCATGTTCTGTCACCTTGGCTGCCTAAGGAGATCCTCACAGATCAGGGGATTCCTTTTATTTCCAAGGTAACGAAGGAATTGTGCAAGCTGCTGAAAATAAAACAGTTGCGCACATCGGTGTATCACCCACAGACCAACGGTTTAATAAAACTCTCATATCCATGTTAAAAAAGGTGGTTTCCAAGGATGGGGGGAATTGAGACATGTTACTGCCCTATTTGATGTTCGCTGTCCGCGAGGTACCACAGACTTCCACGGGGTTCTCACCCTTTGAGCTATTGTACTCCAGACATCCTAGGGGGTTGCTGGACGTAGCCAAAGAGACGTGGGAACAGGAGCTGACTCCGCATAAGAGTGTAACTGAGCACGTGGCAAGTATGCAGGATCGGATTACGGCGGCCATGCCTATAGTAAAAGAGGATCTAATGGATGCCCAGGCAGCACAGAGTCGCACGTATAATAAAAGGGCCACAGTCAGGTCCTTTAAAGAAGGGTATCGGGTATTGGTACTAGTGCCCACTGCAGAGAGTAAGCTCTTGGCCAAGGGGCAAGGGGCATATGAAGTCCGGGAGAAGGTTGGGGAAGTAAGTTACAGAGTGTACCAAAGAGAAAACCGGAACAGCTGTATCATGTGAACCTGCTAAAAGCCTGGAAAGACTGGGAATGTTTGATTGCGGATGAGACTCCGGTCGTACTGTCTGGGAACCCTCTGTCACCGGCCAGGGATGAGGCCAGAGGAGAGGTAAAGATAAGTGATTCCCTCACAAAGCAGCAGCGGCGGGAGGCTTGGAAATTAGTGCAGCAGAATACGGACGTATTCTCCGAACTGCCCGGCTGCACCTCTGTCATCCAACATGACATTGTCACCGAGCCTCGGGTGAGGGTGCGAATGAAATCATACCATGTACCAAAAGCCTGGAGGCAAGCCATTGCGGCAGAAGTAAATCAAATGCTCAAACTAGGAGTAATCGAGGAATCCCGGAGTGAGTGGGCTAGCCCCATTGTGCTGATTCCGAAGCCGGACGGATCGTTACTATTCTGTAACGACTTCCGAAAATTGAATGAGGTCTCAAAATTTGACCTTTATCCAATGCCCCCGGTGGATGAGCTGATTGAGATACTGGGGCAGGCCCAGTACTTCACCACGTTCGATCTAACCAAGGGTTACTGGCAGGTACCTCTGACAGAATCGGCGAAGGAGAAGACCGCCTTTATAACCCCAAAGGGCCTTTATCACTTGCCGTCTTGCCTTTTGGGTTACATGGGGCCCCAGCTACATTCCAAAGGCTGATGGACATAGTTTTGGAGCTCCATCAGAAGTTCGTGTCTGCATGTTTGGATGATATTATCATCTTTAGTACTGATTGGCAGACCCACTTGTCCCAGGTACAAACAGTAATGGATTCGTTCAGAGTAGCGGGCCTGACAGCGAACCCAGAAAAATGTGCGATAGGTCTCGAGGAAGCGCGATACTTGGGGCATGTGATTGACCGTGGGGTTATCAAACCCCAAATAAACAAGATCGAGGCCATTCAAAACTGGCCAAAGCCTGTGACTAGTAAACAAGTGAGAGCGTTCCTCGGCGTCGGGTACTACCGACGATTTCTACCTAACTTTGCTTGGAGAATGGCGCCCCTGACCGATCTGCTAAAGGGTAAGAAGTCGGTTATGGTTCAGTGGAACCCTCAAGTGGAGGAAGCGTTCCAGTCCATGAAGTCGGCGTTGTGTGGACAGCCTGTCCTCACCAGCCCCATCTTCAAGAAAGTCTTCATTGTGCTAATGGATGCCTCTGAGGTAGGCCTGGGAGTGGTACTGCTGCAAGAGGTGAACAGACAGGAACATCCGGTCATCTACTTGAGCAGGAAACTTACCTCAGCGGGAAAAAATTATAGCATGGTGGAGAAGGAGTGCTTGGCTATTAAGTGGGCCTTCAAAGGTGGCTACTTTGAAGAACCTAGAATATAAGACATATTTTCAGTTCTTTCACGCTTTTTTGTTAAGTATATAATTCCACATGTGTTAATTCATAGTTTTGATGCCTTCAGTGTGAATGTACAATTTTCATAGTCATGAAAATACAGAAAAATCTTTAAATGAGGTGTGTCCAAACTTTTGGTCTGTACTGTATGTTCAAGTGACTTCAAATGCAATTGTTCTCTTGGAATATCTAAATGGCTATATAGGTCAAAGAACAACAATAAAAATTATATCTGCCGTGCAAGAATCCGACCATGCTTTGAAGTCACATGTGATTTAGACTGGAAGATCTTTGGGGGCGTGCTGATGTGCACTTACACACCCACTATGCACTTTT
This sequence comes from Phyllobates terribilis, assembly GCF_046119375.1. Classification (NCBI taxonomy): domain Eukaryota; kingdom Metazoa; phylum Chordata; class Amphibia; order Anura; family Dendrobatidae; genus Phyllobates; species Phyllobates terribilis. The sequence goes on from NW_027362762.1 coordinate 865,723,326, forward strand.
GTACTAATTTGCATATGGCTTCAAAGCGTAATTGAACAGAGACATCGGATTGCAACAAGATCATTTTACTTCCGATAAATCCGATACCACTAGCTTGAGTACTAAAATTGATTAGTAAAATTATCCTAACAGGTTTCCTTTAACTTCAGAATTAAATAAGTTGTCCACTACTTGGACAACTGCTTGTCATACCCCAAGTTTGGCCTTGATAAAATAAAAAAGCTTATACTCATCTCCCGTGCTGATACCGTTCCAGCGGCGTCAGCACTCGCGGTACCGGGGCTCATATGCGGTTGTGATGACACGTGAGCTTGGTGCCCAATCAGCGCTGGCGTCACTGTCTCCGCCTTTTGACAAATTAAACATGAAGAGGAAGTCAGGGATCAGCTGCAGCCTGGACTTCCTCTTCATGTTTGATTTGTCCAAAGGCGGAGACTGTGATGCCAGCGCTGATTGGGCACCAAGCTCACGTGTCACAACCACACGAGAGTCCCGGGACCACGAGTGCCGACACTGTGCCAGCACCAGAGGTGAGTATAAGCTTTTTTAAGTTTATAGGGGCCAAACATTTATATCAGGAAGGGGTTGTCCTAGTAGGTAGTGGCCAACCCCTTTAATGTTTTAGATTTGTCTTTGCCTAAGTGTAGGAATGAAACCTTACATGACCACATGAGACACAGAAAGGATGGCAGCTTTTATAAAAAAAAAAAAATCTAAAAGGGCTCATACAAAGTTATAATGGACTCCGTATGCACAGGGGTGATCTTCACTAAGTAAAATCTCTGCACTCTTGGGAATCTGACAGTCTGTATAGCCCCAATCTAAGGGCGCAGTCAGACGGACTGGCCGGCGGCTCTTCTGACCTGAGCATGACATCTGCATAGAAATACGTGCTGTCACGCATGGGTCAGGAGAGCCGCCGGCCAGTCGGAGCACTGCGATGCGATCGTCGTCCATTTTATACGGCTGCCTGACTATGCCCTAAAGGAGTCATACAGAGTCTGTGTCGTACAGACCCCGTGCCAGTGTGCATTTACCTACATACTGCAGGATAATTAGAGTATGTGCTCGTTCACACGACCGTATTTTCAGTCTGAGTGCTGTCCATGAAAAAAACGGACAACTCAGACCAATGTTATTCAGTGAGGCCGTGCAGATGAGCAATTTTTTTTCACTGACCGAATCGGTGTGTTTCTTCCATAAACTGGATGAGACTCTCCCATTGAAGTCTATGGGTTCGTAAAAAAAAAAATTAAAAAAAATTGGATGGCATACGGAGCCGCAGTATAGGATCTGTTTTTTATGGATTCATTTCAGTTCTGTAACTTAGGAAACTGTAAATGGTCTTGTAAATAATTAATTGCCGTTGCTGTAAAAAAAATGGATTGCACACGGATGACAAGTGAGAAAAAAAATCGTCCCACTTTTCTTGATGAAACTTTGAACGATTTTTGATATGTTCATGTGAATATACCCTATTAAGTAAACTATGTTCTCTAAGGCTACATTCCCATGATGAGTTTGTGATGTTTTTTTTTTTTTTTTTAGTATTTTTGAAAAAATGCAAGTAACCTATTTTACTTAACAGGTGCAGAAATGGTGCAGAAAGTCTGCAACCTCAAAAACTTACCAAAAGCTCATCATGGGAACGTAGCCTTGTACCATTTTATGATATTGCAGCTGAACTCGATTATCTTCAGAATTCAGTGAGTTCACGCTAAATGTAAGATGTAGTTTATGTATTTATTCTAGATAACATCGGAGAGGGCAGATGATCTCGCCTGGAGAATAGTTGGTCCAGTTCCACAGTCACAAAGATTCTTATTTGGACTTTATAAACTCAATGCATCGTCTCAGGTCTTCTTGCAGACACTGCCGGCTTTGTGGTCCAGATGAAAGGGGTATCTGTGTATGACTGATTGTATGATGGTTCTGGTCTGCACAGTTAATGAAGAACACTAGAAGGAAATTAGAGCACAGGACGGCAATGATGGAGTCTGCATGCCACCTTTTGTATGACCCCGTTTGTGCCACTTGGGCATCTCGGGAAACAGAGCACTGAAGCACACACGCAGTTGGTAAATAGAGCATGAAAATGCCATGCCTCTCTCTACAGCATAATTTAGTAATCTCGCCACGTCAGGAATACAACATTAGCTCCTTAGGCAGCTGAGACACCCTGTGCCTGCAAGCAGGTTTCTCATTAGACTTATTTCTCAAGTCAATCTGACAGCAGACAAACATATCTCCAGACTAAAGACTCATTAGAGATTTAAACAGCCTGCAACACTGGAAATCTAAATGTTTATGATACAATTAGACTGTTTAACTATCTGAGTAATTACTTTATGTTAAAATATTCCTTTTAAACTCGCTCCGATGCTCTGACATCCTTAAATTATTCACTTAAACTGGGGCTACATGGCGACTTTGGCTGCAACGCAGGTCATGCGGCCAGAGGTCACTGTATGCCGCTAAATGGGGCCACATTGCGACCCATAAGCAAGTCGCAAAAAATGCAACTGGTTCCGACTTTTTTTTGCAACTTGCCTCTCATGGCACCTTGTAGGTCACAATCTGACGACACCATTCATTTGCATTGTGCTGCGGTGTAGCAGCGACATAGTGAGCTTCGGCAGTGGGACATTGTCACACAAGGTGTGGGAAAAACTAAGTGCAACACAAAGGGAAGAGGGGGAGGAAGCCTAAACACTAGGGAAAGGGGGAGTGGAGACCCCTAGGCAGATCTAATATCACCCTGCCTACCCTATTATCCCTATATAGGCTCCACACCTATCGCTGACCAGGACCCTAAGCTCTGTATGTCCCTAGAGCTTGGCCCTAGAGAGGGAGGGGGAAGGATGAGCACTGGTCAGGCCCCACTACAAACTAAAGACAACAAGGTAGACAAACAAAGGGGATCAACTTAGCTTGAGCAGACACCAGAGGAGTAATGCCAACTGTCCTCCAAGTGCACCAGAGAAGAAGATAGCCGACTGCTAGTGCGCCAAGCCTGCACAAAGGTACATAGAAGTATCACCGGTTATTCCCTGGAGCAAACTGAGTGTTTTTAACTCCCAAGCAAGGGTGTGTCAATCAGCAGCAGGAGGGAAGTCGCTGCTTGGTCCTAAAGGAAGAAGGATTAAGAAGGCGTCTGCAATGCCAAGCGCAGTGATCTCCTACAGCCAGATCCAGAGCGACTGTCTATTACACCGGACACACCCGTGACATACCTGGAATTGAAGCTGAAGTTACCTTCAGGGTTGCCAACTTGACTTTTTATTTTTTCTGGACCGCTTCAAAAAATCACAGACAGACTATATATTTTTTACGGACACATTGGAAACCCACAATAAATCATCAATCAATAATTATTAGTGATCCATGACTACAGCCCATGATTCTGATATAAAGACATCAGCTGCATCACTGGAAACTGTAAAATGATAATTACAGTAAAAATAATCTGTATGAATTTCTTCAGCTTCAAAAAAATCATGGACACCTGAATTTTTTTTTTTTACGGATGTGGCTGAAAGTGTCCTATTTTTTACGGGCTGTCCTGGACTTTCTGGACAGTTGGCAACCCTGGTTACCTTGTAGCCTTGAAGGGATTTTCCAGAAAAATAAAAATGTAGCTAAATGATCTTTAGTAAATTAGTAGCTAACTAACATAGCGCTATTAACTCAGGTGCCCAGAGCTTGTACATTTTCAGTCCCAGCCATCTCAATTTTGGTTCTTTGTTGGACACAGGAAAGAACTTTGTGAGTCGGCACACGACGGGGGCAGTGAGGTGAGGGGTTCGACCAGCCCCCTTCTCTGATGTATAGACAGAAAAGGAAGGCGGTTTAGTTATTGAATTTAGCAGTCAGCCGGCCTCACTGTTCCAGTCATGTGCCAACATAGAAGACATTGTCCTGGAAGCAGGGCGACAAGGGCTGAAAGTGCAAGAGCTACCGGAGGAGCGGGTCATCTGGGATAACAGGACTGGATTAGTAATCAGTTAATTAGGTACAATTAGGTACAAGTTTGGTTCACTGGCTAACCGTTTTAATAATTATATAATGGTCATGTTTTGTGGATATTTCCAATTAAAGAAAAGTTTTGATGAAAAAAAGCAGTAGTAAAGAAATATACCTAAACTATTCTGTTAGGTGATGATGGAGGGGCACAGTGACAGATATATGTCCATGTAATCCCGACCACCTTATATAACAACCGTCTGTCTCTTTAGTCAATAATGCCCCCCTTCTAACAGTAGTTTGTCTGTGTAATCCAGACCACCATATATACCAGCAGTCCGCCTCTGTAGACAAGAGCACCGCTGTTATCAGTTTGGTTGTGCAGTCTGGCAGTCCACCATTAGTTTGTAGCTTCTCCTATGACAGCACTCTGTTTTTTTAGTTTGGAGTGCCTCCCATACAGCAGTGTCTGTGCAGAATGGACCATCCACTACAACAAGCGACCCCTATGAACAGTAGCCAGGGCCCCCTATAACCTTGGTGTCTGTGTAGTTGGGAGCACCCAACTAACATTAGCCTGGTGGGTAATCTGGCAATCCCCGGGTACCTGATAACAATCTAGCAGTGTGGTCGATGTCAGACACCTTTGGCCTGTGCTTATGATAGTGGATAACTTGCAGATTGCTTCACTGGTGATCCGTCTGCTGTGACCCTCACTGATCTCTGGAAACAGGTATCCAGCAACAGAAATCCATTACATACATTTCTTTATTTTATGTGATTAAAACACACAGATATCCACCACATGTGTCACGTGAACTGTAATACAATACGCGTTTGGAATCAGTCCTTCAACATGGTGCTACTTATCTCTGAATAATTTTTAACAAGGAGAAATGCAAAGTCCTACATCTGGGCAAGAAAAATGAAAAACGCATATACAGAATGGGAGGAATAGGCTAAGCAACAGCACATGTTAAAAAGACTTGGGTATACTAATAGATCACAGACTTAACATGAGTCAACAGTGTGATGCAGCAGCAAAAAAGGCAAATACAATTCTGGGATGTATTAACAGAAGCATACAGTCTAGATCACGTGAAGTCATTATAGGACTTTACTCCTCTTTGGTCAGACCTCATCTGGAATACTGCGTCCAGTTCTGGGCACCACATTTTAAAAAAGACATAAAGAAACTAGAGCAAGTTCAGAGAAGAGCAACCAGGATGGTGAGCGGACTGCAAACAATGTCCTATGAAGAACGGTTACAGGATCTGGGAATGTTTAGCTTGCAAAAGAGAAGACTGAGAGGAGACTTAATAGCCGTCTACAAATATCTCAAGGGCTTTCACACTGTAGAGGGATCAGCTTTATTCTCATTTGCACAAAGAAAGACTAAAAGCAATGGGATGAAACTGAATGGGAGAAGATACAGATTAGATATTAGAAAAAAATTTTTGACAGTGAGGGTGATAAATGAGTGGAACAGGCGGCCACGAGAGGTGGCGAGTTCTCCTTCAATGGAAGTCTTCACACAGAGGCTGGACAGACATCTGTCTGAGATAGTTTAGTGACTCCTGCATTGAGGAGGGGGTTGGACACGATGACCCTGGAGGTCCCTTCCAACTCCAACATTCTATGATTCTATGAATGGACCAATGTTGCACATGAATGACAGCTGCTCCATTCCAATAGAGCTCAGCAGAGCCCCTCTTTTAGGATCGGTGGGAGTCCCAGCAGCCCGTTCCCCAGAAATCAACTGGTTATCACCTATCTTTTGGATAGGCAATCACTTCATACCTTGGAACAGATCTTTTACATAAGATTTTCAGATTTTAAGTTTATAATAAACAGTACAGACCAAAAGTTTGGACACTCCTCATTTAAATATTTTTCTGTACTTTCATGACTTTGAAAATTGTACATTCACACTGAAGGCATCAAAACTATGAATTAACACATGTGGAATTATATACTTAACAAAAAAGTGTGAAACAACTGAAAATATATCTTATATTCTAGGTTCTTCAAAGTAGCCACCTTTTGCTTTGATGACTGCTTTGCACACTCTTGGCATTCTCTTCATGAGCTTCAAGAGGTAGTCACCGGAAATGGTTTTCACTTCACAGGTGTGCCCTGTCAGGTTTAATAAGTGGGATTTCTTACCTTATAAATGGGGTTGGGACCATCAGTTGTGTTGTGCAGAAGTCAGGTGGATACACAGCTGATAGTCCTACTGAATAGACTGTTAGAATTTGTATTATGGCAAGAAAAAAGCAGCTAAGTAAAGAAAAACGAGTGGCCATCAGGTGTGTCCAAACTTTTGGTCCGTACTGTATGTTTTTTGAACAAGAAGAATAATAAGAAATCTGAAAAACAGTTGTAGATCAGTACAGATCACTGAATAATTGTTGCAGTCCTTGTTGTGACTTTTCGGTAATGTAGATCTTATCATTATTATTTTCTCAGTTGCAGAGTGTAATAATCACTTCTCCAAACGAGGCAACTGACTTCACATGGATAATTTCAACAGCAATTGAATCCTAAATGACTACAATTCCCAGTATATGGTTTAATGACACAAGATCTTCATTGTTAAAGAGAACCTGAGAGCCGATTCATGCCGCACAAAATGCGGGCAGCATGCACCAGACACCGGTTTTGTCATTTTAGCCTGGTATCTTAGACTCTGAAACGCTGCGGCATTTCAGAGAAAATACTTGTTTAACAACCATGCTGTGAACATGCCACTTGGATGACTAGATAGATACATGTGTGTATAGGGAGAGATCTGTCATTCAAGGAAACTGGGGAAGGGGGAAGCAACCCGATGACTGACATCTTGGACTAGTTACTTGAGCGTTTTGATGCCGGACTGGCTTTAAAACATAAGTTCTCTCTGAAAAGTTGGAGAGTTTAAGAGTAAAACATACCTGGCCGAAATGATACATTGGATGCATGTTGCCCGTTTTTTTTGTTGCAGCATGAATCAGCTGTCAGGTTCCCTGTCTATAATTCACTCTATACACTGCAATTATATACAAGACAAGATATATATTACAGAACTACATGTGAAATTTTGTTTTCTGGTGTAAACGCCTTTAAAGAGGACGTGGCACCACTCCAGACAAGTCTGTTATAGAAGATACTTGTAGCATCGGCGTCTCTGCCTTCTTCCAGGCAGAGATGCCGTCCCTCTCGCCTCCTCGCTCCCCGCTCTCCTTCCCAGCCTGCTGTCGGCGCGCGCAGCCCTGTAGCTTCGTCGTCTCAGCCTCCTGCCGGGCAGAGACGCCGTCCCTCTCACCGCGCTCCCCGCGCTCCTTCTCAGCCTGCTGTCTGCGCGCATAGTCCCCCGGGCACTGTGCTTAGGGCGCGCGCGCTCCCCCCCTCTTAAAGGGGCCGCGCGCGCCGTCCTAAGGAGTCCCCGGCCAATGGCCGAAGGTCCTCCCATATATAGGGCACCTCCTCCAAAATGGAGGTGCCCGAGCAAAGTTGTTGCACAGTTTCTGATCTCGGCTTCAGCCCTCAGGTCCCGCTGCTAGCCTGCCTCCTCGTCCTGCCTGCCAGCCTGTTATCTGCCCGTTACCTGCCGAGCCTGCCAGCCTGCTCACCAGGAGCGCTCACCTGTTACCTGCCTGTTACCTGCCCTGTCTGTCAGTCCGCTCACCTGGGAGCATCCGTCTGTTACCTGCAGAGTCCGTCAGCCCGCTCACCTGGGAGCGCTCACCTGTTACCTGCTGTGTCTGTCAGTCCGCTCACCTGGGAGCACCCGCCTGTTGCCTGCTGTGTCCGTCAGCCCGCTCACCTGGGAGCGCCCACCTGTTACCTGCCTGCTACCTGCCTTGTCAGTCTGCCCGCTCACCTGGGAGCGCCCGCCTGTTTCCTGCCAGCCTGCCTGGAGGCTCTGCCGTCACTTGCTGTGACCACCTGCCTGGTAAACCTAGAGACTACTACCTGCTCTGCTGTCACGTACCGTGACCATCTGTCAGCTACCAGAGACTTCTGCCTGCTTGCCGTGTCCATCCGTCATACCGGTCAGTCCCAGCCATCTGACCCGTGGGAGCCACCTGCTCTCTTACAAGGTCGTCCCCAGAGTAGCACCTGGTCCCTCAGCCCGGATCCTCCCTGGTCACAGTGTCGTTTGCTGCCGTCCGACCAGGGTCGGTTCGGGTTGATACTTAGTCACGCCCCTCTGGGTCCCTCCTTGCACCTCGGCACAGAGGTTCCACCACCCGGACCCGTAACAGTTTGCTCAGGCCATGGAACCCGGTGGCACCCAAGCTCCCTCGCTCTCTGACCTTTACCACGAAGTCTCCCGTCAGAGATCCCAACAGGAATCCATCCTGCTCCACCACTAACCACCGCTAGTCGCACGACTCGCACCCCGGCAGCGCCGCTGCCCACCAATACCATGGCATCCTGCCCCGGACCCCGGCTTTCTGCACCTCCTCGTTTCGGAGGTGACCCCGCTCTAGCTCGGGGCTTCATAAACCAGTGCACCCTGCACTTTGAACTCTTGGCTCATCAGTTTATCTCCGACCGGGCCAAAGTGGCATTCATCATGTCCCATCTCACTGGGGAGGCACTGGCATGGCTTAACCCCCTGTGGGATAAAGGGGACCCCCTGGTGTCCGACCTGTCGTCTTTCCTCACTGCTTTCCGGAGAGTCTTCGATGAACCGGGACGTAAGACCTCATCAGCCTCCTCTCTGCTACGTCTCCGCCAAGGGAGTCTCACCGTGGGCCAATATGCCATACGGTTCCGCACCCTCGCTTCTGAGCTTGCCTGGGATAACGAGGCCCTGGTGTACATCTTCTGGGAGGGCCTTTCCGGTCAGATTAAAGACGAGCTCGCCGGTCGGGACATTCCTACCACCCTGGATGACCTGGTGTCGCTGGCTACCCGGATTGCCATCCGGTTTCAAGAGCGCACCAAAGAGACCACCCGTGAGAGGTTTCCCCGCCTTGCTCCTACTTTCCAGAGACCTGTCTCCTCTTCTGTCACTCCCCGGGCGCACTCACCCGAGCCCATGCAGATCGACCTGACTAAGATGGTCAAATCTCGCCAAGAGTCACGCCGAGCCGAGGGGAGCAGCTTCTATTGTGGCAGTAAGGAGCACCTGATCCGTTCCTGCCCGGAGAGGCCGGGAAACTCCAGTGTCTAGGACCGCTCGGAGAGGTCGCCCTAGACAAAAGTAAGCCCTCTCCATCCCTGACTTTGTCTGTCTCTATCTCCTGGGGAGAGAACCGTCACTTTGAACTCGTCCACCTGGATTTTGGAGCCGCTGGAAACCTCATTTCCCAGTCCCTGGTTGAGAAATACCGTATTCCCACTAAGTCTCTGGCTGAACCATTGTCAGTCGCCTCCGTGGATGGAAGACTCCTTCCGGTGACCATCCTGCTCTTCACGGAACCCATAACCCTGCAGGTGGGAATGCTGCACTCTGAGGTAATCTCCTTCCATGTGCTACCCAGACTCTCCCACTCCCTATTGCTAGGCCTACCAGACACATGAACCCGTGTTGAACTGGCAATCCGGTGAAGTACTCCGGTGGGGGCCGGCCTGCCATAAGACCTGCCTGGTTCTGGTTCGTCCGGTTCGTCCACCACCCACCCCAGCTAATTTACCCGGTCTTCCGGCTCCTTACTGGCCCTATGCTGACGTCTTCGGTAAAAAGGAAGCAGAGACATTGCCACCTCATAGGCCATATGATTGCCCGATCGACCTGGTACCTGGCGCCACTCCACCCCGTGGGCGTATTTATCCGCTGTCTGCGGCTGAAACCCGGGCCATGTCTGAGTACATAGAGGAGAATCTGGCTAGGGGATTCATCCGGAAGTCTACTTCCCCGGCTGGAGCCGGATTCTTCTTTGTCAAAAAAAAGGATGGCTCGCTATGCCCCTGTATTGACTATAGAGGACTCAATCAGATCACATTTAAAAATAAATACCCCCTGCCGCTCATCTCCGAGTTATTTGATCGCCTTAACAGCGCCAGGATCTTTTCCAAGCTGGATCTACGTGGAGCGTATAACCTGGTCCGTATCCGTCAAGGAGACAAGTGGAAAACGGCATTTAATACCCGGGACAGACACTATGAGTACCGTGTGATGCCCTTCGGCCTCTGCAATGCTCCCGCCGTCTTCCAAGAACTGGTCAACTACATCTTCCGTGACCTTCTTTACTCCTGCGTGGTGGTATACCTGGACGACATCTTGGTCTTCTCTCCGGATCTTCCCACACACCGGAGGGATGTTCGTCAGGTCCTGCTTAGGCTCAGGCAGAACCACCTCTATGCTAAATATGAGAAATGCCTTTTTGAGCAGACCTCTCTTCCATTCCTGGGCTATGTTATCTCCCAGACAGGCTTGCGTATGGATCCCGAGAAGCTCTCTGTTGTCCTAAAGTGGCCCCGTCCGGAGGGGTTGAAGGCGATACAGCGATTCCTGGGCTTCGCTAATTACTATCGTCTCTTCATTCCACACTTCTCGTCTCGGGCTGCTCCCATATCTGCGCTCACCCGTAAGGGAGCAAATCCCAAGGTATGGCCACCCGAAGCTGAGGAGGCCTTCCTTTCCCTGAAGCAAGCCTTCTCCTCTGCCCCTGTGCTGCACCGTCCGGACTGCAACAAACAGTTCTACCTGGAGGTTGATGCCTCCTCCTCTGGAGCCGGAGCGGTGCTCACCCAAAAGTCTTCATCCGGGAGAATGGTAACCTGCGGCTTTTTCTCCAAAATCTTCTCCTCTTTTGAGCGCAATTACTCCATAGGAGACCGAGAATTGCTAGCCGTCAAATTGGCGTTGGAGGAGTGGCGCTATCTGCTTGAAGGGGCTCTATACCCAGTGATCATCTACACAGATCACAAAAATCTGGCATATCTCCAAAATGCCCAGAGACTTAATCCACGTCAGGCCCGGTGGTCTTTGTTTTTTGCCCGCTTCGATTTCATCCTTCATTTCCGCCCGGCGGACAAGAATGTCAAAGCTGATGCCTTGTCCTGATCCTTCCTGTCCTGCGATCAAGAGGAGGAGCCTATGCACATTATCGACCCCTCCAAGGTGATGAATATGGCCCCCTTGGATTTGACTCGTCTTCCACCCGGCAAGAGGTTCGTAGCGGTTCCTGACCGTGAGAAGGTTCTTCGCTGGGGTCATTCTTCTAAACTAGCAGGCCATGCCGGCCAAAAGAAGACCTTCCTGCTCATTTCCCAGCATTACTGGTGGTCTACCCTGCATAAGGATGTGGTAGACTTCGTCGCTGCCTGTTCATCTTGTGGCCGCAACAAAGCTCCCAGACACTTACCAGCCGGTCATCTCCTGCCGCTTCCCATACCTGTTGCCCCGTGGCAACACATCGCTATGGACTTCATTACCGATCTCCCTGTTTCTGCCGGGTGTACTGTCATTTGGGTGGTCGCGGACCGCTTTTCTAAAATGGCCCACTTCATTCCCCTGCCTGGTCTCCCGTCTGCACCTGAGCTGGCTAAGGACTTTATCCGCCATATCTTCCGTCTCCATGGCCTACCCCTCCACATCGTGTCGGATCGAGGGGTTCAGTTCACCTCACGCTTCTGGAGAGCCACATGTAAACTGCTGGATGTCACCCTGGATTTCTCCTCCGCTTACCACCCTCAGTCCAATGGTCAAGTGGAGCGGATCAATCAGATCCTTACCAGCTACCTCCGGCACTTTGTTAATGCCCACCATTTAGATTGGGTGGACCTCCTTCCTTGGGCCGAATTCTCTTATAATAACCACGAGAGCGAATCCTCTTCCAAGTCCCCGTTCTTTATTGTCTATGGCCAACACCCCCGGATTCCGTTTACCGTCTCTGCTTCTGTGGACAACCCTGCCGCGGACTCTCTTGTCAGCGAGTTTTCTACCATTTGGGAGAGTACTAGGTCCGCACTTCTTCAGTCCTCCGAGCGGATGAAGAGATATGCTGATAAGAGACGTCTGGATCCGCCTCAATTCCGTCCGGGAGACAAGGTTTGGCTCTCCTCCAAACATGTGCGGCTCAAGATACCCTCCTACAAGTTAGGTCCTCGCTTCATCGGCCCTTTCGAAATCCTCAAGCAAATTAATCCAGTGGCCTACAAGTTAAAACTCCCGGCCACCTTACGGATTCCCAACTCCTTCCACGTATCTCTCCTCAAACCCGTTGTCTTTAACTCTTTTTCCAACAATCCAGGTACTTCCCCTGCTCTGGTTTCCGCTGAGGACGTCTTTGAGGTAGAGAGTATTCTGGCTACTAAGAGGGTAAGAGGGAGAACTTTTTTTCTGGTGGATTGGAAGGGGTTTGGCCCAGAGTAGAGAACTTGGGAACCCAGGGAGAACATCCACGCCCCGCTTCTCCTTGAAAAATTCCTTTCTAGCCTAAAAAAGGGGGGGCGTAAAGGCGGGGGTACTGTAGCATCGGCGTCTCTGCCTTCTTCCAGGCAGAGACGCCGTCCCTCTCACCTCCTCGCTCCCCGCTCTCCTTCCCAGCCTGCTGTCGGCGCGCGCAGCCCTGTAGCTTCGGCGTCTCTGCCTCCTGCCAGGCAGACACGCCGTCCCTCTCACCGCGCTCCCCTCTCTCCTTCTCAGCCTGCTGTCTGCGCGCGCAGTCCCCCGGGCACTGTGCTTAGGGAGCGCACGTGCGCGCTCCCCCCCCTCTTAAAGGGGCCGCGCGCGCCGTCCTAAAGAGTCCCCGGCCAATGGCCGAGGGTCCTCCCATATATAGGGCACCTCCTCCAAAATGGAGGTGCCCGAGCAAAGTTGTTGCACAGTTTCTGATCTCGGCTTCAGCCCTCAGGTCCCGCTGCTAGCCTGACTCCTCATCCTGCCTGCCAGCCTGTTATCTGCCCGTTACCTGCCGAGCCTGCCAGCCTGCTCACCAGGAGCGCTCACCTGTTACCTGCCTGTTACCTGCCCTGTCTGTCAGTCCGCTCACCTGGGAGCATCCGTCTGCTACCTGCAGAGTCCGTCAGCCCGCTCACCTGGGAGCGCTCACCTGTTACCTGCTGTGTCTGTCAGCCCGCTCACCTGGGAGCACCCGCCTGTTGCCTGCTGTGTCCGTCAGCCCGCTCACCTGGGAGCGCCCACCTGTTACCTGCCTGTTACCTGCCTTGTCGGTCGGCCCGCTCACCTGGGAGCGCCCGCCTGTTTCCTGCCAGCCTGCCTGGAGGCTCTGCCGTCACTTGCTGTGACCACCTGCCTGGTAAACCTAGAGACTACTACCAGCTCTGCTGTCACGTACCGTGACCATCTGTCAGCTACCAGAGACTTCTGCCTGCTTGCCGTGTCCATCCGTCATACCGGTCAGTCCCAGCCATCTGACCCGTGGGAGCCACCTGCTCTCTTACAAGGTCGTCGCCAGAGTAGCACCTGGTCCTTCAGCCCGGATCCTCCCTGGTCACAGTGTTGTTTGCTGCCGTCCGACCAGGGTCGGTTCGGGTTGATACTTAGTCACGCCCCTCTGGGTCCCTCCTTGCACCTCGGCACAGAGGTTCCACCACCCGGATCCCGTAACAATACTCGTATTCCGTGAAATAACAATTGTGGATAATCTTCTTTTTATAATTCTACATTGTTCTGTTCCTTTGATATTCCTCCTCACAATTCATGGGGGAAAATGGACAACTGGGTGTTACCATTCTCCTTGTTAAAGGGGTGTGTTGCTACATTATCTGATGTTGTTGGCAATAATTGATCATTGTCAGGGTGTATAGAGACACCCCCCCCAATATCCAGTGTACATGTATTCATAAATGTCTTGTAGTGATAACATAGGAATTGTAAACTGTAGCATTATAAGAAAAGATGCTCCAGGATTGTTAAATGATAAGGAATGCAATTATTTACTAAAACAGACGTTTAGAGCACTGACAGGTCCTTTTCAAGAGACCATTATTTGTAACCGTCTATATTAAAGGGGGTGTAATAGCAGCCATGTTGGTGGTATGTTTGTTGTGTACATTGCTTACTGGAGGAAGAATAGGTGCAGCAGGTAAGTAGATTATTTTTTTTGCAGAAATCACCTTTAAGGGTATGTGGACATGATGTCTTTAAGACGCCAGACAACCCGCCAAGTCTCTCTGTTTTTTCTTCGCTGCCATCTTTTTTCTGTCATTTATACTACAGCTAGTGAGCGACTTCCTAGAGGTTAAAATAAGTAACAGAATACTGAAAATACGGCATTTTTACATTGCTGTGCATTATGTTCACTTTTTCCTGCGCTTTTTCAGGGATTACAGATGGAATCTGCCTGAAAAAGATGTCGTGTGCGCATACTCTAAGTATTATGATTTGTTTCCAATACTGAGAAGAATTAAAGGGGTTTTCCCACAAACAAAGTTTATTTTAATCAATAAACCTTGGAATAATAATAACTTCCACAATTGGATGTGTGTAAATAAAATGTTCCTGTGCTGAGATAATCTTATAATGTGCCCCTGCTGTGTGCTGTGTAATGGATGTGTCTGACCGTGCAGGAACATGGTCTGATCATACCACAGCTCCTGGGTGGGGGCGAGCAAAAGAGTATATAGACAGGACAGCAGGGGATTGCTAATGATTCTTTCTTTGAGATAAAACATTGCTTAAAAACAGGCAGGGAAAGGTTTTACCTCACAAAAAAAATCAGCTGTGATCCCCTGTCGTAATGTCTGTATACTCTTTTGTTCCTCCTCCCCTGCCCAGGAGATGTGGTATGATCAGACCATGTTCCTGCACGGTCAGACACAGCCATTACACAGTACACAACAGGGGCACATTTATAAGATTATCTCAGAACAGGAACATTTTATTTAAACACATCCAATTGTGGAAGTCCTCAATTTTGTCTCCATTCTTGTACCGTGTACAGGGTCGGACTGGGCTGGCGGGATACCGGGAATTTTCCCGGTGGGCCCCGCCCCCTGCTGCAGAGGAGAGGGGGAGAAGAGAGCAAAAAAAAAAATCCTGCGGTTTTAAGGGGCACGGGCCCTTTAAAAGCGCAGGCACAGTGTATGCGGGGACGCGCGCACGCGGCGTTCATTACCTGAACCACCGCGGCGCACGTCCCTGTGAAGCAGCTGAAGCTACGCGTCTCCCTTCGTCGGCCGGCTTATGACGTCATCGTCATGCACCTGCTGTGAAGGAGGCGCGCAACTCAGGAGAAGGAGGACGCCGCACGGGATCGCAGGAAGGTAAGAGGTGTATGTGTGTGTGTGTGTGTGTGTGTGTGTGTGTGTGTATGTAATGGTCTGGGCCCCTGGCTGGACACACAAGGGGGGAAGCCCAGCTGGACAGACACACAAGGGGGGAAGCCCAGCTGGACAGACACACAAGGGGGGAAGCCCAGCTGGACAGACACACAAGGGGGGAAGCCCAGCTGGACAGACACACAAGGGGGGAAGCCCAGCTGGACGGACACACAAGGGGGGAAGCCCAGCTGGACAGACACACAAGGGGGGAAGCCCAGCTGGACAGACACACAAGGGGGGAAGCCCAGCTGGACAGACACACAAGGGGGGAAGCCCAGCTGGACAGACACACAAGGGGGGAAGCCCAGCTGGACAGACACACAAGGGGGGAAGCCCAGCTGGACAGACACACAAGGGGGGGAAGCCCAGCTGGACAGACACACAAGGGGGGAAGCCCAGCTGGACAGACACACAAGGGGGGAAGCCCAGCTGGACAGACACACAAGGGGGGAAGCCCAGCTGGACAAACACACAAGGAGGGAAGCCCAGCTGGACAGACACACAAGGGGGGAAGCCCAGCTGGACGGACACACAAGGGGGGAAGCCCAGCTGGACGGACACACAAGGGGGGAAGCCCAGCTGGACGGAAACACAAGGGGGAAGCCCAGTTGGACGGACACACAAGGGGGGAAGCCCAGCTGGACGGACACACAAGGGGGGAAGCCCAGCTGGACGGACACACAAGGGGGGAAGCCCAGCTGGACGGACACACAAGGGGGGAAGCCCAGCTGGACGGACACACAAGGGGGGAAACTCAGCTGGACGCACAAGGGGGGAACCCTGGCTGGACACACTCGGGGGGAACCCTGGCTGGACACACAAGGGGGGAACCTTGGCTGGACACACAAGGAGGGACCCTGGTTGGACACACAAGGGGGGACCCTGGCTGGACCCAGGCAAAGGGGGGGTGGCCAGGATGGATATATGGGGGGGCAGGCTGGACTCATGGAGGCCAGGATGATATATGGGGGCAGGCTGGACATATGGAGGTCAGGATGGATATATGGGGGGACATGCTGGACACATGGGAGGCCAGGACGGATATATGGGGGGGCAGGCTGGACACATGGGAGGCCAGGATGGATACATGGGGGGGCAGGCTGGACTCATGGAGGCCAGGATGGATATATGGGAGGAGGCAATCTGGACACATGGAGGCCAGGATGGATCTATGGGGGGGGGCAGGCTGAACACATGGAGGCCAGGATGGATCTATGGGGGGGGGCAGGCTGAACACATGGAGGCCAGGATGGATATATGGGGGGGACAGGCTGGACACATGGGGGGCTAGGATGGATATGTGGATGGGCAGGCTTGATACACGTGGGCTAACATAAATATATGGAGGGGCACGCTGGATATATGGGGGGTGTCAGGATGGATATATGAGGAGGCAGGCTGGACACATGGAGGCCAGGATGGATATGTAGGGGGAGCAGGCTGGACACATGGATATATGGGTGGGGCAGGCTGGACACATGGAGTCCAGGATGGATATATGGGGGGGCAGGATGGATATATGGGGAGGTGTCAGGATGGATATATGCAGGGGGGGCAGGATGGATATATAGAGGGTAGGCTGGACACATGGAGTCCAGGATGGATATATGGGGAGGCAGGCTGGAAACATGGAGGCAAGGATGGATATGTGGGGGGGCAGGCTGGCCACATGTGAGGGGGCAGGCTCGATACACATGTGCTAGGATAAATATATGGAGGGGTCAAACTGGACAAATGGGGGCCAGAAGGGATATATGCAGGGGGGTGTCAGGATGGATACATGGAGTCCAGGATGGATATATGGAGGGGCAGGCTGGAAACATGGAGGCAAGGATGGATATGTGGGGGGGGGCAGTCTGGCCACATGGGGACTAGGATGGATATATGGAGGGGGGAGGGCAGGCTCGATACATGTGGGCTAGGATAAATATATGGAGAGGCCACCCTGGACATATGGGGGCCAGAAGGGACATATGGGGGTGCCTGGCTGGACAAGGGACTTAATTACTGTTTGGGGGCCAGATTGAGGAACATACTTTATTAGTTTATGGTGGCCAGTGGGGAACATTATTACTTTAGATTCCAATTATTATTATTACATTATTACTTCAGTAATATAATTTACTTTTTAGGAAACTGTTTTCCATGGGATGGGACAAAAGAGGAGTCCTGTTACTGTGCTGGATGGCACTATGTTGCTTTTTTTCTTCAACTGGTGTAGTGTAGAAGTCGGGGGGGAGTGGGAAAATTCTCTAGAAGAGATCAGTTATTGATAACTGTGTGTTATTTTCTGCATAGTCGATTCCTGGCTGGAAGAAGTGATGGCCGTCTGTGCCTGATGAAGAAGAAAAGCGAAGATGAAGGACTTCACCTAGAGACGTCACTGGTGAGTCAGTGTATTACATGTACACTTACACTACACACGTGGTCAAAATTGTTGGTACCCCTCGTTTCATGAAAGAAAAACCCACAATGGTCACAGAAATAACTTGAATCTGATAAATTACAAACTTTTGAAAATGAACAAATGAAAGTCAGACATTGCTTTTCTGCTTCCACAGAATTTAAAAAAAAATTAACCTCATGAAACAGGCCTGGACAGAAATGATGGTTCTTCTTAACTTAATATTTTGTTGAACAACTTTTTGAGGCAATCACTGCAATCAAAGGATTCCTGTAACTGTCAATGAGACTTCTGCACCTCTCCACAGGTATTTTGGCCCACTCCTCATGAGCAAACTGCTACAGTTGTCTCGTGTTTGAAGGTTGCCTTTTCCATGTTTCAGCTCTTTCCAAAGATGCTCAATAGGATTTAGGTCAGGGCTCATAGAAGGCCACTTCAGAATAGTCCAATGTTTTCCTCTTAGCCATTCTTGGGTCATTATCCTGTTGCAAGACCCATGACCTGTGACTGATACCAAGCTTTCTGACACTGGGCAGCACATTTCTCACTAGAATCCCTTGATAGTCTTGAGATTTCATTGTACCCTGCAGAGATTCAAGACACCTTGTGCCAGATGCAGCATAACAGCCTCCCCCATGTTTCACAGTAGGGACAGTGTTCTTTTCTTGATATGCTTCATTTTTCTGTCTGTGAACATAGAGCTGATGTGCCTTGCCAAAAACTTCCATTTTTGTCTCATCTGTCCATAGGACATTCTCCCAGAAGCTTTGTGGCTTGTCAACATGTAGTTTGGCAAATTCCAGTCTGGCTTTTTTATTATTTTTTTTTTCCAACAATGGTGTTCTCCTTGGTCGTCTCCCATGAAGTCCACTTTGGATCAAACAATGACAGATGGTGCGATCTGACACTGATGTTCCTTGAGCTTGAAGTTCACCTTTAATCTCATTAGAAGTTATCCTGGGCTCTTTTGTTACCATTCATATTATCCGTCTCTTTGATTTGTGATCAATTTTTCTCCTGTGGCCATGTCCAGGGAGGATGGCTACAGTCCCATAGATCTTAAATTTCTGAATAATATGTGACACTGTAGTCAAAGGAACATAAAGCTGCTTGGAGATGGTCTTATAACTTTTACCTTTAACATGCTTTTCTATAACTTTCTTTCTGTAGCGCTGGCGTCCCTGCCCTCTGCTAGGCAGGGACGCTGCTCCCCTCACCGCTCTGCTCCGTGCCCGGCGTCCTCTCCCCGCTCTGCTGTCAGCGCGCGCTCCTTCCCGGCGTCCTCCTCCCGCTCTGCTCTCAGCGCGCGCTCCTTCCCGGCCCCTGTGCTTAGGGCGCGCGCGCGCTCCCCTCCTCTTAAAGGGGCCGCGCGCGCCGTCCTAAGGAGTCCCCGGCCAATGGCCGGAGGACTTCATCATATATAAGGCACCTCCTCCAAAATGGAGGTGCCCGAGCAATGTTGTTTGCACCTGTGTCTCACCTGTGCTTCAGCCCTCAGGTCCCGTTGCCAGTTACCTGCCAGTTACCTGCCAGTTTCCTGCCAGTTTCCTGCTAGTTACCTGCTTGATTCCTGCCTGAATACTTGTTACCTGTCTGCCAGCCTGAGGTCCGACGGTCTGCCTTACTACTCCTGTCAGTCTGTCTAAAGGACCAGCCTGCCCGCTCACCTGGGAGCGCATATCAGCTACCTGCCTGCTTGCCTGAGGTCCGACGGTCTGCCTTACTACTCCAGTCAGTCTGTCTATGGACCAGCTTGCCCGCTCACCTGGGAGCGCTTCTCCGTTATCTGCCTGCTTGCCAGCCCGGAGGCTCCGTTGTCACGTGCTGTGACCACCAGCTATCTCAGAGACTCTTGCCCGCTCACCTGGGAGCGCATCTCCGTTACCTGCCTGCTTGCCAGCCCGGAGGTCCCGTTGTCACGTGCGGTGACCACCAGCTATTCCAGAGACTCTTGCCCGCTCACCTGGGAGCGCTTCTCCGTTACCTACCTGCCTGCCAGCCCGGAGGTTCCGCTGTCACGTGCCGTGACCACCTGCTATTCCAGAGACTCTCGCTTGCTCACCTGGGAGCACACATCTACCATCTGCCTGCTAGCCTACCCGGAGGCTCTGCCATCACAGGTCGTACCTACCCCTTACCCAGAGACTGCCCTGATCACTTGCCGTAACTCCCTGTCCGTTCACCCAGAGACTGCCACCCGCTCCCTTACAAGGGCCGCCCCCTTGTATAGTAGCTCAGAGGTTCCGCCTCCCGGACCCGTTACAGTTTGCTCGGGCCATGGAACCCGGTGGCACCCAAGCTCCCTCGCTCTCGGACCTCTGTCTTGAACTGTCCCGTCAGAGGTCCCAACAGGAGGCCATCCTGGGTCACCTGCGGAATGTTAATACTCGCCTGAACACTCTGTCTGATCCACCAACAACCTCCGCCAGTGCCATATCTTGCAATCCGGCAGCTCCGCTGCCCACTAATACTATGGTATCCTACCCCGGACCCCGGCTTTCTGCACCTCCTCGCTTCGGAGGCGACCCCGTCCAGGCTCGGGGCTTCATAAATCAGTGCACCCTGCACTTTGAACTTTTGTCCCATCAGTTTAATTCCGACCGGGCCAAAATTGCCTTTATTATGTCCCATCTCACCGGGGAGGCCCTGGCCTGGCTAAATCCTCTATGGGAGAGAGGAGACCCCCTGGTGTCCAACTTGCCTGCTTTTCTCTCGGCTTTCCGGAAAGTCTTCGACGAACCCGGACGGAAGACCTCATCCGCATCCTCTCTGCTACGCCTCCGTCAGGAGGGTCTCACCGTGGGCCAATATGCCATACGGTTCCGCACCCTTGCCTCGGAGCTGGCCTGGGATAACGACGCTCTGGTATCCGTCTTCTGGGAGGGTCTGTCCGGTCGTATTAAAGATGAACTTGCTGGTCGGGACATTCCTACCTCTCTCGATGATCTAATAACCCTTGCCACCCGGATTGACCTACGGTTCCAGGAGCGTGCCAAAGAGGTCACCCGTGAGAGAAGGATTCCACGTTTAGCTCCTACTTTCCAGAAACCCGTCATTCCCTCCATCTCTCCCCAGGTACACTCTCCTGAGCCTATGCAGGTCGACCAGACCAAGATGGTCAAAACCCGTCAGGACTCACGCCGTGCCGAGGGGAGCTGCTTCTACTGTGGCAGTAAGGAGCACCGGATCCGTGCCTGCCCGGAGAGGTCGGGAAACGCCTGTGTCTAGGTTCGCTCAGAGAGGTCCACCTAGACAAGAATAAATCCTCTCCATCCCTGCTGTTGTCAGTTTCGATCATCTACGGGGAGAACCGTTATTTCGAACTAGCCCAACTTGACTCTGGAGCAGCCGGGAACCTTATTTCACAGTCCCTGGTTGAGAAATACCGCATCCCCACCAAACCTCTGGCTGTACCCTTGTCTGTCGCTGCCGTGGATGGGGGCCTCTTACCTCGCCCCATTCAACTCATCACCGAATCCATTACCCTGCAGGTGGGAATGCTGCATTCTGAAAGTATCTCCTTTCATGTTCTGCCTGGACTCTCTCACGCCCTCTTGCTAGGTCTGCCCTGGCTCCAGAGACATGCACCCGTGCTAGACTGGCAAACCGGAGAGGTCCTTCGCTGGGGACAAGACTGTCATAAAACCTGCCTGGTTCCCGTCCATCCCGTCCGTCCCTCTCCTACCCCAGCTAATCTACCTGGACTTCCGATTCCTTATTGGTCTTATGCAGATGTCTTTAATAAAAAGGAGGCAGAGACATTACCACCACATAGACCATACGACTGTCCCATCGATCTGCTACCCGGTACTACTCCTCCCCGTGGGCGTATCTATCCTTTATCCGCTGCTGAGACCCGGTCAATGTCCGAATATATTGAGGAGAATCTGGCCAGAGGATTCATCCGGAAATCTACCTCCCCGGCGGGAGCAGGCTTCTTTTTCGTCAAAAAGAAGGACGGCTCTCTCCGTCCCTGTATAGACTATAGAGGCCTAAACCTGATCACGGTGAAGAATAAGTACCCCCTTCCGCTCATTCCAGAATTATTTGATCGCCTGAGGGGGGCTAGGATCTTCACCAAACTGGACCTTCGTGGGGCGTACAACCTGGTTCGTATTCGTCAGGGGGATGAATGGAAGACGGCATTCAACACCCGGGACGGCCACTATGAATACCTGGTAATGCCCTTTGGTCTCTGTAACGCTCCTGCCGTCTTTCAAGAGTTGGTCAATGACATCTTCCGGGACCTTCTCTACTCCTGCGTAGTGGTGTACCTGGACGACATCTTGGTCTTCTCTCCGGATCTCCAGACTCACCGGAGGGACGTTCGTCAGGTCCTGCTCAGGCTAAGGCAGAACCATCTCTACGCTAAATTTGAGAAGTGCCTCTTTGAGCAGACCTCGCTTCCGTTTCTGGGCTACATTATCTCTCAGACCGGCCTACAAATGGATCCTGAGAAACTGTCTGCCATCGAGAAATGGCCCCGACCGGAGGGGTTGAAGGCCATTCAGCGATTCCTGGGCTTCGCCAACTACTACCGCCTCTTCATACCACACTTCTCTTCCCGGACGGCCCCAATTTCTGCGCTCACCCGTAAAGGTACTAATCCCAAAGAGTGGCCACCCGAAGCAGAGGAGGCCTTTCTTTCCCTTAAACAGGCCTTCTCTTCCGCCCCGGTGCTGCATCGCCCAGATGGCAACAAACAGTTCTTCCTGGAAGTTGACGCCTCCTCCTCTGGAGCCGGAGCGGTACTTACTCAAAAATCATCTTCCGGGAGGATGGTAACTTGTGGCTTCTTCTCTAAACTCTTCTCCTCCTCTGAGCGCAACTATTCCATAGGAGACCGAGAGTTATTGGCCATCAAACTGGCATTGGAGGAGTGGCGTTACCTGCTCGAGGGGGCTCTTCACCCGGTAATAATTTACACTGACCACAAGAACTTGGCTTACCTCCAGCATGCCCAGAGACTTAACCCGCGCCAAGCCCGGTGGTCCTTGTTTTTTGCTCGTTTTGATTTTGTCCTTCATTTTCGCCTGGCTGACAAAAACGTCAAGGCGGACGCCTTGTCTCGGTCCTTTCTGGTGTCTGATCTCGAGGAGGATCCGAAACATATCATCGATCCCGCCAGAGTAATGCAGGTGGCTCCCGTGAGTCTAAATCGTCTTCCTCCTGGTAAGACGTTCGTACCAGTACCTGATCGGGAGAAGATCCTACACTGGGGTCATTCTTCTAAACTAGCTGGCCACGCCGGTCAGAAAAAGACCCTCCAGCTTATTACCCGGCACTACTGGTGGCCTAACCTGCACAAGGATGTAATAGACTTTGTTTCTGCCTGTGTGTCCTGCGCCCGCAACAAAGTTCCGAGACACCTGCCGGCCGGCCGCCTTCTACCACTGCCAGTACCTGCTGCCCCCTGGCAGCATATAGCGATGGACTTCATTACTGATCTACCCGTCTCTGCCGGTTGTACGGTCATTTGGGTGGTCGCTGACCGCTTCTCCAAGATGGCTCACTTCATTCCACTGCCAGGTCTTCCGTCTGCACCCGAGCTGGCTAAAGACTTTATCCGCCACATCTTCCGTCTTCATGGCCTGCCCCGTCACATCGTGTCGGATCGTGGGGTACAGTTCACTTCCCGTTTCTGGAGAGCCACTTGTAAATTGCTGGACGTCACCCTGGACTTCTCCTCCGCTTACCACCCACAGTCTAATGGTCAAGTGGAGCGGATCAATCAGAACCTGACCAGTTACCTTCGGCACTTCGTTAATGTCCACCATTCTGACTGGGTGGATCTCCTGCCATGGGCCGAATTCTCGTACAACAATCACGAGAGCGAGTCTTCCTCCAAATCCCCGTTTTTTGTAGTCTACGGTCAGCATCCTCGGATCCCGTTTCCCGTCTCCACCTCGGCGGACAATCCGGCTGCGGAATCTCTTGTTAACAAATTTTCCTCCATATGGGAGAGTACCCGGTCCGCACTCCTTCTGTCATCCGAGCGTATGAAAAGACACGCTGACAAAAAACGTCTGGACCCTCCTCATTTCCGCCCTGGGGATAAAGTCTGGCTCTCGTCCAAATATGTCCGGCTCAAGATCCCTTCCTATAAGTTAGGGCCTCGGTTCATCGGCCCACTGGAGGTC
The DNA here is from genome assembly GCF_046119375.1 of Phyllobates terribilis. Classification (NCBI taxonomy): domain Eukaryota; kingdom Metazoa; phylum Chordata; class Amphibia; order Anura; family Dendrobatidae; genus Phyllobates; species Phyllobates terribilis. The sequence continues at coordinate 865,747,056 of NW_027362762.1, forward strand.
ATCAGTCAGATCAACCCGGTGGCCTATAAATTGAAACTCCCGGCCAACTTACGGATCCCTAACTCCTTCCATGTGTCTCTCCTCAAACCTGTGGTGCTTAACTCTTTTTCCAAGTCTACAGGTACGCCTCCTGCTCCGGTTTCTGCTGAGGACGAGTTTGAGGTAGAGAACATTCTTGCCACCAAAAGGGTAAGAGGAAAGACCTTTTTTCTGGTAGATTGGAAGGGGTTTGGTCCTGAGGAGAGAACGTGGGAGCCCCGGGAGAACATCCATGCCCCTCTCATCCTAGCTAAATTTCTGTCTGGCCTAAAAAAGGGGGGGCCTAAAGGGGGGGGTACTGTAGCGCTGGCGTCCCTGCCCTCTGCTAGGCAGGGACGCTGCTCCCCTCACCGCTCTGCTCCGTGCCCGGCGTCCTCTCCCCGCTCTGCTGTCAGCGCGCGCTCCTTCCCGGCGTCCTCCTCCCGCTCTGCTCTCAGCGCGCGCTCCTTCCCGGCCCCTGTGCTTAGGGCGCGCGCGCGCGCGCTCCCCTCCTCTTAAAGGGGCCGCACGCGCCGTCCTAAGGAGTCCCCGGCCAATGGCCGGAGGACTTCATCATATATAAGGCACCTCCTCCAAAATGGAGGTGCCCGAGCAATGTTGTTTGCACCTGTGTCTCACCTGTGCTTCAGCCCTCAGGTCCCGTTGCCAGTTACCTGCCAGTTACCTGCCAGTTTCCTGCCAGTTTCCTGCTAGTTACCTGCTTGATTCCTGCCTGAATACTTGTTACCTGTCTGCCAGCCTGAGGTCCGACGGTCTGCCTTACTACTCCTGTCAGTCTGTCTAAAGGACCAGCCTGCCCGCTCACCTGGGAGCGCATATCAGCTACCTGCCTGCTTGCCTGAGGTCCGACGGTCTGCCTTACTACTCCGGTCAGTCTGTCTATGGACCAGCTTGCCCGCTCACCTGGGAGCGCTTCTCCGTTATCTGCCTGCTTGCCAGCCCGGAGGCTCCGTTGTCACGTGCTGTGACCACCAGCTATCTCAGAGACTCTTGCCCGCTCACCTGGGAGCGCATCTCCGTTACCTGCCTGCTTGCCAGCCCGGAGGTCCCGTTGTCACGTGCGGTGACCACCAGCTATTCCAGAGACTCTTGCCCGCTCACCTGGGAGCGCTTCTCCGTTACCTACCTGCCTGCCAGCCCGGAGGTTCCGCTGTCACGTGCCGTGACCACCTGCTATTCCAGAGACTCTCGCTTGCTCACCTGGGAGCACACATCTACCATCTGCCTGCTAGCCTACCCGGAGGCTCTGCCATCACAGGTCGTACCTACCCCTTACCCAGAGACTGCCCTGATCACTTGCCGTAACTCCCTGTCCGTTCACCCAGAGACTGCCACCCGCTCCCTTACAAGGGCCGCCCCCTTGTATAGTAGCTCAGAGGTTCCGCCTCCCGGACCCGTTACACTTTCTAATCTCCCGAGACAACTCTTTCCTTTGCTTCCTCTGGTGCATGTTGAGTGTGGTACACACCATGTCATCAAACCTCTCAGTGAGTATCTGTAGCCCTATATACAGGCCCACTGACTGATTACAAGATTGTAGACACCTGTGATGCTAATTAGTGGGCACAACTTGATTTAACATGTCCCTTTTGTCACATTATTTTCAGGGGTACCATAATTTCTTTCCAGGCCTATTTCATGAGTTTAATTTTTTTTTAAATTCTGTGGAAGCAGAAAAGCAATGTCTGACTTTCATTTCTTCATTTTCATAGATTTTTAAATGTATTATTACTTTTGTCAGATTCAAGTTATTTCTGTGACCATTGTGGGTTTTTCTTTCATTAAACGAGGGGTACCAACAATTCTGATCACGTGTGTGTATAGTATATACAGAGCTCCTGTGTATGTCACTGGTGATCACTGTATTACGTATACACTATATACAGAGCTTCTGTGTATAATGTCACTGGTGACCACTGTATTACCTGTACACTATATACAGAGCTGCTGTTTATAATGTCACTGGTGATCACTGTGTTACCTGTACACGGACACTATATACAGAGCTCCTGTGTATAATATCACTGGTGATCACTGTATTTATTACCTGTACACGAACACTATATACAGAGCTCCTGTGTATAATATCACTGGTGATCAGTGTATTACCTGTACAATGACACTATATACAGAGCTCCTGTGTATAATGTCACTGGTGATCACTGTGTTACCTGTACACTAACACTATATACAGAGCTCCTGTGTATAATGTCGCTGGTGGCAATAACAGTGTTGTTAGTATTGTGGTTTGTATTCATGATCAGTATTGTAGTATTTGGTCACTTTGGGGTGGTAATATGTGGTCTGGTCATGGTGTGGCCGTATTTGTTCCTTGTATGTGGTATTATTCAGTCACTATGTGGTGGTAATATGTGATCTAATCATGGTGTGGCGATATTTGTCCCTTTTGTATGTGGTATTATTGGTGTTGATATAGTGAACTGTGTTGTGTATGGCGGTCATTTTGTTCTTGCTGATATTAACTAGGAAAAGATTTTTTTCCATTAGGCCACAGCCTCACCATCAGTATTTGGTTAGTATTTTTTCTCAGGAGTCGCTGCCAAAACCAGTAGTGGGTGATAAATACAGAATTGGTGACTTGTTTCTATTATACATTTTCTCTGATTGTTCCTCATCTAGTTTTGGCTCCCACTCCTGAAAAAAAAATACTGACCGGATACTGACCAAATACTGATAGTGGGGCCGTGGCCTTAGAGATTAAATACTTGGACCAGAGCGGCAGAGATGCACTTACAGGGGTTCTCCAGGGAAAACAAGTAATCACCTCTCCACAGGATCAGTGATAATATTGATTGGTGGGGGTCTGACTGCTGGGACACAATTGGCAGAATGTGGAGTTTTTCTCCCCATTAGACTGGAGCGGCATGTGAGATGCGACCACTGATCCATTCATTCCTAAAGTGGCTGTGAGCACTGCTCTTTTTTGGAAGCCCCCAAGAGAATGAATGGAGCTGCGGTCAGACGTCCCACCTGCCGCTGCATTTTAAAATGGGGATAAGTGTCCTGTCAGGGATAAAACTTCCCCATTCTTCTGATAGGTGCGTTTTCCAATGTTCGGACCCAAACGATCAATAAGTTACCACCTATCCTGTAGAGCCCATGGATCGGTGATAACTTGTTTTAACCAAAGAAGCCCTTTAATGCAAACTACCGTAATTGTACATCCCAGTTAGTGTCGCACAGTAGATGTGCAGGAGCCGCCAGTCAATGCTCCACTATAACAGGGATAGCGAATAGCAGATATTTGCATATGGCTGTAGGTGGGCCCCTAGAGTCAGTTCTCCCTGTGGGCCCCAGACACCCCAGTCCGACCCTGACCGTGTATGTCCAGGCATCACCAGATCAAAGAAAAACAATATATCAGACATCAAAGAAAAGATTTCCTTTTGGGGGAAGAAGTTATAACTTTCCTTTCATACTGAAGCAATCAAAATGTTGCCTTAAAGCCTGGCTAAATTCAGCAGTGTGATGGGTCATCTTCAAAGTGCATCTGCTCTCAATGGACAGGAGACAGGAGCAAGATTCACAAGAATTGGTACATTGTTGTTGTCAAGAGTCTATGAGCTCAAATCCAAAGAAAAGTTCCTCGTGATCTGTGATCCCACTTGACTTTATTGTGCAGCGTAGAATGAAAAAAAACAAAACACATGGCTGATTTATTTCAGAAACAGTAACATCTCTCTTCATAACTTGTGCATGATATTGCAGCTTGGCGCCACTGAAGAGAATGAGATTGAATTGCAATACGACACACAACCCGTAGATAGATGTGGCACTGGTTTTGGTAGAAAGCAGCCATGTTTTATAATCCTCTACAACCAATTTAATGAAAAGCCCACTTGAAAACAATATCTTGGAGGTGGACATTGAGATCTGAGGCATGACAATAAATCGTGAAACCGTAGAGTAAGACAACCCAAAACCTCTACACTCATTCTTCTGTACACAAAGTTTACCTATCCTACTTCCGCCATTGGGCTCACTCTTGAGGAGGCATGTGTCCTCCTGACTGTGAGGTCCCATAGAAGCTGCTCACCCTGTGTCCATTCTTGATCTGTCATGGGACAAGGACTGTCGCTAAAAATCACCACGGTGTGATAATGATACAGAACAATTACCAGCGACAACCCATCCATTCTTCCTCTCTATTCAATAGATAAAGAAGCCGAACAGTTCATGGCAGAAGGAGCACAGAGAACAATGGCTATAATCCCCGTGTAACAATAACTTGGTATTCTAAGCAGTTTGCTCATGAAAAATGAGTCTCGCAAGCTTTCAAATCATTCTTGACTGAGGCTCGGCTCTGTTGTGTGTATGGAAGATTTTCCCAGGTCTTAAGAGCTTATGTAAAACAACATTTACTAAGAGCAAGGATATATACCCAAGACAGCACATGAATTTGTTGCTTGTGTAGCTGAATTTCAATCAGTTATATTTATATCGATGTTCTTTTGTTTTTATTAATCCTATATATTTTACATATTAAACTTGATGTCATTAAAATATGCTGCACTAAGGCCCCATACAGAGTAGACTAATATCATCCAAGCCCACTGATTTCAGCGGGACAGTGCAACCATCTAATGTGGAGGTCCACCTGATCCTCCAGAGACATGATGTGAAAAGAGAAAAGGATGGGGAATGTATTATTTCCAAACTGTTTATTTGCCCAGGAGATGAATAATTCCAAGACACCTCAGATGCCAGCTTTGGCCATGCACACTTGTCCGGTCCATATAGAGGAATCCGGAGGGATAGCTATCAGTAATTTGTGTGGCCTGTTGTATTCATAAGTTTAGTGCTCCAATCGCCTTTACTTGCCTCCTCCAACCTTCTTGTTACATGCCTCTGTACATCATCAGTCATAATTAAGGGTGGGTTTACTCTTGCCATCCTTTAGCCATTAGACAAGCGCTGATCAGATAAACGCAAGGTGATCGGAGGTCGGTTAATAGCCTGCTCAGCCCGATCATTCTGGGCGCACAGAATATCATTGCTATCAGAAGCACTTGTCCTGTTTACACTGGTCAATGTGCTGCCGAGAATGAAGATTTGTAAGTAATTAAAAATCAACTCACCCTACGAATAATCTTAATGGACGTTTGGCAGGTAATTGGCCGCTTGTTCCAAGCGCCAATTATCGGGAATAAGCTTTCCTAGGAAAACTCGTTCACGGTAATCGTCCAGTGTAAATGCACTATAAGAATAGAAGAGGACATGAGAAATTGGGGGACCTCTCCGCTCATGAATTTAGCAAATTGATATGAATGAGCATGCTGTAATATTTCTAATAAGTCATTATGCAAATAGCACAATATCATAGTCAACACACCTGGCAACATCATATGTAATGCCTAACGAGAACAGATAGGCTTTAAAACAAACCCAGGGCCACACATGATGGGGGCAGTAAACATGGGCCTTTGAATCTCTACTAATGAGAATATGGTTTTCAACAAAAAGTATTCATTACAAGCCGCCCATGCAGCTGTCATGAATCAGAGGTCATATTTTGGGTTGACTTCTTTCTTTTTTCGCTATGGGTGGTGGGGACCAGCAGAAGGTTAACACTCAACGGGAGGGAAGCATTGCCCTGGTAAGGGGTGAGAACACGTGCTTGACCCTCATAACTTCAGAGAGAAGAAGGTATGAACCAGAACCAGATAGAGGACTGACATACTGAATCCCTTCAACACACCTGAAGTCATTAGGATGGGGTGTATGCTGCAATTTACTGGACTGAAGATGGATAATATCCTATTGGTCTTCAAAGGAAGGCTAAATTTGTAATGCTGGAAGGAGCTTCAGATAAACTCAGAGACAATCATTTAAGAAGGTTCAGAGACAGTGCCTTCAAGACCAATACAACTGTCTTCAACAGAAATATAAGTTAAGAGTTAAGACGCTTCGTTTTCGACCAATGGATCTCCTGAGCAAATAACCTGAAATCCTCACCACCATCAAGAGTCGTCATCTCAAGTAAATATGGATTTTTTTTTTTAGATTTCAGTTTGTGCAATTTCCTAATGGGATGTTGTGGTTCTGAAGGTTTAGGCTGCGCTCACTCATCTTACATCTTTTACAAGTAACAGCCCTGTACCGCTGAGGTGTTCTTACAGTTTCCCTGCAGAATCTTTTAATCTTGCAGGCAAATTGTTGTTTCACTTGCAAGTGTCACGATGATATTGGGACTATGGACGCTAATCAGGTCCCTAGAACTAGGGGCACCCCAGTTTCTCTGTCTCCCGGATTCCTCCTGAAGGTGGAGACACTGTGTTCATGTGCCTTGCTCAGCTCCTATATCAACCCTTATCTGTCCCCTCCCCCACCCAGGCTAGTGGGAAGCTGAAGTGAATAGGAACACACTACCCAGACAAACAAGGAAAGACAGGCAGGCATAAATGAAAATACCAACCATACAAAATACACACACCAAACAACAGAGTGGAACACAGGGAAGTTAAAGGAAGGAGAAACCAAATAGGAAAGGATGAGGATGTACACGGACAAAACTCCAAGCAACAATCTCCTGAACAAATCTCCAAACTCCAACTCCAACCTCCATCTCCAGAACCAGGCAGTAAGAACTAACAATCCCTAAGTGCCAGAGGCGAGCATATTTAGCAGAGGGTAGTGGCCAATACTGAACAGCTGAGACAATCCAGATAGGAAAGATCCAGGAGCTTCAACTGAACAGATTAACCCTTGCACTGCTAGCAAGGAAAAAAACTGCACGGTTTAATCAGATGAAGTACTTCTAACCAGTGCAGGAGTTCATGAAACCAGACACCGCAGTCTCCTGGCCCCTCTCTGTTGCGGTATATATCTCTGTGATAGCAAGACTGCGAAGCCAAATCATAACAGTCATGCAGCTTTTTAAGTGACACAGCTGTTTCCCTGCAAGATACAGTGATTGTGTAGGGTAACAGTAAAAAGACCACAGCAGTAGGGCTGTTTCAACCAAAAATTGCAAAATGACACCAACATGTGAATGGAGCCTTAGGACCTCATTCAGACATCCATTTTTCAAGTAGGGCAAAAAATGGTAATAGTGTGATCAGTTTTTTCGATCCACGTTTCATCAGTGTTTGTAATTTATCTATTTACCCATACATGAAAAATGCTGATGAAACAGGACAAAGCTCCTATCCATTAAAATGATAACCATGGACAGCACACGGACTGTACATTCATGGCATCCTTGTGCTGAACGTGTTTTTTCACAGTCCCATAAACTTGTATGGATGATTTTCATCCATGATGCTGATAAAAAACGGACATGTCTCTGTGATGTTTTTGCAGACACTTGGTCTGCAAAAAAAAATGCACATGTCTATAACACCATAGACTTTAATGAGTACATGCCCTTTCAGTGAAAACCACAAATAGAACAGATACGTGAAACTCAGACGCCTGAATGAGGCCTGACGAGGTGTAATTATTTTTTTATGTCACACATTCCATTAAGTAAGAATGTATATAATTTGCACCAATAGACTTTATTTTCTTGCCATTTTTATACAATATATCATAATTTTTCGTTACAATGTGTTTCTATTTTAAGCAACAGAAGCTTATTCATTGTGTAACAAGGTTTCTATTATACACTGCTCAAAAAAATAAAGGGAACACTCAAATAACACATCCTAGATCTGAATGAATGAAATATTCTCATTGAATACTTTGTTCTGTACAAAGTTGAATGTGCTGGCAACAAAATCACACAACAATCATCAATGGAAATCAAATTTATTAACCAATGGAGGCCTGGATTTGGAGTCACCCCCAAAATTAAAGTGGAAAACCACACTACAGGCTGATCCAACTTTGATGTAATGTCCTTAAAACAAGTCAAAATGAGGCTCAGTATTGTGTGTGGCCTCCACGTGCCTGTATGACCTCCCTACAACGCCTGGGCATGCTCCTGATGAGGTTGTGGATGGTCTCCTGTGGGATCTCCTCCCAGACCTGGACTAAAGCATCCACCAACTCCTGGACAGTCCGTGGTGCAACGTGACGTTGGTGGATGGAGCGAGACATGATGTCCCAGATGTGCTCAATCGGATTCAGGTCTGGGGAACGGGTGGGCCAGTCCATAGCTTCAATGCCTTCATCTTGCAGGAACTGCTGACACACTCCAGCCACATGAGGTCTGGCATTGTCCTGCATTAGTAGGAACCCAGGGCCAACCGCACCAGCAAATGGTCTCACAAGGGGTCTGAGGATCTCATCTCGGTACCTAATGGCAGTCAGGCTACCTCTGGCGAGCACATGGAGGGCTGTGCGGCCCTCCAAAGAAATGCCACCGCACACCATTACTGACCCACTGCCAAACCAGTCATGCTGAAGGATGTTGCAGGCAGCAGATCGCTCTCCATGGCGTCTCCAGACTCTGTCACGACGGTCACATGTGCTCAGTGTGAACCTGCTTTCATCTGTGAAGAGCACAGGGCGCCAGTGGCTTCTTTGCCAATCCTGGTGTCCGGTGGCAAATGCCAAGCATCCTGCACGGTGTTGGGCTGTGAGCACAACCCCCAACTGTGGACGTCAGGCCCTCATACCACCCTCATGGAGTCGGTTTCTAACCGTTTGTGCAGACACATGCACATTTGTGGCCTGCTGGAGGTTGTTTTGTAGGGCTCTGGCAGTGCTCCTCCTGTTTCTCCTTGCACAAAGACAGAGGTAGCGGTCCTGCTGCTGGGTTGTTGCCCTCCTACGGCCCCCTCCACGTCTCCTGGGGTACTGGTCTGTCTCCTGGTAGCGCCTCCAGCCTCAGGATACTACACTGACAGACACAGCAAACCTTCTTGCCACAGCTCGCATTGATGTGCCATCCTGCATGAGCTGCACTACTTGAGCAACTTCTGTGGGTTGTAGAGTCCTTCTCATGCTACCACGAGTGCGAAAGCACATCCAACATTCAAAAGTGACCAAAACATCAGCCAGAAAGCATTGGTACTGAGATGTGGTCTGTGGTCCCCACTAGAGATGAGCGTTGTTCTACTCGAACTGTTCGCCAATCTCAAATTCGAGCTGTTTTGGGCGGTGTTCGAGTCGTTCGGCGAACACGAACAATTTGAGAAAAATTCGGCTGTTCGAGGTTATGTTCGATAACTGTTCGTGCACCAAAATCATAACTGGATTTTTTCTCAGTAATGATGAAAATTAATGTTAATACGCAGTTTGAGTGTACAGCGGGGTGGGGGGAGGGGCAGGGGATGGATCTCTGCAGGAACAATGAAGATCTCCATTTTTTTTTCTCTTTCCCGCATTTGCAGTGGGGAGGTGCAATCTGTCAGCCTATCAGCAGCGCACACACGGAGTGAAGTGCTTTTTTTCACACAAGCAAGGGCATGTGTCATTGGCAGAGTATGTCACATGTCCTTGCCCTATAAGACCAAGCCATTTTCCGCGTCGCCACCATTTTCTCACTGCTGCAGCTGCGTGTTAGACGGCACCGCTGTTGCTGTGTGCGCTATACCTTGTTAATTTCAAGCCAATTTTCGCACAAATATACAGATAGCTTGGGAGTAGGGAATAGTTGTGATTGCAGTCCTTTTAAGGACTAGGTTACAGCATTTCCTACGACTTTTATCAGGGAGGTCTGTGCTCTTAAATAGATAGGTTGTGGGAGTAAAGACTAATTGTAATTGGAGTCCTTTTCAGGACTAGGTTACATCAGTTCCTATCAGTTTTTGCCAGGCAGGTCTGTGCCAGTGCTGTGCAAGTTTTTTTCACAGCATTTGGCTGAATCTAGCAAAGCTAATCCTTTTTGGCCTATTGCAGAGTGTGTTAGTCAGTGGAGTAGCCTATCTGTGTTGCAAGATATACCACCTGTGTATAGAATACCAATTTTTTTACTGCACCTAGTGAAGTAAAATCTTTTGGGCATAGCATCATTCTATTAGTCCATCTATACTGACCTCCATCAGGTTGCAAATTAAAACTAATTTTTATCTGCATCTACAGTACCTCTGAAAAAATATTTGGGCTTCTAGCTGTGTGTGGGACTTGTTGTATTAGTCCATCTATACAGACCTCCATCAGGTTGCAAACTGAATATATTTTTTTCCTGCATCTACCTCTGAAAAAATATTGGGCTTCTAGCTGTGTGTGGGTCTTGTTCTATTAATCCATCTATACTGACCTCCATCAGGTTGCAAACTGAATATAATTTTTTTCTGCATCTAGCTCTGAAAAAATATTTGGCCTTCTAGTAGTGTGTCGGACTTTCTCTATTAGTCCATCTATACTGACCTCCATCAGGTTGCAAACTGAATATAATTTTTTTCTGCATCTAGCTCTGAAAAAATATTTGGCCTTCTAGTAGTGTGTCGGACTTTCTTTATTAGTCCATCTATACTGACCTCCATCAGGTTGCAAATTAAAACTAATTTTTATCTGCATCTACAGTACCTCTGAAAAAATATTTGGGCTTCTAGCTGTGTGTGGGACTTGTTGTATTAGTCCATCTATACTGACCTCCATCAGGTTGCAAACTGAATATATTTTTTTCTGCATCTACCTCTGAAAAAATATTGGGCTTCTAGCTGTGTGTGGGACTTGTTGTATTAGTCCATCTATACTGACCTCCATCAGGTTGCAAACTGAATATATTTTTTTCTGCATCTACCTCTGAAAAAATATTGGGCTTCTAGCTGTGTGTGGGTCTTGTTCTATTAATCCATCTATACTGACCTCCATCAGGTTGCAAACTGAATATAATTTTTTTCTGCATCTAGCTCTGAAAAAATATTTGGCCTTCTAGTAGTGTGTCGGACTTTCTCTATTAGTCCATCTATACTGACCTCCATCAGGTTGCAAATTAAAACTAATTTTTATCTGCATCTACAGTACCTCTGAAAAAATATTTGGGCTTCTAGCTGTGTGTGGGACTTGTTGTATTAGTCCATCTATACTGACCTCCATCAGGTTGCAAACTGAATATATTTTTTTCTGCATCTACCTCTGAAAAAATATTGGGCTTCTAGCTGTGTGTGGGACTTGTTGTATTAGTCCATCTATACTGACCTCCATCAGGTTGCAAACTGAATATATTTTTTTCTGCATCTACCTCTGAAAAAATATTGGGCTTCTAGCTGTGTGTGGGTCTTGTTCTATTAATCCATCTATACTGACCTCCATCAGGTTGCAAACTGAATATAATTTTTTTCTGCATCTAGCTCTGAAAAAATATTTGGCCTTCTAGTAGTGTGTCGGACTTTCTCTATTAGTCCATCTATACTGACCTCCATCAGGTTGCAAATTAAAACTAATTTTTATCTGCATCTACAGTACCTCTGAAAAAATATTTGGGCTTCTAGCTGTGTGTGGGACTTGTTGTATTAGTCCATCTATACTGACCTCCATCAGGTTGCAAACTGAATATATTTTTTTCTGCATCTACCTCTGAAAAAATATTGGGCTTCTAGCTGTGTGTGGGACTTGTTGTATTAGTCCATCTATACTGACCTCCATCAGGTTGCAAACTGAATATATTTTTTTCTGCATCTACCTCTGAAAAAATATTGGGCTTCTAGCTGTGTGTGGGTCTTGTTCTATTAATCCATCTATACTGACCTCCATCAGGTTGCAAACTGAATATAATTTTTTTCTGCATCTAGCTCTGAAAAAATATTTGGCCTTCTAGTAGTGTGTCGGACTTTCTCTATTAGTCCATCTATACTGACCTCCATCAGGTTGCAAATTAAAACTAATTTTTATCTGCATCTACAGTACCTCTGAAAAAATATTTGGGCTTCTAGCTGTGTGTGGGACTTGTTGTATTAGTCCATCTATACTGACCTCCATCAGGTTGCAAACTGAATATATTTTTTTCTGCATCTACCTCTGAAAAAATATTGGGCTTCTAGCTGTGTGTGGGTCTTGTTCTATTAATCCATCTATACTGACCTCCATCAGGTTGCAAATTCAAAATAATTTTTTTCTGCATCTAACCTAGCCTATAGTTTTGGCCTAATACCACAGTTTGGCCACTCAGCTCTGCTCGGTTACCATCCATTGTTTTTTTGTGCAAACAACTCCAGAGTTGTGAATTAGTTAACCACCAAAATGAGTGGAAAAAGGCCTGCTGCTGGTGGAAAGGGGAATAGGCGTGTTGGGAAGGGGAAAAAAGGTTGTGTCCGTGGGGTAGGTGCAGAAGAAAGACCATCTTCCAGCCAAACTAAAATGTCTACTTCTTTTAGCGGACAATGTGATAAGATCCCTTTCTTACGGCCACGCCAATCGCTACAAATTCCAGATGAGGCACAAAAACAGCAGGTGCTTCAACGGATATCAAGTGCTCCTTTAAGTGGGCTCTCCTCCACATCAACTTCAACATCACAAATACTCCAGTCCTCAAAGGTGTCACCCAAATCGCACTTGCTTCCTCACAGCTCCCAAATCTCCAGCTGCCCGTCTGAGTATGAGGTAGAACAGATGGTTGAGTCTGCAGAGCTGTTTACTCATACTATAGCCTGGGAATCAGAGGTCGACTCCAGCGCTTCTGTGAATCCAGACGAGGAAATGATCTGCACTGATGCCCAGAATCTTTATGAGTCGGATCCAGGACCAGACGCAGAAGGTTCTGACCATAATGTAGACCCTCATTCCCAAACTGTAACTCCTGTTGGTGGAGACAATGAGGAAGACGATGATAAGACTCAAATACCTGATTGGAGCGACAACTTTAGTTTTTTGTCAGGGCAGGAACAGGTTGGCTCTGAGGACGACGGGTGTGATAACGCACAGGGTGATGATGATGAGGTCGGAGATCCCACTTACTGTCAACCCACAGTCAGCCAAGAGATGAGGTCAGCAGAGGAGGTGGAGGAAGATGCTAGTGACGACGAGGTCAGGTTGCGCCTTCCTGGACAGAGACGTAGTACTGGAAGCACGTCAACAACTGCATCCTCAAACACAACTCTGCCTCTCACCACAAGTCGTGGTGGCTCTTCAGGTCGCATGGGTGCTAAGCCTTGCATAGCCTGGGCATTTTTTCAGATCGATAAAGATGACCCAACTCGTGTTATCTGTAACATTTGTCAGCAAAAGCTAAGTAGAGGCCAAAAAATACATAGTTTGAGTACTTCATGCATGAACCGGCACATGGACATGAAGCATAAGTTGCAGTGGGAAGCTCAGTGTGCTACAATGCGGCCTAGCCGGCCGGGCCAACCACCGTCTGCCATATCTTGTGCATCCGCGGCCTCTTCATCCTCTGTGACTGGGGGGACAGCAGTCACACCTGTTTTGGGGCGCAGACCTGCCACCTCTTTACCCGCAACAGCCAGCGTGATTGGCAGGTCATCATTTTCTTTGGAGGTGGTAACACCAGCTGGTGTTGAGCGCTGTCCGACATCGATAGCACCACCTTTGGATCAAGGCAACCTAACATGTCCGCCTGCATCTTCCTCACAGACCGGCAGTTTGCCGGGGACACCCTTATCAACCCCGTCTAAGCACAATAGCCAGCCCTCGGTCCCTCAGATGTGGACAAGTAAAAGACCATTTCCTCCTAGCCATGAGAAAGCTAAGAGGTTGAATTTCACCATCTGCAAGCTCTTGGCTACAGAAATGCTGCCTTTCCGCCTGGTGGACACAGAGGATTTTCGAAACCTTATGTCCGTCGCAGTGCCCCAGTACCAGATGCCCAGTCGGCACTACTTCTAAAAGAAAGGTGTGCCTGCGCTCCACCAGCATGTCGCACATAACATCACCGCTTCTTTGAGAAACTCTGTGTGTGACAGGGTGCATTTCACCACAGACACTTGGACGAGTAGGCATGGACAGGGGCGTTACATGTCGCTGACTGGGCACTGGGTAACTATGGTGACAGCAGGACAAGGGGCTGCTGTCCAAGTCTTGCCGTCCCCACAAGTTGTGCGTCAATCCTCTTTATGTCAAAGTTCCTCCACTGCTTCTGCCTCCTCAACCTCCTCTCGGTCTTCCACCTGCACCCAAAGCCTGTCTGGTCATGCCACAAGCTTTCTAACTGCGCAGAAGGGATCCTGCACACCTCCTTACTATGCTGGCAGTAGGGCTCAACGTCATCAGGCGGTTTTTACATTGAAATGTCTGGGAAATGTGAGTCACACAGCTGAGGAGTTGTGGTCAGCTCTGGAGAACCAATTTCATGAATGGTTGTCTCCACTGGACCTGAAACCAGGGAAGGCCGTGTGCGACAATGCTGCAAACCTGGGTGCGGCCCTTCGCCGGGGCAATGTCACACACGTGCCTTGTATGGCTCACGTGTTGAACCTGGTTGTCCAGCAATTTTTGCCCACTATCCCAGACTAGATGGCCTTCTGCAGAGGGCACGGTCGCTGTGTGCTCACTTCCGCCGTTCGCATCCCGCAGCTCAGCGACTTACATCTCTACAGAAGTCGTTGGGCCTGCCACTTCACCGGCTAAAATGCGATGTGCCTACCCGGTGGAATTCAACTCTGCACATGTTGCAGCGACTGTGGCAGCACCGACAAGCCCTGGTGCAATACGTTCTGACGTATAGCCTGGGCCAACGAGATTCAGAGGTGGGGCAAATCACGCTGGAGGAGTGGTCTCAGATCAGGGACCTATGCACCCTTCTGCACAGTTTTGAAATGGCGACGAAGATGTTTAGTGCTGACGATGCCATTATCAGCATGACTATTCCGGTGATTTACATGCTGGAGCACATGTTAAACAGAATTCGGAGTCAGGTGGTGGCACAAGAGGAGGTGGAGGAAGTAGAGGAGGAGGAGTTGTATGCGGAAGGGCTAACATCTGCAAGGTCCAGACGGTCGGCAGCACCAAGGCGGCAGGCATGTGAGGGTGGGGGAGATGGTTTTACCAGGGCGCATGGTAGCAGCCAAACTAGTGAGGAAGGTGCAGGAGCCCAGGAAGAAGTGGAGGACGAACTGATGGAAGACTCATCAGATGAGGGAGACCTTGATCACATTTCTGTTGTGCGAGGTTGGGGGGAGAGGACAGAGGAAGGAAGCATGATTGTTACCTCGCCACCAACACAACAGGGACTTGGTGCTCCTGGATGCGCAACACACATGAGTGCCTTCTTGCTGCACTACCTGCAACATGACCCTCGAATTGTGAGAATTAGAAATAATCCTGACTACTGGGTTGCCACACTGTTAGATCCCCGGTACAAAAGTAAATTTGCAGAATTTATTCCTGCCATAGAAAGGGATGCACGCATGCAGGAGTATCAGCAGAGACTGTTGCAGAATCTTACATGTGCTTTTCCACAAAATACCAGTGGTGCACGTAGTGAATCTCACAGTTCCAACTTGCCAACCGTGGGACCGTCAAGTGTTCAGCACTCAAACCGTAACAGAACCACAGTATCTGCTGGTAACATCAATTTTGCGGAATCATTTCACCACTTTTTTAGCCCATCCTTTGCAAGGCCACAGGAGACAAGAAGTCTGACACATAGTCAACGCCTAGAGACGATGGTACAGGAGTATCTCCAAGTAAACATTGAAGCCACGACTGTGTCACTGGACCCTTGCTCTTTTTGGGCTTCCAATCTGGATAAATGGCCGGAGCTAGCCACTTACGCCTTGGAGATCTTGTCATGCCCCGCAGCCAGCGTTCTGTCTGAACGTGTGTTCAGCGCTGCTGGTGGTGTGCTGACAGATAAGCGCACGCGGCTCTCCACTGATAATGTAGACAGACTCACGTTCATAAAGATGAACAAATCATGGATCCGAAACGACTTTTCTACCCCTGTGTCATCCTGGGGAGAGTAAAAGCTTGATGATTGGTTAAAATCACCCTACCAACCGTTTTAAGCTTTCAAATTACTAATCATGTTTATCTGTATCTTGACTGGAAAATAATTTGGGCTTTGTAGCAGTGTGCAGCACTGATCCTATTAGGCGATCTATACTAAAGCTTCACCAGATTTAAAATTAAAAATAATTTTTAGCTGCATCTAGCCCGGAAAATAATTTTGGGGCTCCGAGATGCGCAAGGCACATAAGTGCCTTCTTGCTGCACTACCTGCAGCATGACCCTCATATTGTCAGAATTCGAAGTAATCATGACTACTGGGTTGCCACACTCTTAGATCCCCCAAACTTTTCGATCAACCTTTTCATTTTAATAAAGACCAAAAAAATGGTAATTTTTGAAATTATAAGCATTAGCAGGTTGTTAGAAACTGAAATCAAACAGTTTTCAACTCAAAACTTTATTCTAGGTGATGTTACATTTTCACATAGGACCCCTTGTTCGAAAGGAGCTTCTGAACTCTCTCGTCCATTGAATTTGTCAGGTTTTGGATGGTTTCTGCTTCAATTGTTTTGCATGAGGACAGAATACCCTCCCAGAGCTGTTGCTTAGATGTGAACTGCCTCCCGCCATCATAGACACTCCTTTTAATGATGCTCCAAAGGTTCTGAATGGGGTAGAGGTCAGGGGAGCATGGGGGTCACACCATAAGTTTGTCCCCTTTTATGCCCATATCAGCCAGAGATGCAGATGTTTTATGTGCAGCATGAGATGGTGCATTATCATGCAGAAAAATGATCTTGCTGTGAAATACACGGTTCTTCTTCTTGAACCATGGCAGGAAGTGCTGTTTGAGAAAATCCACATACATTATGGAGTTCATCTTTAGCGCCTTCAGGGATCCTAAAGGGGCCGACAATCTCTCTCCCCATGATTCCAGCCCAAAACATTACTCCACCTCCTCCTTGTTGGCGCTGTAGCCGTGTTTGCGTGGGGTGTCCATCAACCAGCCATCCTCCACTCCATCCATCTGGACCATCGAGCGCTGCACGGCACTCATCCGTGAACAAAACAGTTTTGAAATCAGTCTTCATGTAATGTTTGGCCCACTGGAGCCGTTTCTGCTTGTGTGAAGTGGATAGAGGAGGTCGACAGGATGGCGCATGCACAGCTGCAAACCTCTGAAGGACCCTGCATCTTGTTGTTCGGGGGACGTTGGAGGCACAAGCAGCTTCAAAAACTTGTCTGCTGCTATGACAAGGCTTTTTTGCCGCTGCTCTTTCAACCTGACGTAATTGCCTGTAGGAAAGAGTCCTCAATTTGCCCTTATCAGCACGCACACGTGTGTACTGTGAATCAGCTACATACTTCTTGATTGCCAAGACACTTCATCCTGATCATCGCACAATGTTGATTGTAGTCATGCCTTGACCTAAACACTCCACAATTTGTTGCTTCTCAGCAGCCGACACATCCTTTTTCTTTCCCATTTTGGCAGAAAATGTAGGCTGCTTAATAATGTGAGAGAGCCTTCTTAAGTAGTCTTGCCTTTCATTGGACACACCTGCCAAACTAATTAGCACAGGTGTCTGCAATTGCTTACAGTGATATAAAGAGCCCTGACACACATCACCATCAATGAGTTTAACTGACAAACAAACAAATTCTTCCCTTATCACTCCTAAACACTTTTTGCATAATAATTTGGAACGCAGTGTACATGTGCTTTTCCACAAAACACCAGTGGTTCACGTAGTGAATCTTACAGTTCTAACTTGCCAACCGTGGTCTGTATGGAGTTGTTCAATAAAGGGCCCAAAATTAAGATAACATAGATGGGAGAAGTCTCTATGAATAGGAATTCCTAAGTATTTGATACCCTGTGAGGGCCAGGCAAAGGGAAAGTTGGACTGGATGGAATCCTATATGGATTTGGGGAGGGAGACATCGAGGGCCTCAGACTTCGCTGCATTGATTTTAAAATTTGACCATGTAACAAAGTGATCTATTTCAGCCATAACAGCATGGATGGATATATGTGATTGAGTGATATATACTAGGACATCATCAGCAAATAGAGAGCACTTGTACTCGGTGCCTCCCACCTCAATCCACCTAATATTGGGGTTATGGCGAATTGATGAGAGCAGGTGCTCCGTCACTAGGATGTATAAGAGAGGGGACAGAGGACATCACTGCCTTGTCCCATTGGTGATTGTGAAAGGTGATGAAAATGTTCTGACGCACCCCCTGGGCCTTGGGACACCCGGAGCCGGACCCTTTTTGGTGGATGCTGGTGGTTGTAGTCTTCGTGGCGGCGACCCGGTTCCGTGGCTCAGGGCGGTCAAACCAGTGGCGGAACTATTTATGTGGTTTTGATGTTTAAATGTCCGACTACGCCACCCGTGGATTGCGGTCAGAGTGAACCGCCGCTACAGGGCAGACCGCTGAGGCTGGTGTTGTGGGTGCAGCAGAGCGTAGCATAACTCCCCACGGGAGGAGTATAGCCTCAGGGCAGTGTATGCGGAGGATGGGGGTGATGGTGCAGGGCAGCAGCAGTAACGACACGGAGTCAGTGATGCAGTTCAGGGCCTTTACTCACAGTTCTTATTATCCAGACCACGTCTGCAGGTAACGGCTGCCCACGTCGTACTGTGCTCACCAGGTGAGGGGCTCAGACAACTCCCAGATAACTTTGGAGCACTTCACAGGACCCCCTTTGTGTGTCCTTTGTCTGGCCTTTCTTACCAACACTTCTGTCCGGCTGCCTCGGGCCTCCTCTTGGTAAACTTGGCGCCAGTTTCCCTGACCCTATGGGGTGCCTTCCTAGCGGGTGTAGCGAGGGGCTGCGCCACATAAAATGTCAGAGCCTCCGGTTTCTAGCTGAGGGTCGTTTCCTGCCTCCACTAGTTCGGGGACCGGTCTCCCCCTTTGGCCTGACCCCTCCACGCAGGTGGATTCGGGCGTGCGGTGGCGACTCGCCCGTCCGCACCCCTGGGATCCCTTCATTCCTCGTTCCTGGAGCCTTCTCCGCTCCTCTTCCTTCCTTCTCCCTCTTCCAGGCCTGGGCCTCTGTTACTAGGCCCGCCTCCGGAGCAGAGCTCATGCAGAGCCCCTGCTCCCTGCCACTTCTGCTCAGACTTCTCTGCACTGAACTAAGATGGTGCCCACCTTTTATACTCCCTTCTCAATGCACCCAGGAACTGCTTCCTCCCTGCTCCTGCACTACAGGGTTCCCCTTCCTCAGTGTTCCCTCCCCCCACTCCAGCCAGGGACAGGGACTGTCGTGCCCATCTCAGGGGCATATTGGTCGCCCTGCCCCACGGCAATGTGGTGTAATGCATGCAGGTGTCGGGTCCTGATCCACACTCCATCCCTACCTGAGAGTGAGATATCACACCTCTGGGTGAGGTGCAATACGTCTGTAGCAACCGAGCCCTCAGGGTGCTACAGTTCCATTTATTTTCAGCCTAGGTGACGTATTGTGATACAGGGCCGTGATTTTGGCTATAAAAGGGTCCCCTAGACCCCTACCCCAAGCTTTTTAAGAGAATCATATATGGCGTGCCAGGAGACTCTATGGAATGCTTTCTCAGCATCCAACGAGAGTATCTAATTACAAATTTTTAACTGCATCTAGCCCAGGAAATACTTTGTGCCTAGTAGCAGTGTCTGCTAGTCAGCGGATTATCCCGGCTGTTAAGCAAGCTGCACCACCTGTAGTTTAGACACTTAATTTTTTCAAAGGAAATGCTTCGGGACCATGGGATACTTAGTGAAGAGCATCAGGAGGCACCCCAAGGCATAGGGGCTGGGACTGGCAGTAGGATGCCTTGCGGTGGACAGCCGAGCTCGATCCTTATAAAAGCTTTTTAACTGCAGCAGCTTTAGTGGACGCTACTGGAGCTGGAATTACCGCGGCTGCTGGCATGAGACTTGCCCTCCAATAGATCCTTGTAAATGGATTTAAAGTGTATTCATTCAAATTAGAGAGACAATTTAAATTAAAAAGCTTAGAGCTGCCTCCACCACAGGGGGGCTCGCTCGACCCACCAGCGGACAGGCACCAGTATTGGGAGAGGGGGGCTGGCCGTCAGGGTTCACCGCGGCTCTGGCACAAACCCGGCGACACGGAGGTGGCACGGGCAGGAGCGGACTGGCCGTGTCGGCTTCTCACTTTTTGGATTTTAGAAGGGCATGACATGCCTATATCTGTGTCTCCCCCTCCTTTTACTCCTCCACCTCTTTTATTTTCGCATGACTATATGTACTTGTCACTTTTCCATGTGTTAGTTATGTCTTCTGAGCAGTTTGTCAGCTTTTGGACACCTTTGAAGGTGTTTTCTATGTGTTTCTATGTGTTTTTGTTTGCCTGCCATTGGTTTTAACGGTGTTCGAAGGTGTTCGACGAACAGTTCGACGAACAGTTCGGCGAACACACGGGTGTTCGACGAACCGAACCGAACTCGAACACTACGGGGGTGGCTCAACACTAGTCCCCACCTGCAGAACCACTCCTTTATTGAGGGTGTCTTGATAATTGCCAATAATTTCCATCTATTGTCTATTCCATTTGCACAACAGCATGTGAAATTGATTGTCAATCAGTGTTGCTTCCTAAGTGGACAGTTTGATTTCACAGAAGTTTGATTTACTAGGAGTTATATTCTGATGTTTAAGTGTTCCCTTTATTTTTTTGAGCAGTGTAGTTATTTCATTCCTGTCGATTGTACACTTGGGGAAAAAAACTTTTTTTGTGTGTTTCTCACTAAGGGTATGTGCGCACAATGTCTTTTTCAGGCGGTATCCACCCAGAATCTGGGTCACAAAAACCCCCCATAAAATAAACATAGTGCACGGCCATGTCAAAACAACATTGCGGTGCACATTTTCTGTCTCAGGTCCCTTCTTTTAACCATTTTAGGGTTTGAAAACCCTGAAGCAGTTAAAAGATATGACAAGTTCATTCTTTGGCGACTTCTGCTCAGTTCACAGTAAAAATTAAAAAAGACACCGGTGAAGGAGCTGCAACAAGAATGACAGCAAAGCGGCTTCAGAAAAGGAACCGTCGTCGTTTTCCTGAAGTGGTGTCGCCTGGGAATACTCGGCGGTTGCGTTGGTGTCTAAACTCTAATGCTATGTTCACTTTTTTATAAGTGGATCCTTTCAAAAATCCTCCTGAAAACCTCTTCCGATTCATTTCTAGGGGAAGTCCACTTTGCTGTAGTGTTTTTTCTGAAAAGGTTAAAAAAAAAAAAACTCTTCCAAAACTGCTTCAGAAAACATTTCAGGAACAGTAAGGGTATGTGCACAAGTGTCTTTTCAATGACGGTGTACCCGAGTTATTTTGTTGTAGGAAGACTCTTCAAGAAGACAAAAGCGGTGTTTTTCCTGAAGTGCTTTCTTTGACATCTTTTGGCTTTTTTTAAATTCATATATAAAAGAAATGTACAAGTGACTTATTTTAGCCTCTTCACGGCTTTCAAAACCTGGAGCGGTTAAAAGAAGTTACAAAAGACGGAACAAGAGCATACTGTAGCAAGTCGTTTTGACACTGCTGTACATACAGTCATATGAAAAAGTTTGGGCACCCCTATTAATCTTAAGCTTAATGTTCTATAAAAATTGGTGTTTTTGCAACAGCTATTTCAGTTTGATATATGTAATAACTGTTGGATACAGTAATGTTTCTGCCTTGAAATGAGGTTCATTGTACTAACAGAAAATGTGCAATCTGCATTCAAACAAAATTTGACAGGTGCATAAGTATGGGCACCTCACCAGAAAAGTGACATTAATAGTTAGTAGATCCTCCTTTTGCAAAAATAACAGCCTCTAGTCGCTTCCTGTAGCTTTTAATGAGTTCCTGGATCCTGGATGAAGGTATTTTTGACCATTCCTCTTTACAAAACAATTCCAGTTCAGTTAAGTTTGATGGTCGCCGAGCATGGACAGCCCTCTTCAAATGATCCCACAGATGTTCAATGATATTCAGGTCTGGGGACTGGGATGGCCATTCCAGAACATTGTAATTGTTCCTCTGCATGAATGCCTGAGTAGATTTGGAGCGGTGTTTTGGATCATTGTCTTGCTGAAAGATCCATCCACTTTGTAACTTCATATTTATCACTGATTCTTGAACACTATTGTCAAGAATCTGCTGATACTGAGTGTAATCCATGCGTCCCTCAACTTTAACAAGATTCCCAGTGCCAGCATTGACCACACAGCCCCAAAGCATGATGGAACCTCCACCAAATTTTACTGTGGGTAGCAAGTGTTTTTCTTGGAATGCTGTGTTTTTTTGCCACCATGCATAACGCCTTTTTGTATGACCAAATAACTCAATCTTGATTTCATCAGTCCACAGGACCTTCTTCCAAAAAGAAATTGGCTTCTCCAAATGTGCTTTTGCATACCTCAGCCAACTCTGTTTGTGGCGTGCTTGCAGAAACGGCTTCTTTCGCATCACTCTCCCATACAGCTTCTCCTTGTGCAAAGTGCCTTGTATAGTTGACCGATGCACAGTGACACCATCTGCAGCAAGTTGATGCTGCAGCTCTCTGGAGGTGGTCTGAGGATTGTCCTTGACTGATCTCACCATTCTTCTTCTCTGCCTTTCTGATGTTTTTCTTGGCCTGCCACTTCTGGCCTTAACAAGACCTGTCCCTGTGTTCTTCCATTTCCTTACTATGTTCCTCACAGTGGAAACTGACAGGTTAAATCTCTGAGACAGCTTTTTGTATGCTTCCCCTGAACAACTATGTTGAATAATCTTTGTTTTCAGATCATTTGACAGTTGTTTTGAGGAGCACATGATGCCACTCTTCAGAGGAGATTCAAACAGGAGAACAACTTGCAAGTGGCCACTTTAAGTAGCTTTTCTCATGATTGCATACACCTGGCTATAAAGTTCAAAGCTCCATGAGGTTACAAAACCAAAAAAAGTGCTTTAGTAAGTCAGTAAAAAGTAGGTAGGAGTATTTAAAACAAGAAAATGATAAGGGTGCCCATACTTATGCACCTTTCAAATTTTGTTTGAATGCAGATTGCACATTTTCTGTTAGTACAATAAACCTCATTTCAAGGCAGAAACATTACTGTGTCCAACAGTTATTACATATATCAAACTGAAATAGCTGTTGCAAAAACACCAATTTTTATAAAACATTAAGCTTAAGATTAATAGGGGTGCCCAAACTTTTTCATATGACTGTAGGTTCATTCTTTCTGTCATTTTTTTTTTAGTGCTTTTTCAGGTGGGTTCCAGGTGTATTCTGCCAGAAAAAGACATTGTGTGCACATACCCTAAAACTCCTTCAAAAACTCCCAAAAAAGAAGGGTTTTCTGAAGCAGTTTCTTCTTGAAAAGAGCGGTTTCTAGCACCTCAAAAAACTATGTGAACATAACCTAATAATGGACCAAAATTTCCCATACGCCTTAGTCAAATGAGTATTGGGTCAACAGCTATTGTTCTCTTGTCCCCAATACACGTGTTGCCAATAGGGAGAGAGGAGAAAGCTGCTGCCTAATTTTTTTAACAAATTATCTCCCAGGAGAGCCAAAGGATTGGGCATGTGAAATCAAACTGATCATGCTACTCTCCTCGACATTATCTCTTAGGAAAAATCGAGAGAACCCCATACACATAAGATGGTCAGCCGGCCCTGCCAAAATTAGGTGGTTTGCCATACCTAATCTAATATATACAAGTAACTTTATTTCTGCAATAAAGCAGATACAGATGGTGTGCAAACTCCGACCATGGATTAAATTATCATTAGAAAACCCGTCATGATCATGATCATGTGGTCTGGACGCAGGTGGAAGCCACAGTTAGGGGAGACGTCCTGGACTCAACTATATGCCCATGTCTGCTGTTTCCCTTATATGCTAACGACAGGTTGATGGTTCGTACTGTGCAATTAGCATAATGTGCCCACAAGTGTTCGGAGATTCAACAAATTAGATCATTAAGGAACGTTCTTTGATATTTATGGGATTATGAATTTTTATGTATGATTATGGCATCTTGTAATTACGGTACTCTGTGAACATTATACTTGGATGTTTGTATTTTATATTAATATGTTGCACTTATAATATTATCATGTCTCTTAATTGTTGTAAATTGATGCTTACCCTTTTGTATATCCCCACATTGCACACTTTGTTATCCTTGAGAAAGAATCATTACTTTTTCTTTCCTACTAGAGCCGAAATGACACATTAAGGGCAGGTGCAGATGAGCGTATTATCGGTCTGAGTGCGATCCAACAAAACATCGGATCAATGTTGGTCTATGGGGCCGTGCACATGTCTGTTTTTATCCTCAGACAGAGACTTTCCAAGGGAAAAATAAATCGCTGCATGCCCGAGTTTGATCCTTTATTCAGATTGCACTCGGCCATGCAAGTCAGTGAGTCCGTGGAAACCTTCGGACTGCACTCGAATGATATCTGAGTGCAATCCGATTTCCGCGCACTCACAGAATGGAGACGATTGAGACATTTTTTTCTCCATTTGGGAAAATCATAGTGCAATATCAGAGTCTGATCAGAGTGTAATTTGCATCATCGGCCCGATTCTCTCATATGAGCGAATCTACGGCCGTGTGCACCAAACCTAAGACTTCTAGAATAAACTTCTCCCACTTTTTTGCACACTTTATTTGCTGTCTGCTTTTTTCTATTTCATTAGAAAAGTCAGATAAATGGATGAACCCAGATGATACGGACCGCTATTCTATTACATAAGCCGATGTTTGCATCTGAAGATTCTCACTGCTAATAGTATGTGACACAAGGATGCTTATTCTCAGACTCAACCTCTTCGTGCACAGTAGTAATGACCTGTTATCACCTCCCCCTGAATGCCATAAAACACAAAACCCAGGGTAATTTACTGCAGTTTCTGATGTACATCTAAATTTTTTTCTTAAAAAAACAAACAAACAGCATAAACAACGACGTGAATCTAGCCTTACAGGGGTCTCTGGAACATTAAAGGGGTTAACAGTATTAGAAAAACATATCTGTGTACAGATTGCCTGTGGTATTACAGCTCAGACCCATTCACTTCAATGAAGCTGAGCAGCTTTACCACTCACAACCTGTAGACAGGTGTGCTGCTGTTTTTAAGGCTAAGGATTAAGGCTATGTTCACACACGTTGTGTTTTTTTTTCTGCTGCAAATCTGCTGATAACTTTTCTCTGTCAGGAAAACAGCTGTGTTAAAAACGCAGGTTTTGGTGCGTTTTTTGATGCATTTTTTTGACCACCCATTACTTCCTATGGGTGAAAAAACGCAGCAAAAACGCAGGTGTGTTTTTTTGCTGCAAAAACGCTGAAAGAAGTGACATGCTCTATTTTCCAAAAACACAACCAAGTCACAAAATACGCAGCAAAAAAAAGCAACATGTGTGAACAGAGAATTCTGGTTTCTCATAGACTTTGCTGGTACTGCAAAACGCAGCTGAAAATCTGCGTAAAAATCCGCAGCAAAACACACAAAAGTGGTCGGCGCAAAATTAAAGAGACATGTTCAATATTGATGCGAGTGTAGGATCAAAATTGCCAGTCTATGGGTCCATAAAGAAACCGGACAGCACGCATATGCCATCCGAGAACTGTCCATTTTCACAGACTGCTAGTTGGGAGAAGGTGGAAAACTTTTTTTTTACTCTTTTTCTCATCATAAACTGGTGAAACTCGGACCAAACTTTGTTGGTAAAAACTGACACACTGACCAAACTTTGATGAAACTCACACCAAACTCTGAACGAAATGACTGATGAAACTAGGACCATTTTTCTAGTACGTGAATGATCCCTAAGACACAGACACCATAATGTAGTTCTGAACTCAGTAAGACACGTTGATAAAAATGTTTAGGGAATGTCCTACCAAGACAGCCCCTTATCATTGGCTCTATACAGACATATGGATGTGATAGAGGTTGTTCACTGGTACGAACAATAATGGAGACCTAAGAGGGCTACTCTGGTGGACCTGGCCTATTCACGTATTACACGGTCAGTCATTTATTTCAGCCAAGTGTTGCAGGAGCTGGACCTGCCACAATCAGCCATTATAGCTGTAATTGGGTTGTACTCACAAGTTGCACATTTGTTTCTAAAATTTCAACTAATTTGAATGAGACTTGCAGACCTCAATGTGCTTGCCACCAATGCAACCCTAATGAGATGAATGGATATAATTTAGTTACAGAAATTGCTGACTGGTGTGATATCCCTCATGAATACGTTTCAAAGGGTATTCCCATCTCCAAGATCCTATCCCAATAGTAGGCGTAATATTAATAATGTTAGCAAATACTTCCAATTAGAAATGTAGTATAGTTCTTCAGGTTCGCTATGTCATTTACCTCATGTGCAGGGCATTGCAGTAGCTTAGGTATCCATGGTTACGACCATTAAGAGTTGTCTGTCACTATATCAGTGGCCATAACTATGGATACCTAAGCTACTGCAATGCCCTGCACATGAAGTAAATGACATAGCGAACCTGAAGAACTATACTACATTTCTAATTGGAAGTATTTGCTAACATTATGAATATTACACCTACTACATATTGGGATAGGACCCTGGAGATGGGAATAACCCTTTAATGCCTATGATCAACTCAGTTCAAGAATGTGCAAAATGTGTCCTTATCATTTTAAAGATACCCTGTCCAGCTATATTCACAAGGGACTGTCCTGGGTGACTGCTCATTTCCATAGCTGAGGCTGGACAGAGATCCATACACACAGAAGGGCACTGGCTTAGCTATTGTAATGAGCAGTCAGCCAGCCCCTTTTTATTCATTGCTCTAGGCATGTGCTGAATCCGGAGACAGGACCGAAATTGAAGCTACCAGGATCGGAACAGCTACGAAGATGAATAAGACATTATTTATAGCCTATTTATTTTATGGTGCGGGACAATCTCTTTAAGCAACCGATGCATGTATAATAAGGAAAAAACAAACCATCCTGATATTAATACCACACATCAGAAATCGAAATATATAATTTGTGACTTGATATTTCTGGTTCACGCAGCATTTTTGTCAACTCCCTAGATATTTTTCCGGGTTCCCAAAGAGCAATATTGGTCTAATCAGGAGAGTGCAAGACTAACGAGAGCAATTATAAATGAGGGTGAAACGGTAGATGCAATTTTAAGCAACCGTACGATTCCATCTGATGCTAACTATGCCTTAATTGGCCCTGAGATGTTTGTCTCATTTATAGAATGATTAGCATACGCCCCAGGGAACATAAACACAAATAGCATTTAAGGATCACTTGGAGGATTCAGATAAACTGGTTCATGCTCTGTCACACAACACACCATACATATACAGTACAGGATTCAATTGGCTGTCATCGTAAAGCCCCATTTGGATGATACACACTGAACTGGACCTCTCATCCCCCCCACACAATTTTAAAATTATGCCGCCCAACATACAAAAATGTCTCCTTGAAAAAGCCAAGGCGAAACGTACATTGAAGTCCTGGAGATGCAGGCTGCAGAAGTGAAAGGGTAACTATATGGTCAAGTAACTTCTCAGAATATGCTATCATGTGTGTGTTGGCGTGCTGTCCAGCCACCTTATTAAAAGTGCGGCCATCGGTAGAAAATGGAATTTATTCTATCCAGGAACTGCCGGCTTTCAGTCATAGAGGCATGCCTGAGCGGCTACAGTCACCGTACACTAAACAGTGTGCACGACTGTAAGCATATCCTGGCACTTGGATTGACAGCTGGCTTTGCAGCACATCTGTACAGAGTCAGCTGTCAATCAAAGTGCTGGGGTGTGCTTACAGCCGCCGCTCACTGTGTACTGGGCGGTGACTAAAGCCGCTCCAGCACACCTCTATGACTGAAAGTCGGCGGCTACTGGGAGGAATAATATTCATTTTCTCTTACAGTCAGGCATTAGGGCAGCATCGTAACGCTATTAGGCCACGTTCACATGTTCAGTATTTGGTTGGTATTTTACATCAGTATTTGTAAGCAAAAACCAGGAGTGGGTGATAAATACAGAAGAGGTGACGTGTTTCTATTATACTTTTCCTCTGATTGTCCCACTCCTGGTTTTGGCTTACAAATACTGATGTGAAATACTGACCAAATACTGCACGTGGCCTTAACCTGTAGATTAACCCTACATAGTATATAAACTCATATTGTTTGGGGGCGTGACAGGTCCCTTTAAATATTATAAAGAGTCCAAATCCATTTGCCTGTGATTTTTCACTTTACTTTATTCTTTTGCTCACGTCATGACGCTGCTCTTGCCACAAACAGCCTTGTCCTCATTGTCATACATAAGTCACTGCCTGCTACATGATAAACACGCTCATGTCCTGCTGCTGTGACAATTCAGATCATCAATCTAATTAATAAAAGAAAAATAAATTAGCATCAAAGCACCTTTAGAAATGTAAAAGATCAGATATTTAACCATTTGTTGTCTAGAATCTTACACCAACATTAAGCCAAACATATTCTTTAAAAAGCGCTTTCACGCAACATTATACTATACTCGCTAAATCAATGGAGCGCTAAGTCCAAAGAGTATTTGATTTGGAAAGGTCCAGCCACTTTTTTCCTCTTCCTGGCACAAATACAAAAGAGCTTTGCTTCTGCAGCCCCAGCTGGAAGCAAAGTTTCCGTCGTCCATCTGTTCCCGCAAATCAGTAAAAAACATATTGTTGTGTTTTCATACCGTTCAGTTGCACAACATGGGGCAGTTGTAAGCAATTAGCGGATGGCTGGGGTCTACAATAAGTAAATCTACAGCTAACCCCCACTATCGGCAGCAGCAATGCCTCCAGCAACATCAAGGAGGTTGTGTGATTATTCCATCTTCGAAGAGCAATGTAAAGCTCATTGTAGACTGAGGATAGCCTGCAACACTCGTGACTCATAAAAACAGCTTTCATCTCCATTAACAGGACAAAAAGGTTATTAATCCCTCTATGTCTGTTCACACTCGTATCACAGTATGTTTGACGAAGGATTATTAGCTACAGTGCAAATATGACTACAGCAAACCCTTCACGTAAAAACAAGCAGAGATCGAAATGTAATTAAAACATTGCACCTTTTTCAAATTATAAAGTAAAATAACAAAGTTATTAAAACGACCAGTAGATTGTAACTGTAAGGTCTCGCTCACAATGGAGTATGTTCTCTCATGCAAGAGAATCAGAACGATTGTACTAATATCCCTCGGATCAAACTCTGTCTGAGTGTGATCCGATTCTCTCACATGAGAGAATTGCAGCATAGGTGTGGAGAAGATGGAGAACTTATTTTCTCCATCTTCTCCATTGTCGCTGTGAGCGTACTTCGGACTGCACTCGGATGTTTCACACGCACCCATAGACTTGTATCAGAGCCACTCGCAGCATGCTGCGAATTGTTTTTTCATGCCGAATCAGCATGAGAAACTAATAGCAGATCTGCACTGCCCCACAGTATAACATTGGGCCAAGTGCTATCTGATAAAACATCGGCAAGCACTCAGCAGTGTGAACGAACCCTAAATAAGAAGCTTCTGAAAGAATTGGTCACGAATGGTTTTGCACGGGGAAATAATAGGGAACGAGCATTCTTAGCGATATTCACTTCTCTATTATTGGTCTGTCTAAACAAGCAACCGATCACCCAATGAAGGAGCAAAACACTCCTTCATCAGGTGTAAGGATTTTTAAAGGGAACTGGACATCTGATACATGCTGCCCAAACATCTGACAGGTTCCCTTTAAGCTTGCTTAAAAATCAAAATTCAGGCAGCACATTGTCCAGTGTAAATTAGATACGTGCTGCCGAGAACAATGATATTCAATGCACACAGAAAGATCGTATGCGTGTAGCTGATTGGTGGTCATTTAACAGCGTCAGTCCGCCCATGTGAATGCACCTTAAGTTAAAGAGATTTTCCACTTTTAGAAAAGCAAAAAAAAATGATTCCAGTAATGTAAAATAACAAAGACATACAGTACTACTCTCCCTGATCACAGCTCTCTACCACTGCTCCGGTCTCTGTTTTGACGTCACGTCAACAGCTCACATCACCACTGCAGTCAATCACTGAGCTCAGTGACTCATGCTGTTCATCTGCAGAGAAGTTGAGCTCAGTGATTGGTGATGTGAGCAGTCGAAGTGATGTCACCGCTGCAGCCAAAGCATAGAGACCAGAACAGCATTGGAGAGGGGGAAGCTGAGTACTGTTTGCCTTTGTTATTTTACATTACTAGACTTGTTTGGCGTCCACTTTTCTAAAAGTGGAAAACCTCTTTAAAAAGGAGCTATCCAAAATTAGGAAGTTGGGACCACTGTTGGGACCTCCTCTAATCCCGTAGGCAGGGCTGACGTGCCCAAATTGGAGACATAGAAAGAGGGGGGGGACACCAAGCGCAATAGGGTCTTACCTGGTGAAGAAATTGGTCTTGGTGAGAGGTAAGGGAATTTCTCACCCTTTGAGGTTGTTTAACCCACAACTGAGGAATCAAGGTGTGACAGCTGCTGCAATACCCTCGGGTCAGGAAATCCTGCTGTGCAGAACAATTGGTGGAGGATAGAGGTAGTAGTCTGTGCTGCTGTGCTAGATTCAAAAAATCCAGAGGATGCGACGAACTATTAGATCATTTAGTTTAGTCTCAATTTCAAAATTGAACCAATTTCCTCATCAGGAGAACCACAATGTTAAAACATGAAGAAGTTGAGAATGTTCCAATTAGAGAGATGGTTGTGCATGCCCACTGCTACTCCATTCATTGTCTATGGGACTGGCAGAAAAAATGGGTCCCCTAGAGATCAACCAATTATCCAATATCTCAGGCATCCTGGGGCTGCCACGCTGGTGTGCTACAAGTCCCAGCAAGCTCTAGTTACCAGCTGGAATAGCCTGAAATTTATATTCATTTACCCCTTTACTGCATTGAATTCCGTGGGGTTTTTTTTAGGGTCCTTATATCTTGTAAATGTAAGAAATGTAAGCGGCCGATACTGGTGCCGACATTACTTTTGCTTACAAGTATATTACATTTTTCTGGTGCCTTCCTTTTATCCATGTTTAATACAATACTTACTTCTTTATCGAAGAAGTCATAAACTATTAGCTTTCACACTGTCATAGATGAATAGATGAGACTCGATTAGTTGATGTTTCCAACCATTGTGCCCTGACTATTGAGACAAGACTAAACCCAAATATGTATTCCACCCAAGTATAATGAGAGAGGGATATCCAAACATTTTCTATTTTCAAGGACACTTCTAAGAAGTAATGGAGAGACTATGCACAGAACAATTGTTTTGCACCCGCATTGTATCTGCAGAAGTGAGGACCAATTAGCAGTCAATGCGTCTAATCAGGGTAATGGATTTAATGAAATTACACAGATGAAATGATTGTTATGGATCACCCGCCCTGACATTGGGCAGACGTTCAGCAATAGATGGGGATGGAAGTTTGTTGGCTTCAATATTCTCAGGGTTGGACGAAGGCCACCGAATGTTCAGCTGCTTGACGTCTTGTATCTTAGCGAATCTCAGTATGAACAAAACCACTTGCGGCCGCCCCTGCCATACCATAAAGCACTTAGATTAATTGAAGCACCGTACACTGTAATAAACAAGGGTGATGCATGGAAAATATCAGCTTCTAGGAGAAATGCTGCGAGATCATTAGTAAACTGAACTGATAATGGTCTTTCAGCAACATTAAGAACAATGATCACCTTCTTACAGGAAAAAGTCCTTGGTTCCTTCGATGCCTTTAAGATGACTTTTAAGTGTCACGTTGTGACATTTAAAGGGAATATGTCAGCAGGCTTTTACTATGTAATCTGAGATCACCATAATGTAGGGGCAGAGAGCCTGATTCTGGCGATATGTCACTTACTAGGCTGTGTGTTGCTGCTTCAATACAATCAGTGTTTCATCAGCAGGAGATCATCACTACAGGACTAGGTGTCTGGTGCCTCCTAGTCAACTGCTCTTTGTAACTCCTTCCACAACACCGATAGGCAGCTTTCTATCAATATACAGTGTACACAGTGTACACAAAAACTGATGTGGGGGGGTTATACAGGGCTCAGCATTTAGATCTCTGATAGAGAAAACATTCATTGTATCAAAATAACAGCAGCTGACCAGCAAGTGATACATCGCTGGAATCAGGGTCTTAGCCCCTACATCATGCTGCTCTTAGATTATATTGGAAAACCCTGCTGACAGTTTCCCTTTAAAGAGGTGTGCTCAAGATACCGTAACTTTTCGATTGTTGGGGGTCCAACGGCTAGCACCCCCACAGGAGAACCGGACCTCTTTGAATGGAGCGGTGGTCGACCATGTGCACTGCTGCTCCATTCATTCTTCATGGGACCGCCAGAAAATAAAAGCTATGGGGTGACCATATTTCCTGCAACTTCCAGATCATAGACGTTCAGGAAAATCCAAACTGTATTTCAGAAGTAATCTATAGCATCTGTACCTCGAAGTTGTTCTACTAAGACAGAAACCCATGTCTGAATGACCTACAATGGTGCACAAACGTCATTGTGTCAGGATTCTGCTGTCCTTCTACGGATTGACCACTAGTGGCTGCTATTTTTCACTTTGTTAAATTGTGCTGCAATTTCATTCCTTACCACTGGAGGCTGTTATTGTATTGTGCTGGGTTAAACCAGTGGATGCCATCTTGTTTTCCTAATTGGGCCTACTTAAAGACACATGAAACATTTACTCCTTGCTTGAGTATTGAGTCTAGCTGTTAGTCTAGTTCCAGTCTGCAGCTCCTGAGAACTTTCTTACCCAGACTGTTCCCACTCCTCTCCAGATCGTTTCCTACAACTTCTACTGCTACTCCTAAAGTAAACTTTTATTAGTCAGAGCAGAATGCACCGGCATATGGTGGTTTTTGGTCTGGAGAATTTATCATGGCTGTGTAATTAATATGGCTGCCCATTGGATCACACCATGCGGCCGCCTGCAGTTACTCACCAGGAGTTTTTAGCTGATGTCTCAATGTTGATCAGATGATTATCAGCAGTCCCATTGATATACAGATAGTGCAGCAAAAATGTAGCCCCAACTAATTCAATAGCTGATATCTGGGAATTGGGTTTGCCATTTTGGCCATTATGCCAATCTAATATGGGTGACAAATACAGACTATACAATAGTCTTCAACACTTCAACAATCATTCATGTAATCTAAATAAATCTTACAGGAAATGATCAGATCAATCGCACTCATAACACGATATAATCGTGGATCTAACTAGCAGCCATAGCAATTGCTATGGGATCAAGCAAAAATGTTCCCCTCTATTCACAGACGAGGTGCAGTTTGTGAAGATTACAGATGATAGGGAGGGATAATACAGGCAGATTACTGGTAAACTGGGACGGCCTTAGTGCTGTGCAGCCATTGATATCCAGCCTCAATTTAAAGGGAATCTGTCACCAGGTTTTTGCCACCTAATCTGTGAGCAGCATAATGTAGAGTTAGAGACCCTGATTCCAGCGATGTGTCACTTACTGGGCTGCTTGGTGTAGTTTTATCAGCAGGAGATTATCACTAGAGGACTAGTAAACCTGCTGCCATGTAGTCCTGCACATTCATGAGCTCTGTGTAACCCCACTTCCCACCACTTATTGGCAGATTTCTGCCTATGCCCAGTGAACCCAGAAAGCAGCCAATCAGTGGTGTGGGCGGGGTATACAGAGCTCAGCATTCACATAATGGCTAGCTCTGAAGCAGAGAAAACAGTGATTTTATTTAAAAAAAAAGACAGCAAGCAGCCCAGTAAGTGACACATCTCTGGAATCAGGGTCTCTGCCCCTACACTATGCGGCTCTTATATGGGGTAGCAAAAACCTGGTGACATATTCTCTTTAAAGAGAATCTGTCAGTCGTGTGAATCCTCTTATATGGACATGTAGGTCATAGGAATCTGAATAACATGATACCTTGATATCTGCAATCCGATGTCTTGTTCCACATTTTCTTATATGTAAATGAGCTGTTAAGATCTATGAGCCGGACATAGATCTCCCTGAGAATCTGCCTCCAGAGCTCATTGTAAATGAAAGGGGGCGTTAGGTACAAGGGTGGCAAAGAAAACGCCAGTCTTTATAAATTCCACCCTTACTTATGGAGTCATTTATTAATAAATTTGGTGCATGTTTACAATGTGCATATGCCAGAAAATTAAATCCACACCAGCCACAATCTGGGGTAGATTTCAGCTACAACCTATGCAAGTTTTCTGGCATACGTTACAGTAAATATTTTGTGCGGTGGCAGGCGGAGCCCCTTTTACTTTGCCCCACCCGCTTTTTGGAAAAAGGGGCTGGTGCTAAAAGGCAAAGTCACAAAATTTGTCACAAATACCACATGCAACAAATTTTGTGACTTTTTAAAGCCAGTTTTCTGGCATGCAGGGGATGATAATTTGCCCCCTTTGTCTGTTGTGCACCATGATCTCTCGCTAAGGTTAAGTTCCCACTATGAGTTTTTGATGCTGCATATTTTCTCTGCGCCAAAAACGCAAAGTCTCACTGTTCTAGAAAAGTGGATGGGATTTACAGAAATCTCATGTGCACGGTGCTTTTTTTTTATGCAGCGTAATCTGACCTGCGGTGTCTGTTTCAACATGTCAATTTCTCTTGCGGGTACGCTGAGTTTTCTGTGCAGATTTTGCCCATAGACTTACATTAGATGCAAAAAAATCTGCAGGTAAAAAAAATGCACATGTGTTTTCAGTGCGTTTCTGCGGCGGAAACGCATCAAAACTGCATGTTATTAACCCCTAAGTATATCAATAAAGTTTTGTTGAAGCCAAAAACCAAGAAGTGTCACAAACAAAGCAGCTTTATTTATAGGATGACACACCAACCAGAGACAAAAACCGCAGCGTCAAAAACGAGATAAAAACGCAGTGTTGGGTTTCTTTATTTAGCCATATCTGAGCGACGTTTCGGCTCTAAATACATGATTCTTTCTCTGGGAAATAAAGAAACCCTCTCTTATTATATTGGAGTACTGCCGATTTTTTCCTATAATGGTGGAGTAGTTGGGATCTCGGGGCCGTCACCCACCCACAGTATAATGATGTCTGCTGTTTTTCTTCTTTTATGTATATACAGTATTATGGAGAGAGAGAGCAATACCTACAACTGACTACCACTTAACAATAGTAAGAAGCATTGTGTGCAGCGGGGGTCACGGGGTTATGGGGGACCTCCTATCATTCTGGAACGTCTCAGCCCTGACTCCATCCACATAGATGAGAAACTGGATGCTCACAATACCATTACCAAAAGGATTGTGTGCTATTCTGACAGCTCGGCCAGGAAGACAATGGTTGTATATAAAGCTGGCAGGTCCCAGTGTTCTGCGCACACAGTGATGTAACGGGCCCCGTGCGCGGACTCACTAATGATGCTCCTGTTTTCAAACAACTTATCAGCATCACAAAAGGTGCACTGGGCCATCCTTATGGGGAATAAAAAAAACCCTTTAGATTTGGGCACAATTCACACAGAAATAGGCGACTAATAGAGGGACAAATCCCATCTTCCCACAATCAGACTCTTTTTTTGTGCAGTCATGAAATTAGTTGTGCCAATCACCTGCTCTACATTCCATAGCACATAGTGGCGGTATAGCAGCGTGGCGGTAAATAGTCATCCCTGGGCTATGCAGATATTATAGCAAAGCTGAGTTTTGTATCTGACACATAGTTATATTATAATGTGTTTTACATAGGACTCCATGCAAACCTACTGCATTATTAGAGCCCAAAAGAAGTATCTCAAAGTAGCTCCAAACAATGACATTACTAACTCAGCTCTGCTCCATCTTCACATATACCACCGATGTGTTATAGATACAATGCTGGCAACTTTTATATCATTAACATTGGAAAAGTGCTTTAGCCAGGAGCCAGATTGTTCTGTAGTAGCTGCCAAAAAGGCAGAGAAATTCAATTTGCTTCTTCTGGAGCGCAGAATGTAAAATCTCTTCTTGCAGACCAACTGGTGTGAAAGCGCACACCTCCAATCTTCTCTGGGGGTGTGCGCTTTCACTCCTCCCTCAAATCTCTGTAGCATCTGAGACTGTAAATTGGCTACTTAGCTGTGATTGACAGCTTCTTGGAGGAAGGGGTGAAAGAATGCACCCACATAAAAGACTCCCGGTCGGTCTGCAAGCAGAGATGTCACATAATGTGCTCCAGAAGAAATAAAATGTGAATATCTCTGCAATGGAGTGACGCAATGCAAAATGGGAAAGAGCAGCAGAATCCTTAGGGAAACTCAAAGATTTTTACAAGATATTTACCTCTAGTAACGTAGTAACCTCGTTTAGATCAAGTCAGAAAATAATAGTTACACAGTTCTTCTAGGGGGAAAACCAAATGTCTTTTCAGGACAAAGAATATCTAGTTTGGGGGCCTTCTTAGAGTAAGCCAGAAATACTATTGCCAATGCTTCAAGAGAAAACTAAGTTTGCAAATTACGGTAGTTTTCTTTTGTCTTTGGTGAGAGCTATCTAACAAGTGCAACTTATTGGCAATAGCTACTTCCTCTAGGTGGCACTTGTGAGACAGGTTTTGTTCTGTTCTGGAACAGAGCTAATTTGCATAAATAATTATGGAGTGACTGCAGACTTGTGAGTCCTCACATCGCGGGCACTACACACTGCGAGGATTCTCCGGGAGAGGGCAGTCATGTGACTGCAAGCATACGATTTCCATACTCCCGGCTACATTCCGACTAGACTGTATCCGGCCTTGCTCCATACACTTGAATGGAGCGAGCGTACGTCTAGTCGGCACATGACTGC
This sequence comes from Phyllobates terribilis, assembly GCF_046119375.1. Classification (NCBI taxonomy): domain Eukaryota; kingdom Metazoa; phylum Chordata; class Amphibia; order Anura; family Dendrobatidae; genus Phyllobates; species Phyllobates terribilis. Next base: position 865,783,730 of record NW_027362762.1, read on the forward strand.
ATGTATATAAATCACATACTCCTGCGACCGCCGCTGGAGAATCCTCGCAGGTATAAAAAAAAACCTCTCTAGTCTTAAATATTTTTGTATATACTTTATTTTTCATTGTATAGGATGGTGTGTAAAATTACAATATTCAATGCATGTTGGGAGTTGTAGTTCTTCAGCGGCTGGAGAGTTTGCTGACCACAGATGTAAAACAGCAGAACATTTGCACTCGGGACAAGAGGACAAATATAAGGAAGCCACAGAAATGATTGTAGCTTCTTCTTCCCATGTAGTTCAGTAGAAATCTTTCCCGGTTATAACCCTGAGGACCGCACAGTGAGGTCACCATAAGTAACGCAGCAGGGAAAAGCGCGATATTTACTCACAGGGCTACACATTCACAATGCTGGCGGGGATCAGTTAAAGAGTCATGAACTTTATACAAATCAGCGTTTTTCAAGTAGAAACCGCTTCAGGAAACTTTCCTTTTTGGGGAGTATTTAGAAGAGTTTTTCTTGTCCTGAAGAGTTTTAGAACAGTTTTCTTTCTCAAGATTTCTATTCAGCTTTTTGATTAGACAGTGTCTAGTTAGGAGCAAAATCCAACAGGATTCGCTTCAAAGAGGTGACATGTAATGTTTTTTTTCCATTAGTCATTTTTCAAAACCTTTTTAGGAACAAAAAAAACTTTGAAAAACTCCTCATACAAACAACAAAGTGGAGTATCCCATGCTTTTTTGGACATAGTTTTTTGAGGAGGATTTTAGACAGAATCTCCTCCATGAAACTCCTCAACAGCGACATATGAACATAGCCGACAAAACAATAGTGATCAATTCAAATACTCTATTTAATTTGGATACACTCCGATCTCAGTGATTTAGCTGCCGCGGTCACGTTATGTTGGGAGGTCAGATCACCGCTGCAGGCAATTACTGAGCTCAGCGGCTGTGCCGAAGTAGTCAGCATGTGCCTCCACCAAGCTCAGTGAAAACAGTGGGCTACGACAGTGATACGCGCTGTCGACATGACATTACCGCTGTGGTCAGAACACCGAGACTGGAGCAGTAGTGGGGAGCTTTTGCTGGACCCAGGAAGGGTGAGTACCTGCTCTACTTGTTATTTTAGGTATTTTACAGTGGTTGGCGTCCACTTTTCTCATACATGCTGGCCGACAGCTATCACTCCCAACATACCCATACATGGGAACATTGACTGTTAAAGGGGTTGTCCACTACTCAGACAACCTCTTCTGAATCCTTATTTTTCCCCCAGTAAAATAATAACATTTATATTTACCTCCGGTCGTTCCAGTAGGGTGTCAACACTGGCTCTCCTGGGGCTCGCGTGACATTATAACCATCTCTGGCTTCACTCTCCCTTCCTTCGGACAAATCAAGACATCAGCTCTCACTTCCTCCGGATGTCAATTTCGTTTGTAATACTAAGTGCCCACGATGCAGAAATGCTGCTGATTTTTTCCACTTCTCCCTGGCAGGAAAAACGCATGCGGATTTTACATGCGATTTTCCTCCCAGGTAGAAGCGTTTGTCAAGCGTTCTTCACATGCATTTCCGCATGCGGGTTATCAAGCAATTTTATCAGGACACACCGGAGAGAAGACCGCGGGCCTTCAGAAGGTGAGTATAATGTATATTTTTTATTTGAAATTCTTTTTTTTAACAGGTACTATGGTACCCGGGTCTGGATGAGGGTCTCCTCTTCTCCAGACCCGGGTACCATCCGCACATTGAATCGCTTAATATCCGCATGTGCACATGTATTCATGCGGATATTAAGAGATTCAATGCAAATCAATGGCGGCAATTATGCCATTGATAATCCGCAGTGGAAATTTCCGCAGCATGTGCACAGCACATGCAGATTATCATTGGGGACCATGGGGCACGTATTACCAAGCGTTTTTTAAGCGATTTCGCTGTGGAAATTCCGCGGCAAAAACGCTTCAAAAACGCATAGTGGAAACGCAACCTAAGAGAAGAGAGTGAAGCCAGCGCTGATTGGCTGCAGTGATAGCATGACATAACATTGTCATGCAATCCCTGGGAGAGACTGTGCAGACACCGTTGGAACAGCACCGTCACCATGGGTGAGTATAAGCATTATCATTTTACTGGGGGAAACATAAGGATTCAGAGGGGGTTGTCCAAGTAGTGGACAACCCCTTTAAAATTTAAACTTCCTGACCCTGATTATGTCAGTGAGGAGTCAGGAGTTCCCTATACAAATTAAATTATCAGCCTATCCTGCTGTTATCGATGGGTTCAACCAAATTTAGTCTAATGTGTATGGAGACCTTTATAGAATACTTGGACAAGAATTCATGAGTGTCTGGCACAAAGTAAATCCATATTTTCTGTACTCAATGAGCTTTTCACCATCGGCTAATGATTGTCTACCCTTTTCCCAAAATCAAAAGTGTGCAAGTCCCTTTTTATAGATTAAGAGGATGATGAAGATGATTATTATTAGAATATTGTAAAACTGCACAATAAGAGGGCGCACTATGGTTCATCCTTTATTGCTATACTCTTTTATTAAACCTCCAAAAGTGGGAATGAGAGATGAGCGTATAGTTACGGTATACAGGAATACAGACAGATCGCATTCTGCACGGTGACATATTAAAGTGCCATCTGCAGATATAGGATGGTGACAAGTGTCTCTTAATCTACTCCTACATAATGCCTATCCTCCTACGGAAGACTAATTGGCGACACATTATCGCTCCACTTGTAGACGTGTGGGCACAGAAGTGTAGTGTTAATGAGTGAGATGGCAGCTTTCCTCCATGTAGCTTGTTTGTTGTTTACCCACTTTGGAGCAATGAGCTAATTACCCCGAGCGCCGGACCCTCAAAGTGCTGTCACTAGCATTGTGTGTTACACCCATCTACTAATGGATATGACATGATTAAGAGGAGGAGGAATGTGAGGCTTTCTCTCCGGGTATGTCGACTATTAATGAAACGATTTTTCAGGATATCATAATAGTGACTCACTGTGGTAACACTATCTGCAGCTACGACACCGCAATGATAAAACAACCCAAACCATTGAATAACTAATTGAATCTATTTCAGAGTGCATATTCCCCTGAAATAGTTAATTATGGAGATGGGGGGTCCTCATTGTCAATCACCCACTGCCTACATGGGAATTGTTGGGGGAGTTTTGCTCTTTGAGATGGAACTGAAGGATGACAAGGTGCCAACCGAGGGCATAAAACTGGAGCCAACACCGGATATGGTCCCAAACCTGGCGCAGCCTCCTATTACCAGAACAGGGAATTCCTATCTGACATATTGCTCACACACACTAAGTGGGGGTCAAAAGGAACCAAAATGCATTCAGATTTCCACCTGCAGAGTGGCGCTCTCAGTCACCGACTATACTGGGATCACCATATTCACACAATATGGCTTCCCACTGGCACAGGGTTTATGTGGCTGCACACGTTACAAGTAGGTTGATGGTCGTTTCGACAATGCTGCCATAAATATTTATTTACCCCATGAAAGTGATAATAAATTGCCAGAAATGACTTTTGCTATAGAAAAGTAAAAAAATCTTTCACGGAATGATCTTTCATACAGATGGGAATGTGGCATCAGTTGACCACAATGATTGATTTTTGGTTATTCCCACCTGTCGAACTTTAGCGCAACGTTTATGACCAAATATCGTGTATTATGACTTCATGGGACTGCAGGGGGGTGGCGAGTGCCACTTTGGCTATTGCCCCCCTTTCATATAATATAACTATGGATGAAAAGTAACAGCGACACCACGGTCACGGCTTGCCGTCACAACCAACTGACCTGATGCCGTACGGATGCCATATCAAGTCTAGTGTACCAGGAATGTCTGGAGGAAGTGGGATGTTATACGGAAGTTATTTTAAAGTTTCTTTTTGAAGGAGCTACACAGGTTTTTTTTTTAAAACTGAATGTCCATGATCTATATAACAAGAGCTTGTCATATGTCTAAAAACTGCAATTATTTGTAAATCGCTTAATTATGACATTGTGGCAATGTAACTGGCAATCTGACGAATCATGAACAATAAGTCACCGAAAAATTGTACATCCTGGTTGTGGAGTATGAGCATAAATACAATTTGGTTCATGATAGAATAGTAATAAATTATCTATGTGCACAAATGAATATTTTACAATAATGTCGCCTCTGCCTGGTTTACTACAGTGTTTAGTCACGCAGTGTTTTTTATATCCTACTGATCATTGCTCAGTGTGAATGGGCAGAAATGATTAGTTACTTACAACCCATAAAAAGATCAGAAAATATACATCATAGCTCATTCTCCCCGCTTATTGCCAGGATTGCCAACTAACTGAAAATTCTGCAAATAAAGGGTCATTCTTTTTTTTCTCATGTTCCCCCAATTTTTTTTCATATCTCCGTGATTTTTTAATTAAGTTATATATATATATATATATATATATATATATATATATATATATTATTTATTTTTTTTAATTTAGATATTTTTATTTTTTTAAATATTTTATATATTTTTTAGATATATTTATATTTTTTATTTTTTTATATAATATATATAATAATAAATTACATATAATTTATTATAGATTACTGTGATTGGCAATTATCATTATTTTACAGTGCATAGTGAATGCAGGTAATGTCTACATAGACATTGCACCCTATGTAGAGAGATGTATAGAAATTGGCGACATACAATATACTGGGATCAAGTGTATTTATAACCACCTAGGGTGTATTTGAGTATTTCAATAATTGCAAAGTATTTCATGGATCATGCAACTTATGGGATGACTGATCACTCTGCAAAATGTAAAGTGCACGTTCTGATGATGGTAATGCACAGTATGGTATTCCTGATCGTCTGCGCTGCCTGTATTAATTGTACCAAGCACAATCGCCCGATAATAATTGCTGTCACTCACCTGCCAAGAGCTGGATGGGATGTCATTGAATCTGCCTAATCCCCCGAGGGTGTAGCAGCTGGACATGAACTCCAGGCTGTCAGAGCAGTGCCACAATAGCCCAAAGCTGACCGGCTCCGGCAGCTTCTGGTCGCCAGATCTCACTATCCAAGCCGGGGAGAGGAAGCTGAAGCTGCAGACGGCCACCAGGCAGGCGGAGAGCAGCACCCAGAAGCAGGACACACAGCCGAACATCCTGGGCTGCCGCTGCCGCTGGGGAACCAGCCCCAAAGCAACATCCAGCCCCGCGCTGCTCTTCTTCTTACTGTCCAGCAGCGAACGCATCTGGGAGGTAAGAAATAATCCCAAATCCTCCCACCTCCTTCCCCCCCTCTAAAATGCAATGAGGTCCTCCTATCTCACCATCAGGATGCACCCGGGGCACTACTATTACCCCAATACGGGGGTGGGTGAGGTGAGCTAGTTACTCCGGTGCACTAGTGACTGCGGACACGCTGTAACTTCCCCGGGCAGCGACTGAGAGAAGTCACAGGCAGGATGCAGGATGCTGCTGTACATGACAGCGGGGGAAGAAGGGCCGGTCCTGTGTCCCAGCCCTCCTCCTCCTCCTCCCTGTGTGCAGTCTGAAGGAATGGAGGAGGCTGCACCACAACCTGCCGCGCGCACAGGTGTCCCCGGGGCTGTCACTGACAGATCCTGTGCCCTGCTGCCTGTCACTGCTGCCTGTCACTGACAGATCCTGTGCCCTGCTGCCTGTCACTGCTGCCTGTCACTGACAGATCCTGTGCCCTGCTGCCTGTCACTGACAGATCCTGTGCCCTGCTGCCTGTCACTGCTGCCTGTCACTGACAGATCCTGTGCCCTGCTGCTCTCACTGCTGCCTGTCACTGACAGATCCTGTGCCCTGCTGCCTCTCACTACTGCCTGTCACTGACAGATCCTGTGCCCTGCTGCCTCTCACTGCTGCCTGTCACTGACAGATCCTGTGCCCTGCTGCCAGTCACTGACAGATCCTGTGCCCTGCTGCCTCTCACTGCTGCCTGTCACTGACAGATCCTGTGCCCTGCTGCCTCTCACTGCTGCCTGTCACTGACAGATCCTGTGCCCTGCTGCCTCTCACTGCTGCCTGTCACTGACAGATCCTGTGCCCTGCTGCCTCTCACTGCTGCCTGTCACTGACAGATCCTGTGCCCTGCTGCCTCTCACTGCTGCCTGTCACTGACAGATCCTGTGCCCTGCTGCCAGTCACTGACAGATCCTGTGCCCTGCTGCCTCTCACTGCTGCCTGTCACTGACAGATCCTGTGCCCTGCTGCCTGTCACTGACAGATCCTGTGCCCTGCTGCCTCTCACTGCTGCCTGTCACTGACAGATCCTGTGCCCTGCTGCCTCTCACTGCTGCCTGTCACTGACAGATCCTGTGCCCTGCTGCCTGTCACTGACAGATCCTGTGCCCTGCTGCCTCTCACTGCTGCCTGTCACTGACAGATCCTGTGCCCTGCTGCCTGTCACTGCTGCCTGTCACTCACAGATCCTGTGCCCTGCTGCCTGTCACTGACAGATCCTGTGCCCTGCTGCCTGTCACTGCTGCCTGTCACTGACAGATCCTGTGCCCTGCTGCCAGTCACTGCTGCCTGTCACTGACAGATCCTGTGCCCTGCTGCCTGTCACTGGTGCCTGTCACTGACAGATCCTGTGCCCTGCTGCCAGTCACTGCTGCCTGTCACTGACAGATCCTGTGCCCTGCTGCCTGTCACTGACAGATCCTGTGCCCTGCTGCCTCTCACTGCTGCCTGTCACTGACAGATCCTGTGCCCTGCTGCCTCTCACTGCTGCCTGTCACTGACAGATCCTGTGCCCTGCTGCCTGTCACTGACAGATCCTGTGCCCTGCTGCCTCTCACTGCTGCCTGTCACTGACAGATCCTGTGCCCTGCTGCCTCTCACTGCTGCCTGTCACTCACAGATCCTGTGCCCTGCTGCCTGTCACTGCTGCCTGTCACTGACAGATCCTGTGCCCTGCTGCCTGTCACTGCTGCCTGTCACTGACAGATCCTGTGCCCTGCTGCCTCTCACTGCTGCCTGTCACTGACAGATCCTGTGCCCTGCTGCCTCTCACTGCTGCCAGTCACTGACAGATCCTGTGCCCTGCTGCCTCTCACTGCTGCCTGACACTGACAGATCCTGTGCCCTGCTGCCAGTCACTGACAGATCCTGTGCCCTGCTGCCTCTCACTGCTGCCTGTCACTGACAGATCCTGTGCCCTGCTGCCTGTCACTGACAGATCCTGTGCCCTGCTGCCTCTCACTGCTGCCTGTCACTGACAGATCCTGTGCCCTGCTGCCTCTCACTGCTGCCTGTCACTGACAGATCCTGTGCCCTGCTGCCTGTCACTGACAGATCCTGTGCCCTGCTGCCTCTCACTGCTGCCTGTCACTGACAGATCCTGTGCCCTGCTGCCTCTCACTGCTGCCTGTCACTCACAGATCCTGTGCCCTGCTGCCTGTCACTGACAGATCCTGTGCCCTGCTGCCTGTCACTGCTGCCTGTCACTGACAGATCCTGTGCCCTGCTGCCAGTCACTGCTGCCTGTCACTGACAGATCCTGTGCCCTGCTGCCTGTCACTGGTGCCTGTCACTGACAGATCCTGTGCCCTGCTGCCAGTCACTGCTGCCTGTCACTGACAGATCCTGTGCCCTGCTGCCTGTCACTGCTGCCTGTCACTGACAGATCCTGTGCCCTGCTGCCTCTCACTGCTGCCTGTCACTGACAGATCCTGTGCCCTGCTGCCTCTCACTGCTGCCTGTCACTGACAGATCCTGTGCCCTGCTGCCTGTCACTGACAGATCCTGTGCCCTGCTGCCTCTCACTGCTGCCTGTCACTGACAGATCCTGTGCCCTGCTGCCTCTCACTGCTGCCTGTCACTCACAGATCCTGTGCCCTGCTGCCTGTCACTGACAGATCCTGTGCCCTGCTGCCAGTCACTGCTGCCTGTCACTGACAGATCCTGTGCCCTGCTGCCTGTCACTGCTGCCTGTCACTGACAGATCCTGTGCCCTGCTGCCTGTCACTGGTGCCTGTCACTGACAGATCCTGTGCCCTGCTGTCAGTCACTGCTGCCTGTCACTGACAGATCCTGTGCCCTGCTGCCTCTCACTGCTGCCTGTCACTGACAGATCCTGTGCCCTGCTGCCTCTCACTGCTGCCTGTCACTGACAGATCCTGTGCCCTGCTGCCTCTCACTGCTGCCTGTCACTGACAGATCCTGTGCCCTGCTGCCTGTCACTGACAGATCCTGTGCCCTGCTGCCTCTCACTGCTGCCTGTCACTGACAGATCCTGTGCCCTGCTGCCTCTCACTGCTGCCTGTCACTGACAGATCCTGTGCCCTGCTGCCTGTCACTGACAGATCCTGTGCCCTGCTGCCTGTCACTGCTGCCTGTCACTGACAGATCCTGTGCCCTGCTGCTCTCACTGCTGCCTGTCACTGACAGATCCTGTGCCCTGCTGCCTCTCACTGCTGCCTGTCACTGACAGATCCTGTGCCCTGCTGCCTCTCACTGCTGCCTGTCACTGACAGATCCTGTGCCCTGCTGCCTCTCACTGCTGCCTGTCACTGACAGATCCTGTGCCCTGCTGCCTCTCACTGCTGCCTGTCACTGACAGATCCTGTGCCCTGCTGCCTCTCACTGCTGCCTGTCACTGACAGATCCTGTGCCCTGCTGCCAGTCACTGACAGATCCTGTGCCCTGCTGCCTCTCACTGCTGCCTGTCACTGACAGATCCTGTGCCGTGCTGCCTGTCACTGACAGATCCTGTGCCCTGCTGCCTCTCACTGCTGCCTGTCACTGACAGATCCTGTGCCCTGCTGCCTCTCACTGCTGCCTGTCACTGACAGATCCTGTGCCCTGCTGCCTGTCACTGACAGATCCTGTGTCCTGCTGCCTCTCACTGCTGCCTGTCACTGACAGATCCTGTGCCCTGCTGCCTCTCACTGCTGCCTGTCACTCACAGATCCTGTGCCCTGCTGCCTGTCACTGACAGATCCTGTGCCCTGCTGCCTGTCACTGCTGCCTGTCACTGACAGATCCTGTGCCCTGCTGCCAGTCACTGCTGCCTGTCACTGACAGATCCTGTGCCCTGCTGCCTGTCACTGGTGCCTGTCACTGACAGATCCTGTGCCCTGCTGCCAGTCACTGCTGCCTGTCACTGACAGATCCTGTGCCCTGCTGCCTGTCACTGCTGCCTGTCACTGACAGATCCTGTGCCCTGCTGCCTCTCACTGCTGCCTGTCACTGACAGATCCTGTGCCCTGCTGCCTGTCACTGACAGATCCTGTGCCCTGCTGCCTGTCACTGACAGATCCTGTGCCCTGCTGCCTCTCACTGCTGCCTGTCACTGACAGATCCTGTGCCCTGCTGCCTCTCACTGCTGCCTGTCACTCACAGATCCTGTGCCCTGCTGCCTGTCACTGCTGCCTGTCACTGACAGATCCTGTGCCCTGCTGCCTGTCACTGCTGCCTGTCACTGACAGATCCTGTGCCCTGCTGCCTCTCACTGCTGCCTGTCACTGACAGATCCTGTGCCCTGCTGCCTCTCACTGCTGCCTGTCACTGACAGATCCTGTGCCCTGCTGCCTCTCACTGCTGCCTGTCACTGACAGATCCTGTGCCCTGCTGCCAGTCACTGACAGATCCTGTGCCCTGCTGCCTCTCACTGCTGCCTGTCACTGACAGATCCTGTGCCCTGCTGCCTGTCACTGACAGATCCTGTGCCCTGCTGCCTCTCACTGCTGCCTGTCACTGACAGATCCTGTGCCCTGCTGCCTCTCACTGCTGCCTGTCACTGACAGATCCTGTGCCCTGCTGCCTGTCACTGACAGATCCTGTGCCCTGCTGCCTCTCACTGCTGCCTGTCACTGACAGATCCTGTGCCCTGCTGCCTCTCACTGCTGCCTGTCACTCACAGATCCTGTGCCCTGCTGCCTGTCACTGACAGATCCTGTGCCCTGCTGCCTGTCACTGCTGCCTGTCACTGACAGATCGTGTGCCCTGCTGCCAGTCACTGCTGCCTGTCACTGACAGATCCTGTGCCCTGCTGCCTGTCACTGGTGCCTGTCACTGACAGATCCTGTGCCCTGCTGCCAGTCACTGCTGCCTGTCACTGACAGATCCTGTGCCCTGCTGCCTGTCACTGCTGCCTGTCACTGACAGATCCTGTGCCCTGCTGCCTCTCACTGCTGCCTGTCACTGACAGATCCTGTGCCCTGCTGCCTCTCACTGCTGCCTGTCACTGACAGATCCTGTGCCCTGCTGCCTGTCACTGACAGATCCTGTGCCCTGCTGCCTCTCACTGCTGCCTGTCACTGACAGATCCTGTGCCCTGCTGCCTCTCACTGCTGCCTGTCACTCACAGATCCTGTGCCCTGCTGCCTGTCACTGACAGATCCTGTGCCCTGCTGCCTGTCACTGCTGCCTGTCACTGACAGATCCTGTGCCCTGCTGCCTCTCACTGCTGCCTGTCACTGACAGATCCTGTGCCCTGCTGCCTGTCACTGCTGCCTGTCACTGACAGATCCTGTGCCCTGCTGCCAGTCACTGCTGCCTGTCACTGACAGATCCTGTGCCCTGCTGCCTGTCACTGCTGCCTGTCACTGACAGATCCTGTGCCCTGCTGCCTCTCACTGCTGCCTGTCACTGACAGATCCTGTGCCCTGCTGCCTCTCACTGCTGCCTGTCACTGACAGATCCTGTGCCCTGCTGCCTGTCACTGACAGATCCTATGCCCTGCTGCCTCTCACTGCTGCCTGTCACTGACAGATCCTGTGCCTTGCTGCCTGTCACTGACAGATCCTGTGCCCTGCTGCCTCTCACTGCTGCCTGTCACTGACAGATCCTGTGCCCTGCTGCCTCTCACTGCTGCCTGTCACTCACAGATCCTGTGCCCTGCTGCCTGTCACTGCTGCCTGTCACTGACAGATCCTGTGCCCTGCTGCCTGTCACTGCTGCCTGTCACTGACAGATCCTGTGCCCTGCTGCCTGTCACTGCTGCCTGTCACTGACAGATCCTGTGCCCTGCTGCCAGTCACTGCTGCCTGTCACTGACAGATCCTGTGCCCTGCTGCCTGTCACTGGTGCCTGTCACTGACAGATCCTGTGCCCTGCTGTCAGTCACTGCTGCCTGTCACTGACAGATCCTGTGCCCTGCTGCCTGTCACTGCTGCCTGTCACTGACAGATCCTGTGCCCTGCTGCCTCTCACTGCTGCCTGTCACTGACAGATCCTGTGCCCTGCTGCCTCTCACTGCTGCCTGTCACTGACAGATCCTGTGCCCTGCTGCCTGTCACTGACAGATCCTGTGCCCTGCTGCCTCTCACTGCTGCCTGTCACTGACAGATCCTGTGCCCTGCTGCCTCTCACTGCTGCCTGTCACTCACAGATCCTGTGCCCTGCTGCCTGTCACTGCTGCCTGTCACTGACAGATCCTGTGCCCTGCTGCCTGTCACTGCTGCCTGTCACTGACAGATCCTGTGCCCTGCTGCCTCTCACTGCTGCCTGTCACTGACAGATCCTGTGCCCTGCTGCCTGTCACTGCTGCCTGTCACTGACAGATCCTGTGCCCTGCTGCCAGTCACTGCTGCCTGTCACTGACAGATCCTGTGCCCTGCTGCCTGTCAATGCTGCCTGTCACTGACAGATCCTGTGCCCTGCTGCCTCTCACTGCTGCCTGTCACTGACAGATCCTGTGCCCTGCTGCCTCTCACTGCTGCCTGTCACTGACAGATCCTGTGCCCTGCTGCCTGTCACTGACAGATCCTATGCCCTGCTGCCTCTCACTGCTGCCTGTCACTGACAGATCCTGTGCCTTGCTGCCTGTCACTGACAGATCCTGTGCCCTGCTGCCTCTCACTGCTGCCTGTCACTGACAGATCCTGTGCCCTGCTGCCTCTCACTGCTGCCTGTCACTGACAGATCCTGTGCCCTGCTGCCTGTCACTGCTGCCTGTCACTGACAGATCCTGTGCCCTGCTGCCTCTCACTGCTGCCTGTCACTGACAGATCCTGTGCCCTGCTGCCTCTCACTGCTGCCTGTCACTGACAGATCCTGTGCCCTGCTGCCAGTCACTGCTGCCTGTCACTGACAGATCCTGTGCCCTGCTGCCTGTCACTGCTGCCTGTCACTGACAGATCCTGTGCCCTGCTGCCTCTCACTGCTGCCTGTCACTGACAGATCCTGTGCCCTGCTGCCTCTCACTGCTGCCTGTCACTGACAGATCCTGTGCCCTGCTGCCTCTCACTGCTGCCTGTCACTGACAGATCCTGTGCCCTGCTGCCTCTCACTGCTGCCTGTCACTGACCGATCCTGTGCCCTGCTGCCTGTCACTGCTGCCTGTCACTGACAGATCCTGTGCCCTGCTGCCTCTCACTGCTGCCTGTCATTGACAAATCCTGTGCCCTGCTGTCTCTCACTGCTGCGTGTCACTGACAGATCCTGTGACTGCTACTTGTCACTGACAGATCCTGCGACTGCTGCCTGACTCTGACAGATCCTGTGCCCTGCTGCTCTCACTGCTGCCTGTCACTGACAGATCCTGTGCCCTGCTGCCTCTCACTGCTGCCTGTCACTTACAGATCCTGTGCCCTGCTGCCTCTCACTGCTGCCTGTCACTCAGATCCTGTGCCCTGCTGCCTCTCACTGCTGCCTGTCACTGACAGATCCTGTGCCCTGCTGCCTCTCGCTGACAGATCCTGTGCCCTGCTGCCTGTCACTGCTGCCTGTCACTGACAGATCCTGTGCCCTGCTGCCTCTCACTGCTGCCTGTCACTGATAGATCCTGTGCCCTGCTGCCTCTCACTGACAGATCCTCTGCCCTGCTGCCTCTCACTGACAGATCTTGTGCCCTGCTGCCTCTCACTGCTGCCTGTCACTGACAGATCTTGTGCCCTGCTGCCTCTCACTGCTGCCTGTCACTGACAGGTCCTGTGCCCAGCTGCCTGTCACTGCTGCCTGTCACTGACAGATCTTGTGACTGCTGCCTGACTCTGACAGATCCTGTGCCCTGCTGCCTGTCACTGACAGATCCTGTGCCCTGCTGCCTCTCACTGCTGCCTGTCACTGACGGATCCTGTGCCCTGCTGCCTGTCACTGCTGCCTGTCACTGACAGATCCTGTGCCCTGCTGCCTGTCACTGACAGATCCTGTGCCCTGCTGCCTCTCACTGCTGCCTGTCACTGACAGATCCTGTGCCCTGCTGCCTGTCACTGCTGCCTGTCACTGACAGATATGTGCCCTGCTGCCTCTCACTGCTGCCTGTCACTGAAAGATCCTGTGCCCTGCTGCCTCTCACTGCTGCCTGTCACTGACAGATATGTGCCCTGCTGCCTCTCGCTGACAGATCCTGTGCTATGCTGCCTCTCACTGCTGCCTGTCACTGACAGATCCTGTGCCCTGCTGCCTCTCACTGCTGCCTGTCACTGATAGATCCTGTGCCCTGCTGCCTCTCACTGACAGATCCTGTGCCCTGCTGCCTCTCACTGACAGATCTTGTGCCCTACTGCCTCTCACTGCTGCCTGTCACTGACAGATCTTGTGCCCTGCTGCCTCTCACTGCTGCCTGTCACTGACAGATCCTGTGCCCAGCTGACTGTCACTGCTGCCTGTCACTGACAGATCTTGTGACTGCTGCCTGACTCTGACAGATCCTGTGCCCTGCTGCCTCTCACTGCTGCCTGTCACTGACAGATCCTGTGCCCTGCTGCCTGTCACTGACAGATCCTGTGCTCTGCTGCCTGTCACTGACAGATCCTGTGCCCTGCTGCCTCTCACTGACAGATATTGTGCCCTGCTGCCTCTCACTGCTGCCTGTCACTGACAGATCCTGTGCCCAGCTGCCTGTCACTGCTGCCTGTCACTGACAGATCTTGTGACTGCTGCCTGACTCTGACAGATCCTGTGCCCTGCTGCCTGTCACTGACAGATCCTGTGCCCTGCTGCCTGTCACTGACAAATCCTGTGCCCTGCTGCCTCTCACTGCTGCCAGTCACTGACAGATCCTGTGCCCAGCTGCCTGTCACTGCTGCCTGTCACTGACAGATCCTGTGACTGCTGCCTGTCACTGACAGATCTTGTGACTGCTGCCTCTCACTGCTGCCTGTCACTGACAGATCCTGTGCCCTGCTGCCTGTCACTGACAGATCTTGTGACTGCTGCCTGTGACGCGCCCCTGGGCCTGTGTCGCGCTGCGTTGCGCACGCGGGAGCTTACCCGGAGCCGGATCTCTTGAGGGTTGTAGTCTCGTGGCGGTGACCCGGTCCGTGCCCAGGGAGTCAAACTGAGCGGCGATGTAACAGCGGTAGATGCAGGACGACTACGCCACCCGTTGAATGCAGCTATGGAGCTGCCGCTGTAGGACAGTCCGCTGAGGCCGGTGGATGGATGGTGCAGCGTAGATGGTATAACCCCCAACGGGAGGGGTATGGCCTCAGGGCAGCAGATGTGGATGATGGGGGTAGCAGGAACCACTCAGAGACGGTGCGGTGTAATTCAGGGTCTTTACTGGTAACAACGATAGACCCTCCCGGAGTACTTGCTAGTGAACGGGGCCTGGTCAGTCCTTGAGCAGATGGGATCTCCCCTGGCCAGGCGGAGTTGTAGGCCTCCCAAACTGACTGTACTCTTCTGGCTACCTTGCTAGAAGCGGATATAAGTAGCCCACGTCCCTGAGTGTACCGTGTGGTGCTCACCCGTATGGCCGGTGACTCGGGGCCTTCTAATGGCTTCCGCTCCACGATGGCGGTGCTGGTCCCACGCGTGTGACCGTGCCTTCGGGTTTCTGGGCCTGAGGACCTGAAATCCCCTGCCGGTCGGCTTCTGCTGCTGGGTAAGAGTTAGTCCCCACAGCCTCGGACGCCGGGTCCGGTAAGAAAGCTTCTCAGTCAGGGCGAGCTCTGCAGCTGCCAGCCCCTGACTCGTAGTAGTATTGCTTCTGCTGTTTCTTGTCTCTACTCTCCTTGACTGCTAACCCTGCTTCAGCCCCGGGTTTATATAGGGGAAGTTCTTCCCCTCCCAAGACTGGGCAGGAGGTGTGGCATGCACAGGATCCCTGACCAAAGGACCTCCCACCTGCTCTCAGACATAACATTACATTACTGTGGAAACCAGACCCCTGGGGTGCCACATTCCCCCCTAGTAAAATTTAGTACTCCGGGACTAAACACATTTTAGAAAAACATAACAAGATATAACAATAACAATACAATAAGAAACACATAAAGGTGGTCACGGCATGTCCGTAACCGGGTGCAGTCTTTGAAGAAAGCAAGGTGTCCATTTCACCAAAACAGGGAGACGTAACCAGGTAGGGGTCTGTCCTGCCCCGAGTCCTTAACAGTCTCTAGTCCATCCTGGGTTACGCTCCAACTATGTACAAGGATTCCCGGTAAATCCACCAAGGATTCCTAAAAATAACTGGAAACACAAAATTATACACAAGCAACAATACACAGATAAACATAAATAAAACAATTTATACACTTCAAATCCTCCAGCGTGCGGGTAACTGGCCTCTAGTGGCCCTAGTGGACCTACGGAGCTGACTGTCTGGCCCTGAACTAAAGGGTGTAGGAGCTGTCAAGGGTAAACTGGGCAGCTGTCTACCGGCTCTTTGTCTCACTAGGGGTACGGCAGGCTCACTATAAGCAGAGGGTTGATCCTCCTGTTCTGCTTGTGTGGAGTCTTCTGCCTCCTGGACCGGCTGTTCTTCCAGCTCTACCTGTTGCTCCGTAGGTGCTTGGGATGCTGGTTGGAGGAAGGTGAGTACGGGTACCACAACTGCACCATTGACTTGAGTCCAAGACCGAGGGAAGTCCCCGAGCACAGTACTAACCATATCTTCCCTTTCCTCTACGGGTCGATGGTCTTCTTGTTCCTCTTCAGGGTTCCTCAGTTGTTCGGGACACTTCTTCAGGTGGTCCCGGGATACAATGGCTGTGGTTTCCCCTCCGTCTTTACTGATGGTACAAACCTTCGGGTTCTCGTGGCTTGAGGGCAGTACGGTGTACGGGTCCTTCTCCCACTGGTCGTCCAACTTGTGGAGCCGTCTCTTCCTCTTCAAGACCTGCTCTCCGGGTACCAGGGGAACAGCGGGAGCATACTGGTTGTAAGTTTTCTCTTGTCTTTCCCTAGCCTGACAGAGACTTCGCTCCACGCTCTCCTGTACTCTCCGGTACTGCTGCTGCCTCTCTGTGTCCCAGTCTGTTTCTGGTGAAGTGTCCTCGGGTGTCAGGACTCCCATTTCCAGGTCAACAGGTAACTTACCAGGTCTTGCCCTCATTAGGTAAGCCGGGGTACAGTTGGTGGAACCTACCGGGATGTGGTTGTATAGGTCCACCAGATCGGGCAACTTCTCAGGCCACAGACTGCGTTCTTCCAGGGGCAACGTTTTTAGAAGATCCATTACCACCTGGTTCATTTTCTCACAAAGTCCATTAGTTTGCGGATGGTAGGGTGTCGTCCTTATCTTCCGGCAGCCATACAGATTGCAGAATTCCTGGAAGACCTCCGCTTCAAAGGCAGGTCCCTGGTCCGTCAGCACTTGGTCCGGGTACCCGTGTGGACGGCAAAAGTGCTGCTGAAAGGCTCTAGCTGCTGTTTGAGCCGTTAAGTCCTTGACGGGGACGACAACCAGAAACCGGGAGTAATGATCCACGATGGTTAACGCGTAGATGTAGCCACTTCTGCTTGGGGTCAGTTTTACATGATCCAAGGCTACCAGTTCCAACAGTTGCCGGGTGACGATGGACTGCAGGGGAGTCTTCTGGCTGGCACGGTCCTTCCTTCTCAGGTTGCACGGGCCACAGTCTCTGCACCACTTCTCGATGGTTCCCCTCATGCCTACCCAGTGGAACCGCTCGCGCAGCAGGAACTCCAGCTTCTTCCACCCGAAGTGTCCAGCTCCGTCGTGGTATGCCTCCATCACCATGGCTGCGTCTCTTCGTGGCACCACTACTTGCCAGAGTAATTCATGCGTCCGGGAGTTAACCATTCTGCGGCACAACTTCCCTTTGTAAAGGAACAGTCGACTCTTCTCTGCCCATAGTTGTTTGGCTTCCTCCGGAGCGTCTGGTTCAAGGCGAGCCTCCGGCCGAGTCAGCATCTCCTTCACCAGTCGGACGGCAGGGTCGCTGTCTTGCGTTTCCGCCCAGTTGTAGTGGGGTAAGGGGTTCAACGTAGCAGCCTGCTTACTCCTTACACGGAGGGAATACTGGATAGTCCCATGACGGTGGAACGCAGGGAGTTCAACTTCTTCCAGTCCCTCCGGATCTTCTCCTCCGTCCGGCAGGTTGGGCATCCTGGACAGGGCGTCCGCGTTGGTATTGGAGCGTCCTGCCCGGTATTTGATTGTGAACTCGTAGTTGGACAGACGGGCCATCCACCTCTGCTCCAGGGCACCGAGTCTTGCCGTGTCCAGGTGTGTCAACGGGTTGTTATCCGTGTACACGGTGAACCGGGAAGAAGCGAGGTAATGCTTAAAGCGCTCGGTGACTGCCCATACTACGGCCATGAACTCTAGCTTAAATGAGCTGTAATTCTCGGGGTTCCTTTCGGTGGGTCGCAGTTTTCGGCTGGCGTAGGCGATTACTCGTTCCTTCCCCTGCTGGATCTGGGACAGTACGGCTCCTAGCCCGATGTTACTGGCGTCGGTGTAGAGGATAAAGGGCTGGCTATAATCCGGGTACGCCAGGATTTCGTCCCCCGTGAGGGCCATCTTCAGCTGGCGGAAGGACTCTTCTTCCAGCTCCTCCCATTTGAAGGGCGGCTTCTGGTTCTTGGCCTTCCGGGACTGGCCTATCAGGAGGTCCTGCATAGGTGCTGCCTTTTTGGTGAAACCGGGAATAAACCTTCGGTAGTAGCCTACCAACCCGAGGAACTGCCGCACTTCTTTTACGCTGGAGGGGCTTGGCCATTCCTTAATTGCGGTGATCTTATCAGGGTCGGGAGCCACTCCGTCAGCGCTCACCACGTGTCCCAGGTACTGCACCTTTGGTTTCAGGAGGTGACACTTGGAGGGTTTCACCTTTAGGCCGTAACTTGCCAGAGCTTCGAACACTTCCGCCAGGTGTTTCAGGTGGTCCTCATACGTCTTGGAATATACGATGACATCGTCCAGGTACAACAGGACCGTCTCGAAGTTTCTGTGGCCCAGACAACACTCCATTAGTCGTTGGAAGGTTCCCGGTGCGTTGCAGAGTCCGAACGGCATGCAGGTGAACTCGCTAAGTCCCATCGGGGTGCTGAATGCGGTCTTCTCCCGGTCCGCCTCTGCTACAGGAACCAGCCAGTACCCGCTAGTGAGATCCAAGGTAGAGAAGAAGTTAGCAGATCTTAAAGCAGCCAATGACTCCTCTATCCTTGGTAAGGGGTACGCATCCTTGTGTGTGATACGATTGATTTTCCGGTAATCTACACACATCCTCATGGTGTTGTCTTTCTTTCGGACTAAGACTAGTGGAGCTGCCCAGGGGCTACAGCTATCCCTGATCACCCCAGCCTCCTTCATGTCTCTAAGCATCCCCTTGGCGTGTTGGTAGTGGGCAGGGGGTACGGGTCGATACCTCTCTTTTATAGGAGGATGGTCTCCCGTGGGGATGTGGTGTTCTACCCCCTTGACTCGCCCGAAGTCTAACGGGTGTTTACTGAACACTCTCTCGTACTCTTGAACCACCCGATAGACTTCTTGTTTCTGGTGTGCGGGAGTGGAGTCAGTACCCAGATGTAGTTGCTGACACCAGTCCTCCATGTTTTTCTTAGAGCCGTTACCTTCCTCCGGGTGAGATGGAGGCAAGGGTTCCACAGATTGTATAGAATTTTGGTTAATGGTATATAATTTGGCTAGCGTGGCATACCGGGGCAGGTACACTTCCCTCTCCCCGATATTTATTATGCGAACGGGCACCCTCCCATGGCGTACATCAACCACCCCCCGTGCTGTCAAAATGGTGGGCCTACTGTCCGAGTAAACTGGTTCTACCATTGCCTGGTAATCTCTACCTTTCAGACCAATAGCTGCCCGGCACCAAATCATCATTTCACTTTTTGGGGGCATGGCAATAGGAAAAGGGTCACACATTCTTACGCTACCAATCTCACCGCCGGAGAGTTCCACCTGTTGCCGTCGCATCAGTGCCCGGATCTCTTTCTGGAGCACCCGCTGCTCGCCGGAGCTGGCGTTCTTGGCAACCTGCTGTAAAAGGAAAATCACCTCTGCAAGACAATTTTCAATTACATTAGTTCCTAGAGTTATTTTTGGGTGACTCTCATGTTTGTCAATATCTACAATGATCAGTCCCTGTGCTGCCAGTTCGACTCTACCGATTTTGATGGTCACCTCTTTAAATCCGATCTGTGGCACGGGCTGGCCATTGCTGGCGATGATACTCAAGTCGTCGTCAGGGTAGCGGGTAATATCCGAGTCATTCCAGTACTGCTTAAAGAGCACGTACGGGATGGTAGTGACCTGTGACCCGGTGTCCAGTAGGGCACTCATGGGAATGCCATCCAGTACCACAGGCAAGACTGGACGTCCTCCCACATATCTGTCGCGCCAGTTCGATGGGCCTGGTGATCTTTTTCCTGGGGGTTGGCCCTCTACCCCAGGTTGTGCCCGTTTAAAGAACAGTACCTTGCCATATGTCCAGGTTGATTGCAGCGGCGGCAGATGGGTCGTCCGTCCTCGCTGTATCGGTCACTGGGTCTTCCTCTGGCCGGTGGGGTCCTCCTTGGTCGACGCCACGGGATGTCCTCCGGTCCGGATGCCAGCTGGATCTTCCCTGGGGTGGAAGCCTGTAAAGACTGCACAGTTCGGGTTAGCGCAGCAACGCTCTTAGCTAGCTCTTGGACCTGATGGTGTAGGTCTGGAGCCGGGTCATTGTCCAAAGCCTGCGCATCAGCTCCCACAGGCCCTGCCGACAAGGGCGCCGCCTCCTGGTGGTAAGTGATAGCAGGGCGCTTGTGGGTCACAACGCCACCCGGTGCCGGTTCTCGGAGCACCCGGATGGCTCTGTCCTTGAACTGTGCAAAGCCCAGATGGGGATCCTGTAAGGCCATTGCCCGCAACTGGGTTCGGTGGGTATTACAATACAGTCCCTCTATAAACTGTTCGGTCAACAGCCTGTCCTCGTTTCCCACTCCATCAGGGTCGGTCTGCTTAATGGCCCTCAGGGCCTCTTGTAGGTTTAGTGCATAGTCCCTTATACTCTCATGCGCTCGCTGCTTGCACCCGTAGAATCTAAGCTTAATCTCGGCTGAGGTGCGGGTATCAAAGGTGTCCTTCAGCCGGGTTAGTATCCCTGCGACAGTCTTCCTCCCAGGTGGCCAGGATTTTACTTCCCTTTTGGCTGCCCCGGTTAGTTGGGCCACCAGGATGCTCACTTTTTGCTCTTCTGTGAGGGGGTACACCTGGAAGAGGCTATCCAGCTTTTCTCTAAAGTCATGCAGGGTATGTGACTCCCCTGAGTACTGGGGTAGCCAAGCTGCTCCCTGGATATAGGGCATGGTGAAGGACATAACTGCAGCAGCGGTAGCGCTGGCGGGGGTTGAGGCAGTGAAGCTCTCCTCCGTATCCGACATCTTCCTCCCCCCTAGTGGACCGTGGCCTACCTTGCGATGATCCTCTTCCGTAGGCCGCGGCTCCGCAGTGGATCGTCAGGGTTGAGGACCTTCCGTCGCGCTCCTGTGACGTCGGCGTCTGCTGGGCTCCTTCCAGGACCTTACGCAACGTCCGGACGTGAGGCGGGGCTTCAGTTCTCGCGCGCTTTCGGAGTCCACGCCCCTCTTCTTCCCGCGCGGCGTCCTCAAGATGGCGTCCAATGGCGGGAAAACTCCACGGATGGCGGGAAGAAGGCAGAAGATGGCGCCGGATGGCGGGAAACTTCACCGATGGCGGGAAGAAGGCTGAAGATGGCGCCGGATGGCGGGAATCTTCACCACAGGTAAGTTTGAAAAGTCTCTTTTTCAGGCACGCAGTACCCGGTGGTTGCGGGCACGAAATCCTGCCGACTACGCCAAAAGTTGACGCGCCCCTGGGCCTGTGTCGCGCTGCGTTGCGCACGCGGGAGCTTACCCGGAGCCGGATCTCTTGAGGGTTGTAGTCTCGTGGCGGTGACCCGGTCCGTGCCCAGGGAGTCAAACTGAGCGGCGATGTAACAGCGGTAGATGCAGGACGACTACGCCACCCGTTGAATGCAGCTATGGAGCTGCCGCTGCAGGACAGTCCGCTGAGGCCGGTGGATGGATGGTGCAGCGTAGATGGTATAACCCCCAACGGGAGGGGTATGGCCTCAGGGCAGCAGATGTGGATGATGGGGGTAGCAGGAACCACTCAGAGACGGTGCGGTGTAATTCAGGGTCTTTACTGGTAACAACGATAGACCCTGCCGGAGTACTTGCTAGTGAACGGGGCCTGGTCAGTCCTTGAGCAGATGGGATCTCCCCTGGCCAGGCGGAGTTGTAGGCCTCCCAAACTGACTGTACTCTTCTGGCTACCTTGCTAGAAGCGGATATAAGTAGCCCACGTCCCTGAGTGTACCGTGTGGTGCTCACCCGTATGGCCGGTGACTCGGGGCCTTCTAATGGCTTCCGCTCCACTATGGCGGTGCTGGTCCCACGCGTGTGACCGTGCCTTCGGGTTTCTGGGCCTGAGGACCTGAAATCCCCTGCCGGTCGGCTTCTGCTGCTGGGTAAGAGTTAGTCCCCACAGCCTCGGACGCCGGGTCCGGTAAGAAAGCTTCTCAGTCAGGGCGAGCTCTGCAGCTGCCAGCCCCTGACTCGTAGTAGTATTGCTTCTGCTGTTTCTTGTCTCTACTCTCCTTGACTGCTAACCCTGCTTCAGCCCCGGGTTTATATAGGGGAAGTTCTTCCCCTCCCAAGACTGGGCAGGAGGTGTGGCATGCACAGGATCCCTGACCAAAGGACCTCCCACCTGCTCTCAGACATAACATTACATTACTGTGGAAACCAGACCCCTGGGGTGCCACACCTGTCTCTGACAGCTCGTGTGACTGCTGCCTGTCACTGACAACTCCTGTCACCTGCTACCTGTCACTTCTGCCTGTCACTGACCACTCCTGTCACCTGCTAACTGTCACTTCTGCCTATCACTGACAGCTCCTGTCACCTGCTGCCAGTCACTGACAGATCCTGTGCCCAGCTGTCTGTCACTGCTGCCTGTCACTGACAGATCCTGTGACTGCTGCCTGTCACTGACAGATCTTGTGACTGCTTCCTGTCACTGCTGCCTGTCACTGACAGATCTTGTGACTGCTGCCTGGCTCTGACAGATCCTGTGCCCTGCTGCCTGTCACTGACAGATCCTGTGCCCTGCTGCCTCTCACTGACAGATCTTGTGCCCTGCTGCCTCTCACTGCTGCCTGTCACTGACAGATCTTGTGCCCTGCTGCCTCTCACTGCTGCCTGTCACTGATAGATCCTGTGCCCTGCTGCCTCTCACTGACAGATCCTGTGCCCTGCTGCCTCTCACTGACAGATCTTGTGCCCTGCTGCCTCTCACTGCTGCCTGTCACTGACAGATCTTGTGCCCTGCTGCCTCTCACTGCTGCCTGTCACTGACAGATCCTGTGCCCAGCTGCCTGTCACTGCTGCCTGTCACTGACAGATCTTGTGACTGCTGCCTGACTCTGACAGATCCTGTGCCCTGCTGCCTCTCACTGCTGCCTGTCACTGACGGATCCTGTGCCCTGCTGCCTGTCACTGACAGATTCTGTGCTCTGCTGCCTGTCACTGACAGATCCTGTGCCCTGCTGCCTCTCACTGACAGATCTTGTGCCCTGCTGCCTCTCACTGCTGCCTGTCACTGACAGATCCTGTGCCCAGCTGCCTGTCACTGACAGATCTTGTGACTGCTGCCTGACTCTGACAGATCCTGTGCCCTGCTGCCTGTCACTGACAGATCCTGTGCCCTGCTGCCTGTCACTGACAAATCCTGTGCCCTGCTGCCTCTCACTGCTGCCAGTCACTGACAGATCCTGTGCCCAGCTGCCTGTCACTGCTGCCTGTCACTGACAGATCCTGTGACTGCTGCCTGTCACTGACAGATCTTGTGACTGCTGCCTCTCACTGCTGCCTGTCACTGACAGATCCTGTGCCCTGCTGCCTGTCAATGACAGATCTTGTGACTGCTGCCTGTCTCTGACAGCTCGTGTGACTGCTGCCTGTCACTGACAACTCCTGTCACCTGCTACCTGTCACTTCTGCCTGTCACTGACCACTCCTGTCACCTGCTAACTGTCACT
Organism: Phyllobates terribilis; assembly: GCF_046119375.1. Lineage (NCBI taxonomy): Eukaryota > Metazoa > Chordata > Amphibia > Anura > Dendrobatidae > Phyllobates > Phyllobates terribilis. Next base: position 865,806,992 of record NW_027362762.1, read on the forward strand.
TCTGCCTGTCACTGACAGCTCCTGTCACCTGCTGCCTGTCTCTGACAGATCCTGTGACTGCTACCTGTCACTGACTGATCTCGTGACTGCTGCCTGTCACTGACAGATCCTGGTGACTGCTGCCTGTCACTGACAGCTCTTGTCACCTGCTGCCTGTCACTCACATCCTGTAACTGCTGCCTGTCACTCACATCCTGTGACTGCTGCCTCTCACTGCTACCTGTCACTGCTGCCCATCTCTGGCAACTCCTATGACTGATGCCTGACTCTGACAGATCCTGTGCCTTGCTGCCTGTCACTGACAGATCCTGTGCCCTGCTGCCTGTCACTGACAAATCCTGTGCCCTGCTGCCTCTCACTGCTGCCTGTCACTGACAGATCCTGTGCCCAGCTGCCTGTCACTGCTGCCTGTCACTGACAGATCCTGTGACTGCTGCCTGTCACTGACAGATCTTGTGACTGCTGCCTGTCACTGCTGCCTGTCACTGACAGATCTTGTGACTGCTGCCTGGCTCTGACAGATCCTGTGCCCTGCTGCCTGTCACTGACAGATCCTGTGCCCTGCTACCTGTCACTGACATATCCTGTGCCCTGCTGCCTGTCACTGACAGATCCTGTGCCCTGCTGCCTCTCACTGCTGCCTGTCACTGACAGATCCTGTGCCCTTCTGCCTCTCACTGCTGCCTGTCACTGACAGATCCTGTGCCCTGCTGCCTGTCACTGACAGATCTTGTGACTGCTGCCTGTCTCTGACAGCTCGTGTGACTGCTGCCTGTCACTGACAACTCCTGTCACCTGCTACCTGTCACTTCTGCCTGTCACTGACCACTCCTGTCACCTGCTAACTGTCACTTCTGCCTGTCACTGACAGCTCCTGTCACCTGCTGCCTCTCTCTGGCAGATCCTGTGACTGCTACCTGTCACTGACTGATCTTGTGACTGCTGCCTCTCACTGCTGCCTGTCACTGACAGATCCTGTGACTGCTGCCTGTCTCTGACAGATCCTGTGACTACTGCCTGACTCTGACAGATCCTATGACTGCTGCCTGTCACTCACAGCTCCTGTCACCTTCTGCCTGTCACTGACAGATCTTGTGACTGCTGCCTGTCACTGACAGATCCTGTGACTGCTGCCTGTCACTGACAGCTCTTGTCACCTGCTGCCTGTCACTCACATCCTGTAACTGCTGCCTGTCACTGACAGCTCTTGTCACCTGCTGCCTGTCACTCACATCCTGTGACTGCTGCCTCTCACTGCTACCTGTCACTGCTGCCCATCTCTGGCAACTCCTATGACTGCTGCCTGTCTCTGACAGATCTTGTGACTGCTGCCTGTCACTGACAGATCCTGTGACTGCTGCCTGTCACTGACAGCTCTTGTCACCTGCTGCCTGTCACTCACATCCTGTGACTGCTGCCTGTCACTCACATCCTGTGACTGCTGCCTCTCACTGCTACCTGTCACTGCTACCCTTCTCTGGCAACTCCTATGACTGCTGCCTGTCTCTGACAGCTCCTGTGACTACTACCTGTCACTGATAGCTCCTGTCACCTGCTGCCTGTCACTGACATCCTGTGACTGCTGCCTGTCACCGACAGCTCCTGTTACTGCTGCCTGTAACTGCTGCCTGTCACTGACAGCTCCTGTCACCTGCTGCCTGTCACTGACATCCTGTGACTGCTACCTGTCACTGACAGCTCCTGTTACTGCTGTCTGTCGCTGACAAATCCTGTGACCTGCTGCCTGTCACTTGCTGCCTGTCACTGTTGCCTGTCACTGAAGGCTCCTGTCACTTGTTGCCTGCCACTGCTGTCTGTCACTGACGGCAGCAGATAATGAGCTCTGGGTATCACTCCCTTGTCTGTGACTGATATGTGATATTATTACACTCATCGGCATTATTATTATTTAACCATTTCCTGACCGGGCACATTTTTCAGATTTTTTTTTTTAATACATTCGGTATATAGAGCGATAATATTTCTTCTCGTTCAGATATTCAAATGATTTTTGCATCTTTATTTTGGGATTTGTGGGGCCAAGTTTTATGTTTTTTTGATACTCTCTTCTTATTTTTTGGGGGCGATATCCGTGGTAAAAAAAAAAAATAAATGCATGTCTGGTTTTCACATTTATTTCAAATATTGTGCCCCCCCCCCTAATGTGGTCATGAATGACCCTTGGAGGCATTTTAACATTTAAATCCTTTTTTTAAAATCTGATTCCCCTTTCACATGGGCTATTATATTAGTCCCAGATACAGTGGAAATTCAACCTCCTGGCTGCATAACAGAGTTGACTAGGTCTCCTAGGATCCGGCAGCAGTTTCTCCCTCCTTACACCCAGCATTTACATGGCCACTGGATCCGAAGCAGGAAAGTCTGGTAGAGCTTCCTATTCTGTATACACAGCGAATGTTCAGTGCAGTGTATAAAGCGATTGGGAAGGCAGAGATGGTAATAAATAGTGATGAGCGAGTATGTTCGGTTAACTCTTTCGACAAGTATGCTCAGGTGAGTACCGAGTATCTTCAGCGTACTCGGTGATATGTTTGAATCACTCCCGTGTGCATGATTTGAGACTGTTTGACAGGTTTAATACATGTGAGGAATGCTTGTTTCTTTGGCATTCCTCACATGTATTAAAGCTGTCAAACAGTTGCAAATCATGCACACGGGAGTGATTCAAACATATCACCGAGTACGCTGAAGATACTCGGTACTCGCCCGAGCATACTCGCTGAAAGGGTTAACTGAACATACTCGCTCATCCTAGTAATAAACCATCTCTGCCTTCTGTTTTAGGATTCTGGCTGTGTCTGACAGCCAGCTCCCAGTTTCTGCAACTGCACTCATCGTCTTAGAATGTCAGTGCAGAGTAGAGCATGGACCCCCGGGAGATTTATAGTCTACGGACGGTCCAGAAATAGTTAATATTATATAGTATAATATCTCTGCCCAATATTGGTATACCGGCAGCAATGCACTGTGTGTACTGACACCTTTCTATCATTGCCAGCATCAATCTGTGCTACTGTTGCTCTTCTGGGGGATCAGACCAGTCAGACAAGTCTTTGTTCCCCATGCAGCCCTAGGTGCCCCTGATCGTGCCACAGGTACACTGGTTGTCCTTTCTTCTACTCTTTTTGGTAGATACTCTGAACCAAGCATCTATCTTTTACAATTTGGCCCTTATCAAATCCTTCCCCTCAAATCCTTGCACATTTCCCTGCATCCAACACACTCAACTTCAGGAATTAACTGTTCACTTGCTGTCTAATATATCTTGCCCCTTCACAGGTACCAGACGATTCACTTCACCTGCCAGTGATTTTAGGGTGACACCACATACGGCTGACACTCCACCAACATTGGCCACCACGGGAGAACAGAGTACCAGCTGGCTTTTCTAACATTTGGGGAAGAATGGCTCCTTATAAGAGCTCACTGACTTGGAGTGTGCTGAAGCTTCTTCCCTCCTAAATATTCCACAATCAACTGTGATTGGTATTATTAAAAAGTGGAACTACAGCAACTCAGCCACCAAGTGGAGACCACGTAGAGTTGTAGAGCGGGGTCATCGACTTCTGAGGTACATAGTGCATATACGATGCCAATACTCTCCTGACTCAATATCTGCAGAGTCCAAACTTACTCTGCCATCAGCACAAAGACTGTGCCCTCGCCAACGTCTTCATGGCATAAGTTTCTATAGCTGAGCTGCTGAATGATAGCCTTACATTGCCAAGTGCAATGCCAAGCGTCGGATGGAGTGGTGTAAAATATGTCGCCACTGAATATAGCATCAGTGGAAATGTGTTCTGTGTAGTGATGAATCTTGCTTCTCTATCTGGCATCTAATGGACGAGTCTCATTTTGGCGAATGGCAAGATAACATTACCTGCCTGATTGTATTGTGCCATCTTTAAAGTTGGGTGGAGGAGGGATAATGCTATAAGGATACTGCTCTCTCCTCGTTCTCCTCCTATCTCTCTTACCACTCCTTCACTGTATCTTTTGCCGGTTCTTCTTCCTTTAATCTTCCCCTTACTATCGGGGTTCCACAAGAATCAGTCCTAGGCCCCCCCCCCTCTTCTCCTTGTATACTGCCCCTATTGGACAAACCATCAGCAGATTTGGTTTCCAGTGTCATCTCTATGCTCATGACACCCAACTATGCACCTCTTCACCTGATATCGACCCCACTCTGATACAAAATGCCAGTGATTGTCTGTCCGCTGTCTCTAACATCATGTCCTCCCTCTATCTGAAACTGATTCTCTCCAAAACTGAACTCCTTATTTTTCCTCCCTCTACTAACCTACCTATACTTGACTTTTCAATTTCCTTGGGTGGAGCCACCATAACTCCCAAGCAGCAAGCTCGCTGTCTTGGAGTCATATTTGACACACAACTTTCCTTTATTCCCCATATTCAATCACTCACTTGCTCATGTCACCTGCACCTTAAAAACATCTCCAGAATCCGACCTTTTCTCACCTTTGATACTGCAAAAACTCTTACTGTCGCTCTTATTCACTCTCGTCTGGACTACTGTAACTCTCTTCTAATCAGTCAAAACAAACTCTCTCCTCTACAATCCATCCTGAATGCAGCAGCCAGGGTGGTATTTCTATCAGGCCGCTTCACCGGCTCCTCTACCCTGTGCCAGTCATCGCACTGGTTACCCATTCACCACAGAATACAATGCAAACTCATCTCTCTCATCCACAAAGCTCTCCACGGTTCTGCCCCGCCCTACATCTCTTCCCTCATTTCTGTCTATCGCCCCTCCTGTGCCCTCCGTTCTGCAACTGATCTAAAACTGAAATCCCCCTTAATCCGAACCTTACACCTCCCGTCTCTAAGACTTCTCTCGTGCTGCGCCAGTTTTCTGGAATGCAGTGCCCCAAACGATCTGACTGATTTCTAGCCCCCATGTCTTCAAACGTGCATTAAAAACACATCTGTTTAGACAAGTTTATCACCTCAACTCACCAACCTAACTCCCCCCTGCTCCCTCCTAAATGTTAATCTTAATCTGCCCCTGCCTATTCATCTGTCTCCACATCCTCCATGCACCAAATACCACATGGTAGCTGCCCTTAGGCAAGACAGATACTGGCTGGTGACCATGTTCTACCTATTGTGTCCCCCCATTTCCATATAGATTGTAAGCTTGTGAGCAGGGCCCTCACTCCTCCTGTAACGGTTGAAATATGTTACATTGTACGGTTTATATTGTCTGTATATGCCCCCACTTAATTGTAAAGTGCTGCAGAATATTTTGGGGCTATATAAATAAAAATTATTATTATTATTATTATAAGGTTGTTTATCGGAGGTTGGCTTAGGTCCCTTAGTTCCAGAGAAGGGCATTTTTAATGCTTTAGCATACCAAGATATTTTGGACAATTAAATGCTTCCAACTTTGTGGGACGTTTTGGGAAGGCCCTTTTCTGCTCCAGCATGACAGTGTCCCAGTGCACAAAGCAAGGTCCTTAAAGATGTGATCGGGGGGTGGGGAGTTTGGTGTGGGAGAGCTTGACCAGCTGCACAGAATCCTGACCTCATCTCCATCCACCACCTTTGGAATGTAAATTGTGATTCAAGCGCCCTTTTGTCCAACATCAAGGTCTGATCTCACTAATGCTCCTCTGGATCAATTGGCAAAAATTCCCACAGACACCTCCAAAATCTTGTAAAAAACCTTCCCAGAAGAGTGTAAGCTACAAAAGTTTGGCCAACTCCAAATTAATACCTACGGATGTTGAATAGGATGTCATAAAAGCTCCCGTAGGTGTCCCAAAACTTTTCTCCACAGAGTGTATAACCAACCCTTTTTGGCTGAAGGGCCACCACTAGCTACCACCTTATCATTATCTAGGAACTCCACAGTGACTCCTGCAAAGCTTCCACAGTGACTCCTGCAAGGCTTCCTACTATTTATGACCCTATCTGTATTTCAGCACGGATGTTGCTATGTCAGGGGTTCATGCCATACAAAACAGGATTTCTTGGCAATGGGAGCACGGAGGTTTTCCTGGATACATAAATTACTGTAGGTTGTTTGTATTCAAAATGTAAAAATACAAAACTGTGTGACGTACCTGCCAGGGCCGCATCCGTCCAACTACACATCACGTACCGACAGGAGGCAATAGCTGGTCACTACAGCCACACAATGTGATGCTACAGATCTCACTTCATTGGGATTTCTTTCTTCTGGTTTTGCCCATATATCATCATTTTTGTTGCTTTTGTATTTTTATACATGTATTTTCTCCTTAACTTTGCTATTTTTATCCTGAAGCAGCATGATTTCCCATGCCATGACTTATACTGTCTACCCAGGGACAGATTATTGATGCTCTTGTGAATCCTCATAGCGCGCAGTGTACGCACTGTTAGGATTCTCCGGTGCCAGGAGCAGGCGGGAGCGTGACTGCAAGTATGCGATTTGCATACATGTTTTCATGTGCCGACTAGACGTGTGTGTGGCCTCACTCAATAAAAGTGAATTGACACGTCTAGTCAGAATGTAGCAAATCACATACTTGCGATCACATGACTGCCTACTCCGGAGAATCCTGACAGCGCAGATAGAATGACTTCAGACTTGAGCCCCAAGCCTGGACAAACCCTTTAAGCACTGTATGCTGCTATCGCCATTAGGCTGCATTCAAGCATCTGTGTCCATTTTTATGTCTGTTCAAAATATAGTGGTGTGAAAAAGTGTTTGCCCCCTTCCGGATTTCTTTTTCTTTTGCATGTTTGTCACACTTATATGATTTACATCACAAAACAAATTTACATTTTAGACAAAGATAACACAAGTAAACACAAAATGGAGTTTTTAACCCCAGAGTGACGGAGCCAATTAAGCCAAATTTTACAATTCTGACCAGCTTCATTTTACGAGGTAATAACTCTGGAACCCTTCAACGGATCCCACTGATTCTAAGTTTGTTTGTTTTTTCGTGACATATTGAACTTCATGATAGTGGTAACATTTCTTCGCTATGACTTGCTTTTATTTATGGAAAAAAACTGAAATTTGGCAAAAATGTTGAAAATTTTGAAATTTTCAAACTTTGAATTCTTATGCCCTTTAAATCAGAGAGATATGTCACACAAAATCATTCATAAATGACATTTTCCACATGTCTACTTTACATCAGCACAATTTTTGCAACACAATTTTTTTTGTTATGAAGTTATAAGAGTTAAAAGTTGACCAGCGATTTCTCATTTTTCCAACAAAATTTACAAAACCATTTTTTTAGGGACCACATCACATTTGAAGTAACTTTGAGTGGTATATATGACAGAAAATACCCAAAAGTGACACTATTCTAAAAACGGAACCACTCAAGGTGTTCAAAACCACATTCAAGAAGTTTATTATCCCTTCACGTGCTTCACAGGAACTGAAGCAACGTGGAAGAAAAAAATGAACATTTACCTTTTTTCACAAAAATTTTACCCCAATTTTTTTTATTTTCACAAGGGTAACAAGAGAAAGTATACCACAAAATTTGTTGTGCAATTTCTCCTGAGTATGCCAATACCCGATATGTGGGGGAAAACCACTGTTTGGGTGCACGACAGGGCTGGGAAGGGAAGGAGCACTGTTTGACTTTTTCAATGCAAAATTGGCTGGAATCTGGAGCGGACGCCATGTCGTGTTTGGAGAGCCCCTGATGCACTTAAACAATGGAAACCCCTCACAAGTGACCCCATTTTGGAACCTACACCCCTCAAGGATTTTATCAAGGGATATAGTGAACATTTTGAACACAGAGGTACCACACAAAATTTGATAACATTAGGTCATATTGAATATGTTCTCATTAGTGTTGAGTTCAAGAGCTCGCTACTTGAGTTTGCATCGGGTGTTCAAGTATGGTCCGAGTATTGTGTGTGCTCGACTGAGATTCTCAAGTTACCGCCCCGCATGTTTTGCGGCTGTTAGACACTGAAAAAAAAACATTGGGGATTTCCGGTGTATGGCAGGCAATCCCCACATGTTTGTTTTGGCTGTATAATAGCCACGAAACATGTGGGGCAGGGACTCGAGCATCTCACTCGAGCACCCGCAATGCTCGGTGCATACACTAGTCGTCATATCATCATCATCAGTTTTTTTTCTTTACTTTTGAAAAAATCCCAACCTGAACACAACCCTAACCCTAACACAACCCTAACCCCAACACAACCCTAATCCCAACCCTAACCCCAACTGCAAAGAATGGAAAAAATATATATTTTTTATTTTATAATTTTTATCTAACTAAGGAGGTGACAAAGAGGGATATGATTTATTGTGTTTTCTTCTTTTGATCACTGTGATAGAGTCTATCACAGTGATCAAAAGGAACCAGTAGGGAAAATTCCCTATTGTTGCTGGGTACCGGCCTACAAATCTCGGCGGGCGCACCGGGGGACAGATCAGGAGATCTGGGGGACGGCGGAAGAACCGGGGTGGCTCAGGAGGCTTAATTTCTCTCTCCTCTGACATGTATATCATGTCAGAGGAGAGAGAAATCATAGTAATAGTGGGCAGACTTCTTTTTTTTCGTGATCGTCATTATTATCCCCTCTCCCTCAGAGTAGCCGTCGTATACCGTCCCCCAGGCTCACCCACCAAGTTCCTTGACCATTTTTCTACCTGGCTGCCACACTTCATGTCCTCAGATTTACCAACCCTTATCCTGGGAGACTTCAACATCCCCATAAACAGCCCCACCTCCTCATCCGCATCCCAGCTTCTATCTTTAACCACTTCTCTTGGCCTCTCACAGCTTTCAACCTCTGAGACACACAAAGACGGAAACACCCTTGATCTGGTCTTTGTCCAGCTTTGTTCAATCCCCTACCTAGATAACTCCCCTCTTCCCCTCTCTGATCATAACATTCTCTCCTTCACGCTCACAAATCCTCGCCCGCCCCAGCACACTCCTACCTATCACACATTCAGAAATCTACAAGCCATTAACCATCATACACTTAAAGACTCCCTTCACGCATCACTGTCTCCAATCTCCTCTTTTTCCTGTCCCGATCTAGCTGTAAACCACTACAATGACACTCTCAGAAGCACACTGGACCAAGTAGCGCCCCTCACCCTCAGAATCTCTAAACACAGAGTAAAACAGCCATCGTTCAAACCGCAAAACTGAATTCTCCAGTGATGCTCTAGAAGTGCCGAACACCTATGGAGTAAAACTCGCACACTAGAAAACTTTATCCGCTATAAATTTATGTTAAAAACATATAACTTTGCCCTTCACCTCGCCAAACAGACCTACTTCACCACCCTGATCTCCTCATTATCCAACAACCCTAAAAAACTTGACTCGCCCCCAGGGGTACTCGGCAGCCGGGCCTCTGGTTGCCGGGGGATATCACGGTGGCTGGCCCAGTCCGTGACCCAGGGCAGTCAGTGAAAAGGGATACTTCTATTAAATGGGGATTTTGGGGTTATTCGTGACGCCACCTGTGGAATGCGGCTATGGGATGCCGCCACTGCGGAGCAGTCCTCTGAGGCAGATGGTAGGGCAGCTTGTGATGGAATGGCTCCCCACAGGTGGAGCGGGCCTCAGGGCAGCGTGGGGGGGATAATACTGGATGGTGGTGCAGGGGAGAGACGGCAGGACGGTCCCGGAGGAAGGATGGACACTCACACAGGAGTAAGCTTCAGTACCTTTACTGATGATGCTGCAGGCAGGGTACTCCAGGTGAAGGGCGCACTTCTGGACTCTCCCCAGTGAGCGGGTATAGGGCATCCTGATCCGTTGCTCTATTCTCTAAGCTTCTGGCCTGCCTGGAGCTGGGCCTAGCTTGGTTACTGTCTCTCTCTGCACCTGCTGACCTGGTGGTAGGGCCTTCTCTTTGGAGATCACTCTCCCTGGACGGTGGGACCTCTGTGACTCCTAGCCCTGGTATTGCAATCAGAATTAGGTGGACCTGGGACCTGTAGTTCTCCAGGGGTTCCGGTGATTCCTACTGGGTATAAGGAATCCTTGTAGGCGCGGACCCGGTGTCCGATATTTATATATCGGGGTGAGCTTACTATGCTCCTCTGCCCCCTGAGTTCCACTCTCCTTTTCTCCTCGCTGTCGACCACACTCGGGGCCCTCACTACTTGGCAGCTGGCGTGCTGCGTCTTCACTGCTCTCTGAGCGTCGGCACGCTCTCTGCTCACTCAGAGCTGTGTTCCTCTCTGAACACTCACTAAACACTCCACTGAAGACTGGACTCTAAGGCTGCGTGCCCACGTTGCGTATTACAAGCATATATGCTGCGGAATTTCCGCAGCGTAAACGCTTGTAAAACGCATGTATATCCGCACTCCATGGTCTCCAATGGCATTCCGCAATGTCAATGCCCATGCTGCGGATTTTTCCGCAGCGTATATGCTGCGGTCAAAAATCCGCAGCATGTTCATTAATTTTGCGGAAGCGCAGCGGAATCAATGTGCGGATGGTACCCAAGTCTGGATGAGAGGAGACTCTCATCCAGACCTGGGTACCAAAGAACCTGTGAAAAAAAGAAAAAATAAAGTTTATACTTATCTTCTGATGTTTTCCCGTTTTTTTCCCGCCGTCGCGCTGTTGTGTGAAGGACCTGCCACGTCATTGAGTCATGTGACCCATCACATGACTCAATGACGTCACCGCAGGTCCTGCACACAACAGCGTGAGCCGCTCAAGACTCCGGACGGGGCAGAGAATGCATCGGAAAGTGAGTATAAACTTTATTTTTTTATTTTTTACCATTCTGATTCTTTTTTTTTAACTATTACTTGGTCACACTATATAAATCCATGCCGGTTGCATGGATTTATATAGTGTGAACAAGTTGTCAAGCACTTTTCCAAGTGATGCTTAAATCACTTGGAGAAGTGATTGATAACCCGCATGCGGAAATGCATGCAAAGACGCCTCACAAACGCTTCTACCTGGCGGGAAAACCGCATGTAAAATCCGCATGCGATTTTCCCGCCAGGGAGAAGCGTAAAAAATATGCTTCAGTTCCGCAACGTGGGCACTTAGCCTAACTGAACTGCCTAGCTCCACCTTCCCTATATATGTCCCTAACGGGCTCCCTCTGTTGGTTTGAGGTGGAAGGTGGAGGTGTATGAATGTAGTGAGGGCCTCTTGTGGTGAAGTCCATCCATGCACCCTTCTGGGTTCTGTGGCACCAATGCGCAGTAGGGGCGCCACAAACTCATCGACACCTTTCACTCCCTCCTCAGTCCTAAAGCCCAGGCCTCCATCACAGACATTTGTGCTGAGGACTTGGCCTCCTACTTCACAGAGAAAATGGACACCATCCGTCAGGAAATCAGCTCCCACCCACCAAGTGCCATGACTCCCATCCCTCCCCACATCCCCTCTGGATCACTCTCCACATTTGACCCAGTCACAGAAGAAGTCTCCAGGCTCCTTTCTTCTTTTCATCCCACTACATGCACCACTGACCCCATCCCCTCACATCTACTCCATTCTCTTTTTTCAGTCGTCACTACTCACCTGACTAAAATCTTCAACCTCTCCCTCTCTTCTGGTATCTTCCCCTCCTCCTTCAAACGCTCCATCATTACTCCATTATTTAAAAAAAACCTTCCTTGACCCTTCCTGCACAAACAACTACAGACCAGTCTCCAACCTTCCCTTCATCTATAAACTCTTGGAGTGCCTGGTCTACTCCTGCATTGCCAGTTACCTTTCTACTCACTCTCTTCTAGACCCATCACAGTACGGCTTCCGCCCCCTACATTCTACAGAAACTGCACTCATCAAAGTAGCCAATGACCTTCTGACTGCAAAACTTAATGGTGACTACTCTCTGCTCATTCTTCTTGACATCTCTGCAGCTTTTGACACCGTTGACCACCACCTCTTACTCTCTATGCTCCACTCAATCGGCATAAAGGACACTGCTCTCTCCTGGTTCTCCTCCTACCTATCTGACCGCTCTTTCAGTGTATCGTTCGCTAGCTCCACTTCTTCCCCCCTTCCTCTCAATATTATGGTTCCTCAGGGTTCAGTCCTTGGCCCTCTTTTTTCTTCTCTCTCTACACAGCCCCAATTGGACAGACCATCAGAAAATTTGGTTTTCAGTACCATCTTTATGCTGATGACACACAACTATACACCTCATCCCCTGACCTTACCCCCACTGTACTACAGAACACCAGTGACTGGCCGCAGTTTCTAACATCATGTCCGCTCTCTATCTGAAACTCAACCTTTCCAAAACTGAACTTCTGCTCCTGCCATCTGCTCACCTCCCTAAATCTGACATCTCTCTCTGTGTGTGGCACCACAATAACGCCGAGCCAGCAGGCGTGTTGTCTGGGCATTGTGTTTGACACCAATCTTTCCTTCACCTTCCATATACAATTTCTTGCCCGCTCTTGTCACTTGCACCTGAAGAACATCTCTAGAATCCGCCCCTTTCTCACCTTGGAAACAACGAAAACCCTCACTGTTTCACTGATCCACTTCCGCCTTGACTACTGTAACTCTCTATTAATTAACCTCCCCCTCACTCGGCTTTCCCCTCTCCAGTCCATGGAGAGGGTCATCTATTTGGCTAACCGTTACTCAGACTCCTCCGCTCTGTGCCAGTCATTGCACTGGCTGCCCTTGAATTATAGGATCCAATTTAAATTGCTTGTTTTCACCCACAAAGCTCTCCACAGTGCGGCACCCCCCTACATCTCCTCCGTACCTCCCACTCCCGGCTTCAAGACTTCTCCCGAGCTGCACCTATTCTTTGGAATGCTCTACCCCAAGAAATTAGGACGAACCACAACTTACACAGTTTTAGGCGCTCCCTTGAAATGCACCTGTTTAGGGCGGCCTATCACATTCCCTAATCGAAGTCCTTTTATATTCTTATAGCCCATTCATTATCTCTCCAAACATAAGTCTCCACCGAACCCAAAAGCACTACAGATACTGGCTGGTGATGAGCTCATGCAGCCTTTATCTATCCCTCATCCCCTCAAGATGGCTGGACCATCATTGTAAATAAGCCACTGTACTTTGTGTCACCCCCACCTCATTGTAGATTATAAGCACTTACGAGCAGGGTCGTCATTATTTTTGCTTTAATTATTGTATTATCTTTAGCTATGTTACTTATGACTATTGAATATGAACCTCTGAATTGTAAAGCGCTGCGGAATATGTTGGCGCTATATAAATAAAGATTATTATTATTATTCACTGAATAACGGCGATCATATGATCGAGGACCGGAAAAAATAGCCCTGATAATGTTCTCCAGGGTCTCAGCTACCCCTGATAGCTGAGACCTCGGAGAATTTCCGACTTTGGTGGGGGGGCGCTACAGCCTTTTTGCCGATTGCTGTTTTAAAACGGCAGTGAGGGAATAAGACCCCTTAATGCGTATAGGCAGTCATTAAGGGGTTAAATGATGGTATTTATTATTAAGGGAAAAAGAAATCCAAACCTACAGGGCCCTGTGTGAAAAAGTGATTGTCCCCTAAACCTAATAATTGGTTGGGCTACCCTTAACAGCAACAGCTGAAATCAAGCGTTTGCGATAACTAGCAATGAGTCTTTTACAACACTCAGGAGGAATTTTGACCTACTCATCTTTGCAAAATTGTTGTAATTCTGCCACATTGGAGTGTTTCCAAGCATGAACCACCTTTTTAAGGTCATGCCACAGCATCTCAATTTGATTAAGTTAAGGACTTTGACTAGGCCAATCCAAAGTCTTAATTTTGTTTTTCTTAAGTCATTCAGAGGTGGACTTGCTGGTGTGTTTTGGATCATTGTCTTGCTGTATAACCCAAGTGTGCTTAGCTTGAGGTCACGAACAGATGGCCGGACATTCTCCTTCAGGATTTTTTGGTAGACATCAGAATTCATGTTTCCATGAAGCAAGTCTTCCAGCTCCTGAAGCAGCAAAACAGCCCCAGACCATCACACTACCACCATCATATTTTACTGTTGGTATGATGTTCCTTTTCTGAAATGCTGTCTTACTTCTACACCAGATGTAATGGGACATACACCTTCCAAAAAGTTCAACTCAACTTCAGTACTCTACAGAGTATTCTCCCAAAAGTCTTGGTGATCATCAAGATGTTTTCTGGCAAAACTGAGACAAGCCTTTATATTCTTTTTGCTCAGCAGTTGTTATCGTCTTGGAACTCTGCCATGCATGCCTTTTTTCCTAGTCTCTTTCTTATGGTGGAGTCATGAACACTGACCTTAACTGAGGCAAGTGAGGCCTGCAGTTCTTTGTATGTTTGTTGTGGGGTCTTTTGTGACCTCTTGGATGAGTCATTGCTGCACTCTTGGGGTAATTTTAGTCGGCCGGCCACTCCAGGGAAGGTTCACCACTGTTCCATCTTTTTCACCATTTGTGGATAATGGCTCTCACTGTGGTTCGCTGGAGTCCCAAAGCTTTAGAAATGGCTTTGTAACCTTTTCCAGACTGATAGATTTTAATTACTTTGTTTCTTATTTGTTCCTGAATTTCTTTAGATCACAGCATGATGTCTAGCATTTGAGGATCTTTAGGCCTACTTCGGTTTGTCAGGCAGGTCCTCTTTAAGTGATTTCTTGATTGAGAACACTTGTGGCAGTAATCAGGCCTTTGTGTGTCTAGGGAAATTGAACTCAGCTTCCCAAAGATGTGATAAACCACAGTTAATTAATGTTTAAAGTGGCAAGGGCAATCACTTTTTCACACAGGGCCCTGTAGGTTTGGATTTCTTTTTCCCTTAATAATAAAGACCTTTGTTTAAAAACTGCATTTTGTGTTTACTTGTGTTATCTTTATCTAATATTTACATTTGATTTGTGATCTGAAACATTTAAGTGTGACAAACATGCAAAAGAATAAGAAATCAGGAAGGGGGCAAACACTTTTTCACACCACTGTAAATATGCACTGAAGATGATTGAAGGTGTCACAGTCAGTAATACCCCAATAAGCTTTATTGCTGATCATTTGGACAATGTGTTTTTTGGACCAGAAAAAGCTGGACATCCCTCCCCTACAGTATATGAGATTACTTTCTTCTGTATGAAGACTGAAGTTTAATAACTATCCATAAAAGTCTCCTTTTCAAAACTTAGGATGAAAATTTTCCATCCTACACAGCAGAACAAAGTGACGGTTGTAGAAGCTGGCAGCGCCTGAACATATACTGTGAGCCTGCACACGCCGCACCTCGGATGGAAACTCTTATACATATATTAAGCGATGATGGGCAGATTATACTCTGTCCTCTCTGGAACTTTATAAAGGTTGGCACCCGCAATAAAAACATTGTACTTGTACTGATTTAACTTCTCCATATAATGTAATGTAAACTAATTTCACATCTTCTCGCTTGTTACTCCTCACCTACTATTAACACCTCTTGTGCACAGTTCTGTAGATCTGTAAGTCACGTGGCCGAGTAGCACGTACTAAAATAGAGCACTTTGCAGAAAAAGACGTGTTGTTAGTGTTCTAGTATCTTCTCAATGGAGTTCACCCCTTAAATACTGTATTTCTAAGTGCAGCTTGATGTATAGACTGTTATAATACACACTGGTGCCAGTATCAGAATAGTGCCATCCACCAAAGTGAGTGATATCCACAGGGCTGTACACAATATGCACAATATTATCATTGAGTTGTTCAGGATGGTAACCAAAGCCATTCAGGCTCAGTGGTACAATTGTGATGTTGGTACAGGGAACAGTTTGCACTCCACTTAACATATCTGTTTCTCCACTTTAACAGGCATAGAAGAAATCTGTTACAGGTTTGGCTATGTAATCTGAAAGCAGCAATATGTAGGGACAGAGACCCTGATTTCAGCGATGTATCACTTAGTTTACTGGCTACAGCAGTTGTGATAAAAAAAATTCTGCTGCAGATCTAGCAGAGCTTCAAATGCTGAGCTCCGTATAACCCTGTCCACAACACTGATTGGCAGGATTCTGTGTACACTGTGCATAGGCAGAAAGCTGCTAATCAGTAGTGGTAACGTGTTAGGACTAGGAGGCACAAGACACCTAGTCCTCTAGTGATAATTTCCTGCTGATAAAACACTGAGTTTACTGAACAAGTAAAAATACAGCCCAGTAAGTGACACATCATGGTGCTCAACCTGCTGATAGATTCCCTTTAAATAAGAAATGGAGGTGCTATCAGATGACAGGATCTGCGTAGACCTCATATCTCTCAGTTATACATTATCCTTGTGTGGCGCCCCTGAGGGTTCGACCGCCACAGGGATGCTGCACCTCTTCAATGGGGTGTGGTATCCCTCCTTCGAGGTAAGAACTGTGCAATGGTCAGGACCCCACCTCCACATCCAACACCACACTTCTCCCACCAGAGGGGGCTAATAGGCACTAGAGTGCTGCCCCTCCCGGGAAAATGGGAGACTGGGGAACCAAAAGATAGGGGGAACCATGTAGAGGGTGAGGGTGGAGGACGCACATTTAGTTTACACTTAATATTTCATATTTAATAAACAGCCATCTTGGGCACAAGGTCTTTTGATTGTGATCCTCCTCTCTGAACGTGGCTTCTGGGTGAACCTGCAGTGGATGGAGACACGGTCCTCGTACTCTGGCCTTGAGTCGAGGGGCGGGTTGGAGTTAACTGATGTCTCAACCCGGTCAAGGTCCATACCCAAGAAGGCCTGGAGCTGAGGAGTGTAGCTCCATCGCAAAAGGATCCCAGGGGGATGCAGACGGAGCGGTATACGCCACCTGTCCTCGCTTTCTGGCCTAGTCAGAGGGATTCCGGCTGCAAGAGGGGTACCGGCCCCCAACACCTGACTTTGCTACTCTATGTCCTAGTCAGGGAAGCCCGGCAGGCCCAGAGGATCCCACCGGGTAACGGAAGGAGCGGAGTCGCCACCCGTACCCTTATTCTGAGCGTAGTCCAGAGGGAGACCCGGCCTATCTACACACACACAGGCAGGAGTGGACTCAGTCTGAAGTTTAGGAACACTCTGGTGCGGGGTCCTGATTTAAGCACTGGAATTACTCGGAGGTTGTCGGACCCCCGTCGCTGGTGACCGCAGAACTCTGTGAGGAGCAGGGAGAAGTCTTGCAGCTGCACGTTCCACCGTGAGTAAAAACTCTGGAAGTCGACCCCTATGGCCTCTGGACTCTTTATTTCTGCACTGCACGGCACCGCACAGTACCAGACCTCCTTCACTACGACTCCCTCCATCCTCGTCTCTGCCCTGAGGCCCTGCTCCGCCTGTGGGGAGTAGTAACAACTTCGGCTGCCACAACACCCCGCCTCAGAGGACTGCAGCAGCGCTGATGGCCTTCACCAGGTACCACAGGTGGCGTAGTCGATAGTAACCACTCAACCCTGTAAGCCCATTACTTTTATGTGACGGCCCTGGGCACTGAATGGGTCCAGGACACGACTGCTTCCTCCAACATCTGACCCGGCTCCGAGTACCTCCATCTCCCAGGGAGGGTTGTGAGCGTCACAACTTTGGCGTAGTCGGCAGGATCGCGTGCCCGCAGCAACAGAAGGAAATTGCCCATTGCTACCTGGTACTGTGCGTCTTTCACCTTAGACTGTCGTTTCCACTTAAAATGGCGCCCGCCCAAGAAGAACGGACGCCATAATGCACTGAAAGGACAGCTTCCTAGCACCTCCTATCGTGGGCCGGGCTCCCCCATGGCACCAAAAGAGCAGACCGCCCCTTGCATCAGAGTCTATCCGCGGGGTAATGCCTGTCAAATCGGATGGGATGTACGAAGGCGTGCCTCTCAGTCTACCGCCCTGGAGCCGCCCCAAAAAGAGGAGGGAGTGGAAAAACAACAAGGTGCGGCCATAGCAGTTGAAGACTGGCTATCCTCAGGAGCGGACATGGACGCTGCTGAAGCGAGTCTATCGGAGCCTTCCGAACCCGGCCCAGGTTCTTCTCCCGTCGGTGAAGAGAGTGGCGTATCTATAACATCGGGAGATATAGAGTTTCTCCGCCAGGAAACCCCGGACCTTGCTCGGAGAGTGGCTGAGGCCCAGCAAGCGGCATCCGCTGTGTGGTGGGAAGAAATGCTGCAGCGCATCCGTGCCCGCCGCCAAGGAGCAGCAACTCAGGAGGAGGCAGCAACAGAGGTCGCATGCAGCCCAGGAGCGGGTGAATGTGATACCCCTGTCCCGGCTG
This sequence comes from Phyllobates terribilis, assembly GCF_046119375.1. NCBI lineage: Eukaryota > Metazoa > Chordata > Amphibia > Anura > Dendrobatidae > Phyllobates > Phyllobates terribilis. The sequence goes on from NW_027362762.1 coordinate 865,825,182, forward strand.
CTGAGCCCACCGTGCCCCTCCTGGATCTTATGACTGAGTACCTGCTGCCCGGCGCGGTCACCTGGGAGCAGGTCTTTGCCCCGGAGCTTGAAGCCTCCATTATCGGCGGGGACCTGCACTGCCTCCCGACTCCCGACTCGGAAGAACCTGAGTCTGCTGGGGTATCCACCGACCCCAACCCGGACTGGTCTGCACTTCTTGAGGACCTGCAGCAGCCCCTGCTGTCACCGCTGCCCGCACCTACAGTCACCTGGCCGGCGGCTGAAGAATGGGCCTGGGACAACCAGGGGGGGACCTTATGGGCTTCCCCCGGGAGACCCGGGCTGAAGCGTGTAGGAGGAGTGAGCTGTGTCGCCAGCAGATCCTCCAGCTCGATCGGGAGCAGCGACAGAGGGAGATTCGCTGCGAGCGCCTCGAGGTGCGCGCCAAGGCCGCAAAGTCCAGGGCCCACCAGGAGGAGGCAACCCGTCCAAGCCCCGTATGGAGGGGCAAGTTGTCCGCTTCCACCATGAGGTGGGATGGGGCTTCATCAGGAGTCCCCAGCATGAGCAAGACGTCTTCGTCAGCCGGCGGGACGTCGAGCCGCGGCTGAAAAAGGGACACCCTGGCCGGAACCTCTTCCCGGGTGACTTTGTGTCATACACCCGCCACCACGGGGTGCGGGGGTGGTACGCCCTGGATGTTCGACAGTGGAGGACCGGTCAGCCTCCGTCAGGAGGAATGAGCCTTTTCCCCGGTGGAGACCCCTGGATTAAACGGCCCCGGCGGCTGTAACCTGTGTGAAGTTACAATGTTATGTTTATGTTTACCATGTTTCCTCCCGGTTTCTTGAGACATTTGTCCCTGCGGACTTGCCGTAGGCAGACTCTTTAACTGTATATAGTTTGCATCTCTTTGGGTGCTCCTTATTGGTTTTATGTAAAACCGCGTCTATCTCTACCTCAGACCTGGGAAGAAAAACCTGTCTGGAGTGGCTCTCCTGGAGGTCCAACTCGGGATCTTCATGCCCTGCAGCCACCCCAGGGCCTACGTTGGGGGTTTGGGACAGGTCCCTCGCGAGTTTGAACTGACTTTTCTTCCTTGCACTTTAACCTGTCTGTCTATGCATAATGTCTCTTGATGGTTTTATACTTTTATATTTTTATAATATGTGTAGTTTGTAACATTAAAGGAGAAGTGCCTCCCATATTGGGAAGATTGTTCAAATGTTATATCGAAATATAAAAAGTCTGTACCAGGTTTTAATCTCTTTGCAGCCCGCGGACGTGCTGTGTTTCACCAGGGGGGAATGTGGCGCCCCTGAGAATTCGACCGCCACAGGGATGCTGCACCTCTTCAATGGGGTGTGGTATCCCTCCTTCGAGGTAAGAACGGTGCAATGGTCAGGATCCCACCTCCACATCCAACACCACACTTCTCCCACCAGAGGGGGCTAATAGGCACTAGAGTGCTGCCCCTCCCGGGAAAATGGGAGACTGGGGAACCAAAAGATAGGGGGAACCATGTAGAGGGTGAGGGTGGAGGACACACATTTAGTTTACACTTAATATTTTATATTTAATAAACAGCCATCTTGGGCACATGGTCTTTTGACTGTGATCCTCCTCCCTGAACGTGGCTTCTGGGTGAACCTGCAGTGGATGGAGACACGGTCCTCGTACTCTGGCCTTGAGTCGAGGGGCAGGTTGGAGTTAACTGATGTCTCAACCCGGTCAAGGTCCATACCCAAGAAGGCCTGGAGCTGAGGAGTGTAGCTCCATCGCAAAAGGATCCCAGGGGGATGCAGACGGAGCGGTATACGCCACCTGTCCTCGCTTTCTGGCCTAGTCAGAGGGATTCCGGCTGCAAGAGGGGTACCGGCCCCCGACACCTGACTTTGCTACTCTATGTCCTAGTCAGGGAAGCCCGGCAGGCCCAGAGGATCCCACCGGGTAACGGAAGGAGCGGAGTCGCCACCCGTACCCTTAATCTGAGCGTAGTCCAGAGGGAGACCCGGCCTATCTACACACACACAGACAGGAGTGGACTCAGTCTGAAGTTTAGGAACACTCTGGTGCGGGGTCCTGATTTAAGCACTGGAATTACTCGGAGGTTGTCGGACCCCCGTCGCTGGTGACCGCAGAACTCCGTGAGGAGCAAGGAGAAGTCTTGCAGCTGCACATTCCACCGTGAGTAAAAACGCTAGAAGTCGACCCCTATGGCCTCTGGACTCTTTATTTCTGCACTGCACCGCACTGCACAGCACCAGACCTCCTTCACTACGACTCCCTCCATCCTCGTCTCTGCCCTGAGGCCCTGCTCTGCCTGTGGGGAGTAGTAACAACTTCGGCTGCCACAACACCCCGCCTCAGAGGACTGCAGCAGCGCTGATGGCCTTCACCAGGTACCACAGGTGGCGTAGTCGATAGTAACCACTCAACCCTGTAAGCCCATTACTTTTATGTGACGGCCCTGCGGAACGGGTCCAGGCCACGACTGATTCCCACAAGATCTGACCCAGCTCCGAGTACCCCCATCTCCCAGGGAGGGCTGTGAGCGTCACACTTGCATGCATTATCCTTGCATTTCATGCTCAGATATAAAACAAAATGATACATGTACCACAGAGACTATGTTTAGGGTATGGGGCTGTCCAGTGAAGACAAGTTATCACCTACCTAAAGGAGAGGTGATAACTTGTCAGTAGGGAATCATTATCCCTGATACAAAATGGACTGGCAGGTCAGACACCAAACTGCAGCTCCATTCATTCTCTATGGATCTGCCGAAAAAAAGCCAAGTGCAGATCACGGCAGCCCCATAGGGAATAAATGGAGCACAGTTCGAGCATGAGCACTGGTGCTTGATTTTAATGGAGACAAAAATTCCCCTTTTTGCCGATTGGTGGCGGTCCGACTGCTGGGATCCAAACCAATCGAAAAGTTATCATTTGTCCTGCTGATAAGTGATAACTTGTTTTCACTGGAAAACACCTTTATCTAACTCAAAGATATTCAAAAACTGTTATTCTCATGAAGTCAGCCCTTTTGGGTGTCTTCATCTAACCTGTGCTGCTCAGCGACGGTGGCCACCCCGCTTGAGTCCATCAGGTGTGTCAGATTGGGAGATGTTCCTACAGAGCAGCACTCTGCTCTATAACCTCTCTTGCCCTCAACAGCTGCTGGAAGAAATGGGGCTCTTATGGAGACCAATGGTACTTTTAAATTATTCTGCACCCAATACAGCAACCATTCTTGTGCTACGAAAGTATTGAACGTTAATGAGTCTTGACACCTGAGTAGAAGCAACCACGTGCAGAGAAGAAATAGAATAAAGCTGAACTTTTTGTTTTAGTGATCGAGGAGGTAACAGCAGTCAAAATCTCCCCTATTAGCATGTGACTGCATATTATAGCAATATACCATTTACAATATTTGCCAATTCTCCCCGTATATTAGCTCCTGGAAAAAGGAGACACCTTCCAGACTAGGGAAAGAGACAACAATGTCTCTCAGGAACTGCAAAATTCTTAGGAAACCTCCCAAAAATCTTTGGTTACTAGGAGTTCATTGCAGGAGAATGATAGTGACGCGCCCCCTGGGCCGTGGGGTACTCGGTAGCTGGGCTGGTCGATGCTGGGGGATGTCACAGTGGCAGAGACCCGGTCCGTGACCCAGGGCGGTCAATAAAAGGGGATTATAGTTTTTATAGTTTAATATTCGTGACGCAACCTGTGGTATGCAGCTATATGGAGCCGCCGCTGCGGTGCAAATCCTCTGGAGCTGGTGATGACGCAGCAGAGTTGGTTCAGCTCTCCACAGGCAGAGCTTAGCTCCAGGGCAGGAAATGGTGATGTTATAGATGTTGCTGTGCAGTGTAGTGCAGGGGATGGCGCAGATAATAACCAGTCCACAACTTAATGGCGGTTTCCTCTTATCTTTACTTGCAGTGGTTAGGCAGACCGGGGCACAGGTACTAGCTGGTAGTAGAGGTCTGGGCGGCCTGGAAGCAAGTTGGGAATCCACCTCGCCAGGTGAAGTTGTAGGCCTTCCCTCTGCGCTAATCTCTTTTGCCCTGCTGCTTATAGCTGTGCTGCGGCCCTCGTCCCTGAGTAAAACGTCTGTTCCTCACCCGTAAGGCAGGCAGCTCGGGCCTTCTTGGAGTGTCGCTCCCACGTGGCGGTGCTGGGCCCTATGTGCTGCTGAGCTTCCGGGCGTCTGATGGGGCCAGGAGACCTGCAGTCTTCTGCCCTCCGGTTTCTGCTGCTGGGCCTTCAGTGCCCCACAACCTCGAACTCCGGTGTCCGGTTCTTCTGTGCTCCTCTCTGGGGTGAACTGCCGTCCAGCTCCACTCCCCAGGTCTTTCCTCTTCGCTCTCCTGACTTCAACTCCTCTCACTAACTCTAACTAACCCCACCTCCAGATCCCGGTTGCTAAGGGGAGGAGCTCCCCTTGCTGGTCTGGAGCCAGGAAAGTGTTGCATGCTAGTATACCTGACTAGGGGACACCTGCTTGCTTCCAGGCATGGCATCACCTCTTGTGAGGGAGGCAATGCCACTGTGGCAACCGGACCCCTGGGGTGCCACAATAGGGTTCGGTGTGCCGTGCTGTTCCCCTGTGTATGTGGGATAGATTCGTGTTGCAAACACTTTTGGGACAAGTAATACTTTAGTTCATTCAATCAAACAGTCTTGAGGAAGGGATCAGTTCCATCCACAAATGCGTTGAATTTCCTTTTGTACTGCCTATCCCAAAAATGTTTGTAGTACGCATCCGTTTCACTTACACAAGGGTGCACTGCGGCACACCAAACCCTATCATTCTCCTGCAACAAACTCCTGTATGTGACTGAAGGCTCAGCATCCAGATGTATATTTAATATTATTAACTGTCTTCAGATCGATCTCGAGCCTCGGCGACTTGATGGATGAACACTCTGTAGGAAGATCGATCTTGTGCAAGCCTAGATAGGTCCAACAGGGTTTTCTCCGCCGTTATCTTGATTGTATCAAACCATCGGGTTGCTGCTCTTCCTTTTCGCCTTGTTCCTTCTATTCTTCAGACCATGATGTCCTTCTCCAATGATTGCTTTCTTCGTATGATGTATCTGTGGCGGGTTCAGTCGCCACAGAGGTACTGCATCTCACCCAGAGGTGTGGTATCTCACTCTTAGGTAAGGAAGGAGTACTGCCCGGGACCCTAACACCTGCATCCAACACTACACTACTCCAGACCAGCAGGAGGGGCAAGATGCGTCGCTTCCCTGCTGAGCCCTGTCCCTTGCTGGAGTGGGGGGAATCAAAGTAGGGGGAACCATGTAGTGGGTGTGGGTGGAGGAAGTAAATCAGGGGAGCACTTGTTAGGAATATTATAAAGAGGGAAGCCATCTTGGGTGTGTGAGTTCAGTCAGAGGAGGACATTGAGAGGAGCAGGAGCTCTGTAGGAGCTCTGCTCAGGAGGAGGGCCTAGCCAGAGAGGCCCACGACTGAAGAGAGAGAGGAGCAGGAGAGAGGCTCCAGGAACGTGGAAGGGACCCCAGGGGTACGGGTAGTGCTGGAGGCCACCCATATGCCCGCATCTGCCAGGAGGTGGATGGGTCAGGTCGCACAGAGGGGACCGGTCCCTAAACTAGCAGAGTTCTTTAAGCCTCAACCAGGAAACCGGAGGCTGCAGTATTTCAGGTACTGCAGCCACAAGCCACATCTATCTCACCAAGAAGGTGGCCATAGAGGACCCAGGGGACAGAGAAGACGTCGCCCGGCAAGGTCCGCGGTCACTGGATTGGGACACTAGGTGTGAGGTGCAGGGAGACGGCCAGAAGGAACACACAGAAGGGGGTCCTGTTATATACTCTGGAGGTACCTGAGGGTTGGCTGAGCAGCACAACGTGGGGAGTTATGATCTGCAGTTGTAACCAGGAGCAAAGTGAGAACTGTGAGTAAATCTGGAAGACTGCACCCCACTGTCTCTGTCAATTATTGCTGCTGCGCCATCAACCCCTGCACTACACTGCACCACGAGTGCTACTTCCATAACAGCAACATCTACACTGCCCTGGAGCTAAGCTCTGCCTGTGGAGAGCTGAACCAACTCTGCTGCATTCACACCAGCTCCAGAGGACCTGCTCCGCAGTGGCGGCTCCCTTTAGCGGCATACCACAGGTGGCGTCACAAACTGTACATAAGAACTTTAATTTCCCTGTAAATATCCCATTTTATTGACCACCCTGGGTCACAGACCGGGTCCCGCCACTGTGACATCTCCCCTAGCAACGACCGGCCTGGCACCGAGTACCCCATGGCCCAGGGGGCGCTTCATATCCAAAGTAGGCAAGTCGTAGCTTGGTGATCCTTGCTTTGAGTGACATGCCTGGCTTGATTTGTTCAAAAATTGATTTGTTTTTTCTTCTTGCCATCCATGGTATTGATAACATCCTTCTCCAGCACCACATTTCGAAGGCGTCTTGTTTGTTTATCGTCCAGGTTTCGCATCCATGTTACTACAGAAAAAAACAGACTATGTACGAGCCATGTCCTCGTTGCCAATGAAATGTTCCTCAATTTGAAGACCTTGTCCAGTGACTTCATTGTTGATTTGCCCTTAGCTCTTCTCCTATTGACTTCCAGTGTCGTTGTTGCATCTTGAGAGATCATCGATCTGAGTAGGTTGAAGTCCTGTACAACTTCCATCTCGTCGCTGTCCATCTCAAATGTGTCGTACCTGGCAGTAGTCAATATCTTTGTCTTCTTTGTGTTGAGTAGCAGTCCCATGTTCGAGCTTTGCATCTTAACACTCCGTAAGTCCTTTATTCCAACTACGCTTATTGCTATCAATGTTGTATCGTCTGCATATTTAAGATTGTTGATAATTCGTACAGCAATTTTGATTCTTTTCCGGCAAGTCCAGCCTTCCAGAAAATAGCTTCTGCTTATAAGTTGAAGAGAAATGGTGACTTGATACAGCCTTGTCTGACTCCTCGCTCTACTTTGAACCATGCCGTGTCGTCGTGTTCTGTCCACCGATGTATATTTAAGGACGGGACATAGGGTCATGGCCTGTAAAAAAAAAAAGGCCATGACTTGCTTGTGCCCTTGAATTACCACTTCAAAAGTTGGCATTGTGCATTTGGCTTATTGGTGAATTAAAGGTTCATTCCCACTCATAAGAATCCCCTTTATATATAAATAGTGTTTTCCATCTGTGAAGTCGCGCTCACTTTGAAATCACTTGGGTCTGTAGTATATATTTAGGCAGCCCCGTAACTAGTTCACATCAAACTCTATAACTCTTACTCCAGTGAGCAAATATCTCCATATATATTGTACGGTTACATCTTTTTATCATAAAAAGTTAGCATAAAACCGACCTCTTACCCCAGCACGTGTTCAGGAAAATAGAGCTGCTGCACATGATCACAATGAGAACGGCATGCATATATCAGAGCGGAGCCTTTATTGATTCCATATCTCTCTTTTATCTTCCAACCTCAATAACTGCGTTTACATCTGTGTGTTTAATCTTTTCATACTTTGAGGAGTGAACATCATGTGCTAAGTACACCGACGCTATAAGCTGCTGGAAAGGTATAGGATCTATAACCTCGCCAGGCTGAGTTCACAAAAACATGTGTTTAGGGAATTCTAAGTATTTGCAGGTGTAAAAAAGTGACATCTTCAGGCTTCTTGGACTAAAATCCTATTAGTGGCTAAAGATCTATCACTGATTCTTTAGGGTTTCCAGGTTATGTGAAGATACAAAAAAATACACACAGAACCGTACGGCTACAGAGCTGATTTTTACGAAAGATGAGGGGTAATAGAGATAAAAAGCCTGGGATGTTATGACAACCCAAAAGCAAATGGACACTTGACCATCACTCCACCAGTCAAAAGTTTGGATAGTGTCCATGCAATGATTTTCCTTGTTCTTATTGGAATTTGCACATTGTCAATTCAGACTGAAGGCAGCAAAACCACAAACACAAGGAGTAAAGAAACGTGTGAAACGTGTGAATATGTGTTAGATTCCTCAAAATACCCCCCTTTCATTCTGATGACAGCTTTACCCACAGTTGGCATTCTTCCAGTGTCACGCTTCTGCCTGAAGTAAGTCGGCACACTACAAGATTAAAGGGAAGGGGAGCTCTGCCACTAGGGAAGGATTAAAGGGGGACACCCTTGACACTTGCCCTGCACAACACTAAGCTCTCTAGCATCTTTAGATGGGTTCTTTTACCCCGTGCGGAAATCACGTTCTCTTACCCTGAGAACGACCCTAATTAGTGCTAGGGCAGCAGGAACACTTGTACAGCTCTAACATAAAGACACAAAGGGAAACTGACAGAGATAAAAGAAACAGCATTCACTCAATGCGCTCCCAGACTACAGAAAGGAGAAAGGGGAAGGATAAGGTGAGGCAAACCAAATAGGAGATAAGGTAAGGAAGACACTCAAACACACTTCCAAACAGATATCTCCAGAGACGACGACTCTCTCTTCACGCAGCTCATACCTCCAGGTCCAAACCAGGTTATAGCAAGCTATCACTGGCAACTACTCAAGCTAAGAGGTGAGCATTTATACCATAGGGGAGTGGAGAACTCAGAACAGCTAAGATAACTCAGGAAGGAGAGTACTAGGAGACAAACAACTGTTTAACCCTTGCAACAACAGAGCAAGGGAAATCTGCACAACTAACTGAAAGGTAAAGCAGATCCATCCAGTCCAAGTGCCCTTGACACCCAGGCAAAGTTAAGTAATTTTATATTTTGATAGACCTGACTTTTACAGATGCCAAATATGTTATTTTTTTGTATTTCCTATTTTATTTAAAAAAAAAGGATAATTCACTTTTTTTTTATAAATTTTATTTATTTTTAAAAACTTATTTTATGTTTTAAAACCTTTTGGGGGCTTAAACCTGCAATTGTCTGTTCACTTATACTATATACTGCAATACCATAGCACTGGCATATATAACATATAACATGGGCTCCTATGAAGAATAGCCTGTGGCTGAACTTCACAGGAGAGCCAAAATGGTAGCGATGGGAGCCTTTATCAGGCCCCTGCTGCTATTGAAACCTATCGATAATCCATCATCAAATCACGGGAGGCCGATGGGAGCCGGAGAATGCATCTATCACTGACTACCCCATTTAAATGCTGCTGTCAATGGCTGGCAATGTAGCACAGCTGACACCAACTGCATGGGAAGCAGGCTCAGCCTCTGAGCTCCATGCAACATGGCTCACATGATGGATAGATCAATCATGCAGCGTTACCAAAGCTGAGTTCTTAGGGATCTTGCAGTGGCATTTTTCTGCCCTCTGTAAGACAAATCATTGGACGCTGATCTTTTCTCATGGCAGAAACATTGTATACCTGTCATGCACAGTGTGGGAAAGACTAAGTGTAACACGAAGGGATGAAGGGAAGGAAGCCCAGACACTAGGGAAAGGGGGAGTGGAGACCCCTATGCAGATCTAATAACACCCTGCCTACCCTACCGTCCCTATATTGGTTCCACACCAATCGCCGAACAGGAAACCTAAGCCTTGTTTATCCCTAGAGCTAGTCCCTGGATAGGGAGGGGGGATGAGTACTGGTCAGTCCCCACTATAAACTAAAGACAACAAGGGAAGCAAACAAGGGGGGAGAAACTTAGCTTGAGCAGACTCCAGAGAGATAACACCAAACGTCCTCCCTCCAAGGCACCAGAGAGGAAGTAAGCAGGGGTGGCGATCATGTGAGACAACTGCGCACCAGAGAAGCGTTCTGGATTTACAATTTGGGCTTGTGTGTTCTACAGGGTCTAAACCTGCGCAGAGAGGTAATGTTCCACTACTAAATAATCCAGAAAGTTATGCATTTCCCGTTTTGTCTCTATGTTTCTCCTTAGATGGAGTTTTTGGATGTTTCTTTATACTCATTCCTATTTTTAAATTGTTAATTGTATATTTGTTTTTCACTTTTTGTATTTGCATTTATTGTCTATGTGCTATTGCATAATTGTGTTTGAGTTTTTCTTCTGGCAGTGATGTGGGTTCATACTTTGATAATGTGAACTAATTATTTCACCGGTCTGCAATTTTTTGAGAGCACACTGTTCCGAAATCCAGGCTGATTTCTTTTCAGTGATGATGTCTGTGGACACTCCCAATCATGTGATTAAGTTAGCACACCGGTTTGAAATTATGAATGGAATTTAAGCTGCACCGACACACTGTTCCAGAACCTGTGACAAAGAACGCCAGATCGTTCGAAACACGTAGCACTGTCCACCTACTCCCCATCCCCTTTCCTCATGGATGTAATTTTTAACATGGACTAGTTAAACGCATGTTTTTACTTGTCGCTGGATACCACATTTTCTTTAGCTATTCAGTAGTCAGGCCTGTGTGTGGCTAGGGAAATTGAACTCCGCTTCCCAATGATGTAATAAACCACAGTTAATTTATGTTTTAAGGGGGGGGGGAAATCACATGTTCACACAGGGCCCTGCTGGTTTGGATTTCTTTTTCCCTTAATAATAAAGACCTTCATTTAAAAACTGCATTTTGTGTTTGCTTGTGTTATCTTTATCTAATATTTAAATTTGTTTTGTGATCTGAAACATTTAAGTGTGACAAACATGCAAAAGAATAAGAAATCAGGAAGGGGGCAAATACTTTTTCACACCAGTGTAAATATGCACTAAAGATGATTGAAGGTGTCACAGTTTATTTTATGAAGTTTGGATAATGGCTGTGTAAGGTGCCTGAGTGAGGTAGTCGTATGCAAGCTATTGCACACTCTGGCACCCTACAGGAAAATTGTGTCCAAGTCCCGGTGTGCTGCTATATATGGGGTGCATCCCACTTACTTGTGGCCCATAAGCCTCCAAAGGTTCCATCCTCCAGCCCGCCGCATACAATCCAGGGGACACCAAATGCTTTATAACAGACAAACATTTACTGAGCAATTTCCGATTATTATAATGGAGCATATGGGATAGGGCACAACAGGTTGCAGTCTTTCCCTCAGGTGCTGGACATAACTTCAGCCTTAGCACTCTGTCTGGGCAGAGCATCCCTTTTCCTGCTGACTCCACCTAATGCTGGGAATTCCTCTCCCCCGAAGGCAGTGCACCCGAATTCCATTACCTTCGCCTCAGGAAGTCTGTATCCGTCTTTCCCTGCAGTTCTGCAGGCTGGACATGCCCGAGAGCCCCGACTCCCATCTCGAAATCCCAGGACCGACAGACTGGTCCGCATGAAATGGTTATATGGCAATCCACTGACCCGAGTACTAGGTTCATGTTGTCCCTAGCAGCCCACTGTGCTTGACCGCTGCAACCACTTCATAACTCTCTCACTCTGCACTTCCTGTGTTTATCACTAACCCCCAAATTCCCAATCTTTCTCCCCAATCTGGGCCGGCTGTTATGGTTAACCCTGTCCAGGCTATATTGCAGCCCTAGGAGGATTATTCTAAAATAACATGCATTACTGTAAAAGACATTTAACCACTTGGAGATAGCAGAGAGTGGAACGTTACCTTCACCACTCCCACAGCTGAAAAAGGGTCTGCCAGAGACACTTATGAAAGGGGTGGTCCGAAGTCAAACTAAATTTCATTCTAAATCCCTAAATCTATTTAGTGCTGTAATCTAAGCTATTTTCTAATATGCTTGAATTAAAATTCCCTATCCTTCCCTAACTACACTAACTGCTATTTTATTTTTTTTCCTATTTCCTGTGTGATGACACTAGGATACTCCAAACAGAGTGTCATCAGAGCAGGGGCAGAGGCTGCGGTCACTGCCACATCCTCTTCCCCATCCCTGAAACGACGTGTCATCAGTGATGATTGTTTCAGGGGCTGTGCTCATCCCCGCTGTGTCCCTCCCTGCGAGCTGTGCACTGTGCGATCTGCACAATGACAGCATCTGCTCTGTTGTCATCTCAGATCATTAATAATCAGCCGGCAACAGAGTGGTGTCAGAATATCCGGGGATGCAGTAGACTAGCGCTACCCTAGTGAAACTAGTGATGTCACTGGTTTCCTGCATGCCGGGTATTCTGACACCATCTGACAAAATATCGACCAATGACTCATATATATTACCGAAGGCATCGAAGAATTTAAATTAGTTATTTCAAACATTGGAAGTTATAATTTTCTGATCGGGTCGGGGTGATAACTTTCTGATAAGTGGGTCACCATTAGTGATGATCGAGCATGCTTGTTGCTCGAGATTTACGAGCATGCTCGGACGAGCGCCTATTATCTTCAGCGTGTTCGGGAGCTAAGTTTTCATCGCTCCGTGAACATGATTTTCGACTGTTTGACAGCTTTAATACATGTGAGGAATGCTGGAAAAACAGGCATTCCTCACATGTATTAAAGCTGTCAAACAGTCACAAATCATGTTCACGGCGCGACGAGCACGCTGAAGATAATAGGCGCTCGCCCGAGCATGCTCGTAAATCTCGAGCAACAAGCATGCTTGATCATCACTAATGGTGACCCACTTATCCGAAAGTTATCACCCCGACCCGATCAGAAAATTATAACTTCCAATGTTTGAAATAACTAATTTAAATTCTTCGATGCCTGATCATTGATACAAATAATTATTAGGACACTAAATTATCACTAATACTGAAATCCTAGTTATTTTTTCACTCGTGATATCAAGATTACAGCAATTTGTAAAAGGTAAATAATTAAAACTGATCATTTGGGAGTCCCAGTGCTGTGGCGATTGTTTTCTTTTCTGTACTATGATGCCTCATAGCAGGGGCGGAACTACCGCCCGTGCAGCCGGTTCATTGAACGGGGGCCCCGAGGGAGAGGGGGCCCCTCCAGCCTCCAGCAGGGCCGCCATCAGGGCATGACTGCCCTGACTCCAGTATGGGGCCCGGCCGGTAGGGGCCCCCTCGGGGGCCCCCCTCTTGTGCGTCTCTCTCCTCATGGGGCCCCCGGCCCCATGCTATGCGCCGGGTCCGGGACATTTCAGCGCTGAGCTGCGCTGTTGCAGCAGCGCCTTCATGATTCCCCTGACTTCCGGTCATGTGACGGTGCAGTCACATGGCCGGAAGTCAGGAGAACCTGCTGTCAGCGATTTGGACGAGCGCCAGGATTCTGCAGGGATCGCATGGGGGTAAGTATAACAAGTTTTATTTTTTTTAAAATACAATTAACTAGGAGTGGAGAGATGGGAGATGCACATGTGTGTGTGTGGGGGGGGAGATGGGAGATGCACATGTGTGTGTGTGGGGGGGGAGATGGGAGATGCACATGTGTGTGGGGGGGGAGATGGGAGATGCACATGTGTGTGGGGGGGGAGATGGGAGATGCACATGTGTGTGGGGGGGGGGAGATGCACATGTGTGTGGGGGGGGGATGGGAGATGCACATGTGTGTGGGGGGGGGATGGGAGATGCACATGTGTGTGGGGGGGAGATGGGAGATGCACATGTGTGTGGGGGGGAGATGGGAGATGCACATGTGTGTGGGGGAGAGATGGGAGATGCACATGTGTGGGGGGGATGGGAGATGCACATGTGTGGGGGGGGATGGGAGATACACATGTGGTGGGGGGGAGATGGGAGATGCACATGTGGGGGGGATGAGAGAGGTGCACATGTGGTGGAGGGGGATGAGAGAGGTGCACATGTGGTGGAGGGGGATGAGAGAGGGGCACATGTGGGGGAGGGGGACGAGAGGGGCACATGTGGGGGAGGGGGTGAGAGATGTGCACATGGGGGGGTGAGAGCTGCACATGGGGGGGTTTGAGAGCTGCACATGGGGGAATTGGGAGTAGGGGATAATGAGCTGCACATAACGAATGTGGGGTGGGGGAGAGTAAATGATAAATGATGATGGGGTGGGGAGAGCACGGACATGATATAATGAATTGGGGCAGGGGGTGCATGTAAATATTGAATGCGGGGAGCAGGAAGTATAGAGTAGGGGGCGTTGCGGATGCAGGAGTGTGACTGGTAACAAATTGGCGGAAAGAGTAGAGGTTCTAATTAAATTATATATTAAGTGCCTATTTACAGTTAATGGGGGCACAGTGGTGGATTACAATTTATATTTGGAATGGTAGGTTGCATAATAACTAACCATATATTGATGGTGGATGCACGTCTGTATTCAGCTGCGTAATGTAGAAGTTGGGGAATGTGCTCTAGATAACTGTGTTATTTTATGCAGAGACGAGTCCTGGCTGGAAGATGTGATGGCGGTCTGTGCTGGATGAAGGAGAAAAGCGAAGATGAAGGACTTCACCTAGAGACGTCACCGGTGAGTCAGTCTATTACATGTACACTGTGTATAATGTCACTGGTGATCACTGTATTACCTGTACACTGACACTATATACAGAGCTCCTGTGTATAATGTCACTGGTGATCCCTGTATTACCTGTACACTGACACTATATACAGAGCTCCTGTGTATAATGTCACTGGTGATCACTGTATTACCTGTACACTGACACTATATACAGAGCTCCTGTGTATAATTTCACTGGCGATCACTAGATTACCTGGACACTTACATTATACATACCATGTATAGAGCACCCGTGTATAATGACACTTATGGTAATATTAGTAATGTGGTGGTAATATTAGTAATGTAGTGGTAATATGTGGTCTGGTCATGGTGTGGCAGTTTTTCTCCCTTCTGTGTGGTATTATTCGGTCACTATGTTGTGGTAATATGTGGTCTGGTGATGGTGTGGCGGTATTCCCTGTATGTGGTATTATTGGTCATTTAAAAAAAAAATGTATATGACACATTCCCTTAAAGAAAACTAAATAAAAATATATCTAAAAAGAGTATTGGATATTTTAAGAAAATTTTAATAGGTTAGAGTAGGGCCCGCCCAGAAGAGTCTACCTTATCGTGGTGGCGGCTTTAAAAATCTTTTGGCCAAAACAAAAGCTGATGGCTATGTATGTGGCGCCGTCACATGGCCGAACGTCAGGAGAACCTGGTGGCAGCGACGTGGACGAGCGCCAGGATTCTGCAGGGATTGCATGGGGGTAAGTATAACAAGTTTTATTTTTTTTAAATACAATTAATTTACTAGGAGTGGGGGGAATCAGAGATGCACGGGGGGGATGAGAGATGCACATGGGGGGGTGAGAGATGCACATGGGGGGGTGAGAGATGCACATGGTGGGGGTGAGAGATGCACATGGTGGGGGTGAGAGATGCACATGGTGGGGGTGAGAGATGCACATGGTGGGGGTGAGAGATGCACATGGTGGGGGTGAGAGATGCACATGGGGGGGTGAGAGATGCACATGGGGGGATGAGAGATGCACATGGGGGGGGATGAGAGATGCACATGGGGGGGGATGAGAGATGCACATGGGGGGGATGAGAGATGCACATGGGGGGGGTGAGAGATGCACATGGGGGGTTATGTTTACATAACTTTGTTGCCTTATGAAGGGCAGGGGGGGCCCCCCAAAATTTCTTGCACAGGGGCCCACTACAGTCTGTGTCCGCCCCTGCCTCATAGCAAAAGATTCTGTTAATTTAGTCCTGTTTATTATAAATGATGCAGAATTTAGCTGCTAGCAGTTTTCATGCACTAATATAAACCAGCTCCAAATAATAGATGAAAATGTCAAAAGTTAAAAAGGTCGTCTGGTCAGAAAAAAAAAAAAAACATTTTAAACACCTTACCAGGGAATTTAAGTTAACATAGGAAACTTCATCTATTAATTAGAGCTGTGAGAGCATATCAAAATCCAATTTAACACAGGCGTAATACTAGCATATATTTACTCTGAAATACTCATCATATCCTTGCATTGTACAGATGCAGATGGTGCCCATTGATGTCATCACATAAAAAGAATTGGTACTCAGAGTTTATAAGCAATTTATTTTTTCTTTTTATTGTATAGTGTTCCTAAAGTCTGGACACATATGCAAAAATACATATTTATGAACAACATTTTATTCAATTGGAATATTAACTTCTTCAATATGATTTCCATCATTTGCAAGATTCACATGAACTCGGATGTAATAAATCCACATTGCCGTCAATTTTAGCACATTCATTCTCTATGCGTTCAATCAAGTGTGTTACATCTGTGATTTTCATTGAGTACACCTTCTCCTTTAGTATGCCACAGAAAAAGAAGTCAAGGGGGCTACAGTCAGGTGAAAGAGGACACCGCTCCACATGACCACATCTTCCAATCCAGTTAGGGAAATTGTCATTCAGCCAATCTCTTACCGCAGTGGCAAAATGGGCAAGGTTCACCATCCTGTTTGAACCATTCAGGAAGTTCTTCACCTAAACTTTCAACTTGGGAAAAACTGATCTCTCAGCATGGCAAGATAAGTCTCATCAGCTACATGTTCATAGAAGAAGAATGGTTGCAGGACATAGTATAGTGGGGCAGGAGTGGCGCCAGAAAAATGCAGCAAATTGAATATGGCCATTGCGCACTTTTTTTTACAGCATTCCTACCCTTCTATGGCGTTTTGCAATATTTTAATTTGATCACACGCAATCAGTTAATCTGAGGAAGATCTTATTGTTACATCAAAATTCTTTTATGTTTGGCTTGCACTACAATAAAAAGAAAAAAAACACTTTCTGAGTGCCAAGTTCTTTCTAAGCTTTGAATTGGGGTTGAGACCCTACTCGATCACCTACAATATCAGGAGTCACATCTACTGTAGGAACATTGATTTTCAACTAGCACTTGATAATACTTAAAGTGTAACTATTGTTTTAATTTTTATCTCATAAATCAATAGTACAAATGAAAATAAGCAACTTTGTAATATATCATAGCAGAGAAATCTGCTTCTTTCTCCTCCTGGACTGATTATTCATTATCAACATTCTCAATTTCAAGGTAAAATCTGTATACAAAGACAGATTGTTACATTACAAAGATAGGAGATGACAGGTGTTACTCGTAAGATTCAACGACAATCCATAAATCCAACAGGTACTTATTCATTATCATAAATGGGTATTATAGATAAAATAAAAGTGTATCTCTGAACCCATGTAAGCTACTCCAAAGAACTTAAATGAAAAAACAGGAAAAATAGGAGTTTGTGGATAAAATGCAAAAAACTTTTATTGTTAACACTTAACAAGAAAAAAAAAAACAATTAAGGAACATATACAAAGACAGATATTGACTACTGGCAAGTACGACCTGGACACATTTGAATTGGACAGCCACAAACTGGAAGTTGTAAAAGTCTTCAAACTGCTCAGATCGATGATCACTCAAGATACAGAGAAGAAACTGGAAGTCAATAAGAGAATGGCTGTGAGCAAATCAACAATTAAGTCACTGGACAAGGTCTTCAAATCAAGGAACATTTCACTGGCAACGAAGATACAGCTCGTACATAGTCTATTTTTTCCGTAGTAACATGGATGTTAAACCTGAACGATAAAGAAACAAGACAGAAAAAAGAATCGACGCCTTCGAAATGTGGTGCTGGATAAGGATGTTATCAATACCATGGATGGCAAGAAGAAGAAACAAATCAAATTTGGAAGAAATCAAGCCAGACATGTCACTGGAAGCAAGGATCACCAAGCTACGACTTGCCTACTTTGGACACATCATACAAAGAGAGCAATGACTGGAAAAGGACATCTTGATCGGAAGAATAGAAGGAACAAGGCGAAAAGGAAGACCACCAACTGAATGGCTCAATACAAACAAGATAACAGCAGAGAAGATCCTGTTGGACCTATCTAGGCTTGCACAAGATCTTCCTACAGAACGTTCATCCATCAAGTCGCCATGGCTCGAGATCGAACCGAAGACCATTATTAATAATAACAATAATAATACAAAAACAGACACCAGCGCACGAACTGTCATTTCCTATCTCACTAATGTAGCAATCTGTCTTCAGGGAAAACAGATTTTACCCATAAATTGAGAATTTTGAAAATGAATGACCAGGAGGAGAAAGAAGCAGATTTATCTGAGAAGATATATTACAAAGTTGATTACCTTCATATGAATTATTAATTGATGAAGTAAAAATTAAAATGACATTTACTCTTTAAAGCTCCTATGAATAAAGACTGATTATATACTGAGAACATATTGACTGGTGGCACTGAATGTGCAATCCACTGGTGTTCTGAGAAGCAGCAAAAAGTTAGTGACAACTTTGTGTTTTTATGAATATATGTATTAGGAAGATCGTATTGCTGCCAATGACATTAGAAAAGGTGTATTGACAATTTAATGCAGGGTTCTCCATAAGGTGGTTCTTCAGCTGCCATAAACTACAACTCTCAACATGCCCTTTGTGACATGCAGAAGTAGTGCTGTTGCTTTAAAAGCATTCATCTACTATTAGCAGTAACACAAGCACATGAGACAGGAAGTGTTGTGCTCCAGAAGCATCCAGCAACTAGAGGGGTTAACACAGTCACAGGAGAAGGGGAGTGTTTTAGCAGAGCCCCAGGGGGATTGTGGGGAAGTTGTTTACTGTCTGGCTGGAGCCAAAGAGAAAGGTGGTGTGTGTGTTCTGCATCTGACAGAAGCGCCACTACAAGTGAAAATGATTCAATTTAGGGGTGAAGCTAAGCACAGGTCAGGTAGAGTTCCTGAACTAGCAGTGTAGAGTATTGTCAAGCAGAAAGATAAGGACTGTAAGAAATGGTGTCACAGGGATCATCTCCCTCAGCAAACCCTCCCCCCCTCCTCCATCTCACTGTGCTGTAAAGAATGCTGTGTTCATTAATGTGCCTTTGCATTAGAACTGTGCGGTCCTGTACTACTGGGAAGACTGTGAACTGCTGTGCCACTAAGGAAACTGTAATGTTTGTCACTGGAGCCTGTTGCTCATAAGACTTAACTTGCACTGGCTGTGCGGCTTCTTATTAAATGCTACTGTTCTACTGTTTATGAGGACTCTTGTCAAGTGTGTCTGGTTAGCAAGTGAAACAACCTATGTTTCTGTGCCTGAGGGTCAATAACCCTGTGTGGCTGAGAGAAGCAGCAGCACATCTATGGTCGTCCTTGAGTAATGGCTCCCCCAGGATTCCAAAGAATTCATGTAACCTGTCTCGCCCCTATCTGAACCTAGCAGCGTGCGTGTAACACCTTTTAGCCACAGATCATGTAAGATATGTATGGAAGAGACCACTCGTAGAAGTGTGAATTATATGACCATATTAATCACCAAGCACATTTGGTCAAGCTGGATCTACATATTGGGAAATCACTGTTTTATTTAATGATGATTTTTATTTAATGATGTTTTGGACATTTCTTTTATTCAACACCAACCAGTGAAGCAATTGAAAAATCTAATAATCTCATCCAATGTCACTTCTTCATCAGTGGAACATGGCAGCGGTGATCAATCTGCGGATGTCAAGGAGAGATAATGAGGAATGGGAGACAATAATGAAACTTGAAAATGTCAACTTTGTGCTGAAAGAACCATCTCCTGGGATCTGAGACCACATTGAGGTGCTAAGTATTAGGCTCCATTCTCATAAATATATTAGATCATTTTTCAAAGTGATAGCAGAAAAATCTGCACAATATGCAAGTACTAGCCATGGCAAACTGACCAGCGGGTTTTTTACATGGACAGAGAAAAGTATTGCAGAATGCACTATTGTTTTCCGTATTTCATGACAATCACCTATTCAAGTTTATTGGTGTGCACAAATAATTGGATCCCATACGGATCAGCCACACAGCATCTGATTGCCAATATTACGGTAACTTAGGAAGCCGTATTTGATCATGTACATTTTAAACTGTTGATGTATATATACAAATGTCATACAGATGTAGAAAAACAGACACAGGAATGGCTGGAATATGGATAACAATATGGATGAAAATCGTCTGAGTTTTCTGGAAAAAAACAAAACAATTTTCATACACTTGTCTGAACCCAACCTATGTATCAAACAGCAGCAAAATATGGCAAAAACACCCACAAAAGCTCAGAAAAATACAGACAAAAGTCACAAACTCTATGTCAGAACAAGCTCACTATTTGGATTCTTAGTTAACTCTTTTTGCAGCTAGCAATAGAAAGTGAAATACTGAGGCTATAGAAGGCAAATGGTGGAACTTTTTTAATGATATCCAATTGCCAAAATTAGTTTTAGTCCAAAATACCTGCATTTCATTTAGCAAATTGCCCCCCATGTGCCCATAGCCTTTAAATCACGAAAGCAATTTTACAGGGATTGTCCCACTATGAAATAATACATTCCGGTGTTGGATCATACGAATCAGGCCAATTTTTCATCGGAATTATGTGAACATTTTTTCCCATGTTTACATATTACTGTCACATTGTTAAGACACCACCTGCGTTTAATTAGATTTCTTTCTTAGGATGGCCACCTATTGTGTCCAGTTGCAGTAGAGATGCTTTTCTGTATTTCTTGTACATGAGCAACAGATACATACAGTACAGACCAAAAGTTTGGACACACCTTCTCATTTAAAGATTTTTCTGTATTTTCATGACTATGAAAATTGTACATTCACACTGAAGGCATCAAAAATATGAATTAACACATGTGGAATTATATACTTAACAAAAAAGTGTGAAACAACTGAAAATATGTCTTATATTCTAGGTTCTTCAAAGTAGCCACCTTTTGCTTTGATGACTGCTTTGCACACTCTTGGCATTCTCTTGATGAGCTTCAAGAGGTAGTCACCGGAAATGGTTTTCACTTCACAGGTGTGCCCTGTCAGGTTTAATAAGTGGGATTTCTTGCCTTATAAATGGGGTTGGGACCATCAGTTGTGCTGTGCAGAAGTCAGGTGGATACACAGCTGATAGTCCTACTGAATAGACTGTTAGAATTTGTATTATGGCAAGAAAAAAGCAGCTAAGTAAAGAAAAACGAGTGGCCATCATTACTTTAAGAAATGAAGGTCAGTCACTGCAAAAAATTGGGAAAACTTTGAAAGTGTCCCCAAGTGCAGTTGCAAAAACCATCAAGCGCTACAAAGAAACTGGCTCACATGAGGACCGCCCCAGGAAAGGAAGACCAAGCGTCACCTCTGCTTCTGAGGATAAGTTTATCCAAGTCACCAGCCTCAGAAATCGTAGGTTAACAGCAGCTCAGATTAGAGTCCAGGTCAATGCCACACAGAGTTCTAGCAGCAAACACATCTCTTCAACAACTGTTAAGAGGAGACTTTGTGCAGCAGGCCTTCATGGTAAAATAGCTGCTAGGAAACCACTGCTAAGGACAGGCAACAAGCAGAAGAGACTTGTTTGGGCTAAAGAACACAAGGAATGGACATTAGACCAGTGGAAATCTGTGCTTTGGTCTGATGAGTCCAAATTTGAGATCTTTGGTTCCAACCACCATGTCTTTGTGCGACGCAGAAAAGGTGAACGGATGGACTCTACATGCCTGGTTCCCACCGTGAAGCATGTAGGAGGAGGTGTGATGGTGTGGGGATGCTTTGCTGGTGACATTGTTGGGGATTTATTCAAAATTGAAGGCATACTGAACTAGCATGGCTACCACAGCATCTTGCAGCGGCATGCTATTCCATCCGGTTTGCGTTTAGTTGGACCACCATTTATTCTTCAACAGGACAATGACCCCAAACACACCTCCAGGCTGTGTAAGGGCTATTTGACCAAGAAGGAGAGTGATGGGGTGCTACACCAATGACCTGGCCTCCACAGTCACAAGACCTGAACCCAGTCGAGATGGTTTGGGGTGAGCTGGACCGCAGAGTGAAGGCAAAAGGGCCAAAAAGTGCTAAGCATCTCTGGGAACTCCTTCAAGATTGTTGGAAGACCATTTCCGGTGACTACCTCTTGAAGCTCATCAAGAGTGTGCAAATCAGTCATCAAAGCAAAAGGTGGCTACTTTGAAGAACCTAGAATATAAGACATATTTTCAGTTGTTTCACACTTTTTTGTTAAGTATATAATTCCACATGTGTTAATTCATATTTTTGATGCCTTCAGTGTGAATGTACAATTTTCATAATCATGAAAATACAGAAAAATATTTAAATGAGAAGGTGTGTCCAAACTTTTGGTCTGTACTGTACATCACCAGAAACATTATAAGTACAGCAACACAGCATCAGAGCCACCATCAGTACAGGCGTACAGTACATGATCACAGAAACAGAATTGTCATCAGTACAGCAATACAGCACTAGAACCACCATCAATACAGGAAAAAAGCACCAAAACCACCATTGGTACATGAATATTGGCACCAGAATAATCATGGGTATATGAATACAGCACCAGAATATATAATAGTACATAGATACAGCACCAGAACTAGTATCAGAACATGAACACAGCACCAGAAGCATCATGAGAACATTAAGGCTATTTTTATACACAGTGTTTTTTTAGATTTTTTTCTGCAGACAAAACCTGTTCT
This sequence comes from Phyllobates terribilis, assembly GCF_046119375.1. NCBI lineage: Eukaryota > Metazoa > Chordata > Amphibia > Anura > Dendrobatidae > Phyllobates > Phyllobates terribilis. Next base: position 865,847,582 of record NW_027362762.1, read on the forward strand.
TTTGGCAGTAGAAATGCTGCTTTCAAAATGCCTGTTTCACAGTATTTTAGCTGCATTTTTGAAGCATTTTTAGATGTGGATTACGTGTGTGCTTTGTCTACAATACCTGTTTAATAGTTAATTTTATTTGCCAAAAATGCTTAAAAAACACTGCATAAACAGTGCAAAACATTTGTTGTTTTTTTTCAGCTTTTTTTCACTTTCTCATTACCTTCTATGGGTGAAAAAACGCTGACAAAAAGCTAAAAGAATTGACATGCTGCAGATTTAAAAAAAGCTGCAGTTCTCAAATTTAGTCAGGAAAAATTAACCAAGCGTGTGCATGAGATTTCTGAAATATATTAGGTTTTCTTGGTACTGTAAAAAGCAGTGCTTAATTTGCATAAAAAAGCATTAAAAATGCTGCATGTGAACATAGCTTAATACAGCACCAGAACCACCATTAGTACATGAGTAGAGCCCCAGAACCACCATTAGTACATGAATACAGTGCCAGAAACATCATCAGTACATGCTCACAGCACCAGAACTGTAATCAATACATGAATACATCCCCAAGCTTAATAGATTGATCGATTGCAGTGTCAGGTCAGCTCTGTGATATATATTTGTATTGCATGAACCTGCAACTCCCAGTATATCTATAACCAGTGGCGTACCACCAATGGCGGCAGGCCATGCGACTGCTATGGGGCCCTTGAGCCGGGGGGGGGTCCGATGTCAGTGCCCGCATCGGGCCCCCTCCCGCATCGGGCCCCCCTGCACAGCCAGCACCGCCCCCCGACCCGCATTCAACTGTATTGGTAGATGCCAATACAGTTTAAGGCAATGATGGAGGAGGGAGCATCATGTGACACTCCCTCTACCACCATTGCCCCTCTGCATCTGACACAGCGGGCACGATGACATCACTTCATCGTATTGCATGCTGTGTCAGACCGTGGAGCTGCTGAGGTGAGGAGATGCGCTACAGAGATCGAATCATCGGGAGAACAAGGAGCGGTAAGAGTGTATTTATTTATGTAAATGTGGTGCCCATATTACTGCAGGCCTGTGGCTGCACTATGGCCTATGGGGGCCACACTAAGCCATATGGGCCCACACTAACCCCTATGGGGGCCCCACTATGCCCTATGGGGGCCGCATTAAGCCATATGGGGGCCGCACTAAGCCCTATGGGGGCCACACTATACTGTATGGAGGACCATGGGGGTGCATTATATTATATAGAGGACCATGGGAGTGCATTATATTGCGTGGAGGAACATGGGGGTGCATAATATGGCGTGGAGGACCATGGAGGTGCATTATATTGCGTGGAGGAACATGGGGGGTGCATAATATGGCGTGGAGGACCATGGGGGGTGCATAATATGATGTGGAGGACCATGGGGGTGCATAATATTGCGTGAAGGACCATGGGCGGTGCATTTTATTGCATGGAGGACCATGGGGTGCATTTTATTGCATGGAGGACCATGGGGAGTGCATTTTATAGCATGGAGGACCATGGGGAGTGCAATTTATTGCATGGAGGTCCATGGAGAGTGCATTATACTATATGGAAGGCTATGTGGGGACATTACGTATAGTGTGCAAGCAATTATACAGTGTGAAGGTTTGTGTGCAAGCCATCTTACTGTTTGGGGGCTAATGTGGGACATTATGCTGTATGTAGGCCCATTAGACTGCATGGAGAGCTGTGTGGGGGTCACAGTTGGGGGATCATACTGTGTTGTGGTCACCATACTTTGCCTTGGGAGTTGAGGTGGGTTACAGTAGGGTCATTATACTGTGCATGTGGAGGAATTCACCATGGGGGTATCATACTGTGTTGGGGGGGGGGCACTTTTGTTGGCATAATACTTTATATGGGGGCAATGAAAGAGGAATCTAGTACTTAAGCAGGAGGAAAATTACTATGTAAAAGATGGAAAGTTATGAGATATGCTCTTCTATAACCCTAGCAATTATTACATTTTTTTTTTCTTTTTGTGGGGTGGGGAGGGCCCAATTAGAACTTCTGCTATGGGGCCCCATGATTTCTATGTACGTCACTTTCTATAACAATTGTAAAGAGATGATGAGGGTTGTTGTTACCAGCCATCATCAGAGCGCAGACCCTCTAGGACCACATTACTGATTAGATTCAGGAAGTAGCAGTAGGAAACAATTAAAGAGTAACAATTTTTGGGAGCTGTGAGCTCCTAGAAGTGCTTAGTTCAGGAGCGCACACACAGTATGGCTGCTGTAGAAAGTCGTAGGCTCCTGTCTCCTAAGCTGTGTAGTTCTAAGAGGTTTTTTGTCCAGGTCCTAAGACTCCCAAAGCTCTGCTCAGATTTAAACAGCCCATTTACAGTGGCCATTAACTAAAAAACAAATATTGTCCTACCTAAACAGGCTGCCATTCACCCGATGTACGAGCAAAATGTTTGTTCGTTGGTTAAAATTATCTTTAAATATCATTGCTCTTGGCAGCCCATCGTCCTGTGTAAATATGGGCCGCCGAGAACAATACTATTATACGTGCATAAAACCATTATATTAACAATTGTTCTGTTCATATAACAGTATGGTTTTCCTCCCTAAACAAGCTATTAAACCGACGATTAGCAGTGGGGTGGGGAGCTGAGTGGTTCTCCTCTGATCCATGAAGTGCCAGCGCTCTCACAATATCATACAAATGAATGCCGGGAACCTCCCCACCCTGCCCACAAAGATGATGGTTTTGTTATTTCTGGCAGAGGTGGGACAACAAAAAATATTTAATTTTTTTCAAGAAGGCACCACTCCCCTCTTTTACCCGCAACCTGCCAGCCTATGCACCTACCCTCCAATGCCTAGTGGTATGTATGCCCTGGCAATCATTCTTGGGAAGATTGGAGGACTCCAGCAGTCGGCAATTAGTCATCTTTCTGATGGACAAGTTAGGAGACCCCCTTGTAGCTAGGAAAATATCTTCGGAGCTGTCTTTTAGTAAAATACTGATTTGTAATTATATTAGCATACTGTCTTTTAAAAAATTGTTTAATGGAAAAATGTTCAATAAATAAGTTACATGATCATATAAAAAGATCATCCAATTATCATACAGAAAAAAATGATTTTTCAGCTATATTGTCAGCTATATGCAATCTTTATGTTATTTGTTTTTATACATTAGCAGTGAACAAAATGTACAAGACCAAACACAGTTTCTTATGTTAATAATGGCAAAGTTTCCATAAAAATCTGATGTTTTGCCTGGACGTCCACCTCTTGGCTTTTGAATGGATGGACAGTCTTTATTTCATATTCTTCCAACTGTCATAACACTCACATGCTGCAGTTTGGCAATTTTCTTGGCCGAGAGACCGCTATTGATGAGCTGGATGATTTTTTTCTCTTTTCTTGGTAAATCTTTTTCACTTGTGAATCAACCTAATAACACATTGAGCTATTAGGAAATATGACAACAGGTTGTAATTTGTAGTGTAGCACCCTGAGGATTCGGCTGCTACAGGGGTATTACACCTCAAGCCAGAGGTGTGATATTCCACTCCCGGGTAAGGATGGAGTGTGGACCTGAGCTCAGAAGGCTGCATGCACTACACACATCCCATTTCCGGAGGGCAGACCAACGGTACTCCCACTTAGAAATGTGCAGGTACGACCGAGTCTGTCCTTGGCTGGAGTGGGAGGGGGGTGGTACATCCCAGTAGTGTAGGGGCAGATAGGGGGAGCAGCCTGGGTAAAGTTAGGAGCTCATTGGGTGCTGGTCACCTGAGCTCACACATAGAGGGAGTATTTAAGGTGGGAACCATCTAAGATCAGGGTCAGTCAGCCACAGTCAGTCTGTGAGAAGTCAGTGAGACATCAGACTTTGCAGAGCAGTGGAAGAGAGCAGAGGAGAAGAGCAGCTCCAAGGCCGAGAGAGAGAGAGGAGAAAGAAAGACCCAGAGGGGGAGAAAGAAGGAACTCTGAGAACCCAAATACAATCACAGGGTGAAGAGTTGGCAACAGGGTACCGGATCCCAAACTGGTGGGGGCTACAGCATACCTCAGCCAGAGACCGGAGGCCGTGGGCAGCATCTGCCACGGCCACCCACCAAATCCACCCGGAAGGCAGACCACGCGTAGGGTCAGGGAACCCAGAGTCAAGGGTTACCAACAGAAGGCCCGAGGGAGCCGGACATAGGTGGATCCCTGGTGGGGAAGGCCAGAGACGAGGACAGGACAGAAAGGGAGCTCAGAACCACGCTCCAGAACTACTTGGGGGTTGGCCGAGTCCAGGACCTGGTGGACGCAGCACGGCTCGGTGGTCACTCAAGGCCGGAGTGACCGGAACATCTGCAGTAAGTAAAGAACCCTGAACTGCACAACCCGACTCTGACTCTCATTACCATCATCCCTGCACTTCCACAACCACCATCCTCTGCACCTGACCCCCTGAGGCTATACCCCTCCCGTTGGGGGTTATACTACCTAAGCTGCACAAACACCATCAGCCTCAGTGGACCCTGTTGCAGCGGCGGCCGTAGTGACCGCAATTCAACGGGTGGCGTAGTCGACATAAAGAACTTTAGTAACATCAGTAAGGACTGCCACACACTGAGCTTGACACCCTGGGCACGGACCGGGTCACAGCCACTCGGAGACTACAACCCCCATCTGATCCGGCTCCGGGTATCCCCAACAACACTGGCCCAGGGGGCGCGTCAGTAGCATACAGGAAGAAAAAGATTTTCCCACCACCAGGAGCACCACCACCAGGAGCAAAACAGTGACAATGTAGTGACAGGACAAGAATCTGCATAACTAATCATATGCTAAATAGTTGCAAGTCAAATGTATGTATGAGATAGCCAAGATGATTGTCTATAAAATGATGGTAGTCTCACGTTCAAAGCAGAAGTGGATGGTGAGATATGGCGCCTCAAAGTCAAAACTTCAAAACATTGTTACCCTTTAGCTCGTCAGTGTACATGCATACACAGAGCAGATACATACAGACACTTGAATACACAGAGCACATACATAGAGAGATTGTATTGTATTTGTTAGTCCCCTTAGGGGACTTGAACCTGTGATCATCAGATCTCTTGTGCTATATACAGTAGTGTCATGGTATTGCTAAAAATCACAGTCTCCTATAAATGCCAGCCACGGACTGGTTTTCATAGGAGTACCATCATGGCAGGCACAGATTTCAGAAGACCCCTGGCCATCATGGCAACTCAAGCACGCCATGGGTGCACCGATGGGCGCATACAATGACGTGTCTCCTCCTGCCTGTGTGTTGTTAATGTTGCTGTTACAGATTGACAGCGGCATTTAACAGGTTAACAGCTCTGCTCGCAGCTTTTAGAGCCAGATGATGGCTGAATATCACAGCTATCATCTGCCGGGAGAGACACAGGCTCTGCTTGCGAACCCTCATCAAAGTCAAGTAGCCGGCATATCATGTACCAATATCGGTAAGGGGCTAATACTGAAATGTATATATATATATATATATATATATATATATATATATATATATATATATATATATATATATACAAACCTGTTAAAACAAATAAACTCTGCATATTAGGGATTACTATTTGGTCATTCTGACACTTATCTGGTGATGTAGGATTTAGCCTGACATGGATATCTCTGTTAGCCGTAATTTAATATAGAATATGATAATTACCGGTCATGAGAAGGTGAAAGTCTCGGCCTAATTTACAGCATTCGCTGATATCTGATTGTCATGCATAACTTCATTTGCCTTCGGTCAAGTCTACAATCTGTCACAAAGAGGAGGCTGATGGAAATCATCTACACTATCAAGCCATTTTGTGAGAAGGTCAATATTTCCTAGTGAAATGAATTAACCCTTTTCTGCACCACCGAGGCTAGAATTGAAAAAGGAACACTGGAATAAACAAAATAAAAAAATAAAAATTTAAGCAAAAAATGTTGTCATGATGCACTTTTAAGGGGGAGGGGGTCTTCTGCTGACACTGGTATAGGGGTAATGTCCCCCAATTCTGACAATATCCCCCATCCTGGTATATATGCCGCCCCCCTTCCTTTGATATATTGTCCCCATCCCCATCCTGGTATGCCTGGCATCCCTCCATCCTGGTATGCATGGCACCCCTCATACCTATCCTGATATGCATGGCTCCCTCATCCTTATCCTGGTATGCATGGCACCCCTCATCCCCAATCCTGGTATGCATGGCACCCATCATCCCTGTCCTGGTATGCATGGCACCCCTCATCCCTGTCCTGGTATGCATGGCACCCCTCATCCCTGTCCTGGTATACATGGCACCCCTAATCCCTGTCCTGGTATGCATGGCACCCCTAATCCCTGTTCTGGTATGCATGGCACCCCTAATCCCTGTCCTGGTATGCATGGCACCCCTAATCCCTGTCCTGGTATGCATGGCACCCCTCATCCCTGTCCTGGTATGCAGGCACCCATAATCCCTATCCTGGTATGCATGGCACCCCTCATCCCTGTCCTGGTATGCATGGCACCCCTCATCCCTGTCCTGGTATGCTTGGCACCCCTAATCATTGTCCTGGTATGCATGGCACCCCTAATCCCTGTCCTGGTATGCATGGCACCCCTAATCCCTGTCCTAGTATGCATGGTCCCCCTAATCCCCATCAGGCTGCACATTAAAAAAAAATAAACACTTATACTCACCTCTCTTCTCTCCTCCAGCGCTGCGTCCTGTCTGCCTGCACTGATCTCTCCATGTGAGCCGCGCATGACATCACTGCCATGCGCGGCTCACAAGGAGAGCTCAGCTGCCGGAAGTCACTGCTCCCCACGCCGGGTCTGTGTGCGCGGGGAGCAGTGACTTCACTCTCCTTCATAGCCGGCACACAGCGCAGCCGCGCCGCGGCTCCTGCTGCTGCTGGCTATCTCCTGTGCCCGCTCATTAAAGGGCATGAATATTCACCCCCTCCCCACGTCCATAGGCGTGGAGAGAGGTTGAATATTCATGCCCTTTAACAGCGGGCACAGGAGATAGCCGGCAGCAGCAGCAGCCGCAGCGCCGCTACACTGTATACCGCTGTAGCGCCGGCGTCCCTGCCCCCTGCTAGGCAGGGACGCTGTTCCCCTCACCTCTCTGCTCCGTGCCCGGCGTCCTCCTCCCGCTCTGCTGGCAGCGCGCGCTCCTTCCCGGCCACTGTGCTTAGGGCGCGCGCGCGCGCTCTCCCTCCCTCTTAAAGGGGCCGCGCGCGCCGTCCTAAGGAGTCCCCGGCCAATGGCCGGAGGACTTCACCATATATAAGGCACCTCCTCCAAAATGGAGGTGCCCGAGCAATGTTGTTGCACTGTTCACTACTCTGCTTCAGCCCTCAGGTCAGGTTGGCAGTTACCTGCCAGATACCTGCCAGATTCCTGCCAGCTTGCTGTCTTATTCCTGCCTGATATTCTGCTACCTGCCTGCTAGCCTGAGGTCCGACGGTCTGCCTTACAACTCCTGTCAGTCTGTCTAAGGACCAGCTTGCCCGCTCACCTGGGAGCGCACATCAGCTACCTGCCTGCTTGCCTGAGGTCCGACGGTCTGCCTTCCAACTCCTGTCAGTCTGTCTATGGACCAGCTTGCCCGCTCACCTGGGAGCGCACATCTGCTACCTGCCTGCTAGCCTACCTGGAGGCTCCGCCGTCACGTGCTGTGACCACCTGCCTGTCCAGTGACTCCTGCCCGCTCACCTGGGAGCGCTCATCTGCCGCCTGTCTGTTGGTCTTCCTGGAGGCTCCGCCGTCACATGCTGTGACCACCCGTTTATCCAGAGACTCTCGCCTGCTCACCTGGGAGCTCACGTCTACCATCAGCCGCCACAGGTCGTACCAACCCTTTACCCAGAGACTGCCCCGGTCACTTGCCGTGACCTCCTGCCCGTTCATCCAGAGACTGCCCCGGTCACTTGCCGTGACCTCCTGCCCGTTCATCCAGAGACTGCCCCGGTCACTTGCCGTGACCTCCTGCCCGTTCTTCCAGAGACTGCCCCGGTCACTTGCCGTGACCTCCAGCCCGTTCACTCAGAGACTGTCCCGGTCACCTGCTGTGACTGCCTGCCCGTCTTCCCTGGTCGCCACCCGCTCCCTTACAAGGACCGCCCCCTTGTATAGTAGCTCAGAGGTTCCGCCTCCCAGACCCGTTACAACCGCTATTAAGGAGCATGAATATTCAGTGCTCCCCACGCCTCATGGGCGTGGGGAGCAGTGAATATTCATTTTCTTTAGCAGCGGGGACAGTGTAGGCTGCAGCAGGCGGCTGCTGCCTCCTGTGCCCCGCTCCTCCACCGATACCGCTCCCCCCACACCCCACATAAATATACACCCATTATATACCCATATACAACATTCGGACTATAAGACGCACCCCCCATTTTCCTCCAAAATTTTGGAGGAAAAAAGTGCGTCTTATGGTCCGAAAAATACGGTACCTATAACAAGAAAAATCAGAGAAACTGAAAATTTTGCAGTGGTCTCTTAATTTTTGCCACAGCTGTAGAAGCAGAGGTAAGTTTGTGTACTAGGGTCAGGTTATTTTTGCATGTAGCAGAATCAATATTACAGTTGGACCTTTGAAGGACCAGTCCAACACTGGAGAAGACCCATGTTCAAAGACCACAAATAGCTGCATTGCACAAGTCTAATTGTCCAGATCATGGAATAGCACAATGAGCGCACTGCCTCGCTAGATGTATTGGCAGTGCCCAAGCCCGTCACAGGCCTCACTGGACTCTTGAAATAAAGCTCATGGAGGACTCATCCAGTATTGACAACTCTATGACAACTTTTTTAATCGACACCTCAAGGAATTTGTATATTTTCCGGAAATGTTCCCTAAAGATATTAATTATCGTTAATATTTCTTTAGCTTTAGTTCAAATAACGAGACAACATACGGCATTAATAGAGAATCGTAGGACCATGTTCTCCCGGCACAGCAGTTATTTTGTTTTGCAGAATATAACGTTATCAGCTGCCTTCCACCTATCAAATCTAGTGCAATGATGGATGTCTGTAATCTTGTAATGAATTATCCCAGAAGAAGTCAGTGTAACAGGAAAAAAAAAGTTAATCAGTGAGTAAAGAGGCTGGGAAATGAATGTACGCTCAAGGACAAAGCAATTGAGGTGCATAAAATTTATGGTAAAAAATGAGAGTGTCTGAATGTCTGTAGTTGTTTTTGTCATGTTTGTGCATAACTGCAGTCATGGCCGGGCTATTTACATGACTAATGCACTGATTATTTAGCCCCTGGCAGGTTGGGAACAGGTCAGTCCATTAAGAACATGACTGGTCCAATGCCGACTTCTAGAATGTGGAAATGCAAACGCTCCTTCCTATAATGTTGGTATTATTTACTGTATCATTTATCACATGCGGCAGAAACGATCGATAGATGTTTGAGAACAATGTATTAGGAAACGCGTCAAACAATATTTGTTTTGGACCTTGTTTATCTAATTCAAACAACTTTAATGAATATGGTATGAAGGTATGCCGCGTATCTGCAGGAATCCGACGTCAGAACTGTGATTTATTAACAAATCCATCCAGGAAACACGGAGACAATAACTATAAAATACATTTATACTGTATACTGATTCAAATATAGAAAAATTAAGGGCTGTCAAGGATTGGGGTCTGCTTTATTTGTCTTCTCAAAAATATTTAGGTAGTGAAAAAAAAAATAAACAAGAAACAAACAAAAATATTTTAAAGCCGTTTTCCATAACTTGAGAAGTACTTTTATATACCATACTTCAATGTGGACATGTAGCGCCCCGAGGGTTCGGTTGCTACAGGGGTATTGCACCTCAACCAGAGGTGTGATATTCCACTACCAGGTAAGGATGGAGTATGGACCAGGGCTCAGTTAGCTGCATACACACACTCCTCATTTCCAGGGGACAGTTCGCAGATGCTCCCATTTATTGCAGGCACAACTGACCATGTCCCTGGCTGGAGTGGGGAGGGGGGAGAGAGCCCTGTGATGTAGGAGCAGAAGGGGACAGTTTCTGGAGCATAGGAAGGACTCATTGGTTGCAGGTCACCTGAGCTCAGACACAGAGAAGCAGATAAAAGGTGGGGGCCATCTTAGGACAGTGTTCAGTCCAGCAGAGTTCAGTCAGAGCAGGAGAGAGAGCTGACAGGGAGCTGTGGCTCAGTCTGAGCTCAGCTCCACGAGGCAGGCCTAGGGTGAAGGCCGGAGCCAGAAGGGAGAAGAGGAGAAGGAAGGAAGAAAGGTGGAGAGAAAGAGGAGTAGAAAGGCTCCAGAAACAAGAAGGCAGAAGGGACCCTAAGAACCCACGAGATATCGGGTGAAGGGTCAGGCCGCAGAAGGGTACCGGATTCCCAAGTTGGTGGAGGTAAATTATCCCTCAGCCAAAGACCGGAGGTCGTGATCATCTACTGGTGCGACCCCCTGCTACACCCACTAGGAAGGCACCACATAGGGTCAGGGAAACTGGCGACAGGTTTCACCAAGAGAAGGCCCGAGGCAGCTGGACAGAAGTGTGGTCACTGGTGGGGCACGAGAGGCCAGAGAAAGGATAAAAGGGGCTCCTGTGCCATACTCCTGAATTGCCTGGGGGTTGACCGAGCTCCTCACCTGGTGGACGCAGCACGGCTCGGGCAGTCATTGCCGGCAGAAGTGACTCGGATAACAACTGTGAGTAAAAGACCCTGGACTGCATCACTGACTCTGTGTGATTTATTCTGTGTCTGCACCATCACCCCCAGCATCCCACCACACTGCCCTGAGGCTACACTCAGTTGTACTATCTCTGCTGCACACACTATCAGCCTCAGTGGACTGCCTTGCAGCGGCGGTTTATAATAGCCGCAATCCACGGGTGGCGTAGTCGGACATTTTATAGCTCTAAATATAAACTGCCACTGTATTTGGTCTGACCACCCTGAGCCACGGGATTGGTTGCCACTACTACCCCCCAGCATCGTACAGAAGCCCAGTTCCGGGTACCCCACGGACCAGGGGGCGAGTCAGCTTTGGCGTAGTCGGCAAGATTGTGACCAACCCGCCACAAACGGGTATTACGTGCCTGAAAAGAGACTGTTTCACTGTATTGAAAATGGCGCCCGCCCCGGCAGAACGGACGCCATAATGTGCGCGCCAAAAGACAACAGGAAGCCACCTCACATCGTGGGCCAGGTCCCAGAATGGCGCCAAAGAAGGAGCCCACCCCCAACAGCCATGAGTGCGGCTGTAGAGATGTCCATCAACGTGGGGGGGCTGCCCCTGAGAGTGATTGTCAGCAGGTTGCCCCGGGACCACCCCCTACAGGGGCGGAAAGAGAAGAAAGCCGCGGGGCAGGGTGTGGTTTGGATCAGTCTCGTCAGATCACACCCGGAGATGGAGAGGAGCGTCAACTCCAGCACCCTGGCAAGCGGCCTGCTGCAGGCCGAGGCGTCCCCGTACAGCCTCACGGAGCTGATGGCTCAGCTCCCCGCAGAAGACCCTGAGATCCTGCGGACTGCGCTGGAGGAGTTGGACCGAAGGATGGTCCGGGCGCAGAGGGAAGTCATCGCCGGATGGAGGGAGGAGATGGCCCGACGGGTCGCGACCCGGCAGCAAGAGACACTGCCAGCACCCGACAGTGCGCCTGCCCCCGAGGACGGAGAGAGGAGACCGGAGCCCGAGGACGACGCTGCAGAAGAGGCAAGTAAGGTGGACGCCCCTGCCCCGGGTCCTGACACCACCGTAGCCTTACCGCTGGATCCCGTCGCGGAGCCAGAAGTCCTGGGAGCCGCTGCAGCTTCCACGCTCCCGCCGCAAACACCTAGGCCGCAAGCCACGAGCACCGACGCTGAACCACGCCCCCCGTCGTGCCCTCTGACCCCGGGCGCGGTAGGAAGCGTCCCGCTATAAGCCCGGTCGCAAGGCCTGACCACCTCAGGCGCCTCCCAACCGCGTGCGCCCCCGGTCTCGAAACCACCACCCTTGGGCGCGGACCTGTATGCCAAACTGTCCGGTCCGGATTGAGAACCAGAACCCGGATACCAAGAGGACCCGGACGGGTCTGAAGAGCAATATGAGGAGGAAGAAGGAGCGTCTGGAGGATACCGCTACTAGTAAGTGGCAGAGTACCTGTGTACATAGTTGCCCGTCAGGGTAAAAGGAACTGTTTGTGTGATATAAAGTTGATCCTGATCGAACTGTTACCTGGCTGAGGACTGAGAGCAGCCATCCCTCTTCCCTACCTGGCTGAGGACTGAGAGCAGCCATTCCCCATTCCAACTGGCCGAGGACTGGGAGCGGCCAATCCCCTGTATATAGTTGCGCTTCTTAAAGCGCCCCCTACTGGTTTTATAAAAGAACTGCAACGTCTACCTCTGGACAAAGTGTCCCACATGTTTGAAAGTTTGCTGAAGTTTTGCACTTATTGAAAAAATGGACACCTGGTCTCAAGTTGCACAGTGGCCAGTGAAGAAGAGAATCTACTAAAAAAAAGTTTTACCTGAAAAATGTTATATGCTGCTAAAAGAGTTTTATGGTGTTTTATATGTGTGAAGAAAGTCTTATAATACCTGTTGAAAGAGAAAAATGTACCAGTAACGTTGAAAGAGAAAAGTGCCTCCCATAAAGGGATGAGTTAAATGGTTATAGTCTTATATGTGAATGCATTCTAAAAACTTGCATGTTTCTGAATGGTCTTTTGCTTTGTTCCAGCCCGAGGACGTGCTGTGGTTTACCAGGGGGGAATGTAGCGCCCCGAGGGTTCGGTTGCTACAGGGGTATTGCACCTCAACCAGAGGTGTGATATTCCACTCCCAGGTAAGGATGGAGTATGGACCAGGGCTCAGTTAGCTGCATACACACACTCCTCATTTCCAGGGGACAGTTCGCAGATGCTCCCATTTATTGCAGGCACAACTGACCATGTCCCTGGCTGGAGTGGGGAGGGGGGAGAGAGCCCTGTGACGTAGGAGCAGAAGGGGATGGTTTCTGGAGCATAGGAAGGAGCTCATTGGTTGCAGGTCACCTGAGCTCAGACACAGTGAAGCAGATAAAAGGTGGGGGCCATCTTAGGACAGTGTTCAGTCCAGCAGAGTTCAGTCAGAGCAGGAGAGAGAGCTGACAGGGAGCTGTGGCTCAGCCTGAGCTCATCTCCACGAGGCAGGCCTAGGGTGAAGGCCGGAGCCAGAAGGGAGAAGAGGAGAAGGAGAAGGAAGGAAGAAAGGTGGAGAGAAAGAGGAGTAGAAAGGCTCCAGAAACAAGAAGGCAGAAGGGAACCTAAGAACCCACGAGAAAGGGTCAGGCCGCAGAAGGGTACCGGATTCCCAAGTTGGTGGAGGTAAATTATCCCTCAGCCAAAGACCGGAGGTCGTGATCATTTACTGGTGCGATCCCTTGCTACACCCACTAGGAAGGCACCACATAGGGTCAGGGAAACTGGCGACATGTTTCACCAAGAGAAGGCCCGAGGCAGCTGGACAGAAGTGTGGTCACTGGTGAGGCACGAGAGGCCAGAGAAAGGATAAAAGGGGGTCCTGTGCCATACTCCTGAATTGCCTGGGGGTTGACCGAGCTCCTCACCTGGTGGACGCAGCATGGCTTGGGCAGTCATTGCCTGCAGAAGTGACACGGATAACAACTGTGAGTAAAAGACCCTGGACTGCATCACCGACTCTGTGTGATTAATGCTGCGTCTACACCATCACCCCCAGCATCCTACCACACTGCCCTGAGGCTACACTCTTCCCGTGGGGAGTTATACTATCTCTGCTGCACACACCATTAGCCTCAGCGGTCTGCCTTGCAGCGGCGGTTTATAATAGCCGCAATCCACGGGTGGCGTAGTCGGACATTTTATAGCTCTAAATATAGACTGCCACTGTATTTGGTCTGACCACCCTGAGCCACGGGATCGGGTTGCCACTACTACCCACATCATCACACTGAAGCCTGGTTCCGGGTGCCCCACGGCCCAGGGGGCGAGTCAGACATTTTAGAAAATGTTTCTAATATTCTCCCTTAAAGAATATGGACACCTTTGAGATATTTTTATTATTTTTTTATTTTTACTTAAATGCAGGTATTTTTGGCTAAAAATCAGTTTTGCAATTGGGTTTAATTAAAAAAAAGCTTCACCATTTGTTACATCTTCTATTTTTGGCTGCTGAATCCATCAGTAAGCTCATTCTGAGTCCCAAGAACTGTCAGTGAGCTTGCCCTGACTGCAGTGTTTAATAACTCTTATCTTCCTTTTCCTGAGCTACTCTTAGCTGAAATATAATCGCATGAAAATTGAGCTGAACTTGGTGGCCATAAATCAGCTGAGAAGAGCTCAGAAGAAGTAAGATAAGAGCTATAAACACTCCCTTTAGAACAAGCTCACTGGAAGATTCTCAGTAAATTTTTTTGTGTAGCCAGTTCAAAATTTTAATTGAAACCCAATTGCCAAAATGATTTTTAGCAAAAAATACCAGCATTTAATTAACAAAATGTCTCTGAAAGTGTCCATATACAGTATTTTAAACTGTGGTGCTTCACTAGGTGGGTGTTGGCATTCGTGTTCCCAGGGCTCGCGTGACATAACAAACTCAGGTGACCCCCGGGAATACGAATGCCGACACCGTGAGAATGGCGCCAGTACCGGAGGTGAGTATAAGTGTTTTAATTTAATGGGGGCAAACATTTAAATTGAGAAAGAGTTATACGAGAAGTGGACAACCCCTTTAAGTAAATCTGTTAGGCTACTCTACCACTATGCCATATAGTCTATGCACAAGATAAACATATTGGCACACAAAAAAAAATGACTTAAGGGGTTGTTGGGTCATAGATTACAAGTCTGCAGTCACTCTATGTGACTGCTGACTTGTGCATCCTCACATCGCGCATACTGCACGCTGTGAGGATCCTCCTGTGTTGGCGCTAGGAGCAGGTGAGTGCTTGACCGCAAATGTGGTTTGCATACATGCGGTCACGTGCCAACTAGACGTATGCAGCCTCATTCAATGTATTGAGAAAGATTGGACACGTCTAGTTGGAATGTGGCTGGAAGTATACAAACCACATACTTGCTGTCACTTGACCGCCCAGCTCCGACACCAGAGAATTTTCACAATGCACAGTACGCTCAATGTGAGGATTCACAAGTCTGCAGACTTGTACCCTAAGGCTGGACAACCCCTTTAAGAAGCCCACTGCTCCCCAGCTAGCCAACTTCCAGACTGCGGGGGGGTCGGGAGTTCCTGACTGATTAACAGTTCGGACTAGTGGCATTGGTTCACCATAGGTCTGGGCTGTGCGTTCCCGTTGTTGCTGTATGAGGCAGTTTTGCCTCTGGAGCTTTGGAAGCGCAGTAGCAGTTGAGCTTGCCGAGAGCGTGAGCTAACCGTGCGATCCAGCGGTGAACTCTATAGAGAAGTGCACTGTGCATGTTTGACCATCGATATTAGACTGCAGCGGTGGCCGGTCAAACAGGCAATGAGCTGTAAAAAAAAAGAAAACCTACAATGTCAGGATAGCCATGTTACATTTTAAAAAACTGTAAATTAAAAAGTTGCTTGTTTTTACGGACACTTTCTAATTGTATCAATTTTTTAGATGGAAATAAACCTTTAATAAAAGTACCTTTTTGAGATAAAAAAAAACAACTAACTATGGTAAAATAGAATAACAACAAAATGACACTAAACACATTTTTTAACTAAAATACGTTTCATTTTATTAAAAGAAAATTGACAGGTATAATAGTCCTTATATATTTGGTATTCCTATGATCATCATCAAATCAGCAATAAAAAATGTAATTAAAAAAATGATAATAAAAAATATATATATATATATATTGTCACTCCGCTGCAGCCAATCAGTGAGCTCAGCAGTGTCAACGTGACGTTAGCGCTGCAGACAAGAGCAGGAACTGGGAGCAGTGTCGGAGACTCAGTGCTGGAGGGGAGCGTGAGTAAAGCACAATTTTTGGGTTTTTTAAATTGCGCGTTTTCTGAAAACGTAAAAACCCTTTCAATTAAAAAAGGTAACTATATTACCTTAAAATAGTACTACACCTTGTAATGCAGAAAACAGGCGATGATGCAACAATAAAAATGTTGCTAGCTTTGAATGGCGAGATGAAAAATTCTAAAATTTTATGTGGTCCTAAAAGCCAAAACTTATCTGGTCCTTGAGGGGTTACACTGCTTTTTGCCCTTACGGGGTAACCATCCACCCACTATATTGACAATCTGGATTGGTAAAGTTACAGGATACTACTTTCTGTTCAAGTTCTATATGTCTTTTATATCTTTTTAGGAGTGAATGAAGGTGAACGATGCCTCAGAAGGATGTCACGCAGCTTAGTGAATGGGAGCGGTGAGCAGTAGCGGAAGCCTTTACTTACCGCCAGTCTCACAAGAGAGAACAAAGTAATCACAGCAGTCTTGTTACTGTTTTGATTCATTCATCCCGACACAGTCAGACATTCTCGCTCAGCACCTTAAAGCACAGATCATACCAGATGAAACTGCAAAGCCGCATTTCGTGACATCTCGTCTTTGATTTCTCCCTAAACCTCAATTTTAGTAAACATTCATCTGCTGTACACGGCAACCTTTGTCTTTATATTGTGTGACAGAGGGCTCCCAGGGCACATGCTCAGATAGATTCAATCTTTGAAAAGAGAAATAAAACCGTGCCATCTCTTACCTGCACTGGGAATAATAGCCATTCTCTCTCCAATAACAAAGCTACAGCGATAAAAGGGAAGAATATTGTGCAGAAGATGCACTAACAGTGCTTGCTGTATAATCCATCTACTATGACCTTGAAACCATCTGCGGCAGAAGGCTAGCATGTGTGACTCGCTCTTATAGGAAAATTATGTTGAAAAAGAACTATTGTGCAGAAAGTAAGGAAATTTATAAGGACGGAAATGATGAAAAGCTTTAATGTCTAAAGCACTGTTCATGTGATGTTTTAATCTGTCAAAGCACTCCTGATATACAGTACTGTATAAAAGTATAAGGCAGGTGTAGAAACAATGCTACAAAGTAAGAATGCTATAAAAAATAAAAGTGTTAATAGTTTATTTTTATCAATTAACAAATTGAAAAGTAAATGAACAAAAGAGAAATCTAAATAAAATCAATATATGTGTCACGGGTGATTCAGGTGTGACAGACAGTCATTCTGGATCCAACTGTAGAAGGTCACTGCGCTTGGCTCTGCAGGCACCTTCTTGATCTTTTCTTCTCTGTTGGCTAGTGATATCCTTCCCCCTCTAGGACCTAGCAGTGACCTCTACCTTCTGCTGCTAATTGACACACCCTTTCTGGATGTTTAAATACCCTCAGTCTCTCCAGAGAGTTGCCGGTGATAGCTCTCTTTTCCTCTGTCCAGGCTTGAAGTACTGGTAGTCGGCTAGTGTCTTCTTGGAGTTCCCTTGGAGGATAGTTGGCGTGATCTCTCTGGTGTCTTCTCAAGCTAAGTGTTTCCCTTGTCTGTTTACCTGTTTGTTTTTAGTTGCAGTGGGGGCTTATTAGTGCTCACCCCGTCCACTCCCTATCAAGGGCCTATCGCTAGGGGCAGTCAGGGATTAGGTTTCCTGCTCAGCGACAGGTGCGGAACCTATTTAGGGACGTTATGAGAGCCAGGCTGTTGTCAGATCTGCGTAGGGGTCTCCACTCCCCCTTTCCTTAGCGTTTGGGCTTCCTCCCCCTCTTACCATTGTTGTTCACTCAGTCTTTTCCTCACCTCGTGTCACAATATGGTGTGACCGCTCTTTGCCTTCAAAACATCATCCATTCTTCTAGGTACACTTGTACATAGTTTTTGAAGAACTTAACATGGAGGTTGTTCCAAACATCTTGGAGAACTAACCACAGATCTTCTGTGGATGAGACTTGTGCAAATCCTTCTGACTCTTCATTTAATTCCAGACAGACTCAATGATGTTGAGATTAGGGCTCTGTGAGGCCATATCATCACTTCCAGGACTCTTTGTTCTTTATGTTGAAGATAGTCCTTAATGACATTGGCTGTATGTTTGAGGTCGCTGTCCTGTTGCAGAATAAATTTGGAGCCAATCAGACGTCTCTCTATTGGTACTGCATGATGGATAGGTATCTGCCTGTATTCCTCAGCATTTTGGACACTATTAATCCTGAGCAAATCCTCAACTCCATTTACTGAAATGCTGCCCCAAACTTGCAAAGAAACTCTACCATGCTCCATTGTTGCCTGCAGACACTCCTCTCCACCCCTTCAGAGAACAAACTACCTTTTGTAACACCAAATAATTCACATCACAGCACCTGAAGCCATTTTTTTGCACCCCAATTCCTATGTTTGTACGCATAGGTGAGTCACTCGGTCTTGTTTACATGTAGAAGCTATGGTGTTTGGCTGCAATTCCTCAATGAAGAACACTTCTGGCCAGACTTCTCCGAACAGTAGATGGGTGTAGCTGGGTCCCAATGGTTTCTGCCAGTTCTGAGCATATGGCACTGCTGGACATATACCTATTATGAAGTAAAGCAAGCATGATGTGTCTTTCATCTGCTCTACTAAGTTTCCTTGCCGACCACTGAATCTACAGTCATCAACATTGTCCATTTTTTGGTGCTTCTTCAAAAGAGCCTGAACAGCACATTTTGAAACCCCAGTCTGCTTTGAAATCTGGAAAAGGTCTTGCTGATGCATTGTAACTACCTTGGGCAGTGTTGCTATGCTCAGTCTTGCCAGGTTGTATGACTGTGACATGAAATAGTCTTCCACAACCTCACCTTTGTAGCAGAGTTTCACTGTTCCTCACCCAGTTTTAAGCTACCTAAAAAGCTGTTTATGTTTCAGTTAATGACTGTGTTTCAACCTACATATGAAAATGATAATCATTGTCACCTTTTTGGTAATATTAGATACTCATATACATATGTGACTATATTCCTACAAAACCCCTAACTTTCTGCAAGTGCACCTAAAAGATTTGATGCTGTTTTGAAGGCAATGGGCGATCACAATGAATATTAATTTGATTTAGATTTCTCTTTTGTTCATTAAATTAGCATTTTGGTAAATGATAAAAAAAAAAACTATTAACACTACAATTTTTTTAAAGCATTCTTGTATGGCAGCAATTTTCCACACCTGCCTAAAACTTTTGCACAGTACTTCATATATCCAATTGTATGCTGCAATTTATCCCGCTATACAGCCATACAAGGGAATATGTTGTCTATACAGTCACCACCACTTCTCTACAATTCAATCTCTGTATGATCAGTTACTTACCTGCTTTTTGCAAAAGCCTCCAAAATCCTGAATGTTTGGGGATCAGTGTAAATCTATGACATCATCTCCCTAGACCTATAAGGTCCATTAACACATACCTGTGTCTTGGTATTAAGACTCCTAGTCCTATGTTTGGTGTGCTCAACCATCTGTGCTGTTAATGGTTTGTTATTGCATTTATCTTTGCTGGGTTCCACTTCATCCGTCCAGATGCTCTTGAGGTTCCTGGTGAGCCTTTACAGTCCTGGCTGCCCACGTGCTTTCTTGCTTGCTGCATCAATTCTCGGGGTCCGTGTGCACACCCGATCCTAAGGCTTAGAGCAGGGATGGGGAATCTTTTTTCTGCCAAGGGCCATTTGGATATTTATACTATCCTTTGGGGCCTGTACAAATTGTGCCCTATCTCTGCCCATAAAGTACGTCCTAACTCTGGCACTGGTGTCAGGACTTAAACTCTCACTGCATGCGCCTCAGGGCTGAGTAGTGAACACCACGTGCATGTGTACACAAAGAAAGAAGAAATTAATGAGCTGGTGGATATCAAAATAAAACTGCCAGCCCAAGTACTGCAGTCCCCGGGAATCTGCCCACGGGCTGGGGAAAAGGTAGTCGAGTGCTATAAAAGGCCCATGGGCCTGAGGTTCCCCACCTGTCATGGGTGTGTCAGATGTGACAAACAGTCGCCCTGCAGTTGGTTGCAGAAGATCTCTTCGTTTGGCATTACAGACACCTTCTTAGATCTGTCTCACTCTAAGACCCAGCAGCTACCTCCCTCCTGCTAATTGACACCCAGGCCTGGGTGTTTAAATACTTTCTGTTTGCTACAGGGAGGTGCCGGTGATATTCACATGTTCCCTTGTGAAGGGTTGGAGCTATTGCAGTCTGTTTACTTTCCCCCGTGTTTGTCTCCCTTGTTGTCTTTAGTTGTTAGTGGGTACTGACTCACTCACCCCCTTCCCCCTTCCTTATCCAGGGCCAAGCTCCAGGGAAATAAAGGGTTTAGGTTCCTGTGTGGTGATTGGTGAGGAACCAAAATAGGGGAGATAGGGTGATATCAGATCAGCTTGGGAGATCTCCACTCCCCCTTTCCCTAGTGTCTGGGCTCCCTTCCCCTCTTACCTTCATGTTGCACTTAGTCTTTCCCACACCTTGAGTGACACCATCCCTGGCTTAGAGGATCCATCTCTCCTGGTGAGCCTTAACAGTTTGTGTCTGCTTTGGCATGTGTGGGTGGTACAGGCTCCTATATACTGTAGGAAAATGTATTTGGAATGTACAGTATATGGAAAATACATCATATTTTGGTGTCTTTTAATACAATTTGTTTGTTGTTTGTCCTCAAAATCCCTTTTAATATTTTGTAGATATTCAGTCTTTATTGTATGTGAAATCGGTTAAAAAGTCACAATAGTATTATATCCAAGGGTCAGCCTCAGACAACATGTATACCCCACAGGGCTCAGCTGAATGTCAATTCAATTTGTATCTAGGACTACCGTTACTTGGCCTGATGCAAAACATTCACTCCATTAACCTTCTCAACAAAAGCAAAGATTAAAAATAATTGCACAGATAACAAAAAAAAAATCAATGGCAAAATGTGCTAAATCTATATACTCCACGCTGACATAGAGTACAGAAGAGAGGAATGTAAGCAGGATGGCGTCCTACAAATTTCGTAGTTTTAAGCCTTTGGCTGCCAGGTCATTTTTATCTTAGTCCACTGAAATCTTCTAGACATCTAGGCAAAATAAAAGAAGAATTTGGTGCAAATTAAAAACAGTCTAAAAACACTAACGAGATGCAAAGACTCAAATGCAATAACGAATCAGGCCCTACAAGTCTGATCGATGAAAGTCCAACTGACTGCTGAAGTTCATGGATATGAATGAAGAATATATTTATATTTTTGTATGTTGGAAAATACAATAAAATATAGAAATATGACCTAAAAAATTACTTGCCATTATCTGTGATCGGCTTACTTTGGGAGAACCCAGGATAAAGTTACTTTGTTATTTACACTATCACCAGTTTTTTCTTAGTTTTGGATGCCAAAATTTGGCCAGCACTTGTAAAATTGGCTCTCCTAGCACTGAGAGCCGGGTGTCAGCTGTCAGAATCAGCTCACACCCGACATGCGCACAGCCTCTGCAAAATCGCCTGGGCGTATCCATACTTCCAAGGTCATTAACTACCAGACGACCTGGACATATAGATAAGTCTAAAGTCATAAAGGGGTTAATGAACCTTTCAGTTTCTACAATATATTGTACCTATAAATAAATATTATTATGTAAAAAAAAATAAACACTAAAAGTACATATATTTGATATCGCCACGTCCGGAGCAACCCAACCTATAAAACTGTCCCACTAGTTAACCCCTTTAGTGAATACCGTAAAAAAAATAAAAAACGGGGCAAAAACCGATGCTTTATCATCATACTGCCTAACAAACAGTGGAATAAAATGCGATCAAAAAGACGAATGTAAATAAAAATGGTACCGTTGAAAACATCATCTTGTCTCGCAAAAAACAAGCCGCCATACAGCTCCATCAGCCGAAAAATAAAAAGTTATAGCTCTTAGAATAAAGCGATGCAAAAAAATTTTTTTTTCTACAAAATAGTTTTTATTGTGTAAAAGCGTCAAAACATAAAAAACTATATATATGTGGTATCACTGCAATCGTAATGACCCGAAGATTAAAACTGCGTTATCAATTTTACGGCATAAAAAAAACACAAAAAAAACTCCTGAATTGTTTTTTTTGTTTATTCTGCCTCCCAAAAATCGGAATAGAAAGAGATAAAAAAAAGTCGCCTGCCCGAAAATGGTACCAATAAAAACATCAACCCGTCCTGCAAAAATCAAGCTGTCACATGACACTGTCGGCAGAAATATGGCAAAATTATAGTTCTCAAAATATAGCGATGCAAAAAACAGTTTTTGCAAAATAAAAAAAGCGTCTTTTAGTGTGTGACAGGTGCCAATCATAAAAACCTGATATAAATCTGGTATCGCTGTAATCACATCTACCCGAAGAATAAAGTCGTCTAATCACTTATGCCACACGAGGAACGGTGTAAAAAATAAATAAAACCAATTTTTTACCTGCTGTTGATTTGTTCATTCTGCCTCCCAAAGATCGTGGTAAGGTTCGGCTCACATTTATCCTGCGCTCTGCGCTGATCGCTTACACCGGGGTTTCCGTGTAAATCTCTAAAATACATGATTCAGACGGAACCTCGGCAGATGATTCCCTATAATGAGGCAGATGGAGGCACTGTGGACGCCGTCTGTCCTGTGATCCAGCAGTGTCCGTCTTTTTAGGCGTGCATAAAAGTGCCGTCGACCACAGTTTTTGTTCACCCCTGAAATAAAGCACACCACTGAACAGTGGCCAGACAGAGTTCAGAGTAACTTTGCTGCCTCATTATAGTGAATGGATCCCTCGGGGGTTTCATCTGAATAACGTCATTTGGAGATTTAGATGGAAACCCCGATATAAGTGCTCAGCGTAAAGCGCTGGATAAATGTGATCCAAAATGTTTTGTAAAATGTTCCTAACAAAAGCTTCAACTCTATCCACACAAAAAAAAGCAAGTCCCCACTCAGGTCCATCATCTGTTATCGGAAATATAGGGGGCTTCCGTGTTACTGGTAGTACAAAGGCTCTTGAGAAGTGCGCTGGCTCCTCGCCCCCCAAAAGAAATTCAGCAAATTCTGCACTCCCAAATCCAAAGGCTCTCCTCCCTTCGGAGCTCCACGTTAGCGTCCACATGTTTGGCATTTCTGCAGCGATGACAGCCCGCCTAATTTACAGGTGCATGTCTCCATGAGCTGGGCATAACGTACTGGTCACTACAACGTACTGGGCACTACAGCGTACTGGTCACTAGTTTGCAATTTTCACTCAGCAACATCAGCTGCTGCTTGTTTTTGGAAAACACCCATGGAGTCAAAATCGTCACTACACCTGTAGATAAATTCCCAAAGGGGTATAATTTCCAAAATGTTGTCACTTGAGGGGGAATTTTGCTATTACACTTAGGGGCTCTGTATATTGAGTCTGCATACTAATCTAGAAAAATCTGCTCTCCAGGGCCAAATAGCGCTCCGTCCCTCCCGAGTCTCACATGTGGGGTATTTCTACATTCAGCGGAAATTGTGGGACAAATTTTGGTGCCACTTTTACCCATTTCCCAGTGTAAAAATGTAAAATCTGGGGCTAAAATAAACTTTTGATGGTAAAAATTAAATTATTTTTTTCTTCATTGCCCAATGGTATAAAAGTCTGTGACCCACCTGTGGTGTCAAAATGATCACTGCACTGCACCCCTAGATGAACTCATTGAGGGGTATAGTTTGTAAAATGGGGTCTGTTATGGGGGGGTTTGCTGTTCAGGCACATCAGGGGCTCTGCCAATGTGACATGGCACCCTCAAACCAGTCCAGCAAAATCTGAACTCCAATATGGTGCTTCTTCCCTTCTGAGATTTGCACTGTGCTTCAAAAGTAATTTTCGACCACATGTGGGGTATCGGTGTACGCAGGAAAAATTGTACAACAAATTTTGGGGTGCATTTCTCCTGTTACCCCTTTGAAAATAAAAAATTTGGGGCTAAAAAACATTTTTGTGGGAAAAATGGGATTTTTTAAAATTTCGCTATAAACAAAAGGGGAGCACTTGGGGGTTCAAGATGCTCATCGAACATCTGGGTAAGCAATGCCGTGAGTCGAAACAGTGTTTTTCTCCCACATATGGAGTATCGGCTTACTCAGGACAAATTGCACAACAAATGTTATGGTGCAATTTCTTCTGTTAACCTTATGAAAATGCAAAATTTGGGGCTGAAAAACACTTTTGTGGGAAAAATTTGAAAATTTTATTTTTACAGCTCAATATTATAAACTTCTGTGAAGCACCTGCGGGTTCAAGGTGCTCACCACACATCTAGTTCCCTGAGAGGTCTAGTTTACAAAATGGGGTCACTTGTGGGGGGTTTCCATTGTTTAGGCATATCAGGGGCTCTCCAAACTCAACATGGCGTCCGCTAATTATTCCAGCAAATTTTGCATTCAAAAAGTCAAATGCCGCTCCCCTCCGAACCCTGTCGTACGCTCAAACAGTCATTTTCCCCCACATATGGTGTATCGGCATGCTCAGGAGAAATTGCACAACAATTTTGAGGTCTATTTTTTCCTGGTACCCTTGTGACAATAAAAAAAAAAAATGGGTCTAAAATGAACTTTTTGTGAAAAAAAAGTTAAATGTTCATTTTCTACTTCCACATTCCAAAAATTCCTGTGAAGCACCTGTAGGTTTAATAAATTTCTCGAGGAGTGCAGATTTTAGAATGGTGTCACATTTGGGTATTTTCTGTCATGTAAATCCCTCATAGTCACTTCAAATGTGATGTGGTCCCTAAAAAAAATGGTTTTGTAAATTTTGTTGGAAAAATGAGAAATTGCTGGTCAACTTTTAATCCTTATAACTTCCTAACAAAAAAAAAAATTTTGTTTCAAAAATTGTGCTGAGGTAAGGTAGACATGTGGAAAATGTTATTTATTAACTACAAAATTCATTTTGTGTGACATATCTCTCTGATTTAAGGGCATAAGAATTCAAAGTTTGAAAATTGCTTACTTTTCACCAAATTTCCATTTATTTTTTTTCCACAAATAAACACAAGTGATATCGAAGACATTTTACCACTATCATGAAGTACAATATGTCACGAAAAAACAGTCTCAGAATTAGTGGGATCCGTTTAAGCGTTCCAGAGTAATTACCTCATAAAATGACACTGGTCAGAATTGTAAAAATTTGCCTGGTCATGAAGGTTCAAACAGCCTTGGGGAAGTAAAGGGGTTCTACTACATGTAAGTGTTCGTGTCTTGAACCACCAAGAATGTCCAGGAACCATTTTGTACCACGTGAAGTATATTGTAATTACTCAACTTATTGTGTCTTTGTAAACTGTAACCATCACGTGTATTGTGCCTCTGTTATGTGACGAAGTAAAGTCATTTGTTTTATCTAGAAGTTCTGGAATTTTACTCTTTAATGAGGTCCCTCAATCGTTTCTTACACCCTGCCCCTAAAATCCTGAATCAGGACAGGATGTGTATTTTGCTATTCGGTATAACATGATGATAACACATACAGTACATGAGAAGTAATAGCAGTTATTTACAGTTAATATGTGACAAAAAATGTATGAAGAAAATTTAGAGCAATTTGACCAAACAAGTCTTATATTTTTTGAATTTTTTTTTTCGTTTTGGAGGAAATGATCTTTAATAAAGTAATCATGACCTGGTTTTTACGGTAACTTGGATATGTTTTAGACCCATAATTACAATGTTAGCTTTGGGCTGCTCTTACTGGTTTCCGGAAAATGATTCCAGAAGACTGTTCGCTCTCTTTAATCATGAAACCATTGGCAGGAATCTGCAGCAGACATAGACGAAGAGGTCTGTGCTGATTGTTGGTACTGGTAGACCACTAACCTTGTGATAAGGCCTTGATCACAGTATTTGTACTCTCATATGTACTTTATACCACACACAATCCCGATCCACAACTAAGAAAATAATTAGTACTTTACCCGTGTTCCTTAGACCACCCACCGATGAAAAAAACAAACCGGGGCCAAATATTATTCCTAAATTAAAGACACATTACATTTATGAAAATCTGAAATGAATGGTCATTGATTAAAGTAAAATATACATTTGGCCAGACCGTCTAGACCAGTGTTTCCCAAACTCCAGTCCTCACAGCCCCCAACATGTCATGTTTTCAGAATTTCCTTGGTATTGCATAGGTGATTGAAGCATCGTCAAGGCATCATGAATTATTTCGTCTGTGCAACAATATGGAAATCCTGAAAACATGACCTGTTGGGGGCCGTGAGGACTGAAGTTTTGGAAACACTGTTCTAGACCAGTGATTCTGGAACCTTTGTAACCATTGCAGACCACAAAAACCTACAGACTGTAGTGTGGAGCCCTTAAATGGACTGTCCTTTGTTACAGGGCCTGATGGGGTGGTGCATGATACATGTATTGAGAGGACACTAAACAGACAATCCTTGTGTCATGCACCGCCCCTCCAAAGTAGTGACACATACATGATGCCTCCACACAGAATAATACCCTCACAGTGCTCCCCCGCCAACATACAGTATGATGACTACATAGTTAGTTTGTGCCAACTGTGCCAAGCCACACACAGCACAAACCTAAGTAGTCATGTACAGTCATGGGCATTGTTCATCACCAAATTGCTCCTAGATAGTTTGGAAAATTTACTACTGGAGAATGTCTAGATCCCATTCTTAATTCATGGCTGCTTTCTTAGGCAAAATTGTGAGTGAGCCCCCTCCATGGATGAAAAGACCCCACACATGAATGGTCTAAGTATACTTTATTGTTAGCATGACATAAGACTCATTATAGAGCTCACCTTTTCTCCTAAAGGAGTCTATATAAATTTGTGCAGGGTACACCTCTCAACCCAATGCTGATGTAACCTTTATTCCTATTACTGTGCAGAAGCAAAAATCTGCCAATTGGCAGCAGGAGGCAGAGTGAAAAACAAATCAAAATATTCCTGTGCATGCCTTGCCCCCTTCAGTGTTTACATAGGCACGGTGGTTTGTGTCACGGTGGTTGTGACTGGTACATAAGTTCTTCAGTGAATGGAACCTGTCATGTCCCCAAACACTTTTTACCTATGGATATGGGGTTAATCTGCAGGTTAATAGCCATCACCTTTCAGTCATAGAGGCGTGCCGGGAGCGGCTGCAGTCACCGCTCAGTACAGTACACAGTGAGTGCCGGCTGTAAGCATGGCCCAACACTTTGATTGACAGCTCACTCTCCAGCACGATCTGTCACCCAAATTCTGGGCCATGCTTACAGTGTGGTGAGTGATACCTGTAGCCTCTATGGGCACATGCCTGACTGAAAGCCAGCGGCTACCGGGAGGAGTAAAGTTCATTTTCTCCCGGTAGCCTCCGAGAAGGTGGCCGTACAGCATTATAATACTATTAACCTGCAGATTAACCCCATATCAGTGCAAAACTGGTCTAAGACAAAATTAAAGAGCATTTTCAATTTGGCACAAAATTCATAAACCGCAAACGCCATTTTGAAGAATTTGTTGCAAAAAACTTTAACGAATATTACAAGACAAAAAAAATTGACTTAAAAAATACAAATGATGAATTGGGCCCATTGTTTCTAACTTCTTTATAAAAAAAAAAATCAGAAACAGGTTAATGAGACAAAGTGCTAGATGGAAAGAATATCCACAACTTACACAATATGCATGTTTCTCTGTTTGCAAATACCTGATGGAAAACATATTATTTACGCAGCTGAACAAATTCTACAGTTTTGACAATTCAGGGGGTTTAGTAATCTTTCAAGGACTTTCACTGCTGCTATAACATGTGATCCTATTGGGCAGCTGGGGTCCTGGGTTCAAATCCCACCAAGGACAACTTCTGCAAGGAGTTTGTATGTTCTCCCCATGTTTGCGTGGGTTTCCTCCAGGTTCTCTGGTTTCCTCCCACACTTCAAAGACATCCTGATAGGGAATGTAGATTGTGAGCCCAAATGGGGACAGTGCCCATTATGTCTGTAAATAGTCTGAATTGTAAAGCACTGTGGAATATGTTGGTGCTAAATAAATCATAATAGACAGTCTGATCAATAGAGAAGAAAACTGAGTTCTTGGTAATTATCAGATATGTCTATCAGGGATGACTATACTGTAAGTGTAGACTCAGACTGGCCCAAGGAGCACAGGTGAATTCCCAGCTGGACCTTTGTGCAAGAGTGCTCCCAGTTCCCTTTATGTCCAGTAGTTGGCACTATACACTTGAGTTACTAGGTTACTAGGAACATGGGTAACATCTCATCATGTATTCCACCCAGTTCATTACTACATAGAAGCAGAGGTAAATTTCTGAATGAAGGTCATGTAATATTTGCATATAGCTGAAAATGGGACCCACAAAGTCAATGTTACTGGCACATGACACCCCAGTCCGACATTGTGTATGTGCCATGATGGTCACATCCTCTCCACAATGACTTTAACCCCTTAATAACATTTGACGTACTAATACGCGTCTGTGCCCTGGGACTTAAGAGCCAGACCCGTATTAGTACGTCATGGCGTCATGGCGATCGCGCGCGCACACAGGCTGTGCGGGCGCGATCGCCGCCGGGTGTCAGCTGATTGTCACAGCTGACACCCGGTACTATGTGCAGGGAGCGGTCCTGCACCGCTCCCAGCACATTAACCCCCGCTATGCTGCGATCGAAATCGATCGCGGCATTGCGGGGGCAAGGGGAGGTGATCGGCGATACTCACCTCCTCTTCCGGCTTCCAGCGCAGACTGCAGCTGCTTCCCGGGTGTTGCCATGACGACCCGATGTCGTCATGACAACATCCGGGTCACCAGAGAGCAGGAAGATTGCTTGGACATGCGCAGTGCATCTCCAAGCAATCTTAACACTGTGCACTTCTGACAGCCTGCATGGAATAGGGATGGTGCTCCATTCCTATGCCATGCAGGCGATCAGAAAAAAAAAAGTGAAAGTCCCAGAGTGGGACAAAGTAATAAGGTGTACAAACTGTCTGAAAGTGGGAAAAAAAAAAAAAAATGTGCAAAAATATTATAAAAAAATAAAAAAAATAATACACCAAAAATAAAAATATAATGTACCCATCAATAAATATTATTATAAAAAAAATAAAAAAAAAACAATAAAAGTACACATATTTGGTATCGCCGCGTCCGGAACAGCCTGACCTATAAAACTGTCCCACTAGTTAACCCCTTCAGTGAACACGGTAAAAAAAAAAACGCAGCAAAAAACAATGCTTTATCACCATACCGCCAAACAAAAAGTGGAATAACACGTGATCAAAAAGACGCATATAAATAAAAATGATACCACTGAAAACGTCATCTCGTCCCACAAAAAACAAGCCGCCATACAGCTCCATCAGCCGAAAAATAAAAAAGTTTCAGCTCTCAGAATAAAGCGATGCTAAAAAATATTTTTTTCTATAAAATAGCTTTTATTGTGTATAAGCGCCAAAACATAGAAAAATTATACAAATGTGGTACCGCTGTAAACGTACTGACCCGAAGAATAAAGCTACCTCATCAATTTTACCACACGAGGAACAGAATAAAAAAAAAAAAAAAAAACAATTCCTGAATTGTTGGTTTTTGTTTATTCTGCCTCCCAAAAATCGGAATAGAAAGCGATCAAAAAATGTCACGTGCCTGAAAATGGCACCAATAACAACGTCAAGTCATCCCGCAAAAAACGAGCCGTCACATGACTGTCTGCCAAAATCTGGAAAAATTATAGCTCTCAAAATATGGCGATGCAAAAACTAGATTTTACAAAAAATGCGTCTTTTAGTGTGTGACAGCTGTCAGTCATAAAAACCCCATATGATTCTGGCATTGCTGTAATCACACCGACCCGAAGAATAAAGTCGTCTAATCACTTATACCGCACAAGGAACGGCGTCAAAAATAAACTCTTGGGTTAGGATTGGGCTAGGGTTAGGGCTGGGTTTGGGGCTAGGGTTGTGCTGGGGCTAGGGTTGTGCTGGGGCTAGGGTTATGCTGGGACTAGGGTTGTGCTAGGGCTAGGGTTGTGCTAGGGCTAGGGTTGTGCTAGGGCTAGGGCTGGGGTTGGGATTTTTTTCAAAAGTATGAAAAAAAGATGACGATATGGTGACTAGTGTTGAGAGCAAGTGCTCGCTACTTGAGTTTGCATCGGGTGCTCTGGTATGCATTGAGTATCGTGGGTATTTGAGTGACATGCTCGAGTCTCTGCCCCTTATGCTTCGCGGCCAAAAAACTTTACGGGGATTGCCTGCCATGCACGAGCGATCCCCGCATGTTTTTTTTTGGGTGCCTAATAACCGTGAAACATGCGGAGCAGGGACTCGAGCATGTCACTCAAGCACACGCTGTACATGGTGCATAACTGAGTACCCGATGCAAACTCAAGTAGCGAGCACTTGCGCTCAAGAATAATGACAACTTATTCAATATGATGACCTAATGTAAACAAATTCTGTGCCGTACCTCTGGGTTCAAAATTTTCACTATACACCTTAATAAAATCCTTGAGGGGTATAGTTTCCAAAATGGGGACACTTGTGGGGGAGCTCCACTGTTTAGGCACATCACGGGCTCTCCAAACGCGACATGGTGTCCGCTAACAAATTGAATGGAAAATCGGCTCAAATTGTTAGCGGACGCCATGTTGCGTTTGGAGAGCCCCTGTGTGCCCAAACATTAGAGCTCCCCCACAAGTGACCCCATTTTGGAAACTAGACCCCCCAAGGCACCTATCTAGATGCATAGTAAGCACTTGGAACCCCCAGGTGCTTCACAAATTGATTCGTAAAAATGAAAAAGTGAAAAAAAAAACACTTTTTCATTTTTATGAATCAATTTGTGAAGCACCTGGGGTTCCAAGTGCTCACTATGCATCTAGAAAGGTGCCTTGGGGGGTCTAGTTTCCAAAATGGGGTCACTTGTGGGGGAGCTCCAATGTTTGGGCACACAGGGACTCTCCAAATGCAACATGATATCCGCTAACAAATTGTCGGCTCAAATTTTTAGCGGATATCATGTTGCATTTGGAGAGTCCCTGTGTGCCCAAACATTGGAGCTCCCCCACAAGTGACCCCATTTTGGAAACTAGACCCCCCAAGGCACCTATCTAGATGCATAGTGAGCACTTGGAACCCCAGGTGCTTCACAAATTGATTCATAAAAATGAAAAAGTGTTTTTTTTTTCACTTTTTCATTATTACGAATCAATTTGTGAAGCACCTGGGGGTTCCAAGTGCTCACTATGCATCTAGAAAGGTGCCTTGGGGGGTCTAGTTTCCAAAATGGGGTCACTTGTGCGGGAGCTCCAAAGTTTGGGCACAGAGGGGCTCTCCAAACGCAATGTGGTGTCCGCTAACAATTTGAGCCGATTTTCCATTCAATTTGTTAGCGGATACCATGTTGCATTTAGAGAGTCCCTGTGTGCCCAAACATTGGAGCTCCCCCACAAGTGACCCCATTTTGGAAACTAGACCCCCCAAGGCACCTATCTAGATGCATAGTGAGCACTTGGAACCCCTAGGTGCTTCACAAATTGATTCGTAAAAATGAAAAAGTGTTTTTTTTTTCACTTTTTCATTTTTACGAATCAATTTGTGAAGCACCTGGGGGTTCCAAGTGCTCACTATGCATCTAGAAAGGTGCCTTGGGGGTCTAGTTTCCAAAATGGGGTCACTTGTGGGGGAGCTCCAAAGTTTGGGCACAGAGGGGCTCTCCAAACGCAATGTGGTGTCCGCTAACAATTTGAGCCGATTTTCCATTCAATTTGTTAGCGGATACCATGTTGCATTTAGAGAGTCCCTGTGTGCCCAAACATTGGAGCTCCCGCACAAGTGACCCCATTTTGGAAACTAGACCCCCCAAGGCACCTATCTAGATGCATAGTGAGCACTTGGAACCCCTAGGTGCTTCACAAATTGATTCGTAAAAATGAAAAAGTGTTTTTTTTTTCACTTTTTCATTTTTACGAATCAATTTGTGAAGCACCTGGGGGTTCCAAGTGCTCACTATGCATCTAGAAAGGTGCCTTGGGGGGTCTAGTTTCCAAAATGGGGTCACTTGTGGGGGAGCTCCAAAGTTTGGGCACACAGGGGCTCTCCAAACAGAACATGGTGTCCGCTAATTATTCAAGCAAATTTTACAATCAAAAAGTCAAATGGCGCTCCTTCCCTTCCGAGCCCTGCCGTGCGCCCAAACAGTGTTTCTTCCCCAAATATTGGGTATCTGCGTGCCCAGGGGAAATTGCACAACAAATTTTGGGGTCCATTTTTTCTTGTTACCCCTGTAAAAATAAAAAAAATTGGGTCTAAAGTAACATTTTTGTGAAAAAAGTTAAATGTTCATTTTTTTCTTCCACATTCAAAAAATTCCTGTGAAGCACCTGAGGGGTTAATAAAGTTCTTGAATGTGGTTTTGAGCACCTTGAGGGGTGCAGTTTTTAGAATGGTGTCACTTTTGGGTATTTTCTGTCATAAAGACCTCTCAAAGTGACTTCAAATGTGATGTGGTCTCTAAAAAAATGGTTTTGTACATTTTGTTGGAAAAATGAGAAATCGCTGGTCAACTTTTAACCCTTATAGCTCCCTAACAAAAAAAAATTTTGGTTCCAAAATTGTGCTGATGTAAAGTAGACATGTGGGAAATGTTATTTATTAACTCTTTTGTGTGACATATCGCTCTGATTTCAGGGCTTAAAAATTCAAATTTTGAAAATCGCAAAATTTTCAAAATTTTCGCCAAATTTCCGTTTTTTTCACAGATAAACGCAAGTGATATCGAAGAAATTTTTCTACAATCATGAAGTACAATATGTCACGAAAAAACAATCTCAGAATCAGGGGGATCCGTTGAAGCGTTCCAGAGTAATTACCTCATAAAGTGACAGTGGTCAGAATTGTAAAAATTGGCCCGGTCATTAACGTGCAAACCACCCGCGGGGCTTAAGGGGTTAAGGTCTGGTTCAGACAAATATAAGAATAATCTTCAGATTTTCATCCAGGTCAAAAATACATTTTTCATCCATATAGTTCACTGATTATTGTAAATGAATAGGGCTATTCAGAGGACAGTTTTTCACGCGGATCGAGTGCGCTACAATATTGTCACCCATATTTCGAATGAGATTCGCCCATTCAAGTCTATGGGTGCGCAAAAAAATCAGATCCCATACACATCATCAATCTAGCTGCTAAACTTTCCGGATACATTGCAATTATTAATGTATTTGTTCATGTACAATTTAAACTGTTGATGTATAAAACCGGATTTCACAAAGAAGTAAACAATGGACACATCGATAACGATATGCATGATTGTCTGAGTTTTCTGGATGACACTGACGATTTTTCATAATCTCATCTGAACCCGACCTTACGCTCAGTATTTTTAGGAGTGAACCCTTATGCAGTGAATTTGCTTTGTTGCTTTGTGTGATAAAAGTGAAAGCAGGTGAACAATTTTTGATCAATGATAAGGAATTTACCCCCTTTTTGTTGAAAAAGCCCTTCACTACCGCAGTACAGAGACCTACACAAGATATCACATTTTCTTTCCATATGGCGGCAATGCTGACAGCTTATAATCATATTCAATATCTCTTCCCTTGGGTTTACGACTGGAACATTTTTGCTGCATTTGAAAAATAAAATTTTTGCTCCATTTCAAAATCTTCAAAAGAAAACATTTTTAAGAAAATGACATTTTCCTGGAATAGGATGATATTTTCATCTTTTTTTATTTTTTTTACGGCACCTTAATTAACAGCATACAACTTAAATTCTTTAGACAAACTTGCAAGATGAAACCGAACTCCAGTGAATAATTTAGGGTTCCATGTTGCTTTCTATTGAGCTTTAGTGAAAGTAGCTCATCCGTGCCACCGCTCACAAGGACAAAACTGCTGCTGCTCTGACAGCTCCTAGAAAAAAACACTACAGGAATATTTTGTAGATTTTTTTCTAAATATTTTTCTATATTTTGTATTGATGGTAATTTAAGTGGCAGTTTAAAAAAAAGTGAATGAAGTAACAAAAAAAAAATGGTACATGTTCGCCATCTGGTGGCAGATTGGTGTACAGCTTTATATTGCGAATTAAACTTTCATTATCCTTTTTTTAGTTTCTCCAACAGTTTTGCCTGCAGATGTTTTTCTTTTTTGGAGGATTTTTCCATTTTTTTGGGGACAAATTTTTTAATTTCGAGAGTTTTTGGAGTGGAAACTGGACAGCAAGTCGTTTTTTCATAGAAATGCGTATGTTCAACGTTTTTTGCTTCACGAAACCCGCCTTCTTTCTTTACTTAAAGTGTTTCCTGAACTGGATTTGAAAAGTTTTTGAAGCGTTTTGGAAGAGTTAAATTTTTTCCTGAAGCTTTTTGAAGCATTTTGATTGGACAGTGTCTAGTTTGGAGCAGATTCCATCGGAATCCACTTCAAAGAAGTGACTTTAGTTTTTACCAGCAGGCATTTTTCAAAACCTGCAGATGAAAAAAAAGGATCAAAATCCTGAACAAGTGAACATCAAAGTGGTTTTACAATACAAATGAAAAGGAAGATTCTTCCAAGTGTTTTTAACCCCTTTACCACCTTGCGATTTTCCATTTTTTGCGTTTTTGTTTTTTGCTCCCCTTCTTCCCAGAGCCATAACTTTTTTTAAAAAAAATTTCAGTCAATATGGCCATGTGAGGGCTTCTTTTTTTGCAGGACAAGTTGTACTTTTGAGCGACATCATTGGTTATACCATATCGTGTACTGAAAAGTGGGAAAAAAATTAAAAGTTCGGTGAAATTGCAAAAAAGTGCAATTCCACAATTGTTTTTTTGGGTATTTATTTACAGTTTTCACTAAATGCTAAAACTGACCTGCTATTATGATTCTCCATGCCACTACAAGTTCGTAGATACCAAACATGTATAGGTTCTTTTTTATTTAAGTGGTGAAAAAAAATGAAAAGTTTGCAAAAAAAAAAAAAAAAGGCGCCATTTTATGTGACCTGTAGCGTCTCCATTTTTCAGGATCTGGAGTTGGGTGAGGGATATTTTTTTGCGCGCCGATCAGCGGAGTTAGAGACGTGCTTCCGGCACGTGCATGTTAAATGCCGCTGTCAGAGATTGACAGCGGCATTTAACATGTTAACAGCCACGGGTGGATCTCGATTCCACCTGCGAGTATTAGGGGCACATAACAGCTGATCAAATCCGCTGTCATGTGCCCGAAAACATGAAGACTCATCGCGCATGGAGTGCAGGGATACGAACTTGGAAGTACCTACACGTCCAAGGTCAGAAAGGGGTTAAAGCGATTTTTTGTAGCAGGTCTGCTCCCTAAGAATATGTGCTCACAACACCTTGTTCAGGCATTTACGCTCTGTAACCTTCCTAAAAAAAAAGTGATAAATTAATGCTAAAAGAATGTCTATATGCACAGCAATGTAAAAACAACTTGCTGTGCAAACATTCAGTCTTTAGTGTTTCTCTTAACCTCTTCAGGTGTCTAAATGTGAGAGGGTGGACAGGAGCTCTGTTGCCCTCAATAAGACATGGTGCCAAGTAGCCAAGAATTAGTATTGTATGATTTTGGTGTTCTGTGTTTATTATATAAAGTGTGTATTTTATCCTTATGGCCGGTGTGTGTCGGTTTTCCTGGAGACTCAGTCTCATTGCTGCCCCTGGGGATTGGGGAGGTCTGTCCACTAGGGGAACCATTACAGAGCATAGGGATTTAGTTTACACACCATTGAGGGATGTAAATAGTTAACAATTTGTAGTAGCTCACAAGTGTGGAGGGGCTAGGTCTGGTAAGAGGAAAGTGTGGTCCTTTAGTTAGTGTGTTCAGTGGGTAGAGTGTGAAGCAGGCTGTATGAAGAGAAGGAGGAAACAGTGGGATACAGTTGCGGAGTGCAGAACTACAAGGTTCAGCATGTAAGAATTCAGTTACCGAGGCGGCAGGACAGCACAGGACCTTAGGTATCCATGGTTACAACCACTGATATAGAGTCAGTTAGTTAGCTAGTTGCTAGTGGTTGTAGCCATGGATACCTAAGGTCCTGCAATGCCTGCACATGAGGAAAGAGACAGTGAATCAGAAAAACTATACTACATTTCTAATTGAAGGTATTTGCTAATATTATTATTATTTTATTATTATTACACCTACTACATATTGGGATAGGATATTGGAGATGGGAATATCCCTTTGAGCTACAAGTCTGCAGTCACTCTGTGACTTAGGTCCGGCGTCAGCACCCGGGCAAATGCCGGGGACCTGAGAAGGCGAGGGGTCCCGCCGTGCTATGGGGCCCATGAGCAGAGGAGTCCGATGCTCGCTCCTGGGCCCACCCCCTACCCCGCTTGCTCAGTGCCCTGGCACAATTCTTACCTCTGACACGCCCCCGGGGCAATGGGGTGCTCGGCAGCCGGGCCTATGGATGCTGGTGGGGATAGGTTACAGTGGCTAGCCCGGTCCGTGGCCCAGGGCAGTCAACCAAAAAGGGGGGGATTGTAACTTGGATAGGAAAAATAAAATAAATAGTTTGTAACGCCACCTGTGGTACCTGGTAAGGATTACCAGCGCTGCTGCAGACCTCCGGGGGATGATGGGATGGCAGCTGAGGTGTTTCTGCTCCCCACAGGTGGAGCGGGCCCCCGGGGCAGTATGGAGTTTGATGGTGGGTGGTGATGCTGGGGCTTGTATTGCAGGCGGGATGGCGCGGCAGGAGTAATTGACAGAGACAAGGGATTCGCTTCATTACTGGTGCGGATGTCAGGTACAGTCCAGGGTACTCAGTAGGATGGGTGCACTTCAGGACTTCTCCCCAGTGAGCAGGTATAAGGCCTCCTGGTCCGTGTCTGCCTCTCTGTATGCTCCTGGCCAGCCTGCAACTGGGCCTAGCTTATGCGTCGTGCTGTTCCTTCACCTGTCGCTCGGTAGTAGGACCTTCTGCTGGCAACCACTATCCCTGGTAATGCTGGGGCCTTCGTGGTTCCTGGTCCTATGTGGGTCTAGCTTCAGGTCAGCCAGGGACTTGTAGTTCTCCTGGGATGCCGGTTATCCCTACTGGGTATAAAGGGACCCTGTAGGCGCGGACCCGGTGTCCGGTTTGTAAATCGGGGTGAGCCTATGATGCTCCTCTGCCCCCCCTCAACTCCTCTCTCCTTTCTACTCTTGCCGTCGGCCACACTCGGGGCCCTCAGAACTCAACTCGTGCTGTAGGCCTTGGCTCGCCTAAGCACAGCAGCCAGCGTGCTGCGTCTTTGCTGCTCTCAGCATCAGCACGCTCTCAGACTCTCTCTCTGTCTGACTGATCTGAACTGCCTGGCTCCACCCTCCATATATATATCCATAACGGGCTCCCTCTGGTGGTATGAAGTGGAAGGGTGGAGGTGTTTGTATGTAATGAGGGCCTCTTTAGGAG
Organism: Phyllobates terribilis; assembly: GCF_046119375.1. Classification (NCBI taxonomy): domain Eukaryota; kingdom Metazoa; phylum Chordata; class Amphibia; order Anura; family Dendrobatidae; genus Phyllobates; species Phyllobates terribilis. Next base: position 865,884,934 of record NW_027362762.1, read on the forward strand.
AAGTCCGTCCATGCACCCTGGGTCCTGTGGTACCTGTGAACAGCAGGGTGCCACATTCCCCTCTAGTACAATTCAGTACTCCTGGACTGAAGCATTTTGCAACAGATTACAACAATAATAACAATTATAATAACATTAATTAAGTTACAGTAAGTCCCGTAACCAGGTGTCCATTTCACCAAAGAAAGAACATGAGAAACATGAGGGACCCGCCTGAAAACCCTCAACGTAGGCCCTGGGCGTGGCTAAAGGGCATAAGTGATCCAGGTACTAGACCACGTCTTCAGCCACGCCAAACGGGTTTTTGTTCTGTGGTCTAATAAGGGGGCACTTTTGATGAGTGCAACTATTTGCAAATAAAGTTTTTGGCTGCTCACAGTCCTCAGTCTACAAGTCTTTATACCCTGACGGGTAACTAAATGCACACATAAATTTCAGTTTATACAATAAGCAATGGACAATACCCAACTGGGTAACTATTTACATGGTAGACACTTCATTCTTATTCCCTAAGCCTGGCAGGGATTTGTCCTTGTGTGCTGCGTGTGGACCTTCGTAGCACTGGGGTGTCACTAGTGTCTGTGCGTACCCTTTCTGTTAATCTAGCAGGTGTACGTGCTGGTAGATTATAAAACTGCCTTAATCTCTCTATTGGACTGGCAAGTGCACTGTTCACTGGGCCTGCAGGATCTGCTTCAACTGGTGCTTCTCTTCTTTCTGGGGACTCTTCCTGTTCCTGAGCAGGCTCTACCAGGGCGCGTACAGGTTCTTCTGGTTGTTGATAGAAGTGTATCACCGGTATTATAACAGCTCCATCCAGTTGAGGCCAGTCCGCAGGGAAATCTCCTAGAACTGTGTGAAGCACTTCTTCCTTGGGTTCTTCCGGTGCTATAGGAGGTACTTCTTGCTCCGTTGTCTTCAGTAGGCCTGGGCACACTTTCAGATGGTCTCTTGAGACTGTTGCAGTTGTTTTTCCTCCATCTTTGCTAATCAGGCAGGTTTTACTGTTATCAAACTTGGAGTTCAACACTGTGTAGGGCTCTCTTTCCCACTGGTCATCGAGCTTGTAACTTCTTCTCTTCCGTTTTAGCACTATCTCTCCAGGTGCCAAGGGTTCTGCTGGTGCATGTTTATTGTACTGTTCTTCCTGTCTCTCCCTTACTCGGTTCAGACTGTCTTCGACACAGGCCTGTACTCTCCTGTACTGCTCTTGCCGATTTGTATCTCAGTCTTCAGTGGACATATCTGCTTCAGGTTCTACCATTCCAAGTTCCAGGTCCATGGGCAACTTTCTGGGTCTTGCTCTCATGAGGTGCGCTGGAGTACAATTAGTAGAACTCACAGGTATGTGATTGTACAGATCTACCAGGTCAGGTAGTTTGTCTGGCCACTGGTTTCTTTCTTCCAAGGGTAAGGTTTTCAGCAGGTATGTTACGATGTTGTTCATTTTCTCACACAAACCATTGGTCTGAGGGTGGTACGGCGTAGTCCGGATCTTTTTGCATCCGTACAGGTGGCAGAATTCTTTAAACAGCTCGGCTTCAAAGGCAGGGCCTTGATCCGTCAGCACTTTGTCCGGGTATCAATAGGGCCTGCAGAAGTATGCTTGGAACGTTCTTGCTGCAGTTTCTGCTGTCAGATCCTTGACAGGGGCTACCACCAGGAACCGGGAATAGTGATCCACCATGGTCAGTGCATATGAATAACCTGATCTGCTAGGTGACAGCTTGACGTGATCCAGAGCTGAGTTGTCTTGATGGACTGCAAGGGTTCTTTCTGGCTGCCGTAGTCTTTTCTTCTGAGACTACAGGGCCCACAATTCCGGCACCACCTCTCTATGGAGCTCCCCATTCCAACCCAGTAGAACCGTTCCTTCAGCAGGGTTTCCAGCTTCTTCCAGCCAAAGTGACCTGCTTGATCGTGGTGGGCTTCCAACACCATCTGGATATCTGTCTTGGGTACAACAATCTGCCACACCATTTCATGGGTCTTGGGGTTGACATAGCTTCTGCACAGCTTCTCTCTGTAGATGAACAGCCGGCTATTTTCATTCCACAGTTGATTGGCTTGTAGAGGAGCATCCTTCTCCAGGTGAGAAACTTCCTGGGTGATAAGTCTTTTGATAAGGCTGACAACCGGGTCACTGTCCTGGGTCTCCTTCCAACTGTGGTGGGGTAGAGGATTCAGCGTCCTTCCCTGACGTCTTCTGGATTTCTTCACCAGTTAGGATTTCCTTCATTACTGCAAAGGATTCAGCCTGTTCTTTGCCCCACTGGAATGGGGGACTATTTCCTCTTTTGGACTGTCCTACCTGGAGGTCTTGTAGAGGTGCTACCTTTTTGGTATAGTCCTTTATGAACCTCCTGTAGTACCCGACCAGTCCCAGGAATTGCCGTACTTCTTTGATGCTTCTCGGCTCAGGCCACTTCTGGATGGCAGTGACCTTCTCCGGGTCTGGTGCTACCCCTTCTGAGCTGACTATGTGCCCCAGGTACTGAACCTTGTGCTTGAGCAAGTGGCATTTAGAAGGCTTTAGTTTCATCCCATACTGGGAAAATGCTTCAAATACCTCCACCAGGTGCTTCAGATGGTCCTCATACGTCCTTGAGTACACGATAACGTCATCCAGGTACAGCAGCACTGTCTTGAAGTTGCGATGTCCCAAGTAACACTCCATCAGCCTCTGGAACGTTCCGGGTGCATTGCAGAGTCCAAACGGCATACTGTTGAACTTGCACAGTCCCATCGGGGTGGTGAAGGCCGTCTTCTCCCGGTCTTCCTCAGCAACAGAGACTTGCCAGTACCCGCTAGTGAGATCCAGTGTAGAGAAGTAATTGGCAGATTTTAGTGCAGCCAGGGATTCCTCTATATGGGGCAAAGGGTATGCATCTTTATGTGTTATGCGATTAATCTGTCTGTAATCTACACACATCCTCATGCTACCGTCCTTTTTCCTGACCAGGACCAGGGATGCTGCCCAAGGGCTACAGCTATCTCTTACTACCCCTGCCTTTTTCATGTCATGCAACATTTTCCTTGGCTTGCTGATAATGTGCTGGTGGTATGGGTCAGTAACCCTCCTTAATGAGTGGATGGTTACCGGTGGGTATGTGGTGTTGTACCCCTTTAACCCTTCCAAAGTCAAGTGGGTGTTTACTAAACCCTTGTTCATATTCCTGAACCACTCTGTAAACACCGTGTTTCTGATGGACAGGAGTGGTGTCAGTCCCAACATGGAGCTGTTGACACCAATCCTCCAGCTGAGCTTCGGAGTCGTTGTCCTCCACTGCATCTGGTGGGGTCAAGGATTCCACTGTGTGTATGGCATCATCATTCACAGTATACAATCTAGCAACAGTGGCATACCTTGGCAATTTGACTTCCTCCTCCCCACAATTTGGGAGTCGTACGGGCACCCTCCCATTGCATACGTCAACTACCCTGCTAGCAGTTAAGAGTGTAGGTCTGTGCTCTGAGTTAATGGGCTACACTACCGCCTGGTAGTTCTGTCCCTTGAGACTTATTGCTGCCCTACACCAAATCAGCATCTCACTCATTGGAGGAATCACAATGGGTATCGGGTCTGTCACCCGTACATTACCAATCTCACCACCTGTTAGTTTTACCTGCTGCTGGTACAGGAGGGCTCGAATCTCTCCCTGGAGCACCTTCCTCTGCCCTGGTTTGGCAGTGTCAGCAATCTGTTGGAGGAAAAACAACACTTCTCCCAAACAGTTACCAACAATATTTGTACCAAGTATCATATACAAGTCTGTATCACCAGGGTTAGATTCCACTACAATCAGTCCTTTGTCCTTTAGTTCTGCTCTCCCCACCTTCACTGTCACGTCCTTAACCCCTACTAGGTTAAGAGGAAGGCCGTTAGAGGCATACACAGAGAGGTTCGAGGCTGGCGGCTGGAGTTCATCTACGGACCAGTACCTTTTGTAGAGGACATCAGGTATGATGGTTACCTGTGAGCCGGTGTCCAGTAATGCAGGTGTGGCTATACCGTCCAGCACGATGGACAGGAGAGGCCTTCCCCCTACAAACCGATGGTACCAGCTTCATGGGCCTGGTTGATTTACTCCTGGGTGTCGGCCCTCGGCCCCAGGGTTTGCTTGTTTAAAGGACAGTTCCGCGTTGTGTGGCCTGCCTTGTGGCAATGGTAGTAGATGAAGTCTCCTGGAGGGAGACGTTGGTCCTCCCACGGGGTGGCGTCCTCCTCCAGGGTGGCGTTATCCTCCTACGGGGTGGTGTTGTCCTCCTTCTTCTCCTCATCCAGGGGACATCCTCAGGGCTGTCAGCGAGTAGGATCCTTCCTTCCGGCTCAGGCTCCGCCTGTAGCTGCAGGGTGCTCAGGACAGTGGCCAGGGTTTTACTTAGCTGGCGCACTTCAGAGCGCAGTCTGTCCAGCTCGCTAGGGGGCACTGTTTGCGTCTTTGTTTCAGCTGTCAACGAAGGAGCAGTGGGTGCTGCGGGCTCTGGGGTGGCCCCACCCTGGTAACGCTGGATAGCAGTCCCTGATGTTTCCAGGGGCTGAAGGCCCTTAATAGCCGTGTCCTTCAGGGTGTCAAAGGTGGCGTCTGGATGATTTAAAGCCCACCACCTTACAGTTCTGCTCTCCTCCTGGGACCTCAACCCCCGGATGAATTGTTCTGTCAGCATTTTATTCTCACCTTGTATGCTGGCTGGACTAACCTGTTTCAGGGCCCGCAGGGCTTCCTGTAAGCGCCAGGCATAGTCCCGGATACTGTCCTCAGGTTTCTGGGTACAGTGGTAGTACCTAATCAGGAGATCTGTCTCAGTGCGGTTTTTAAAAACAGTTTGCAGTCTCTTAAAGATAATGGATACTGCTTCCTGGTCTGCGGCTGGCCAGGTTTCAACTTCCCGCTCTGCGGCACCAGTCAATTGTCCCAGCCCAACAGCGGCTCTCTGCTTACCAGTCATCGAATACATGTCCAGTACACCGCATATTTTTCTCAGGGTGACTGGTTTGCCATCATACTGGGGAAGCCATTTTGCTCCAGGGATATACGGCAGGGCCATGGGTATTAACGGAGTCATGACCCCTGCTGGTGGGGCGGCCGCTCCGGCCTGTGCAGCGCCGGGCGCAAGTTGGGCATCAGGAGCGTTAACCGGTGCTCCGACGGCTTGCTGGCTTGCCGGTCGTTGGCCATGGTTGCGTCCCCCTAGTAAACCGTAGCCTACCTTCTTTACTTGGATCGGGTAGGCCGCAGCTCCGCAGGTGACGGTCTCATTCCAGGACCTTGCGTCTCCCTCGCGGCTGACGTCAGAGCGTGCGCTTGACAACGGTCTCCTTCTAGGACCTGACGCTTCCTGGTTCAGCGTCAAGGCGCGAGGTGGGGCCTGGGCTTCGCGCGCTTCCAGCGGTTACGCCTCTCCGATTCCTGCGGTTACGCACCTCTTCTTCCCGCTCGGCGACAGGAAAATGGCGGATAATGGTGGGAAACCTCAGGAATGGCAGGAAATCTTCACCACAGTAAGTGACGCGCCCCCTGGGCCATATTCGTTAGTGGGAATATCCGGAGCCGGATCAGATGGGGGTTGTAGTCTTCCGAGTGGCTGTGACCCGGTCCGTGCCCAGGGTGTCAAACTGAGTTGTATGTGGCAGTCCTACAGATGTTATAAGTTCTTTATTGTCGACTACGCCACCCGTTGTGTTGCGGTCACTGTGGCCGCCGCTGCAGCAGGGTCCGCTGAGGCTGGTGGTGTAGGTGCAGCTTTGGTGATATAACCCCCAACGGGTGGGGTATAGCCTCAGGGGGATCAGGTGCAGAGGATGGGAGTTGTGGTGATGCAGTGTAGACGGCAATCAGAGACTGAGTCGGGTTATGCAGTTTAGGATGTTTTACTCACTGCTGATGTTCTGGTCACTCCAGCTTCGAGTGACCTCCCGAGCCGTGCTGCGTCCACCAGGTTCTGGATCCAGCCAACTCCCAAATAAGTCCGGAGCGTGACCCTGAGCTCTCCTTCAGTCCTTTCTCTGGCCGTCCCCACTATTGATCCACCCAGGTCCAGCTCCCTCGGGCCTTCTGTTGGGACACCCTTGGCCTTGGGTTCCCTGACCCTCCTCGTAGTATGCCTTCGTGGTGGATGTGGTGGGTGACCGTGGCAAACGCTGCCCACGGTCTCCGGTCTCTGGCTGGGGAATGTTTTTACCCCCACCAGCTTGGGTTCCGGTACCCTGATGCCGACTCTTCACCCGGGGATTTAGTTTGGGGTCTTAGAGTCCTTTTCTTCTGTGCCTCTGAGTCTCTCTCTCTCTCCTCTCTCACTCTGGGTCTCTCTTCTCCTCTGCTCCTGACTTTCTCTCTGCAACTGACCCTGTTCTTAGTTGGTGCCCACCTTATATACACCCTCTATGTGTGAGCTCAGGCGACCAGCACCCAATGAGCTCCTATCTTTACTCAGGCTGCTCCCCCTATCTGCCCCTACACTACTTGGGATGTACCACCCCCCTCCCACTCCAGCCAGGAACAGACTCGGTCGTACCTGCACATTTCTAAGTGGGAGTACCGTCGGTCTGCTCCTCGGAAATGGGATGTGTGTAGTGCATGCAGCCTACCGAGCTCAGATCCACACTCCTTCCTTACCCGGGAGTGGAATATCACACCTCTGGATTGAGGTGCAATACCCCTGTAGCAGCCGAATCCTCAGGGTGCTACATAAGTGTTACAGTCTTTAAGGCGCACAGTACCCGGTGGCAATGGGCATGAAATCCTGTTCGTTGCAACGGGTACGAAATTCTGTTTGTGACGCCAGAAGTTAACGCGCCCCCGGGGCAATGGGGTACTCGGCAGCCGGGCCTATGGATGCTGGTGGGGGATAGGTCACAGTGGCTGGCCTGGTCCGTGGCCCAGGGCGGTCAACCAAAAAGGGGGGGATTGTAACTTGGATAGGAAAAATAAAATAAATAGTTCATGACGCCACCTGTGGTACCTGGTAAGGTTTACCAGCGCTGCTTCAGACCTCTGGGGGGTGATGGGATGGCAGCTGAGGTGTTTCTGCTCCCCACAGGTGGAGCGGGCCCCGGGGCAGTGTGGAGTTTGATGGTGGGTGGTGATGCTGGGGCTTGTAGTGCAGCGCAGCAGGAGTAATTGACAGAGACAAGGGATTCGCTTCAATACCTTTACTGGTGTGGATGTCAGGTATGGTCCAGGTTACTCAGTAGGATGGGTGGACTTCAGGACTTCTCCCCAGTGAGCGGGTATAAGGCCTCCTGGTCCGTGTCTGCCTCTCTGTATGCTCCTGGCCAGCCTGCAACTGGGCCTAGCTTATGCGTCGTGCTGTTCCTTCACCTGTCGCTCGGTAGTAGAACCTTCTGCTGGCAACCACTATCCCTGGTAACGCTGGGGCCTTCGTGGTTCCTGGTCCTATGTGGGTCTAGCTTCAGGTCAGCCAGGGACTTGTAGTTCTCCTGGGAAGCCGGTTATCCCTACTGGGTATAAAGGGACCCTGTAGGCACGGACCCGGTGTCCGGTTTGTAAATCGGGGTGAGCCTATGATGCTCCTCTCCCCCCCTCAACTCCTCTCTCCTTTCTCCTCTTGCCGTCGGCCACACTCGGGGCCCTCAGAACTCAACTCGTGCTGTAGGCCTTGGCTCGCCTAAGCACAGCAGCCAGCGTGCTGCGTCTTCGCTGCTCTCAGCATCAGCACGCTCTCAGACTCTCTCTGTCTGACTGATCTGAACTGCCTGGCTCCACCCTCCATATATATATCCCTAACGGGCTCCCTCTGGTGGTATGAGGTGGAAGCGTGGAGATGTTTGTATGTAATGAGGGCCTCTTGTGGAGAAGTCCTTCCATGCACCCTGGGTCCTGTGGTATCTGTGCAAAGCAGGGTGCCACACCTCTCCCCGGCTCATTCCTCCGCAGGTCCTGTATCTTCCACATCTCCTGACTGTGACATCTCAGGTCAGAGGGTGCGATGACGTCTTCCACTGAGCAGTCACATTGCAGAGAGCGGGAAGACGGCGACGCTGAGGAGTCCGGAGCAGAGCAGCGGCAGCAGGAGAGGTGAGGTGATGTATTTTATTTTCTTATGTATGGAGGCTTGGGGAATTATATGGGGCCCATACAGTATGGATTATTATATGGGCCTATACAGCATGGAGCATTATATGGGGCCCATACAGCATGGAGCATTATATGGGGCCAGTATTCTGTATGGCGCATTATATGGGGGCCAGTATTCTGTATGGCACATTATATGGGAGCTAATATTCTGTATGGAGCATTATATGGGGGCCATTATTCTGTATGGTGCATTATATGGGAGCCAGTATTCTGTATGGAGCATTATATGGGGGCCCAGTATTCTGTGTGGAACGTTATATGGGATACATTATACTGTGAGGAGCATTATATGAGGTCCACTATTCTGTATGGGGCATTATATGAGGTCCATTATTCTGTATGGAGCATTATATGAGGTCCATTATTCTGTATGGAGCATTATATGAGGGCCATTATGCTGTATGGAGCATTATATGAGGTCCATTATTCAGTACGGAGCATTATATGAGGTCCATTATTCTGTATGGAGCATTATATGAGGTCCATTATTCTGTATGGAGCATTATATGAGATCCATTATTCTGTATGGAGCATTATATGAGGTCCATTATTCAGTTTGGAGCATTATATGGGGTCCATTATTCAGTTTGGAGCATTATATGGGGTCCCTTTATTCTGTATGGAGCATTATATGGGGTCCATTATTCTGTATGGAGCATTATATGGGGTCCATTATTCTGTATGGAGCATTATATGGGGTTCATTATTCTGTATGGAGCATTATATGGGGTCCATTATTCTGTATGGAGCATTATATTGGGCTCATAATACTGTATGGAGGACTATACTGTGCTGTGCACTGCGAGGATTCACCGGTTTATGAAATATTGTAGAATTTACAATAGATATCACTATGTAATGTAAGAAGTACATACACTGCTCAAAAAAATAAAAGGAACACTTAAACAACAGAATATAACTCCAAGTAAATCAAACTTCTGTGAAATCAAACTGTCCACTTAGGAAGCAACACTGATTGACAATCAATTTCACATGCTGTTGTGCAAATGGAATAGACAATAAAGGAGTGGTTCTGCAGGTGGGGACCACAGACCACATCTCAGTACCAATTCTTACTGGCTGATGTTTTGGTCACTTTTGAATGTTGGTTGTGCTTTCACACTCGTGGTAGCATGAGACAGACTCTACAACCCACAGAAGTTGCTCAGGTAGTGCAGCTCATCCAGGATGGCACATCAATGCGAGCTGTGGCAAGAAGGTTTGCTGTGTTTGTCGGCGTAGTGTCCAGAGGCTGGAGGCGCTACCAGGAGACAGGCCAGTACACCAGGAAACGTGGAGGGGGCCGTAGGAGGGCAACAACCCAGCAGCAGGACCGCTACCTCCGCCTTTGTGCAAGGAGGAACAGGAGGAGCACTGCCAGAGCCCTGCAAAATGACCTCCATCAGGCCACAAATGTGCATGTGTCTGCAGAAACAGTTAGAAACCGACTCCATGAGGGTGGTATGAGGGCCCGACGCCCACAGATGGAGGTTGTGCTCACAGCCCAACACCGTGCAGGATGCTTGGCATTTGCCACAGAACACCAGGATTGGCAAAGTCGCCACTGGCACCCTGTGCTCGTCACAGATGAAACCAAGTTCACACTGAGCACATGTGACAGACGTGACAGAGTCTGGAGACGCCGTGGAGAGCGATCTGCTGACCGGTTTGGCAGTGGGTCACTAATGGTGTGGGGTGGCATTTCTTTGGAGGGCCGCACAGCCCTCCATGTGCTCGCTAGAGGTAGCCTGACTGCCATTAGGTACCGAGATGAGATCCTCAGACCCCTTGTGAGACCATATGCTGGTGCGGTTGGCCCTGGGTTCCTACTAATGCAGGACAATGCCAGACCTCATGTGGCTGGAATGTGTCAGCAGTCCCTGCAAGATGAAGGCATTGAAGCTATGGACTGGCCCGCCTGTTCCCCAGACCTGAATCCGATTGAGCACATCTGGGACATCATGTCTCGCTCCATCCACCAACATCACCACAGACTGTCCAGGAGTTTGTGGATGCTTTAGTCCAGGTCTGGGAGGAGATCCCACAGGAGACCATCCGCAACCTCATCAGGAGCATGCCCAGGCATTGTAGGGAGGTCATACAGGCACATGGAGGCCACACACAATACTGAGCCTCATTTTGACTTGTTTTAAGGACATTACATCAAAGTTGGATCACCCTGTAGTGTGTTTTTCCACTTTAATTTTGGGGGTGACTCCAAATCCCGGCCTCCATTGGTTAATAAATTTGATTTCCATTGATGATTTTTGTGTGATTTTGTTGTCAGCACATTCAACTTTGTACAGAACAAAGTATTCAATGAGAATATTTCATTCATTCAGATCTAGGATGTGTTATTTGAGTGTTCCCTTTATTTTTTTGAGCAGTGTATATTCCTCTACCCTATCTTTGCATCATGAGTCATGGTATGTGTTAAAGGGGCCTACTGAGACTCTTTCACCTGGGGCCCACGAAAACCTTGAGCCGGCCCTGCTGTGACTCTACAGTATGTGTCTACAGACTTGTGAATCCTCACATCACGCGTACTGCTCACTGTGAGCATTCTCCGGTGCCGGCGGCAGGAGTGTGATCGCAAGAATGTGATTTGCACATCTTTTATTGTGCACAAGTTGTGTGTGTTTGTGCTTGTCTGATGTAGAGTACAGATCAAAAGTTTGGACACACCTTCTCATGTAAAGATTTTTCTGTATTTTCATGACTATGAAAATTGTACATTCACACTGAAGGCATCAAAACTATGAATTAACACATGTAGAATTATATACTTAACAAAAAAGTGTGAAACAACTGAAAATATGTCTTATATTCTAGGTTCTTCAAAGTAGCCACCTTTTGCTTTGATGACTGCTTTGCACACTCTTGGCATTCTCTTGATGAGCTTCAAGAGGTAGTCACCGGAAATGGTCTTCCAACAATCTTGAAGGAGTTCCCAGAGATGGTTAGTGTGACACTCACAGCCCTCCCTGGGAAATGGGGTTACTTGGAGCCGGGTCAGTGTAGGTGTCTCGGGGTTGCAGTCATGGCCCGGACCCGGTCCGTGCCCAGGGCGGTCACATAAAAGATTTAATGGGCTTTCAGGGTTGAGTGGTATTTTCCGACTACGCCACCTACGGTTTCCGGTGATAGACACCAGCGCTGCTTCAGTCCACTGAGGCTGGTGTTAAAGGCAGCTTAGATGGGACCGCTCCCCGCAGGCGGAGCAGGCCTCAGGGCAGTGTGATGAGGAAGATGGTGGGTGCAGTGCCGCGCAGGAAATAACAGGCTGAAGTGGGGTGTGAAGTCATCCAGAGTTTTTTACTCACATTCAGATGAACTTTAGCTGAAAAGCTTCCCTCTGCTCCTCACTGCGTGCTGCGGCCACCAGGAAGGGGGTCCAGCACTTTCCAGGTAGATCAGGAGCCCCTGTCGAGACCCCTCTGGTGTGTGTTCCTCTCCTTGGTGAGTTCTCCCACTAAGTCTTCTCCTGACTGTATGTGTGGTTAGAACTAGGTGTAAGGCCGGGTCCCACTGGATAAACGCAGGTAGAGAGTTACAGGTGGCGTATGCCACTCCGTCCGTATCCCTCCTGGGATCCACTAAGCCTCCGGGCTTTTCTGACTGAGATGTGAAGTAACAAAGTCAGATATCGGGGGCCGGTCACCCCTCTTGCAGCAGGAGTCCCTCTGACTAGGCCAGAGTAAGAAATACAGGTGGCGTATGCCGCTCCGTCCTTATCCCCCTGGGATCCTTTTGCCTGTGGAGCCTGTCTCCTCTGCTCCCCTCCAGGACTTCTTAGGTAGGGACCTTGACCAGGTAGAGACAGTGGTTAACTCTGACCCGCTCCTCGCCTCAAGGCCAGAGAACAAGGATCGTGTATCTTCAGTCGGATGAGGCCTATTACTGAACTCTGGTGGGGAGACCACAATCACTGATGAAGATCACAATCAAAGACCTTGAACCTAAGATGGCCGTAGATTAAATATGAATTAGTAAGTGTACCCTAAAAGTGTGTCCTCCACCTTCACCCACTACATGGTTCCCGCTATCTTTGGTTCCCCCCATCTCCTATATCCCAGGCCGGGGCAGCACCCTTGTGCATTTAGGCCCCCTACAGGACAGGAGTGGTGTAGTGTTGAGTGATGAAGTAGGGTCCCGAGAAGTGCTCCATCCTTACCTGGAAGAGGAGATACCACACCTCAAGCTGAGGTGCAGTACGCTTGTGGCGACTGAACCCTCAGGGGCGTCACATTTAGCACTTGTTGGCCCTTTTGCCTTCACTCTGCGGTCCAGCTCACCCCAAACCATATCGATTGGGTTCAGGTCTGGTGACTGTGGAGGCCAGGTCATCTGGCGTAGCACCCCATCACTCTCCTTCTTGGTCAAATAGCCCTTACACAGCCTGGAGGTGTGTTTGGGGTCATTGTCCTGTTGAAAAATAAATGATGGTCCAACTAAACGCAAACCGGATGGAATAGCATGCCGCTGTAAGATGCTGTGGTAGCCATGCTGGTTCAGTATGCCTTCAATTTTGAATAAATCCCCAACAGTGTCACCAGCAAAGCACCCCCACACCATCACATCTCCTCCTCCATGCTTCACGTTGGGAACCAGGCAAGTAGAGTCCATCTGTTCACCTTTTCTGCGTCGCACAAAGACACGGTGGTTGGAACCAAAGATCTCAAATTTGGACTCATCAGACCAAAGCACGGATTTCCACTGGTCTAATGTCCATTCCTTGTGTTCTTTAGCCCAAACAAGTCTCTTCTGCTTGTTGCCTGTCCTTAGTAGTGGTTTTCTAGCAGCTAATTTACCATGAAGGCCTGCTGCACAAAGTCTTCTCTTAACAGTTGTTGTAGAGATGTGTCTGCTGCTAGAACTCTGTGTGGCATTGACCTAGTCTCTAATCTGAGCTGCTGTTAACCTGCGATTTTTGAGGCTGGTGACTCGGATAAACTTATCCTCAGAAGCAGAGGTGACTCTTGGTCTTCCTTTCCTGGGGCGGTCCTCGTGTGAGCCAGTTTCTTTGTAGCGCTTGATGGTTTTTGCAACTGCACTTGGGGACACTTTCAAAGTTTTCCCAATTTTTTGGACTGACTGACCTTCATTTCTTAAAGTAATGATGACCACTCGTTTTTCTTTACTTAGCTTCTTTTTTCTTGCCATAATACAAATTCTAACAGACAGTAGGACTATCAGCTGTGTATCCACCAGACTTCTGCACAACACAACTCTTGGTCCCAACCCCATTTATAAGGCAAGAAATCCCACTTATTAAACCTGACAGGGCACACCTGTGAAGTGAAAACCATTTCCGGTGACTACCTCTTGAAGCTCATCAAGAGAATCCCAAGAGTGTGCAAAGCAGTCATCAAAGCAAAAGGTGGCTACTTTGAAGAACCTAGAATATAAGACATATTTTCAGTTGTTTCACACTTTTTTGTTAAGTATATATTTCCACATGTGTTAATTCATAGTTTTGATGCCTTCAGTGAGAATGTACAATTTTCATAGTCATGAAAATACAGAAAAATCTTTAAATGAGGTGTGTCCAAACTTTTGGTCTGTACTGTATGTGTTCATTGTGTGTCCTGCAATCGTGTGATGTGTGCACTGTACTCGTGTGATGTGTGCACTGCATTTGTGAGATGATTGTGCTGTATTTGTGTGATGTGTGCGCTGTGCTTGTGTGATGTTTATGATATGTGCACTTTATTTGTGTGATGTGTGCTGTGCTTGTGTAAAGTATTGAATGTGTATGCTGATGTGAAGTGTGTGCTCTGTGCTTTGTACTTATATGACATGACATCTTTTTGTTGTGTCAAATAAATAATGTTACTTAAAGGGGTTTTCTGTTTTAATTCTTTTAATGCCCTAAGGCTTACGCTAGGGGAAAACAATTACATCAGGGATACTCATTCTATTTGGGGCCAGCAATTCCTCTTTGCTTCTGCACTTGTCTTTGATTTCAGGCTTCAGCAGTGATGTCATCACTAAAACACGTGAGCACTGCAGCTAATCACTGAGCCAAGGTAGACGTTACAAACTGCTCAGCCCTGTGATTGGCTAAAGTGGTCACGTGTGACATTACCACTGCAGCCTGTAAACATAGATGCAGCAGTAGTGGAGAGATATCACTGGACCAGGTGAAAATGAGTAGCTTTAATTGTATTATTTTTTCCCTAGCGCAAGACAATGAGCACAAAAAAATGAAAATGGAAGACCCCTTTAAGAGGGGGGTGAAAAACACAGTTCTTGCACAGGGGCCCTTTACTGTTAGTGTCTGCCCCTGGGTTAATCTGCAAGTTAATAGTGATCTGAACCTGCCCGCCCCCGGCACTTAGAGCCCGACTGCAAGGAGGAATAAAGTTAATTTCCTCCAGGCAGCGGGCTCTAAGTGCCGGCAGCGGGGCTCTAAGTCCAGGCAGTGGGCAGGTTCAAAAGGCTATTAACCTGCAGGTTAACCCTGTTTTTTCATGTGACAGGTTCCCATTTTTTTCTTTCTACTCTTTTTAGTAGCCCTAGGGGATCTGAACCTGCAATTGTTCGATTGCTTATGCTACACTTACTGGCTGCCGTGGTAACTCATCATCTCCCTGTAATCAACATTCAGTGATTGACAGAGGCATTTACATGGATAAACCTCAGTGATCAGAGCAAGCTCTGGTTGCCGCAGTCACAGGCAGTTTTTGGCTGTGTAGCACAGCCGGCATCTGCCACATATGAAGTGGGCTCTGCTACAGAGTCAGTTTCATAAAACCCTTAGAGATCTGAGATAAAACTACATCATAGGTTAAAGGGAACCTGTGATGAAAATACCGCAATTATTATATGGGGTTAATGTGCAGGTTAATAGCATTCTGACACTGAGCGGTGCCCGCACTGAGATCCCCGCTGCCGGGAGAAAATTAACTTTATTCCCCCCGGGGACAGCGCCGGTGTTGTTTCAATCACCGCTCCGTGTATAGAGAGCTGTAGCCGCGCCCTGGCGCTGACTGACAGCCTGCCCTAATGCTGAGCTGGTGGTGGCATTAAAGGAGAGGGAGGAAGCTCCTGTGTGTGAACAGCAGCCACAGTTGGGAGAGGGCTGCACTTGTGTACCGTATCCTCAAGGCCGGCTGCCTTGTTGTCCCCCACAGCCTTAGCCCACCCACCTCCTTCCTCTATCTGTGGAGTCACTCTGTACATGGACTGATAAATCCTCTTCTGTAGTTGGTGCCAAAGAGGAGGACTAGGGTGTGGGAGGAGGAGCTACAAGGTGATCGCACAGCCGCACCACGCGGTGCTGTGTCAGGCAAACCCTATGTGTGTGCGGGCCTGTACACATTATAAAGTTTATTCAAATAAAAGAAAAAGCTAACTAGAGATTCGAGGCGATGCACTCATGATTCTGGCCCTGGATCTAAGAGCTTCCTGATGCCCCTGGTGAGCGGCCCCTGTAACAGCACCCCGGCACTGACTGACAGCCAGATCTGTACGGATGCACTGCTGAGCCGGCTGTCAGTCAGTGCCGGCGCGGTTACAGATGCCGCTCACTGTATACTGAGTGGTGTCTGAAGTTGCACCGGAACCTTTAATGTTCTTGACCAGTTTAGAAAACCCAGTATCCAAATGCCATTTTATGGGAATCTGAAGTAACAGATGGGACCCCGTTCTATATTTTCATCTATTACTCAGAATGGAAGCGATCAACAAACAGCGTCATCTGCTCTGGAGGACCCAACACTTCCATGATTTCCATGGACAGCCCAGTGATTACAGACAACCACGTGCAATACTTCATTTCTTCTTTGGAGGCGCTGTAGGGAAATTCAGCACTTGCTGCCGAGTACTCTCTTACTGCAGGAGGTTTGTTCAAAAGGGACCAATTTGGTCTTTATTCACATACATTGGGGCTTTACTTCTGACCCATAAGGAGAAACCTCACATGAGACTGGACAACCCCATCAAGGTCCCTAGAGCTGGAGAATAAGACTCAGGGGCTAAACCCACATTTACTACATGGACGACCGATGAAATAAAGAACAACGATGTAGGGGCTAAAAGAGAGATTTTATTTATAAATTCCGGTTACTATATATTTTACTATTATGTATATGTGTAAATTATTTATCTATCAGAATAATCCTATTTATGGGCCGTGTTGATCCAGAGGAAGGCGAAAACCCCCTGTGAGGAACAGGCCAATTCTCCTCATATCAGGGGGGAAAATTCCTTCCTGACCCCAAATAAAACATGGCGGTTAGAATAAATCCCAGGATCAAGGGCTGATACCGAACCTGTGGAATTAAATTGACTTCTAAAAATGTAATAAATTATTAATCTTTTTTCTTATTTTTGTACTGAGCTACTATGTATATTATGTGTGTGTGAGCTATAAGTTATCTGAAAACCTGTCATTATTTTAAAATTTATTTATTTTTATGTATTTATAATAAGCCATTAATATATGAATTACTTATACAACTGTCAGATTAAATCTATTTAAAGCTGTGTTGTTCCAGAGGAAGGTGTAAAATTCCTTCCTAATCCTAAATATGGTGATCTGGATGAATCCCAGGATCAAGGGCTCCTAGCAAATGTGTGATACACGAGTATAATTATTTTTTTAAATATTTAATTATTTATATTTTTTTAATAATCTATTTTTATATTTATGTTAACTATTTTTTTTAAACCATACAATAAATTATATATTCTATATATATATATATATATATATATATATATATATATATATATATATATATATATATATATATATATTTTTTTTTTTTATTATAAATATAAGAACCTACTTATTTTATTTTACTAAACCTATTTATAGGCCGTATTGATCCAGAGGAAGGCGAAAACCCCACATGAGAAATGTGCCAATTGTTCTCGTGACGGGGGTAAAATTCCTTCCTGACCCCAAATATGGCGATTGTGATGAATCCCAGGATCAAAGGCTCGTACCTAACCTGTAAGTAGTGAAAGTGAGATTTTTTTAAATATTTTAATTAATTGTTATATATTTAGAATAAAAATGGTTTTGCTTTGTATAAAATAAACTATTTTTGAAAATATTTTTTAAAATATTTAAAACTTTTTTTCTCATTACTTATGTGTGAATCTTACTTATTGATATATAACTAAAGCTATATAAGGCCGTGTAGATCCAGAGGAAGGTGAAAAACCCCCATGAGGAATGGGCCAATTGTCCTCATATTAGGGGGAAAAATTCCTTCCTGACCCCAAATGTGGCGATCAGATTAAATCCCAGGATCAAAAGCCAAAATCTCTATCTACGTGTTATGTGTATGTGCCTATACCTATAGTGTAGTGTGGGGCCTATACCTGTAGTGTGTGGCCTATACCTATAGTGTAGTGTGCGGCCTATACCTATCATGTAGTGTGGGTGATGTGGATGTGATGGGTGATGGGTGAAATACTTACCCGGCCTGTGCTGAGTGAGTTCAGGGATAATAGGCCTATATTACACTATTGTTCCTGAACTCACCAGATGGACACTAAGCACAGGCCGCTCCCGGGGGCGCAGAAGATCTTCGGGCTGGAGTGATGTCAATCGCCAGCCCAGGATTGGAGGATGCCAAGTCAAGGTCCTGGTGCAGCGACATGATGGCAGTGGTCCGGCATGAAGATGTTATGGAGAGAGATGATGTTTTAGGGCAGCTGAGGTGACAAATAGCAGCAGAGATATGAGGTACGGGTCAGGAGGCAAAAAGTTCTGGGCAGTTGGCACGAGGTCATCTTGCAAGACATAAGAGGAAGACATTTCAACAACTTCTATCTCCTGGATCTTATCTCAGTGACATCAGGCATAATGTACATATATAATGATCGGTATCCTGTGTGTACAACGGTCACTCACCAGATGTTCATGGATTCTTTCACAGCCCAGATATTCTCATCCACCTAAGAATAACAGAAACATAGTCATTGGCAGAAACAGTGTGAGAAGACAAGGACAGTGATAATGGCCACAAGGTGAGAAGAACATTTGATGCGATTTATCCTCATTCCTTACCGTGCCCAGCTTGGTGACACGTAATTAAATCCGGGCACGGGGTTATGGGCTTTCTTTTCCTCCGGCCACTGCATAAGATGGTTCTCCAGAACTGGCCTGAATGGTTTGAATGGTGGCTGTGCTCTCCTTTTCTCCAGATCCTCCCAGCCGATGTTGGTAAAGAATGGATGCTGCCTGATGTTCCCGCACGCACCCAATCGCTTCTGAGGATTTTTGCACAGCAGCTTCTTGATAAGATCTTTCAAGTCATCATCAAGCCAAGATGGAATTTCAGGCTTTCCTTTGGTTATAGCTCTGTAAGCCATTTCGCTGACAGAGCCGGTGTAAAATGGGGAGGATTCAGTTGCCATCTTGGACACCACAATCCCCAGGCTCCACCAATCCACTGCTGTGCCGTATCCTCTTTTGCGATGCACCTCGGGGGCCATGAAATGGAAAGTTCCTGTCACTCCAGAGATGTTATTGGAGGAGGTGACGCCATCTTGGGCAAGCCCCAGGTCGATAATACGGATGTGGCCATCTGCATCCAACATGATGTTTTCCGGCTTAAGATCTCTGCAATGAAATAAGAGAACAGAGTAAGAAATCTGCTCAGTGATACAAGAGATGGAGAATGGGTCACTGCAAGATTAGGTAGAATAGGCAGAAAGGAGCCCAGGAAAGTTGGGGGCAATATTTATAGCATGTAAAGGGAACAGAGAGAAGGAGGAAAGTTCTGCTTACCGATGGACGATGTTGTGTCCATGGAGGAACTGGAGGCCACATACAATCTCTGCTGTGTAGAATCTGATGGAGAGAACAGAGTGTAGTATCAGTGCCATCGCTGACACCTCCTTCCCACCTGGCCTAGTTTCCCTGTCAGCCATCTTTCTGCTACATCCCAACCTCTGCTTTTATTTCCGCCCCTCTTCTCACTTTTTGGTATGTTTTCCTCTTTCTCACCTTATGGTGTCGATGTTCAAGTAGCCGCACATCTTAATCAAAGCCTCCAGGCTGCCGCCGGACAGATACTCCGTGATGAAATAAGCGCGCTTACGAGACTGCTGTGCGGCATAGAGATGACATAAGAACGGGCAGTCTCTGGCTGCCAGGAGTATCCGCTGCTCTCTCATAATCATGTTTTCATGGACCTCGCTTTTCTCGATCATCTTTACAGCCATATAGATGTTTCGGCTAGGGATTGATGTCAGGACCACCTGAGAAAAGAAATAGACAATGCTTAGAAAATGTGTATGGGAGGTGGAAAACATCTGGTCTATCTACTGCACAAGAAACGGGTGGACTGAGTGGTTTGTGAGTCTCCTAGTAATCTGGACTTTACAGCAGAGCAAAGCTAATCTATCACCATACTGCACTGTCTGCTCTATGAATGTCTATGGATAGATCTAAAAGGGTGTGACAAAGTCACTGGTACAGTGCTGGAGGGCAGATATGTTTCCCTGAGGCTATTAGCTTCAGTGAATTAAAACCGTTAAATTTCTTCCAGCATGTTGTTTGTTGAGAGGGGTTAAGTCCATTTGAAAAAGGGTGTGTTTTTATGAGAACAACCAAGAGCTTGCAGGAGTTTGTTCCCCATATCTCCACCTCAGGGTGTGGCCTGGGGTTTAAAAACAAGGCCTGCTGAGACATTCAGTGTTCAGTAGGTCTGGAGAGAGGATCTCCAGATCTGTTTGTGTGGAGCTATTCTGAAGCACGTGGAGTTGCTGAACTCTAAGCAGGATACATGGACCAGGACATGTCCCCCAACTGCCCACAGATGTAATCCCTAAGATCAGCTCTTAGATGAATCAGAATACCCATTTATATCAGCACTGCTCCTAACTATGGTGATCAGATGAGCCAATATGTGAAATAATCATGGGGGCAGGGGAGCATCTGTATGTTTTTTCAGTCATCCCATAGAAGTACACTTCAATGCATGTCTACCTACAGAAGATAACAAACTGAGACAAAATGGCAAATATAGGTTGATAAAGAAATATATGAAAACTTACTGAGCCAAAGCTGCCCCTACCCAAGATTTTATGGATGGTAAAATTGCTCATGTTAAGCGTGGGGTAGGGGCTGGATGTTCCGGGGTCCGTGCTACATCCAGGTGTTGGCGCTTCATCCTCCAATCCATGGTCTTCGGCCTCTCTCCTCTTCTTCGTGATATTATTTAATCCAGTGGTATCACTGTGCTCTTCTCTCTTCCTCTTCTCTTCCCGCTTCTTCTCCTCGCTCCCTTCTCTGTGTCCAGTTGACGCCATTCTCACATATATCTTCCCGTCTGCAGACTTCCGTCCGATCACTTCAGCCGACAGTTGAAAGTAAACGTCAGTTGGTCGTGTGCAGGTGACGTGAGGTCAGAGGTGATAGAACCCTCAGGTGGCACCAGCCAGGCAGCGGCTCATGGACCTGCTCTGCCCTATACACTGATGTGGGCATCATGGGTGACAGTTTATGGTTCAGAGGAACGGCAGAGAACTTCATGGCGGCTTCTAATGCTGTTTTTTTAGTTTCATATTACATTCTTTTTATCCACATATACAGAGACGTAATGATATGCCAAGAATACATTAAATAACCTAACATGCTATAAAATACCAGCTCTCCCCATTACCAAAATAATCCTTGGGTTTCCATATATCTAAAAAATCATTACTTTTATCTTTCATGTTATAATACTATTTCTCATGTACCACGGTTACTAGTGATTATGTTTTTAAAATATTTAGGAAGCAATGTCTCATTTCCTTTACACTTCACAAATACTTGCTACTTAGTGTTGATATCACATAAAATCCCAATAAAATACATTAAAGTTTGTGGGGGTAACGTGGAAAAATGTGGAAACGTTCACGGGGTATGAATACTTTTTTAATGTATTGCTGGCCATTTTCTGCAATTCTTTAATAATTCTCTTTTCATGCTCTATTTCCTCTGTTACATTGATATAAGAGTCTGTTGCACTTATTGAGTATTTTCTACTATTCTTCTATTTTTCCTGGGAATCTTGCTCTTAGTTTTAGTATGGGGAGGATTGTCCTTTCTGTCCATGACTTGGGACATTGATTGGTCATTTTGCACATGTTGATTTGTATTTTTGATTTTTGTAATCCGTGGATTTGATCTGCTTTTTTCTTGATAGCGTTCACAATAAAGATATCCTATTATTTCCTTGAATGTCTGATCCTTTGATTCTTTCTTGCTGACAATATTGTAACTGTAGATTTTTGGCTGGCACGCTGGTCTTTATTTAGGTTGCACCCACCCAACCTTACTGCCCAAATAATACAAGCAAAATCATCATCCTGCTGTCATATAGCAGCATTTTACTATAAGCAGTTCTCTTCTGTCATCTCCTGATGAAGCTTGGTG
Source organism: Phyllobates terribilis (assembly GCF_046119375.1). Classification (NCBI taxonomy): domain Eukaryota; kingdom Metazoa; phylum Chordata; class Amphibia; order Anura; family Dendrobatidae; genus Phyllobates; species Phyllobates terribilis. Next base: position 865,906,420 of record NW_027362762.1, read on the forward strand.
GTGCGTGCACTTTATATTACCAGCTAATTGTCAGTACTACAAACATGGTGGCACAAGGCCCAACAAAAACACCCAATTACCTTAGTGAATGTGTCACCTGGTTTTTGCTACCCCCATCTGAGAGCAGCATGATGAATGGTGCAGAGACTCTGATTCCAGTGATATATCACTTACTGGGCTGCTTGCTGCAGTTTTTATGAAATCACAGATCTAGCAGAGCTCTGAATGCTGAGCAGTGTATAACCCCGCCCACATCACTGATTGTAAGATTTCTGTGTACACTGTGCATAGGCGGAAAGCTGCAAATCAGTGGTGGGGGTGGGTGTATACAGAGCTCATGAATATAGAGGACTTCCTGATAGTAGATTTCCTAGTCCTCTAATGCAAGCAGCCCAGTAAGTGATACATAACTGGAATCAGTGTCTCTGTCTCTACATTACGCTGCTCTCAGATTAGGTGACAAAGACCTGGTGACAGATTCCCTTTAACCTATTAATAAAAAAAGACTAGACAAGGTTAGTCTAGATAAATAATTGACACAATGTTTATTAAAGGTTACTTAAAACTTATTATTAAATCAATAAATATTAAAATCCATGGAATAAATTAATCAGTTAGTCAAAGCTGATTATTTATTTGATTACTATCAGAAATGGACCAAGACCTCTCAGCTTCAGCCAAGTAAAAGGCATCGCAACGAAAAGAGAGTGGGTTAGCCGACGCTGGTGACTTGCTGTGCACAAACTACCCCAGACTTTGGTGAATTTAGACCTTTCATGCAGAAATATTCCCACCACTGGCACTAGTTCATTAATCAGGATAAAGATGCATCTTCCTGCACAAACAACAGAATCTTCCAGAACCTGCTCTTGGATGACCAAATCTGAAACAACATTGACTCTCAATTAATAAGAACCATTGCGGGAAAGAGTAGGAAGGGAAAAGGGAAAACAGAAAGGGAAAGGGAAGCACAAATACAGGCAGAATATAGCTACAATTCTTAAATATAGAATATATATTCTAATGGGCCTGTGATACTATGTGTCCCTCATGCTAACCATTCTGGGGGGCTCTTGACATTAGTGTCTTACCAGACCTTGCTCCTGTTATCTGAATGATTTGTCCACACAGAGATTATGCCTATTTAATGTGGCACCCTGCTACGCACAGGTACCACAGGACCCAAAAGGGTACATGGACGGACTTCTCCACAAGAGGCCCTCATTATATAACAGACACCTCCACCCTTCCATCTCATACCACCAGAGGGAGCCCTGTTAGGGATATATATACTGGAGGGTGGAGTTAGGTAGGCAGAGTGTGCTGACACTAGAAATCAGTGAAGAGGCAGCACCTGTCGAGCTGCTGTGCTGAGGGCCCCGAGTGTGGCCGGAGGCAAGAAGAGAGGAGTTAAGGGGGCAGAGGAGCATCAGAAGCTTACCCCATAGCACAAGCCGGACACCGGGTCCGCGCCTACAGGGTTTTCTACACCCAGTAGGGACAACCAGCATACCAGGAGGATTCCAGACCCCTGGTCAACCTAAAGCTACCATCATTTACAGAACTAGGAACCACGAAGGCCCCAGCATCCAGGAATAGTGGTAGCCAGAGAAAAGTTCTATTACCAAGCAGACTGGTGAGAGAGCGAAGCAGTACAGAAGCTAGGCCTAGTTCCAAGTTGGCCAGGAGCTTTAGAGAGAGAAGAAACGGATCAGGAGGCCTAATACCCGCTCACTGGGGAGAGTCCAGAAGTGTACCCTTCCTGCTAAGTACCCTGGACCATACCTGCCGTTACACCAGTAAAGGTACTGAAGCGAATCCCCTGTGTGCGTGTCCATCATTCCCCCTGACCCGACCGGGCCACCTCTCACCTGCATCCCTTCCATCAACCCTGCCCCGGGGGCCCACTCCACCTGTGGAGAGCAAAAACATCCCAGCTGCCATCCCATCACCCCCGGAGGTTTGCAGCAGCGCTGGTACCCATTACCAGGAGCCACAGGTGGCGTCACGAGACAAAACTGTTATTTATCCCTTCAAGTAACAAACCTCTTTTAAAGAGTGACCCCAGGGTACGGGCCCGGGAGCCGACTGCCGTGACATCCCACAGAAGGTAAAAGCCCGGGTACCGAGTCCCCCATATCCCCCTGGGTGAGTCATTAACACTACAGATGAAGGACCACCCATTACCAGGTCCTGGAGGGTCCTGTGCCCAACTTCTACCTCATCTGAAAGAATCCACTTATTGAGATGGATTTATACGACTTAAATACAAGGACTTCTATATGTGACTTTTTAATGCACTCTAAGGAAAGGGGGATTGACAATGACAGATTCAGTTTTGCCCACCAAGCTCTGGAATCCCACAGAACACAATACAGCTAGTTGGCTTCCTCGGGCATTGGTCCGGACACAGAGGAACTCTGGCATTAAATCTTCACTCATGGCTTAAACTGGTCCTATTGAATGCTTCCTATCCCTTACTCCTCCGATATCTGAGGTGACTACGTTACAGGAGACCATGGCTTCTCTCTCTTCCTCTCGGTTGATTCTGGAACAGACATCTTACCCTGCTTAAACATCTGACCCAGTGAGTAATATTGGCCCCTCTATGTCAACCCCTGATATGCCCAACCAAATCCATCATCCAATTCCTATAAAAAATGGCAAAGGTCCTCTCCAACATTTAGCAACGGAAGACTGGGACTGGAAAGATGCGCCTACTAAACAGGACATAGAAGGAGGATTAAAGCATCTCAGAAAAAAAGACATGGAAAACCTAAAGAGAAATAAGAAATGTGGGTAAAGAGTCACTGATATAGAAGAGGCACAAGACCACATGTCAAAGATTCTGGAGTTACACAAGACAGTCATTCAGGAGCATTGTTCACAAATTGCAGACATTGTCATACACCTCAATGATAACGAAAATAGTCACAGGAGGATCTATTTAGAATTAGTGGGCTATCAGTAGAAATTGGAGCAATGGACACAGAAGTCTTTTTGGCGACTGCAGGGAAAATCTCACCCAATCGAAAAAAGTCATAGAGCTCTGCCCCCAAAGCCAACAGACCCATCTATTGCTATAAATAAAAAATGGAACAATAGTGCTCTTCTAAGTTAGTATATCTCACTTATCTCTTAATAATAAGGTGACATGAAAACATAGACAAGTGCTCACCTGTAGGAGTTATGCAAGGTTGTGCAAGTTGTGGAAAGGTGCCAACAGTTTTGTCCGGACAATTTTTGGGGTTTTGTGTAAAATGTTGTTCAATTTGCCTTTTTTCTCTTTTTTTCTGTTGTTCCAATACATACAAAGGAAATAAAATGTGTATAACAAAACGTGTAATTGCAATAATTTTCTGGGAGAAATACTTCATTTTCTGGGACAATTTCACGGGTGCCAACACTTTCGGCCATGACTGTATATGAATCGATTCTATAAGGACAACATGCAATTTACCACCCACACACGTCCCTGGCCACACCACAATCCACGGCCAGTTACCATTTATTTCTACCCTGGCTTGAGGAGTTGTCAGAGGGGCAGTGGCAGCAAGGGACATTCAGCAGACACCCAAGACTGCAGGGGGTAGACCCAAATCCGGGAATGTTCGCTGTATATGGGACATTTGGGCATAGAGATGAGCAGATTGATTCATGAGACTCCAGTCCAGGTCAGTGCTACCTGGCAGCTTGATGGGAAGCCGCAAATCTCTAACCTTCCTGCGTTCTCGGTGCGGCTATTGATTAGCCAGAGCTGGTGCGACGTCATCTGTGCGTCCTGCTCATCTCTAGTTGGGACTTATGGATTTATTTTTTGTTCCTTCATTCATAGTCAGAGCCGACAGAACTTTCTCATCTTTATGTAGCTTCACTATACGACATCCAGCTTTTTTATGTTTGTTCACACATTGCAGAAATACTGTGTTTTTGTTTTTTGTTGAAGTCCATACCAAACTACACAATTTCAATCTTCTCCCCCTTATTTGATGCGTTTCTGGTGCAGATCTGAAGCCGCGTTTTTAATATGTTTTCTTATAGTACAGAAAAGCTTTTATTTTGCACTGCAAAAAGTATCTGCAGTTTTTACATGTGTTTTTTTAGGCTTCACATAGAATAGAGAGAAAAAAAAGCACCAAAACCGCACAGTTCAGCAGCATCTTCAGACCACAGGGGGCGCAGTTCTCATGAAATCACATTTACTTTGATTGGACAGTTAAACACAGCAGAATTTTGGGGGAAAAAAGCAGCAGAAAATCGCAGCATTTACGCTCTATGTGAACAAGGTCTAAACTTCCAAGCAAATTGGACGTGATTCCATAAAATCTCCACCCTCGGTGCACCTAAAGATGCTGCTGCACACGGAGGTAACACAGGAACGCTGTTGCTTTAAATTTCTCAGTGATTTATTAGTGCAGGCATAAATCACTGTAAAGTCCATCAAATCAAACAGGCCTTTCTTGGCCAAGTAAGGTAAACAAAAGAAAACAGATAGCACAGTCCATAGGCATGTGGGGTCTGCCCACACAGGATTAGCACAGCAAACATGGTTCAGGAAAACAAATACAAGCTCCTCTCTGGAGCTAGCTTCTTTAGACACTGAACACCAAATGTCTCAGCAGGCCGAATATTTAAACCTCAGACCACACCCTCAGGTGGAGATATGGTGAATGGCCAAACACCCTTCACAATGGCCATTCACAAAAAGCACCCCCTTTTAAAATGGAGGTTTAACCCTCTCAGCAAATAATATGCTGGAGCAAACTTAATGGTTTCAATTCACGGAAGCTAATAGCCTCCGTGAAACATATCTTCCCTCTACCACCTTACCAGTGACTTTGTCACAATAGGCTTCTTTTGAAAAAAATGCATGAAAAAAAACACTGTTGCATTTTTAAACGCAGAATCAAAGCTTTTCTGTACTATTATAAAGCGTTAAAAACTCGGCTTCATATCTGCACCAAAATGGCATCAAATAGGGGGAAAAAGAAATGCAGCAAATATGTAGTAACCAGAGAATATTGTTATTGCATTGTGTGGTGCAGATGATGCGCCCCCTGGTCCGTGGGGTACCCGGTGGCGGGCCGGTAGATGCTGGGGGGGATGTCACAGTGGCGGTGACCCGGTCCGTGACCCAGGGCGGTCAATAAAAGGGGTTATGGATAGGGGATTTATAGTGTTTTTATAGAGTTTGTGACGCCACCTGTGGAATGCGGCTAAAGGGAGCCGCCGCTGCGGAGCAGTACTCTGAAGCTGATGTTACTGCAGCAGGGATGGTGTGGCTCTCCACAGGAAGAGCTTAGCTCCAGGGCAGTGTAGATGTTGCAGGTTGTGCTGGGCGTTGTAGTGCAGGGGTTGATGGCGCAGCAATAATTAGTCCACAACTTAATGGCAGTTTACTCTTGTCTTTACTGGTGGTGATTAGACAAGCCGGGACTAGGGTACTGGCTAGAAGTGAAAGTCCGGGCAGCCTGGAAGCAAGTAAAGAATCCTCCTTTCCAGGTGAAGTTGGCGGAGGCCCTCATCCCTGAGTGCAGCGTTTCTGTGCTCACCCGTATGGCAGGCAGCTCGGGCCTAGCTGGTGCGTCCCTCCCACGTGGCGGTGCTAGACCCTGCGGTGCTGCTGAGCCTCCGGACGTCTGATGGGGCCAGGAGACCTGCAATCTCCTGCCCTCCGGTTTCTACTTCTGGGCCTTCGGTGCCCCACAGCCTCGGACTCCGGTGTCCGGTTCTTCTGTATTTGTTCCTTCTGGGGTGAGCTGCCGCGCAGCTCCAGTCCCCAGCTCCTCTCTTCTCGATGTCCTCTCTTCAACTCCTCACACTAAGACTAACTAACCCCACCCCCAGATCCAAGTTGCCAAGGGGAGTGTCTCCCCTTGCTGGTCTGGAGCCAGGAAAGTGTTGCATGTTTAGTATACCTGACTAGGGGATCCCTGCTTGCTTCCAGGCATGGCATTACCTCTTTTGAGGGAGGCAATGCCACTGTGGCAACCGAACCCCTGGGGTGCCACATTCCCCCCTAGTTAACTTCAGTACTCCCGGACTGAGGATACTTTTCAAAATTAACAAATAACAATTCACATTAGAACATTATGAATTTAACATTTCTTGAACGTTACCGGTTATCAAAACATTATAAACCACTTTTAATAACATTTTCCTTTTCTCATAAAACTTTTTAGAGTACACATTTTTCTTCTTCACATATGTAAAACATTTTTCCCATAAAACATTTTTAGTAGGCTACAGCGTGATCTGTAACTGGGTGTCCATCTCACTTTATCAAGGTGCAAACTAACAAACATGAGCATGAGGGACCCGTCCGAAAACCCTCAACGTAGGCCCTGGGCGTGGCTGCAGGGCATAGGTGATCCAGGTGTTGGACCACGTCTTCGGCCACGCCAAAAGGGTTTTTGTTCTGAGGTCATTCGTTGCATAAAACCAATAAGGGGCACTTTAAGAAGTGCAATTATTTACAATGGAGAGTTTTTGGCTGCTCACAGTCCTCAGCCTATACACTGTGTGCAGAATTATTAGGCAAGTTGTATTTTAGAGAATTATTTTTATTATTGATGAACAACTATGTTCTCAATCAACCCAAAAGACTCATAACTATCCAAGCTTAATATTTTTGGAAGTTGGAGTGTTTTTTTTTTTTAGAGTTTTATCTTTAGAGGATATCTGTTTGTGCAGGTAACTATTACTGTGCCGAATTATTAGGCAACTTAATAAAAAACAAATATAATCCCATCTCACTTGTTTATTTTCACCAGGTAAACCAATATCAGTGCACAAAATTTAGAAATAAACATTTCTGACATGCAAAAACCAAAACCAAAAAAATTACTGATCAATATAGCCACCTTTCTTTATGATGACACTCAACAGCCTTCCATCCATAGATTCTGTCAGTTGCTTGATCTGTTTTCGATCAACATTTTTTGCAGCAGCCACCACAGCCTCCCAAACACTGTTCCGAGAGGTGTACTGTTTTCCCTCCCTGTAGATCTCACATTTTATGATGGACCACAGGTTCTCTATGGGGTTCAGATCAGGTGAACAAGGGGGCCATGTCATTATTCTTTCTTCTTTTAGACCTTTACTGGCCAGCCATGCTGTGGAGTAGTTGGATACTTGTGATGGAGCATTGTCCTGCATGAAAATCATGTTTTTCTTGAACGATACCGACTTTTTCCTGTACCACTGCTTGAAGAAGTTGTCTTCTAGAAACTGGCAGTAGGTCTGGGAGTTGAGCTTCACTCCATCCTGAACCCGAAAAGGTCCCACAAGTTCATCTTTGATGATACCAGCCCATACCAGTACCCAACCTCCACCTTGCTGGCGTCTGAGTCGGAGTGGAGCTCTTTGCCCTTTACTGATCCAGCCTTTGGTCCATCCATCTGGCCCATCAAGAGTCACTCTCATTTCATCAGTCCATAAAACCTTTGAAAAATCAGTCTTAAGATATTTCTTGGCCCATTCTTGACGTTTTATCTTATGTTTCTTGTTCAAAGGTGGTCGTTTTTCAGCCTTCCTTACCTTGGCCATGTCCCTGAGTAGCGCACACCTTGTGCTTTTTGATACTCCAGTAACGTTGCAGCTATGAAATATGGTAAAACTGGTGGTGAATGGCATCTTGGCAGCTTCACGCTTGATTTTCCTCAATTCATGGGCAGTTATTTTGTGCCTTTTTTGGCTAACACGCGTCTTGCGACCCTATTGGCTATTTGCCATGAAACGCTTGATTGTTCGGTGATCACGCTTCAAAAGTTTGGAAATTTCAAGACTGCTGCATCCCTCTGCAAGACATCTCACAATTTTGGTCTTTTCAGAGCCAGTCAAATCTCTCTTCTGACCCATTTTGCCAAAGGAAAGGAAGTTGGCTAATAATTAAGCACACCTTATATAGGGTGTTGATGTCATTAGACAACACACCTCCTCATTACAGAGATGCACATCATCAGATTTACTTAATTGGGAGTTGGCTCTCAAGCCTATGCAGCTTGGAGCAGGACAACATGTATAAAAAGTATCATGTGATCAAAATACTCATTTGCCTAATAATTCTGCACACGGTGTAAGTTCTGGCACCCTTAACACGTAACTGGATAAACATACACACAGAAACTTTCAACTTGCAGTGTCTCTGCTGTACCCTTTCGGGTAACTATGTACAGTTCAGTTAACTAAAACAGTTTAACAGTGGGGCCCCCTCCGGGGCAATCCCTGGCTTCTGCAGGCTGACCCAGCCAGGTCATCAGCCTCAGGCTGCAGGGGGACCAGGGATGGAACAGCGCCTGCCACGTCCGGTACAGGGACTTCACTCCTACCTGCTCCCGCGACTGCTTCAGCTCGGCCTGACACTGTTAGAACCTTGCTCTTAGGTTTTTTCCTTTGCTGGTCACATGACCTTGTTGGCCTATTTAATCCTGCTCCGCCCTTCTGGCTTTGCTGGACTTCATTGTATAACTACTTTCTAGCTAGCCTGTGCTCTGTATCTAACTCTGTTAGTTTGCTTGGTCTACGGACCTCAGTGTTCTATATATTTTGTTTGTTTGTCTGTCTGCTACTATTTCTGTTAGGAGGTGTCCCATTTTCCTCCCAGTCCTTAGTACTTGTAGGGATTCCTTCCTCACATCTATAGGTCTCCGTACAGACTAGCTTAGGACTTTAGCAGGTCTGATCGCAGGATCAGGTCCCCTGTTACATCGTAGGGATAAAGCTGAGTTCTATCGTAGGGACAGATCTCCTCTCTTTCCTTAGCTCTGGTAGCAGAACATAACAGTAAGTCCAGCCAAGCCAGAAGGGCGGAGCAGGATTAAATAGGCCAACAAGGTCATGTGACCAGCAAAGGAAAAAACCTAAGAGCAAGGTTCTAACAGTTCACTTGGTTCCCTTCGTCAAACTGCCCTGCGCTAAAACTCTCGCTAAGGCCTTTGTCAAGGAAATTGTCAGACTTCATGGCGTTCCTACTGACATTGTTTCTGATAGGGGTCCTCAGTTCGTGGCTCGTTTTTGGCGTGCCTTTTGTGACAGGTTGGGAGTTCATTTATCGTTCTCGTCCGGATATCATCCTGAATCTAATGGCCAGACAGAAAGGAAAAACCAGGATGTTGAGCAGTTCTTGCGTTGTTTTGTGGCAGACAATCAAGAGGGGTGGTCTGAGTTTCTGACACTTGCTGAATTTGCTCTGAACAATCATACATCTTCTTCTGCTGGTTGTTCGCCTTTTTTTTGTTGTTCTGGGAGACATCCGTCGTTTGGGTCGTTCTCCAAGTTGGGATCTGCCGTGCCTGAGGAGGAGAATTTTTCCGGTGATTTGGAGAGAGTTTGGACGGATGTGCGTGGTAATCTTCAGGAGGCCAACAGAAAATCTAAAGACTACTTTGATAGGAAACGACAGGAGGTTTTGTTCGCTGTTGGTGACATGGTTTGGTTGTCCTCTAGGAATCTGCGGTTGAGGATTCCTTCTAAGAAATTGGGTCCCAAGTTTGTAGGGCCCTTTAAGGTGCTTCAGGTTGTCAACCAATCTGCTGTTAGGTTGGAGGTTCCTACCTCCTGGAGAATTAATCCGGTATTTCATGTCTCTCTGTTAAAAAAAGCTGTTGTGTCGGATGGTGACGCCTCTGCCTCTGTTCCTCCGGTGGTGGAGGACGGGGAATATGAAATTTCTCGCATCCTTAACTCTAGACGGTATAGAGGTAGTTTGCAGTATCTTGTGGCCTGGAAAGGTTTCGGACCCGAGGATAACTCTTGGGTGAGGTCAGATGATGTTTCCGCGTCCAGACTTATCAGAGCGTTTCACAGGAGATTTCCTGATAAGCCTGGTCCTAGGGGATCCGGAGGATCCTCTTAGAAGGGGGGGTACTGTTAGAACCTTGCTCTTAGGTTTTTTCCTTTGCTGGTCACATGACCTTGTTGGCCTATTAAATCCTGCTCCACCCTTCTGGCTTTGCTGGACTTCATTGTATAACTACTTTCTAGCTAGCCTGTGCTCTGTATCTAACTCTGTTAGTTTGCTTGGTCTACGGACCTCAGTGTTCTATATATTTTGTTTGTTTGTCTGTCTGCTACTATTTCTGTTAGGAGGTGTCCCATTTTCCTCCCAGTCCTTAGTACTTGTAGGGATTCCTTCCTCACATCTATAGGTCTCCGTACAGACTAGCTTAGGACTTTAGCAGGTCTGATCGCAGGATCAGGTCCCCTGTTACATCGTAGGGATAAAGCTGAGTTCTATCGTAGGGACAGATCTCCTCTCTTTCCTTAGCTCTGGTAGCAGAACATAACAGACACCTCCCGGTCTTTACGCAGCTTCGCCGGGACTGGGGCGCCGCCGATCATATACAGCGCCGACTGCTGCCGGGTCAGCATTTTCTCCACGAGCTCCGCTCTCCAGGCAGCGATTGCAGCTTGCTGGGCCTCCTCTATCCGCCGACCTAGTTTTTGCATCTCGGCGTGGAGGAACTCCACATCCTCCAGCGACAGCTTACTAATCACCTCTCCCAAGGTAAGAGGTATCTCGTCTTGCTGCAGGCCGCAGGCTGGAGTTCCAGGCTCGCCTCCTTCCATCTTGCCTGCCGGGTGTGGTCTGTCTGGTCTGCTTAAGACCACACCCTGTCTCCCAGTCTTCTTCTTTCTTCCTCTCTCCTTTCGGGGGCGGTCCCATGGCTGCTTGCTGTCGGCCACACCTGGGGGCAGCTCTCCCACCTTGATGGACACATCCACGTTCATGGTGATTGCGGCTTGGGGCGTGCTCCATTTTTGGCGCCATTCTGGGACCCGGCCCACGATGGGAGGCGGTCTCTTGTTGTCTTTTGGTTCGCACATAATGGTGCCTGTTCTTCTGGGGTGGGCGCCACATTCAGTAGAAAACACAGTCTCTAGGCGCACAATACCCGGTGATAACGGGTGGGTTCATATCCTGTTTGTGACACCAAAGATGACGCGCCCCCTGGGCCGTGGGGTACCCGGTGCCGGGCTGGTAGATGCCGGGGAATGTTACAGTGGCGGTGACCCGGTCCGTGACCCAGGGCGGTCAATAAAAGGGGTTATGGATAGGGGATTTATAGTGTTTTTATAGAGTTCCTGACGCCACCTGTGGAATGTGGCTAAAGGGAGCCGCCGCTGCGGAGCAGTCCTCTGAAGCTGATGTTACTGTAGCAGGGATGGTGTGGCTCTCCACAGGAAGAGCTTAGCTCCAGGACAGTGTAGATGTTGCAGGTTGTGCTGGGAATTGCAGTGCAAGGGTTGATGGCGCAGCAATAATCAGTCCACAACTTAATGGCAGTTTACTCTTGTCTTTACTGGTGGTGATTAGACAAGCCGAGACTAGGGTACTGGCTAGAAGTGAAAGTCCGGGCAGCCTGGAAGCAAGTAAAGAATCCTCCTTGCCAGGTGAAGTTGGAGGCCTTCCCTTTCCACTAAACTCTTTGGCCCTGCTACTTGTAGCTGTGCGGTGGCCCTCGTCCCTGAGTGCAACGTTTCTGTGCTCACCCGTATGGCAGGCAGCTCGGGCCTTGCTGGTGCGTCGCTCCCACATGGCGGTGCTGGACCCTGCGGTGCTGCTGAGCCTCCGGGCGCCTGATGGGGCCAGGAGACCTGTAGTCTCCTGCCCTCCTGCTTCTACTGCTGGGCCTTCGGTGCCCCACAGCCTCGGACTCCGGTGTCCGGTTCTTCTGTGCTTGTTCCTTCTCGGGTGAGCTGCCGCGCAGCTCCAGTCCCCAGCTCCCCTCTCTTCAACTCCTCACACTAAGACTAACTAACCCCGCCCCCAGATCCCAGTTGCCAAGGGGAGGAGCTCCCCTTGCTGGTCTGGAGCCCGGAAAGTGTTGCATGTTTACTAGGGGATCCCTGCTTGCTTCCAGTCATGGCATTACCTCTTTTGAGGGAGGCAATGCCACTGTGGCAACCGGACCCCTGGGGTGCCACACAGACACCTGCAGAAAACAAGCACAACCTCGGCATTACAGTTTCATTAATTTTTTTATGAGTTTAATAGAGAAAAAAATATCAATCACACCATTTTTTTTACGTCCTTTACCAATCTCCGCAAATAATCTGATTGCTGTGTTGCGCGGGTCGTTACAATTACAGGAACACAAATATGTCCATGTTATTTGCTGATTTGTGATTTTTAATTATTATTATTATTATTATTTTTTTTTTCATTATTAAGTGTTTTTCATTATTATTTTTCAGTAATTTTATAGGATGAAAAAATCTTATTCTCCCTCTAGAATACAAATACATAGAAATACTTTGCTGTGTACAATGTATCTCTATGTAATCTGCCTGTGGAGTCTGAGCCTGCCATACAGATCAAGTATACAAAATTCTCCTAGTGACATCCCCAGAGCTTGTGGCTCAGTAGCTTAGGCTCCTACCTGTAATGTTAAGGTTGTGGGTTAAAATACCGGGGAGACTCACTGGAAAAATAATGTCATTCTTGTAGTTGCTCATTATTATTTTCACTTCTTTTATAGGAACAAAAAAAAATATTTTTCTTTGCCTCAGAATACAGGGACCATAGAAATACATTATTATATATTCAATGTGACGCGCCCCCAGGGCCGTGGGGTACTCGGCAGCCGGGCCTCTGGTTGCCGGGGGATATCACGGTGGCCGGCCCGGTCCGTAGCCCAGGGCGGTCAACAAAAGGGGGAATACTCTTATATGGGGATTTTGGGATTTTTCGTGACGCCACCTGTGGTGTCTGGTGAGGATCACCAGCGCTGCAACAGTCCTCTGAAGCAGATGTTAGGGCAGCAAATGATGGGACAGCTCCCCACAGGTGGAGCCGGCCTCAGGGCAGTGTAGTAGAAGAGAGTGGGTCGCGCTGGGCGTTGTAGTGCAGGGGGAACGATAGTGCCGATGAAGAATGGACAGAGGCAGTGCAGTGCAGTCATCCAAGATTTTACTCACAGTTCTTTAGACACTTTACAGGTAAAGGCCTCCCGCGTCGCGCTGCGTTCATCGGGCAGAGGTTCAATCCTTCCTCAGGCAACTTGGGAATACCTGGCAGAACCCCACTTTCTCGTGTTCCTACTTCGACCGTCTTTACTCTGGTCCTTCTCCCTCCTGCTCTGCGCTGCCCACTCTCAATCCCGCTCGGGTGCTCTGGAGTCCTTCTTGTATGTCGGATCCGGGACCTACTTGACCCTCCTGGGGATTAGAATGCCGCAGCGATCCCTCTGTCTTCTCACAGATGCGGGGCGTACGGGTGCCGTCCTGCATGCGCCATACCCCCTGGGATCCCTTCTGTAGAACGGAGCCTACTCCCTGCTCCCCTCCTGGGCCTTCTGACCTGGCCCTGACTGTGGAGCAGATCTCCTAATGAGACTCTGCTCCGGGGAACAGTCCCGAGCTGTTCTTCTGAACAGCTCCCTAGAACTCACACTACTACTGATCTGCCACCCTAAGATGGCTTCCCTATTTATACTCCTACTAAAGTGCTCCCTCTAACTACTTCCTCCACCCACACCCACTACTGGTTCCCCCTACCTTTGGGTTCCCCCTACTCCAGCCAGGGACAGGGCTCAGCAGAAACATACATTGCGTCTTGCCCCTCCAGCCGGCCTGGAGTAGTGTAGTGTTGGATGCCGGTGTTTGGGGTTCCATGCAGTACTCCCTCCTTACCTGAGAGAAGGGAGACACCACACCTCTGGGTGAGGTGCAGTACCTCTGTGGCGACAGAACCCTCAGGGGCGCCACAAATGTGACTCGCCCCCTGGGCCGTGGGGCACTCGGATCCGGGCAATTAGGGAAACGATGGGAGTAGTAGTGGCAACCCGGTTCCGTGGCTCAGGGTGGTCAGGCCAGTGGTAGTCCGTTATATTGATTATGTCCGACTACGCCACCCGTGGATTGCGGTTATTAGGAATCGCCGCTGCATGCAGACCGCTGGGGCTGATGAGGTGTGCAGCTATGGTAGTGTGACTCCCCACGGGAAGAGTGCGGCCCCAGGGCAGTATAGTGGATGGTGGGAGTGATGGTAGTGCTGGAGGAGCAAGGAGCACACAGACAACAGGTTGCAGTCCAGGGTCTTTACTAAACAGGTAAACTGACCCACAAACAGTCCCAGCTAGGAGGGGACCTGGATGTCTGAGAGCAACGGGGAAATTGGCCCTGGTCAGGGTGAGGGTGTAGGCCTACCGTGCTTTCTGCGCTCCTTCTGGCTATCTCCTCCTGATAGGGTAACAGCCCACGTTTCCGAGCTTTCCGTGTATTCTCGCCTGTATGGCCTGCGACGTGGGTTCCTTTCTGCTCCCAGCCTTGTACGGCTTTACTGGTCCCTTCGGTTGCGGCAGGGCCTCCAGGCTTCTTAGGCCAAGGAATGTACAGTCCCTTGCGGACTGGTTCTCTGCTGGGGGATGTGGAATCCTTCCAGCCTCAGACACCAAAGTCTGGTAAAATTAAGTCTTTTCTCTGCCAAGACAGGCTCTCCTTGCCTCTTGTCTCTGGCTTGTGGCTCTCCTCCTGCCACACTTCCTCTTAGGTGCAGTGCAACTTTCTGTCCCTGCTCCACTCTGGGACACGTCTCAGAGCTGAGACAGGCAATCCAGTTCTCTCTAACCCTGCCCCCAGTACCAGCTTTTATAGGGGCAGCCAGCTCCCCCTACTGGCCTGAGACAGGAGGCATTGCATGCTAATGTTCCCCTGACCAGAGAACCTCCCCCTTGCTCTCAGACACAGCTTTATTACACTTGTGGCATCCAGGTAGGGTGACACATTCCCCCCTAGTGAAATTTAGTAATCCGGGACTAAACAATACACAAAGACAATATGCATAACAATAAAACATTATCAGGAAAATGAAGCACAAATTGAGTTCTTTAGGTCACAGTGTGGTCTGTGACCGGGTGTCCATATCACCAGAACAACGGGAGCCTTAACCAGGTGGGGGTCTGTCCTACCCCAAGTCCTTCACAGTCTTAGTTCTTTCCTGGGTTAGGCTCCGAACGCAGTCCATACCATGTCCCGGTTATAAAAAGTCCATAACGTTTGAGTCCTTATGGTAGCTGCAAGAAACTGAAACAGAGTATTACCAAACATGCATGTAACTTGGCAAACAATTCAACATTTGGCAACAGGGTTATTTACAATTTTTAGTACATCCTATATTCTCCAGCGAGCGGGTATCTGTCCCTTTGTGCTCCTGGTTGACCTACGTAGCCCACTGTCTGGTGGTGGACCAACCTGGCTTCCCCCACTAGCGTTAGGGGTACAACTACCAGCTGGGTGTACAGGTAGGGCAGGCAGCTGTCTGCGGGTTCTTTGGCTTACCGCAGGCATGGCAGGCTCACTGTCAGCAGAGGGTTGACTCTCCTGGGCTGCTGGAACAGGCTCTTCTGCTTCTGGAACTGCTTGCTCCTCTTCACCTTCCGGCTCTGGTGTTGGTTGTTGCTGTGCCGGTTGCAGGAAATGCAGGACAGGTACCACTATGGCATCATTTATGCGAGTCCAGGACTGAGGGAACTCTCCGAGAACGGTGCTGATCATTTCTTCCTTGTCCTCTGCGGGTTCAAGGTCACTCTGATCCTCTTCTGCACTACGGAGTTGCTCGGGGCACCTTTTGAGGTGGTCTTTGGAGACGACACTAGTGGTTTCTCCTCCGTCCTTGGTGATTACGCAAACCTTTGGGTTGTCGTGGTCAGACTGCAGTACGGTGTAGGTTTCCCTTTCCCACTGGTCGTCCAACTTATGTAGCCTTCTTTTTCGCTTTAGGACTTGCTCACCAGGTTCTAGGGGACCAGCAGGGGCGTGTTGATTGAAGAGTCTTTCTTGCTTCTCTCTCACCTGGGCCAGGCTCTTCTCCACACTCTCCTGTACCTTCTTGTACTGCAGTTGCCTTTCCGTGTCCCAGTCCGCATCCGGGGAGGTGTCCTCAGGTATTAGGACTCCCATCTCCAGGTCTACGGGCAGCTTACCCGGTCTGGTTCGCATCAGGTAAGCCGGGGTGCAGTTTGTAGCGTTCACCGGGATATTGTTGTACATGTCTACCAGGTCCGGCAGTTTTTCTGGCCACAGGCTGCGTTCCTCCAGGGGCAACGTCTTCAGGAGATCAATGACTATATTGTTCATCTTCTCACACATCCCGTTGGTTTGGGGGTGGTAAGGCGTTGTCCGAATCTTCTTACAGCCATAGAGGTTGCAGAACTCCTGGAAGATTTCAGCCTCGAACGCTGGACCCTGGTCTGTCAGGACCTGTTCCGGATACCCGTGTGGACAGCAGAAGTATTGCTGGAAGGCTCTGGCCGCTGTTTGGGCTGTCAAGTCCTTTACCGGGACCACCACTAGAAAACGGGAATAGTGGTCCACGATTGTCAGGGCATAGATGTATCCTGACCGGCTGGGAGCCAATTTGACATGGTCCAGAGCTACCAGCTCAAGAGGCTGCGTGGTGACGATGGGCCTCAAGGGTGTCTTCTGGCTGGTACGGTCCTTCCTCCTTAGGTGACAAGGGCCACAGTCTCTGCACCATTTTTCTACAGCTCCTCTCATGCCGACCCAAAAGAACCTTCCTCTTAGCAGGAACTCCAGTTTCTTCCAACCGAAGTGTCCCGCTCTGTCATGGTAAGCTCCCAGGACCATAGCTGCATCTCGCCTTGGGACCACGACTTGCCAGGTCAGCTCGTGCGTCCAGTGGTTGACAATCCTTCTGCACAACTTGCCTTCGTAGAGGAACAGCTTGCTCTTCTCCTTCCATAGCTGCTTGGCTTCCTCTGGGGCATCTGGATCTAGGCGGGCGTCTTCCCGGGTCAGCAGATCTTTCACCAGGCGGACTGCAGGGTCACTATCTTGGGTCTCGGCCCAGCTGTGGTGAGGTAGGGGATTCATCATCACAGTTGTTAGATCCTCCTCCTTCACGCGGTGAGAGTGTTGAGCGGCTCCATACCGGTGAAACGCGGGGAGTTCTACCTCTTCCAGCTCTTCTGGGTCTTCGTCACCTTCAGGTAAGCGAGGCATTCTTGATAGGGCGTCCGCGTTGGCGTTGGTTTTGCCTGCCCGGTACTTGATCACGAAGTCATAGTTGGAGAGACGGGCCATCCACCGCTGTTCTAGGGCACCCAGTCTTGCATTGTCCAGGTGTGTCAACGGGTTGTTGTCCGTGTACACGGTGAACTTTGCGGAGGCCAGGTAATGCTTGAAGCGTTCCGTCACGGCCCACACCACCGCCAAGAATTTTAGCTTGAAGGAGCTGTAATTCTCCGGGTTCCTCTCGGTGGGCCTCAGCTTCCGGCTGGCGTATGCGATCACCCGTTCTCTGCCCTGTTGGTTTTGGGACAGTACGGCTCCCAGTCCCACATTACTGGCATCTGTGTGGAGAATGAAAGGCTGGCCGTAATCAGGGTAGGCCAGGATCTCATCCCCAGTGAGGGCCAACTTTATCTGGCGGAAGGACTCCTCTTCCGGTTTATCCCACTTGAAGGGTGGCTTTTGACTTCTGGACTTGGACTGTCCGATCAGGAGGTCCTGCATAGGAGCTGCCATCTTGGTGAACCCGGGGATGAACCTTCGGTAGTAGTCTACCAACCCGAGAAACTGTCTCACCTCTTTGATGTTCGAGGGGCTTGGCCAGCTCTTGATTGCCGTGACCTTGTCAGGGTCGGGGGCCACTCCTTCCGCACTTACCACGTGCCCTAGGTACTGGACCTTTGGTTTTAGCAGGTGGCACTTCGATGGTTTCACCTTCAGGCCATAGCCTGCCAGGGCTTCGAACACCTCGGCCAGGTGCTTGAGATGGTCCTCGTAGGTCTTCGAATAGACGATCACATCGTCCAGGTAAAGGAGGACCGTCTCGAAGTTTCGGTGCCCTAGACAGCATTCCATCAGCCGCTGGAAGGTCCCTGGTGCGTTGCAGAGCCCGAAAGGCATACAGTTGAATTCGCTCAGTCCCATCGGGGTGGTGAAGGCGGTCTTCTCCTTGTCAGCCTCTGCCACAGGAACCTGCCAGTACCCGCTAGTAAGGTCCAAAGTAGAAAAGAAGTTAGCTGATTTTAGTGCGGCTAAAGACTCTTCTATTCTAGGCAGCGGATATGCGTCTTTGTGGGTGATACGGTTGATTTGTCTATAGTCGACGCACATTCTCATGGTGCCGTCTTTCTTTTTGACCAGAACCAAAGGGGCTGCCCAGGGGCTACAGCTATCTCTAATGACCCCAGCTTCTTTCATTTCCCGCAGCATACCCTTGGCGTTCTGATAATGTGCAGAGGGTACAGGTCTGTGCCTCTCTTTTATTGGTGGGTGGCTCCCTGTGGGGATGTGGTGTTCTATCCCTTTTACTCTGCCGAAGTCTAGCGGGTGCTTACTAAAGACTCTCTCGTACTCCTGTACCACCCAGTAGACTCCTTGTTTTTGGTGCAGGGGAGTGGAGTCAGCACCCACGTGGAGTTTCTGGCACCAGTCCTCCTTTTGTTTCTGGGAGCCATTACCCTCCGCCTGAGGAGATGGAGGCAAGGGTTCCACGGCCCTGATAGCTTTGTGTTCGACAACAAACAGCTTGGCGAGTGTAGCGTACCTGGGTAAGTGTACTTCCCTCTCCCCAATGTTGAGGATGCGGACGGGTACCCTCCCATGACGGACATCAACCACCCCCCGGGCTGTCAAAATGGTGGGCCTGCTGTCCGAGTACACGGGTTCTACCATGGCTTGGTAGTCTCTACCTCTCAACCCGATTGCAGTCCGACACCAGATCATCATTTCACTTTTGGGAGGCATGGAAATGGGGAATGGGTCACTCAGTCTTACGCTACCGATCTCACCACCAGACAGTTCTACCTGCTGCCGTCTCATCAGGGCTTTTATCTCCTTGTTGAGGACTCTCTGTTGGCTGGAACTAGCATTCACCGCCACCTGTTGTAAGATTACAATTACCTCTGAAAGACAATTTTCAATTATGTTAGTACCCACAGTCATTTTAGGGTGACTTTCATGACGGTCAATGTCCACAATAATCACTCCCTGTGCCGGCAGTTCAACTTTACCAATTTTAATGGTCATCTCCTTGAACCCCATCTGCGGCACGGGTAAGCCATTACTGGCGATGATGCTCAAGTTACTGTCTGGATACCGTGTGATATCAGCATCAGTCCAATACTGCTTAAAAAGTACATAAGGGATTGTGGTTACTTGCGACCCAGTATTCAGCAAGGCGCTCATGGGGATACCGTCCAGCACCACGGGTAAAACCGGGCGCCCCCCAACGTACTTATCACGCCAATTATAAGGGCCTGGTGATCTTATGCCTGGGGGTCGGCCCTCTGCCCCAGGTTGGACCCGTTTAAATTACAGTACCTGGAAATGTGTCCGGGCTGGTTGCATCGACGGCAAATGGGCTGTCCATCCTCTGCGTAGCGGTCTGTGGGCCTCCCTCGAAACGACGGTTTCCTCCTCTGTCGATGCCACGGGACATCCTCCGGACTTGAAGCCAGCTCGATGGGTCTTGACGGGTCCACTTGCAACGCCTGTGTAGCGCCGGCGTCCCTGCCCTCTGCTAGGCAGGGACGCTGTTCCCCTCACCTCTCTGCTCCGTGCCCGGCGTCCTCCTCCCGCTCTGCTGGCAGCGCGCGCTCCTTCCCGGCCACTGTGCTTAGGGCGCGCGCGCGCGCTCTCCCTCCCTCTTAAAGGGGCCGCGCGCGCCGTCCTAAGGAGTCCCCGGCCAATGGCCGGAGGACTTCACCATATATAAGGCACCTCCTCCAAAATGGAGGTGCCCGAGCAATGTTGTTGCACTGTTCACTACTCTGCTTCAGCCCTCAGGTCCCGTTGCCAGTTACCTGCCAGATTCCTGCCAGCTTGCTGTCTTATTCCTGCCTTCTAGCCTGAGGTCCGACGGTCTGCCTTACAACTCCGGTCAGTCTGTCTAAGGACCAGCTTGCCCGCTCACCTGGGAGCGCACATCAGCTACCTGCCTGCTTGCCTGAGGTCCGACGGTCTGCCTTCCAACTCCTGTCAGTCTGTCTATGGACCAGCTTGCCCGCTCACCTGGGAGCGCACATCTGCTACCTGCCTGCTAGCCTACCTGGAGGCTCCGCCGTCACGTGCTGTGACCACCTGCCTGTCCAGTGACTCCTGTCCGCTCACCTGGGAGCGCTCATCTGCTGCCTGTCTGCTAGCCTACCTGGAGGCTCTGCCGTCACGGGCTGTGACCACCCGCCTGTCCAGTGACTTCTGCCCGCTCACCTGGGAGCGCTCATCTGCCGCCTGTGTGTTGGTCTTCCTGGAGGCTCCGCCGTCACATGCTGTGACCACCCGTTTATCCAGAGACTCTCGCCTGCTCACCTGGGAGCTCACGTCTACCATCAGCCGCCACAGGTCGTACCAACCCTTTACCCAGAGACTGCCCCGGTCACTTGCCGTGACCTCCTGCCCGTTCATCCAGAGACCGCCCCGGTCACTTGCCGTGACCTCCTGCCCGTTCATCCAGAGACTGCCCCGGTCACTTGCCGTGACCTCCTGCCCGTTCATCCAGAGACTGCCCCGGTCACTTGCCGTGACCTCCTGCCCGTTCATCCAGAGACTGCCCCGGTCACTTGCCGTGACCTCCAGCCCGTTCACTCAGAGACTGTCCCGGTCACCTGCTGTGACTGCCTGCCGGTCTTCCCTGGTCGCCACCCGCTCCCTTACAAGGACCGCCCCCTTGTATAGTAGCTCAGAGGTTCCGCCTCCCAGACCCGTTACAGTTTGCTCGGGCCATGGAACCCGGTGGCACCCAAGCTCCCTCGCTCTCGGACCTGTGTCATGAACTGTCCCGTCAGAGGTCCCAACAGGAGTCCATCCTGGGTCACCTGCGGAATGTCAATTCTCATCTGGACACTCTGACTGCTCCGCCAGCAACCTCCGCCAGTGCCAGGACTCGCAATCCGGCAACTCCGCTGCCCACTAATACCATGGTATCCTACCCCGGACCCCGGCTTTCTGCACCTCCTCGCTTCGGAGGCGACTCCGCCCAGGCTCGGGGCTTCATAAATCAGTGCACCCTGCACTTTGAACTCCTGTCCCACCAGTTTAACTCCGACCGGGCCAAAATTGCCTTCATCATGTCCCATCTCACCGGGGAGGCCCTGGCCTGGCTAAATCCTCTATGGGAGAGAGGAGACCCCCTGGTGTCCGACTTGCCTGCCTTTCTCACGGCTTTCCGGAAAGTCTTCGACGAACCCGGACGGAGGACCTCATCCGCATCATCACTGCTACGCCTCCGTCAGGGAAGTCTCACCGTGGGCCAATATGCCATACGGTTCCGTACCCTTGCCTCGGAGCTGGCCTGGGATAACGACGCTCTGGTATTCGTCTTCTGGGAGGGTCTGTCCGGCCGTATTAAAGATGAACTTGCCGGTCGGGACATTCCTACCACTCTCGATGACCTAATAACTTTTGCCACCCGGATTGACCTACGGTTCCAGGAGCGTGCCAAAGAGGTCATCCGTGAGAGGAGGTTTCCACGTCTAGCTCCTACTTTTCAGAAACCCGTCACTCCCTCCGTCTCTCCCCAGGTACACTCTCCTGAGCCTATGCAGGTCGACCAGACCAAGATGGTCAAAACCCGTCAGGACTTACGCCGTGCCGAGGGGAGCTGCTTCTACTGTGGCAGTAAGGAGCACCGGATCCGTGCCTGCCCAGAGAGGTCGGGAAACGCCTGTGTCTAGGTTCGCTCAGAGAGGTCGACCTAGACAAGAATAAATCCTCTCCATCTCTGCTGCTGTCAGTCTCAATCGTCTGCGGGGAGAACCGTTATTTCGAACTAGCCCAACTTGACTCTGGAGCAGCCGGGAATCTTATTTCACAGTCCCTGGTAGAGAAATACCGCATCCCCACCAAACCTCTGACTGTACCCTTGTCTGTTGCTGCCGTGGATGGGGGTCTCTTACCACGCCCCAACCAACTCATCGCCGAATCCATTACTCTGCAGGTGGGAATGCTGCATTCTGAGAGTATCTCCTTTCATGTTCTGCCTGGACTCTCTCACGCCCTCTTGCTAGGTTTACCTTGGCTCCAGAGACATGCACCCGTGCTTGACTGGCAGACCGGAGAAGTCCTTCGCTGGGGACAGGACTGCCATAAGACCTGTCTGGTTCCCGTCCATCCCGTCCGTCCTTCTCCTACCCCAGCTAATCTACCTGGACTTCCGATTCCTTATTGGTCTTATGCTGATGTCTTTAATAAAAAGGAGGCAGAGACACTACCCCCTCATAGACCATACGACTGCCCTATCGACCTGTTACCCGGTACTACTCCTCCCCGTGGGCGTACTTATCCATTATCCGCTGCTGAGACCCGGTCGATGTCCGAATATATTGAGGAGAATCTGGCCAGGGGATTCATCCGGAAATCTACCTCCCCGGCGGGAGCAGGCTTCTTTTTCGTCAAAAAGAAGGACGGCTCTCTCCGTCCCTGTATAGACTATAGAGGCCTTAACCAGATCACGGTGAAGAATAAGTACCCCCTTCCGCTCATTCCAGAGTTATTTGATCATCTGAGGGGGGCTAGAATCTTCACCAAACTGGACCTCCGTGGGGCGTACAACCTGGTTCGTATCCGTCAGGGGGATGAATGGAAGACGGCATTCAACACCCGGGACGGCCACTATGAATATCTGGTAATGCCCTTTGGTCTCTGTAACGCTCCTGCCGTCTTTCAAGAGTTGGTCAATGACATCTTCCGGGACCTTCTCTACTCCTGCGTAGTGGTGTACCTGGACGACATCTTGGTCTTCTCTCCGGATCTCCAGACTCACCGGAGGGACGTTCGTCAGGTCCTGCTCAGGCTCAGGCAGAATCACCTCTTCGCTAAATACGAGAAGTGCCTCTTTGAGCAGACCTCGCTTCTGTTTTTGGGCTACATTATTTCTCAGACCGGCCTACGAATGGATCCAGAGAAACTGTCTGCCATCGAGAAATGGCCTCGACCGGAGGGGTTGAAGGCCATTCAGCGGTTCCTGGGCTTCGCCAACTACTACCGCCTCTT
The DNA here is from genome assembly GCF_046119375.1 of Phyllobates terribilis. Lineage (NCBI taxonomy): Eukaryota > Metazoa > Chordata > Amphibia > Anura > Dendrobatidae > Phyllobates > Phyllobates terribilis. The sequence continues at coordinate 865,929,382 of NW_027362762.1, forward strand.
CATACCACACTTCTCTTCCCGGACTGCCCCAATTTCCGCGCTCACCCGTAAGGGTACTAATCCCAAAGAGTGGCCGTCCGAAGCAGAGGAGGCCTTTCTTTCCATAAAACAGGCCTTCTCTTCTGCCCCGGTGCTGCATCGCCCGGACGGCAACAAGCAGTTCTTCTTGGAAGTTGACGCCTCCTCCTCTGGAGCCGGAGCGGTACTTACTCAAAAATCATCTTCCGGGAGGATGGTAACTTGCGGCTTCTTCTCTAAACTCTTCTCCTCCTCAGAGCGCAATTATTCCATAGGAGACCGAGAGTTATTGGCCATCAAACTGGCATTGGAGGAGTGGCGTTACCTGCTTGAGGGGGCTCTTCACCCGGTAATAATTTACACTGACCACAAGAACTTGGCTTACCTCCAGCATGCCCAGAGACTTAACCCGCGCCAAGCCCGGTGGTCCTTGTTTTTTGCTCGCTTTGATTTTGTTCTTCATTTTCGCCCGGCTGACAAAAACGTCAAGGCGGACGCCTTGTCTCGATCCTTTCTGGTGTCTGATCTCGAGGAAGATCCGAAACACATCATCGATCCCGCCAGAGTAATGCAGGTGGCTCCCGTGAGTCTAAATCGTCTCCCTCCCGGAAAGACGTTCGTATCAGTACCTGATCGGGAGAAGATCCTTCACTGGGGTCACTCGTCTAAACTGGCTGGCCACGCCGGTCAGAAAAAGACCCTCCAGCTTATTACCCGGCACTACTGGTGGCCTACCCTGCACAAGGACGTAATAGACTTTGTTTCTGCCTGTGTGTCCTGCGCCCGCAACAAGGTTCCGAGACATCTGCCAGCCGGTCGCCTCCTTCCGCTTTCTGTACCTGCTGCCCCCTGGCAGCATATAGCAATGGACTTTATAACTGACCTCCCAGTCTCCGCCGGTTGTACGGTCATTTGGGTGGTTGCTGACCGCTTCTCCAAGATGGCTCATTTCGTTCCCCTGCCAGGCCTCCCGTCTGCACCCGAGCTAGCTAAAGACTTTATTCGTCACATCTTTCGTCTTCATGGCCTGCCCCTCCACATCGTGTCGGATCGTGGGGTACAGTTCACCTCACGCTTCTGGAGAGCCACTTGTAAACTGCTAGACGTCACCCTGGACTTCTCTTCCGCTTACCACCCACAGTCCAATGGTCAAGTGGAGCGGATCAATCAGAACCTGACCAGTTACCTCCGGCACTTCGTTAATGCCCATCATTCAGACTGGGTGGATCTCCTACCATGGGCCGAGTTCTCTTATAACAATCACGAGAGCGAATCCTCCTCCAAATCCCCGTTTTTTGTAGTCTTCGGTCAGCATCCTCGGATTCCTTTTCCTGTCTCCACCTCTGTAGACAACCCGGCTGCGGAATCTCTCGTTAGCAAATTTTCCTCCATTTGGGAGAGTACCCGATCCGCACTCCTTCAGTCGTCCGAACGGATGAAAAGACACGCTGACAAAAAACGCCTGGATCCTCCACAATTTCGTCCTGGAGATAAAGTCTGGCTCTCATCTAAATATGTCCGACTCAAGATACCTTCTTACAAGTTAGGGCCTCGGTTCATCGGTCCTCTGGAGGTCATCAGTCAGATCAACCCGGTGGCCTATAAATTGAAACTCCCGGCCAACTTACGGATCCCTAACTCCTTCCATGTATCTCTCCTCAAACCTGTGGTTCTTAACTCTTTTTCCAAGTCTACAGGTACGCCTCCTGCTCCGGTTTCTGCTGAGGACGAGTTTGAGGTAGAGAACATTCTTGCCACCGAAAGGGTAAGAGGAAAGACCTTTTTTCTAGTGGATTGGAAGGGGTTTGGTCCTGAGGAGAGAACGTGGGAGCCCCGGGAGAACATCCATGCCCCTCTTATCCTTGCTAAATTTCTGTCTGGCCTAAAAAAGGGGGGGCCTAAAGGGGGGGGTACTGTAGCGCCGGCGTCCCTGCCCTCTTCTAGGCAGGGACGCTGTTCCCCTCACCTCTCTGCTCCGTGCCCGGCATCCTCCTCCCGCTCTGCTGGCAGCGCGCGCTCCTTCCCGGCCACTGTGCTTAGGGCGCGCGCGCGCGCTCTCCCTCCCTCTTAAAGGGGCCGCGCGCGCCGTCCTAAGGAGTCCCCGGCCAATGGCCGGAGGACTTCACCATATATAAGGCACCTCCTCCAAAATGGAGGTGCCCGAGCAATGTTGTTGCACTGTTCACTACTCTGCTTCAGCCCTCAGGTCCCGTTGCCAGTTACCTGCCAGATACCTGCCAGATTCCTGCCAGCTTGCTGTCTTATTCCTGCCTGCTAGCCTGAGGTCCGACGGTCTGCCTTACAACTCCGGTCAGTCTGTCTAAGGACCAGCTTGCCCGCTCACCTGGGAGCGCACATCAGCTACCTGCCTGCTTGCCTGAGGTCCGACGGTCTGCCTTCCAACTCCTGTCAGTCTGTCTATGGACCAGCTTGCCCGCTCACCTGGGAGCGCACATCTGCTACCTGCCTGCTAGCCTACCTGGAGGCTCCGCCGTCACGTGCTGTGACCACCTGCCTGTCCAGTGACTGCTGCCCGCTCACCTGGGAGCGCTCATCTGCTGCCTGTCTGCTAGCCTACCTGGAGGCTCTGCCATCACGGGCTGTGACCACCCGCCTGTCCAGTGACTTCTGCCCGCTCACCTGGGAGCGCTCATCTGCCGCCTGTCTGTTGGTCTTCCTGGAGGCTCCGCCGTCACATGCTGTGACCACCCGTTTATCCAGAGACTCTCGCCTGCTCACCTGGGAGCTCACGTCTACCATCAGCCGCCACAGGTCGTACCAACCCTTTACCCAGAGACTGCCCCGGTCACTTGCCGTGACCTCCTGCCCGTTCATCCAGAGACCGCCCCGGTCACTTGCCGTGACCTCCTGCCCGTTCATCCAGAGACTGCCCCGGTCACTTGCCGTGACCTCCTGCCCGTTCATCCAGAGACTGCCCCGGTCACTTGCCGTGACCTCCTGCCCGTTCATCCAGAGACTGCCCCAGTCACTTGCCGTGACCTCCAGCCCGTTCACTCAGAGACTGTCCCGGTCACCTGCTGTGACTGCCTGCCCGTCTTCCCTGGTCGCCACCCGCTCCCTTACAAAGACCGCCCCCTTGTATAGTAGCTCAGAGGTTCCGCCTCCCAGACCCGTTACAGCCTGGACGGTCCTGGTCAACGCCGCGACGCTCCTGGTCAGCTCCTGGACTTGGTGGTGCAGGTCTTTCGACGGGGCTTGGTTCAGGGCTTGTGCATCAGCCTCCACGGAGTCCATAGAGGAGGGCGCCGCCTCCTGGTGGTAGGTGATAGCAGGGCGCCGGGAGTTTATAGCGCCACTGGTTGCAGATTCACGGAGCACCCTTATGGCCCTGTCCTTAAATTGGGCAAAGGTCAGGTCGGGGTTCTGAAAGAACATGAGGCGCAGTTGGGCCCTGTGGGCACTAGACAGCAGACCCTCTATGAATTGTTCTGTTAGCAGTTTATCCGTTTCCTGCACACTGCCAGGGTCAGTTTGTTGAATAGCCCTCAAGGCTTCCTGCAGATTTAGGGCATAGTCTCTGATGCTGTCCTGTGCCCGCTGCTTACATCCATAGAACCTCATTTTAATTTCAGTGGAGGTACGTGTATCAAAGGTACCCCGCAGCCGGGCCAGAATACCCTTCACAGTCCCTTTCTCCTCAATGGGCCATGATTTTACCTCCCTTTGGGCTGCGCCAGTTAACTGCCCTGTCAATATGCTGACCTTCTGCTCCTCTGTCAGGGGGTAAACGTGGAACAAACTGTATAGCCTTTCCTTGAAGTCAGTTAGGGCATGGAGCTCCCCTGAGTATTTGGGCAGCCAGGCCGCTCCAGGGATGTAGGGCAGGGAAAAGGGCATCACTGCTGCTGCAGCTGCGTTGGTGGTAGTGGGCGCCTCCGTGTCCGACATCTTCCTTCCCCCCTAGTCAAGCGTGGCCTACCTTCCGACGATCCTCTTCTGTAGGCCGCGGCTCCGCTGCTGCTGCTATGGACGAGGACCTGGCGTCGCGTCCTGATGACGTCAGCGTCGCTCTCTCTCCCTTCCAGGACCTTTCGCAGCGTCGGTGCGTGGGGCGGAGCTTCGGATCTCGCGCGGTTTTGACGTCCACGCCCCTCTTCTTCCCGCGCGGCGTCCTGGAGATGGCGTCCGATGGCGGGAAACAGCTGCAGATGGCGGGAAGACGGCAGAAGACGGCGGGAAAAGGTCCAAGATGGCGTCTGATGGCGGGAATCGGCTCCGGATGACGGGAAACGACTCCAGACGGCGGGAAACTTCGCCACAGATAAGTTACAAAAGTCTTTTTCAGGCATGCAGTACCCGGTGGTTGCGGGCACGAAATCCTGCCGACTACGCCAAAGCTGACTCGCCCCCTGGGCCGTGGGGCACTCGGATCCGGGCAATTAGGGAAACGATGGGAGTAGTAGTGGCAACCCGGTTCCGTGGCTCAGGGTGGTCAGGCCAGTGGTAGTCCGTTATATTGATTATGTCCGACTACGCCACCCGTGGATTGCGGTTATTAGGAATCGCCGCTGCATGCAGACCGCTGGGGCTGATGAGGTGTGCAGCTATGGTAGTGTGACTCCCCACGGGAAGAGTGCGGCCCCAGGGCAGTATAGTGGATGGTGGGAGTGATGGTAGTGCTGGAGGAGCAAGGAGCACACAGACAACAGGTTGCAGTCCAGGGTCTTTACTAAACAGGTAAACTGACCCACAAACAGTCCCAGCTAGGAGGGGACCTGGATGTCTGAGAGCAACGGGGAAATTGGCCCTGGTCAGGGTGAGGGTGTAGGCCTACCGTGCTTTCTGCGCTCCTTCTGGCTATCTCCTCCTGATAGGGTAACAGCCCACGTTTCCGAGCTTTCCGTGTATTCTCGCCTGTATGGCCTGCGACGTGGGTTCCTTTCTGCTCCCAGCCTTGTACGGCTTTACTGGTCCCTTCGGTTGTGGCAGGGCCTCCAGGCTTCTTAGGCCAAGGAATGTACAGTCCCTTGCGGACTGGTTCTCTGCTGGGGGATGTGGAATCCTTCCAGCCTCAGACACCAAAGTCTGGTAAAATTAAGTCTTTTCTCTGCCAAGACAGGCTCTCCTTGCCTCTTGTCTCTGGCTTGTGGCTCTCCTCCTGCCACACTTCCTCTTAGGTGCAGTGCAACTTTCTGTCCCTGCTCCACTCTGGGACACGTCTCAGAGCTGAGACAGGCAATCCAGTTCTCTCTAACCCTGCCCCCAGCACCAGCTTTTATAGGGGCAGCCAGCTCCCCCTACTGGCCTGAGACAGGAGGCATTGCATGCTAATGTTCCCCTGACCAGAGAACCTCCCCCTTGCTCTCAGACACAGCTTTATTACACTTGTGGCATCCAGGTAGGGTGACACAAATGTATCTCTATAGATATGTATATTATGCTTCTGGGTTCACGGTCTGCAATAGAGGTCAAGATTACCAAATTCTCATATGTGTATCATTATAAACTGTGCCTCATTGGTAGAGAAACAGTTTGTGAGCGAGTATGAGTCCCTGTGAGATCTGATCCCAGGAGGGGAGAAGCAGTGAATATATAATTTAATTTATGCACAGAGCAGAGAGAAGCGGCACTGCTACGAAGCGATGAAGATGTGGAGAGAAGAGAGGTGACCGGACGCGGGACTGCGCCCTCAAATCAGGACAGCCTCACTAAATCCGGGACGGTTGGGAACTATGCGTGTGACTGTTACAGAGGTAATGAATATCCTGGGTGAAGGCGGCCATAAGACAACACGCAAAGTCAGACAGCATAGAGGACCTGATTAAATACCTGGTGCAAGCCCAGCAGCAGCACCAGCTGGCAAATCAGGAGACATGTAAGCTGCTTATGCAACACGTCAAGCACTGACACCAAATTTAACAGGAGAGCCCCAGATACTCTATTATGACTTACCCTCACAAGACACCAAAGAATACAGGTGCATCTCACTAAATTACAATATCATCAAAAAGTTAATTTATTTCAGTTCTTCAATGCAAAAACGTGAAACTCATATATTATATAAAGTCATTACAAACATAGTGATCTATTTCAAGTGTTTATTTATGTTAATGTTGATGATTATGGCTTACAGCCAATGAAAACACAAAAGTCATTATCTCAGTAAATTAAAATAATTAAAAAAAAACACCTGCAAAGGCTTCCTAAGCATTTAATAAGATCCCTTAGTCTGTTTCAGTAGGCTCCAAAATCATGGGGAGACTGCTTACTTGACAGATGTCCAGAAGGCAATCACTGACACACCCCACAAGGTCCCAGAATTCCAATTTTCATTTGGAAATCTAGGTCCCAGAGTCTGGAGGAAGAGTGGAGAGGCCACAATCCAGGCTGCTTGAGGTCTAGTGTGAAGTTTCCACAATCAGTGATGGTTTGGGGAGCCATGTCATCTGCTGGTGTAGGTCCACTGTGTTTTATCAAGACCAAAGTCAGCTCAGACATTTACCAGGAAATTTAAGAGCACTTCATGCTTCCCTCTGCCGACAAGCTTTTTGGAGATGGAAATTTCATTCTCCAGCAGGACTTGGCACCTGTCTACACTGCCAAAAGTACCAATGCCTGGTTTATAAATAACAGTATCAATGTGCTTGATTGGCCAACAAACTCGCCTGATCTTAACCCCATAGAGAATCTATGGGGTATTGTCAAGAAGAAGATGAGAGACACCAGACCCAACAATGCAGACGAGCTGAAGGCTGCTATCAAAGGAACCTGGGCTTCCATAACACCTCAGCAGTGCCACAGGCTGATCACCTCCATGCCACGCCGCATTGATGCAGTAATTGATGCAAAAGGAGCCCCGACCAAGTATTGAGTGCATTTACTGAACATACATTTCAGTAGGCCAATATTTTGGATTTTAAAAACATTTTTCAAGCTGTTGTTATAAAGTATTCTAATTTAGTGAGATAATGACTTTTGTGTTTTCACCAGCTGTAAGCCATAATCAGTTTTGTATTGAAGAACTGAAATAAATTAAAGGGAATCTGTCACCCTCCTGGGACTTTTCAGACCGCTAATATGGGCATACAGGAGATAAAAATGTGAATCTATACTTACCTGTATGTCACATATTAGCGGTCTTGTGGCTGTGAAATTGCTTTTTATTACTCGTGGGTTACACTGTGTTCCCGTCCGGGGGACAGAAAGAAATCCCGCCTACTTGTTTAATTAAAATATTTCTGCCCTCCCCTGCACGTCACTGTTCCCATGGCCGTCTGTGTACAAGTATAGAGCAGGGATCTAGTGCGCAGGCACCGGGAAGTCAGACAGTGTTCCTGTGAATACCTCTTGGAGCAGCTGAGTGAGCCGATCTACCACACCACTAATTGTAAGTTTTTCAGCAAGAGTATGCTTACATGTACGCTACAGCTTTCTGGCAAGTGTTTTTGGAGGGTTTGCTTTGCACCAATTGCCTCTAACATCTCACCAATTATAACCAATGATGCTAAAATGCCATTGACATAGACTCATAAAATAGTTTTCATTTTGTGAGTTTCCTATAGCCAGAGATGAGCGGATTCTTTGTGTAACCCTGGTCCACGGTCCAGGTCAATGCTCTGTGGCCGTGAACAGAAACTGTGTGAATTTCCTAACATTCCTTGATCCCAGGTCCAATTTATGATTTGCTATGCTGGCGCATCGTCACCGCACGGCGCACAGATGATATCACAACAATTCAGTGAATCTAGGAACCCAGAAGGCTAGGAAATCACTGGGACAGTTACTGTCCACGTCCAGAGAGCATTGACCTAGACCATGGACCAGGGTTGCCCCAAGTAATTCAATCAGCTCTACCTAGAACTGTTATATAAAGCACTAAGATTTTTATCCTTTGTAATACACCTCGATGCTACTGCCCAGGGTCACAATCATGGCATTACAGCCCTTACTGACGTATGGGGCCTGGTGAGCACAAGCAAAAGGGAGGGCCCAGATTCAATCCAGGCCCCCCTCCTCTTTTGCTTCTGCTCCCAGGGCCCCAGGGGCAGGGGTGGGTTGCGGCGCACATCTCATTGGTGAAGGGAGCTTTCCTGGAGCTCCACGGCCGTCAACAAAATGTCAGCGCGCGCAGTTTCAAGCTTCCTCCGCCTCTTCCGGGACGTGCTGGTGATGGCGCATTACAAGATGACATCATCGCTGTCAAATACGCGCTGGACATCGGAAGTGGAGCTGCAGGGGATCGTATGAGAGGTAAGTATGAAAACCTATTTTTTTTTAATAAAATTAATTAAATGGGTGTGGAGGGAGCAAATGATGAATTTAGGGTGCGGGACGGGGGACAGTGAATGATGATGTATTGAGAGTGCGGTGGGGAGCTCAAATAATGATGGATTGAGGGTGGGTGACGAGGGCCAGCAAATAATGATGGATTGAGGGTTGGTGACGAGGGCCAGCAAATAATGATGGATTGGGGGTGGGGGACGTGGAACAGCAAATGATGAATTGAAGCTGAGGGGTAGGGAGAGTAAATGATGATGAATTGAGGGTGGGTGAGAGTAAAGGATAATGTATTGAAGGTGGGGGAGAGCAAATGATTATGAATTGTGACTTGGGGGTGGGGAACAGCAAATGATGATGACTTGAGGGTGTGGGGGTAGGGGAAAGCAAATAATGATGAATTGAGACTGGGGAGGTGGAGGAACAGCAAATGATAATGAATTGTGACTGGGGGGTGGGAGAGAGTAAATTATCATGAATTGAGACCTGGGGGGTACAGCAAATGATGATTAATTGAGACTGGGGGTGGAGAAAAGGAAGTGATGACTTGAGGGTGGGGTATGGGGGAGAGCAAGTGATGATTAATTGAGGGTGGGGGATGTGACGCTCACAGCCATCCCTGGGAGATGGAGTACCCGGAGCCGGGTCAGATGTTGGGGAAGCAGTCGTGGCCTGGACCCGTTCCATGCCCAGGGCCGTCACATAAAAGTAATGGGTTATTATCGACTACGCCACCTGTGGTGTCTGGTGATGGCCACCAGCGCTGCGGCAGTCCTCTGAGGCGGGATGTAGTGGCAGCAGAAGATGGAACTACTCCCCACAGGTGGAGCAGGGCCTCAGGGCAGAGAGGCGGATGGAGGGAGTAGTGGTAAGAAGTTCTGGTGCTGTGCGGTGGGGTGCAGAAATAAAGAGACCGGAGGCCATAGGGGTAGACTTCCAGGGTTTTTACTCACGGTAGAGCATGCAGCTGCAAGGCTTCTCCCTGCTCCTCACGGGGCTCTGCGGCCACCAGGACCGGGGGTCCGACAACCTCCGAGTAATTCAGGTGCTTTAGTCAGGACCCCGCACCAGAGTGTTCCTAGACTTCAAACTAAGTCCTCTCCTATCCGTGTGTGTAGAAAGGCCGGGTCTTCCTCTGGACTATGCACAGAACAAGGGTACGGGTGGCGACTCCGCTCCGTTATCTGGTGGAATACACTGAGCCTCCAGGCTTCTCCGACTGAGACATAGAGTAACAAAGTCAGATACCGGGGGCCGGTACCCCTCTTGCAGCAGGAATCTCTCTGACTAGGCCAGAGTAGCGAGGACAGGTGGCGTATACCGCTCCGTCTGCATCCCCCTGGGATCCTTTTGCGGTGGAGCTAGACTCCTCTGCTCCAGGCCTTCTTGGGTAGGGACCTTGACCGGGTAGAGACAACCGTTAACTCTTGCCCGCTCCTGGACTCAAGGCCAGAGTACGAGGACTGTGTCCCCATCAACTGCAGGTTCACACAGAAAGCCACGTTCAGTGATGAAGATCACAATCAAAAGACCATAAGCCCAAGATGGCTGTTTATTAAATATGAATTATTAAGTGTAACCTAAATGTGCGTCCTCCACCCTCACCCACTACTAGGTTCCCCCTTACTTTGGTTCCCCCATCTCCACTTATCCCGGCTGGGGCAGCACCCTGGTGCATATTAGCCCCCCTCAGGTGGGAGAGGAGTAGTGTTGGATGCAGAGGTGGGGTCCTGACAGACACACCATCCTTACCTCGAAGGGGAGATACCACACCTCATTAAAGAGATGCAGTACCCCTGTGGCGGTCGAACCCTCAGGGGCGCCACATTCCCCCCTGGTGAAACACAGCATGTCCACGGGCTGCAAAGAGAGCAAAACCTGGTACAGACTTTTTATATTTTTGTATAACAATTGAACAATCTTCCCATTATAGGAGGCACTTTTTCTTAAACGTTACATACTTTAAATAGTATAGAAGTAACAAAAGTATAAAAACATCACAGAGACATTATGCAAATAGACAGACTGATTAAAGTGCAGTACGCAAGAGTCAGTTCAGAAGCAAGAGGGACCTGTCCCAAACCCTCAACGTAGGCCCTGGGGTGGCTGCAGGGCATGAAGATCCCGAGTTTGACCTCCAGGAGAGCCATGCCAGACAGGTTTTTCTTCCGAGGTCTAAGGTAGTAGAAGAGCGGTTTTATATAAAACCAATAGGGAGCACCTAAAGAGATGCAAACTATTTACAAAGGAAGAGTCTGCCTACTGCAAGTCCGCAGGGACAAATGTCTCTAGAATCCTGGAGGAAAACATAATGGAATAACAACGAAAACATTAACAGAAACAATTTAACTGTAGAGGTTACAGCCGCCGGGGCCGCTTAATCTATATCTCCCCACCGAGGGAAAGGCTCATTCCTCCTGACAGAGGCTGGTCGGTCTTCCACTGTCGAGCGCGAGGGGGCATCGTTCCTGGACACCTTGTGAACATCCAGAACGTACCACCCCCGCTCCCCGTGGTGGCGGGTGTACGACACAAAGTCACCCGGGAAGAGGTTCCGACCAGGGTGTCCCTTTTTCAGCCGCGGCTCGGCGTCCCGCCGGCTGACGAAGACGTCTTGCTCAAACTGGGGACTCCTTATGAAGCCCCATCCTGCCTCATGGTGGAAGCGGACGACTTGCCCTTGCTCCCGGGGGCTTGGACGGGCTGCCTCCTCCTGGCGGACCCTGGATTTTGCGGCCAAGGTGCGCACTTCGAGGCGCTCGCAGCGGACCTCCCTCTGCCGTTGCTCCCGATCGAGCTGGAGGATTTGCTGCCGACACAGCTCGCTCCTCCTCCGCGCTTCAGCCCGGGTCTCCCGGGGGAAGCCCATCAGGTCACCCCCCCTGGTTGTCCCAGGCCCACTCTTCAGCTGCCGGCCAGGTAACTGGAGGTGCGGGCAGCGGTGACAGCAGGGGCTGCTGCAGGTCCTCAAGGAGTGCGGACCAGTCCGGGTTGGGGTCGGTGGATACCCCAGCAGACACAGGTTCTCCTGAGACGGGAGGCAATGCAGGACTCCGTGGATGGCGGAAGCTTCTAGCTCCGGGGCAAACACCTGCTCCCAGGTTACCGCGCCAGGTAGCAGGTACTCCCTCATCAGATACAGGAGGGGAACGGTGGGCTCAGCAGCCGGGACGGGGGTATCACACTCACCCGATCCTGGGCTGCACGCGACCTCTGTTGCTTCTTACTCCCGAGTTGCTGCTCCTTGGCGGAGGGCCCGGATCCGCTGTAGCATTTCTTCCCGCCACACGGCGGACGCTGCATGCTGGGCCTCAGCTACCCTTCTAGCAAGGTCCGGGGTTTACTTGCGGAGAAACTCAAGATCTCCCGGGGTCAGGGACATGCCACCCTCCTCGCCGACGGGAGAAGGACCTGGGCCGGGTTCGGAAGGCTCCGGTAGACTTCCCTCAGCTGCGTCCATGTCTGCTCCTGAGGATGGTAAGTCTCGGACTGTTATGGCCGCACCTTGTGGTTTCCTTCGTTCCCTCTTCTTTTCGGGGTTGTTCCAGGGCGGGCGGCTGACAGGCACGCCTTCAGATATGCCATCCGTTTTGACGGGCACTACCCCGCGGATAGTCTCTAATGGAAGGGGCGGTCTGCTCTTTTGGCGCCATGGGGGAGCCAGGCCCACGATGGGAGGTGCTAGGAAGCTGTCCTTTCTACACATTATGTTGTCCGTTCTTCTTGGGCGGGCACCATTTTAAGTGGAAAACGACAGTCTAAGGTAAAAGGCGCACAGTACCCGGTAGCAATGGGCAATCTTCTTCCGTTGCTGCGGGCACGCAATCCTGCCGACTATGCCAAGTATGTGACGCTCACAGCCCTCCCTGGGAGATGGGGTACTCGGAGCCGGGTCAGATGTTGGGGAAGCAGTCGTGGCCTGGACCCATTCTGTGCCCAGGGCTGTCACATAAAAGTAATGGGCTATCAGGGTTGAGTGGTTATTATCGACTACGCCACCTGTGGTGTCTGGTGATGGCCACCAGCGCTGCAGCAGTCCTCTGATGCGGGATGTAGTGGCAGCAGAAGATGGAACTACTCCCCACAGGCGGAGCAGGGCCTCAGGGCAGAGAGGCGGATGGAGGGAGTAGTGGTGAGAAGTTCTGGTGCTGTGCGGTGCGGTGCCTAAATAAAGAGACCGGAGGCCATAGGGGTAGACTTCCAGGGTTTTTACTCACGGTAGAGCATGCAGCTGCAAGGCTTCTCCCTGCTCCTCACAGGGCTCTGCGGCCACCAGGACCGGGGGTCCGACAACCTCCGAGTAATTCAGGTGCTTTGGTCAGGACCCCGCACCAGAGTGTTCCTAGACTTCAAACTAAGTCCTCTCCTATTCGTGTGTGTAGAAAGGCCGGGTCTTCCTCTGGACTATGCACAGAACAAGGGTACGGGTGGCGACTCCGCTCCATTACCCGGTGGGATCCACTGAGCCTCCGGGCTTCTCCGACTGAGATATAGAGTGACAAAGTCAGATATCGGGGGCCGGTACCCCTCTTGCAGCAGGAATCCCTCTGACTAGGCCAGAGTAGCGAGGACAGGTGGTGTATACCGCTCTGTCTGCATCCCCCTGGGATCCTTTTGGGGTGGAGCTAGACTCCTCTGCTCCAGGCCTTCTTGGGTAGGGACCTTGACCGGGTAGAGACAACCGTTAACTCTAACCCGCTCCTCGACTCACGGCCAGAGTACGAGGACCGTGTCCCCATCAACTGCAGGTTCACACAGAAAGCCACGTTCAGTGATGAAGATCATAACCAAAAGACCATAAGCCCAAGATGTCTGTTTATTAAATATGAATTATTAAGTGTAACCTAAATGTGCGTCCTCCACCCTCACCCATTACTAGGTTCCCCCTTACTTTGGTTCCCCCATCTCCACTTATCCTGGCTGGGGCAGCACCCTGGTGCATATTAGCCCCCCTCAGGTGGGAGAGGTGTAGTGTTGGATGCAGAGGTGGGGTCCTGACAGATACACCATCCTTACCTCGAAGGGGAGATACCACACCTCATTAAAGAGATGCAGTACCCCTGTGGCAGTTGAAACCTCAGGGGCACCACAGGGGAGAGCAAATGATAAATTGAGAGAAGCGTCCTGTTACTGTGCAGGGAGACACTATGTCACTTTTTTCTTCATATGACATAGTGTAGAAGTTGGAGAAAAAGTGGGGAATGTACTCTGGAAGCAGTGCTGCAGATAACTGATATTTTCTGCAGAGACGAGTCCTAGCTGGATGTAGTGATGGCAGTCTGCTCTGGATGAAAAAGAAAAGCGAAGATGATGGACTTCAACTAGAGACATCACTGGTGAGTCAGTGTGTTACCTGTACAGAGACACTATTTACTGTATACTATATACAGAGCTCTTGTGTATAATGTCACTGGTGATCCCAGTATTACCTGTACACTGACAATATATACAGAGCTCCTGTGTATAATGTCACTGGTGAATACTGATCAATCACTATGTTACCTATACACTGACACTATACTATGTACAGAGCTCCTGTGTATATTGGCACTTATGGTAATATTAGTATTATGTTTTTTTTTTTTTTATTAATGATTCATTTATTAATGATCAGTATTGTAGTATTCGGTCAGTATGTGTTGGTAATATGTGGTCTGGTCATTGCATTGTGGTATTTGTTCCTTGTATGCGGTATTATTCAGTCACTATGTGGTGGTAATATGTGATCTGGTCATGCTGTGGTGGTGTTTATCCCTTGTATGTGGTATTATTTGGTCACTATGTTGTGATAATATGTGGTCTGGTCATGGTTTGGCAGTATTTGTTCCTTGTATGTGGTATTATTTGGTCACTATTCGGTGTTAATATGTGGTCTTGCCATGGTGTGGCTGTATTTGTCCCTTGTATGTGATATTATTGATCATTTAAAAAAATGTATGTGACACATTCCCTTAAAGAAAAATAAATGAATAAATAAATAAAAATATACCATTCTTAAATGAAGAAATTACTGACAAGTCCTGATTAAATGTTATTATCTGCTTCCCTTGTCACGTTCACCCATCTAATTTTCAGTTATCCAGATTATAACAGCTATCAGTGGCTCACTGAATATATCAACTGACCGGCACATAATAGAAGGCAAACACCACACAAGTTTGACTCTGCTTTTAATGACATAACTAATTTTTTTAATCATCACAATATATATTTTTTATATAAGTTAAATAACAATATATGCAATGGATAAACATTTTTAATTTTTTTACAAGAAAATCTTTTTTCTTTCCTATTGTCTCTGTCTTCAGGTATTTTAAATAAAGGAGAAAAAAATAAAATAAAATTGAATTTTCACATGTCAGGTGTCTCTTTGGAGCCCATTTTTTTGCTAAACCATGTGTATAAATATGTTCACCTTCCACAGTCTGTATATATGGTTTGTGTCCTGATGAAGAAGTCTGGAATGACTTTTAGAGGCGTTGACTAAAGAACCTGAAATAAAAAATCCTTTATTATACTTCCATTTGGATCTTTATTGCCTACCAGCAGCGTGGATAAACCACATTTGGCTCCTTTTTTTTTTTCTCATACTGTGTTTGAGGCACTTTTGTTGCCATCATACTTTATGGGGGCCATGAAAGAGATATAGTGGTATAGTGCGTGGGAACACTAACGGACAACAATAAGAGCAAAATTACATTGTAAGGGCTGCAAAGTTGTGAGATACTTTTTATGGGGGCCATAGAAAAAAGTATTTTTTTTGTGGGGAGGTCCAATTAGGACTTATGCTGTGGGGCCTAAATGATTACTATATACGCCCCTGCCTACATCCTTATCTCCAGCTATCAGTAAAGCGTTAGCATAATGGGAAGCTATAGATCTATTAAGGAGGTAGATTTAGGCCATACAAATTAACGTTAGGCCCTTATACACAAAACGAGCCCCAATTTTGGGTATGGAGGCTCCCACCTGCTTAGGTGGCAGTAGAAAAATGAAGGGTTTCGGGTGTCAATAGAAGAGAAGCGTCAGTTATCAGCTGCCATATTGGTCGCTATGGACAGCTGATCCACTTTTCATTTCCAGCAGACATTGCCTTCCCATAAGAAATGAATCTGTTCGGTTGATCATATCATTGGTATAGCCAGAATCTAATGAGATGATGCTACACTCGGACCCGTCACGTCCGTAGCTGTGTGTGCTCTGGAGCTGTCTGCCATGAGAACTAGGACTGGATAATTCTAGTGCACGCCATTATATTTCCAATGGATTGTATGGGGAAACGCTCATATGCACTAAACCGCAAACGGGCAGAAAGATAACGAGAAGGACTGGAGTCAGTCCGGGTATTGGTCTCCAGACCCGAGATTTACATTTTACTTGGCCCATAACACCAGAACCACCACCCCTATGTGGGACCATTTGTCTGTATGGACGACTATGTGGGGCCCATTATTCTGTATGGAGGACTATGTGGGGCCCATTATTCTCTATGGAGGACTATGTACAGCCCATTATTCTTTATGGAGGACTATGTGGGGCCCATTATTTTGTATGGAGAACTATGTGGGGCCCATAATTATGCATGGAGGACTATGTGGGGCCATTATTCTGTATGGAGCACTATGTGGGGCCCATTATTCTGTCTGGAGGATTATGTGGAGCCCATTACTCTGTATGGAGGACTATGCGGGGCCCATTATACTGTATTGAGGACTATGTGGGGCCCATTATTCTCTATGGAGAACTATGTGGAGCCCATTATTCTGTATGGAGGGCTATGTGGGGTCCATTATTCTGTATGGAGGACTATGTGGGGCCCATTATTCTGTATGGAGGACTATTTGGGGCCCATTATTCTGTATGGAGGGCTATGTGGGGCCCATTACACTGTATGGAGCACTATGTGGGGCCATTATTCTGTATGGAGCGCTATGTGGAGCCCATTATACTGTATGGAGGACTATGTGGGGCCCATTGTTCTGTGTGGAGGACTAAGTGGGGCCATTATACTGTATGGAGGACTATGTGGGGTCCATTATTCTGTGTGGAGGACTATGTGGGGCCATTATTCTGTATGGAGGACTATGTGGGGCCCATTATTCTGTATGGAGCGCTATGTGGGGCCCATTATACTGTATGGAGGACTATGTGGGGCCCATTGTTCTCTATGGAGAACTATGTGGAGCCCATTATTCTCTATGGAGGACTACGTGGGGCCCATTATTCTGTATGGAGGACTATGTGGGGCCCATTATTCTGCATGGAGGACTATGTGGGGCCATTATTCTGTGTGGAGCACTATGTGGGGCCCATTATTCTGTCTGGAGGATTATGTGGAGCCCATTGCTCTGTATGGAGAACTATGCGGGGCCCATTATACTGTATTGAGGACTATGTGGGGCCCATTATTCTCTATGGAGAACTATGTGGGGCCCATTATTCTGTATGGAGGACTATGTGGGGCCCATTATTCTGTGTGGAGGACTATGTGGGGCCCATTATTCTGTATGGAGGGCTATGTGGGGCCCATTACACTGTATGGAGGACTATGTGGGGCCATTATACTCTATGGAGGACTATGTGGAGCACTATGTGGGGCCATTATTCTGTATGGAGCGCTATGTGGAGCCCATTATACTGTATGGAGGACTATGTGGGGCCCATTGTTCTGTGTGGAGGACTATGTGGGGCCAGGGGCGTACATAGAAGTCATAGGGCCCCATAGCAGAAGCTCTAATTGGGCCCCCTCCCCCCTACAAAAAAATAAATATTTGTCTGTGTCACAGAAGAGCAGATCTCATAACTTTCCAGCCTTTACATAGTAATTTACCTCCTTCTGAAGTCGTAGATTCCTCCTTCATTGCCTCCATAAAGTATGATGCCAACAAAAGTGCCCCCCAAACAGTATGATGCTCCTATGGTGCATTCCTCCACATGCCCAGTATAATGACACTATTGTACCCCACTTCAACTCCCACGGCAAAGTATGGTGACCCTAACACAGTATAATCCTCCAACTGTGACTCCCACAGAGCCCTCCACTCTCATGGCCCCACACAGCCCTCCAAACAGTATAATGGCCCCCACACAGCCCTCCAAACAGTATAATGACCCCACACACACATTCACACTGTATAATTGCTTTCATACAGTATAATGGCCCCCCACATAGCCCTCAAAATATTATAATGGCCCCACATAGCCTTCCATATAGTATAATGCACCACCAATAATCTTCCATATAGTATAATGCGCCCCCATAATCCTCCATATGGTATAATGCTCCCCCCATAAACCTCCATATAGTATAATGCGTCCCCCATAATCCTCCATATAGTATAATGAACTTCCCATGGTCCTCCATAGAATATAATGCACTCCCCATAGTCCTCCATACAGTATATTACACACCCCATAGGGTAAAATGCAGCCCCCATATAGTATAATGCACGCCACAGTCCTGCAGTATTATGGGCACCACGTACTCACTGATTTTAAAATACCGTATATTTTAAATAAGCCGACCCGAATATAAGCCGAGGCCCCTAATTTTAACACATAAAAATGGGAAAACCTATTGACTTGAGTATAAGCCTAGGGTGGGAAATGCAGCAGCTACTGGGAAATTTGTGTGGCCCCCTCAATCCCACAATCCCTGGTATGTGTGGCCCCCACAATCCCTGGTATGTGTGGCCCCCACAATCCCTGGTATGTGTAGCCTCCTCAATCCCCAAATCCTGGTATGTGTGGCCTCCTCAATCCCCCAATTTTGGTATGTGTGGCCTCCTCAATTCCCCAATCCTGGTATGTGTGGCCTCTTCAATCCCCCATTCCTGGTATGTGTGGCCTCCTCAATCCCCCATTCCTGGTATGTGTGGCCTCCTCAATCCCCCATTCCTGGTATGTGTGGCCTCCTCAATCCCCCATTCCTGGTATGTGTGGCCTCCTCAATCCCCCATTCCTGGTATGTGTGGCCTCCTCAATCCCCCAATCCTGGTATGTGTGGCCTCCTCAATCCCCCAATCCTGGTATGTGTGGCCTCCTCAATCCCCCATTCCTGGTATGTGTGGCCTCCTCAATCCCCAAATCCTGGTAAGTGTGGCCTCCTCAATCCCCCATTCCTGGTATGTGTGGCTTCCTCAATCCCCCATTCCTGGTATGTGTGGCCTCCTCAATCCAAGTATCCTGGTATGTGTGGCCTCCTCAATCCCCCATTCCTGGTATGTGTGGCCTCCTCAATCCAAGTATCCTGGTATGTGTGGCCTCATCAATCCCCCATTCCTGGCATGTGTGGCCTCCTCAATCCCCCATTCCTGGTATGTGTGGCCTCCTCAATCCAAGTATCCTGGTATGTGTGGCCTCCTCAATCCCCTAATCCCTGGTATGTGTGGCCTCCTCAATCCCCAAATCCTGGTATGTGTGGCCTCCTCAATCCCCTAATCCCTGGTATGTGTGGCCTCCTCAATCCCCCATTCCTGGTATGTGTGGCCTCCTCAATCCAAGTATTCTGGTATGTGTGGCCTCCTCAATCCCCCATTCCTGGTATGTGTGGCCTCCTCAAAACCCCATTCCTGGTATGTGTGGCCTCCTCAATCCCCCATTCCTGGTATGTGTGGCCTCCTCAATCCCCCATTCCTGGTATGTGTGGCCTCCTCAATCCCCCATTCCTGGTATGTGTGGCCTCCTCAATCCCCCATTCCTGGTATGTGTGGCCTCCTCAATCCCCCATTCCTGGTATGTGTGGCCTCCTCAATCCCCCATTCCTGGTATGTGTGGCCTCCTCAACCCCCCAATCACTGCACATAAAACAATAAACACTTATACTCACCTTCCTTCCTCACCTCTGCTCCAGCGCTGCGTCCTGTCTGCTGCAGCTCATGTCGGCTTCTGAGCAGCGCGCTCTCAGAAGCCGAGGTGAGCGGCTGCTGACACATTCACTCCTCTGCACTGACAGCAGGAGCCTGGGCTCAGCGCTCCTCCGTGCCCGCTACTAAAGAGAATGAATATTCCGTCTTCTCCACGCCCATGGGAGTGGAGAAGAGGGAATATTCATGTCCCTTTAGCAGCGGGGACACGTGGTAGCTGCAGCAGCCGGTTACTGCATGTGCCCCACTCCTCCACTGCGCAACCCGCTCCTCTGCCGCTGCAACCTCCTACTCACCTATCCTCCTCGTTCCTACGCTGCTTGGGGCCCTCACGGGCCCCCTTCGGCCGCGGGCCCCATAGCAGTGGCGTGGTCTGCCGCCATTGGCGGTACGCCACTGTGTGGGGCCATTTTACTGTATGGAGGACTATGTGGGGTCCATTATTTTGTGTGGAGGACTATGTGGGGCCATTATTCTGTATGGAGGACTATGTGGGGCCCATTATTCTGTATGGAGCGCTATGTGGGGCCCATTATACAGTATGGAGGACTATGTGGGGCCCATTGTTCTGTGTGGAGGACTATGTGGGGCCATTATACTGTATGGAGGACTATGTGGGCCTATTATACTGTATGGAGGACTATGTGGGCCCATTATTCTGTGTGGAGTACTATGTGGGGCCATTATACTGTATGGGGGACTATGTGGGGCCCATTATTCTGTATGGAGGATTATGTGGGACCCATTATTCATTATGAAGAACTATGTGGGGTCCATTATACTGTATGGAGGATTATGTGGGGCCATTATACTGTATGGAGGACTATGTGGGGCCCATTATTTTGTATGTAGGACTGTGTGGGGGTCCCATTATACTGTATGGAGAACTATGTGGGGTCCCATTATCCTGTATGGGGGACTATGTGGGGCCCATTACAGTGCATACTGGTTGGCCCGTGACTTTGCCCACGTTTTACATTTTGGCCCTCTGTGTGTTTTGAGTTTGACATAGAGGAAATATGGAAACACCGTCTGTCTGGATCTGCAGCTCAGTTACTTCTGCCATTTTGATATGACAGAAGAATATGTGGTCTGCTATTTACGGTGCTTTCATATGTGCTATTGCCAGCCAGTCTGTGACTATATGGATGGGTAAAAAGCCTAGTAAAGGGTTTCACCGGAAACTACAAATCCCAGCATTCCACAGGGCCCTCAGTTAATATGGCCGCCCGGGAGTCACCAGGCCGGGGTGATCGCCCAGCATGCCCCGCGGGCCCCGGAAGACTGTGCTGTTGACAATATGGCGGGGGCTGGAGCTGCGGCTGGAGGAAGGAGGAGGAAGTGTCATTCATGCTAGGACTGCGGGGAGAGGGGCTCCTAGTAACCGCAGAGCTCCGGCAGCGGCGTCCCCGGCGTCCCGTGTGCTGGGTGAGGGGAGCCGGGGCGCCACACTATGCGCTGAGGGAGGCGGGCACGTCCAGGGAGCCGGCGGCGCCATGTCCTTCTTCCGCAGGAAAGGTAAGAGCTGCCTCTGACAGCCCGGTGTACGGGAGGGGACTGGCTCCTGGTGGGGTGTCACTTCTGGGGGGCACCGGGGACTCTTAAAGGGCCAGTGCACATGCAGTTTTCTCAAACATAGTTAAATGTGAGCGGCCCCTTTACATTGGTGACAGCTGAGCTCCCTGGTATCCGAATGTCATGGTGATGGACATAGAATTGTGACCCCAAAACTTTCATGTGAGCTCTTGTAAGCTATGGGGATCACGTGCCTGACACGGGCGTAGCCTTTAGTCTGTCAGCGGCTGCGGTCACAGAGACTGGTCATGCCGGCGGAGGGCGGTCTGTCCTGGATGATCAGTACTTACCTGATGGAAGCCTTGGTATAAACCATCATTCACATGACAAGCCCAGCACTACAATAAGGATCACCTGCCCTTAGGATTGGGTATCATTATCAGATTATTGGGGGTCCTCAGCGGGCACCCCACAAATTAGGAGGTCACTGATCTCACTGATGCTCGGCTCATATTCACTTCAATAGGAGCTGAGCTGAAGGACCCAGTCTAGTAAGGATAGATCATCAATAACCCAAGAATCCCTTTAAAAGGATTTTCTGCCCTTTTAAATTGAATGAGCTGATGACCAGTACACGGTGTATGAAGCTTTGCAGGCCTGATAACAGCCGATCCTGTATTCCTTGGTGTCAGACCCCACCAATCTGATATTCGGATCAATCCTAGGGATACAGGATCCTCATTGTTTATGTAGCAGACATACTCCTTAGAGCAGGGATGCCAAAATGAAAATCTTGGACAAAGTCGCGGAATAATGGGCCCCATGGCGTCGGCCATGCGGAATAATGGGCCCCACATAACCACCCTGCGGGCCAGATTTGGCCTATGGTCCGAAGTTTGACATGTATGCCTTAGAGGGAACCTGCAACATCGGATAACGCTAATATATATCTTATGTATCTATAATATCATTTGGAAGGTGCCCGTATGAAAGTTCAGGACCTGGAGAGGTTTCGTAGACTTGTGCTTTTAGGCCCTGCTAGTAGATGATCATTGAGGGGCTCAGTTAGACCCCCTCTACTCTGATATTGATTGGTCATCACTGTCATGGTCCTGCTACGTAATGATTGTTTTCTGTTTGTCTTATTCTCAGCTGAGTCCTGTAAAGTCCCAGGAAACCCCATTTGTCCGGCTCTTTCCTTCGTCCGCACACCGCAGTGTGGCCGGCACTTTCTCTGTTGACTGTTATCTTGTCAGTGTGAGGCTGAGTTCACACGATGCGTTTCCGAGGCGTTTTTGCAGTTGCGTAAGCGCCGCGGAAACGCATTAAAAACGCATGGTAGAAGGGCAGCAATGTTCCCCAATTGAAATCCGCATGCGCTGTGCCCATGATGCGGATTTTTCCGCAGCGTAAACGCTGCGGTCAAAAATCCGCGGCATGTCAATTAATTTTGCGGAAACGCTGCTCTTTTGCCGCCATTGACTTGCATTAGACCGCATGGAATCCGCATCACTGTATATGTTGATGCGCATTCCGTGCGGTCTAATGTGCGGATGGTACCCGGGTGTGGATGACAGGACTCTCATCCAGACCCAGGTACCATTAAAAAAAAAAGAATAAAAAATATATATATTCTCACCTTCTGACGGCCCGCGCAGCGCTCCTGCTTGGTTCGCGGCACTTCGGAGTTGAATGAAGAAGGACCTTCGCTGATGTCAGAGTCATGTGACGGGTCACGTGACGCTGACGTCGGAAGGTCCTAAAGTCTTCACTGCCGGTAGCCGGGACCGAGCGAAGCCGGACACCGGAGGCCATCAGAGGGTAAAGTATATATTTATTTTTTATTTTTTGACATTCACACACTATATAAATTCATGCCGGTTGCATGGATTTATATAGTGTAAAGTTGACAAGCACTTTCCAAGTGATGCTAAAATCGCTTGGGAAGCGCTTGTCAACCCGCATGCGGAAATGAAAGTGAAGACCGCTTCATTTCCGCATGTCCCTGGCAGGAAACCGCATGTACAATCCGCAAGTGTTTTTTCCTGCCAGAGAGATGCAGAAACGCTCAGGAAAAAATCCTGAGCATTTCTGCATCGTGTGCACATACCCTTAGATCTCATCCTCCGCTGCCACTTCTCACATCCCAGGGACGTTACACTTTGTGATACCAGGGCGTCTTTATGTGCTTACATGCTACAGTTTGTTGTAATATATCCCAGGCATTATGTGATGCCCTTCACAGCAGCTGACAACCAGGGGCATAAAGCTACATACCTACATGACATACCTACATGAAATAAGACAGTTATCAGGTGTCACTGGCGTAGGAGGGTTTAGGCCATGCTCCCACTTAGCATAAATGCTGTGTTTTTTGGAAAGGTGTTTTTTTTTTACAACACATGTCCACTCTACATTTGAAGACGCTGTGGAACTGTGCATGTTTTTTTTTTTTTTTTTTTTAGCATGTGTGCAGGTTTTTCCTTTAATTTTCAATTGGTAGCTTAATAAAAACATGTAAAATTTCAGTAGCGTTTTTCAGTGCAGAATCACAGTATTTTTACACTTAAAAATCCATTAAAAACTATGCTTTAAATCTGCACCAAAAATGAATAAAAAGCAACAAAAAAACACAAATTAGAGCAGATTGGTATTGATTTATGTTTGTGTGGTCACCAAAAAATAGAAATACTGCAACATGAAAAGCAGTATTTTTGCATAACAGAACAACTGTTCAGTGTGTAGTGGCCACTGCCAAGAACTGTAGATCAACGCCTAGTCTTAGACAGGAGATGACTTGTAGCACCTGGTAGGGGCATTACACATTAGAGTAACACCATTGGCTCCATTCATTGTTTATATCTGGCTGCCCAATCTACTTTAGCAGTTGACTAGTCAGGATGTGGGAACTGTTTGATCTCATAGTGATAAGGATGGGTCATTAATAACCCAAGAATCCCTTTGAAAGGATTTTCTGGCTCTATTAAATTGAATGAGCTGATGCCCAATACACAGTATACGGAGCTTTGCAGGCCTGATAACAGCCGATCCTGTTAGTACTTGGTGTCGGACCCCACTAATTTGATATTGGGACCAATCCTTTCCTCTTAAGTCTCGCACTTCGCATAGGGGCTGGGCACCATCCTAATGCTGTTAACGTACGGAGTAACCCTATATCCAACTTGACAGGTTCCCTTTAAATGTTGATCAAATCAGTTACTCGTGGAAATAACTTGCTTGTAAGCCGCCATCTGCGGGATGGAGCTTATGTAATCTTATAGAGGGTGTTCTCATTGTTGTTAACACTTTTTTTTTTTATCAGGAATGATCCCCAGTTGTAAGTATGGCCCACAGGTAAATGATCTAATGCCAAGTGATGAAGGTAAATCAAGGGGGCTTCCTCCGTTATCAGGAGGCCCACACTCATCTCATCTTGTATCTGCTTTATAAAAAGTTATTAAGAATTTCTGAATACTGGGTTCACTTACTTAAATACTTATTTACATAGGTATGTGGTCATTACCAGATTACTCCTGGGTGTAGTCTGGGGCCATGGGGTAATTTGCTTAATTGCTAAAATTTAATGACCCATTTATACAGACTTATTTCAGGCTTGTAATAATTGACAATCCAATCTATTCTAGTTGTTTGTCTCTCGCTGGCCTGTGTATATGGGCCAAAGAGCAAAAATGAGGGCAGAACTTCTGCTAATACCATCTTTCTTTGTAGTTTCATGTTCGGCAGCACATCTCCTGTTTACACGGGGCGATGTGCTGCCGATACAATACAATCACCTGACAGCATTGTTCTTGTCTCTTAGATGATTGTCGGCGTGTTTACACCGGCAGGTAATTGTCTTGTTCATTAGGGACATTACTTCTGACCTGGTTGTTTGAGTGGATGATAAATCGTTGCCCTCTGGAGTGGACACATTTTGGGCCACCGTTGGGAAGTGTTGGCGTTCCTTTCTGTGAGAGCTGCACTTTGTAGTCCGCCTTGTCTCTTGGTGCAGGTTGATAACATTGGATGTACACTTGTTGACCCAGATATGGAGACTTGTCAATTTACAACCCAGATTGTACACGGATGGACGATAATTTGAGCGCTGTTCATTTATGCTATGCATGCTTCTCTCAGATTCTCCCTCTGAAGATATGTCATCACCCGAGGCTCTCGCAGTGTGAGAAGATCCTCCTCTGTCAGTAAGACTGTGGTGGAAAATAGACACAAAGTAAGCAACCTTTATAAAAAGTAAAGTACCACGTAATTGCCATCAGCAGTGCCCGGCAGCCATATGTGGCACTTGTATTCTGATGATGCCACCAAGGGGGAATTGTTCCCTCTGTTCTCCCACTTTTAATTATTTAGGTGATTTGATATATATTACGGCTTTGCAAGGGGTACAGACAGCAGTGCCAACAAAATCATTGCCGTGGGTGGCGCTTTGGGCCATATGTGTCCAGCTGCACTTTTTGGCCACAGGCTAATGGTTATGGTTATTTTCCGCCTCTACTGAGACCGACACTTGACTGTCCTTGGAGAACTGACTACTAGAGAAAACTTTAAAAAGGTTTTCTAAAGCTTAATCTTGAGGAACAAGTCTCCTAAGCCTCCCAGTTTTCTGCTTGCCAGGGCACTGTTCGGACCAGCTTCATGGTTGAGTCACTGGCCTGAACCTTGTGCTCTTCAGTGCTGCAAACAGCGATAGCTTGGCCGCGGGGGAGCACGGGGGGAGGCGACGCTGGCCGCGGGGGAGCACGGGGGGGGAGGCGACGTTGGCCGCGGGGGAGCACGGGGGGAGGCGACGCTGGCCGCGGGGGAGCACGGGGGGAGGCGACGCTGGCTGGATCCTGCCAGCTTCAGAGCAGCATTTGTATACCAAAGCTTGTAAGGAGTGCGCTCATTTGCCTAGGAAACTGGTCACTCTTATACACCGCAGAGGTGGCCAGTAACTAAGCAATGAGCAGTGCAATGTAGAATTAAAAAGCCCTTCATTTTTTGAAACTGAGAGGATTTTTAATAAAAAGTAAGAAACAAAACTGCTTGTTTTTACCCATTTTTCTTGTTGAGACAACTTCTTTAATCTAGCATGTACTTTGACCGCCAAGTAAAATTGATGGAAACTGAAAGGTCACTATATCTGCAGACGGTGCCATATTGATGTCTTTATTTTCATAGGTCAGTCAAGGTTGCATGTTCTCTCTTACCACTTATTTCTCATCTTCAGTGCATAGGAGTGAAATCTGCATGTAACACATGACTATTTTGCTCCCAAATTGATGCGTATTTGCAATTCTGACATGTGGACCTTGGACTAATTCACATGACTGTGTTCCAGGTGTATAAGTAAAGGCCTGACCGTGGTTCTCATGACATGAACATGAGAAGGGCCCAATTGAGACCGGGAATTTGCACTCCAGCCTTAATAAAGGGAGGCCAGGAGTTAATTGCATCAAATTCATTAAGAGGTGTGCTCCTTTTTAATGAATTTGGTGCATATTTATAATGCAGTCAGCCTCAGCCATGAGCCTCAGCTAGAAATGTACGTTGGCCACAGGCTCTTTAGTATGGAGTTGGCAAGTGCTGGTCAGATGGCTGGATATGGTCCCTGTGCTCCTCCAGTGCTGCAGGGAAAAAAAATTACCTCTGCTTACAGCATGAGAGCGCACACTTTGGGCCTGCAGGTCAACCATGCAGCTGGCCAGAATTGTCAATCATTTCGCATAATTTCAAACAGTTTTCTACCAGAATTCTAGTAAAAATCGCTTGATGATTTGGGCCCTAACAGTCTCAAATTTGGAATATGAATGGAAATTTATAGCTGCCAGACTGCTGTTTGCTTTAGCCCCCAGGCCGGGTCCACATGTATCAGATTTCGTTGCTAATTTGTCCCAAGAACTCTTGTCCAAGCCTAGTGCTCATCTGTTTGGCGGAGTTGGAGTCAGAGTTGTCTATGGAGCCGTTTGGCTGACAGGCTAAAGCTTTGCCGAACACGATATAGCTTTCTGTTATGTTTTCGTCATTACTGTGACGGAGGCAGATGCCCCACCCTGGCCAAATAGGAGTAATTGTGCTTAGATAATGCAGTCTTTTCTTAGCATAGTCCTTCCAGTTTGACTGGGTTAGAGATTCTCTGTTTCCTCATAGGAGCGGTTGTACACTTGTCTCTGCTGCGGTACTTGTCTGATCGATATTAAAAGGGAATCTGTCACCCGGTAATCTAAGAGCAGAATAATGTATAGACAGAGGCCCTGATTCTAGAGATGTCACTTACTGGGCTGATTGCTGTAGTTTCGATAATCGCCTGCTGATAAAACAGTAATTTTATCCAGGACTGTGGAGTCGGTATAAAATGGACCGACTCCGACTCCTAAAATATATAATTGGGTACAGTAGTTCAATGCAGTTTATGGGGAATATTTTTTATAAGAATTTGGGAAAGTTATGAAATGTCCTATTCCGTGTCTAGACTTTTAGCTGAGATGGATCTGTGCTACAGTAAATTTATCACTTAAATACGAGCCATGTATGAGGGAGTCGGAGTCGGTGTCATGGAAATTGAGGAGTCTGAGGTTTGGCTTACCGACTCCACAGCCCTGATTTTATCAGTAGACTATTAACCCTGCTGGCATGTACTCCTCTATATTCATGAGGTCTGTATAACCCTGTCCCACCACTGATTGATTGGCAGCTTTCTGTGTACACTGTGCATAGGCAGATTTCTGCCTATCAGTGGTGTGGGCATGGTTATACAGGGCTCAGCATTCGGAGAACTGCTGAGAAAACGGATTTTATCAAACTGCGGCAATCAGGAAAGGAAGTGACAGCTGGAATTGGGATCTCTGCCCCTACATTATACTGCTCTCAGATGGGGTAGCAAAAACGTGGTGACAGATTCCCTTTAATCATCCATTGTTTAGCATACATCAATATTCCATTATTTAATAGACCAATACTGCAGAGATTGGTTTGTGGTGTATTTTGATTTTGAGTTTTGATCTAATTGGCAGGTGGCAAACCCTATGCCGTTTAGTGTGTGTTTGGCCATGTTCACACTAGGCTTTTTTTCAGCATTTTTTAATGCATTTTTATGCAAATTTTCAGCTGCGTTTTACAGTACCAGCAAAGTCTGAGATTTCAGAAATCTCATGCACACACCTTGGTTTTTGTGTCATCAGTATTTTGTGCTTTGAATGTTTTTTTGCACAATAGAGCATGTCACTACTTTCAGCTTTTTTTTCTGCGTTTTTCACCCATTGAAAGTAATGGGTGGTGAAAATATGCCTAGTGTGAACATAGCTATCAGGTTTTGCTGCGTTTTTAGTGAAAAAATTAAAGTAGAGCAGTATGTGAAACTCATTTGTTTTTGTGATTTTACCATCTTGTCTTTGTCACCTGAGATGGCAGTTTGAATTAGGAGAGTTTAATTAAATTAGTGATGTGTAAACATTGGCTGAGCTAGGTATGAGATCAAACAATACCTCTGGCCCACGTCGGTGTGAAATTGAACAGTCTGTGAGCAACTCAATGGCAGACCATAGTGTGAAAATAAATAAATAGTGTCCTACAAACTCAATACACTGCCCGTGTCTTAGAAAAACTATTCCTGAACAATTCATTTCCCCCCACTGTTACATTTGTAATTCTGGTTAATACGGTTTCACATATGTCTTGCATTGGTGACCTGTGTTCATGCTTCTCTGGTGGAAGCAAAGCTGAACTTTGGGATCCTAAAAAATGCAGCAACAAAACCTGCGTTTTTGACGCAGCTTCTTTCCTGCCAAGAGATCAGGTTTTGCTGCAGAACAAAAAACACCTAGTGTGAACATAACCTATCTGTAGCCAATACTCACAGTGGCCATACACCAGAGACCACACGTTATATTGCTGATCGGTTCTGCCAAAATCTGCACGTTTTGGCTGATTTCAGTAAATATGATCTTTGCATAAAAAGTTTTCAACTTTTAGAAAACCAGAGGTTTATTCAGATCACTGGTTTGTATCCAAAGAGCGGTCTATCAAGCTGTTCAGTCTGGGCATCGACCAACTTGTAACGTTCAGGATTTGCCCATATTCAGGGTCTGATGCCGCAGTATAGGAATGTCCTGTAGCACTAGTGACATCCTGGAACAGATTCCTCTATAACAGCTGGAGAAATCCGGGTGTTTGCGTTGGCTGCCCCTGTTCACGGCTACATACTAATTTCACTATTTACAATGCTTTCTTGTAGCTGACAGAAGAAAGACAACCACCACACGGCGGCCGGCAGCATATCACGGCGGTCAGCCGAACTTTGAGCCTCAAGAATTTTGTTCTGCAAATTTCCACTCAAGGGCCTTTTTACTGATTTACATGAGTTAAATCAACTATATGTACTCTATTTTGTTACATTTTATATAATCTGCTCCCTTTTCTACCAGATTGTCCTTAAATTTATAGATCTTTCGTGACCATTTATTATTGGTGGAGAAAGGTTGAACTTCATGGACCCAGGTCTTTTGTTTTTTTTTCAACCTATGTAACTAAAAATCGCCTAGACACCTGGGAATTTCATTTACATATTCATATCCGTTCTACATATCTCAGATCTACTATTGAGCTAAAATGATGTCTGCTGAGATGTCAGTCTCTTGGTAAGTGAAGCCTCCAGCAGAGAAGTGAGCGTGTGCTTCAGGGAGTTCAGTCGCTCTCAAAAAGTTCCTTTTATGTGGTCACCTAGTCGCTGCTCTTCTTACCGGCACTAAAGTGTTAAGCTTCATTGTGGTAATTGTGCTGATGTCTAATAGTTGACATCGGTGGTCTGATCATATTTCCTTGTGCTTTTTAAGTAGTCTCCTTCCCTACTGGTCTTCTGCAAAACCTAACATCTGGCTTGTTTTATTCCCTGTCAAAAGTGGGCAGTTTTTGCTGTGTTATTCCCACTGCTCCTTAGTTTGTTTTTAAAGCCACCGTAAGGTTCCAGACATATGAGGACCTGTACTTGGTGTCAGTTTTTATGGACTTTTCCAAAGGGGCGTGGCTCTCAGGGTAAAAAGGCAGAGGAGGCTAAAGACCCCCCCCGAGGATCATGTGAGTCACACCCTCTTTTAAAGACCACCATAATTAGCACTAAAAAACCAGTCCATTTCTCTGGAACCGTATTCCGGATTTATAAAAATAAATAAGAAAAATGGAATACTTAGGATCAGGGGTAATAAAATAAGAGGAAAAGAAGCTGGTCACTTTTGATCTAGTGACACGTGCTCTCTAAGGTGAATTTATTTTCTTAGATTGAAAAATATGTCTCTCCTATTACCTGATTGCTAAGCTTGGCACAGACACTTGTCCGGAGACCTCTCGCTGGAGAGAAGTAAAGGCGCATTTAGAGAAAGTGTATGTTATTGAGAGGGTGATACACAGACCCCTTTGTTCTTGCCTCTAGTTACAGATTAGTCCTGGTCCGGCATCATGTGAGATCGTACAGCTGGAAGACGCATTAGTGCACAGAATGAGGAGAATCGCTGTGGACTGTAACTCCGGGCCTCCATGTAGTGGATGTTACTGATGCTCTAATATAGTGTTCCCCAAACGCCAAACTGAGCGTCCTAGATGCTTTTTGCAGTCTTTCCCAGAGTACCATCCGGGGTTTTTCTAGGGGGACTCCCACCACATATAGCCCCGTCCCTGCGCCTTGGGGGCGGCCCCCCCATCCCCGTCCCTGCGCCTTGGGGGCGGCCCCCCCATCCCTGTGCCTTGGGGGCCATCCTCCCCTCTGTGCAGCTATTTTTGCAGCACAGTGAGAAGTCCCATCACTGAGTTTGCCATAAAAGGCTGTAGGAACTACTTTTCTTTTCCTCCTTTTGGACACTTTTGGGATAGGTAGAGGTGCTTATTTTATCTTTTTTGCCATGTTTCTCTAAGGGAAGTACAATTTTAGATTTTAGATTCCTTACCCTATGCCTAGCACTATTTGGAGAGAGTCTACACCAAGGACATAAGTTGTATGAATCCGCTGAGCGTTCCCCTGCATGGAGTTGTCAGCAGAGATAACTGTTGGCCGAACGATCATTCAACCAACAGCTATCTAATGTGTATCTGGGCTGGAAGTCTTCTTGGGATGGAAATGCTGGAGAATCCTGTAAAATCCACACCAAAATACAATAGCAGGCAAAATCCAGCTGTAAAATTGTCAGGATGTGGACCCAACCTGAGGACAAGGAAGGCCACTGTGGATCTCGCCAATGATCTGTAATGTTTCCAAAGCAAAGTCTACTGGTGGATTGAGCAGGAAAGCTCCTCTCCTCACTCTGACCTCACTAATGGGGGTACTTAGACTTGATGACTGAACAATTCCTTTAACCATTTTTTTTTCTCCCTCACAGTGAAAGGAAAAGATCAAGACAAGCCAGATGTTAAAATATTTAGAGGTAATGCTGTTTAATTATTTCATTATTGTTTAGAGGGCTAATAAAAAGCTCACAGCATGGCCTCACCTGCTCTGCACGATGGCTCAGTGGTTAGCACTGTTGCTTTGCAACTCTAATGTCCTGAGCTCAAACCTGACCCAGGGCAACATCTGCAAGGACTTTCTCCCCATGTTCATGTAGGTTTCCTACAGATACTTCAGTCTTTTTTTTTACTCTAAAATACTTGCTGCTCTCACTCCATAAGACTTGCTTGTCTACACGGTCTAAAAATATGCTAGATTTTTTAAATATCATAAACTACATTAAAAACCTGGTGCTTATTAAAGGGAATCCATTACCAGGTTTTTGCTATGTAATCTGAGAACGGCATGATGTACGGACTGGGAACCTGATTCCAGTGATGTGGCGCTTACTAGGTTGCCTGTTGTCATATTGATAAAATCCGCATTTTCTCTGCTGCAGATTTAGCGGTGTTCTGAATGCACAGCTCTGTGTAATCCCGCCCACACCACTGATTGGCAGCTTTCTGTGTACACTGTACATTGATAGAATGAGGCCAATCAGCGGTGGTGGTGGGGTTACACAGAGCAGTTGACTAGGAGGCACCAGACACCTAGTCCTCTAGTGATAATCTCCTGCTGATAAAACACTGATTTTATTGCAACAACACACAGCCCATTAAGTCACACGTCACTGCAATCGTAGTGTCAGTCCCTTCATCATTCAGATTCCCTTTAAGACTCTCTAGTAAAAATTACCAAATCAATTCACATGACTTTAGCCCTTCGGTCAGTTCAGTAGTCCATGGCCACCAGACGTGAGCCTGGGGAACCACCTCTAATCTGCTGGAATCCCTGGCGCCATGTATGAGTATTAGTTGGTACAGCATGATATGTGTTTGTCGTGCCGCAACAATGACGACATATCGGGTTTATAAATCAGGAAAAGGCTCCAGGGATTCTTGCAGGTAGTAGATGGTTCATACGAGGCCCATCTAGTAGCCATCTCTTGGTTACAAACTGCACAGAAAATTCTGCATTTATCTCCTAATGTTTCTTTTTAAAGTGGAATTGGTGGAACTTTCCAATTCTGCATTTCTTGCAGAATTTTCTACTGATCAGGTAGAATCTATAAAAAAAAAAAAAAATGTATGTATGCCAGGGTTGTATAACTTTTTATATAACTGATTAAAGTTATATTTTGTTTCCCTTAGAAGTTAAATCTGCACCAGTACATTCCCCATCAAGAAGTCCAAAAAATAATGCCTTGCTGGAGGCTGCTGGACCAAGCCATGTGGCGATCAATGCCATATCGGCCAATATGGACTCGTACTCAAGTAGTCGGACTGCTGCACTTAAAAAGCAGCCAACTCACATGGAAGCCACACATTTTGGAGACCTTGGTAAGAGACAGATTTTGTCTGACCCTCTCAATGCACGTGTCTTAGTTTGGCCAAGCATGCATGTACTCTTGGTGGAGAGCGGGGAATAATTTGCTGCCTCAACAAAGGATCGGGCATGTAAAAATCCAACATGCTTGACCATAATAGTTGCTATTGGGGAGAGTCAACTCTCTCCCATACATATTAGTCATTCTGCCTCACCAAAATTGGTTCAAATGACACTTACTGAATGTGTATGGTCAACTTAAAGTGCTTTTCCATTACTAAACTAAGCCCAGTTTTTAAGTTATCCCCTATCCATAGGTTAGGGAATAATTTAATGAGTTTTGAGTGTCTTACCCCGGAGGAGTAAAGCACTCGGTTATATCCAGCAGTCACCTAGAAAATGAATGATGCACAGTTGCAAATGTTCGCCTTTGGCTGCATTTTTGCCTGATTCTCCCAGCCGTCGTAGCCATGGCAATCAGCAAGTTATCTTCTATCCAATAAATAGGGGATAACTTACAAACTAGGGAAATACCCATTCAATTTTTTTCCTTTTAAAGAGTTTCACTAAGAATATGATAAACATGGCGCTTGTGATATAATTCAAAGTGGAACTGTCCTAGAAATGTCAGGACGGCTGCACACTGAAGAAACAGAGCTCGAGGCTAATCTCATCTGTCCAAGGAGCTGCCATCATAAACACTTGTACCTCTCAGCCAAAAAGCAGCGCTGATATGAGACGGAATAAATCTTTCCACTGACTGAACGTAACAGGGAAGGAGAAGGTTTCTCCAGCTCCAGTGCTCAGTCAGTGAAAAGATTTATTCCGTCTCATATCAGCGCTGCTTTTTGGCTGAGAGGTACAAGTGTTTATGATGGCAGCTCCTTGGACAGATGAGATTAGCCTCGAGCTATGTTTCTTCAGTGTGCAGCCGTCCTGACATTTCTAGGACAGTTCCACTTTGAATTATATCACAAGCTGTTTGGCCCCACCAAGGGTGCACCAAGCACCTGTACTTGGTATGAACAGTCATTCTGTGCAGACAGTCCATTTAAGGAGGAAAAGGTCTACAATAAAGTAGTAGACCATATTCCCCCTTTACAATTTCCTTTTGCCACTCTGGTGGTCCCTGGCCAGTTCTGCTTACTTCCTGCAGTAATTAGATGCTATCCTTGTGCATGTGATCGCTGCTGACAGTCACTAGTAGCAGTCAAGTGGACATCTCGTCGTGGCGGAGAATAAGCAGTGACGGTCAGGGCCCGCCTGAGTGGGTGATGATATCATAGCTTACGTCCTACTTGGTTATTTTATACCATTTCCTTCTCATGGTGAATTTTCTTGAAACATCAGAAAATCCCCTATCATAGCTATATAGTGCTGGGTTTTGTCTCGCACTGAGGTGCACTTGCCTGTTTGTGCTCTTGCAGTTTCGCTTCAGTTACTGTTAAGTTTATCAAATTGTCCATCTCTGAACATGAGTAACTGGCAAACTGAGTATTAGCTGGTGGAACGTTTACATTTGGGTGTGTGTGTGTGTGTGTGTGTGTGTGTGTGTGTGTGTGTGTGTGTGTGTGCCTTAGTTTTAATCCCTTTTCCTCTGTTTTCTCCTCCAGGCCGATCATGTCTGAACTATGAGTCCCAAGATACAAAGTCAAGTCTTTCAAAAACTCTGGAACAAGTTCTACAAGACAATGTGGCTCTCCCTTATTTTATTCAGTTTATGGAGCTCCGCAGGATGGAACATTTGGTTAAGTTCTGGTTGGAGGCCAAAAGTTTTAACTCCACAACCTGGTCTCGAATTAGAGCATTTAGTCTAAATACAGTCAAGCACAGCACTTTGGCGGAGCCTGTGTCCCCATCTCCAAGGCGGCCAGATCAGTCAGCAGCAACATCTCCTCCGGCTTCTGCTTGCCAGCAGGCCCACGATTGCTCTAAAGTTCCACAACATACGTCCAGATTGAAAGTGTTACGTTCTGAAGCCGATTTCCGCAGTGCTTCACATCAATCACAGACTAAGCAGAAGATGGGAAGCACGCCGGCGATACAGCTAGAACTGTCTAAGGATGAGACCTTACTCCCCTACGAGCAGTCTTCCAAGCTTAATGCATCGAACAGGGACAGCCCGATACATGAGGGGCTAGCTGACATGTCCCAGAAATTAATGAAGAGTAAGTCAATTACTTCCAGACATATAAATACTTTGTTTTTGTTTTTTGTTTTCTACACAGTTATGAAGGTGGTCTCTCAGATATGTTACAAGTAATAATGGTACTGTTATATAACATAGTGTATAATATTACATTGCTGTTCAGAGTATTGGCGAATGATTCATTTGCATTAGTGGTCAGTAAATGTTCTGCATGATTTTCAGCCTTTGAGGATCTAATGAAGTATAAAGTAAATGTCATTGGTAGCTAAAGGAAACGCTGATACGATCTTAGGATAGTCGTTATGTAGAAGGGCTGAACGTCAATGTTTATGGTCCAGATCTACTTCCTTAAATGATCTTCACCTACTTTGCAAAGCGCTTGCTAAAGGGAAAGTATTCTCATCAGAAAATGACCTATAGATTAAATCATGTTTATTTTCCCCCTCAATTTTTTATTTTTTTTAATTTTGTAATACATTTTATAATGTATAATACAAAATTATATTATAACACAAAATATATACACTGCTCAAAAAAAAATAAAGGGAACACTCAAATAACACATCCTAGATGTGAATGAATGAAATATTCTCATTGAATACTTTGTTCTGTACAAAGTTGAATGTGCTGACAACAAAATCACACAAAAATCATCAATGGAAATCAAATTTATTAACCAATGGAGGCCTGGATTTGGAGTCACCCCCAAAATTAAAGTGGAAAAACACACTACAGGCTGATCCAACTTTGATGTAATGTCCTTAAAACAAGTCAAAATGAGGCTCAGTATTGTGTGTGGCCTCCACGTGCCTGTATGACCTCCCTACAACGCCTGGGCATGCTCCTGATGAGGTTGTGGATGGTCTCCTGTGGGATCTCCTCCCAGACCTGGACTAAAGCATCCGCCAACTCCTGGACAGTCTGTGGTGCAACGTGACGTTGGTGGATGGAGCGAGACATGATGGCCCAGATGTGCTCAATCGGATTCAGGTCTGGGGAGGGCCAGTCCATAGCTTCAATGCCTTCATCTTGCAGGAACTGCTGAGACACTCCAGCCACATGAGGTCTGGCATTGTCCTGCATTAGGAAGAACCCAGGGCCAACTGCACCAGCATATGGTCTCACAAGGGGTCTGAGGATCTCATCTCGGTACCTAATGGCAGTCAGGCTATCTCTGGCCAGCACATGGAGGGCTGTGCAGCCCTCCAAAAAAATGCCACCCCACACCATTACTGACCCACTGCCAAACCGGTCATGCTGAAGGATGTTGCAGGCAGCAGATCGCTCTCCACGGAGTCTCCAGACTCTGTCACGTCTGTCACATGTGCTCAGTGTGAACCTGCTTTCATCTGTGAAGAGCACTGGGCGCCAGTGGCGACTTTGCCAATCCTGGTGTTCTGTGGCAAATGCCAAGCATCCTGCACGGTGTTGGGCTGTGAGCACAACCCCCATCTGTGGACTTCGGGCCCTCATACCACCCTCATGGAGTCGGTTTCTAACCGTTTGTGCAGACACATGCACATTTGCGGCCTGCTGGAGGTCATTTTGCAGGGCTCTGGTAGTGCTCCTCCTGTTCCTCCTTGCACAAAGGCGGAGGTAGCGGTCCTGCTGCTGGGTTGTTGCCCTCCTACGGGCCCCGCCATGTCTCCTGGTGTACTGGTCTGGCTCCTGGTAGCGCCTCCAGCCTCTGGACACTACGCTGACAGACACGGCAAACCTTCTTGCCACAGCTTGCATTGATGTGCCATTCTGGATGAGCTGTACTACCTGAGCAACTTCTGTGGGTTGTAGAGTTCGTCTCATGCTACCATGAGCGTGAAAGCACAACCAACATTCAAAAGTGACCAAAACATCAGCCAGAAAGCATTGGTTCTGAGATGTGGTCTGTGGTCCCCACCTGCAGAATCACTCCTTTTATTGAGTGTGTCTTGATAATTGCCAATAATTTCCATCTATTGTCTATTCCATTTGCACAACAGCATGTGAAATTGATTGTCTTTCAGTGTTGCTTCCTAAGTGGACAGTTTGATTCCACAGAAGTTTGATTTACTTGGAGTTATATTCTGTTGTTTAAGTGTTCCCTTTATTTTTTTGAGCAGTGTACATACATAGAGCCATGGCCGAAAGTGTTAGCACCCTTGGAATTATTTTTGGACGTGAATTATTTAAATTACACACATTTTGTTATACACGTTTATTTCCTTTGTGTGTATTGGAGCAACACAAAAATAGAGGAAAAAAAGGCAAATTGGACATTTTTTCACACACAACCCCAAAAATGGTCCAAACAAAATTGTCAGTTTTCCAAAATTATGGGTAAACCACCTTGTTTCAAGTATGTGATGTTCGTTCAAATTCACCTGTGGCAAGTAACAGGTGTGGTCAATATGAAAATCACACCTGAAACTAGGTAAAAAGGGGAGAAGTTGACTCAATCTTTGCATTGTGTGTCTGTGTGTGCCACACTAAGCACGGAAAACAGAAAGAGGAGAAGAGAACTGTCTTGAGGACTTGAGAACCAAAATTTTGAAAAATATCAACAATCTCAAGGTTACAAGTCCTTTTCCAGATCTTGATGTTGTTTTGTCCACGGTACGCAACATAATCAAGAATTTTACAACCTTTGGCACTGTAGCTAATCTCCCTGGACATGGATGGCAGAGAACAATTGATGAAATATTGCAACGCAGTCCAAATGGTGGATAAGCAGCCTCAATCAATTCCAAAGAAATTCAAGCTGTCCTGCAGGCTCAGGATGCATCAGTGTCAGCGTGAACAATCCGTTGACATTTGAATGAAATGAAACGCTGTGGCAGGAGACTCAGAAGGACCCCACTGCTGACACATAGACATAAAAAAGCTAGACCGCAGTTTGCCAAAATGTAAAATACTTGAGTAAACAAAAATCCTTCTGGAAATCGTTTTCTGGACAGAGGAGACCAAGATAGAGCTTTTTGGTAAAGCACATCATTTTACTGTTTACCGAAAACAGAATGAGACCTATAGTCAAATATGGTGGAGGTTCAAAGATGTTTTGGGGTTGTTTTGCTGCCTCTGGCACTGGGTGCCTTGACTGTGTGCAAGGCATTATGAAATCTAAAGATTACCAAAGGATTTTGGGTTGCAACATACTGTCCAGTGTCAGAAAGCTGGGTTTGCATCTTAGGTTATGGGTTTTCCAGCAGGACAATGACCCCAAACATACTTCAAGAAGCACCCAGAAATGGATGGAAAAAAGTGCTGGAGAGTTCTGAAGTGGCCAGCAATGAGTACGGGTCTAAATCCCATTGATCACCTGTGGAGAGATCTTAAAATTAGTGTAGGGAGAAGGCGCCTTCAAATATGAGAGATCTGGAGCAGTTTGCAAAAGAAGAGTGGCCCAAAATTCCAGCTGAGAGGTGCAAGAAGCTTGTTGATGGTTATAGGAAGCGATTGGTTGCAGTTATTTGGTTGCACACCCTTTGGAATAAATATTAAGTTGAGGGTGCCAATAATTTTGTCCTGCCCATTTTTGAGGTTTTGTGTGAAATTATGTCCAATTTGCCTCTTTTTCAGTTTTTTTTGTGGTGTTGCAATACACACAGGAAATAAAACATGTATAACAAAACATGTGTAATTGCAATAATTTTCTGGGAGAAGAACCATATTTTGCAGATTATAAGACGCACCCCAAATTTTGGGGAGGAAAATAGGAAAAAAAATGTTTTTTAATAAACCTGTGAGTGTTATCAGCATACCTTGGGGGTGGCGGCGTTGGTGGAGCGGGGTCCCATGTGGCATGGTCGCTGCTGGCTGAGGCAGGGGGTGTTCAGAGGCAGGAGTCGGGAGATGGCTGCGGACCCCATGCTGGTAGGATAAGGCGTTCAGTGGTGCCAGGGGCTCAGCCGACATTTTGTGAAAGACGGAGCTTGGCACCTTCCATACGGTGGACTCCTGGAAAAATGGCTGCCAGAGGTGGAGCATGCTCCGATTGAGATCTCGGCACCGAGATCTTGTCTCCTGAAATCTCTGCTCCTGATCTCAATCTGAGCATGCGCTGCCACCGGCAGCCATTTTCCCAGAGTCCACCGCATAGAAGAGTTTGGAAGGTGTGGAACTCTGGCTTTCACATTGTTGCCGGAGCCCCCGCAACACCGAACACCTCATTCTACCTGCATGGGGCCCGCAGCCATCTCCTAACTTCTGCCTCCGACAGAAGCTTCCGGCTGCAGCAACCCAGGGACCCTGCTCCACCGCAGCTGGTAAGCTCCACTGCTCAATTCAGATTATTAGACGCACCCCCATTTTCGCCCCCAAATTTGGGGTGAGTGGTGGGAAAGTGCGTCTTATAATCCGAAAAAATATGGTCCTTCATTTTCTGGAACAATTTCAAGGGTGCCAACACTTTCTGCCTCACTCTTGCTACTAGTTTGTGTACTAGAGGTTCACACTCCCTCATCTTTAATCAGGACTTTTCTTCAGTCTCATCACCACAGGCAGGATTACAATGAAAGCTAGTAGATGAGTCCACCATTCACAGTAGGTGATGTCAGAGCTCATCTGCTCCAACACACTGACCTTCTATGTTCAGTAGGGTTGAGCGAGTATGTTCTGTCCGAGTATGCTCAGGCCGAGCTTCGAGTATTTATAGCTGCTCGGTGATGAGGTTAAATCGCTCCCGTGTGCATGATTTGCAACTGTTTGACAGCTTTATTACATGTGAGGAATGTGTAAGAAATACATTCCTCACATGTATTAAAACTGTCAAACAGTTGCAAATCATGCACACGGGAGCGATTCAAACATATCACCGAGCAGCTATAAATACTCGGAGCTCGGCCCGAGCATACCCGGTGAAAGGGTTAATAGAACATACTCGCTCAGTACTAATGTTCAGATTAGAAGCTGAGAAGGTTTCTATAGGAAATCTAGGGTCTGTTAGTCTTTTGTTGCGAATGTTTGTGTCCAACAGGAAGTTGAAGCTGTAAAATAAGCCTGATGGTTAAATTGAAAATTACAAGAATTTGAATTTTTTTTTTAATGAAGTGATATATAAATAAAAATATGTAAAAACTTACATTCAATATATAAACTTGATTTAAAAAAAGATAATTTTCTGATGACACCTTGCCTTTCATGCACGTTTAGATGAGGCGGCCAAAGCCACCAACTTCAACCTTCTAATGTGAATGAGGACCTCCCGAATTGGATAGCATTATATTATTTTAGACACTTCTGGGTGGTTTATTTAAAAAAAATAAATAAAAGGTTTTGCACCCCTGATTTTTAAGTGAAGAACATCTCTTAAAGATAACCTGTCAGCAGCATTTTACGAAGTAAAGTACAGAGTACAGACAGGGCCATATTGGCGCTGTCATACTGATTAAAATGATACCTCAGTTTTTGTAGATTTTCTTCCTCCTTGTTTGAAGTTTCCTTGTATTCTTATCTTCGTGTATTTCGTCGGGCCTGTGGGTTGGGTCTCCAGCTTTGTTCCGTCGATTGAAGCAAGATATGTTTGTTTGGGGAGCAGCTTAATAATCCTGCTCATGGTGTAGGGGTCCCAAAAAGGCACAGCCCTACATGTGGTCCACTCAAAGGAGGGATATGGAAATTAGTTTTCCTGATGAAACATTGCCTTCAAAGTGTCGATGCATGAAAGACTCCATCAGTCAGTGGAGAGCTGGAAGCATAAGGGTGCGTGCACACTGTCAGGAATGGCTGCGGATTGGACGCAGTGCACTTGCTCTGCATGCAATCCGCAGCAGCCAGATGTTACAGCATAGTGGATGGGACTTCAAAAAATTCCATGCCCACTATGCGTCTGTGTGCTGCGGATCACCCGCGGAGACGGACATGCGGCGTGTCTTTCCAGGCCGCAGCATGTCAGTTTCTCTTCTCCGCAAGAGAAATTCTATCAGTGCAATGTATAGGATGCGGTGAACATAAAGTATAGTGCGTTCAAAGTGCTGCCAGAAAGGATGGTGTGCACGTACCCTAACTCGGATATACTGAAATCTCGATTATTGGCTGCACGGACATAGCTTCCAGACATTTGTGGGGGGGCTTAGTCCTGTGACAGCTCAAAAAGAGAAATTGTGCAGAATTATTGACATGTCTTCTTTATTATGCATGTATATGTGTGAGGCTGCTGGAGTCGCTGCCCATATTACACCTTACTGCTCATCCCAGACAGCGTTGTATCTAGGTTAATACCGGTCTTCTGTTACAGGTATAGAGCGCGACGCTGTTAACACTTTCACCAAATACATTTCTCCGGATGCTGCTAAACCTATACCCATCAGTGAGGAAATCAGGAGTGACATTGTAGGTGAGTGGTCCTGGGGATTATTTTTTAAATTGGAATTATGGGAAAAAAAAAAAAAAATTTTGTTTAAAAAAGTTTGTTTTGCACTCCAATCTAAGAGAATTTTCCACATGGAAGCTCTGTCCTGTGTATAAAAGGCATTAGCTTAACTAGTATAAAGCGTTATCTGGAATAAAAAACAAACAGGAGGATATGCTATAATAAAAACCACATCCCTCAGTTGTATCCACTAGTTGGCTTTCCTGTAGCCGTGAGGTAAATCCATGTGACTGCTGCCGCCAGTCATTGCTAGTGAATATAGCATCTGGCTAGTAATTGGCTGCAGCAGTTGTGTGAATGGACTTCACTGCCATAGAAAAATCAGCAAAGGCTGGTGGAGGAATTATCAGGGGAGGGATCCTGTTTTTAATTTTTTACTTCCTGCTAGCTGTTTTTTTTGTTTTGCGGCCTCTTAATTCTTTAACTGCTTCCAGAGCGTCCATAGACTTTAATCGTCCGGGTGGTCCCACTTCTGCTGTAAAGTGACGTATTAGAATAGGAGCTCTGCTACATGCGATCGTATACCTGCAGCAGCGGGAATCTGGCTGTCAGAGACCGCCGGAGTCCCTATAGAGAGGGCACAAACAGTTTATTACCGTCTGTGCCTTCTCGGTCACTGTATTCTCAGCCCAAAAGAACTGACGGCGCTTCCTCCTTCATACACGATGGTCATTTGATTAGTGAATAGGCAGAAAGAGCTGCGGACTCATAGGAAACCCAAACAGTCTTGATAGTAGCCAGAAGGTTGCATTTCCCTTGTAACTGGGGCTAATATACCAGCCCAAGTTACAGGGGAAATAAGATGGGGGGCAAAAAAATATTTCAATATTTAAATGCCTCCCAAAGATCTTTTATGATCTTATGTGGGTCACCATTTGTAAAACGAAAAATAAAAACACTAAATATGCCACTTTCGAACCAAATTTCTAGCTCTATCCACCTAACAAAAAAAAAGGTGTCGATATATAAAAATATTTACAAAATGTATAAATCTATTTTAGTGGTCCTGTTTGTTCAGTAAAAAAACTGGATGAAAAGATACTTATTCCTTTTTATTTTTCCAGTGATATTAAACAAGATTGCAAAAAAAATTATAAAAGAATATAAGTGGCATAAAAATAAGCCTCTCGAAAAAAGACTCAAAAATAACTTGAATATCCAAATGACAAATATTTTTACAGCTCTCTAAACCACATGTACAAAAAGAGCAAAAAAAAGTGCCTGGTCAAGAACGAGGGTATATAGCCCGGTCTTTATCTGGTTAAAAAATCCGTCTGATAAACCATAGTGGTGTCACCGCTAAAACATACAGGGCTGTATAGAAGCTCAGAATCGCTGCCACAGAGACAGTCTTTCATAAAACTACTATTAGACTTTATCGCTACTAAAAGTGATGTAATAATGCACATCAATAAACCGCAAGACAACAAGGTGACCACCATCATTGTGTTTCCTGATAGACACCCCCCCCCCCCCCAGTGAAATAATATTTATATTTACTTTTTTTGGCTTAATAAAATGAAGTGTCCCATATTTAGATTTTTTTTTTTATTACAGCCATATATCAGGCTGGGAATATTTCAGTCTGTATACGGACCACAATGCCCTTACTGATCGTGGGTTTCTAATTCCAAACTTACAGCCTAATACCGGTGCTTCTCACAAAATTAAAATATCATCAAAAAGTTAATATATTTCAGTTCTTCAATTCATAAAGTGAAACTGATATATTATATAGAGTCATTACAGATAGTGATCTATTTCAAGTGTTTATTTCTGTCAATGTTGATGATTATGGCTTACAGCCAATGAAAACACAGAAGTCATTATCTCAGTAAATTAGAATACTTTATAACAACGGCTTGAAAAATGTTTTTAAAATCCGAAATGTTGTCCTACTGAAATGTAGGTTCAGTAAATGCACTCAATACTTGGTCGGGGCTCCTTTTGCATCAATTACGTGGCATGGAGGCGATCAGCCTGTGGCACTGCTGAGGTGTTATGGAAGCCCAGGTTGCTTTGATAGCAGCCTTCAGCTCGTCTGCATTGTTGGGTCTGGTGTCTCTCCTCTTCCTCTTAACAATACCCCATAGATTCAGTTCTTTTTGTATTGCAGAGCTGAAATAAATTTAACTTTTTGATGATAATCTAATTTTGTGAGATGCACCTGTATGTGTTTCTGAGGCTGTAAGTATGGATCTGGAGACCCGTGGTCAGTCGGGGAATTG
Source organism: Phyllobates terribilis (assembly GCF_046119375.1). Taxonomy (NCBI): domain Eukaryota; kingdom Metazoa; phylum Chordata; class Amphibia; order Anura; family Dendrobatidae; genus Phyllobates; species Phyllobates terribilis. The sequence goes on from NW_027362762.1 coordinate 865,972,535, forward strand.
CGTTTTTTGTATATGGATCATGAGCTCGGCCTTATTTAGAGCAGAAGGACAAAAGATTCTTTTTTTTTTTTTTTTTAACTTGTTTTTATTGAAAATAAAGTTTACATACATTAATATGAATATAATTTGGAATATGCATAACAAGATTGTTATCAGATGGTAAACAGCAGAATGTGCATTCCAAGTATAATTGCATTAGGTAAAAAGACAAGATGAAGGATTATCTAAAGTGAAATAATACTAGACCACTTGTGGGCTTCATGGCTTCTGTACACATCTGCGCTACTAGTAGCCAAAATACTAGAAACTTAGTTTGAGCTCACTGAATTCATGAGGAAAGTTCTCCTCACGCCTCTCCAGAGTGATTGACAGCTGTCTGTTGTGTGTCAGCCTGGTAATTTTTGCGAAGAGCAGGGAAGGCCATGTGTGACTAGCACTATCTTCATGAATACACAATGCCCAAAATCTATGGGTTTATGACACTTCTTTTTCTTTCTTCTTTTAAGCTAGTCTGAGAGCAAACTCCCATGTAGGGTGGCTTTGTCTGATGACTGTAGTTCTCTAATATGTTTAGTTGCAATAGATAAAACATGCCTGATGACATAACTGGCTATATGTTATTATTTGCAGCAAAGATCTGTGGCGAGGACGGGCAAGTGGACCCCAACTGCTTTGTTACTGCACAGTCCATAGTATTTAATGCCATGGAGCAAGAGTAAGTTATTGATATGTTTTCAAGAATATTAAAGGGAACCTGTCACCAGAAAAATCCCTATTAACCTTCAGATATGGGGTTAATCTGCAGGTTAACAGCGTTATAATGCCGCCCGGCGCCTGCACTTAGCCTAACACTGCGGGGACAAAATTAACTTTATTCTCCTCAGCAGCGTTCCCATCTGTCACGGGGCGGGATCGGCACTGGTTCAGTCACCGCTCTGAGCATAAAGAGCAGCATTGGTAACCGTGCCCCCGGCCCTGACTGACGCTGGCTTTGCGTTGCAGCCGGTTGTCACTCAGAACCCGGGGTGCAGTTACAGCAGCCACTCTGTGTACTCAGAGCGATGACTGAAACGGGAACACTGCTGGGGAGAATAAAGTTAATTTTCTCCCCGCAGTGTTGGGCTACGTGCAGGCGCCAGGCATCATCTTAACTCTATTTTATCTTCAGCTCTTATGTATCGTGGCGGATACATTTTTCAAGTAGTCTTAGCCATTAATCCTTTTAAACGGGGTGGTGACTTATCCCTGACTTATCTCAGAGATAAGTCACTACCTTTTGATGACTTATCCCTAAGATAGGACATAAATATTAGATTGCATATTAGATTGGTGAGGGTCAGCTGCAGGAAATCCTGGCGTCAGCTGGATTTAAAGACTTAAGACATTACACAGATTTGCAATGCCGGTAATGCAGAACAGCTCCCATTCAATATTTATTTATTTTACTCACTTATATAGCACCATTAAATCTACAGCGCTTTACAGACATTATCATCACTGTCCCCTTTGGGGCTAACTCTCTAAATTCCCCAGCAGAGTATGTCTTTGGAGTGTGCAATCACAGGGAGAACATACAAACTCCTTGCAGATGTTGTCCTTGGTTGGATTTGCACCCAGGACCCCAGCGCTGCAAAGCAACAGTGCTAACCACTGATCCATCGTGCTGCCCTGACATATCTGACATTGATTCTACCTATCCGTATATCCTTGGCACTAGTATGGACCGGGATGTACAGATCAGCCGCGGGTCTCCTGACCTGTAACGCAGTAGTCTCATATATGCCGAGCTGGCTGCTAAGGTTGTGTCAGGAGACCAGTGATCAGTGCATACGTGGGCCGAGATACACAGATGTGCGAAACATGCCGTGCCCATATTAGTAGGTCAAAACATTTTCAGGGTCTTTTTTTTTCTCATGATGAAATATTGGGGAGTTACTGGCACTCCCGTCATGGGTTCTGTTCTAATCATCCATCGTGGATATGACAGATCCATTTTATAACAGATTCTATAAAATCCCCTGCGTTATGGTGGGGCGATTAGGACTTGTTATAGGCTGGAATCACAAATGCAGTTTGTTATAGTTTTTTAGCCCACTTTTGAGCCAAAAGTGGATATGGGAGTAATGGGAAATATATATCGTGATTCCAGCCTTATTTTGTCTAGGATTGTGATGTGCGTGCAGTGCTGGAACACAAATGTAGCAGAGCTGAATGAGCATTGTCAGCACATCGTCTGTAACTATCCATTAAAGGGGTTATCCACTACTTTTACATTGATGCCCTATCCGTGGGCATCAATGTATGATCGGCCGGGTCCTGCACGTGGCATCCCTGACGATCAGCTGTCATCGGTGGCCACGGCCGCCGGCCGGAAGTGCTCACCTGCGGGGCTCAGCCGCCAAGTGGTAGAGGCTGTTGCGGTGTACTGCACACCCGCCTCCCATTCAGTAGAATAGGAGGCAGATTTGCAGTACACCGCGTCGGCCACTACCACTTGACGGGAGAGCCCCGCAGATGAGCATTTGCGGCTGCCGGCACCGATAACAGCTGATCGGCGGGGGTGCCGCATGCGGTACCTCGGCCAATCATACATTGATGCCCTAGCCTATGGATAGGGCATCAATGTAAAAGTAGTTGACAACTTCTTTAATATAATGTGGTTACCTGGCTGCATGCTCGGCTCATCTTTTGATTAGCCAGCCTGGCATCACGTCCTTGTCATCCTGTGACGCCTATGTGACATCTCACCAGGTCGGCTAATGAATAGAAGGGACGTGGGTGCCATCAGGTAAAAGTGGCTCTCACAGCTCTCGCTGTCGTGGCTGATGGGCCGGCTCCTGGGAACTTATTTGCGCAGTCTCTAGTGTTAGTATCTGAGGTAGAACACATGTTAGTATGTTAATAGCGTTATGGGGTGAGCTAGATGACTAAGCCAGCTTTATACATGATCTAAATGACAGAGGTAGTAAATAGATTAACACCAATTTTTTTTTTTTATCATTTTACAGACACTTTTCTGAGTTTTTGCGAAGTCAGCATTTCTGTAAGTACCAGATTGAGGTGCTGACCAGCGGGACAGTGTACCTGTCTGATATCTTGTTTTGCGAGTCGGCGCTCTTTTATTTCTCAGAGGTGAGTGGTTCACAATGGAGGATTGTTACATCCTCTGATTTCCCCTATTACCTGGGTAATGTTTGTGCGTTCCCTGCAGCTCCTCTCGCGTTCCCTGCAGCTCCTCTCGCGTTCCCTGCAGCTCACTCTGCTCTTTACTATTAGGCTATGGCTCCACTATCAGTATTCGGTCAGTATTTTTTCTTAGGAGTGGGTGATAAATGCAGAATTGGTGACTTGTTTCTATTACACCTTTTCTCCGATTGTTCCTCACCTGGTTTTGACTCCCACTCCTGAGAAAAAATACTGACCGAATACTGATAGTGGGGCTGTGGCCTTACACTCCTCTTCTCTTTTTCTCTTATTACACAAGCTTGTCTAAAAGAGGAAGCTGAGATAATTACAGAAAATAACAAACAGCTCTTGCTGCTAAGACATAATGATAATGGTAGTAATCTATAGCACTCATTAAAGGGATACTACAGTTTTAGAAAACCAATGTCATTGTATAACGAAAGCTACAATTTTCCAAAATCATTTATAGAATTAAAAGGGCTGTCCAGTGCTTTATATTGCAGGCCTATTGTTGAGCTAGGTGATCGATATCAGATGGGTGGGGGGTGACACCTGGCCCTCCCATCGATTTAGCTTTTCCCTGGGCTGGCGGTGGCTGGATGTGATCAGTTGTGGAGCAGCACAGCGCCGTCAGCTGTATACTGCAGAACCGCCGCCCTATTAGAAAAGGCCGTATCCGGCTCTCTGCTGCTGTGCCGCTGACGGAGCCTTTTGGTTCCGCTCCACAGCTGAGCACACCCGGCCACCACTTGTGCTGAGAACAGCTGATCGGTGGCAGTGCAGGGGGTCACACATAATATTATATATATCTCTATCTCACATTTGCTAATGGTCGGCTGACAACTTTCTCTCCCCACTCCCAAACACAGGACCACTCGGCCGAGCATAACTTTTGTTTCCTATGAGGATCTGCTTCCTGAACGAAAGGACCTCTGAAATACAAAAGTCTGAATCCTTCTCCCTCCCACATCACCTGGTATGGGGGAGTCGAGAAACCCCCATACACAATAAGACTGTTGGCTGATCCTGCTTATATCAACATGTTTAGCCCACTCTAACCTCTATATGGGAACCTTAACAATGCCTGCCATTATCGGCGGATAGCTTCCTGATTCCTGGGGGTCTGACCTCTGGAAACCCCATCAATCCTGAGAACCAAGGCTATGAACAGTCCTGTGTGAATGGAGCCCTTGATCATTCATTCTTAAAGAGGCCCCCGGAGATAGCCGAGTGCAGCGCTCTGCTGGTCTTAAAGGGACCCCCCGGAGATAGCCGAGTGCAGCTCTCGGCTGGTCTTAAAGGGACCCCCTGGAGGTAGCCGAGTTTCAGCTCTCGGCTGGTCTTTGGCACTCCAATGTAAATGAATGAACATGATCAACCTCCGCTCCATTCTCATGGGGATCTTCAGATCCCTGATTCTCAGGATCGGTGGGGTCTCAGCAGTTGGGAAGTTATTCCCTATCCCATTGATTGGGGGAGTGGGGTGGGAATAACACCCAAAACTTGAAAATACCCCTTTTATGGGTATATTATAAATGGTGAAACACTAAAAATCCACAGCATAAAGTGAGAAATGCTAAAGCAGACATGTAACATCCACAGCACAGATCACTTTCCTCTACAGATCTTCTGCACAGCACGTGGTGGGATTTCTTCTTTTACATCAGAATGTCTTAAATGAATATTGAAAAGTTTTTTTTATGCTAAGTAAATTCTGCTTTCCACTTTTTATCTTATTGACTTTTATTATATGTAAAGTATTTTTCTTCCTCTAGTACATGGAGAAGGAAGATGCATTGAATATATTACAATTCTGGTTGGCTGCTGATAACTTCCAGGCTCAACTTGCAGCCAAGAATGGACAGTATGATGGACAGGAGGCACAGAATGACGCCATGATCCTTTATGATAAGTAAGTAATTATTGGAATAAATATGTTTAAAAATAAAAAAAGAATGGTGGTTCTGCAGATTGTCAGAAAACGTCTATTTTATGGGTCTGAATCTGAAAAAATGTTTCAGAATATATAATCTTAGGCTATTTTCACACTAGGCGTCTTTTCATCGTTTTTTATGCAAATTTTCAGCTGTGTTTTACAGTACCAGCAAAGTCTGACATTTCAGAAATCTCATGCACACACATTTTTTGTCATCACTTTTTTTTGCATAATAGAGCATGTCACTTCTTTCAGCATTTTTGACCCATTGAAAGTAATGATTGGTGAAAAAACGCTGGTCTCAGGTTTTGCAGCGTTTTTTGTGTCCAAAACCTGATGAAATAGAATCAGATTTTTTTTTTTTTGCGCTAAACTTGATCAGCATGCACAAAAGACGAAAATGTAGCATGACATAAACGCTGCAAAAAAAACGCAGCAAAACCTGAGTTTTTTCCGCTGCTTCTTTCCTGCCAAGAGATCAGGATTTGCTACAGAAAAAAAAATTACAAGGCCTGAGTTTCACAGCCACTTGTGACCACGGGATATAAGATCTCATTGCTGTTCTGCCAAAGTTGCTTGTAGTAAGGGCTCTTTCACACGTCAGTGTGTCTGGTACGTGTGGTGACTGTCTCCAGTACGTGTGGAAACTCTGACACACGTAGACCCATTCAAATGAATAGGTCTGTGCACATGTCAGTGTGTTTTCACGGACCATTTGTCAGTGGGCAAATTACGCTGACATGTCCATTTTTTACACACTGCATGGACCGCAAAAATGTCCCACACTGAAAACACAGAGATGACATCCGTGTGACACTTACCAGCGCCTTGGAATCAGCGGTACAGTTAGCGCTGTTCTCAAGCGCCGGGTGCTGAAAGCTGCCCTCTTCATTGTCTCCTGCTGGCGCTGCGATCAGCACCAGCAGGGACAATGATGAGTAGTAGTGTCTGGCTCCCGCAGTGTCCAAACTGTAAAAATAAGAATAAAATTAAAAAAACCTTATACTCATCTGTCCTAAGTGTCCCCCGCTGCAATCCATGCGACCGATCACGCTGGGGAGAATGACTCCTGCAGTGAGCGCGCCCCTTGAGCTGCGCTCAGCAAGCAGTGTCCTGTCACTCACTGAGCTCAGCGCAGCTCTGAACAATGATGAGGGCAGCGTTCAGCACCCAGCGCTTGGGAACAGCGCTAACTGTACCACTGATTCCCAGGCAGCGGTACGTGTGCTCCCGATGTGGCACACGGGTGCGCACGGATATATCCGGTACTGGTTTCTCCAGTACCAAAAATATCGGGACGTGTGTAAGAGCCCGAAATCTATTTGATGAAAGCCGCAAGCTTTGGAATTTTTCTTCCTCTAGTGATGGTTGCTGTAAAGTGCAGAGAGTAAGAAAAGCTTGTTCAGGATCATCAGCAGAGGTCTACCATTGCGATCTGGTATAGTGGGCACACAAGTCAGAAAATGCAGATTAAAATAGCATTCATTAAGTTCAAGCTAAAGTAAAGCCTTAAATAACCTGGCGATTCCAGCGGTCATCAATATAAGATTGGTGGTGGTCCATCACTCCCACTGATCAGCGGTTATCAGCTCTGGCAGTGGCCAGATGTAGAGAGCAGATCAGTAAAGCTCTGTGCTGTTTATTTGCACGTCAGCTCCTGTTCTCCAATAATGGTTCATCTGCAGCCCCCAGCAATGGTCTATACACAGTGTAAGGGGCTATGGTGCTCGGCCTCATACAGCATTTACATTCGGCCACTGCTGGAGGTGAAATCTGCTAATCGGTGAGCAGGTGCTGGGGTGTCGGACCTGCACCATAGTAGGTTTGTTTCACACATTCGTAAAACATGTACTGTACTTGTATGGAAAGACTCGGACCTGACCTAACGGAGGCCCGGCGGTCAGGCTTGGTCTACCGATCCAGGTATGGCTCATATTTTACTGACCTATATATGGCCAGTACTCGGGCACGTCTTCTACTGTCTTCTGATAGGATATATATCCAACCAATATAGTAGTCAACCATGGCCCTCCATTTGCTATTTGGTGTTTCATACTCCAGTCTTATTGAAGGCCGAGCAGGAATAAGATGGGCAAAATTCATTAGGAGACGCACACCACTTAATGATTGTTGCATCTTACCTGCGTCTTTGTGCACCTCACCAGGAGTCTTACTCCAGTTGGAATTGGAGTAGCATAAGAAACGCTGGCCCTTGTCGTACATTTGATGGGAGGACATAGTCATGTCTCGTCCCGCCTTGGCTCTGACTATTCTGGCAGGGATATCCAAAAGTCACAAGGGAATCTGCTGCAAAATATTTATTTGGGAGATCAGCTTAGGTCCGTATTTACAGTAGAGGCCAACATTTCAGTCAATCCCGGATCTTGGTCACAGCCCGTGTCTCAGTGAGGGTTTGTGTATACCCTCTGATGTCCCATGGACTTGCGAAACCAGATGATCTTTCCTAAGAATAGGTGACGAGGTAGTGGTAAACCCCTATAAACTCATACATAGCTGACATGCTTTTTGCTTTATTCCAATCATTCAGACATCAAACCACAACATTTCATATTCTATTTCTTCTTGGCCGAACTGACTATCTATGTCTTGTATTTTTAGGTATTTTTCCTTACAAGCTACACACCCCTTAGGCTTTGATGACTCTGTGCGGCTGGAAATTGAATCCAACATTTGCCGGGAAGGAGGCCCCCTCCCAAACTGCTTCACCACTCCATTACGTCAGGCTTGGACCACCATGGAGAAGGTGAGGTCATGGCACAGATGCCCTCTTTCTGTTTTTGCTGACTGCAGCACAATATCCACTTATGTTAAGAAAAAAAATAAATCTTTTAATGCTTTTACATTTATGGTCCTTAACCCCTTCACCTACCCAGGCCTATGTTCGTTTCCGTTTTTTGCTCCCCTTCTTCCAAGATCCATAACTTTTTTTTTTATTTTTTTAAATTTTTCGGTCAATATGGCGGCTTGTTTTTTTGCAGCATGAGTTGTACCTTTGAAATACACCATTGATTTTACCATATTGTGTACTGGAAAACGGGGGAAAAATTCCAAGTGCAGTGAAATTGCAAAAAAAATTCCACAATTGTTTTTGCATTTTTTGTATACCATGTTCATTATATGGTAAAACTGACCTGGCAATATGATTTCCCAGGTCAGTACAGCGCAGATACCAAACATGTATTGTTTATTTTTTTTATTTAAGTGGTGGAAAAAAAATTCCAATATTTGTATTAAAAAAGTTTATGCATGTGTTGCCATTTTCCGAGACCTGTAGCGTCTCCATTTTTCGGGATCTGGGGCCGGGTAAGGGCTTATTTTTTGCTCCCTGAGCTGACTTTTATTAATACTATTTTGGGATAGATATGATGTTTTGATAGCTTCTTATTGCAATGTTGCAGCAGCCAAAAAAACGTAGTCTGGCATTTTGATTTTTTTCTCTTTACACAGTTTACTGATCGGATTAATTTATTTTATATTTTGATTGGACATTTTTGAATGTTTTTTTGTTTGTTTGTTTTATTTTCAACGGGGCAAAAAAGGGGATAATTTGAATTTTTCATTTTTTTTTTGTCTTATTATTTTTTTACTTCAATAGTTTCCTTAGGAGACTTGAAGCTTAGATCGCTTGTGCTATGCATAGCAGTGCTGATGCACTGCTGTGTATCGCAGCAAATCACAATCTCCTCTGAACGCCAGCCATGAGCCGGCGTTCACAGGAGTATATATAATGACTGGCACGGCGGTCTTCTGCAGACCCCTGGCCGTCATGACAACTCATCGGCACCCCACGATCATGTGATAGGGGCGCCGATGGGTGGCTGGAATGCTTCTCTTTCAGTTGGCGCATGTTAAATCCCGCTGCCAGTAATTGACAGCGGGATTTAACTGGTTGATAGACGCAGGCGGAGCTATGCTTAAGACACAAAGGCTGTTTAAAGGCACATGACAGCTGATTAAAACAGCTGTCATGTGCGGGGAAAGATGTGGACTCGGCATCTGAGCCCACATCAAAGTCAGGGACACAACATATTATGTAAACATACGTCATATCCCATGAAGGAATTAATGCAATGTATAGTTTCAGGTTGGCAATTCCTCCTATGAATACACCAGACTGCTGACCATTACTGAAGTGTTTGTCAATTCTATTTTCCTCTGATTAATTAAGATGCATTGGATGTTTGTATTTCAGGTATTCTTGCCTGGCTTCCTCTCTAGCAATCTGTATTACAAGTACTTGAATGACCTGATTCACTCAGTTAAAGGGGATGATTATAGTTGGACTGGAACCGGAAATCCCAGTCATGGAAACCAAGGCACTCCCAACCACGAGTCCTATACAGGGACATCGGACACCCCCACCAGTCAGGTAAATCTGCGTCCTATATGTATATAGTTATGGCTCTTATCCTATACAGAGATGAAAACCTGACAGTAAGGGTATATGCACACATTTAGTATTTTCAGTAGATTCTTCTGCTGGAAAAACGCTGTTTAAAATATGTGCATTTTTGCACGGATAGTTACTTGTGTTTTTTTCCCCATTCATCTGATTGATTGGGTGAAAAGTGCTGACGGAATTGACGTGCTGCAGATTTGATTTGCGGGGAAAAAAAGCTTTGAAGGTAAAAACTTACAGCATGTGTATGAGATGAGATTTCAGAAATCTCATTCACTTTGCTTGTGCCGTAAAATATTGTGTTTTTTTTTTTTTTCCCCCCCGTTGCAAAAAAACAACTTGTGAGCAAGCCCTTAGAGAATTCTAAGCATTCGGTCAGAACTCTGGAGCATGGTGTGAGAATACAATCATTCATCTACCACCGGGTAACCCAGCAGCTCCGTCTTGGTGCTTAGTTGCTTCTTCAGCATATAGAACTGCTCTTAATTTTTATAGTTGGCAATTAGCAGCCACCAATTGAAGGAGGAGAGGGGGAAGAGGCCAACCTTGTGCTTCCTCCAAGTTCTCAAGTGAGATAATGCTGTAATGTGAGAAGAAGAATTCGACCAGGCAAGGGTTGATTCCGTTAGAAGCCAGTGTAATCTACCTTACACGTCCTACATTTTCTTGACTTCTCTTTTCAGTTCAGGCCCAAGTATATAAAACAGGATCCAGCTTTTCTCTGCTTAGCCGAAGTAGCTGCTCAATGCGTACGCATCTCTGATCGCTCCTCTTATCCAGCCAAGACAGTAGTTTTAATAGAGCCAATCTGTACCTATACTATGCTGAGAGTCTGACAGTACAAATTTACTGTTCAAACAAAGCACAAGCGCTCGGTGCATCGTTGGTGTGGCCAAACAGTTCTGTGCATCTCCAACCTACTAGTTTCCCATTTATCTCTTCTTTTTGTCAACTCATGTAAAGCCTGACCTGTCAAAACATGGAAGGACAGAGATAGATGTTAGACAAGTAGGTGTGAAGATGCACTGAACGTCTGTCATGCCAATATATATTTAATATTGAGCAAAACAAAGTTTCAGGCAGTTTTTGCAGACTGACTCTTTTTAGGCTTCACAAGGAGATTATTGAAAAAATTGGTTATAAAATAAATGACCGCGTACTAAATGTCAGTGATGACTGATCCATAAAACTGTATATATCTTTTTGTCTTTCACGGACTTTTGTGAATTTCACATTTTTAATTTCATGATACATGTGAGAAGATTACATTGCTGAAGTCTTTAGGTCAGACGTCTTTGGCGCTTAGATTTTCAGCAATTAATATGTGGTGTCAAAGGGTTTGAGCTCTCTGAGCCTTTTATGAATCGAGATCAGTGGTGGTCCAAAAGGATCAGTGGTGGTCCAAAAGGGTTAGTGGTGGTCTAAGATCTAGGATATCACCAATGTGATCTCCTCACGTGTATGCAATTTTCAGTAGGTTTCTCCCAATACTGTATGAACATATAGAACTCTAAAGCTAATCTACATGATCTTTTTTTTCTTTCAGCCGAACATTAAAAAGAGCAATGTAAAAATTCTGAAAAACTTTGATGAAGCAATAATTGTTGATGCTGCAAGCCTGGATCCTGAGTCGCTCTATCAACGGACATACGCTGGGTAAGGATGCTGCATGTTTGAGTAGAAGTCAATTTAATGTACCCACAGACAGTGGTTTTTTTTGTATCCAAGTTAAAGAGGACCTAAGTAAAAGGAAACAAAAATATAAAATCTTTCTCAAATACATATAATTAGGAAAACTAAAAAAATCCCTATCAAATTTTAGTGATAAAATCTCAGCCATAAAGGCAGACTGAAGTCAGACAGAAGGGGCTCTACACTTTCTCACTATTCAGTCAGCTGTGTGAGACTTCATGCTTCTGAATTGAAAGATCCTTTTTCTGTGTGTGGAGAGGCTGGGCGTGTTTTTATTTTATTTTTTTTTAGTTTTACCTTCATGCTGAATGAATCTATATGAGATGGAATGCAAGATGAATTCTTGTGTACCATAGGGAGGACATGGCAAAGACTTTAAGCTGCAACATAAAAAAGGGGAAATCTTATTACCTTTTTATCGCGAAGTGCCAACACAGCAATTTAACCTGAATACTGAGGTTTCAGTTTAGAAAAAACAGCTCCTTGAGAGAGCAGACGGGAGCAGCAGAGAGCAGGCAGGGGCAACAAAGTGCAGCCACAGACAGGAGCAGAGGTACCAGACTGCAGATATAAAGGTATATGTCCGTCCCCGCCCCCCCCTCAACCCTGCATCTTAGTATATACACCAACCATCCTGCCTGCGCCGCTGTTGTTCAATACTTCAAAAAAACACTCCTCCACACCTTTCCCCGCTCCCCTGCCGCGCGTCGTCCTCTTCTGAAGCCAGCAGCTGACTTCAGCATGCAAGCAACGGGGGTTCATGACGTCACTGCCATGCGCACGCCGATGTCAGCTGCTGGTCTGTGATTGGCCGGCTGGTGTGTCTTGCGGCGCATGGACCCGGCAAGTTCACTTCAGCTGGATCTGCATCCGAGGACGCACATCCAGCTGAAGTAGGGGCTGACGTCGGCGGGCCCCTCACCCCCAAGCGCCCGGTCCACTGGTATGGAACTGCACTAATGCTGAGGTGATAGCTCTGCGTGCCCACAAGGGGGTAGAGCTCTGCGTGCCCACAAGGGGGTAGAGCTCTGCGTGCCCACAAGGGGGTAGAGCTCTGCGTGCCCACAAGGGGGTAGAGCTCTGCGTGCCATAGATTTGCCACCACTGATCTAGATCTTCCTTTAGAAGATTCACTGTTTAGAAGCAGCTCTTCTAACAGATAAACCTTTTACAAGCCGCTTTGTCCAGTATCCTCTCCTCCGATATCTGGGCTGCATTATACACAAGAACATCTTATTACATGTCTGACACAGAACGATATTTAGTATGAAGTTTCGGCTCCTGGTTGGAGGTGTGGAAAAATGTTGCCTGATATGCATTTTTGTGATTTTCTGCGTTTTCTGATATGCTAGTGCATTCTCTTTTGGACCATTTATGGTTAGAGAATCAATAATCCCATTATTTTTCCCCTTCTCCCATGACAGCACCACCTGAGAGAGGGTATCTGCCCACCAAGGACAGGAACCTTCTGAATAAAAAGGCGGTACCTCTCTTCCGCATCAGTTTTGGTTCCTGTCCTTGATAAGAACCTCTCTAGGTGATGCCTCACCTACCTGATCGTGGGGTCTGGAGCGTGGATCCCGGGATCGATGCGGCCTGGAGGCCGTGAAGATGCAGCAGATGGGATCTCTGTTCTCAGCCCCATCTTGCTTGTACCTGGGTCTGCGTGCAGGGGGGCGCCTTCCGGGGTCCTCTCCCGCGTGCGCCGGGTCCTGCGGTCGGGGCTGCGCACGCACAGAGGTCCGTGGCTGGGTTCACCGGCAGGCAGGCCTTCCGGGTCAGCGCACGTGCAGGTCGCATCGCTCCCTGTGATGTAGCTCGCCGGAAGTCCGAGCTGCACACGTGGGGTCGCATCGCGCCCTGGCACGAGTGCGCCGGAAGCCCGGGTCTGAGCATGTGCGGGGTGCGATTCAACATGACGCATCCCCATTCGCAAGCGTGCCGGGAGCTGCTGGGCCTGCGGCGTAGCGCACCAGCTGGCTAAGTTATATATATAATATGTATATAAAAAAAAAAGGGAGAGAGCACGCTGTCGCTGGAAGGGGAGGGGCCCAAAGGAGGTGGAGCCCCCATATGCTTTATAGAAATGGGAAGCAGACAAGATGGCGGTTTCTGCATCCCCATCATCATGAGTGAGGAGCCGCAGTCACCTGGGCAGGGAAATTAAACAACAAATTTTATGGTCCATTTTTCTCCTATTACCGTTGTGAAAATGAAAAATTTGGTGCTGAAGCAGCATTTGCGAGAAGAATTTTTTTTTTCATTTTCATGGCTCAACATTTATAAAATCCTGTGAAGTCCCTATAGGTTCAAGGTGCACACCGCACATCTAGAGAAGATCCTTGAGAGGTGTAATTTCCAAAATGGGGTCACTAGTGGGGAGTTTCTACAGCTTAGGCACCCCAGGGGCTCTGCAAACACCATGCAGCTAAACAGATTTCCCCCATATATGGGGTATTGGCATACTCAAAAGAAATTGCACAAGAATTTGTACAGTTTATTTTTTCCTGTTACCTAGCTTGTAAAAATGCTAAATTTGGGGCTTAATGAACATTTTTGAGAGGAAAAATTAAAATGTTAATTTTTTTCCTTCTACATTGCTTTAATTCCTGTGAAGCACCTGAAAGGTTAATAATAAACTTCTTGAATGTGGTTTTGAGCACATTGAGGGGTGCAGTTTTTAAACTGGTGTAACTTTTTGATATTTTCTGTCATATAGGCCCCTTCAAAAAAAAAAAAAAAAAAGATAAATGATTTTATACATTTTTTTTGTTGGAAAAATGAGAAATTGCTGATCAACTTTTAACCCTTCTAACTGCCTAGCAAAAATTTGTTTCAAAAATTGTGCTGATGTAAAGTACTTATAAATTACTTTGTACACAAACTGGTTTCAGGATACAAAAACTGAAAGTTTGAAAATTAAATTTCTGATATGTAAAAATACAGATGCAGCACTAGCAAAACTATTGCAAAAAATTGGGTTTATTGACCCATCATGTCAAAGCAACGTTTTGTTCCAAATGTGGAATTTTTTCCACTTTTGAAATATACACTGGTAGATCAGCTCATTTGATTGTAGATAGAGGTAGACACAGGAACACTGTCACTCTAAATCTTCTGTGGTGTGGTTTATTAAAAGTACTGCATAAACTACGGCAACTTTAGCAAAAAAAACACCCACTGCCTTCCTGGTCTAACCGGATAAACAAAACCTAACGTATGGCACAGTCCTTGTGGCTATGGATAACCGCCCGCTTCAGGAGCGAACAACCCAAGTTTTAGCTTGTCTTCACATGACCAAACAACTTCAGAGCTTGTGCCTCCAGGCCCTCCCCACACCAAATGCTCTAAAAGGCTGGGATTTTATCCTCTGACCTCTTCCCTCTCTAAAGATGTTTTATCACCCTAGCACTAAACATGGCTGATTAACCCCTTATTCCTTCGTGTGCTGGAACATTTTTCCTTTGTTTAATTACTGGAGCTAACAATCTCAGCTCAGTGCTATATATCTCCCCTCCAGTACTTTGGCCTGGTCGGGAAGGTGAAAACAGTCTCTGGGATGAAGGGTAAAGGGGTTAAATAGCAAACATCTGCTGACAGTTTCCATTTAATGTCTTCCACTTTGTAAACCGATAAGATGTCTTGAGATTAAATCTATCCTTCAAAGCTCTACAGCAGGGATCACTACCCTTTGGCACCCCAGCTGTTGTGAAACTACAACCCCCAACATGCCCTGACAGCTGTCTGATCTGTGTCAGGGAATGCCTAGCATTGGTTCCACACCAGCTGGAGTGCTGAAGGTTGCTGATCTCTGCTCTGGAGTCTCCTAGGACCTTTCTGTAAATGCTTTGTATACATGTGACCGGGCTTAATCTGTGAAGAGTAAATTGTTTTCTTGGATCACAGCTCCAGCCGGGTCGCATGACTAGGAATTACTTGTGGACAGACATTTTTTTTCATGTACTAGAGGATTTAGTTTCTTCTGAAAAAGCACTATTGGTGTATACGGTTAGATGTCTTATATGGTAACTATAGGAATTCTTTTCTACTCCACTATACATAGACTTCCTGCTCCATGACCTCACTATTGCATCATGGAGCTGTGTTTGGGGCAGGCTCAGGAGCTGAGGTCGCTCCATACAGGGCAGGTGTTGCATGTGTTTTGCAGCCAGCACCAGTCGCTTACAGCGCTGAGCGGAGCCTGCTGCTCTTGAACAGTAGCAATCAATGGCGTGATCTTGGAGGGGCCTTCACTGGGTTTTACCCTGTGATGCAATCACAAGTTGCTATTGGGTTGACAAGTAGCCGGTGGCCTGCAGTAGGCCCGCGTTGCAGCCATCTTGGTGCTCCTGTGAAGCTGAGTCTCAGGCTGGGCTTCATAGGAAATCATTACTTGTACTATCTACTGAAACACGGAAGTATTGCAGGTTCAAGTCCTGTATGGGCTGTATAATAATAATAGTTTTTACAAATATTTAAATATGGCGAGGAAAAAAAACTGTTAAGTTAGTTTGAATCGCCCTACTTTGCCCCATTTTAAAAATACATACATTTTAAAATTATTTAACCTGTATGATAAACACTGTAAAGAAAAAAAATCTGAACACCAGAATTGCTGTTTTTTTAGTCTATTATCCTACCCTAAAAATGCAATACAAGTGATCATAACATCATATGACCTCCCACCCCCCCAAAAAAAATCCTTAAAATTGCAATACAAGTCATCATTACATCATTTGACCTCCCACCCCCCCCCCCCCACAAAATAATTAAAAACAACTCTGTAAGCGAATAAAAAAAGAAATAGAAGTTATACTTCTCCATCAACATAACAAAAAGTTATAAGTCTTGGAAAATATTGATGGTAGCACAAGCTAATTTATTTATTTATTTTTTTTTACAAGTTTCAGAATGTGAAACGATTAAAATAAAAAGTATTTATTTCTAGGCGAGTAAAATTTGGCCCGAAAATCCAAATTGAATTTGCACGAAAAGACGTCGTTTATACTCTATCTCGCCAGAGCACAAAGCATAATAATGGAGGGGTTGGGTTAAAAAACTGATCTGCCTTTGGTTTGGTCTTCCGTTCTGGACTAGGCCTGGTTTGTCATGTCCCATGTGAGGCCTTGTCAACGGCAGAAGGTGATCCAAGGTGAGCAGAGGACTGGGCGGGGAACGGCAGTGACAGGGCTTAGCATTTTTTAACCTCCTTCTTGATCTTCAAAAGAATCCAGCTTAATGGAAAATTAAATCCCCAAAATTTTAAATTCTGGTGAATCCAGCACGGTGGCTCAGTGGTTAGCACTGTATGGTGGCTCAGTGGTTAGCACTGCAGCTTTGCAGCGCTGGGGTCCTGGGTTCAAATCCCACCAAGGACAACATCTGCAAGGAGTTTGTATGTTCTCCCCTTGTTTATGTGGGTTTCTTCCAGGTTCTCCGGTTTCCTCCCACATTCTGAAACATAACTATAGGGAATGTAGATTGTGAGCCCCAATGGGGACAGTGATGATAATGTCTGTAAAGTGCTGTGGAATTAATGGCGCTATATAAGTGAATAAATAAATCCCAAATTTTTGGTAAATTCATAACAAACCCAATTTGTTGCAAATCGATTCACTCATTTCTAGTAAATGTTATTTAATTCCATAAGTTTGCAATGTAATGGCCTGCGTATGGATGACGTACTCCCATCCTCCTCCATTGTGAGACACTTTTATGTATATGTCACACATCTGGGACATGTTTATATACCTGATTCCATATATGCCGGCATTTTATCACTCTCATCCAGTCGTATCTATATTTGTAACTAACATTCATTTCTTTCATTTGCTGCCAGGAAAATGACTTTCGGTACAGTGAGTGATCTAGGCCAGTTTCTCAGAGAGTCGGAGCCGGAGCCAGACGTGAAGAAATCAAAAGGTGAATGTCTCCATTTTAAGCAGAACACGTTTTTTTTTCCATATGTTTTGCAGATTCTTTGATTTATTTCATAGATAACTAGTGTTTATTTCCACTTAGGGTCAATGTTCTCACAAGCCATGAAGAAATGGGTCCAGGGCAACACAGATGAGGTAGATATCTCCATACATGATGATGCTCCTTTCCAAGGATTTGCTTTTATCCAGTGTGTATATTTATATATTTCTCATTTATTCTTTTAATTGTTTTTGCTTTTCTATTCTTACAAATTCTGAAATACTTGTGAAAATTTTGAATAGTTTATAACATCTTTTACAAGAGGTTTTTTGTGTGTAGTTTTGTATTTCTCTGGTTTCACTGGTTTTCCCAAAATAGCAAGTTATTCTCTATCCTTTGGATTACTTGCCAATCACTAAGGGTCCGGCTGCTGGGATCCCCAAGAACGGGGCTCTGCAACCTGAAAGCAAGGCTCTGCAAAGTGGAGCCGAGTTGCACATGCACAACCTCATTGGGACTGCCGGAGCAGCGCTCCGCTCTTGCTGGCAATCAGATTGACAATGAATTGAGCAGAGATCACGTATTTGGCCCTCGGCCTCATTCAGACTGCGGTCTGCAGTGTCCATTCATCAGGTTGTGTAGCTCCACTCTCAAGATCGCTGGGTTTCCCAGTGTCAGGACCCCCAGCGATTCTCTAGATATCCTTGCCTTTTTGGGGAAATAACTTTTAATTTATAAGATGACCTTTTCAATACCTATGGAAAACTAAACTTCTATGTAGTTTTTATATTTTTCTGTAGGCTTTATCTTGCATTAGCATTTGTAGCTGTAAAACAAAAATACTGTGTAGAGACTAGGCGTAAAGTGTCCACACGGAATGTAAATGCTGTGCATTTTTCTTATGTGGAGGTAGGGGGGGGGATTTCTCCCCTTCCATAGGGGAGGGATGATATTTACAGCAAAATTCATTTTGATATAAAAGTGGATTTTTCAGCAAATTTCAAACAGATTTTTGCATTCCAATGTGAGCGTAGTCTTATAGTGGATTTATCAGAGATATTCTCATCTATTCACAAACTCCTGTTTTATTTTAGGCTCAAGAGGAAATGGCTTGGAAGATAGCAAAGATGATTGTCAATGATGTGATGCAGCAGGCACAGTGGAATCCTCCACCAGAATCACCTACTAAGGTCAGTGTGCCCTGGGGTCGCGGGTGCCCTTATCATGTCGCACCTTGTATAGGACATCAAATGTCACTGTTATAATATTAGTTCTATGAGGGATACTCACCTTTCCTCTGCTCCTCCACTGCGCGGCGTCCTCTTCTGAAACCGACAGCTGACTTCAGTGTGCAAGCGACGGGAGCGCATGACGTCACTGCCGTGCTCCCCTAGTCACGTGCACGCCAATGTCGGCTGCTGGCTTCTGATTGGCTTGCAGCATGTATTGTCTTGCATGGACCCGGCGGGTCTCTGCGCCGCTATACACTTCAGCTGAATGTGCGTCCAAGGACACACATGCAGTTGAAGTTTATGCTGGCTTCGGTGGGTCCCCACCTACACGGACCCGGTTGCGGTTACATTAAAGTTCAGCTTCCCACCTACTTGTTTTCCCTCTATCTCTACCTCCAGCTCTGGCTTTATAAAGCCAGAAAAGGGAGAGATGGATGGAAATCAAGTAGGGGAGAAGGGAAGACTCCCTTTACCACTGTTTTGAAGCTAGCCATTATTGCTGGAATGCACTCTGTAACGTCTAAGCAAGCTATACGGCAGTGGTGGTCTGCCTCCTAGGCTAAATAATAAGTGTTAAAGGGGTTTTTCGCTTTAAGGAAAGTGGATCTCAAATGCTCCAAAATATCTAAAATAGCAAACAGAGAAGGTACTTAACCTCCCCGGGTCATGAGCTAGCTTGCACCGATCCTGCTCAGATTACAGCTGCAACGGTGCCGTCACGTCCACACCGCGCATCATCTTTACAGCTAATCAATGAGGTTATGTTGCTAGGTCATTTTTGCTGCACACAGAATGCTGTAAAAACCCACCCAAAAAAGTCTGAATTGCTTTTTTTTCACCAGTTTACAACCACGTGGAATTTCTTTTCCCATTTTTCAGTCTATTGTATACTAAAAGTTATGTTGTCCTTCAAATCTACAACTTGTCCTGCAAAAACAAGTCCTGATATACAATTACATTGGTGAAAAAAAAAAAAGTTCTGGCTCTTGGAAGAAGAGGAGGGAAAAACAAAAGCTCAGAAATAACAGTTTATTACAAAATATAAATAATTTTAAATGAAAAACTATTTTTTTTTATAGTTTTAATGACAAATAATTTCACATTTCATTTTAGCTAAGTGTATTTCTCTGCTTTTTTTACCAGATATAAGACCAGTGACCCCTGCCTTCACACGGCTTTCTGTCTGAAATGACACTGGATCTCCTTTTGCACTTATGGATGCTGTGTTTGGGCAACTGTGCTGCACAGTATAAAGCAATTACAGCCAGTGACAGAATGAAAGCCTTTAAGAAATAGAAGAAAGACACAGGTTTTTTTTTTCCCTTATAATCCTGTCCCATTTATAATATCTACTGAAGACGTGAGCAGAGCACTTGCTAAGGTGACAATGAAGGTGAAACGCATATGAAGTGTGACGACATGCTCTGCCCGGATCAGAGATGCTCTGCCCGGATCAGAGATGCTCTGCCCGGATCAGAGATGCTCTGCCCGGATCAGAGATGCTCTGCCCGGATCAGAGATGCTCTGCCCGGATCAGAGATGCTCTGCCCGGATCAGAGATGCTCTGCCCGGATCAGAGATGCTCTGCCCGGATCAGAGATGCTCTGCCCGGATCAGAGATGCTCTGCCCGGATCAGAGATGCTCTGCCCGGATCAGAGATGCTGCACTCGCCTGATACAGAAGTAACAATTCAGGACATTTCTAGTAACTTTCCTTCCATCTACACTGGAAATATAATTTTTATTTTATCTTGGAAACCATGAGTTGGGTGTTCGTGTAGAAAGCTGATGGCCTGAGGCGTCCAGTCACAAGTCAGTCGAGGAACATTCACAATAACTTTTATCAATATTATTTTCTTTTCTTTCGATGCCGTCAATCCGTTCTTTCTTTATTCACTGAGATTATAGCTTATCTCACGACAAAGGACCCAAAACTTCATTAAAGCTGTAGGCCCGGCCGTAGATCTTATTTCTGCGTTTATCCACATTGTACATTGACACAGACACACCAGGAGATATTACCAGAGCGTCAGTTTCTCTTGTTACATTTTTATTTTTTTTACGTAGAGTTTAGCTTCCTTTTTAGTTTTCTAGGTTGGCAATGCATGCACGACATCGGGGTTCAGAGCTTGAGATCCCTGGCCATTGTTTTATTCACATGTGCACTTCAACTTCTTTCCTATAAATATTCAGTATCCTGTTTTTAAAAAAATGAGAAGAAACATTAATCCTGCTGAAGTCACAGGCCGTCTGTGAGGAGAGTGCGCGGCCCTAGGACATCTCTTTTTGCCTTGAAACTCTGAGATTCACAATTGACATCGACTAGTGGGGCTCATGCATGAATGCATATGAAACGTGCACCACATAATGAATTGTGACATTTCACAATGTTTTCTAGAAATTGTGTAGGATTAATATGAAGAAAAACCAAAGGATAAAGTATATAATTAATCTAGCACTTTAATCAATGCCAACATGCTGAGACATTTTCATGGGGTGTATCACAGCTTCCCATTACCATTATGAAAGGCTACATAGAAGGCGGGGAACGTCCCACCACTTATATTCTCGACATGAAAGAAGTTGTCTTCAGGAGCTTAACGTTCCCCAGCCTCCCGGCTTCCTGGTTGCCAGTGAGAGGTGACTGAGCACTCAGGCCAGCGGCATTGCTGTGTTGCTGGCCCTGATGTTCCTTTCTCGGCTTTGACTGTGCAGCATTGGAGGAGTGCAGGAGCAGTGAGCTGGTCAGATCCTGCCCAAACTTTCCTTTCTCAGCTTTCACTCTGCAGCATTGGAGGAGTGCAGGAGCAGTGAGCTGGTCAGATCCTTCCTGTACTTTCCTTTCTCAGCTTTCACTTTGCAACATTGGAGGAGTGCTGGAGCAGTGAGCTGATCAGATCCTGCCCGAACATTCCTTTCTCAGCTTTCACTCTGCAGCATTGGAGGAGTGCAGGAGCAGTGAGCTGGTCAGATCCTTCCTGAACATTCTTTTCTCAGCTTTCACTCTGCAGCATTGGAGGAGTGCAGGAGCAGTGAGCTGATCAGATCCTGCCCGAACTCCTTTCTCTGCTTTGACTGTGCAGCATTGGAGGAGTGCAGGAGCAGTGAGCTGGTCAGATCCTTCCTGAACATTCCTTTCTCAGCTTTCACTCTGCAGCATTGGAGGAGTGCAGGAGCAGTGAGCTGGTCAGATCCTGCCCGAACATTCCTTTCTCTGCTTTGACTGTGCAGCATTGGAGGAGTGCAGGAGCAGTGAGCTGGTCAGATCCTGCCTGAACTTTCCTTTCTCAGCTTTCACTCTGCAGCATTGGAGGAGTGCAGGAGCAGTGAGCTGATCAGATCCTGCCCAAACTCCTTTCTCTGCTTTGACTGTGCAGCATTGGAGGAGTGCAGGAGCAGTGAGCTGGTCAGATCCTTCCTGAACTTTCCTTTCTCAGCTTTGACTCTTCAGCATTGGAGGAGTGCAGGAGCAGTGTGCCGGTCAGATCCTGCCAAAACTCCTTTCTCTGCTTTGACTCTTCAGCATTGGAGGAGTGCAGGAGCCGTGAGCTGGTCAGATCCTGCCTGAACTTTCCTTTCTCAGCTTTGACTCTTCAGCATTGGAGGAGTGCAGGAGCAGTGAGCTGATCAGATCCTGCCCGAACTCCTTTCTCTGCTTTGACTGTGCAGCATTGGAGGAGTGCAGGAGCAGTGAGCTGGTCAGATCCTTCCTGAACATTCCTTTCTCAGCTTTCACTCTGCAGCATTGGAGGAGTGCAGGAGCAGTGAGCTGGTCAGATCCTTCCTGAACATTCGTTTCTCAGCTTTGACTCTTCAGCATTGGAGGAGTGCAGGAGCAGTGTGCCGGTCAGATCCTGCCAAAACTCCTTTCTCTGCTTTGACTCTTCAGCATTGGAGGAGTGCAGGAGCAGTGAGCTGATCAGATCCTGCCAAAACTTTACTTTCTCACCTTTTACCCTGCACTACTCCAATGCTGCAGAGTCCAAGTTGTAAAATGAAAGCTCGGGCCGGCTCTGACCAGCTCACTGATACTGTACTCCGCCAATGCTGCAGACTCAGAGAACTGGTTAGATCCTGTCATTTTCAGGGCTAGCTCTATAGAAAAGAGCTTGTAAGTGCTACACTCCTTGCCTAGGAAACACTTCACATCTCATGGACTCCAAAGGTGGCTGGTAGTCTTGTCCTTTGTTCTTAAGAACAAAGAGGGTTTTTTTTTTTAATAAGAGGTGAATTGGAAAGTTCCATGTTCATAAAAACACTTTAGAATTTTACCCACTTGATGATAAGTTACAACAACTCCTGTAAAGGTTTTGAACAGTTATTTTGTTTTCATAGTATATTAGAGGATTAAAACAAAAATTCCAAAAACCATGTTGCACTTTTCCACCAGCTGTGTGTGTTACTGCAGCTTACACCGTTCTCTATATAAGCGCTAAGCTGCAATACCACACAGAACCTATGGACAAAAGTGGCGCTGTTTCTGGAAGAAGCATTTTTGTTTTTCTAATTCTAGACCATGCCTTAATTTCTTATTGCTCTTCATATACATTACAATTCCTTGCAAAGCTAATAAGCATCGCAGATTTATTTATTTTTTCAGTAAAAGTTTCATTCATTATTAAATTCATGTTGTCAGAAGGTGGAAGCAATTTGGTTGGTAACGTTTGTGTAATGGTTGGGATCACACAGTAACTGATACAAATCCGCTGCAAAAACTGCAAATCTTTCATTTGGATTTTGATTGAAAAGTGCTGCAAAACTCACTCTCCAGCAGGTGATTTGCACAGCGTACAGTTTATGCAGGAGATTTGTGGCTTACGTGTGAATCCACCCTAGCGGGTTTAAAGGTAAAGCCTCATTTCTTCAATATTATGATAGTGTCTGGATTTCTGAACCTTGTTCTATAGAGATGGGGGGAAAAAACAATATGGAAGGTTTCTTTGTACAGTGAGAAACCAATCTCTTATCTATGCTGCAATTTCTTTCTGGGACACAAGTGCTAGTCCTTTGTCTGGAAGAACCCCTGGATCTCATGGTGATGCTGCGTCTTGGCACTTGGTTGCTGCAGAACAGTGATCTTTTGGATCTATGTTTTCAGATGATCCTTGGACGTACAAGTATTTAGCATGGATCCGTCACTGGTTCTCATACCATTGCGTTGGACTCCATCGCGTTTCGGGGCACTACCAATGCTCCTAATGCCACACTCCGTTACACTGCTGTGCTTTTAGTAGTGAGAATATTCCCTCTGTAAAGCAATTTGGGGAGTTTGATCCTTGTTTATATGTTTTTATATGTTTTCCTTTTTTTTTTTCCTTTCCCATTACAGTATAAATCATTTTATGTTGCGTTTCCAGCTTTGGGAATGACATTGATGCAGCAGTTAAGATTACCCTGTGTATTGTCTGGTAATATACAAAAGAAGGCTGTGTATAGCGTTTTTGGTACTATGTACCTCTTCCATGACCTTCTCATACCCAAGTATTCCTGTACTTAATCACTCATCTATTTAAATGTGTTAAATTGAGAATATATCAGAGAAATATTAAAAGTGTTGTCTATCCTTTTCATGGTGTGTGATCTCTGATTCTTGAGCTAGTAATAAAATGAAATGTACAGATTACGTATAGAAGTGTCGTCCATACCCACTTTGTTAATTATAAGCATGCTGAAACTAGGTACAGTTATGTGCAGTCTAAATAATAGCAGTCTGACATCACTAATGTGTTTTAATTACTGCTTTTGGCAGAAAAGATCATACAACATGGGAAAAAATTCATGACTAGGTGTAGGCGAGTAATGGGCATCCACCAGACACGACAGTCATGACATGCACATTGCTAATTGGGTGTAAGTGACTCATTTAATGAAGGGGGTGTCCTAATTAATAGTAGTGCAGACTTCAATTAACGAGGTTATTCATTCTGTGAGGAAACAGGTGTCAATTATGGCCGTTATTTAAAGGAGGAGGGCATCAAATGTACCTGCTGGTTTTAGTCCTTGCTCAGTGAGTATAATGGGTCGTTCCAGACATTGTACCGAAGGTGAAAGAACTTTGATCAAGAAGTTGATTGGAGAGGAGAAAAAATATAAAGAAGAGCAGGCAATTATTTTCTGAACAACTAAAAAGATTTCCAATTCTTTAAAATGGTAAACAAAACCCAAAATGCGCGGTAGGAAAACAAATACTACCATCCGCATAGATCATAGAATCACAAGAATGGCAAAGAAGCATCCAATTATCAACTTTAAGGATATCAGAGAAGATCTTCAGTGACCTGTGAGTCCTGCAACCCTCAGAAGACGCCTACATGAAGCCAAACTATTTGCAAGAAACCTTTGTAAGGTACCATTCAGGGCTGGCACCAGTTTTTTCTGGGCTCCGGGCGAAAGAGTCTCAGTGGGCCCCTTTAACACATGCACAATTCATGATGCACAGATACCGCAGAGAAATATACACGAGCGATATCTATTGTAAATTCCACAATAGCTCAGAAAGCGGCGAATCGCTCCACACAGAATACTGGCTCCCATAAAATGCACCATACAGAATACTGGCCCCCATATAACGCTCTGTACAGGATACTGGCCCCCATATAACGCTCTGTACAGGATACTGGCCCCCATATAACGCTCTGTACAGGATACTGGCCCCCATATGACGCTCTGTACAGGATACTGGCCCCCATATGACGCTCCGTACAGGATACTGGCCCCACATATAATGCCCCATGCAGGATGTCACTCCCCCCCCCACACACACATATAATGCCCCATGCAGGATGTCACTCCCCCCCCCCCCCCCCCCCATATAATGCCCCATGCAGAAAAATGCTCGAATTTCCCATAGACTTACATTGGGCTCGTTGCTCGGGTCGAGCACCCGAGTATTCCAATGTGCTCGACCCGAGCTTCGAGCACCCAAGCATTTTAGTGCTCGCCCACCACTAGAGACAACCCATAAACACAGAATTCAAGCCACAGTGCACTGTGGACACTTTAAAATATGGAGGTGCTAGCATAATGGTTTGGGGATGTTTCTCATACTATGGAGTTGGGCCCATTCATCGCATACCAGGTACCATGGACCAGTTTGAATATATCAAAATACTGGAAGAGGTCATGTTTCTGTTTCCGTATGCTGAAGAAGAAATCTTGAAATGGGCATTTTGACCTGAAACACACCAGCAAGCAGGCAACATCCTGTCTCCACACACAAACAAGATGATATGAAGTGGCCAGACTAATTTTTGTCCCCCCTTTTCTCACCGCCCTCTTTTTATTTTTTTTAAGTAGTTTTATGTATTTTTAAACTTAACTGTCATCTATGTCATTTATCCTTGCGTCCTACACACTGATGATCTTGTATTTTGGTGCGTGCTGATGCTTCTTTTCCATATGATTTTTATGTTTTGTGCTGTTCTCTTTCTCTGGTATTTAATAAAATGACATTTTTGTATTTCCTCATTAGGTGGATCCATGACGGCGTTATCTTGTAGGATTCAAACTTGTTGCTGTGGGAAATATCATTAGATTTATCTTTTTTTTTCCATAGATTTTGAATAAAATGTAAAATGAAAAACGCATGTGCAAAACTCTAAAAACACAAAAATCATGATTTTTTTTTTAAAAGAAAATAATGTCTTAGGAGGGTTTGTTCACACAAAGCAGTTTTGTTGCAGAATTTTTTTTATTGTCAATGAAAAAATAAATGAAATCTTATGGAATTTGGGGATGAAATAATAATAATAGTCAGTCCTGAAGGACTGAAATTTACTGGTCAATAGGTCGGAGAGTGGAAATCTTCCGCAGGCAGATCTAGTGGAAGCTTTACTAATTCTTCCCATTTCCACAGCCATGATCATTACAGGCAGGTGACACGTGAATATAACAGCATGTGGAGCCGCCTGCATTACTTATCGCTGGTATAAATGATAAACCTTTATTATAACATTACAGGAGAGAAGTTACACGCTGAATTCGGTTTTGTTAATTGTTTCCTATTTTCATGCCAATAAAGCTCTGACAAAAAAAGCGTAATGTGGGCATGCTCTATCTCCTGTACGTGTTTGTGCCTCCTGTTATGTTAACTTGCGCCACCTAGCGGCTCCGTGCAATAAGCGCTGCCTATCCAACGTGCAGTTCGCGGAGGAGTCTTGGGCCCCTTAGTCCGTGGTGCTGCGGCAGGGGACTGGTCAGATGACTCTCCCGGAGCCTGACATACAGGTGACATCACGTTCAGTCTTCTGTGTGCGACATTAGGAAGTAGCTGTCAGTCCCGTGTGCCTAAACCTACCGATCCTGTACAAAGGGCAGCCTGTAATAAGGGGCATAAGTGCTGATACTGGGGCTGTGGACCATCAGGGGCCACAGTAGGTGTATATATGAGTGCAGTGTCTGGAAATGGCAATGAGTCTGCAATTATTGATTGTACAGGAAGGGTTAAGTGCCAGGGACAGGGTGCGAAGGTATAGAACTCACTAGGGACAGGGTGCGAAGGTATAGAACTCACTAGGGACAGGGTGCGAAGCGTATAGAACTCACTAGGGACAGGGTGCGAAGCGTATAGAACTCACTAGGGACAGGGTGCGAAGCGTATAGAACTCACTAGGGACAGGGTGCGAAGCTTATAGAACTCACTAGGGACAGGGTGCGAAGCTTATAGAACTCACTAGGGACAGGGTGCGAAGCGTATAGAACTCACTAGGGACAGGGTGCGAAGCGTATAGAACTCACTAGGGACAGGGTGCGAAGCGTATAGAACTCACTAGGGACAGGGTGCGAAGCGTATAGAACTCACTAGGGACAGGGTGCGAAGCTTATAGAACTCACTAGGGACAGGGTGCGAAGTGTATAGAACTCACTAGGGACAGGGTGCGAAGCGTATAGAACTCACTAGGGACAGGGTGCGAAGCGTATAGAACTCACTAGGGACAGGGTGCGAAGCGTATAGAACTCACTAGGGACAGGGTGCGAAGCGTATAGAACTCACTAGGGACAGGGTGCGAAGCTTATAGAACTCACTAGGGACAGGGTGCGAAGCTTATAGAACTCACTAGGGACAGGGTGCGAAGCGTATAGAACTCACTAGGGACAGGGTGCGAAGCTTATAGAACTCACTAGGGACAGGGTGCGAAGCGTATAGAACTCACTAGGGACAGGGTGCGAAGCGTATAGAACTCACTAGGGACAGGGTGCGAAGCGTATAGAACTCACTAGGGACAGGGTGCGAAGCGTATAGAACTCACTAGGGACAGGGTGCGAAGCTTATAGAACTCACTAGGGACAGGGTGCGAAGTGTATAGAACTCACTAGGGACAGGGTGCGAAGCGTATAGAACTCACTAGGGACAGGGTGCGAAGCGTATAGAACTCACTAGGGACAGGGTGCGAAGCGTATAGAACTCACTAGGGACAGGGTGCGAAGCGTATAGAACTCACCAGTGACTGGGTGCGAAGCGTATAGAACTCACTAGGGACAGGGTGCGAAGCGTATAGAACTCGCCAGTGACGTGGTGGGGCATATACAACTCACCAGTGACAGGGTGCGAAGCGTATAGAACTCGCCAGTGACGTGGTGGGGCATATACAACTCACCAGTGACAGGGTGCGAAGCGTATAGAACTCGCCAGTGACGTGGTGGGGCATATACAACTCACCAGTGACAGGGTGCGAAACGTATAGAACTCGCCAGTCACGTGGTGGGGCATATACAACTCACAAGTGACAGGGTGCGAAACGTATAGAACTCGCCAGTGACGTGGTGGGGCATATACAACTCACAAGTGACAGGGTGCGAAGCGTATAGAACTCACCAGTGACTGGGTGCAAAGCGTATAGAACTCGCCAGTGACGTGGTGAGGCATATACAACTCACAAGTGACAGGGTGCGAAACATATAGAACTCGCCAGTGACGTGGTGGGGCATATACAACTCACCAGTGACAGGGTGCGAAGCGTATAGAACTCACCAGTGACTGGGTGCAAAGCGTATAGAACTCGCCAGTGACGTGGTGAGGCATATACAACTCACAAGTGACAGGGTGCGAAGCGTATAGAACTCACCAGTGACGTGGCGGGGCATATAGAACTCACCAGTGACGGGACGGGACCTGTATAACTTACCAGTGATGGGGCGGGGTATATAGAACTCACCAGTGACCGGGTGCGAAGCATATAGAACTCACCAGTGACCTGGTGGGGCATATACAACTCACCAGTGACAGGGTGCGAAGCGTATAGAACTCGCCAGTGACGTGGTGGGGCATATACAACTCACCAGTGACAGGGTGCGAAGCGTATAGAACTCGCCAGTGACGTGGTGGGGCATATACAACTCACAAGTCACAGGGTGCAAAGTGTATAGAACTCGCCAGTGACGTGGTGGGGCATATACAACTCACAAGTGACAGGGTGCGAAGCGTATAGAACTCACCAGGGACGGGGCGGGGTATATAGAACTCACCAGTGACGGGTGCGAAGCGTATAGAACTCACCAATGATGTGGTGGGGCATATACAACTCACCAGTGACAGGGGGCGGGGCGTATAGAACTCGCCAGTGACGTGGCGGGGCATATAGAACTCACCAGTGACGTGGCAGGGCATATAGAACTCACCAGTGACGGGACCTATATAACTTACCAGTGACGGGGCGGGGTATATAGAACTCACCAGTGACCGGGTGCGAAGCGTATAGAACTCACCAGTGACCTGGTGGGGCATATGCAATTCACCAGTGACAGGGGGCGGGCGTATAGAACTCGCCAGTGATTGGGTGCGAAGCGTATAGAACTCACCAGTGACGGGGCGGAGCATATAGAACTCACTAGTGATAGGGGGCGGGGCGTATGGAACTCACCAGTGACGGAGTGGGACATATAGAACTCACCAGTGACAGGTGGCGGGGTGTATGGAACTCACTAGTGACAGGGGGGTGGGGCGGGGCATATAGAGCTCACCAGTGACGGGCCGGGGTGTATAGAGCTCACCAGTGACAGGGGGCGGGGTGTATAGAGCTCACCAGTGACGGGACGGGGTGTATAGAGCTCACCAGTGACAGGGGGCGGGGTGTATAGAGCTCACCAGTGACGGGGCGGGGTGTATAGAGCTCACCAGTGACGGGGCGGGGTGTATAGAGCTCACCAGTGACAGGGGGCGGGGTGTATAGAGCTCACCAGTGACGGGGTGGGGTATATAGAGCTCACCAGTGACGGGGCGGGGTGTATAGAATTCACCAGTGACAGGGAGTGGAGCATATAGAACTCACCAGTGACAGGAGGTGGGGCGTATGGAATTCACCAGCGACAGGGGGCGGGGCGTATAGAACTCACCAGTTACAGGGGGCAGGGCGTATAGAACTCACCAGTTACAGGGGGCAGGGCATATAGAACTCACCAGTGAACGGGGCGTATATAACTTACCAGTTACAGGGGGAGGGGCATATGGAACTCACCAGTGATCTGGGGCGGGTCGTATAGAACTCACCAGTGACAGGGGGCGGGGTGTATAGAACTCACCAGTGACCGGGTGCGAAGCGTATAGAACTCACCAGTGACCTGGTGGGGCATATGCAATTCACCAGTGACAGGGGGCGGGCGTATAGAACTCGCCAGTGATTGGGTGCGAAGCGTATAGAACTCACCAGTGACGGGGCGGAGCATATAGAACTCACTAGTGATAGGGGGCGGGGCGTATGGAACTCACCAGTGACGGAGTGGGACATATAGAACTCACCAGTGACAGGTGGCTGGGTGTATGGAACTCACTAGTGACAGGGGGGTGGGGCGGGGCATATAGAGCTCACCAGTGACGGGCCGGGGTGTATAGAGCTCACCAGTGACAGGGGGCGGGGTGTATAGAGCTCACCAGTGACGGGGCGGGGTGTATAGAGCTCACCAGTGACAGGGGGCGGGGTGTATAGAGCTCACCAGTGACGGGGCGGGGTGTATAGAGCTCACCAGTGACAGGGGGCGGGGTGTATAGAGCTCACCAGTGACGGGGTGGGGTATATAGAGCTCACCAGTGACGGGGCGGGGTGTATAGAATTCACCAGTGACAGGGAGTGGAGCATATAGAACTCACCAGTGACAGGAGGTGGGGCGTATGGAATTCACCAGCGACAGGGGGCGGGGCGTATAGAACTCACCAGTTACAGGGGGCAGGGCGTATAGAACTCACCAGTTACAGGGGGCAGGGCATATAGAACTCACCAGTGAACGGGGCGTATATAACTTACCAGTTACAGGGGGAGGGGCATATGGAACTCACCAGTGATCTGGGGCGGGTCGTATAGAACTCACCAGTGACAGGGGGCGGGGTGTATAGAACTCACCAGTGACCTGGAGTGGGGTGTATAGAGCTCACCAGTGACAGGGGGGGGGGCGTATGGAATACACCAGTGACGGAGGGCGTACAGAACTAACCTTTGACTGGGTGCGTGACTTATAGAACTCCTCAGTGAAAGGGGGTGAGGCGTGGCTTATCGAACTCACCAGTGACAGGGGCGGGGCGTATAGAACTCACCAGTGACGGGGCGTATAGAACTAACCTGTGACGGGGGCGGGGCGTGTAGAACTCACCAGTGATAGGGGGTGGCGTGCATAGGATTCACCAGTGACAGGGGGCGGGACTTATAGAACTCAGCAGTTGTTACAGTGATACATTAGTGTGTATATGGTTTTATTCAATTACACATTTAGTCACATTCCCCTAATCTGGCATCTCACAATTCAGAAATTCCTATAATCTGGTAGTAGTTTCCATGATCCTGCACTACATTTTATTCTGATTCCATTCAGAAAGAAGCTGCTACTTGGAATGAAAGGGTTTTACATATAAACCTATGACGAGAGAAGACTTTTCCAAAGAATAATCAAATATATCAACTTTTATGTCACAATAAAACCTTAGAATACATAAAAAAATGTCTAGAAGCAGTGCATAACACAGAAGGGAAAAAAGGTCCTTGTGTATGTGGTCAGTAGATGGATAAACCATCCTAGCATTCATGCTTTTAATTGGGTTTGACAGATGTACAAAATATAGAAGGAAATATATCAAATTAAATCCAAAGAAATTACTTTTTTATACAGTTACAGAAAGGACAATTCCCAAAAAATACAAATATCCAAGTGTAAATTCCCTAAAAAAGGGAAATCTAAATGAGCAATGTAGTAAAATAATCCACGGTGGCTCAGTGGTTAGCACTGTTAGGATTCAGAAGTCTCAGTCATATATTGTGACTGCAGACTTTCATTCCAAACTTCGAGAGCCCCTTTAAGTGTATTTTTACGTTGCCTATCGATACTGGCCTTTTCATCAAGCAGTCTAGCTTATTTGTAGATTAGCAGATGCTGGCGTAGGGAAGGGGTTTCTCGAGGTGTTTTGGACTTCTATCACATAGACATATGACAGCGCGGTGTCCATATTTATTATTCCTAAAGCGGAATTCAATTCTACTGATTCATTCTCGTTTTTCGTAGCAAAGATGCAGAACATTATCCGGCAGCTTCAATTGAATGCAGGCTTCGATTTCACTCACATATCAGTTATTTCCACCTTGAGGCCTATTAGGCCTCAATTAACAAAACAAACATCTGTCTTTGTTGCTCATAGCAAACCAATCACAGCACTACTTTCATTCTTGACACTGCTTGAAAAAAATGAAAGCTGCACTATGATTGGTTGATCTTAGACACTTGTTATATACAGTATCGGCCCCTATATTCTCACACGGACCAGTCATACAACTGTGCAATTGAAACTTGAGCCGCTGTCACAGCAAAGTGCATTTACTTTTCAATGTAACACAGCAGGGTGATAAATTGTTGTGAATTAAAGGGGTTGTCCTATAAACGACATTTATCACCAATCCACGGAATACATGATAACTGTGTGATCATTTGGCAGAGGTAGCTAGGGCTTCAGCATGAAGGGGAGTAGGGGGTGACACAACATATTTGAGAGGTCCCCAATCCAGTTAATGCATGTACACAGCCATGGAGGCTAATCAGTGGACAGCCAGCTGTCTGTTACTAAATAAAAATCACCATTCAATACCAATATTACCATTATTTAAGGACCATGTAGTGGTAGCTACCAGACATCCAGATACAGTTCAGATACATGTCATAACTCACCGGTGATGTCCTTCCTGATAGGAGCTGTTCACTTTCCCCCTTTACCCTATGTGGCCCAGACCATCATGATTACTTCTTCCGGCCACGTCTTATGTCTACTGAATCTTATAAAGACACATTTCACTTCTGACATTTCTAACACATTCCCCACCTGTTCCCAACCTACACAAATGGCAACAGGGTTCCACTTTGTGCCTCTGTGCTCACGTTGTGTTTTTTAGACCCTAAAATTGCTTCCTGGCAAACATTACTGTCCTCTGTGTTCACCATAGAAAAAAATAGACACCCTGATTTTGCTCACTAGAGAGTGATAATGCTAGTTGTCCATCCCTTTGAAGATTGTAATTCCCAGAATGCCCCATTAGAAATTAATAAGTGACCCCTAGAAACAGGACTGTGGAGTCGGAGTCGGTATATAATGGACCGACTCTGACTCCTAAAATATATAATAAATTGGGTACAGTAATTCAATGCTGTTTGTGGGGAATATTTTTTCATAAGAATTAGGTAAAGTTATGAAATGTCCTATAAATGTCTGTCTTATTCCTGATCTAAGGGTCTAGACTTTTAGCTGAGATGAATCTGTGCTACAGTAAATTTATCACTTAAACATGAGCCATGTATGAGGGAGTCGGAGTCGGTGGCATGGAAATTGAGGAGTCTGAGTCGGAGGTTTGGCTTACCGACTCCACAGCCCTGCCTAGAAAGTAATATTGCCTACTTAAATAATGCTAATCCTTTGAGTGAATTCTAAAATGTGCAAAATTACCTGTAAAATATTAATGCCTTGACGCCCTCATTGAGTAGTACTGTCCCTTTTGTACCACTCAAAAACTAATAATGCCCCCTTAGTACTCCCAAAAACTAATGCCGCATAAGTGTCTTCTTTAGAAGTAATACCGTCCCTCTGAGTTCCTCATAAATACTAGTAATGCCGCCAGAGAGCCCTTAATAATAATTTAACTAGAGTTCGTGCAAATTGATTCGCACGTCCCATTTTATCGGCCATGACAGTGGTCTGTGGCTACTGCATGGAAGTAGTAGCGCCTCCTCTTACCTGCTGATATCTGAGGCACTTCTTTTGGTTGCTTTGAGTGCCCAACCTGGCGCGACATCATCTTTCCGGCGTTATATAAATATGACATCGCGCTTGCTGATTCGATTGATCACCACCTAATCGCTGAGATACTGTTTAAATCCAGATGGTGGCTCTGGGTTCTCCCCACATCGAAGGCGTCATAGCATCTGCGAAACCTGCCACTATGGATGCCCCTGAAGGAGAAGCCAGGGCCCACTGGAGGAGTCTAATGTTCTCTGGTGGGCCAGTCCAACCCTGGCTACATGCATCTTGAAACTGATATCCTGCGCTTGCCCCAGTCATTTTGTTTCCAGGAGATCTAAATAAATCTGTGGCCTATAAGATGGAGAGAAGTATGGCTGGAAGCCCATGGCTCCCTAGTCTACCATAGGGTTTAAATTTGTTAGCATCTGAGGACGCCATTACAGTCGAGAGTGGTGCGCAACTGGAGATCTGGGTAAACCCCACAGTGTAAGTTGGCCTGGAGTAAACGTCCTATGTCCTCTATCTACATTACTGTCTCTGGGGATTTGGTTGCTGAGACTCCCATTGTTCCCAAAAAGTGTGAGTTCACAAGAACTCTTAAGCCCCCATCCCACATAGCGAGATCGCTAGCGAGATCGCTGCTGTGTCACGGTTTTGGTGACGCAACAGCGACCTCACCAGCGATGTCGCTATGTGTGACACTGCAGCGGTCAGGCCCCTGCTGTGAGGTCGCTGATCGCTGCAGAATGTCCTGGACCTTTTTTTGGTCGTTGCCCTCCCGCTGGTCAGCACACATCGCTGTGTGTAACCAGCGGGAGCAGCGATCAGGCTGGTAACCATGATAAACAGCGGGTTACTGTCAGGGATCGTTGCTGCGTCGCTATGTGGTCGCTGGTGAGCTGTCAAACAGGCAGGCTCGCCAACGATCAGGGGAGCAGCGACATCGTGGAAAGAATCTTTCCACGATGTCCTGCTCCTGGTTACCAGCCTGCTGAAGCAGGAGCAGGCTGGTAACCATGATAAACAGCGGGTTACTAGGGGCGCACGCGCACTTAGTAACCCGCTGTTTATCATGGTTACGAGCCTGCTAAAGTGAGCGGTAACCTCCCGATCACCGTAGCAGAGTGGTAACCATGATAAACAGCGGGTTACTAGGTGCGCGTGTGCCCCCAGTAACCCGCTGTTTATCATGGTTACCAGCCTGCTCCTGCTTCAGCAGGCTGGTAACCAGGAGCAGGACATCGTGGAAAGATTCTTTCCACGATGTCGCTGCTCCCCTGATCGTTGGCGAGCCTGCCTGTTTGACAGCTCACCAGCGACCACATAGCGACGCAGCAACGATCCCTGACAGGTCGTATCGTTGTCGGGATCGTTGCAGCGTCGCTAAGTGTGATGGGGCCTTTAGTGCATTGATACGTTACATATGCATTTCCATTTGCATGTGGCTTCAGAGCTTGAGTTCTTTGCTCCAGCCCATCGGATTACTACAATTACTACTACTATAATGTATTAGTTAAATCTCCTTTAATATATTTCTATATTTTTTTATTTCTTATTTTGGAATAAGAACTCGTTCTCCCGAATTATGGTCTCAAAGTTGTGGATTGATTTTACATTGTAACTTAAAGGGGTTGTGTAATCATCTTTCTTCAGGAGCGCACTGCTCCCTAGACTCCTGGCTTCCTGCTCCCTGGTGGGCCTGTACGCTGATGACGATTGACGGTTCGGGTCAGTGTTATAGCTTAGCTGGCCAGCTGGTTTCATAGTAGCACCCGATCTTTGCCTAGGAAATCGGACCCCTCTAAGGTGGTCGGCAACCTTGGCAACAAGCAGTAAACTATGGAATTAAAAACCCCTCCATTTTTGAAAACCGAGAGGATTTTTAATAATAGGGATATTGCAGATTTGCTTATCTTTACAAGCACTTTGTTATTTTACCCATTTAATAAATGAGAAAACACCTTTAAGGGAGTACTGTATGTGAGTCGTTCCTAAGTAGGTAAGAGCCATGTGCAAGTGTTATGGGTGTTGCAGTTGGTTGCAGAAGATCACTTCGTTTGGCATTACAGACACCTTCTTAGCTCTCTCACGCTAGGACCCAGCGGCTACCTCCATCCGGCTAATTGACACCCAGACTAGGTGCTTAAATACTGGCTGTTGATACAGGGTGGTGCCTGTGATATTCACATGACCCCTTGTGAAGGCTTGAGCAAGAGTAGTACTTCTTCCTCTATGGAGCTAAGAGGACGTGTGTTCATCTCTCTGAAGTCGACTAAAAGATATCTTCCCTTGTTTGTTCGCCCTTGTTGTCTTTAGTTGTCAGTGGGGATCGACTAGCGCTCATTCCCTCCCTTCCCTAGCCAGGGCCAAACGCCAGGAAAAGACAGGACGAGGTTCCTGTGCAGCGATTAGTGCGGAACCAATATAGGGACGTTAGGGGAGACAGGGTGATATAAGGTCTGTCTAGGAGGTCTCCAGTACCCCCTTTCCTTAGAGTCTGGGTCCCCGTTTCCCCCTTCCCTTCGTCTTGCACTTAGTCTTTCCTATACCTTGCGTGACAGCAAGCTTCTAAATTGGCAGTTGGAGAATTGTGGTTGCACTTAGTTTGGTTTTTGCACAGCTTCACAAATTGAGCATTAATTTATACAGTAATTACCATTTTTATTATTTTTTTTTAATCATTTTTACTTTTTGGAAATCATGCCTTTGTTGCTTTTCAGTGTGGAGATTAGCTGTAATGATCTGGAGAAAGGCTGTGCAATATATTACAGGTGGAAGAAGGTAATTTCACTTTTCAAAAATTCTACAGAACGGTCAATTTCCATTGTGTATTTTATCTGCATCATGTGGATGAGATTTCGTAAAAACTTGACTGCTGTTATTAATATGCTGCAAATCTGGATGGAAAAATCTACAGCATATGCTTCCCCCGTGTGAACATACCCTGAAAGGGGTTTTACAAGATTAGAAAAACATGGTTGCTTTTTTTCTTTTCATGGAATTTCTCTGATATTTCTGCAAAGGTACAAATTAGGGCTGTGGAGTCTAAGTCGGTGTCCATATTGGTGGAGTCGGAGTCGGTGGTTTGGCTTGCCGACTCCACAGCCCTGGTGCACATAGCCTTTAAGTTTCATCTCTGCTTACACTTAAGAGGGGGAAGAGTAGATTTGCAGCATTTATGTCGCCCCCCCAAAATTGAGAATTTCCTTTCAACTTTGGAAACATTCTGATTTTTTGTATTCATCGGAAGATCCAATCCTGATAATATGATTTATTATATTCCAGAAATCTCTTTCGACACCTGAGTACTGTGCGTAGAGAGCCAATGAAGTACATACTGGTGACCGGTGGTGTCATCTCTGGCATTGGAAAAGGAATCATCGCCAGCAGCATTGGTACCATCCTAAAGTCATGTGGGCTTCGAGTGACCGCCATTAAAATCGACCCCTATATTAATATTGATGCTGGGACATTTTCACCTTACGAGCACGGTGCGTTATAATTTATGATCTTATGGGTTTCCTTGTATTCATTAATCATAATGTCAATGAGTAAATGTACTCTCCAGCTGTATGATCGGCAGATGGAGGACTGTTCTAGGTTTCAGTATAGACGTAGTAAGAACAGTCAAAGGTGCAATTACAGTACAGATTTCTGACCAATTTCTATTGAAAGGGAACCTGTCACTATTTTTGTCCTGTATCAACTAAAACTATGTCAGGATTTCTGTTTTTAGTGTTTTCATATCTGCATAGATCTTGGTAAGCAAACAGTTCATCTTAGTTACACGCATCTCCAATTTTCCTCCCTCGGCGGCGTCCATGATGAAGGCTTGAGTATCCTGATACGATACTAGCGTAGAACTGCTGTCCGAAGGAGCACAAGCAGGAACAGCCAGCGGTAGTAAACGTTCTTGGAGATAGCAAGGAGTTTGTAGGAAATAATCCGTAAATGAATGGAACAGTCTGAGTAAGAGTGTTCAAGAGCTGGAGACTGAAACTAGGCTAGCAGCTAGACACAATACTCAAGCAATGAGTGAGAGATCCATGCGGCTTTAAGTAGGCCCAAACAGGAAACAAGATGGATTCCATAGATTCAGAATCCGCCATCTTGGTAAAGGGCAATTGCAGAATACAAGAGCAGATTCCAGTGGTAAGGAGTGAAACGGCAGCACAATATTAAAGTGAACAATAGCAGCCACTAGGGGTTAAACTGTAGAAGGGCAACAGAAATCCTGACAAACTTTCACCTTATTCAGTTCCTGTGCTGCATTCCATAAATGCTTATATAACCCCCTGACTCACCCAGTAGACCCTCTAAAAACCTTTTTAAGTTCTCCCACGATGTATGGTAATCATATTGGTCCAATGGGCATGGTTTTGGGTCTCTCTACCCCTCCTTTGACTGCTGCTCGCCGTCCTCCTTCTTTAATTGACGTGGATGACGCATGCGCACTTATGTTTTCGGCTGTGCCCGCATTAGGGCAAAGCATAGTGTGTAGACGTGAGCCACGATTTCTGTGCGCAGGCGCAAGATTTCGCCCGGCAGGGTGGATGACGCAAGGTCACCCACATCAATTAAACAAGGAGGACGATAACTGATGATCAGTGGAATGATGCGCTGGAATAATAAATGAATTCAATTATATATACAGTGCCTACAAGTAGTATTCAACCCCCTGCAGATTTAGCTGGTTGACACATGCGGAATTAACTTGGCATTGTGACATTTGTACTGTAGATCAGCCTGGAAGTGGGAAATGCACTGCAGCAAATTTTTTTTTTTTTTTTTTTTTTTTAAAACGTTAAAAGTTAATTCAGAGTGTCATTTATTATTCAACCCCTCAAACCACAAGGATTCTGTTTGGTCCCCCAAAAGTATTAAGAAGTAGTTCAGGCACCAAGAATAATGAGCTTCACATGTGTGGATTAAAGATCTCTTTTGCCAGCCTTTTCTATTTAAGACCCTCCCCAAACTTGTGAACAGCACTCAGACATGGTCAACATGGGAAAGACAAAGGAGCATTCCAAGGCCATCAGAGACAAGATCGTGGAGGGTCACAAGGCTGGCAAGGGGTACAAAACCCTTTCCAAGGAGTTGGGCCTACCTGTCTCCACTGTTGGGAGCATCATCCATAAGTGGAAGGCTTATGGAACTACTGTTAGCCTTCCACGGCCAGGACAGCCTTTGAAAGTGTCCTCCCGTGCCGAGGCCAGGCTTGTCCAAAGAGTCAAGGCTAACCCAAGGACAACAAGGAAGGAGCTCCGGGAAGATCTCATGGCAGTGGGGACATTGGTTTCAGTCAATATCATAAGTAACGTACTCCACCGCAATGGTCTCCGTTCCAGACGAGCCCGTAAGGTACCTTTACTTTCAAAGCGTCATGTCAAGGCTCGTCTACAGTTTGCTCATGATCACTTGGAGGACTCTGAGACAGACTGGTTCAAGGTTCTATGGTCTGATGAGACCAAGATCGAGATCTTTGGTGCCAACCACACACATGACGTTTGGAGACTGGATGGCACTGCATACGACCCCAAGAATACCATCCCTACAGTCAAGCATGGTGGTGGCAGCATCATGCTGGGGGGCTGTTTCTCTGCCAAGGGGCCTGGCCATCTGGTCCGCATCCATGGGAAGATGGATAGCACGGCCTACCTGGAGATTTTGGCCAAGAACCTCCGCTCCTCCATCAAGGATCTTAAGATGGGTCGTAATTTCATCTTCCAACAAGACAACGACCCAAAGCACACAGCCAAGAAAACCAAGGCCTGGTTCAAGAGGGAAAAAGTCAAGGTGTTGGAGTGGCCTAGTCAGTCTCCTGACCTTAACCCAATTGAAAACTTGTGGAAGGAGCTCAAGAATAAAGTCCACATGAGACACCCAAAGAACCTAGATAACTTGGAGAAGATCTGCATGGAGGAGTGGGCCAAGATAACTCCACAGACCTGTGCCGGCCTGATCAGGTCTTATAAAAGACGATTATTAGCTGTAATTGCAAACAAGGGTTATTCCACAAAATATTAAACATAGGGGTTGTATAATAATTGACCCACACTTTTATGTTTAAAATTTAATAAAATTCAACTGAGCAACATAACTTTTTGGTTTGTAAGATTTATGCTTCTGTTCATAAAACCTACTCTCGTTTGCAGTTTGAAGGCTCTAACTTATTTGCATCTTATCAAACCAGCTAAATCTGCAGGGGGTTGAATACTACTTGTAGGCACTGTACGCCATCAATCCTACATGACCCCAATAAGACTGCATAGATTCGGTAGAATGGCATCTGATGAATGTCACAGATGTGGGGAAGCAGGAGCGGATTTCTGGCATCTTATTTGGAATTGTGGGATAATACGAAGATATTGGAGTGACGTGATCACTACATTGGAACTGATAGTTGGGATGCCAATTGAATGTAGTCCAGAGTTTTGTATCTTGGGTATTGTGGACGAGGAAATGTGGACACACCATGATCGGATATTCCTTCGGGAGGTTATATTTATGGCCAGGAAAGCAATAGCACTAAGATGGATGGGAGGGAAATCTCCTACTATCAACCAATGGAAAAAGCTAGTGAATGATACAATACCATTCGAGAATATACACTGCTCAAAAAAATAAAGGGAACACTCAAATAACACATCCTAGATCTGAATGAATGAAATATTCTCATTGAATACTTTGTTCTGTACAAAGTTGAATGTGCTGACAACAAAATCACACAAAAATCATCAATGGAAATCACATTTATTAACCAATGGAGGCCGGGATTTGGAGTCACCCCCAAAATTAAAGTGGAAAAACACACTACAGGATGATCCAACTTTGATGTAATGTCCTTAAAACAAGTCAAAATGAGGCTCAGTATTATGTGTGGTCTCCACGTGCCTGTATGACCTCCCTACAACGCCTGGGCATGCTCCTGATGAGGTTGCGGATGGTCTCCTGTGGGATCTCCTCCCAGACCTGGACTAAAGCATCCGCCAACTCCTGGACAGTCTGTGGTGCAATGTGACGTTGGTGGATGGAGCGAGACATGATGTACCAGATGTGCTCAATCGGATTCAGGTCTGGGGAACGGGTGGGCCAGTCCATAGCTTCAATGCCTTCATCTTGCAGGAACTGCTGACACACTCCAGCCACATGAGGACTGGCATTGTCCTGCATTAGGAGGAACCCAGGGCCAACCGCAACAGCATATGGTCTCACAAGGGGTCTGAGGATCTCATATCGGTACCTAATGGCAGTCAGGCTACCTCTGGCGAGCACATGGAGGGCTGTGCGGCCCTGCAAAGAAATGCCACCCCACACCATTACTGACCCACTGCCAAACCGGTCATGCTGAAGGATGTTGCAGGCAGCAGATCGCTCTCCACGGCGTCTCCAGACTCTGTCACGTCTGTCACATGTGCTCAGTGTGAACCTGCTTTCATCTGTGAAGAGTACAGGGCACCAGTGGCGACTTTGCCAATCCTGGTGTTCTGTGGTAAATGCCAAGCGTCCTGCACGGTGTTGGGCTGTGAGCACAACCCCCATCTGTGGACGTCGGGCTCTCATACCACCCTCATGGAGTCGGTTTCTAACCGTTTGTGCAGACACATGCACATTTGTTGCCTGCTCGAGGTCATTTTGCAGGGCTCTGGCAGTGCTCTTCCTGTTCCTCCTTGCACAAAGGAGCAAGTAACAGTCCTGCTGCTGGGTTGTTGCCCTCCTATGGCTCCCTCCACATCTCCTGGTATCTGCTCCATGCTCTGGACACTGTGCTGACAGACACAGCTACCCTTCTTGCCACAGCTAGCACTGATGTGCCATCCTGGATGAACTGCACTACCTGATCAACTTCTGTGGGTTGTACTGTAGACACCTCCTCATACTACTGTACCTCTAGGGGTGAGAGCAATGGCAAAGTGAAAAAGTGACTAAAACAACAGCCAAAAAGGATGAGAACAGAGAAATGGTCTGTGGTCACCACCTGCAGAACCGCTCCTTTATAGGGTGTCTTGCTCATTGCCTATCATTTCTACCAGTTGTCTGTTCCATTTGCACAACAGCAGGAGAAATTGATTCACAATCAGTGTTGCTTCATAACTGGACAGGTAGATTTCACAGAAGTGTTATTGACTTGGAGTTACATTGTGTTGTTTAAGTGTTCCCTTTATTTTTTTGAGCAGTGAAGTATATAGAAATAGGGGATGTCCCCAGTAGTTCCAAAGGATATGGGAAAGATAGTGTGAATCGCCCTTAACACACCTATTCTGTTTAATCTGGCTAATAACAATCTAGATGAGTTTTACCCACAATAATATAGTGTGTGTAACTCATAATCCCCCAGACATTTAATTTTTTCTCCCAAGTAAAAATTCATCAGTTAAAGGTGTTGTCATACAATAAGAACCCCAACTTGTATGCACAGTTGTGTCATATGGACATCATGGTCGTCCACACAGGCTGCCCCTCTATGAGCCAGAATACCTGTAGAAAAAAAACATGTGCCCTGATGCCTTTCCTCCTGCGATATCGAATTATTGGTAGGTTTATAGATACCAGACCTATAGTAATCAGCAGTGTTCACTACTTGGACAACCCCTTCTCAATCTGAATGTTTGCCCCTGTTAAAATAATACTTATAGTCTTGGCACCGTTTCAGCAGTGTCGGCGCTCGCGTTCTCAAGACTCACTTGAGCTTGTTACGTCACGTGAGCCCTGCGCCCAGTCATCGC
This sequence comes from Phyllobates terribilis, assembly GCF_046119375.1. Classification (NCBI taxonomy): domain Eukaryota; kingdom Metazoa; phylum Chordata; class Amphibia; order Anura; family Dendrobatidae; genus Phyllobates; species Phyllobates terribilis. The sequence goes on from NW_027362762.1 coordinate 866,014,848, forward strand.
TGGTATCACTGTCCCCACCTTCGGAAGTATCGAATAGCAACAAGAAGTCAGGGTTCCGGCTGCTGTCTGACTTCCTCTTGATATCCGATTTGTCCAAAGGCGGAGACAGTGAAGCCGGTGCTGATTGGGCGCAGGGCTCACATGACACAACAATGTGATGCAAGCCCTGGGAACGTGCTTTCTGACACTGCTGGAACCCCTTCGGCAGCGGAGGTGAGTAGAAGTGTTTTTATTTTAATGGGGGTCAACATTCAGATTGAGAAGGGGTTATTCCGATTAGTGGACAACCCCTTTATAATACAACATAGTAACATAGTAACATACATAGTAACATAGTAACATAGTTTGTAAAGCCGAATAAAGACTTGCGTCCATCAAGTTCGACCTGTTAGTTCTGTAATTGCTAAAGTTGATCCAGAGGAGGGCAAAAACCCCAAATTATTTGGCCAATCTTCACCTGAGGAAAAATTCCCTCCCGACTCTGAAACCAGCCGTCAGAATAAATCCCTGTATCAACCTACTATTTTATTTTATTTTTAAGTATACGCTGAAATCTGCCTGGTATCTAGAAATGCATCCAGTCCCCGCTTGAACTGATTTAGTGAATCCGACATTACCGTCTCCTCACTCAGTGAATTCCATATTCTCACTGCTCTTACCGTAAAGAACCCCTTCCTATGCTGGTGCTGAAACCTTTTCTCTTCCAGTCTTAGTGAATGCCCTCTTGTTACCGTAATATCCCTCCTTTTGAACAAATCTCGGGCAAGATCTCTATACTGTCCCCTAACATATTTGTACACATTTATTATGTCCCCCCTCAACCTTCTCTTTTCCAGGCTGAATAGTCCTAGTTTTGCCAACCTCTCTGGGTATTGCAGTCCCTCCATTCCCTTTATTAATTTTGTTGCCCTCCTTTGTACCTTTTCAAGCTCATTTATATCCTTTCTATATATTGGGGCCCATAACTGAGCACAGTATTCCAAGTGTGGTCTGACCAGTGCTTTGTACAGTGGAAGAACAATGTTCTCATCCTTTGCAGCTATACCTCTTCTGATACATCCCATTACCCTGTTTGCCCTTACAGCAGCGGCCTGACTTTGGGCACTCCAATTTAGTTTGCTATCAATCAAGATGCCCAAGTCCTTCTCCATCTCTGAATTCCCCAATGGTTTCCCATTCAGTGAGTACTGGTGACTTCCATTTTTCCTTCCCATATGTATGACCTTACATTTCTCCTCGTTAAACCTCATTTGCCATTTAATGCTCCACCTACCCAGCTTATCCAAATCCCTCTGTAGGTCTGCACTGTCCTCTTTTGTATTAATTGTTTTACATAACTTTGTGTCATCTGCAAATATTGATATTTTACTATTTATCCCGTTGACTATGTCGTTAATAAAGATATTAAATAACATTGGGCCTAGTACAGACCCCTGTGGTACCCCACTAGTGACGCTTACCCAATCTGAGTATATTCCATTTATAACCACCCTCTGCCTTCTATCCTTTAGCCAGTTAGCTACCCACTTGCAGACATTTTCCCCCAGCCCCATCATTCTCATTTTGTATACCAACCTATTATGTGGCACGCTATCGAACGCTTTTGAGAAGTCGAGATACACGACATCCACTGGTTCCCCCTGATCTACTCGAGAGCTAACCTCCTCGTAAAAGTCAATCAGGTTTGTTTGGCAGGAGCGATTCCTCATGAATCCATGTTGGTTCGGGATTAAAAGATTATTAGCATCAAGATGCTCCGTAATCGCCTCTTTAATGAAGCTTTCAAAAATTTTGCCCACAACGGACGTCAGACTCACCGGCCGATAGTTTCCAGCGTCACTTTTTGCTCCCTTTTTGAATATTGGCACTACATTCGCCTGTCGCCAATCAAGTGGCACAGACCCAGTCTCAACAGAGTCCTTAAATATAAGATATAACGGTCTGTCTATCACATTACTTAGTTCCCTTAGTACCCGTGGGTGTATGCCATCAGGTCCTGGTGATTTGTTTATTTTAATGTTACTAAGGCGTTTCTGTACCCCAGCTTGGGTTAGATTTGTCATACTTAGTGGAGGATTAAGTTTGTCACTTCTCATTTCTCCTGTTAGTTCGATTTCCTTTGTGAAAGTTGTCGAAAAAAAATTATTTAATAGATTAGCTTTATCCTCATCTTTCTCTATGATTTTGCCTTCCTCACTTTTTATCGGTCCAATATTATCCGATTTAATCCTTTTACTATTTATATACGTAAAGAACAGTTTGGGATTTGATCTACTTTCCCTAGCAATACGTCTCTCTGTTTCCTCCTTCGCTATTTTTATTTGTTTTTTTACAGGTTCTCATTTTTTCCTTGTAACACATTAGTGCCCCTCCTTACTGTTTTCCTGTTTTAATCTCTTGAATGCCTCTTTTTTGCTATTTAACGCCCCTTTTACGTTCTTGTTCAACCATATTGGTTTCCTCTTATTTCTGGCCCTTTTATTCCCATACGGTATATACCTCTCGCACTGAGTATTCAGAATTCTTTTGAAGGTTTCCCATTTACTATTCGTATTCCTTTGATTAAGAACTTTGTCCCAGTCAATAAGTTGAAGGCTTTCTTTCAGCTGATCAAACTTCGCCCTCCTAAAGTTTAATGTTTTTGTTGTTCCCTTATTGATAACCCTACTGAAGGGCATTTTGAAGTCGATAATATTATGGTCGCTATTACCTAGGTGCCCCCCTATCTGTATCTCAGTTATTCTATCAGGCCTATTAGTCAATATTAAGTCCAACACGGCCTTCCCTCTCGTTGGTTCCTGCACTAGTTGGGAGAGATAATTATCCTTAATATTTGTCAAGAACCTTTTTCCTTTCTGAGATCTACAGGTTTCTGTTTCCCAGTCAATATCCGGGTAGTTGAAATCCCCCATTACAATCACTTCATTATGTTTTGCTACTTTGTCTATTTGTCCTAATAGCAGATTCTCATTCTCCTCTGTTATATTTGGTGGCTTATAGCAGACCCCCAGTAATATTTTATTATTATTTTTAGTTCCCTCTATCTCTACCCACATGGACTCGACCCCCTCTTCTCCCTCTCCTATATCTTCCCTTAGTCTGGGTTTTAGACATGACTTTACATATAAGCAGACTCCTCCGCCTTTCCCCTGTTTCCGGTCCCTTCTAAATAAACTATAATCTAATAAATTTACCGCCCAGTCTTAGCTATCGTCTAGCCAAGTCTCTGTTATACCTACGATGTCATACCTCTCCTCCGATATAAGCGCCTGCAGCTCATCCGCCTTATTGGTCAGGCTTCTTGCGTTGGTCAGCATGCAAGATAAAACTTTGGGGTTTTTTAGCATCCTATTCTTCTCTAACGATCTAACTGTACTATCCCCACCCCCCTCTCTACCCTCATTATATTCACTTCTCCCCTTCCCCCTTGCTTGCCTCACATCCCACCTATTTCCTTGGTTTCCCCCCCCCGTCTCTAGTTTAAAAACTCCTCCAACCTATTAGCCATCTTCTTTCCCAGCACCGCTGCACCCTCCCCATTGAGGTGCAGCCCGTCCCTAGGGTAGAGCCTGTAGCCGACCGCGAAGTCGGCCCAGTTCTCCATGAACCCAAACCCTTCTGCCTTGCACCAACTCTTTAGCCACTTATTCACCTCCCTAACTTCCCGTTGGCGCTCCTGTGTGGCTCGCGGGATTGGTAGTATTTCTGAGAAAATTACCTTGGAGGTCCTTGCCCTAAGCTTCCTACTTAGGTCTCTGAAATCATTTTTAAGGACCCTCCATCTACCACTCACTTTGTCATTGGTGCCGATGTGGACCATGACCGCTGGGTCTTCGCCAGCCCCACCCAGTAACCTGTCAACCCGATCCGCGATGTGCTGGACTCGAGCGCCAGGGAGGCAGCACACCGTTCGGCGATCCCGGTCTTTGTGACAGATTGCCCTGTCTGTCCCCCTAATAATAGAGTCACCCACTACCAGAACCTGTCTTGCCTGCCCTACACTTCCCCCCTCCCCCTCATTACTGGAGCATACACTCCCCCGGCGGTCAGAGGATCTGTCGTGCTCCAATAATGCCGGTTCTGAACCAGCCTTCCTATACTTCTTCCCTCTATCCCTCCTAACTGTTATCCAGCTCCCTGCCTGTTCAGCCTGCACTTCCCCTCTATGCTCCACCCCCAGTATTGACCCATTGAGTGTCTGCTCGGTGAGCAGCAAACTCCGTTCCATGTTGTCGATGCTCCTCAGTACCGCTATCTGAGCACTTAGATCCAGAATTTGGGCTTCCAAGTGCACGATATGCTCACATCTCTCGCAGCAGTATGGATCCTCGAGCGGTTGCTCACGGAATGCATACATTGCCTAAGATGTACACTGCATGGCTCCGGCCAACATGGACGTCATTCTAAATATGGGGATACAGTCAGTATATATATACAAGTACAAAACACAATTACATATATAATATATAATATATATATACAAACACTTGATTAATACTTTTCTGTTAGGTTGATAAACATTTTGCATCCGATTCATCAAGACTGGCGTTGTTCACACACAGGAGAGGTGTGCTGGAGTCAGACACTCCTGATTAATGAAAAGGCATATAAATCAGTAGCGTTGGATGAGCGGTGTTACACCCCTGTATGCTCCCCCCTACTCACTACAAATCCTACTAGTAAGAACTGTGGCGTACTGGACGCCACTGCTCATCATGAAGTTGACAAGTGGTGGTCGCCACGCTCCTGTCCCTCTCAGTTCCGCCCATTTTGTCGGAGCTGGGTGAAACTGATGTGAAAACGCCAAAAGTCGCAAAATTTTGATGCAACTCTGAGTTGCGCCTAAATTTTGGGACTTTTCAAAGCTCATACGCCAGAATTCTGCTATGAAAGCTTTGATGAATCTGGCCCTTTGTATTCAGCTAATTCTTATTTAATATTTATATTTCTGAGAATGTCTAAGTTATAGATGTGTGCTTTGCTGCCTCTTCCCTTGATGCAACATGTCCTGAGATGTAGACCAAGGAAAAAGATGAAGGTCTAAAACATGGAGTCCGGCAGTGCCGCAGGAAAAAAGCAATGGAGAAAAAGAAAGATTCTAGCGGCAGGATCTTCAGTGAAAACCACAAATTTATTAGGCAAGTATATAAAAGTTACAACCCCTGTGTAGGGATAATTAGCAAACGCGTTTCAGACGAGCGTCTTTAATCATTGCAACAAAGGATAATGGAGATGGTGAAAGACGCTCTTCTGAAACGCGTTTGCTAATTATCCCTACACAGGGGTTGTAACTTTTTTATACTTACCTAATAAATTTGTGGTTTTAACTGGAGAACCTGAAGCTGGAATCCTCCTTTTTCTTCATTGCATATCCTCAGATGTGTGCCAAAAGATTACCAGCACTGAAAAAAAAAAAATTAACGATACTCTGTCGGGACATGTTTATACTGTATGTTAGGCCATCCAGTTCTTGTGATGTGAATTGCAACCTCCTGTTATGGGTTTTGCTAGCATGCTGAATTGAATTTGTAAAATACTCTGGGGTCTCTCCTGTGCCTGGTCGACTCTGTGCCCATCACCGCCTCCTCCTCCTGATTGACTGATGACTCCTTTGCCTCACACGACATAGATGTTGTCAGTCAAACAGGAAGGGGCGGTGAATAGAGCTGGAGTGACATAGGTTATAACTATTAAAAAGTTTCTTGGCAGTAAACTGTTTAAAAATTATCTCGCACACAAAGCGATCAATTGTAATTTATGGGAAAACCTGATATCAAGTGTTAAATTTCCCCGCAGCACCACCACAGGAAAAGCCTAAGCATTACATTGTGCCTATTTACATCAGTGGCTTGTCTGTGTACTGCAAGATAGGACTAGTCACTCCATGGTGAGAGACACTCCTTGTAAACACTTTTCACTCAAGCCAAGTGATGAGGATCCTGAACAGAGGTCTGTCCTCTGTTAAAGAGAGTATTTCACGATGCTTTTGCCACCTACTCTGAGAGCAGCATGGTTTAGGGGCAGCGACCCTGATTCCAGTGATGTGTCATTTACTGGGCTGCTATTTGCAGTTTTAATAATCTCCTGCTGATAAAATACTGATTTTATCACTAGAGGTTGTTTCTTGGCATGTAGTTTTCCTGCCTCTGTGTAAATATGACCCCACTACTGATGGTAGCTTTCTGCCTATGCACAGTGTACACAGAAAGCTGCTAGTCAGCTTTATACTTATCTGATGTGAGCCTACCTTAAGATTGAGGTTAATTTTGATTTCCATTATTGTTTGTGGTGCAGGGTGATATATCACTATATTAATGTTAGTTGTCTGGATGTTATTGTGTAATTTAGGATGATGATTGTGCTATTGGTGATTATAAAGTATAATATATATACAGAAACTCCAGTAGAAACATGAGGTTCTTTACACACACATGATCAAAATATGTGAGCCCATCTGCCAATGACAAGGAAACCTTGTATAGTACACTAACACACCTCTCTGGATCCTCAGTTTATTTGAGACCTAGGCCCAGAGAGCACTGAGTCAGTGTAGTATAGGGTCCCATCTATTATGAGGTCCCCTTATCAATGTTAAATAGGCTCACATACTTTGATCAAAAATGTGTCAAATACCTCATGTTTTATGTGTTAAAAAAATAGTGAAATGCAAGTATATAACATTTTTCAGAGTGCTGTGACACAGTGTTTATATGAACATGTTAAAGAGGTTGTTCAGGCTTAGGCTACAAAGTCACTCTATGACCTTAGGCTACAAGTCTGCAGCCACTCTATGTGACCACAGACTTGCGAAATCCTCACATCATGCGCTGTGAGCATCAGCCGGTGCCAGGAGCGGGTGGTGATGTGACCGCAAGTATGCCATTTGCATACTTACGGCCACATTCTGACTAGACGTGTCTGGCCTCGCTCAATAAGCTTGCATTGAGCAAGACAGTCCACGTCTAGTCGGCACATGACATGTATGCAAATAATATACTTGCGGTCAGTCATGCGCTCGCCTCTTTCAGTGCGAGTGATGTGAAGATTCACAAGTCTGCAGTCACATGGGCTACAAATCTGCAGTCACTCAAAGACCAGACAACCCCTTTAATCGTGCAGGAAAGTGATTCTGCAAATGCTATATACATCCAGAATTATAAATATTCATAGAAACACTGATGTGACACTACTACATTTGGTTGCCGCATGGTGGGGTTTATAGGCCCAGATTAGATTGTTGTCGTTATGTTTGCACAGCAGAATAATATGTTGAACTTCAGTACTGAAGCAATTGTAATAAAGGCAAGGCTACATACAGAGCACTATTATAGTTTTATTTCCCCTGACTGTTTCTCTATATAAAAAGCACAGTGTCCAAGTGTTACCTATGATGGAATTAGAAAATGTATTTTTTTCTGTGTTTTGGCTGTGTTATCGGACTTTTCTAAACTTGACTCCTTTGCTTCACACAGCATAGAGGTTGTCGGTCAAACAGGAGGGGGTGGCGCTGGGCGGTGAATAGAGCTGGAGTGGCAGAGGCTATAACTACTTAAAGGTTCCTTGACAATAAACTGTTTAAAAATGATCTCGCGCACAAAGCGATCAATTGTAATTTATAGGAAAACCTGACATCAAGTGTTCAATTTCCCCGCAGCACCACCACAGGAAAAGCCTAAGCATTACATAGTGCCTATTTACATCAGTGACTTGTCTGTGTGTTGCAAGATAGAACTGTGATGAAATTCGAAAAAAAAAAAATTCTGTATTTTGGGCTTGATATACAGAAAAAAACCCATTAAATTAATATTTCCTTTCTTAAAGAGGACCTTTTAGCAAATTTTTCATGTTGAACTGGACACACGATGTAATAGTGGCTACAGATGAGAATAATTTTTTGTTGCCTCTCCATTTCAGATATATTAGCAATCAAAGTATTTGGCACCTAATAAGTTAACTTTTTTAAACTCCAAGTGAGTCTTATCAGACAGTTTTCACTTGGGCCATGTTCTTCTCCCTGTATAATGCTGACCAATCAGAAGCCAGCAGCAACATGCAAAGGAAAGAAGACATCCCTACCATAGCTTAGAGCAAGTTTCTCAATGAGTGAGATGTATAATGACAGACAGCTTTGATCTCCTGGTCTAACCTCCTGCATGATTAGAAAGCACATATAAGGTCTGTGTGGCAGGATGAGGGGCAGGACTGCTGAGTTTAGCTGTGTCACATTATAAACTTTTCTATCAGCTCCCCTCCTCTCATACCACTGCCCCTCCCCCACACTGCCTGTGCAAAGATGAGGGCTCAAAATGTCTATATCACACTTATCTGTTGTGCTCAACTTGTAATCGCTCTGCAGTGAGAGCAGAGCAGGGTCTCATTACATCTCACACAGGAATAGTTCAGAACGAGCAGGTTACTCCTGCTTGAGATATAATGACAGCCTGATGTCACTGCAGCTTGATTACGAGTTGCTTGAACACAGAAGGCATGAATGTGATTACTGACACACTCAGTAATTAGGAGAGCTGATCAAAAAAAAGATCAACCGGTTTGTAATGTGACACAGCTAAAACTCGGCTGTACTGCCCCCTCCTCACACTGACTCATGCAGGAGGTTAGAGCAGGAGATCAGGGCTGTCTGTCATACATCTCACGGCAATGAAAAATGTGTAAAGTATGGTAGGGCGTATTCTTCTTTACTTTAAGTGTAGCGGCCTGCTTAAGGCTTATGATTGGTCAGCACCATAAAGGAAGAAGAAGTACACGTCCCCTCCAAAAGCCACTATTATATCCTGTGTCCAGCTCAACCTTGAAGTATTTGGTGAAAGGTCTTCTTTAAAGTTAAATAATATCCAAGGGGTAATATTTCTTGCGGAGAGTGACATCTTAAGCATGTCACGGTGAGGAGACTTTTAAAGAAGTCCTCTTCCTCTCTGAAGAGACAATTTGCAAGTTAAATAATAAAATCACCACTAGAGGGAGCTTAAAGAAGCACATATTGAACTCAATAATTTTGTGTGCTTTAAACTTCTATCCTCCATTATTGGTGACTGCAGGTGTGACAGATCGCAGGGGATAAAATAAATAATGGATGCGGAATTGCCATAATTAAATTGAAGGTACCAACATATTTGGCAAAGAGCTGATATAAAAGTGGTGCTCTGCTTTGAACAACTTGTACTTCTTCGAATGGACCCTTGACTATAAACTTATCAATAACTCCCTTTTGTTTGGAGCGCTAGTAATCTGCTTTATCTTAGATCCTGGTTTCGTTAAGTCTCCGATCTACACTACCATAAGGGAAATTGTGTGTTTAATACAAGACAAACATATTTTTTGTAGTGCTCTCTAATTTAGTCAAGGGACGAGGATCCTAAACAGGGAATCCCCCTCCATTAACTCAGAATTCCCTAATAGTTTATATAAAAATGGAATTTTTGGACCTGGACAAGCCTTTAATTGGTTTGACAGATGAAATAGCTGTGAGAATCTGCTGCATATAGAAAACATAACATATAACATGGCCAGTGTCATTCCTGATTTCTCTTTGTACTTTGATTATTTCTTGACTTTTATCTGATTTATTATTATTTATCTGCAGGTGAAGTATTTGTGCTGGATGATGGAGGGGAGGTAGACTTGGATTTAGGAAATTATGAGAGATTCCTGGATATCAGTTTGTATAAAGACAACAATATCACTACAGGAAAGATTTATCAGCATGTGATTACCAAGGAACGACGCGGAGACTACCTGGGGAAAACCGTGCAAGGTCAGTGAGCGTACACCAAGGGTTGATGCTATTATAGTGATGCACAATGGAGTGCAGACAGGAGCAGAAAATCTTACCGTAATTCATATTATTAGTTTCCTGCTTGTATACTCTTCTTGTTTGCTGTAAAGAAATACATTTTTGGGCTTCCATTGGTATCATGTTGGTATAATGCCAATACTGGAGATTACAGAGCATTACAAGACCTCATAAGGCAGCACACGGAGAGTAGTATTGCCTTGTAGACACTTTGTGTGCCACTGTACATGACATTGTTCATTCCATGTATCCTTAAAGTTAACCTGTCATGAGGATTTTATGCCTAATTTTATACTAATGACTTGTATGTACAGGCGCTTTCATGTTGATTAAATCCATACCTTGATTGTAAAAATCAGTTTTGCCATTTTGTAGAAATCGAGAGTTGAAATTGTATGCGGATGAGCCACAAATGCTTTGGGGGGAGATATTGCACTTGCAGTTCTACTGATCTCCATCCCTATTTCCCACTCCCTGCGTCTGACTGTCACGCAAGGTGTGGGAAAGACTAAGAGCAACACGAAGGGAAGAGGGGGAGGAAGCCCAGACACTAGGGAAAGGGGGAGTGGAGCCCCCTAGGCAGATCTAATATCACCCTGCCTACCCTACCTTCCCTATATAGGTTCCACATTAATCGCCGAGCAGGACTCTAAACACTGTATGTCCCTAGAGCTTGGCCCTAGATAGGGAGGGGAAGGGGTGAGCACTGGTCAGGCTCCACTACAAACTAAGGACAACAAGGTAGACAAACAAAGGGGATTTACTTAGCTTGAGCAGACACCAGAGGAGTAATGCCAACTGTCCTCCAAGGGCACCAGAGAAGGAGTCAGCCAACAGCTAGTGCTCCAAGCATGCACAAAGGAACATAGAAGTATCACCGGCGATTGCCTGGAGCAAACTGAGGGTTTTTAAGTCCCATGCAAGGGTGTGTCAATCAGCAGCTGGAGGAAGGTTGCCATGGGGTCTTAAAGGAAGAAGGATTAAGAAGGTGTCTGCAATGCCAAGCGCAGTGACCTTCTACAGCCAGATCTAGAGCGACTGTCTATTACACCTGAAACACCCGTGACATTACTCTTGTTTCAATGACCTGCCTTCCCTGACCTAATGCCGACACTTCTTCACTTTTGCTCGTCTCCTCATATGCACAGATACACTGGATCTAGAGAAACTTACATGCACCATCCCAGGCACTGATGGCGGTTGCCAGTGATCTGATTTATTGGAATTAGAGTGGGCGGTGGGTGAGGAATAGGGCAGTAGGGCAGGAAAACTGCAAGTGCAATGTTCCACCCCGGAGCAATAAGCACCATATTCAGAGCATGTTGATGTTGCACTATACAACGTCATTGCATTCTCAAAGTAAGAAAGCTCCAGATATTTTTTATTTGTTTTCTTCCATATGAAAACAATCACAATAGCTGAATCATCTTTCTGTTATCCACATCTCCTCCATGATTCAGTCATTTCTCTTTGGTACCTGCCATGCTTTAAACTTGTTCTTATTGGACGTCATGACTCATTCTTGTCCATCTTCCCGAACAAGTAAAGCAAACTTGGTGGTATTTTGATCACTGTAGGTGACTAACATGTACAGTATGTAGATGGCCAGCTTTGGTGGAATCACCAGCTCCATGTCCTGGTAGGAATCTATGGGTTAGGTCTTCTTGTCTTTTCATTTGACTTGTAGAAAGATGTTATGACTCAGCTCAGGTACTTTTGTCTTTGTGGTTGTCCAGCTTCGGATTCCCTACCCCTGGAAATTACTAGGGGTTTTCAGGGTCCTGAATCTTTTCCTTCAAGTAGATGGAGACATCTTCTCTCAATAAAGACAAACCCTGAAAAAAATAAAGTCATTTATCATCAGACATCATTGAATGTCAGCACCTCTATTGTGAATAAACATCTATTTTAAACGTCAAACAGTTTTTTAAAAATTATTATTTAATTCTAAATCCTTAACTAAAACGTCTTGTTGAACACATAAGACCCTCACACTGCATCTACCCACCTGGAAATTAGTATAACTGGTGCTTTGTGAGGCCGGAAAATCCATTCTCAGCCATCATGACTGTCAAATAGAAGATCTTCAGAAGATAAAGGTGGAGAATAGAGAATCTTATTACTGGACAGTACTGATCGGTGGAATGAGATGGTATGATGACGTGTCCACCAAGAGTTTCTGGTTTACCTATACCCAACACATGTGGATAACACAAGATGATGACAAATGAAATAATCTTAACCTAATACTGAGATCAATAATCATCCCGAAGCTAGTGTCGAGGACACTGTGTGTTGAAGATCATCTGTCCCAAATGGGTATGTTGTCCCTCTAATTCTTCATTCCCAAATCGGTGTTGATGGTGAAGAGCATCGCTCACTTGCCTCACTAACACTCCTACAGAAGCAGCCTGGCCATTAAAAAGGATGGTCTTCACATTCACAACCTCCGCAAGTATTCACCCTGCTCAGCTGCTCCGTTTTCCACGTCCTTCACTATCATCGTAGGATTATGCAGGTTGTACTAGAACAAGATACATGAGAAAGCAGAAGAAACGACAATAACCAGTCCCAAATAGTGAAAAAATACAAAATGTTTTTATTGATAGAAACATCAAGGTGGGGGAATGGGGGTGTCACGGGTGTGTCAGAGGTGACAGACTGTCGCCCTGCACTTGGTTGCAGGCTATCTCTACGTTTGGCATTACAGACAGCTTCTTAGAGGCTGGCTGTCTCTAGGACCCAGCGGCTACCTCCCTATTCCTAATTAGCTCCTGGCTGGGGTGTATATATACCTGATGTGTCTGAGAGGGAGGTGCCGGCTATATTCATTTCTACTTGTGAAGGCTTAGCAAGAGCAGTACTTTGTTCTCTCTGGAACTTGAGGCCGAGTTTGCTTTTGTCTGGAGTCGTCTAAAGCTAAGCATTCTTCCCCTGTTTGTCTACCCTTGTTGTTTATAGAGTTTAGCGGAGATCGACTAGTGCTCATCTCCTCCCATCCCTAGCCTTAGCCTTACGCCAGGGAAAGACAGGGCGAGGCACGCGTGCAGCGATTGCTGAGGAGGAAATATAGGGACGTTAGTTGAGACAGGGTGACACTAGATCAGACTAGGAGGTCTCCACTCCCCCCTTTCCCTAGAGTCTGGGCTCCCTTTCCCTCTTCCCTCTGTATTGCACTATGTGTTTCCCACACCTGGCTTGACATGGGGGAGACCAACATGTGATGGTGAAAAGACAAGCACGCACAGCACAGGAGCATGAACGAGATACATACAATATATAACAACATAAGAGATTATGGTACATAGATATAATTCATAGTCACATGCCCTGTAACCGAGCAGAAAAAAACTGGTATTAAGCCATCTAATTAGCGCTAGTAATTATATTAAGAAAAGTTTCATGAGGCACTGCAAAGGTAAGCATTGTATTACCTAATGGTGGCACCGGTGTATACAGGAGCTCCTGAGCTTGTGTGCGTCCGCCCCGATGCGCATTTCGCTCCAGCCTTCGTCAGGGGCAGGGAGATCCCAATGCAAGATTTTGCTAACACACTTTAATATTATACTAACAAAATATAATTAAAAAAATGGCAAATCAATAAGAATCAGTCGCCATATGTCCCGACTGATATTTACTTACTACTTCCTTATAAAACAGTTTAAGTCTATCTCTATTTTCAGTCCTTCTGGGCTTAATATATTTAATCTATAGATTAATTCTGTTTCCCTTTGTGACAACTTTTTCATTACATTGCGGCCCCACCGATCCTTCTCAGGCTAAGTGCCCACGATGCAGAAATGCTGCTGATTTTTTCCGCATCTCCCTGGCAGGAATAACTCATGCGGATTTTACATGCATTTTTCCTGCCAGGTAGAAGCATTTGTGAAGCGTTCTTCACATGCATTTCCGCATGCGGGTTATCAAGCGCTTTTCCAAGCGATTTTAGCAGCACTTGGAAAAGTGCTTGACAACTTGGTCACACTATATAAATCCATGCAGCCGGCATGGATTTATATATTGTGACCTAGTTAAAAGTTAAAAAAAGAATAAAAATGGTAAAAAATAAAAAAATAAACATTATACTCACCTTCTGATGGCCCGCGGTCTTCTCTCCGGTGCGTCCTGGCTCCCTGGTGGCTCGCGGTAGTGTAAAAGGACCTTCCATGACGTCATTTAGTCATGTGACAGGTCACGTCATGGAAGGTCCTTTTACACCATCGCGAGCCACCGGGGAGCCAGGACGCATCGGAGAGAAGACCGCGGGCCTTCAGAAGGTGAGTATAATGTTTATTTTTAATTATTTTTTTTAACAGTTACTATGGTACCTGGGTCTGGAGGAGAGTCTCCTCTTCTCCAGACCCGGGTACCATCCGCCCATTGAATTGCTTAATATCAGCATGTGCACATGTAGTCATGCGGATATTATGCGATTCAATGCAAGTCAATGGCGGCAATTACGCCGCGTTTCCGCAAAAGTAATGGACGTGCTGCGGATTTTTCCGCAATGATAATCCGCAGCAGAAATTTCCGCAGCATGTGCACAGCACATGCGGATTATCATTGGGGACAATGGGGCACGTATTACCAAGCGTTTTTAAGCGTTCATAGTGGGCACGCAGCCTTATACTGCATACAGTATTCCCATTGCTGAAATACCTTCAGGCTTAGAGATAGATGTGAACTATTTTAAAGTGAAGTAGGGGAATGTTTGTTAGATTTTATTATTTTATTTTTATTGTATTTGTGTCTATTTATAACACTATGACACTGATTGTTACAGATTCCCTTTAATGATGAAAAAATAAAAGGAAAATTTATTTTGTATCAAGTATGAGCACCACTTGCACAAATCCCTGCACTTACACACCTTGGCTGCTGTGAGGTTATTAATGGTTGTCTGAGGAATATTCTGTTACGCTGAATGCAATTGGATACACAAGTCGTCAAGATCCGCTGCTGGCAGCTCCCTATGCAATTGCCGACCAATGGTGTCCCAGATGTGCTCAATTGGAGACAAGTCTGGAGACACTGTGCACATTAGTACGAGCAGCATGCGGCCTTGGGTTATCATTAGTGTTGAGCGAGTATGTTCTGTCCGAGTATGCTCGGGCCGAGCTTCGAGTATTTATAGCTGCTCGGTGATATGGTTGAATAGCTCCCGTGTGCATGATTTGCGACTGTTTGACAGCTTTATTACATGTGAGGAATGTGTAAGAAATACATTCCTCACATGTAATAAAACTGTCAAACAGTTGCAAATCATGCACACGGGCGCGATTCAACCATATCACCGAGCAGCTATAAATACTCGGAGCTCGGCCCGAGCATACTCGGTGAAAGGGTTAATAGAACATACTCGCTCAACACTAGTTATCATGTTAAAAAACTGCTACCGGCACCCTTTGAAGAAATGGCTGCCCCACTGGTTCCACAACCAAATCTGGAAATTCTTTAGACAACCAGTAATAATGTCATTGACAGCAGCCAAGTCGTGTAAGTGTGGCGATGTCTGTGCATGGCGCTTATACTCGATACTGAATAAATCGAGATGTTTTGAACATTTTGTTTCCATGTTTTTCATCATTTGCAGATCAGTAACAGATGGATTTTTTTGGGTGGAATATCTTGAAAATTTTTGTATATGTGAACATATCCTAATTCAAAAATTGGCTTGATCGCCATGGAGTTAATAAAGCCTTGCATTAGGTAACACCTTAATAATTCTGTAGTGATTAATGTACATTGTATTCTCTGTTTTTAGTTGTCCCGCACATTACTGATGCCATTCAGGAATGGGTGATGAATCAAGCAAAGGTTCCAGTGGACAAGGATCATCAGGAGCCTCAGATATGTGTCATTGAGGTAAGTGCACATAACATATAATCTCTATCACCTTTCCCTGCAGCCACTGTATCCTGACACAGAACTTGCTACTCGTTATATGTCATTTTACTTCTCATCAGCTCTGTTCAATTTTTATGTCTATGACACTCTTATGTACAATGCCAAGGAGGAAAAACCTCAGCAGTGATCTTAAAGAAGCACTACCATCAAAGTTTTTATCCTCTTAATATATTGCAGTCATCATATTATACAGCACTGTGTACTTACAATTGCTCATTTTACCTTTCTAATTCTTCTGTTTTCTATTAGGTTTATGACATCACGTGATTAAAAACTGACTAGCTTAATCCTTCTAAGCTCTATGTAGAAACAGGAGGTCAATTTTCCCTGTATGAGTCATGAGTCACTGCAAAAGTCCCTGGCAGGGGGAGGAGGGAGCAGCTGGGTCAGGAGTTGAAGAGGGGGGGTGATAAATGCAGGGACAAGGGACTTCCTGTTTCTACATAGAGCAGAGAAAAGAGAAGAATTATCTGGGTAGAAAGGCAAAATGAGCAATTGTAAGTGCACAGTGCTATATACAGTGCCTACAAGTAGTATTCAACCCCCTGCAGATTTAGCTGGTTTGATAAGATGCAAATAAGTTAGAGCCTTCAAACTGCAAACGAGAGTAGGTTTTATGAACAGAAGCATAAATCTTACAAACCAAAAAGTTATGTTGCTCAGTTGAATTTTATTCAATTTTAAACATAAAAGTGTGGGTCAATTATTATACAACCCCTATGTTTAATATTTTGTGGAATAACCCGTGTTTGCAAGTACAGCTAATAATCGTCTTTTATAAGACCTGATCAGGCCGGCACAGGTCTGTGGAGTTATCTTGGCCCACTCCTCCATGCAGATCTTCTCCAAGTTATCTAGGTTCTTTGGGTGTCTCATGTGGACTTTATTCTTGAGCTCCTTCCATAAGTTTTCAATTGGGTTAAGGTCAGGAGACTGACTAGGCCACTCCAACACTTTGACTTTTTCCCTCTTGAACCAGGCCTTGGTTTTCTTGGCTGTGTGCTTTGGGTCGTTGTCTTGTTGGAAGATGAAATTACGACCCATCTTAAGATCCTTGATGGAGGAGCGGAGGTTCTTGGCCAAAATCTCCAGGTAGGCCGTGCTATCCATCTTCCCATGGATGCGGACCAGATGGCCAGGCCCCTTGGCTGAGAAACAGACCCACAGCATGATGCTGCCACCACTATGCTTGACTGTAGGGATGGTATTCTTGGGGTCGTATGCAGTGCCATCCAGTCTCCAAACGTCACGTGTGTGGTTGGCACCAAAGATCTCGATCTTGGTCTCATCAGACCATAGAACCTTGAACCAGTCTGTCTCAGAGTCCTCCAAGTGATCATGAGCAAACTGTAGATGAGCCTTGACATGACGCTTTGAAAGTAAAGGTACCTTACGGGCTCGTCTGGAACGGAGACCATTGCGGTGGAGTACGTTACTTATGGTATTGACTGAAACCAATGTCCCCACTGCCATGAGATCTTCCCGGAGCTCCTTCCTTGTTGTCCTTGGGTTAGCCTTGACTCTTCGGACAAGCCTGGCCTCGGCACGGGAGGACACTTTCAAAGGCTGTCCAGGCCGTGGAAGGCTAACAGTAGTTCCATAAGCCTTCCACTTACGGATGATGCTCCCAACAGTGGAGACAGGTAGGCCCAACTCCTTGGAAAGGGTTTTGTACCCCTTGCCAGCCTTGTGACCCTCCACGATCTTGTCTCTGATGGCCTTGGAATGCTCCTTTGTCTTTCCCATGTTGACCATGTCTGAGTGCTGTTCACAAGTTTGGGGAGGGTCTTAAATAGTCAGAAAAGGCTGGCAAAAGAGATCTTTAATCCACACATGTGAAGCTCATTATTCTTGGTGCCTGAACTACTTCTTAATACTTTAGGGGGACCAAACAGAATTCTTGTGGTTTGAGGGGTTGAATAATAAATGACACTCTGAATTAACTTTTAATGTTTTAAAAAAAAAAAAAAAAAAAAACCACAAACAAAATTTGCTGCAGTGCATTTCCCACTTCCAGGCTGATCTACAGTACAAATGTCACAATGCCAAGTTAATTCCGCATGTGTCAACCAGCTAAATCTGCAGGGGGTTGAATACTACTTGTAGGCACTGTAATATGATGACTGCAATATATTAAAAGGATAAAAACTTTGATGGGAGGAGGAGTGCTGTTTTAATGTGGGAAAAGTTATAAGACCATTTACAAGCAATTTGTAGTCCATCATTCTACAGTAAGAAAGATTCTTCACAAGTGGAAAACATTCAAGACAGTTTACAGACTTTCCAGGAGTGGATGTCTCAGCAAGTTCTGCCCATAGTCTGAGTGTGTTCATTGCTCAGAGAAATTGCAAAAGACCCAATAGTTTCAGCTCAGACTATAAGGCTGTGTGCCCACGATGCGTTTTTTAAGCGTTTCCACAACGGCAATTCCGCCGCAGAAACTCTTAAAAAACGCTTGGTAGAAGGCCTGCCATGTTCCCCAATGATAATCCGCATGTGCTGTGCACATACTGCAGAAATTTCTGCTGCGGATTATCATTGCGGAAAAATCCGCAGCACTATCAATTATTTTGTGGAATTGCGGCGAAAACGCCGCCATTGACTTGCATTGGAACGCATGACATCCACATCACTGCATCTGCAGATACGGATACCATGCGGTTCAATGTCCGGATGCTACCCAGGTTTGGAGAAGAGGAGACTCTCCTCCGGACCCGGGTACCATAGTACCTGTAAAAAAAAGACCGATGGTCTAAAAAGGACCTGCCATGACATAATTTAGTCATGTGATGGGTCACGCAACAGGACAATTATCCCAAGCACAGCAGCAAATCTAGAGAGCTGTAGTCATGGCCCAGTCAAAGTCCGGACCTCAGCCTATTTGAAATGCTGTGGTGGGACCATAAGGACGTGGTCCAAAACTAATATGGATTTTCATCCTAAATTACTATCTAGTTTTTGTAATAATCTAACAGCTTTTCTAATATGCTTTAATTAAAAAGTTTCTATTATTCCCCTCTCTAATCTAACTGCTTTTATTTATTTTTACCTATTTCCGATTTTCTCAGTGCACAGTGATAGTGCGCTTCCTTGCCAACAAGAGAGTGCTCTGTTAGTGTACATTGGAAAGAACAGCAGAGGTGAGCAGAGACTAACACTGCTTCAAAAACAGATGTCACTTTTGAGAGTGGGGCTGATCCCTGCCCTCCCTTCTTGTCGTTCAATGCCATATTCTTTTTTTTTTTAATGCGCATTGACAGTGCGCTCCCTCGCCAGCTGTAATTAGAAGTGACAAGCCGACAACAGAGCGCATCGTCACCGTCATGGTGCACTGAGAACAATATCGCACAGTAAGAAGGGCGTTTGTACTGAGCATACATCAGAATTGACAACTGACACATGCTCAGTAGAGCAGGGACTAGCCCAGCCCCTGAAACAAAGGTCATGAATGACGCTTCCTTTCAAACGGAACGTCATCAAAATGGAAATAGATAAAAACATAAATAAACAAATCAGGTAGGTTAGAGAGGGATCACTAGAGACTTTTTTTTTATTAAAGTACATTAGAATAGCTGTTAGATTATTACAATAAATGGATAGACATTTTGGATGAAGATCAATATTTATTTGGGACCACCTTTTTAAGAAATCTTTGCATAAATTAATGTCCATAAACATCAATGAAAGAAGAGTGGGGAAGAATTCCTCCAGAACGATGTGAGAGACTGATAGCCATAAAAGTAGAGTTTAAAGAGGGTGTACTTAGTTTTTCTAATTTCCTTGAATACACGCACACACACACACATATATATATATATATATATATATATATATATATATATATATATATATATATAAAAATATTGGCTCGTGGTTGTATGTGTTAGATCCACCGAGAGCCAACAACCGACACATTAAAAATTAGGAGTAGGGAATCAGTGTGAATCTCTGCCCGTGGTGAAGGTAGGGCACTAGATATAAATGCTAAAAACACACAAAAATGTGAATGGATGTATTAGCATTGGGTCATGTTCCCAGTGGAGAGTGCAGACTGATTTCCTGGCCACAGCAGAAGATTTCATGCACATGTCTGTATTAGGACCCCAAGTTGTATGCAACTATAATAGGGTGTCCATAGAAGTTTATGGCAGATGTTGTCCTTTGTGGGATTTGCACCCAGGACCACAGCGCTGCAAGGCTGCAGTGCTAACCACTGAGCCACCATGCTGCCCATAGATCTGACAGAAAGCACATTGTGTCTTGCACCACTGGACGCTATATTTCAGACATTTTGTCAGTAACATTGCACTATAGAGAATCATTTGGCAGCACACAGTGCCCTTGGTCCTGTAGTACAGAGCTGCAGGGATTTACAAGCTCCATTCATAAATCTGTTACGATGTCTAAGGTTTATATAAAGCTGTACTCTTCTTGATTTTGACATTAATCTCCTTTTTCTCAAATATATTGTTATATCAACTTTATTATGATACAGGGAGAGGCAGATGTTGCCATTCTGCATGATGTGATGTGCCCACAGTCACCACTAGATGGCACTGTTGTCTTTATAATGGATCACGTGTATATATTTGTATATATTCTCACTACCTATCTCCATATATCTTAATAAAACTCTTTAAAAGTGAAGTGGCTAGCCGTAGATCACCAAAATTTAATATGGATCAGAATACACCGCCACGCATACAAAACATTATCATGCCAAGTTTTAGGCAGTACAGTGTTTAAAATGGAAAAAAATGTGAAGACACTGGTTTGGCAATGAATAATAATAGTTTTTTTCTATCTACAGATACATATCTGCTGATCTTAAGACAAAGTCCCATTGATTTTAGAATAAAAAATAATTTAATAACACTATAAAAGCATTTATCCATTCCATAAATGTAGTGTAACAATCTGTGGTGCAGGATGTGCGTACTTTCAAGATTTGGGGGTTTTCAAGTTTACAGCGAAACAAAATGAAATTTACAAATTTTCAGAATTGAAATAATAATAATAATAATAATGATAATAATAATAGTAGTAGTAGAAATAATAGTAATAATAATAATAGTAATAATATTAGTAGTTGTAGAAATAATAGTAATAATAATAGTAGTAATAATAATAATAGTAATAATAGTAGGAGTAGTAATAATAGTAGTAATAATAGTAGTAGTAATAATAAGAAATAATAGTAGTAGTAATAGTAGTAATAATAGTAATAGGAGTAATAATAATAGTAGTAATAGTAGTAATAATAATAGTAGTAATAGTAGTAGTAATAATAATAATAATAGTAATAATAGTAGTAGAAATAATAGTAATAATAATAGTAGTAATAATAATAATAATAATAGTAGTAGAAATAATAGTAATAATAGTAGTAATAATAATAATAGTAATAATAGTAGGAGTAGTAATAATAGTAGTAATAATAAGAAATAATAATAGTAGTAGTAATAGTAGTAATAATAGTAATAGTAGTAATAATAATAGTAATAGTAGTAGTAATAATAATAGTAATAATAGTAGTAGAAATAATAGTAATAATAATAGTAGTAATAATAATAATAATAATAGTAGTAGAAATAATAGTAATAATAATAGTAGTAATAATAATAATAATAATAGTAGTAGAAATAATAGTAATAATAATAGTAGTAATAATAATAATAGTAATAATAGTAGGAGTAGTAATAATAGTAGTAATAATAGTAGTAGTAATAATAAGAAATAATAATAATAGTAGTAGTAATAGTAGTAATAATAGTAATAGTAGTAATAATAATAGTAGTAATAGTAGTAGTAATAATAATAATAATAATAGTAATAATAGTAGTAGAAATAATAGTAATAATAATAGTAGTAATAATAATAATAGTAGTAGAAATAATAGTAATAATAATAGTAGTAATAATAATAATAATAGTAGTAGAAATAATAGTAATAATAATAGTAGTAGTAATAATAATAGTAGTAGTAATAATAATAATACTAGTAATAATAGTAGTAGAAATAATAGTAATAATAATAGTAGTAATAATAATAATAGTAGTAGAAATAATAGTAATAATAATAGTAGTAATAATAATAATAATAGTAGTAGAAATAATAGTAATAATAATAGTAGTAGTAATAATAATAGTAGTAGTAATAATAATAATAATAGTAATAATAGTAGTAGAAATAATAGTAATAATAATAGTAGTAATAATAATAATAGTAGTAGAAATAATAGTAATAATAATAGTAGTAATAATAATAATAATAGTAGTAGAAATAATAGTAATAATAATAGTAGTAGTAATAATAATAGTAGTAGTAATAATAATAATACTAGTAATAATAGTAGTAGAAATAATAGTAATAATAATAGTAGTAATAATAATAATAGTAATAATAGTAGGAGTAGTAATAATAGTAGTAATAATAGTAGTAATAATAATAATAGTAATAATAGTAGGAGTAGTAATAATAGTAGTAGTAATAATAAGAAATAATAATAATAGTAGTAGTAATAGTAGTAATAATAGTAATAGTAGTAATAATAATAGTAGTAATAGTAGTAGTAGTAATAATAATAATAATAGTAATAATAGTAGTAGAAATAATAGTAATAATAATAGTAGTAATAATAATAATAATAATAGTAGTAGAAATAATAGTAATAATAATAGTAGTAATAATAATAATAATAGTAGTAGAAATAATAGTAATAATAATAGTAGTAATAATAATAATAGTAATAATAGTAGGAGTAGTAGTAATAGTAGTAATAATAGTAATAGTAGTAATAATAATAAAAATAATGATTATAATAAGAGTAATAATAATAATAGAAAGTATAGGAATTTGTCATGTCTTGTTTAGTCTTAGGTTGTCTATATTTCCTGCCTATTGATATACTATCATGTCCATAATTACATAGTGGCGCCCCCTGCTGCCTTCCTTTATCAGCAATAATCTTTTTGGCTTGTCGGTGGACCACCTCCATTGCACTTACTGATGTAGACTCTCCTCTATTACTGAGTAATCATTTTGATTTAGAGATCCTGTTTGTTCACTGCGACAGAATTTAATTCTGGATTTATAGATTTGCAGCCATTTTTATGTCTTCTCAATTAGATGATCTTCATAATAATCTCCCCGATCACATGTATATATACAGCCACTGGTGAATATACGAGGGCCCCTGTGCAAGAACAGTATATGGGCCATTTACGGTCAATAGATCATCATAATGCACAATTCCACCTGCTTTGGAGGTAGAAATGTGCCCCCTGACATTGTGGACCCCTGTGCGGCTGCGCAGGTTGCACCAATGATGTGTCCGCCCCTGTGTACAGTGATAGAAATGCTTATTAAGTTCATGAGTATTTGCCCCCTGTGCAGGTGAAATATATTGTTGCACATTATTATACTGAATGCTTTCTGATATGCAAAGAGAATGAAATATTAGATTAAATTAAAATATATCATTCTTTATATTATATAAAACACTGGTTTTGAAATATTTATAATTAATGTAAATGGTCAATGTCTTTTTATAAATCAGTTGCACAAGTTCTAAAAAAAAATAGATACAATCTTTCTTGGCCAAAACAAGACTGAGTACCAGTTTACTGAGGGATCAGGTTACAGCTGCCTATTGAAGTCTATAGATAAGGAAGTGGAAAGGATCAGAGTGTGAGAGATGCACAGACACACACAGAATGCACTGTTACTTTCTAGTAAGTGTTAATTTCACCCCCAGTCCTGAATTCACAGCTACACTGATCAGTACTCCCTTATAAAGCTGCTGTTGCCTTTGAACATGCGCACAAACACAGGAGAGAAGCAATCCCCCATGTCTAATGTGCATCTACACCCACTAGCCGAGAGAGAACTGAAAATTAAGACCTAGAGCATGCAGAGGGGAAAGAGGTGAAGATACGGGATGCAAGTCATGCAATGGCCAGAAATAGTGTTATTTCTCATGTGCTCACATAAGGCAATTCAGTCTGAATAGTCGCCTGAAAACACAAGAACGCTTTAAATCTCCTGTATTGTCTTTTTAGCTTGGTGGAACCATCGGAGACATAGAGGGAATGGCTTTCATAGAAGCTTTTAGGCAGTTCCAGTTTAAAGCCAAAAGAGAGAACTTCTGTAACATTCACGTCAGCCTTGTACCCCAGGTGAGTACATGTCACTGGAGATGTACACGATTCTGTCCCAGATGTCAGATCATTATTAGTCATGTCTTCATATTAGATAGTACTGTGTAATGTAAGAATAGCCTGTACGGCAAAGAGCAGGGATGTGGATGAGCTTAGGCTAGGTCATCAATGTCTGATCGGTTTGGGTCCGACATCCAGCACCCCCGCGGATCAGCTGTTCTCTGTTTTGGCGGCGCCCAGAAATGCTCAATTGCGGAGCTGCTCCTTCTTCTGATATTGATTTGAATAGGAGGCGGATGTGCAGTACCCTGCCGCGGCCACTATCAGGAAATGGAGCAGCTCCGCAATTGAGCTTTTCTGGCCGACAGCTGATTGGCGGCGGTGCCGGGTGTCGGACTCCGACTGAGCAGACATTGATGATCTATTCTAAGTATAGGCCATCAATGATAAAGTAGTGGACAACCTCTTTAAGAGTCTCTTGAGTTTGATGGTTTATTAATCTTATAGTCAAAAAGGAAAAAAGTCATATCTTCAGAGGATTGAAAAGTAGAAATAACAACCCAGTGATTGCCGGTACATTTCCATTTAGCAACGTGATTAAATATGAACCGTGTGTTTGTGAATATGCCAGTCCTAATCTGCATAATAATTATATTAACCTCTTCACGACATATGACGTAAACTTACGTCATTTCTCGTGTCCCTGACTTTGATGCGGGCTCACACGCCGAGTCCGCAGTTTTCCTCCCACACAACAGCTGATTTAATCAGCCATTATGTGCCTCTAACAGCTGCAGATGGAGTAAAGTCTCGCCCGCGGGATTTAGCATGCGCTGACAGGGGCGCGCGTTGTTCCATGTTCCCGTCAGCGTGCCCGTGACGTGATCGCAGGGCGCCGATGGGTTGTCATGATGAAGGTCTGCCTGTGTGCCCGTCATTACTGTTTTCCTGTGAAAGCCAGTCCATGGTCGGCGTTCATAAGTGATGATTTTATCTATACATAGCGCTGCTATGTATTGTACAAATGATCAGACGATTGAAGCTTCAAGTCTCTTAAGAGAACAATTAATTCCAGTAAAAAGGGAAAAAAAAAGTTTTTAGAAATAGAAACAAATAAAAAAAAACACAAAAGTTTAAATCAACCCCCTTTTTGTCCCATTAAAAAAAAACAATTAAAAATAAAAATACACATATTTGGTATCACTGCATTCGTAGCAATCCAATCTATCAAAATATAAAATAAATGAATCCGATCGGTAAATGGCATAATAAAGAAAAAACAAAATGCCAGAATTAAGTTTTTTTGGCTGCTGCAACATTGTAATAAAATGCAATAGGAGGCGATCGAAACATTGTATCTGCTCTAAAATGGTATCAGTAAAAACATCAGTTCAGGGCCTAAAAAATAATTCCTTACACAGCTCCATATCTCAAAAAATGAAAACGTTACAGGTCTCGGGAAATGGCGACATAAGCAAAATTGTTTTTTCTTAAAAATTTCAGAATTTTTTTTTTACCACTTAAATGAAAAAAAAAAACCTGTACACGACTGTACTGACCTGCCAGCTCAGTTTTACCATATAGTGAACATGGTAAGTAAAGTAAAGTAAAACAGTTGTGGAATTGCACTTTGTTTGCCATTTCAATGCACTTGGATTTTTTTTCCTGTTTTCTGGTGCATACAGAGTAATATTTCAATATTTGCAGATGACACTAAACTCTGCAGGGTAATCAATACAGAGGAGGACAATTTTATATTACAGGAGGATCTATGTAAACTAGAAGCTTGGGCTGATAAATGGCAAATAAGCTTTAATGGGGATAAATGTAAGGTAATGCACTTGGGCAGAGGAAATAAAATGTATAATTATATGCTTAATTGTAAAACACTGGGCAAAACTGTAACTGAAAAACACCTGGGTGTATTGGTGGACGACAAGCTCACGTTTAGTGGCCAGGGTCAGGCAGCTGCAGCAAAGGCAAATAAAATAATGGGATGCATTAAAAGAGGCATAGATGCTCATGAGGAGAACATAATTTTACCTCTATACAAGTCATTAGTGCGACCACACTTAGAATACTGTGTACAGTTCTGGTCTCCGGTGTATAAGAAAGACATAGCTGAACTAGAGCGGGTGCAGAGAAGAGCGACCAAGGTTATTAGGGGACTGGGGGGTCTCCAATACCAAGACAGGTTATTACACTTGGGGTTATTTACTGTGGAAAAACGTAGGCTTAGGGGTGATCTTATTACTATGTACAAGTATATGAGGGGACAGTACAAAGACCTTTCTACTGATCTTTTTACTCTGAGGCCTGAGACGGGGACAAGGGGGCATCTTCTACGTCTGGAGGAAAGAAGGTTTAATCATAATCACAGACGGGGATTCTTTACTGTAAGAGAAGCGAGACTATGGAACTCTCTGCCGCATGATGTTGTAATGAGTGATTCACTGTTAAAATTTAAGAAGGGCCTGGATGCCTTTCTTGAAAAGTATAATATTACAGGTTATATATACTAGATTCCTTGATAGGGCGTTGATCCAGGGAACTAGTCTGATAGCCGTATGTGGAGTCAGGAAGGAATTTTACTATGTTACTATGTTATGTGGTAGAATGAATGGTGTCATTCAAAAGTACAAATCACAACGCAAAAAACAAGCCCTGATACGGTTATGGGGACAGAAAAATAAAAAAAAGTTATGGCTCTTGGGAGAAGGGGAGGAAAAACCGAAAACAAAAAAAAAAGAAAAATGCCATGACGGGAAGTGGTCAAAGGCACAGTCTCTAAAAATAAAGAAGTAACGTGCAATTTTTGGGGTGTGTCAATGATCTATAATTGGTGATGATCTATAAAAATGATGATTTATAAAAATAATTTGTAGAAATTAGTTATATATAAAATAGTAAACACTAGCCAAAAGACACAGTATTTCCATGCCTTCTAAGTATGAAGGTGGCTTTATCAGATACTTGTCTAGGTACTTGGAGAAGTTCAAGTTCAACAATGATCGCAAATACTTACTTTACTATAAGTGCGCAGTCAGATGGTGGTATAAATTAGACCGAGTTCGGACTGAGCATGATAGCTTAAAAATATATGAAGCTGTCACGGTGAGGTCGGGTGAGCCGCCGGCCAGTCTGATTTGTGGTCCTAATTATACAGTTGTCTGACTGCATACTTACCATGACTCACAGTTTTGCTTGTGGACCTATAAGTTCAGAGCTCACTTAGATTTCCGTGGAACACAAGCCGTCTTTATCCCTCGCTTTTGCCTCCCTTGCTCTGCAGTTGTCCTGATTACAAGCAGTGGAGTCATCCATCACAGTGAGGTCACATCACAGACATTATTTTGCCATCTGAAACAGTTTACTACGCTCACATTGCTTGTAAAGCTAGATCAGAGCTCAGTGAGAGTTCCTGAGGAAGCAAATGGACCTTTATCCGTCTCTCTCATTTTTGTTTCCCCCTAAGGCCACGTTCACACGTTCAGTATTTGGTCAATATTTCACATCAGTATTTGAAAGCCAAAACCAGGAGTGGGTGATAAATACAGAAGTGGTGACGTGTTTCTATTATACTTTTCCTCTGATTGTTCCTCTCCTGATTTTAGCTTACAAATACTGATGTAAAATACTGACCAAATACTGAGTGTGTGAATGAGACCTTACTTTACGTTTGCCTTGAGTAAAAGCGGTAGATTTATACAAGATGGCAGGGTCAGACTACATACTTTTTTTTGCAGCCTGTAACCATGAACCATGTTGAAAACCAATGGATGGCAAGCATACATATTTTTAAGAAGTAGCTGTTAGTGGCCCTAAAATACTACTTATATACAAAATCCACTTTTGGCCTTCAAGATGGATGAATGATAAATCCCAATATTAATCTGTCTTCTTAAATCAAAGTGTATACATACTGTATATACATGCTTATAACAATTAGCATGTTAGACTACCTATAGAAAATCTAGGGAAAAATGGTGAGCACAATCTGGTTCCCAAAACGAACTAGTGAAAAGAATGTATTTCTCTGTGTTCACCAACAGCAACATCAATGTGAACGACGGCCAGTCCGAGCATTGTGTTGCGATCCTCGTCCAAGTTATACGGTCGTCTGACTCTTGCTTTATGTGGGTAATTCACAGTGTGTTTGCCAGGAGTGATCATACCCTAATAGCTACAGGATTATAATGTAGTAAAAGTAAAATTGTGCCTGAATATGTCCAGATAACCATAAGCCTTCTCATGGACCGTATATTTTGTTTAGCCAACAGCTACGGGAGAACAAAAAACCAAACCAACGCAGAACAGCGTCCGAGCACTCAGGGGCCTGGGATTATCTCCAGACTTGGTATGTCCTTTAAATCCTTCATACAACTCCAGAGACTGACTGGCTAACACTGTGCAAAAGTTTTAGTCAGGTGTGAAAAAAATGCTGCATAGTAAGAATTCTTTAAAAAATAGAAGTGTTAATAGTTTTTTTTTTTTTATTAATTAATGAAATGAAAAGTGACCGCCTTTTGCCTTCAAAAAAGCTCCAATTCATCAGTTCTTCTAGGTACACTTGTACACTGTTTTTGTAGAAACTCGGCAGGAGGTTGTTCCAAACATCTTGGAGAACTAACCACAGATCTTCTGTGGATGTCACTTGTGTAAATCCTTCGGTCTGTTTATGTAATCCCATACAGACTGGATGATGTTGAGATCAGGACTCTGTGGGGGCCCTTATCATCACTTCCAGGGCCCCTTGTTCTCCTTTACGCTGATGATAGTTCTTAATGACATTGGACATTGGCTGGATGTTAGAGGTCATTGTCCTGCTGCGGAATAAATTTGGAGCCAGTCAGATGCCTCCCTGATGGTTTTGCATGATGAATAAGTAACTATATTATTTTGCAGCATTTTTTTCACTCTTGTCTAAAACTTTTCCACAGTTTTGTAAATCATATGTTCACCTGTAACTCTGCAACATGTGGTAGGTATCACAGTATAGCCGCCTGTACACCGTGACAGCTGTCTCCTCCAATTCCCTCATACACATAAGCATATGGTTTGCTGTGCGTTTATTCTTTCAGTACGAAGATTGGAAAAAAACTGCTGACCCTGCTGAGAACAAAAGGATGTGGCTTCTCATAAACACAGACTGCTTGATTTCTCTTTTCGCTGACATTATCTGTCAAGGAAGAGTCGCTCAGTTCACATCTCATGTTTTTCTACCATAGGAGACCTATGTTAAAGAGAATTCCTCAACGTGTGCCTTTGACAGGAATCTCTGATCTGTGCCACCTACGCCAACGCATATCGGCCCAATGTATGCCGGGTGCATGACTAACTCCCGATAGTAGCTTTTCATCTAGTAAAAGAAAATGTGAACAGGCTCATGTTTGGATATCTAGGTTCAGTTAGACTGACATGAGATAGAAGAGAAGATTTTTTGGAATGGCTGTTTTAGTAACATCTACCCTGATGAAACCTCAGTAACAAGAAGGTTCTCTCTATTGGCAGCTTTCCATATAAAGAAAAAAAAGTTGGGGCAGAAGCCTATCATCAATTGCAAAATATTTGGGGGCAGAAGTGCTAGTAGAATGGATTGATGAAGATTGAAGTATAGAAGACGACTATGCTAGTCTTTGGTGTGATGGACTCTGGAGGACCATTTTGGTTATCAATGATTACAGAGCTGCACAGATAAGCTTGTGATCAAGTTTTGGGTAGATCCCACCATTTTCAACATTTTTTTTCTATGGCCTTCAGCTTGTTCTTGGGCTCGAGCCATGGAGACTTGTTGGATGAACAATCTGTAGGATGATCAATCTTGTGCGAGCCAAGATAGGTTCACCAGTGTCTTCTCCTTCGTCATCTTGATAGTATCAAGCCATAGAGTTATTGGTCTTCCTCTTCGCCTTATTCCTTCTATTCTTCCAACCATGATGTCCTTCTCCAGTGATTGCTGTCTTTGTATGATGTGTCCAAAGTAGGCAAGTCATAGCTAGGTGATCCTTGTTTCGAGTGACATGTCTGCCTTGATTTGTTCCAAAATGTATTTGTTCTTCTTGCCATCCATGTGTGATGCTGAGTCACTTGTCACAGACAGGTCGTGAGTAGGGGAAGTCAAGGAGTCCGAGGTCAAAAGCCAAAAGGGTGCATCATAAACAGAGGGATGAGACAAAGGCATAGTCAGGTCACAGTCCAGGGTCAGAATTTCAAGAAGTTAGCTGATCAAGACAAAAAGACTAGGCAAATGGATGGTCAAAGCCAAATCCAAGGTCGGGCAACAAAGATCAAAAAATTAGAACTCAAAGTACAGAGCAAACACACACCACTTGAGCAAAGCTAAAATTGGCAATCTTCTAATCATTGCCAGCCAGCTACAAAGCCAGGTAATCACCCAGAACGGGTGACACCTGAAGGAAACCCACAGGCCTGGCCAGATTGGACAGCTGAGATGTCACTCACAATCCTGACAGCTCAGCATGCCCCTGATCCTATAGGGTGGCTGAGCTGTCATTCACAGCATCCTTAGGACACTGTGAGTGGTGGAATCATGACACCATGGTATTGATAACATCCTTCTCTAGTACCAAATTTCGAAGGCGTCGATATTTCTTTTGTCTTGTTTCTTTATCGTCCAGGTTTTCAACATGTGTATTATTAATAAAGTCATATGGACACCTGGGCCCTCTGACTATTAACAATCATTTCTCTATAGATCGTATGTAGAAGTACCAAACCCATAGAAATGGCGGTGAAACAAAAGATCTCAATGTTCTGTCACGTGGAACCAGAACAGGTCAGTTATTTAATAATTATCTCACAGTATGGTCTGTGATCAAATCTTTTCTTTATGTAGTTATACAAGTTTCCTTTGGGTTCAATGGTTTTATCCCACAGTTAAGATAAAAATAATTGGTAACATGGCTCCATGTAAGAAACATGGGAATTAAATTATGAGGTGCAGTGTTGCAGCCTTATGAATGCTGTGCATTGCTGGTTTAGTTGTCAATCTTAATTATTTCAATGGCTGATTTCAATTTTGAGGAGGTGTCACAAAATTACATCTTATCACCTATTACTTGGTCACTGGTGATCCAACCTCTGGGACCTGCATTGATCATGATAATGGTGGTCCTGTGTCACCCTATAGAATAGAGTGTTGCCTTTGTGACTGAGAAAGTGAATTTACCCCTTAAAGGGGACTTGTCAGCTTGAAAATATTGTGCAATGTGTTATAGAGCAGCAGCGGTACAGATTGATATATAGGTCTGTAGCAAAAGATTCTGTAGGAATTTGTATTTCAGTGGGTGATCCTATGCAGTGATTGACAGCTTTCCCTGTATAACTGTGCATGCAGAGATAACTGTCAATCACTGATTAGCACCGCCTCCTTGACTGCTAAGCACAGAATGAGAAGCGAATTCAATTAATTAAATAAAAGTCATATATTTTTTCTCATAAAGCCATAGATCAATCTGTTTAGCTTCACCTGCTCTATAAGATGCTGCCTGTAAAAAAAAAAAAAGACTGGAAAAAAGTGAACAAAATTCATGCCATTTTCTACAAGCACCAAAAAAAGGCCACAAAAAGCGTTTAATGGTATCCTTAAGCAAAAAGATCCATGTCCTTACTGAAAGAGGCCTTCCCAGACGTTAATTTCCTTTACAATGGATTTTTTGGACAATTTGTGTAGCATGGAGGACAGGAGGTGGTGTCACAGCCGTAGACCTTCCATAATCTTATACTAAATGTGAAGCCAATATAACCTCATGGCAATTAAAAATATCTGCTACTCAAGAAACATGCATAATATAAACCTATAAAGATTATCAAGCATATGCATACTATCAATTATATGCAAACATGTATAGTTTATTAAATATTGGCAGTAAAATGCCAGTAAATAGAAAAAATAATCAATAACATACAGTATAACAAAAAAATGAAAAAAGGAGAAACAGGGCAAGAACGAGAAGGAAACTCCTATAGACACGGTGAACTAGTGCCTCACAAATAGGACCATGCTAATAATAAAAGTGCATCAAATATAATGGACACATAATAATAGAAAATAGAAAATATAACTAGACAAGTACAAATATGTCAAATACATGTGTGTGCCAAATGGCATGACAATCACAATGGATCACTGGATACATAAAAAAGTGCACGGAGTATAACAAAGAGGATGTCATTATGTGATGGATGCCAATTTTAATGAAAAGATAAAACTATCTAATATAGTACCTTATATGCAAAATGGCAAAACATATGCCTTCCCAATAATACCTTGAGACATCCTGGTTACTGAGTGAGGTACACCGAAACCTCGACGTGCGTTTCACCGCTGGACTGCGGTTTCGCATGTTATTGATTATTTTTGTATTTACTGCCTTTTTTGCCAATATTTAATAAACCATATATAGTTGCATATAATTGATAGTCTGCATATTCTTCATAATCTTTATAGGTTTATAATCTTATACTTAATGTTGAAGTAGAGTAAATATGCACACACTGTGTTCTTTTTCAGGTCATATTCATTCATGATGTGTCGTCTACGTACCGCGTGCCCATTTTACTAGAGGAACAAGGAATTATTACATATTTTAAACACAGACTGAACCTCCCTGTGGATGACAAACCCACTGTGCAGCTTCTGAAATGGAAGAGAATGGCTGACAGGTATTCACTTTTCAGTCCTAAGTCATTATCGTGGGTTTGTCACAGTGAATGATTTAAAGGGGTTGTCCGGTACAAATCAATAAGTCTTCAATGACTCTGTATGACTGTAGACTTATGAATCCCCCCAGCGCATGAACTGTGCGCTGCGGGGAGTCACTGGTTTCTGAGTCGGGACTGGAGGGTATATATGTGTTATACATACTCCTGGCCAGAGCCCAACTAGTGGGCGCTGCCTTGGTCCATACACTTGTAGTGAGCGAGGCCGTGCCCTCTAGTCAGCCACGCCCACTGTATGGCCGCGTCTCTAGTCGGAGCTTGGCCTCGCTTTATATAGGTATATGGAGCGAGGCCGCTTCCACTGGACGGTTTCTGGCCAGGAGTATGTATAATTCATACGTACCGTCTGGTCCCGGGTCAGAAACCGGCGATTCCATGCAGCGCACAGTGTGTGCACTGGGGTTGGGAGGGGGGATTCATAAGTCTGCAGTCACACAGAGTGACTGCAGACTTATCGATTTGGACCAGACAACCCCTTTACCATTTTTTTGTGCACAAGGACTAATATAAATGATAACATTTTGGCTTCCTGCAGCTACCACTAGAGGAAGCTAAGGAGCGGATGTCCTACTGATTAAACATTGAAATTAAAGGGTTTTCCAGAAAATAAAAATGTGCTAGGTGAAGAACAAGATAAAATAAAAACATACAGAACTTACCTGATAAATCCTCTACCAATTCAGCAGCACCGCCGCTCTATTGTTTCCTACAGTTTTTTGTTTACTGCTTACAGTGATAATGTGTTGCAAATATATACGTCACACTCGGGTACTAGTTCTTGCTCTGCCATGTTTATTTTCCTAATTATTGCATTATGCTCTGTGAGTTACAGTGTTATACTGTAAACTAATCTACACCGCATGCAGAATTATTAGGCAAATGCGTATTTTGATCACATGATACTTTTTATACATGTTGTCCTACTCCAAGCTGCATAGGCTTGAGAGCCAACTACCAATTAAGTAAATCTGGTGATGCGCATCTCTGTAAGGAGGAGGGGTGTTGACTAATGACATCAACATCCTATATAAGGTGTGCTTAATTATTAGGCAACTTCCTTTCCTTTGGCAAAATGGGTCAGAAGAGAGATTTGACGGGCTCTGAAAAGTCCAAAATTTTGAGATGTCTTGCAGAGGGATGCAGCAGTCTTGAAATTTCCAAACTTTTGAAGCGTGATCACCGAACAATCAAGCGTTTCATGGCAAATAGCCAACAGGGTCGCAAGAAGCTTGTTGGCCAAAAAAGGCGCAAAATAACTGCCCATGAATTGAGGAAAATCAAGCGTGAAGCTGCCAAGATGCCATTTGCCACCAGTTTTGCCATATTTCAGAGCTGCAACGTTACTGGAGTATCAAAAAGCACAAGGTGTGCGATACTCAGGGACATGGCCAAGGTAAGGAAGGCTGAAAAACGACCACCTTTGAACAAGAAACATAAGATAAAACGTCAAGAATGGGCCAAGAAATATCTTAAGACTGATTTTTCAAAGGTTTTATGGACT
The DNA here is from genome assembly GCF_046119375.1 of Phyllobates terribilis. Taxonomy (NCBI): domain Eukaryota; kingdom Metazoa; phylum Chordata; class Amphibia; order Anura; family Dendrobatidae; genus Phyllobates; species Phyllobates terribilis. The sequence continues at coordinate 866,048,968 of NW_027362762.1, forward strand.
GATGAAACGAGAGTGACTCGTGATGGGCCAGATGGATGGGCCAGAGGCTGGATCAGTAAAGGGCAGAGAGCTCCACTCCGACTCAGACGCCAGCAAGGTGGAGGTGGGGTACTGGTATGGGCTGGTATCATCAAAGATGAACTTGTGGGACCTTTTTGGGTTGAGGAAGGAGTGAAGCTCAACTCCCAGACCTACTGCCAGTTTCTGGAAGACAACTTCTTCAAGCAGTGGTACAGGAAGAAGTCGGTATCGTTCAAGAAAAACATGATTTTCATGCAGGACAATGCTCCATCACATGCATCCAACTACTCCACAGCGTGGCTGGCCAGTAAAGGTCTAAAAGAAGAAAAAATAATGACATGGCCCCCTTGTTCACCTGATCTGAACCCCATAGAGAACCTGTGGTCCATCATAAAATGTGAGATCTACAGGGAGGGAAAACAGTACACCTCTCGGAACAGTGTCTGGGAGGCTGTGGTGGCTGCTGCACACAATGTTGATCGAAAACAGATCAAGCAACTGACAGAATCTATGGATGGAAGGCTGTTGAGTGTCATCATAAAGAAAGGTGGCTATATTCATCACTAATTTTTTGGGGTTTTGTTTTTGCATGTCAGAAATGTTTATTTCTAAATTTTGTGCACTGATATTGGTTTACCTGGTGAAAATAAACAAGTGAGATGGGATTATATTTGTTTTTTATTAAGTTGCCTAATAATTCTACACAGTAATAGTTACCTGCACAAACAGATATCCTCCTAAGATAGCCAAATCTAAAAGAACCCCACTCCAACTTCCAAAAATATTAAGCTTGGATATTTATGAGTCTTTTGGGTTGATTGAGAACATAGTGGCTGATCAATAATAAAAATAATCCTCTAAAATACAACTTGCCTAATAATTCTGAACACAGTGTATTTATAAAAGGTGTTTTACCAGTCATGTTTGTGTTCAATGTCCCTGATGAAGCCACAGGAGAGGTGAAACATGGCAGTGGTTTACTTTTAGCTTGTGCAATATATATTTTTTAATCACCACAGTTGTGAAGACCCGGGTTCTTCCGTGGGCGTAACACTATTCAGACAACACAGGGTGAGGGTAAAACAGCGTGGCAATACTTTATTGAACCACAAAGCAGACAATAAACACACAAAACAGTCCGAGCAAATGCCCAAGATGATAAAACATTACACAGTCTCACCCTTCCTTCTCCGCCTGCCTGGGATAGAACAGCTGCGACTTTGGAGCCTTCCAGGGCCAACTACCTCAACCAGTGGCCCCCCGCTTCTGGTGAGCCCCCACAGAGAGAAGGTAGCGGCAAGCTTAGGAAGCTAGCAGTCCATCGAGGTACAAGACTAGGAGACCCGAGGGTCCCAACCTGGCCTCTCCGAGAGTTTCCATGGGGCCAGGCGACCGGTGGGTCCCTCCTGGTAACCCCAAATGTCTCCATGGGTTCTAGGCGACCAGTGGGTCCCTCCTAGCAACCCCAAAACAACATATCCATGGGGCCAGATGACTTCTTCATCCTCTCCTGGACTCCCCAAAATGTATCCATGGTCTCTCTGATGGTTAATGGAGCAGATCCGAATCTTTCCAGTCAGGGCCGGTACCCTTAGGCTGGAATCATGTAGAATACAAATCTGTATCTCTTTAGAAGCCATGCAATCCATCTACTTTCCCAAAGGATGTCTTCCATTCTCCTTCCAAAGTCCTTCTGAATCTCTGTCCCAAGACTGTCTCTGCTTGATTCTGTCTCAAGACTGACCCTTACAAAAACCCATGTCCCTTCTTAAATACACATCCACAGGTTAAGAATTAGGGATGATATTATTCCACAGGGCTTGAGTATCCATAGGTCTTCCCCCAAGATTGACTGGCAAACACCCTACAATGGTATTTAACATAACTAGAAAACATTCATTGTTCTAGCTAATCTATTTACATAGTTTGTACCACAGGGACTTTTGTAAATACACATCATTGTTTCAGAATCAACGAGCAGATAACATTCAGGGTTATACAAATAGTAGTCTGTGTTAATCAACTAAAGAAGAACACAGATTAAAGAGTCAACATAAATATAAAGGTATGCTGCTCTTGCCATCAGAAAGTATGTCTGGCATAATTAAGATTTTACTCTGTATCGTCACAACAGTATTAGGCAATTTAATGGTAGAGACAGTGCTCAGGGTGTCTGTCTGTTATATAGCAGTTCATCTGTGAATTGCACTGTGAGAATTAAAATAATCCTAGCATAAAGCAAACTTTTTTATCTACACTATATGGACAGAAGTATTGGGGCACAGCTCTTTTTTTCATTCAGTCTCTTTGCCATAGGTGTATAAAATCCTGCCCCTCGCAATGCAATATGCCTTCAACAATTGTGAAAGAATGTCTTATTGTGAAGAGCTCACTGATTTATTTCATTCACTTATATAGCGCCATTAATTCCACAGCACTTTACAGACACCATCATCACTGTCCCCATTGGGACTCACAATCTATATTCCCTATCAGTATGTCTTTGGAGTGTGGGAGGAAACCAGAGAACCCGCAGGAAACTCACGCAAAGAAGAGAGGTGTAAAGGACACGTCTACTGGACTCTGGAGCAGTGGAAATTTGTCCTGTGGAGTGGTGGAGGAGGGATAATGTCATGGGGCTATCTTTCAGGGGTAGGCATAGGCCCCTTATTTCTAGTGAATGGGTGTTTATATGTGTCAGCATACCAAGACATTTTTGACAATTGTATGTTTCTAACATTTTGGAAACGGTTTGAGGAAGGCCCTTTTCTGTTCCCCATGAGTGTGCCCCAGTGTATAAACTAAGGTCCGTAAAGGCATGGTTGGGTGAGTTTGGTGTGGAATTACTTGCCCGGCTGCACAGAGCCCTGACCTCAAACCCATCCAGCACCTTTGGCATGAACTAAAATGGAGATTATGAGTCCGGTCCTCTTTTCCAACATCAGTATAAGTTGGCAAAAATTCCCAAAGACACCTTCAACATCTTGTAGAAAGCCTTCCCAATGTGGAGGCTGTTATAGCTGTAAAGGGAGGACCAGCTTCATATTAATGCCCATGGGTTTAGAATAGGAGGTCATAAAAGGTATAATATGTACAGTACAGACCAAAAGTTTGGACACACCTTCTCAATTAAAGATTTTTCTGTATTTTCATGACTATGAAAATTGTACATTCACACTGAAGGCATCAAAACTATGAATTAACATATGTGGAATTATATACTTAACAAAAAAGTGTGAAACAGCTGAAAATATGTCTTATATTCTAGATTCTTCAAAGTAGCCACCTTTTGCTTTGATGACTGCTTTGCACACTCTTGGCATTCTCTTGATGAGCTTCAAGAGGTAGTCACCAGAAATGGTCTTCCAACAATCTTGAAGGAGTTCCCAGAGATGCTTAGCACTTGTTGGCCCTTTTGCCTTGACTCTGCGGTCCAGCTCACCCCAAACCATCTCGATTGGGTTCAGGTCTGGTGACTGTGGAGGCCAAGTCATCTGACGTAGCACCCCATCACTCTCCTTTTTGGTCAAATAGCCCTTACACAGCCTGGAGGTGTGTTTGGGGTCATTGTCCTGTTGAAAAATAAATGATGGTCCAACCAAACGCAAACTGGATGGAATAGCATGCCGCTGCAAGATGCTGTGGTAGCCGACACCATCACACCTCCTCCTCCATGCTTCACTGTGGGAACCAGGCATGTAGAGTCCAGCCGTTCACCTTTTCTGCGTCGCACAAAGACACGGTGGTTGGAACCAAAGATCTCAAATTTAGACTCATCATACCAAAACAAAGATTTCCACTGGTCTAATGTCCATTCCTTGTGTTCTTTAGCCCAAACAAGTCTCTTCTGCTTGTTGCCTGTCCTTAGCAGTGGTTTCCTAGCAGCTATTTTACCATGAAGGCCTGCTGCACAAAGTCTCCTCTTAACAGTTGTTGTAGAGATGTGTCTGCTGTTAGAACTCTGTGTGGCATTGACCTGGTCTCTAATCTGAGCTGCTGTTAACCTGCGATTTCTGAGGCTGGTGACTCGGATAAACTTATCCTCAGAAGCAGAGGTGACTCTTGGTCTTCCTTTCCTGGGGCGGTCCTCATGTGAGCCAGTTTCTTTGTAGCTTTTGATGGTTTTTAAAACTGCACTTGGGGACACTTTCAAAGTTTTCCCAATTTTTCGGACTGACTGACCTTCATTTCTTAAAGTAATGATGGCCACTCGTTTTTCTTTACTTAGCTGCTTTTTTCTTGCCATAATACAAATTCTAACAGTCTATTCAGTAGGACTATCAGCTGTGTATCCACCTGACTTCTGCACAACACAACTGATGGTCCCAACCCCATTTATAAGGCAAGAAATCCCACTTATTAAACCTGACAGGGCACACCTGTGAAGTGAAAACCATTTCCGGTGACTACCTCTTGAAGCTCATCAAGAGAATGCCAAGAGTCCGCAAAGCAGTCATCAAACCAAAAGGTGGCTACTTTGAAGAACCTAGAATATAAGACATATTTTCAGTTGTTTCACATTTTTTTTGTTAAGTATATAATTCCACATGTGTTAATTCATAGTTTTGATGCCTTCAGTGTGAATGTACAATTTTCATAGTCATGAAAATACAGAAAAATCTTTTAATGAGAAGGTGTGTCCAAACTTTTGGTCTGTACTGTAGGTGTCCTAATACTTCTGTCTATACAGTGTATTTTGTTTACTCTAATCATAAATGTAGAATATTTCAGTTCTAACGGTTGGTTGATAAAGGTTATGTTGTATGGCTATTAGGGAAAGGCTGTTTTTCTTGTTGGGCTCTATGCCCTTTTTATTTTCTTATCGAAATCAATTCCTTTCTCAGACCACATTCCTCCCCAGTATATGTATATTGATACATCATATGACAGATATATCCATAGGGCCCAAACACAGAAAAGGGGCCCTGTACAAGAACAATAAATGGGCCCTTTCCAGTCCAATAGTTCATTATAATGCACAATTCCACCTGTTTTGGAGGTGAAAATGAGCCCCCTAACCTCTTGGGTCCTTGTGCAGCTGCACCAATGATATGTCCGCCCCTGTGCCCTATGTTCCCGATGTTTGCCGCTTTCATATACAGAGGGACTCGTACTGTGCAGTATACAGTGCTCTCTATATACAGTATAACCAGTCACAGTTTCCACACTTCCAGTAGCTGTTGTCGGACTGATTATTGCTGTAAAGGCTGACTTATGACTTTTCGTGGATAATTCTGTCAAGTTAACTAAATTCGTAAGCGGAAAATCCTGGCTTCTCTGCTTCATTATGGCAGTATATTGGACAATTTCAAGTGATGCTCAGGGCGACTTTCTCTAGAGATTTTTCTTTCTTTGGTAAATTGATTTTTATGACTTTGTTCTTCCCCTTACAAATTTACAAAACAACAAGAACGAAAATGGAGCAAAAGCACAAATGAGTTATTTTAAAGTGAAATATTGAAAAGTAGTTTTTAAGTACAATGTGACCTCCCGGAGTGATGTTCTGCCATTGCACGTACTGTATGCGATAACTTTGTATGATCTCTTTGAAGTTCATTTTAGGTGCAGAGCTTCTCATTGTTACTAGGTCTGACTTATTGAAAGGCTTGTCCTAGATTAGTAAATCATGGCTGCTTTCTCAGAAGAATAGCGCCACACCTGTCAATTGGTTGAGTGGGGTACTGGAGCTCAGTCCCATTCACTTCAATGGAGCCCAACAACTACACCAGACTCAGTGCACCCTTACTCTGTACAATCATATTAAACAATCACAACCTAGAAATTAATGCTTAAACTAAAAAATACAGTGTATGGTTGACCTTACTGTTTGTCATTTTGCGGCATTTTCTGCATAATCCTGTATACCACAGAAATTATAATTTTCCTGCTTTTTGTTATTTTTGACTGGTGGTCAAAAATGGCGCTCCACTAAAGGACAGGGCTTAGCCAAGCTGTAGGGTTAACAATTTGTTTTTATCATACTGCAAATAGGGGAGAGGATCCTGCTGCAGCCAGTTGTCTTACGGCCTGATATAAGACAGTAATCTGAAGAGGAAGGACACTAGGACACATAGAGAACATTTACTTTTATATTTCTCAGTTTTCATTGTAATGTGAAACAAAATAAGATCCATATTTTTGTTTTTCACTTTCTGTTTTTTGTTCCTTTTAGATATGTGGTAATCAGAGAGATTATTGCAGGGGTGGGGAGCCTTCTTTCTGCCAAGGGCCATTTGGATATTTATAATATCATTCACGGGCTATATAAAATTATCAACTTAAAAATGACCTTGCTGTATTTGGTCAAACAATTAACTCACCCCTAATGTGATGACTGGAGCTGCTTTTCTTTGGTCAGACATGTGATATGAGGTGTATGGATGATATTGCTACTCGCAACTGATTTTCCCGGTTTGTGTTGGTCTGGAGTGCAGTTGACGGTGATAAGTTTTGTAAAGAATGTCTTGCAGCAATAAGTTGTACTGAACACAGATACATAATACACTGCTTCTCTCCTGAAAGTGGGAAATTCATCACTGCTTGCATTACATTTATAGAACTCAAGCAGTGGGAGGTCTGCAGTATACATTACTGAGACTGTTGTATATGCATCACACAGGAGACACTGAGACTACTGTATACATCGCATAGGATACACCGAGACTGGTGTCTGTACATCACATAGGAGACTACTGTATACTCATCGCGTAAAGGCACCAAGACTGCTTTATACATCACATAAGAGACACTGAGACTGCTGTGTATATATATCACATAGGAGACACTGAGGGTGCTGAATATACGGCACATAGAATTCACTCGGGCTGGGGTATATACAGCACACAGGATACATTGTTTTACTTACGTGGTTGTGGAACCACTGTGCCACAGTCCGGGGAGAGCCTGGAGGGGCTTAACTAAGCGAACACCTGGTTATTCACTAGAGTCCCTGATGGTAAGGTTAGACTTGAACCCAGGTGGACACCAGGTGCTACTCCAGGACAGATCCCGGAGCCGTGGCAGCTGACCCCCAAAAGGGCAGGGAAGCAGGACCAGCCAAGAACTGGATTAGCAGGAGGGATTCGGCTGGTAGACAGATGCGGAATTCTGGGATAAGCAGGACAGGTACAGGAACATGGGACGGCCACAGGTACGGGATCACAGGTGCGGGTATACAGGTTCAGACGGATCAGGAACAGGACTAGGCACAGGTAGGGCAGGTTCAGATGTAGGTACAGCAGGATGGACTGGAACAGTGCAGACTGGGCGGACAGAATAAGATAAATGGAACGGACAGGATCATATTCAGAGCGCACAGGTACAGGGACCTTACAACTTGGAAACAGGTAACACACAGGATACTGAAGTTGGTAAGGCACCTTCCCTTTGAGGAAGGTGCCATAAATACCTAATGTCGGTGCCATAAATACCTAAAGTCTCCCAGACATTGGCTGGGGACATTTTCAGAAGCGCGTGCACTGCTCCTTTCAGAAGCTGGGAGCAAGCGCGCCCTAAACATTCCCCCAGGAGACCTGAGTGTTGTGCGCAGGCCCTGGAAGGAGAGAGATGCCGGGGGAGCGCGGACGGGTAAGTGAACACGCCGGCGTCCATGCAAAGGGAAGCAAGGGGATATGACACGCCCCCTGGGCCGTGGGGTACTCGGTGCCGGGCCGGTCGGTGCAGTGGATGTCACAGTGGCAGTGACCCGGTCCGTGACCCAGGGCGGTCAATAAAAGGGGATTATAGTTTTTATAGTTTAATGTTCGTGACGCCACCAGTGGTATGCGGCTTTATGGAGCCGCCGCTGCGGTGCACATCCTCTGGAGCTGATGATGACGCAGCAGAGTTGGTTCAGCTCTCCACAGCCAGAGCTTAGCTCCAGGGCAGGAAATGGTGATGTTATAGATGTTGCTGTGCAGTGTAGTGCAGGGGATGGCACAGATAATAACCAGTCCACAACTTAATGGCGGTTTCCTCTTATCTTTACTTGCGGTGGTTAGGCAGACCGGGGCACGGGTACTAGCTGGTAGTAGAGGTCCGGGCGGCCTGGAAGCAAGTTGGGAATCCACCTCGCCAGGTGGAGTTGTAGGCCTTCCCTTTGCGCTAATCTCTTTGGCCCTGCTGCATGAAGCTATGCTGTGGCTCTCGTCCCTGAGTAAAACGTCTCTGTGCTCACCCGTTTGGCAGGCAGCTCGGGCCTTCCTGGGGTGTCGCTCCCACGTGGCGATGCTGGGCCCTATGTGCTGCTGAGCCTCCGGGCGTCTGGTGGGGCTAGGAGACCTGCAGTCTTCTGTCCTCCGGTTTCTGCTGCTGGGCCTTCAGTGCCCCACAACCTCAGACTCCGGTGTCCGGTTGTTCTACGCTCCTCTCTGGGGTGAGCTGCCGTGCAGCTCCACTCCCTGGGTCTTTTCTCTTCGTTATCCTGTCTTCAACTCCTCTCACTCACTCTTACTAACCCCGCCTCCAGATTCCAGTTGCTAAGGGGAGGAGCTCCCCTTTCTGGTCTGGAGCCAGGAAAGTGTTGTATGCTGGTTAACCTGACTAGGGGATCCCTGCTTGCTTCCAGGCATGGCATCACCTCTTGTGAGAGAGGCAATGCCGCTGTGGCAACCGGACCCCTGGGGTGCCACAGATACACATGCAAGGGCGCCACGCTGTTGTAACACATTGAGACTGCTGTATATGCATCATGTAGGAGACACTGGCACTGGTGTGTATACAGCACATAGGAGACACCGGGATTGCTGTATATACAGCACAAACACAGGCTGCTGTATGGATTCTACTGGAGACTCTGCGACTGCTGCTTTCATCATCGGGATGGGAACACACAACAACTCCGCCCACAAAGAACGTCCTGGCACTGCCCACATCAGGACGTAATCCTTTTTTGTGTGTGCCACAGTGTTGAATAGTGAACACTGCTTGTCTGTGCTCGCAGGCTGGGGAGGAATTAAAGAGCTGGTGGTCCAAGTACTTCGGTCCCCAGGAGTCTGCCTGGAGACCAGAGGAAATTACATCATGGTCCGTTTAGGGCCCGCATGCCTGAGGTTTCCCAGGCCTCGATTTTTGGATTATAAAAATAAGTGTTATCTACATATTTGTCAGATACAATAGGTGTCTTTTACAACACTACAGTGATGTAAAAGAGTTACTAATATGTATGCTAATGTAAATAGTCAGTTCTCTCTAGGATACACCTTTACCTGTATATAGTTTTTCATGTATGTTAACTATATGGTCCAAAGCATTGGGACATTGGGATTGTGTTGAGCGAATTTATTCGACATTTCAAATTCAAATTCGGATTCGTGTTCGGGGTTCCGGTTTGTTCGCGCCAAAAAATTAGGGATGTTCTTGGGCGGAGCCAATTTTTTTGCGTGAACAAGCCAGAACCCCAAACACGAACCCGAATTTGAAATGCCGAACAAATTCGCTCAACAATAATTGGGATGTCTAAATCACTGAATTCAGGTTTTTCTTTAAGTCCCACTGTCACAGCAGTATAAAATCCAGCCCCTCGCCATGCCATCTACCATTATTGTCTTGGGATACAGTGACAGAGAGGGGTCAGAAGATATTGTGTCATCTGGCTACACATGCACCTGCACTGGATGGATCTGCTTTGCCTTCCAGTTAGCTATGCAGATTTCCTTTGTTGCAAGGGTTAAGCAGTGTAGATTTCCCTTGCTCTGTTGTTGCAAAGGTTAAACAATTCTGTTTGTCTACCAGAGCTCTCCGTCCTAAGTTATCTCAGCTGTTCTGAGTTTGCCACTTCCCTCTTGTATTCACTTTTTAGTTTGAGTAATTGCCAGTGATAGCTTACTATACCTTGGAGTTAGTATGGGAGCTGTGAGCCTTGGATAGAGAAACCGTTTAGGAGTCGTCTCTGGAGATTGCAGTTTGGAAGTTTGGTGTTATCCTTCTTTTATCTCCCTTTTTGGTTTGCCTCATTCTTCCTTTCTTTTCTTTAGTTTGGGTGCGCTTAGAGTCTTTGCTGTTTTATTTACCCTTGTCTCCTCCCTTTGTGTCTGTATTTTAGAGCAAGAGTAGCGTTCCTGCTGCCCCACGCACTAGCCAGGGCCTTTCTTAGGGCAAGACAAGGGATTAGGAACGTGATCGCCGCACGGGGTGAAAGTATTCGTCTAGGGACGTCGGGGCTCAGGGTTCCACAGGGCAAGATTCAGGGGTGCCCCTTTATTCTTTCCCTAGTTGCAGTACTTCCCAACCCAATCCTTCTCGCTGTGCACCGTCTGACTCCTTAGTGGAGCATGACAATCATTAACATTCGTGAAAGAATGAATTGCTCTACTGAGCTCACTAATACCAGCGCGGTCCTGAAATAGGACATTACCGGTGTAACAAGTCAATTCATGAAATTTCTTCCCTTCTAAATATTCTACCATCAACTATGAGTGGTGTTATTGAGAAGAAGAAGATGTTCAGGAACCAAAGTAATTCAGTCCTGAGGGCGCAGACCACTTAAAGTTACAGAGTGGGGTCACCAAGTGAGAGGCAAGGAGCAGAGGGCATAAAAATCTTCAACACTCTGCTGAGTCGATAACTGCAGAGACCACTGGCATTGGCATCAGCACAAAAACTGTGCCGGGAGCTTCACGACATTGGTTTCCATGGTCGAGCAGCTTTATACAAGCCGTAAATCACCAAGCACAATGCCAAGCATAGGACTCTCAAATCTTAATATTTTTCTAGTTACACCCATACATTCTACTATCTCTGTGAGTCTCATAGACATTGTATGGAGCAGCAGTGTTCCTTGTTCTTGTGATCAGTGGTTTGGTGGATAGATAATAATAAATGCTTTTCGTTCGACAATCCACTTATTGTCTCCAAGTGATTTGTAGACTCTGTTCTTATCTAAATCTGCCCCCTTTCTGTACTTTTAGTACTTGCTCCAGGATTGGTGGACGCATCCTTTGTTATTGGACAAGGCCAGGAAGGAAATATCATGACAAGTGTTATTAGTATTTTGCTTTTTTCATGACTTTTTAATAATTACAAGTCCTGTGGTCTCCGTCACAGATTGCCTTTTCGTATATCTGGGCTTGTTACCGGTACAATCTCTTTCTATAGTGCGCTTTAAGCAATCGGGTTGAGGAAAGACGCGACATATATACTTTGGCCTCAGTTCGAAACCATCAATTCTAAGCTCGGACTTGTTTTTTTCCACTCTCAAGAACAGTTTTTAGGCAATACCGGACAATTGTATTTCGAGAACTGTAATTTCAGTCCATTTGTTACATCCACGTGCAGGTAATTCTATGTTTTCTCTGACTTTTATGCTGTCATATTCCAGTGACAGAATCAATAGGAATTATTTGTTTTATTTATTTTTTGTTTTATTTAAAAGGTTGAAATAGAAGGAATGTCGAAATATAATGTACTTTCCTATCATTCCAAACAACCCGTCACATCTAAGAAATTGAAATAGTCCCAGTGACTGACATATTCCCTCTAAGAGCTTAGAAACCTGTCCATGGACCAAACCGAGTATGCACCATTGAAGACGCACTTAAGATGTTCTTAAATCCGTATCAATATAAAGTGCATGTGAATGAGACGGCCATTGGCTTTGATGGATCATTGATTAATCAGCGATACGTGTATACCCAGAGGAGAGCGGAGGATGAGACATCATTTCATTATACTCTGCAGCACTGGGGCCTCTATTATCAATGTGCCGGTGAATCTTCTGATCCCATCAGTTTCATATACTTACGGAAACGTACGGCTTCATGAGTTTTTGATATTTTGTTACAGAATTTGGTATTTGAAAGTGGCAGATTGGGTCATTTCTAACAGGTACTGTATCTTTTAAAGGAATACCATATGAATGATTAACATTCCTTAAAGGGCTTGTCCACTTTATCTTTTTTTTACAAATGTGTTCGGGCCACGTTTTTGTATCACTTACTAATATATAAGTATTACAGGTTCTCCTCCTTCACTTATTACTGTAGACTTCCTGATCACAAAACAGTTGCTGATGGAGGAGCATGTGACCACACCTGTCCAATCAGCTTCTTCTGAGGACACTGGTGGACAAGTTTGGTCACACGCTCCTCCATCAGCTGCCATTTTTAGTACAGGAGAGCTGTACAGACTGAAAGAGAACCTGTAATACATATTAGTAAGCGTCACAACATAATGTTCCAACACATTAGTTGAAATAAAGATAAAGTGGATAATACCTTTAAGGGGTTGAATGATCAAAAAAAAATCCATTTTATTATAGCCTTTTATTGAATTTTGAGTTTATGTAGGTGGTCCTCTTTATAGCCATGAGCGCAGGTATATTGAGTATCTCTCTCTCTTGAGAATATGTCCTTTCCTGTATTTCGCAGACCACCCATACATGTGAATGAAAACTGTGTAATGCCCAATTCCCCCTGTTTTATCACTTTGCTATGCACTTTGTCTAGGGACCCTTCTACCAAGTATGATTTGTGGGGAACTCATTCCCATTTTTAGTAAAGCCTACTTGCTTTTACATACTTATTGACATTTCAATTCTCCAAACTCTGACAGTCAACCAGGGTGTCCCCCCAAAATCCACGAGAATGGCCAATTTTTGGGTTTGGATTGTGGGGTTGTCCCATGTTTGTGTACATCTTACCATAAATCGGTTGTACCTGGAATTGCAGCTTAGCTTCATAGCTCATAAAACCTGGGGGCAGAGATAAATGATGCGTCAAAACAAGGGCTGTGGAGTTGGAGTCGTGGAGTCAGAGTCGGTGTCTATTTTGGTGGAGTCGGTATAAAATGGACCAATTTCGACTCCTAAAATATATAAGAAGTTGGGTTCAGTAGTTCAATGCAGTATGAAATATATGCTGTAAATGTTTTCATAAGAATTTGGGAAAGTTATGAAATGTCCTATAATTGTCTGTTCTGTTCCTGATCTAAGGATCTCGGCTTTTAGTTGAGATGAATCTGTGCTGCACTTTATGTACATGCTCAGTAGTGAGGCCGTGAGATGAATCTGTGCTGCACTTTATGTACATGCTCAGTAGTGAGGCCGTGAGATGAATCTGTGCTGCACTTTATGTACATGCTCAGTAGTGAGGCCGTGAGATGAATCTGTGCTGCACTTTATGTACACGCTCAGTAGTGAGGCCGTGAGATGAATCTGCTGCACTTTATGTACATGCTCAGTAGTGAGGCAGTGAGATGAATCGGTGCTGCACTTTATGTACACGCTCAGTAGTGAGATGAATCTGTGCTGCACTTTATGTACACGCTCAGTAGTGAGATGAATCGGTGCTGCACTTTATGTACACGCTCAGTAGTGAGATGAATCTGTGCTGCACTTTATGTACACGCTCAGTAGTGAGGCCGTGAGATGAATCGGTGCTGCACTTTATGTACACGCTCAGTAGTGAGGCCGTGAGATGAATCGGTGCTGCACTTTATGTACATGCTCAGTAGTGAGGCCGTGAGATGAATCTGTGCTGCACTTTATGTACATGCTCAGTAGTGAGGCAGTGAGATGAATCGGTGCTGCACTTTATGTACACGCTCAGTAGTGAGGCCGTGAGATGAATCTGTGCTGCACTTTATGTACATGCTCAGTAGTGAGGCAGTGAGATGAATCGGTGCTGCACTTTATGTACACGCTCAGTAGTGAGGCCGTGAGATGAATCGGTGCTGCACTTTATGTACACTCTCAGTAGTGAGATGAATCTGTGCTGCACTTTATGTACATGCTCAGTAGTGAGGCCGTGAGATGAATCGGTGCTGCACTTTATGTACACGCTCAGTAGTGAGGCCGTGAGATGAATCTGTGCTGCACTTTATGTACATGCTCAGTAGTGAGATGAATCTGTGCTGCACTTTATGTACATGCTCAGTAGTGAGGCAGTGCTGCACTTTATGTACACGCTCAGTAGTGAGGCAGTGCTGCACTTTATGTACACGCTCAGTAGTGAGATGAATCTGTGCTGCACTTTATGTACATGCTCAGTAGTGAGGCAGTGCTGCACTTTATGTACACGCTCAGTAGTGAGGCAGTGCTGCACTTTATGTACATGCTCAGTAGTGAGGCCGTGAGATGAATCGGTGCTGCACTTTATGTACACGCTCAGTAGTGAGATGAATCTGTGCTGCACTTTATGTACACGCTCAGTAGTGAGATGAATCTGTGCTGCACTTTATGTACACGCTCAGTAGTGAGATGAATCTGTGCTGCACTTTATGTACATGCTCAGTAGTGAGGCCGTGAGATGAATCTGTGCTGCACTTTATGTACATGCTCAGTAGTGAGATGAATCTGTGCTGCACTTTATGTACACGCTCAGTAGTGAGGCAGTGAGATGAATCTGTGATGCACTTTATGTACACGCTCAGTAGTGAGGCAGTGAGATGAATCTGTGATGCACTTTATGTACACGCTCAGTAGTGAGGCCGGGCTGTGGAGTTGGACTGAGTCTGAGTCGGAAGTCAGGGAAATGGAGGAGTCTGAGATTTGGTTTACCGATTTCACAGCCCTGGTCAAAACATAATTATTGACACTGTGGCATATATGGACTTTTTAAGATAAAACTAACCAAGAGTTTTCTCATATGATAAACCCAAAATAAGCTGTTCCTACATCAGAATAAATGCAGAAAAATAAGGTGTAATACAAAGGGGTTGGAGATGGACATGGCACTCAGTTATGATGATTGACAAGGCGCTGTTCGTACAGGTAACTATAATGGGCATGGTAAGCCAATATGCAGTCTACAGTAGCAGTGATAAATAATGAATGTATGTGACAACGATCGGCGAATACCCCATACAAGACTAGTGAAAAAAGGTGATACCGGGGTTACAAGGTCTTTAGACACTATGCATAATAAATGTAATGATTGAATAAACATTCTTGGGCTTCCATATGTTGCATCAAAAATACAAAGTCACTGACCTCGACAAATAACGGGAATTCCCATGTAAAGCGCCATGGAATTAATGGCGCTATAATAATAAATAATAAGAATAAAGTATAAGTGCAAAAATAGAAGAAAACAGTAGGATGTTATGCCATAATACGGTAATTAGCAGGACCCCATTCATACAGGTACGCAATCATAAAGATATCTGAATAGAGAGGACATAATCATAAAGCAGAAATCGGCGTGTGCTGCATACTATGACTGGCAGTGCACCGTCTAGACCGTATAATAGCAGTGATGCAGAGTCTTTTATATAAAAGTAGAAAGTGTGTCTCTAAATACTGCTATGGATTGGAATCGATTAATGAAGCTCCCATGATAATTCACTACAGAAGCCTGGAGGAGTCATGCCATTAAAACTTTTATAAGATGATTTCACATTGTAATTCCTATGGTATGAAAATTAGAGGTCCTCAAAAACATATAAATGTAAGGGGTAATGATTCCTTTACACCATTAGATATCCTTCTCTCCTAGTTTATAATGGGACCGTATGAGAGAAAAAGATGAAATAAATGACATCATTAAATTCTATGGGAGAGTATTGTGGGCATGCTCTGTATCCTGTGCAGAGTACACTGTGCAGAGAGGGGGGAGGTGAATGGCGGATCCTGTGTTTTCTGTGTTACCTTTCATTGTAATCCTGTCTGTGGTGATAATAAGGTAACTACTGAAAATCTTTACAGAACAGGATGATTAGTCTATTATATGGCTGATTCGTCAGAACAACGGCAGCATGTTTTTAAGATTTTTTTTTTTAAATATAGACAGTGACCTTAAAAAATTAAAATAAATAAAAAAAAATCTTAAAATATTTAACATAAACTGTTGATTTAAAAAATTAATAATTTTCTGACAAGTTCCATTAATTGTGACTCTTTCTACCAGATACGAACGACTCCTGCAGACCTGCTCCATAGCTCTAGTCGGAAAATATACTAAACTGAGTGATTGTTACACATCCGTCTTCAAAGCTCTAGAGCATTCTGCACTGGCCATCAATCATAAGCTGAATTTAATGGTAAGTCATTGTTATTTCGTTATTATGGCCAACAGATCAGAAAAAAATCACGGCCTGTGAAAAATTGTCTCCCAGCCTTCTGGCCCATTTACAGGAGTAAACAGTTGTCAAGATTCCAGCGTTTGTCTCATCATACACCATACTTGTGTAATGTTAATCGGGTAAACGACCGAACGATGTGTCCAAAAATGCTCGTTCTTGAAATAATTTATATGATCGAAAAATTATTGTTGCTCACTCAGTGATTGTGTAGTGTAAATGCAAATTGTCTACGCAATAAACGGTATTGTTTCTGCCTTACTTAATAGATGTAAATTATTAATGATTTATTACAAGATTCTTGTCAAATCGAAATACTTCTCTACCATCAAGTAGATCGGTTATCCTGATCACATCGATGATCGCTTACACTATTATCTACTCATGTAAATGGGACTTAAAAGGGAGCCTGTCACTTGATTCATGCTGCCCAAACCACAGGCCCATGAGTCGTAGCCTGGCTGCATGATTTGATGAGAAAATATAGTTTAAAGAGCCAGTCGGAGAATGTTGAGAGAGACTTGATTAATCTGGCATCACCCCCAGCCGGCTTCCTCCACCCTGCTCCAGTTGATTGAAAGGTCTCTGCATGCGAATACTTAGGGAGCAATCTGTCAGTCAACTACAGCGGGGGCAGCGCCGGAGTAGTCGCATCTATTTTTTTGGTCCCTGGCTGGCTCTTCAAACTATGTTTTCTCTGAAATGCCGAGGTGTTTCTGTAATGACAGCATCCCTGCATGGTGCCACTCTTTCTCCCCGGCAGGGACGCCACAGCTTCTTAGAGGCATCTCTTGCTGTAGCGTACTGTTTCCAGGGCCTGTACACATCGCACAGATCTCCCGACAGCGCGCTTAGGACGCGCTCCCTACTTCTTAAAAGGACAGCGCACACCCTCTGGAAATGTCCCTAGCCTATAGCTGTGAGGCATCAGTTACTTAAGGCACCCTCTCCTGTAGGGAGGTGCCGGAGCAACTTTAGTTTCTAGTTAGTGTTTGTATCCACTAGTCTGTTCATGAACCTGTTCCCAAGCCCGTCCTGTCTGAACCTGAACCTGTTCTTAAGCCCATTCTGCCAGAACCTGATCTTGAGTCCTGAACCCGTCCTATCTGAACCTGCACCTGCATCCTCTGCCAGTGTTCCTGAACTGGTCTCGTCTAATCCCTGAGTCAGTCCAGTCTGAATATCCTGTTCTCTCTGAACCTGATCCCATTCTTTCTGAACCGGCTCCTATCAATTCTACCCGTGATTCTGAGTCTGTGTCTGATATCCTGACCCTTGGGGTCAGTTACCGCAGTATTGGGGACTGACCTGGAGTAGTATCTGGTGGCTACCTGCAGCTCAAGCCTAACTCCGCCATCAGGGGCTCTAGTGAAAACCAGGTAGCCGCTTAGCCATACCCAACCCATGGCGCAGTGCGTCCATGACAGTTTCAGAGTGAAACATACCTGCCTGCAATCCTGCAGCTTGTCTGTGATTCATTCTGCCCATGGTTTGGGCAGCATGAATCGAATGAGAGGTTCCCTTTAAAGGAAATCTGTCAACAGGTTTTTGGTATGGAATATGAGAGCTCATTGGTGTAGAGGCAGAGAGCCTGATTCTAGCCATGTATCAGTTACTGGACTGTGTGGTGTTTTTCATTGATAGAATTCCTGTTTTCTCTGCAGTAGATTTAGCAGTGCTCAGAATGATGAGCTCTGTATAACCCCGCCCACACCCCTGATTGATCGCTAACCATGTATATTATACATTGTCAGTAAACTGCCAATCAGTGCTGTGGGCGGGGTTACTATGAGTAGCTGGACTGCTTGGCACTCAAAACACCTAGTCCTGCAGTGATAATCACCTGCTGATAAAATGCTTATTGTGTTGAAACTACAGCAAGATGCTGAGCAAGTGACACATCCATGGAATCAGGCTTTCAGCCCCTACATTATGCTAAAACCTGGTGACAGATTCCCTTTAAGCTGGGTTTACAGTCACAAGTCTCTCTCCATTCAGACCAATCTTGCAGATGATGAAACTGGACTGAATTTGCCATTTACTCCAACAGGTATTCTCTTCTTCCCCATCTGTTGTAATTATCCTGAAATGAAACCTTCCAATTCCTTGTAATGGCTTTGTCTTCTTGACCCCAATTCTTCGTTTGCATTTTTATCAGCTACATTTTATAAGCTACTTTTCTTTTTTCTTGTGTTATTCAATGCAGTTTTGGCTTCAATTATTTTTAAAGTGGCCAAGTGGTTGATGAATTTTGCACAAAGTGAAAACGTCAACTTTATTTTGTCTTTAATCTTCTTCTGAGACTTTTTTAGAGTAAAAAGTCTCAAGTTTTGCAAAGTGTCACAACAAAATGGGCAAAAAATGTGATGGTATGCATAGTCCCAGGGTGGGACTGGAGGACATTTGAGATAAATTTTGTGACATTTCCAGATGTCGCAAATGATAAACCAGAGAAAACTTCTGTAAATTCTAAATCCTGCCCACAATGGTGAACATAAAAAAAAACAAAGACACAAATTAAAAGAATTAGGGTCAAATGAAAAACGGGTGAAAAACACCAAAAACGAAACAAAAAAAGCTGCAAATGCAATAATAATTTGTGCCCTGGATTGTTACATGCTACCAGCATTGTGTTTGGCAGACAGATTTTTAACAAGTTAGATTTTCTGACAGATGAGACAGATTTCGATCCGATCAAATGTCCATTTACTGCACCAATTTTGATCATATGAATGCACCCTTATATACTCATAGTAGTATTTTACAGGGGCTCGGTGAAGTTGGTCTTCTGGAAGAAATGAGAAACACAAAGGAATAATGTGGTTCTCCATCATCTGTTGAAGATAAAATCAACACAATGGGCCCGATTCATCAAGACTGGCATTGTTCCAGTCTTGATGTTTGGGCATGCTGGAGTCAGACGAACCTAATTCATGAAGAGGCCTCTTGATGAATGTGGAACGTCTGACGAGTGGCGTGCACTCCGTGCGCTACCCAAGAAATCTCACTCCTGGAGTGAATCATCTGGCATAGGGAATGCCAAAGCTCTTCATGAATTAGACGAGCTATGGTGTCACGTCCCTATCCCATCTCCTCCCAGAAACTAGCGAAAAGCCACAAAATGTAGGCGCCATTCCAAGTGATTTTTACAACTTTTTGAAACTTCTCTGGCGAGTAAGCTTTGGTGAATCAAGCCCACTGTGTTGGAATCCACCTGAAAAAGGCGTTGTGTGCACATAGCCTAAGGGAGGCACTTGTCACGGGAGCAGCAGCCTCTTCTTCCTAGAGATGCATATGTGCTACGCCCAGGTGTTCAAAACTCTGCTGATCTGTGCTTTGCTGTTTTTGTAACTCCCATAGAAGTGAATGGGAGTTAAGAAAACAGCATAGCTCGCTGTGCTGTTACTACCACTTCCTTCTGTGGGACTTATGAAAACAACATTTCACATCTCGCTCAGCTGTTTGCAGAGTCCCACCCTTATGTACCTGGGGCCATGAGACAGGTACCCCCATCGTTGCCATGATTGGTTAATTTTGGAATAAGCCTTTACACTTTTGTTTTTAAAATGTTAAAGGGATTGTCCAAGTTTTTAAAATGAATGGCCTACCCCCGCCCTTCAAACGGCTCATCAGCAGGGTGGCCGAAAATGGTACTAAGTGGAGAAGTACTAACAATGGTTACAGATTATACAGAATGTATCTCTTACTATTATTCCATTTCTTTTCATCTTAGTATATAGACTCTGCCGAGCTAGAACCTTCAACCAAAACAGAAGACCCTGTAAAATACCACAAGGCCTGGGAAAAGATGTGCAAAGCTCAGTAAGTCCCACATCTAGACTGATATATGGTACTGTAATATGAATAATAGGATTACTTGTGATTTAGGTCGGAGATGGTCCAGGTTACATTGTGAATGAGAATTAACATTTTTTGTATTCATTTTAAGAACCTGCATTTACCTTAAAGGGGTTTTCCCATGAACGAAAGTTCATTTTAATCAATAGATCTTGGAATAATAATAACTTCCGCAATTGGATGTGATTAAATAAAATGTTCCTGTGCTGAGATAATCTTATAAATGTGCCCCTGCTGTGTACTGTGTAGTGGCTGTGTCTGATCGTGCAGGAACATGGTCTGATCATACCACAACTCCTGGACAGGTGAGGAAGCAAGCTCCGCTGCTCACTGCCCGGACATCAGGGCTTCTTCTTTCAACCATTGCACGCCTCATCTTCCTTTTCTTAACTGTAGATCGAAACTTCCGGGCCGGGCTCGACCAGATCTTTGCATTGTAAGGTCGCACCGAATATCGTGCCATCACAATGTTGCAACTTTAGATGCACAGTGACCCCTGAGGCCCAGTTGCATTAAAATTCCTAACCTTTAGTGAAGAACAGGCAGATGAGATGAGCAATGGCTGAAAGAAGAGGCCCTCATGACCGGGTAGTAAGCACTGTGATGGTCGGAGAGGTGAGCGGTGAGAGGAGTCTTAGGGTTTTTTTTTTTTTTACCATTTGTCAGCCCTTTTTTTTTGATTGGTAATGGAGGCTGGGACCACAAACTGAAACTTTATCCTCTATGGATTAGTCATACATAACTGTTCCTTCCATTTTTGGATGATGGATTGAACAATGCTCCATGATATTTTCAGAGCTTTAGCAATTTTTTTATAAGCTAACCCTGCTTTACTCTTCTCCACAGCTTTATCCCTCACCTGTCTGATGTGTTCCTTGGTTTTCATGATGCTGTTGGATCCTTAATGTTCTCTAACAAACCTCTGAGGCCTTCACAGGACAGCTGTAGTTATACTGAGAATAAATTACACACAGGTGGACTCAATTTACTAATTATGTGACTTCTGGAGGCAATTGGTCACTCAGGATTTTATTTAGGGGTATCAGACTACAGGGGGCTGAACACAAATGCATGTCACATTTTCACATTTATATTTTTAAAATAATTAGAAAGCGATGCATCATTTCCTTTACACTTCACAAATACTTGCTATTTAGTGTTGGTATATCACATAAAACCACAATAAAATGCATTTAAGTTTGTGCGTGTAAAGTGAAAAATTGTGGAAAAGTTCACGGGGTGTGAATATTTTTTCAAGGCACTTTATTCCTTTTGCAGTAGTATATTTCCTTGTCATTTATTTTTATAGGTTAGTTTGTAAAATAATGATATATAATCTAAGCCTTAATAAATAAAACAAACTATTTAATGTAAAAACATTTTGGAATTAATGTCCAATATAAAAAAGAAAAAAAAAAGAGGTCAACAAAACATTATTTGATGCACTGTAGATGGCAATACTAATCATTACTGCTTGCCTGGTGTCTTCATGTGAAGATGAAGACTTTATGGGATACAAAATATTTTTTCACATAAAGTTATTGACAATTAAATCCAGGGAGAGCAACAATGTATCCTGACAGTGGTAGTTATTGTGCCTTTTGCGTGATCGGTAGGAATGTTGAACTTCTAGAGACTTTAGCTCCATTGTCGTCTTCATCTTAAAAAATCTGAGCAGAAAATAGATTGAAATTTCGGTCGTGAGCGGCTCCCTCCGTCTGTTATAACTTAGTGTCATGAAGCAGATAATGCAATAAATTGATCTCTCTTTACATACAAAGGAAAAAGATGTATATTCGGTTTACATTGGCAACATATCTGCCGTGATCCATGTTCTTTGTGCGTTAGGAGGTCTATATCCCAGTGCATCTGTTATGTTCTGGATGTGGTGGGGCCAGCGCTGCTGGGGGGAACCGTAATTTTATTTCCGTGCTCACAGTCATTTCATCCTCATATGAGCCGGTCTACTCAGCATTGCTATTAGGCATAAAACCTGTAACATGTAGGATCTGATGTAAATCTCACCACTTGAATAATACATACAGGAGAAAAAAATACCCCCCCCCCGAGAAGAATTTCTGTTAACCCCCCCTTCTTGATTAAAGGGGAAATTTGCCCATATCCGCTTTTTACTGATACACTATATAATAAAAAAATATTATGAACGTTCCTCCATAAGTGTAGAAAACATTATACATAGCAACAGTTAATAGCAAATATATATAGTTTTTATTATTATGATTATTATTTCTTTGATTGTGCAGACTTCCTCTCACCTCCAATATTTTAGTTGAAATTGCAGATATATTGTTCCCACTGGGTGATACTTTTATAATACATATAGCTATGTAGGGAATAAAATGTTGTTTTGTGCGGAGCCTTTTGGAGGCGATAAAGCTTTACTACACAAGGAATTACATGCTGCTCTTGAACAGTTTATCTTTTCAGTAAGTGCGATATGCATATTGCCTCTTCAGAGAAAAAGAGGAACTCTATAGCGCCACCTATTGGAAGCAGCAATCCTACAAGTCACAATCAACCCTTTAACGAGTCGTGCAATATGACTTAGGATAAAAGCCAAATCAGAATCTCAATTTGTAGACACGGTGTTTCGGGCTGTTGGCCCTCGTCAGTGCAAAGTATAAGATCTGATTTGGCTAGGTGAGAGGCTCTGGACTGAGGTCTAAGGGGTAACGTTTCTCCTTATGGAGAGTGACACACCAGCTCTGGCATTTCAATAATACTTTTCCACTATAATGTGATGTGAGAAACATGATCAATTAACATGAATATATCTTCCAGAAAATAGTTCCTTATCCTTGAATGAAGGCTGAGCTGACAAAACATAACTTATAATAGAATGATGAAGATGCCACATTACTGTCCTACATAATAATGTAGCGTATATGTGAGAAAAAGCCAAGTGTTTAGTGCGGTTCTTTAAGGCTGATTCTTCTACAGCAATGCCATATGTTAAGTATTGTACAGGGTAGGCCAATTCTATGGATACACCTAAATTAAATGGGAATGGTTGATGATATCAACTTCCTGTTTGTGGCACATTAGTATATGGGAGGGGAAAAACTTTTCCAGATGGGTGGTGACCATGGCGGCCATTTTGAAGTCGACCATTTTGGATCCAACTTTATTTTTTTCAATGGGAAGAGGGTCATGTGACACATCAGACTTATTGAGAATTTCATAAGAAAAGCAATGGTGTGCTTGGTTTTAACATAACTTTATTCTTTCATGAGTTTTTTACAAGTTTATGACCACTTATAAAATGTGTTCAAAGTGCTGCCCATTGTGTTGGATTGTCAATGCAACCCTCTTCTCCCACTCTTGACACACTGATAGCAACACCGCAGAAGAAATGCTAGCACAGGCTTACAGTATCCGTTGTTTCACAAGTGGTCATAAACTTGTAAAAAACTCATGAAAGAATAAAGTTACGTTAAAACCAAGCACAGCATTGTTTTTCTTATGAAATTCTCAATAAGTTTGATGTGTCACACGACCCTCTTCCCATTGAAAAAAATAAAGTTGGATCCAAAATGGCCGACTTCAAAATGGCCACCATGGTCATCACCCATCTGAAAAAGTTTTCCCCCTCCCATATACTAATGTACCACAAAAAGGAAGTTGATATCACCAACCATTCCCATGTAATTTAGGTGTATCCATATAAATGGCCCACCCTGTATATTTAAGTAACTTTTTTCTTTTTTTTCTGATAATAGACTTTTATTAGACGTCAGTTCAACTTATTATGAGTCTCACTGATGGCACTTCTATATTAACTGAATATGGATAGAGGTCCTGGAAGTCAGGGACAGACTTTTCTGCCAGAGACAAGGAGTTTTACAAAGGAGTGAGCCTCAGGGTTCAGGGTCAGCTCATACCGGAAGAGTCAATGCTGCAGTCATCATTTAGTACATATCTACATGTCATGTAACATTATGCTTTTGTTGTGGAATACCACTCAAAAGACAGAACCTCCAGGAAGATAAGGTTTATTACGGTCGCCCAGGAGCATTAACAATTTCAGTACACTTTTAATATGCAAATTGCCTCTTCAGAGAGAAAGAGGACTTGAACTCTATAGCGCCACCTATTGGAAGGAGCAATTCTACAAGTCACAATTGACTCTTTAACGAGTCTTACAATATGACTTAGGATAAAAGCCAAATCAGAACCTCAATTTGCAGACACAGTGTTTCGTGCTATTGGCCCTCGCCAGTGCAAAACATGCCCCTTTAAGGAGGAGGGAGCACATGTGCCCTAAGCACAGTGCCCTGGGATCTGTGAGCTGTGCAGTAGCCGGAGGAGGAGGAAGTGCGGGACAGGGGCCGCGGAGGTGAGTGAGTCGGCGTCCCTGTAGAGAGGAGAAGCGTGCAGGGACGCCGGCGCTACAAGAAGGTACATCCTGAAAAAAACAGCTGTAATAACATGATAAGAAATGCAGATTTAATTAAAATTAAAAACAAAAAAACAACATCTTGAATAAATAGCTAGTAATATGCTTTAAACTACCTTCCCCCTTACTATAGCTAGAACTCGCATGCGCTGAAATTTGACTGTTCTCTAGATATATGGCTATGGGCAACTGGGCAACCATTTCTCTTTTTGGAAATCACCAAGATAACATAGGTATACTTATAGGTCAGTAAGTTTTTGTTGCTTGAAACGCGTAGGCCTAGTGCTTCTTATGTTTTTAAACATGTTTTAACATGTGTCAGTAAAGTATATTTTTTATATACTGGGGGAACCTGGTATCTATCCTGTAAGTCAATGATTGGACTCTTCAACAACCCTTGGGATTTTTATGAAACCATAGTCTTCTTCAGAAGGAATAGAAGTCGATCCACAGTCAGTTTGTTTGGTGTTCTTGTCTTGTGTCAGTGCAGAGTAGAGTACTGTGTGTCGGGGTGAGAAGCCATTGTATTAGATATAGTAGTTATTGTTTCTCTATATGGAGACCCCCAAACTGGCATAGAAAGGCTCAGCTCCTATTGAATTGAATAGCTTTCTAGCAATGGCTGCTGTACTGTTATCGGAACTGTGCTGTTCTGCTTCTGTTCATTATTTTCATCCGGCCACTGGAGAAAAATAGCTGATTGGTGGGGTGTCGGACCCTCAGCCATCTGATATTGATGACCTGTCCCAAAGATAGCTCATCAAAATCACAAACCCAAACACCACCTTAAAGGGTGGGCCATTGATTTATAGGGTAGATATAACCAATGAGTGGTAGTAGAGAGACAATTTTCTCCCTCTTGAAGAACTATTTTGTATACTCAAATCTATGCCCTCACATTTCCTTCTTTCTCCTCCTTATTCTATTAGATATTAAAAGCCGCTGCAAATAAATATGAAATGATATGAATGCTGAATAGAAGATGCATATATCAACTTCTTCCTGACCGGTAATGTGAGCGGAGGGAGAAATAAATACATGTAAAACTATATAGGTAAATGGATTTTTATTTAGAGACACTTCTCTCAATTTGCGCTGTACATTTAATATATTTGTGATGCAGGCGGTCTGCAGACTTACACTTGCCCCCTGCTGACATGCTACCACCAAACAGCAAATGGTGACAACCTGCAGACTAATCTCTCCCACAGTGGGTGGCAGATCCTTCTCAATTATTACATCCGACTTTCTTTGATGTCTGAGAACCTCCATTTATAGCACCTGTTCTCGGCTGCCGTCACAGTGGTCGGTATATGTATAATTCTCAGTACATGAAAATTTCAGTAAGATCTGAAACTTTCTGCACAGCGTCGCATATTCTGAAGTGATCAAGCCAGGATACACAAGTTTCATCAGACAGCTATTACAATTCATCAGAAGTACTCGGGTCATCATCACATTCATCTGATTAATGAGGATTAAGGAACATTAATTATTCTTACAAAGTGCATCTTCCAAAGAGAGAAAGCCACACAATTAGCTCTTTTTTTTTCTGTAAAAGTGTTTTTAAAGCTTATCTTCTCTACTCTTATGTGGAATCCCGCTGAGAGCGCATTGTGTATTCAGTATGTAAATGGAGCTCTGATGCCTCTCGTCTTATAAAGCCCGTTCTCCCGGAGGTTCATGGAAACTTAGCTCTGCTCATCGTAGCTCTGGCCTAGGGATATCAACACCCTTTATCAACGTGTGCCGAATTATTAGGCACCTTGTTTTCCTCATTCTAAATAGGCTAAAAAATAGAATTATCTGACTTTGAAATGTTAAAAAATATATTCGTTTAGTGTCATGGTGATTCCTATGTGATCACAGAATAGGACTACCAGCGCATGCTTGAGAAAGGTGGTGTTACGAGAAGTTCAAGGGACTCACTGGGTGAGGTGGATCTTCTAAGCCAAGGGTGGGGAACCTCAAGCCCTTGGGCCGTTTACTACCCGTGACGACCTTTTATCCAGCCCCCGGGCAGATTCCCTGGGGCCGCAGTACTTGGGCTCGCAGCTGTATTTTGACTGCCCCCGGCCCATGAATTTCTTCTTGCTCTGTGAGCACGCGCACACAGTGTTCACTACTGAATGCTGAGGCGTATGCAATGAAAGACTATGTCCTGGCACCAGTGCTGGCA
The DNA here is from genome assembly GCF_046119375.1 of Phyllobates terribilis. Classification (NCBI taxonomy): domain Eukaryota; kingdom Metazoa; phylum Chordata; class Amphibia; order Anura; family Dendrobatidae; genus Phyllobates; species Phyllobates terribilis. The sequence continues at coordinate 866,075,457 of NW_027362762.1, forward strand.
TCAGGAAGTACTTTGTGGGTGGAGTTAGCTCACAATTTGTATGGCCCCTGAAGTATAATATAAATATCCAAATGGCCCTTGGCATAAAAAAGATTTCCCACCCCTGCTCTAAGCCTAAAGTCCAGGTGGGCACACGAGCCATGGGCGTTGGGCAGCAGGTTGGTGAGTAAAGGGACTGAAAACCATAGGTAGACAGGTGGAATCCTGGAAACCACAGGCAGACGGATGACGTCAGGAAACCGCAGGCAAGCAGAGGATGTAAGGAAACCTTAGGCAAGCAGGTGGAGTGCAGGAAACCGCGGACAGGCGGAGGATGTCAGGAAAACGCAGGCAGGTGGAGTGCAGGAAACCGCAGGCAGGTAGCAGATAACATTCTGGAGTAATGGAAGAGTCAGAAACCAAGGAAGCCGCACACAGCCAGGAAGACGTCCTGAAAACCAAAGGCGGACACAGAGAAGAGGTCCAGGAGACCTGGGGACAGGTAGCCGACAGGGCTCTGGAGTTATTAGAAGCTGCAGACAAGTAGGAAGAAGCTCTAGAAGCTGCTGGTCTATAGATGTCCTGCAGCCCACAGCCAGGTTGCTGTGCACACACAAACTGCAAGTCAGTCTCCGATTCAGTACTAAGGCTCAGGTGTGTGTCTTAATGATGCCCAGGCAGTTCATCACATGGAAACACACCAGGCCACCGGCAAAGTCTGATGTTCACTTTACCTTCCACCTCCAACATACGGCATCAAAGCATGTTCTCAAGGATTTAAACCTGGTGAATGATTCATGTTGTCTACATAAAGGGAAATATGTTGTTAATGCACTTAATGTGATTTTTGCACTGATTTAATGGAAATGAAGAATTTGAGAATATATTGAATATAATCAGAAGAAAGTGTTATGTGTGTTTTTTCTTTAATGAAGAGTATTGAGAAATCCTGAATAACACACTGCTTCATTAGGCCATTATCCTCCAGTGCTGTCATATTCCAGAGCTGTAACCTCTCTGGAGGGCCCAGAAGTAGAAGGTGTTCAATGCTCAGAGACATGGCCGAGGTGAGGAAGGCTGAACCCGACCTCCACTGGGCAAGACACAGAAGTGGAAATGTCAACACTTGGCCAAGAACTATCTGAAGACAGATTTTTCAAAGGTTTTATGGACTGATGAGATGAGTGACTCTTGACAGACCAGATGGATGGGCCATGGCTGGATCAGTAATGGCCACAGACCTCCACTTCCACTCAGATGCCAGGTAGGTGGAGGTAGGCACTGCTATTGGCTGGTATTATTAAAGATGAGCTATTTGGACCTTTTTGGGTTGATGATTGACTCAAAATGATCTCCCAAACTTACTGCCAGAAAATTGAAGACACTTTCTTCAAGCAGTGGTACAGGAAAACCAAGATTTTATGCATCACGGTGCTCCATCGCAGCATCGAAGTCTCCACTGTTTGGTTGCCGGTAAAGGCCTTAAAGATTAAAGAATAATGACCCGGCCCTTCCTCACCTGACCTAAACCCTACTGAGAACTTGTGAACGCTTATATGGCAAATTTATAATGAACAAAAACAGTCACCTCTCTGAAAGGTGATCGTCAACAGATTAATAATCTGACAGACTCCATGGATGGAGTTTGTGACTATTATTGAAAGGGAGGGGTGGCTATAATAGTCACTGATATTTTTTGAAATGTCAGAAATGTATTTTTGTACATGTTGAGTTGTTTGGTTATTCTCAACTTAAGGCCACTTTCACATGTTCAGTATTTGGTCAGTATTTTACATCAGTATTTGTAAGCCAAAACCAGGAGTGGGTGATAAATCCAGAAGTGGTGACGTGTTTCTCTTATATTTTTCCTCTGACTGTTCCACTCCTGTAATACTGACCAAATACTGAACGTGTGAACAGATGAAAATAAACAATTGAGATGGAAAATTTACATTTCTCATTTAGTTGCCCAATAATTCTGCACACATATTCGACCGCCGAAGCCCGCGCTAAAGAGGGAGAGGAGACCTTGGAAGTATATGTACGTCCAAGGTCTCCTCTCCCTCTTTGGCGCGGGTTCCAGCAATGAGCCCGCACCTTTCAGGGCACATGACAGCTGATCTGATCAGCTGACTTGTGCCCCTAACAGCCGCGGATGGAATTGCAATCCACCGCGGCTGTTAACATGTTAAATGCCACTGTCAAACTCCGACAGCGGCATTTAACATGGCCCAGCGGTCGGCGCTCATAGCAAGTGAGCATTTTTGCTACATACAGCAGGGCTTCCTGCTGTATGTAGCACAGGCGATCAGATGATTGCAGCTTCTAGTCTCCCATGGAGACTATAGAAGCTAGTGAAAAGTAAAAAAAAATGTTTTTAATATAGTTTTTAAAAAAAAAAAATATATATATATAAACATTCAAATCACCCCCCTTTCACTCCATTCAAAATAAATCAATTAAAAATCAATCAAAAACACACATATTTGGTATCGCCGCGTTCAGATATATCAATATAAAAAAAGAATTCATCTGATCGGTAAAGACCTTAACGAGAAAAAGATCAAAGCGCCAGAAATTACGTTTTTTTGGTCGCCGCAACATTGCATTAAAATGCAATAACGGGTGATCAGAACATCTTATCTGCCCTAAAATGGTATCAATAAAAACGTCAGCTCAGCATGCAAAAAAAATAAGCCTTCAGTCAGCCTCAGATGCCAAAAAATGGAGACACTACAGGTCTCAGAAAATGGCGCTTTTTTTTTTTTTTTTTTTTTTTTACAAATTTTGGATTTTATTTTCACCACTGAAATAAAAAAGAACCTATACATGTTTAGTATCTACAAACTCGTAATGACCTGGAGAATTATAGTGGCAGGTCAGTTTTAGCATTTAGTGAACATGGTGAAAAAAAAACAAAACACAAAAAACATTTGTGGAATTGCACTTTTTTTTTCAATTTCACTGCACTTGGAATTGTTTTGCCGTTTTCCAGTACACTATATTGTAAAATCAGTGGTGGTGTTTAAAAGTACAACTCATCCCGTAAAAAAACAAGCCCTCACATGGCTATATTGGGACAAAAATAAAAAAGTTATGGCTCTGGGAAGAAGGGGAGCAAAATAGGTAAATGCAAAAGTTGAAAAACCCAAGGTGGTGAAGGGGTTAAAGGGAATCTGTCACCAGGTTTTTGCTGCCTAATCTGAGAGCAGAATAATGTAGGGGCAGCAATCTCATTCTGGCGATGTCTCACTTACTGGGCTGCTTGCTGTAGTTTTGATAAAATCACAGTTTTGCTCTCAGTAGATTATCACTACTTGACTAGGAAACCTGCAGCCAGGTAGTCCTCCATATTCATGAGCTCTGGAATGGTATGGCGGATTAGAAAAAATACAGGGGAATAAAATAGAAGCATAATCTGCCCCCTACTGATCGGGTGACAAGTCCTCTTTAAGTTTGTGTATGATTGGCACAGAAAAGCCCAGTCCGAACTGTAAAAAGAAGCATACGTTTTTTAGTCTGACTGCAGCATAATGTAGAGACAGAGACCCTGATTTTTTCATCAACAGGACATCATTACTAGAGGACTTGTGAACCTGCTGGAAGTAGAGACTTCAATTTTCATGAGCGCTGTATAACCCCGCCCCACCATTGATTGGCTGCTTTCTGTCTATGCACAGTATACACAGAAAGCTGCCAATCAGTGTTGTGGGCAGGGTTATACCGCGCTCAGCATTCAGAGAATTGGCAGATTTGTAGTAGATAAAACAGTGATTTTATTAAAACTGCAGCAAGCAGGAAAGTAACTGACACATTGCTGGAATCAGGGTTGTTGTCCCTACATCATGCTGCTCTCAGATGGAGTAGCAAAAACCTGGTCACTGATTCCCTTTAATGAAACCAAATTGAAAAAAAATGGTTTTCAGCCCCAAATACATGCATTTAAATAAAAACCAAAAAAAGAAAATTGTCCTCACAAGTTGATAACTTCTTGAATAATATTTTGTTCATGTTTGATATTCTTTAACGTGTTTCACTTTTTGTCTCCTTTGGATATCTTATATTACATTCTACCTGTAGCTGACGCGCTTCCATACCTTAGTGCCGATTATTTCTTAATATATTCACCTGTGAGATGACATCTTCTTTAATCAAGTGAAGATTTACATGCCTGCTCATCAGTGAAAATCCATATTTGATGTATAGTGTTTTAGTAAATGTATTAATCAAAGTGTAATCTATCATCCAATGAGTGAAGTAGTCAGAGGAATAATGTGAAAAAAATGTGCAATAGCTGAAAGGCCGATATTAACCAATGTGTTTTTAATGGTCAAACTAAAATTGAGTAAAAATGTTTGATATAAAGTTATTACTCAATATTATCTGAAAGCCTGAAAATTCAGGTACAAAAGCTGTCTATTAATCCATGTGCTCATATATACATAGATTTACCAATTCAGGACTAGGGCATTTTCTCTCGTCCCTGACCAGTCAGATTTATTTTTTTATTTTTTTTGTACATGCATTTTTAATGGCTTTAAAGATTTTTCTCTTTCATACATTAAAATCGTTTTGCTACTTTTTTTTCCCGATACATGGGGCTTAATTTTTGTCATTTTTATATTTTCTTTTTTGTTGCTATCAAGGGAAAATGTATAGAAAATTAAGAAACGTGTCTGTCTTTTACTTTTTTTTTTTATTTACACTAATTTGTTTTTACAACAAAACACCAGGAAAAAAAAACAATGTAAATTTGTTCCCTTTTCCACAGAAATTATTTTTATATATTGGACACTTTTTTATTTTGACTGGATCTGATCTTTAAATAGCGAGTTGGACCGACGATGTTTTTTTTATTTTTTTCATGCTTTTTTTCAATTATTTTATACCCTGTGCCCTTCATAAGGTCTTAAAAGACCTTTGCAGGCTATTGGAACGTTTTCATACATTATTTTTATTGCTGATTTTCCCTGTAACACTGGTTGGTATATTAGCCCTGTTAACCCCTTCCCAACATCCATAGTACATGTATGGAGCATGTTGGGAGCGGGTCACCTCCAGGATCTGCCTTTGTCAATCTCTGACAGCGACATTAACAGCACTCCGGCATGAGAGAAAATCACTCTATGTGCCCAACGATGGCCGCCCTGCGTTGTGATCGCGGGGTGATGTTGGGTTGTTATGGCCGCCGGGGGACTATTGAAGACTGCGGCTGGGCTTCAAAGGAGATCTTGATTTTTACTATATCCAACATTACTGTGGTACTGCTCTATAGAATAGAAGTGATCAGACAATCACAGGTTCAAGTCCCCTAAAAGGACTAACAAATACACCGAAAGTAGAAACAAAAAAGTTTTAAAAAATTGAAAAAACATAGTTTGAATCATCCTCCTTTTCCCTCATTAAAAAAACACATTTGCGGTATCACCTTGTCCATAAAAGTCCAATATATCAAAATATAAATATTATTAAACCCGATTGGTAAACGCCGTAAAGAAATAACAATTTAAATTGTCAAAATAGCTTCTTTTTGGTCACCTCCACGCCACAAAAAATTGTAGTAAGAAGCGATCAAAACGTATCTACCTCAAGATGGCATCAACAAAAATGTTGGCTTTTTTGTTGATGCAGGAAACACAGTCAGATTTCAGTATTGGCAAACAATAAAATATAAAATGCATTCTTCAAAAGGATTTTTAGAAAAAAAAAATTGGCCATATATAAAGAAATAAAAATGTAATTACTAAAATTTGTTGTTTTATGTCTAGTGCTGTTCCCATTTTTCTTCCATGATGTGGTGGACATTTTTGCATAAGTGACAACAGGAAGTGTAGCCATATTGCTTGTAAAGTATCACTTGCTTCTTGCTTCTATACTGCTTTATTGTAGTATAGATGTCATACAAAAGAAGTTCTGCACAAGTAACCAATATCCTTAAAGGGAATATCCATTACATTTAATTAGTTTTAATTGTCACGGCGATAACTTGCGTTCCTTCTCAGCGCCGCCCTACTCACCATGGTCACCGAGCGGTGTCCCGTCCCGTCAGGTTCTCTCGCCAAGGTTTTGTTTATTGCAGTGCTCCTCTGCACTGCTACATGTAATAAAGTGAAAGAAGTGTGCAAGTGTGTTAGGATCACCAAGTAATATAATGAATAATTTATTGTAAGAATACAAACAGTGACATATGCCATATTTTTCATTTTATAAGATGCACCTGAAGACACACCTAGGGTTTAGAGGAGGAAAGTATGGAAAAAATATCTTAGCCAAATAATGTGCTAGCAGTTTTAATAAAATAAAAAATTAATACTATTTTAATGGGGAAGGGGGTTATCTGTGGATGAGGCACTGTTATGGAGGACCTGTGTAATTAGATATCTCATACCAGATACCCTCCTGCTCCCACACTTGTAATTGCAGACTTCTAATCTGAGTTCTGCAATTACAAGGGAGGGGTGTATCTGATCTGAGGGCTGTAATTACAAGGGAGGGGTATCTGATCTGAGGGCTGTAATTACAAGGGAGGGGGGTATCTGATCTGAGGGCTGTAATTACAAGGGAGGGGTGTATCTGATCTGAGGGCTGTAACGACAAGGGAGGGGTATCTGATCTGAGGGCTGTAATTACAAGGGAGGGGTATCTGATCTGAGGGATGTAATTACAAGGGAGGGGGGTATCTGATCTGAGGTCTGTAATTACGAGGGGGGTGTATGATCTGAGGTCTGTAATGACAAGGGAGGGGGGTATCTGATCTGAGGTCTGTAATTACGAAGGGGGTGTATCTGATCTGAGGTCTGTAATTACAAGGGAGGGGGGTATCTTATCTGAGGTCTGTACTTACAGGGGAGGGGCCTATCTGATCTGAGTTCTGCAATTACAAAGGAGGGGTGTATATGATCTGAGGGCTGTAATTACAGGGGAGGGGTGTATCTGATCTGAGGGCTGTAATTACAAAGGAGGAGTGTATCTGATCTGAGGGCTGTAATTACAGGGGAGGGATCTATCTGATCTGAGTTCTGCAATTACAAAGGAGGGGTGTATCTGATCTGAGGGCTGTAATTACAAGGGAGGGGTGTATCTGATCTGAGGTCTGTAACGACAAGGGAGGGGGGTATCTGATCTGAGGTCTGTAACGACAAGGGAGGGGGGTATCTGATCTGAGGGCTGTAATTACAAGGGAGGGGTGTATCTGATCTGAGGGCTGTAATTACAAGGGAGGGGTCTATCTGATCTGAGGGATGTAATTACAAGGGAGGGGTGTATCTGATCTGAGGTCTGTAATGACAAGGGAGGGGGGTATCTGATCTGAGGGCTGTAATTACGAGGGGGGTGTATCTGATCTGAGGTCTGTAATTACAAGGGAGGGGGGTATCTGATCTGAGGTCTTTACTTACAGGGGAGGGGTCTATCTGATCTGAGTTCTGCAATTACAAAGGAGGGGTGTATCTGATCTGAGGTCTGTAATTACAAGGGAGGGGTCTCTCTGATCTGAGTTCTGCAATTACAAAGGAGGGGTGTATCTGATCTGAGGTCTGTAATTCCAAGGGAGGGGGGTATCTGATCTGAGGTCTGTAATGACAAGGGAAAAAAGTGTGACATATAAAGCGGAAAATACGGTAATAAAAAACAATTAAAAAGCTGAAAAACTAAAATAATCCACTGGATGTGTCCATGTTTGGACTAACATCCCTGTTCTCATGTCCACGCCAAGGTGCTACAAATGCATGCAGTTTTCATTTGGTCTTAGGGGACCTGGGTGGTCTCTGCAGGATTTTAACCCTGCTGTGTCCTGCAGAGACGGCCTATCGTGAGAGCAAGTCCTATAAAAGGCAGTTCTGCCCTCTACTCCTTGCTTGAACGTTTGGTTCCTACCTTGTAGTCCGTGTTTATGCTCGTTTCTGTATTCCGCTTTCCGTTACCGACCTGACTAGTTTTCCGGTCCTGCCTGACCTCTCCACTCCTTACCTTGGCTATACCTTCTGATCCTGTGCTGCCTGCCTGACCTCGGACCGCCTGACCACGTTTTGTCTGTGCACTCCTATACTGCGTACCCTGGAATGGTACCTGGTGACTACCTGCAGCCAAGTCTAACCTCACCACTAGAGGCTTTTGTGAAAACCAGTTAGTCGATTAGTCACGTCCCTCCAGGGTAAGCTTGGCACGTTTCGCATTGGGTCCACACCCACCAGCGTTCCAAAAATTAGTTTATTATTGAAATAATAGAGAAAACATTGCAACCTGCCTGACCCTCTGGACTTCTTCCAGCGTCCCACCTGCCGATCTCCTGCTTTTCTCTTTCCGTAGGTGGGCGTCAGGTTGGCTGCAGATGTAATTTTCTGTCAGAGCCAGAAGAAAGAGCTAAAATCTTAATTCTTTTGCTTCAAAAGGAACGTCACCATTGTAGCTAGTCAATGGCTGATTTTTGGCTACAGTACTCACCTGATGCCCAGCGGAGACCACTGTACCAGGAGACCGGTAGAGGATACCGGCGGCAGTATGGGGGAGCTGATTGAATGGAGTGGAGCTGATTAATCGGAGATAAAGCTATTGATTAGATTTTTAACTGCACGACTCTAGGCGATGTCCATTACAAATGAGCCAAAGATATAAGTTTTTCTCGGAGATCCTCTGTATCGAGTGATTTGTAAAACCATGTAACAATGGAATATTGATGAAGATTGATGTGACAAAACAGTAACTGATGAGATTCCTGCACATTGTAAAATAGAATAGTTTTAGGGATGGAGCCGATTAGTGGATATTTATCAACATGATGCAAAGGCGAAATCATGCGGTTGCCCATAGGACACAAGCAACTTGCAAGTCTCATATTTTCAAATGCTCTTTGGTAAAGGAAAGCGGGAACCTGATCATTAGCTCCACTTATCCTTCTGACTAGTGTCAGTACATCTATAATGTGCCAGGAGGATAGTAGACCAAATATTGTCATTCAAAGGAAAGTACAAAGTTGCCAGACTTGTAAGTGTAATGGTGTCTAAGGGATTATGGGCGCTATTAAATGATGGAGGTTAAATGCAGTCTTAAAAGAATTGTGCAGTATCATTTGTGTATTGGGCATTGAGAGGAGCTGAGTAGGACAGTAACTGCTGGGCACCTGCCCGGTATTGTGCACAGTCCTATTCTAAAAGATACGATTTCAGCAACTGTTCCTTGTGGCGTCTCTTAGGCCATGTGCATAGCGCGTTTTTGCCTCATGGATTAGCAGGAATGCTGAGAAAGCTCCCAACATAAACACTAAGTTGTCTATAGGGCTTTAATGCCAGACAGAGGCCAAAAAGATGTTTTTGGCTTTCGTTTGGCTAATAACCATTAGTACACTGCAAAGAAAGCTATGGATATACTGTGCTTATCCATCCCCACAGGATCCAGTAAAAAGTATCTGTTAGGCCCCCTTCACACATGCGTTTTGTATGTCCGTATGCGGTCCGTTTTTTAAGGACCGCACATTCGGGCATATGCACACCCATTGTTTTCAATGGGTGTGCACACATGTCAGGTTTTTTACACGGACTGTGTGTCCATGTGAAAAGCCCGCAGACATGTCAGTTTTTGTGTACAACATGCATAAAATGTGTGCTGCACAGGTGCACACGAATGACATCCGTGTATCATCAACGTGACACCCACCGGCGCCTGGGAATCAGCGGTACAGTTCACGCTGTTCCCCAGCGCCGGCTGTTGAAGGCAGCTCTCATCATTGTTAGCTGCTTGCGCTGAAATTAGTGTGAGAGACAATGATGGGAGTTGTATTCAACACCCATTGAATACATGCTGTGTAAAATGAAGAATGAAATTGAATAAATGGCGTGGGCTCCCTCCGATTATTCATACCCAACAGAGGGAAAGCCGCCCATCGGGGGCTGATATTACTAGCCAGGGAAAGGGGCCATTAGCCAAAAATGTTCCCTGGCTTTAATAACAGCCCACAACTTGATTAGCGTTTGCTGGCTAGATTACAGGGGGGTCCCAGAAAAAAATTGATGTAGGATCCCACTATAAAATCTACAAAGGCTAAACAGGGAAGGGGCAATTGATCTTGGCCCCCTCCGAGGGTAATAACATCATCCATCAGGGGCCTCAGAAATGGTGCATCAATAAGATGCGCCAAATCTGGCGCTTAGCCTCCGCTCTTCCCACTTTCCCTGGTGTGGTGGCAAGTGGGGTAATAGGGTTGGGGTTCATGTCAGCTTTGTATTGGCAAGCAACGAATCACCGCACACTCTTGATGCAATTTGCAGAAAATTTATTTCACACTAGCTGTACCCGTCCATGTGTTGCTGTGACTCATAGAATCATAGAATCATAGAATGGTAGAGTTGGAAGGGACCTCCTGGGTCATCTGGTCCAACCCCCTGCTCAAAGCAGGATTCACTAAATCATCTCAGACAGATGTCTGTCCAGCCTCTGTTTGAAGACGTCCATTGAAGGGGAACTCACCACCTCTCGTGGCAGCCTGTTCCACTCATTAATCACCCTAACTGTCAAAAAGTTTTTTCTAATATCTAATCTGTGTCTCCTTCCATTTAGTTTCATCCCGTTGCTTCTAGTCTTTCCCTGTGCAAATGAGAATAAAGATGATCCTTCTACAATGTGACAGCCCTTGACATATTTGTAGACAGCTATTAAGTCTCCTCTCAGTCTTCTTTTTTGCAAGCTAAACATTCCCAAATCCTGCAACCGTTCCTCATAGGACATGGTTTGCAGACCAGTCACCATTCTGGTCGCTCTTCTCTGAACTTGTTCCAGTTTGTCTATGTCTTTTTTAAAATGTGGTGCCCAAAACTGTACACAGTATTCCAGATGAGGTCTGACCAAAGAGGAGTAAAGACCGATAATGACTTCACGTGATCTAGACTGTATGCTTCTGTTAATACATCCCAGAATTGTATTTGCCTTTTTTGCTGCTGCATCACACTGTTGACTCATGTTCAGTCTATGATCTATTAGTATACCTAAGTCTTTTTCACATGTACTGTTGCTTAGCTCTATTCCTCCCATTCTGTATATGCTTTTTTCATTTTTATTGCCCAGATGTAGTACTTTGCATTTTTCCCTGTTAAAAACCATTCTGTTGGTTGCTGCCCACTGCTCCAGTTTATTTAGGTCTTTTTGAATCCTCTCTCTCTCTTCTCTAGTATTAGCTATCCCTCCTAGCTTTGTGTCATCAGCAAATTTAATCAGTTTACCCTCAATTCCTTCATCTAAATCATTGATGAAGATGTTGAACAATACAGGTCCAAGGACAGAGCCCTGTGGTATCCCACTTGAGACATTCATCCAGCTGGATGTGAAGCCATTTACAACCACCCTTTGAGTCCGATCACTAAGCCAGTTATGAATCCACCTAACAGTTGCCTGGTCCATTGCATACTTGGTCATTTTTTCAATAAGGATGGTGTGAGATACTTTGTCAAATGCTTTGCTGAAGTCAAGATATACTATATCTACAGCATTTCCCTGATCCACCCAGTCAGTGATTCTGTCATAGAAGGAAATTAAGTTAGTCTGACATGACTTGTTAGTTACAAACCCATGCTGACTCTGGTTAATCACTTCATTCTTATCCAGGTACTTACATACATGATGTTTAATAATTTGTTCAAAGATCTTTCCTGGTATAGAAGTCAGACTCACCGGCCTATAGTTCCCTGGGTCCACCTTCTTCCCCTTTTTGAAGATAGGAACAACATTTGCTCTTCTCCAGTCTTCTGGGACTTCTCCTGTTCTCCAAGAATTTTCAAAGATTATGGAGAGTGGTTCTAAAATTTCTTCTACGATCTCCTTCAGTACTCTGGGTTGTAATTCATCTGGACCTGGAGACTTGAACTCATTTATGTTAGCTAAATATTCCCTCACAATCTTTCTGTTTACAGATAACTTGGATTCTTCTATTCCTTTAAAAGGACAGTGAAAATCAGTTGATGTTACATTTTCTTTCTGAGAGAAAACAGATGCAAAATAGGAATTAAAAAGTTCGGCCTTCTCAACATCCTCTCTTACCATTTCTCCATTTTCATCCTGTAAAAATCCTATAGCATCTTTGACTTTTCTTTTACTTTTGACATACCCCCAAAATCCTTTTTTATTGCTTTTGACATCTCTTGCAAGCCTTAATTCATTTTCAGCTTTAGCTAACCTGATACGTGCCCTACAGGATCTGCAGACTGCATTATAATCTTCTTTAGATATGCCTCCCTCTTTCCATTTAATAAACATTTCTTTCTTTCTTTTTAGCATGTGTTTAAGTTCTGTGTTCATCCATCCTGGTTTCCTTAAATGCTTCCCATTCTTCCTACTTTTCGGGATTGTTAACGATTGTGCTTTGAGAATCTCATTTTTAAAAATTTCCCATCCTTCCTGGACATTTTTGTCCTTAAGGACATCCAGCCATTGGATCCCTCCTATTCTCTTTCTGAGTCTCTTAAAATCTGCCTTTCTAAAATCTAACCTTGAAGTTTGAGTCTTCACATGTCTTCCTCCTCTAGTTATCCAAAATTCTATAACAGCATGATCGCTGCCTCCTAGGGTCCCAGCCACCTTTACCTCCTCAACCATTTCCTCCCTGTTTATAAGGATTAGATCCAAAGTAGCAGATCCCCTTGTTTTCTCCCCTACCTTTTGGAAGATAAAGTTGTCAGCAAGAGAGGATAAGAATTTGCTTGACCTGTTAGTTTTACTTGAGAGAGATTCCCAACAAATGTCTGGATAGTTGAAATCTCCCATGACCACTACGTCATATTTTTTGGAGAACTTGGTCATTTGATACATAAAGAGTTCATCCATATCTTCAGCTTGCCCAGGTGGCCTGTAGTAAATGCCTACAATGGTGTCCTTTCCGTTGTTCTCTCCTTATATTCTTACCCAAACAGTTTCCACAGAACTCCCAGTCTCTGAAGCTTCAATCTCTGTGCAGATATACGCTTTTCTAACATACAATGCGACACCTCCTCCTCGTTTATCAATTCTGTTTCTTGCAAATAAGTTGTATCCTTTTAGCCTTTTATTCCAATCATGTGTATCGTCCCACCAAGTTTCAGTGATTCCAATGACATCATATTCCTTTTCCTGCATTAGTAGTTCCAATTCTCCTTGTTTGTTGCCCATGCTTTGTGCATTTGTATAAAAACATTTTAGTTTGTGATTGGTTTCTCTTCCTCCCATATTTTTATTATTTAAATTGTTTTGTCTTTGTTCTTCCTTTCCACTTCCAGTAGCAGAGATCTCAATAGTATTTGTCAGCTGTATGGCTTTTTCTGGCCTTTTGCTTCCCTTCCCACATTGTTCTAGTTTAAAGCTCTTCTGATGAGTGTAGCAAGGCGACTTCCAAATACATGTTTTCCAGTCTTCGTAAGGTGCACCCCATCTCTAGCAAGTAGTCCATCGTATAGGTAATTCATCCCGTGATCCAGAAATCCAAATCCTTGTTGACGGCACCATCGACGTAGCCAGTTGTTCACCTGTAGAATCTTATTCCACCTCATTGTTCCATGGCCATCCACTGGGAGGATGGATGAGAAGACCACCTGCGCTCCCAATTCTTTCACTTTCTTGCCTAAGTCTTCAAAGTCACTGCAGATGGTTTCCAGGTCCTTTCTTGCGGTGTCATTTGTCCCCACATGTATTAGCAGGAATGGGTAGTGATCTGTAGGTCTGAAGAGTCGTGATATCCTGTCAGACACATCTTTAATTTTTGCTCCAGGAAGACAGCACATTTCTCTTGAGGTTATGTCTGGTCTGCAGATAGCGGCCTCTGTTCCTCTTAACAGGGAATCCCCCATGACCACCACTCTTCGTTTTTTCTTCACAACATTCTTCTTTCTCCATCCAGGAGGATTCTGAGGACTTACAAGGTTATTCATTGCTGGCAAAGTCTTATCTTGCTGTATTTCTTCAAGGTTCTCCTGCGTGAGAGCCTGGTACTGGTTCCTGAGCAGTATGGGTGCTGACTGCCTCTCGATCCTCCTGCTTCTGTGGGTCACATGCTTCCATTCCTCTGTTTCATCAGGTGCAGTTCGAATTTCTTCTCTTTCTGAATCATGAAGAGATAATTCTGCTCTGTCTAAGAACTCTTCACCTTCCTTAATGATTTTCAAGGTAGTTAACCTCTCTTCTAGATTTCGCAACTTTTCCTCCAACAGGGACACAAGCTTGCATTTCTGGCATGTGAAGTTTGGCTTTTCCATTGGCAAGTCTGTGAACATGTAGCAGGATATGCAGCTCACCAAATGGCTCCTGGACTCTTCCATGTTCTTACTGTTAATGTTCTGAAAACAGTGAAAAATGCTTCAAAATGCGCGCGCCGTTAAGGAATATGCAAATTATCTACTCAGGACTCCTCCCCTGGTTTACCGATGTCCTCTTTTCAGCTCCAACAGCCAAAATCCAGTGTTCTTTGAGCTCGCGGAGACTCTTCACTTACCCCAAAATGCAGTGGGAATATGCAAATTATCTCCTCAGGACTCAATCTGGTTAAATGGAAAAGAAAGAAAAGAGAAAGCGCACGTTTCTAAAATATTTAATTTCACAATGCTTTTGGGTATACATTATTTTTTGTTGTTCCATTGTCTATGTAGATATAGAGATTGTCTGGTTTGCCGACTCTAGAACATGCGACATATAATTGTCCCTGTGAGAAGCAATCCGTGTCTAGATTTAAACCGCACAATTCTAAAGAGTTATATACTTACATGTTTATTTATATAGATATGTATATCTCAGATGTGGCAATGCTGGCACTGTTGTTAGTTATGCCCATCAGGCAGGCATGGTGGCAGCCTGTATCCTGTGACCCCTGCAGGCCTGTACTCTGTCACTAAAGAGGTCGGTACTTGCTTTCAGGTGTCACAATGGAGCCGGTCATATCAGGGATTGCTAGTTATGAAATTCCCTAGTACAGAGGGAATGTAACAGGAAGGGGCGCAGAGATGAAGGCAGGCGGCAGAGGAGGAGGGGGTGATCCGCTCGACATGTCCCGGGCCGGTACCGGCCAAATCACAGCGCCGCTCCCACCGGTGGTGCAGTGGGATTTACACTCGCTCGCTATCCGCCCACTGCTGTGAGCCTCAGGCCCAGCTCAGCGCCCAGAGCGGAGGCCGCGGCCCGCGCCTCTCCCTCTCTCCTTCCCTCCCTCCCCCGCTTGTTGTTGCACAGTTGGAAATAAAACTAACCTGCCGGAGAAGAAGAAGCCGCAGCGGTGCCGGAGAGCAGAGGCGGCCGCCTCTCAGGCGCTGGTGATGATGAGCAGCAGCGTCTATCGGCCTCGAACAGACGGTCTCGTCATTCCCCTTTCCCCCAACCCCCACGGGAGACATGAAAGTGACGCGCCCCTGGGCCTGTGTCGCGCTGCGTTGCGCACGCGGGAGCTTACCCGGAGCCGGATCTGTTTAGGGTTGTAGTCTCGTGGCGGTGACCCGGTCCGTGCCCAGGGAGTCAAACTGGACGGCAGTCTGTTAGCGGTAGAAAATGGTTGATGACTACGCCACCCGTTGAATGCAGCCAGGGGGCTGCTGCTGCAGGGCAGACCGCTGAGGCCGGTGGAAGGGTGGTGCAGCGTGATAGTATAACCCCCAACGGGAGGGGTATGGCCTCAGGGCAGCCGACGTGGATGATGGGGGTAGCAGGAACCACTCAGAGACGGTATGGTAGCGTTCAGGGTCTTTACTGGTAACAACGATAGACCCTCCCGGAGTACTTGCTAGCGAACGGGGCCTGGTCAGTCCTTGAGCAGATGGGATCTCCCCTGGCCAGGCGTAGTTGTAGGCCTCCCAAGCTGACTGTACTCTTCTGGCTACCTTGCTAGAAGCTGATGTAAGTAGCCCACGTCCCTGAGTGTACCGTGTGGTGCTCACCCGTATGGCCGGTGACTCGGGGCCTTCTAATGGCTTCCGCTCCACGATGGCGGTGCTGGTCCCACGCGTGTGACCGTGCCTTCGGGCTTCTGGGCCAGGGGACCTGAAATCCCCTGCCTGGCGGATTCTGCTGCTGGGTAGAAGTTAGTCCCCACAGCCTCGGACTCCGGGTCCGGTAAAGAATCTTCTTAGTCAGGGCGAGCTCTTTAGCTGCCAGCCCCTGACTCCTTGTGACTCTGCTGCTTCCTATGCTGCTCTTGTCTCTACTCTTCCTGGACTCCAGGCTCAGGCCCCTGGACAGGGCCTGCCTGTGGAGCAGAGCCCATAGAGCAGCTCTGCTCCCTGTCTTCTCCTCTCAGAACCCTCTACTCTGCCTCAGCCCCAGGTTTATATAGGGGAAGTCCTTCCCCTCCCAAGACTGGGCAGGAGGTGTGGCATGCACAGGATCCCTGACCAAAGGACCTCCCACCTGCTCTCAGACGTAATATCTCTATCACTGTGACAACCAGACCCCTGGGGTGTCACAAAAGGAGCAGAGCACAGGCAGCGGCTGGGGCGAATAAAGGAGAGGGAGAAAGGTTTATCAATGAGATGTCACTAAGGGGGGAGAATGCTGGGTGTCCGGGGAGAGTCAGCCTGGGACTGAGCTCGTAACACCCCACTCTTCCTGTTGCTTTTATGTCCAACAGCTAGTATATAAAAACATAGTAGGTATATAAAAACATGCGTGTATTCGAATACAACGTTGTGTCAAAATTTCAAAGCAATCGGTGAAGAACTTTCAAAGATTTAAGATTTTGAACAAACGAACATTTACATTTTTATTTATATAGATGTATCACATGTAGTGAGTACGACATAGGCACTGATATAGAAAAGCTGCAGGAATTATGCAACACAAAATTATAAATAATGTTTCGACCCTGCCAGGGTCTTATTCTTATTGTCGCTGTGAAGAAAAGAGACTATCCATCAAAATAAAGTTTACACACATAAATATGTACATATACACAAATTATTTACAATATATTCAAAAGGTGGGACCTGTCTATTCATGTTATGCATGCAGGTATGTCACAAGAACATTCTTCTATACAAAGTAGATTCTTCATCATTTCCCAAGGACATTCGTACCATAAATAAGGGTCCCTAGTGTGTCCACACAGGGTATGTCAGAGAGATATCATTGGGCCTCTTACTGTCGTATAGTTTTGCAGGATCTCTTTCAGCCCTGCACCTACTAGCATGTTAGTAGCTATATATTTTTTTTTTGGTGCACTCATATACATATACATAAACAAGTACTCTGTTCTCATGACTTGTTGTTGACCTGTCTGCTCTGTCACATTTTTGTGTCTTTTCTAATTACTTAAGTCCACGTATTTTGTATTATATGCTATTTGTTTTGATGCTTGAATGTTTTGTAAAAATATATTAATAAAATGTATACTTTTTATAATGATTAAGCGCCATATGTATTATTTTGTAATTTAATTATGGCTGTTAAGATTCCTTTTTTCTCTATTTCTTTCCTTCAAAAATACCATTGGTAGTAAAGCAGAGCAACAGGGATTTGTCACAACGTTAAATAGAGAAGTGAATGTAGCCAGGAAGAGGGGAACAAATAGAGCCAATGTTAGAATAGTATCCAGGGGTAGGGGATATGGAAACAATAAGGGGAGGGTGAGTGGAAGGGAGTATATAATGAAACGTTTGAGATGCGGTGCCCATAATCAGCAGAGCATATAGTCAGAGAGATGGTGCAGGAACAGGCATGCACATCACAAAGTAAAATTTAGTTCAGGTAGTATACCTCAGGGTTTAGAAGTACAGTCAAAAGAATAGTGCAGGTAAAGGCAAGTATTTAGAAAAGTAAAATTCAGTTAAGGATAAAGAGGGAAATAGTCTACCTTGGTAATGAGTGTATCTGCGCTCCCGCGCCTTTATCATGTGCATCTGTGTCAGAAGAAGTGTGTGGGTGTTTAAATAGCTCGCCGCGAGTACCGCCGGACTGGAAGTGCATGGTTAAATTCCTTGAGGGGTGTAGTTTTCAAAATGGGGTACTTGTGGGGGGTTTCCACTGTTTAGGCACATCAGGGGCTCTGCAAACGCGACATGTCGTCCGCTATCTATTCCAGCCAATTTTTTGCTCCAAAAGTTAAATGGAACTCCTTCCCTTCCGAGCCCTGCCGTGCGCCAAAACAGTTGCTTTCCACCATATATGTGGTATTGTCGTACTCAGTAGAAATTGCACAACAAATTTTATGGTCCATTTTCTCTTGTTACCATGTGAGAAAATGAAAAATTTGGGGCTAAAGCAACATTTTTATGGGAAAAATTTTAATTTTCATAGTTTTCTTCCAGATTGCTTTAGTTCCTGTGAAGCATCTACAGGGTTAATAAACTTCTTAAATGTGGTTTTGAGCACTTTGAGGGCTGCCGTTTTTAAAATGGTGTCACTTTTCAGTATTTTCTGTCACATAAGCCACTCAAGGGGGTTAATCATAGAATCATAGAATCATAGAATGGTAGAGTTGGAGGGGACCTCCTGGGTCATCTGGTCCAACCCCCTGCTCAAAGCAGGATTCACTAAATCATCTCAGACAGATGTCTGTCCAGCTCTGTCTGAATATTCCACCCATAGACGCTGTGTGGCTTTACTGTATCTCTGTATTCGTTTGGTTGCCTCCAGGGCAAATTATAGTCTCTTTTAAATACCTTTTTTATTTCCAGGGGTATATTGGTTCCTGGTGGATTTGGATCTCGAGGAACAGAAGGAAAACTACAATCAATCACCTGGGCCAGAGAAAGAAAGATTCCGTTCCTAGGTACAGCTGAGCCATTTAACTGACTCCAGAAATAGCAATATGATATGGGCAAGTGCAGTCAATGTGATGGGACAGGAGTGTGCCGCTGAGGTTCATGGCAATTAGCGCATCTGTGAGATGAATTATACCCTTCATAGAGAAGCAGATTTCTCATTACTAGTCAGGGGATGAGCGGACAATTGACTGACCTTGTGCAGAAGAGCGGTTAAGACTTGTTTTGTTAAAGGAGATGAAGCAATAGAGAGATTTACGATTCTATAGTAGGTGAAGATCAGAAAAGGAAGTTTGAGAAGAAAATATAACGTAACAATAACATGACTGTATAAACGCCCTAAAATATTTGATCACTCTGTGACAAGTGTTAATCTGATATACAGTTCCCTGATCAGTACTGATCTTCTATCTAGTGTCTGATTTATTTCCTTTCTCTTCTGTCAATCCATCGTCCCTTCTTCTGATACAGTTTCATGCTTAACACATAGAACTCGCAGCTGAAAAAATGTGTCCACGAGGCCGGCAGACTATTTATCTGGCTTATATCAATTGTTAAAGGAAATCTGTCAGCAGGTTTTTGCTACCTCATCTAATAGCAGCATGAAGTAGGCAAAGAGAAGCTGAATCCAACGATGTATCACTTAGATGACTAGGAGCAGCCGTTCTCACACAATCATAGTTTTTAGATTTAGCATGAAGCAGAGCTGAGAAACCTAACCCCACCCACACCACAGCTAACCCCGCCCACACCAGGCTCTTTATGTACAATGTCCATAGACAGTTAGCTGCTAATCACAGGATGGGGCGTGTTGGACCAGGGCCCAGGTGACCAGTTAGTCACAGCAATGATAAAGTACTGGTGCTAAAACAATCATTGCAAGCAAACAAAACCTTAGAGCTTGATAACAAAGACATCGCTGAAATCCGTGTTTTAACCCCTACCTCATGGTGTCTTCAGATTACATTGCAAAAACCTGCTGACAGAATCTCTTTAGGGCTCGCTCACACTGCCGTATAAATCGGACGAGTGCAATGTGAGAAACCATCACATTGCACTCTGACAAAAGGTTGTTCAGTGCTCATCTGAGAGTTTTTTCTTAGCTCAGATCAGAATGAGAAGAAAACTGCAGCATGCTGCTATTGTCTGCGAGAATCGAATTGCACTCGCCAATCCAAGTCATTGGGTGCAAGAAAAAGATCGCAAGGCACACGGACCAAGCGTGTGACGTCCATTATTTATGCACACAGCTCTAAGGAAAACTGACATTTTATCAGCCAAGTACAGAAAATGCACAGCCCGAACTGTCAGAATAGAATAGATAGATATATGTCAGTGAGATGCATATAATCAGTGCTTTGCGTTTGTAGTTTTCTGTACTTGTATTAAGCTAATAATTAAATAAATTAATGAAAAAATTGAAAAAATGACTTGGGCCCCCTTATTTTTACTAATCAACTGAGGTAAAGCAGATAGCTGTGAACTGGTGTTATTATTCTGGGAAGGGGCCAATATTCATGGATCTTCCCAGTCTATCAATAACAGCTCACAGCCCATCTGTATAGCCTTCACTGGTTATTAAAAAGGGGGGATCAAAAAAAATTTACGTGGGGTCCCCCTATTTTTAATAACCAGCAAAGGCTAAGCAGACAGCTGCAGGCTGATATTAATAGGCTGGGAAGGGGCCATGGATATTGGCCCCTTCCCAGACTAATAACACCAGCCCTCAGCTGCCCCAGAAATGGTGCATCCATCAGATGCGCCAATTCTGGCACTTAGCCTCGGCTTTTCCTGATTGCCCTGGTGCCCAATGGTTTTGGGTTTGATGTCAGCAGTGTAATGTCTGCTGACATCAAGGCCATAGGTTAGTAATGGAGAGGTGAAAGTCAGACACTCCCATTACTAACCCCGTAGTCAAAAGAAATAAACACACACACAGAAAAAGTCCTTTAATTGTAAAAAGCACTCCCAGACAATTACTCTCTTTTACCCATTTATTAGCAAAAAAATTAATCCACAGGGTCCGCCGTAAATCCATAATATGGGTGATCCACGACGATCCCTGACCCTGCTACATCTGGAGGCTGTGATGAGCGGTGACATCAGTACCATGACCGCTCACCACGGCCGCCGGAACACACTGAGAGGAGAGTGAGAACCAGCGGCAGTGACGAGCGGTGACGTCAGTAAGGTTCCTCTCTTTCCTTTGAGTGACCGTGACTGGGTCCACTATGAGTAAGGTGCAACATTTATTTATGCAGGACTGTGACTATCTACTGTAACAGCGGGTATAGAGTGTGCGGTATTTATGTCCATAGTGACATTTACAATTTATATTATCACACACTAGACTATGCCTCTTGTTCTGTTGATTCTCCTATCTTCACCCTTCCTGTAAGGACCCTAGCCTTTAATGGGTATAATATACAACGTTATATCATATTTTTGTGTCACCAAGGATTTGGCTATTGGCTTGTTATCCTTTTTTAATTATGTGTGTGTTGATGTTTAATAGTGTAATAAAGTTTACCCCCTATTTTGCCTCAAAACTCCTTTGTCGTTTTGCTTTAATATATCTGTTGGAGTGGCATTACTGCCTCTTTCCACTTGGTTGGATGTAATATGACTTAGATTGATACATAATAATGTACCTAATGAATCTATTGCTATTTAATTACTGTATCTTGTAGAGAACTTTCCCCTAAGGAAAATCCTACCTTTAAAAATCTGTTGGCTCAGTTTGCAGAAATTGTCTTTCATTTTAATATGCTAAGGAGGTTCTTGGTGAGCCGGTGTAGGGATTATTCCCTCCTTTACGTCCTCAGGCAATGTCCGCCCTGCTCTTCACTAATTGGCTTCATATAAGCCAGAACTGTCTCTACTACAATTCCGTGCATGGAGCAAAAATCAGTGTATCAGCACATCAGGGAGCAGACCATCTCCAGGAGAAGCACTTTTTCTATGCATGCCCTGATTGATGCACGTGCAAGATTTCTGTGCAGCGAGCACTGTGAATCATTGAAGAGTTTGCAGAGAGAACCTGAGAACATGTAGGAGGAAAAGTGCATCAGGCAGTGCGACCCCACCCACAGTGCACTGAACACATATTACGGACTATTTCTGCAAAAAGAGCCAAGAGTAATGGTAGGATTTTTCTTAGGACCAGGTCCCCTAGAAAGTGATGTGCTTGGATTATGCAGTGAATAGTAGCTGCCAGACCCCCTTTAGGTTGACCTTCTTTACCTCTTACTTTTGTAACTCTTACCTTGTGTTTTAGGTGTGTGTTTGGGGATGCAGTTGGCTGTAGTGGAATTTGCAAGACATTGTTTGAACTGGAAAGGTGAGTATTTGTACTATTTGATGGGGTGAATCTAACGCCAATTTCACATGTCTGAAGATAGACCGTGATGTCTGGATCGCATCTGGTCTCTTGACTCAAACTCAACAGCCTCATATGAATACGTGAGACTGATAAGTTTGGGTCAGGAGG
Source organism: Phyllobates terribilis (assembly GCF_046119375.1). Taxonomy (NCBI): domain Eukaryota; kingdom Metazoa; phylum Chordata; class Amphibia; order Anura; family Dendrobatidae; genus Phyllobates; species Phyllobates terribilis. Next base: position 866,097,618 of record NW_027362762.1, read on the forward strand.
TCCATTATCAGTCCAGACATGGTGGTCCATATTTTGACCATGAATGACGGTTGTGTAAAACTGGCCAAAGTCTAAGGCCTCATTCAGACGTCCAATTTGTTGACGTACAAGAATATCGGATCGATTATTCTGATCAGACTCTGCTCCGAGTTTGATCAAAGTGTAGTCCATCTGATTTTCTCGTTCGTTGAGAAATTTAAAATATAAAACAATTTCTCCACTTTCTCCATTCTGAGAGTCTGTGAAAATCAGACTGCACTCAGATGTCGTCCGAATATGGTCTGATTTTTTCACTGACTCATTGACTTGCATTGTCGATTTTGATCCAACTCTCAGCTCAAAATCAGACATTTCTCTGATATTTGCTGTGGACTACTTGGTCCGAGGAAAAAAATCAAACAATAGAATGGTCCCATAGAATATCACAGGTACGAGTGTTATCCGTGAAAAACACGCATAGCACTCGTGTGCAAAAATTGGATGTCTGAATGAGGCATAAGGCTGCTTTCACACTACCCTTTCTCCTTTGTTCTGTGGCTCCGTTGGGGCTTACGTCCGAACCCCGCACACTCAGTGATTTTGTCGTAGTCTGCTACGTCTGGGTGTCCACCTCCAGTAGGTGTATATGCCCGAAAATTATGCAAGACATACTGCACGATTATAGTCAATGGCCCGGTAGGCCCCGTCAGGGGTCAGACGTAAGCCCCGACGGGGACACTGAACGTGGCAAATAATGCAGTGTGGAAGCACCCTAAAAACGTGACTCTCTGTCAGTTTTACGAAGCATTTTTTTTCTATAGTCAGTGTTGTGCAGATGTGTTAAAAAAGGAGAAATGTTAGAAGAAAGTTTCTATTTAAAGAAATGTAACAAAAAATGTAACTGCGCAGAATTAACAAAAATATATATAGAGAGAGGATTAAACTGAAGAGAACGTGTTAATTTTTAAGGGGTTCTCTACTATATTACAAAATTATAAAAGGCTGTTGTCAGACGTGTAGGTCTGATCAAAAAGAGTCACGATTGTATCCAAATCAGACTGTATCTATGTCTTCTTTATCGGACAGCTTTATTAATTAGATTATTGTAAAAGTATATTGTGGTGGGTCCTGTATCAGTAGGAGCATTTATCTTTATAACTGCTCCTGTCCCGTTGTCACATCCAGACTACAGAATATTTGATCAGTCTTCCTACGAAACAAAATTCAGATAAGTTAAATGTCAAATAAAATGGAAGAGAACGTCCATCACATGTACTGGAGCAGCTTTACTATCTCTGTCTAATAAAACCCTCCACTGTAGCCATTAAAAGGGATGAGTGAAATGTCACTTACCTTGTTAGCACAATGTTGAAATGAGGCACATGGCGTCATCTCCGCAGCGCTGCACTGTATTGTCATTCTCAAAAATGTATAAGCATTAGCATTACTTTCTGTTATGCAAAATGTCTCTTCAGAGAGGAAGAGGACTTGTGTTTGCTAAAGCTTTAATGCATACCTATTTATTTTTTTTATATAATTTTCCCAAACTTACATGTCCTGCAGATTGGTGGGAGTCTGTGTCTTGAGACCCTAAAAAAATGCTTTAAAGTATGCTGCTCAGCATTCAGAAGCATTGAAGTGGTTTTCTCATGAACAAAGTGCATTTTAATCCATAGATCTTGGAATAATAATAAGTTCCACAATTGGATGTGATTAAATAAAATGCTCCTGTGCTGAGATAATCTTATAAATGTGCCCCTGCTGTGTACCGTGTAATGGATGTGTCTGACCGTGCAGGAACATGGTCTGATCATACCACAACTCCTGGGCAGGGGAGAGAAGCCAAAGAGAGTATACAGACAGGACAGCAAAAGAGAGTATACAGACAAGATAGCTTGTGATCTCAGCTTCTGCTTTCTGTGAGGTAAAACTTGTTTAAAACAGGTAGATAAATGTTTTACCTCACAGAAAGAAGCAGACTATCAGGATTCAGAAATCTGCAGTCACATAGCGTGACTACATACTTTCATCCCAAGAAAAAGAGGAGCTGACCAAATCCACAAATGGTGTTGTGGGAAAAGATTTAGTATAGTTCTATTCATTTTGACTCCTCCTCATTCTGTGCTTAGGAGTCCAGTGGGCGGTCCTTATTGACATTTCTGATTATGCACATACAGTCACACAGGAAAGGATGCCGATCACTTGTGTGAGCTTATTAGGAGCTTATTGCATATGATTTATATATTCAACACAAATAAAAAAAATAAAGACGCAAATTCCTTCCAGAGATTGTTCCAAACAGTGGGGATGGCTTCTATACTATAACCCGATGCCAAATAACTTTCTGCTGTTTGTGTCACTCCCATTGATTTTTATAATGAAGCAGCAGTATGCATGACCACTGGGCTGGGGTCTTTGTATTGCTCTTATTATTTGTGGTGGTCTAAGAGCTGGAGCTCTTAATCGACTAACATTTATCATCTGTTGACATAAGGTGAAATGTATATATAGGAAATCCCTTCTTAAGACATAAAACTAATAATGAACATTTTATGGTATATAGCTACGGTATAGTGTACATTTTCCTAAATTTAATATTTTTTTTTCTCTTGCATAGATGCAAACTCTACAGAGTTTGACCCAAATACGAAGAATCCAGTGGTGAGTAACTAACCGTTTACATTTTTTTCACAAGTCCAAAATATTTTAAGAAATAAGATTGATAAAAGGGATATAATATTCATGGAGTTAATTCATGCTTGGCGGAGTCTGACCCTGGAACCCCCTCTGATCAGCAGAACATAGAGGCCGCTGCTGACATATTGTAAGGATGCCGTCCATGTGTCCATGTGTGTGCAGCTTCAGTGAATAGCACTGAAGTAGAGCAAAATCCTTATTCCTGAGGATCGTGGGATTTTTGGTGCCAAACAAAGACCACTCACTAATTGATTTATTTAAATTAAAATAGTGAATAGTATTAATGACCTTTATGAATATGTTGTAAATATCGTCAAAATAACTGAAATACATAGTATACAGAGTGATGGATCTGGACAGCTAAAGGCACTTGGAGATACACCACGGTAAGCACTGTATTATGTAACATTTTGGGTGAAAACCCTTTATCAGACATATAAGTTATATTGATTGCATGTAGGTCAAGGGGATCCAGGGTACGGGGTGGGCTTCGTCCAAACAGGGAAAGCCAGGATCCAACTGTATCAAGACCTGTGATGTACTGGTCTTCAGGAGCTCAGTGGTTGGCCCCAGAGGAACTACCACATCTAAAGCTAACTCTAATTCGCTGGGTGTGCCTCCTACCAGTTTGATGAAAACTTTACATAATCTCAGGGACATGATTGATACAGTCCAACATTCACAGACATAGTAAGCTATATGCTAGCAAAATGTCATGGGTGTATCGAGTGTGACAGCCCATGAGATCCTCAATCCTGGGCTTTCTCTTTGCCACAGGGTTCTGTTTTTCTCCAGTCTGTAGAGGGGTTTTTCGGGGCTCTAGCCCTCATCTATGATGATCCTGACCAAAACTCCTTGGCTGAGTCCAGGCTGCGTTGCCTTCAGCAGGGGAATCGGTCAGGGGAAACGTACAGCTCCGAGTTCCGTAGATGGGCAGCCGATACCAAATTAAATGACCCAGCTCTTAGAAGCCAATTTTGTCAGAGCCTTACTGAAAGGTTGAAAGATGCCTTGGCAGTGTATGAAACCCCTGAGTCCTTGGAGGCTGCCTTGTCATTGGCTATACGTGTTGATGGACGCCTTCGGAATAGGTGGGTGAGACTACCTTCTTCGGAGCCCTCTTTTTGGGGTAATGCCCCTTTGCCGGGGTGGGGGTGGGTGGCTGTCTGGGGGTGAACCAGTACTTGCGGAGTTGGATGAACCCATGCAGTTGGGGGGTGCATCTGCGTCGTATTTTTCCCCTGAGATCCGCAAGAAAAAGGGTGTGTGTTTTTTTGTGGAAAAAAGGAACATTTTATTGGGGCCTATCCCTCGATTCCTAAGCAAAAATAAACTTGATTAACCCTTGGTAGTCTGGAGTTGGATAATCAGGAAGTGTATTTATAATAATAATTTTTATTTTTATTGCGCCAACATATTCCGCAGCACTTTACAATTTTAAATTTGTCTTCAACCTGCAGTTCTCGGTTTGTCCTGACAGCTAGAGAGCAAGACTGAGAAAATTTCTGTAGACAGTGGAGCTGGAGTCAGCATGGTTGATGCTGAGTTTGTGAGAACTCATGGGCTTGCTTGCTGTACTTTAGCTAAGCCCATTCATATTTATGTCATCGACTTAGCGCCACTTTCACAGAAAGCTCTGACTCAGATTGTACATAATGTCTTTTCATTATGAGATAATTCCTTCCTATGTCCTGGAGGGCCTACCCACTCCGATTGTACTGGATTTACCCTGGTTGGTGAAACATAATCCGATAGTGGATTGGCAATCCAGAGACATTGTTGAATAGGGAGATTACTGCCATGAGAACTGCTTAAACATTTCCCTTTCTGCACTCTCTATGGAGACCTTACCTGCGTTTTTGTCTGGTTTTGAGGATGTTTATTCTGAGAAGGGGTGTCAAGATTTGTCTCCTCATCGTGCATATGACTCTCCTGTTAACCTGACCCCCAGAGCTAAATTACCAAAGTCCAGACTGTATAATCCTTCTGGCCCTGAGAGACAAGCCGTGAAAGATTTAATTGTAGAGTGTCTGAAGAAGAGACATATCAGACCCTCATCTTCGCCCGTGGCGGCAGGGTTCTTCTTTGTGAAGAAAAATGATGGCGGTCTCCGTCCCTGTTTAGATTTCTGGGAATTGAATTAAATTACCATCCGAGATCCATACCCTCTTCCTCTGATTCCAGATTTGTTCAGCCAGGTTGTGAGAGCTAAGGTATTCTCCAAGTTGGATTTAATCGGAGCCTACAATCTGGTTAGAATCAAAGAAGGGGATGAATGGAAAACGGCGTTCAATACCCCTGGGGGACATTTCGAGAGTCTGGTTATGCCTTTCGGTCTGACCAATGCTCCCGCGGTGTTCCAGCATTTCATAAATTATATTTTCCATCATTTGGTGGGCAGGTTTGGGGTGGTCTATCTGGATGATATTTTGGTTTACTCACCTGATTTTGAGACACATTTTGGGCATGTTAAGCAGGTGCTCCAGATATTAAGGGATAACAACCTGTATGCCAAACTAGAGAAATGAGTTTTCGCCGTCCAGGAGGTGCAGTTTTTGGGTTACCTGTTGTCATCTTCTGGTTTTTGGATGGATCCGGAGAAGATCTGTGCAGTCCTTGATTGGGACCATCCCGAGAACCTGAAGGCTTTACAGCGTTTTCTGGGCTTTACTAATTTTTACCGGTAATTCATCTAAAATTATTTAGTAATTGTGAAACCCCTTACTGACATGATAAGGAAGGGGTCTGATTTTCCTAAATGGTCGAATGCCGCCCAGCAGACTTTTTCCTCTCTAAAGAATTGTTTTGCCACAGCACCTATGCTCAGTCAACCCAATGTTTCTCAATCTTTTATCGTTGAAGTTGATGCATCGGAGGTGGGGGTTGGGGCTGTGTTGTGTCAGGGTCCGTCCCCTGGTAAATGGCTCCTTGCGCATTCTTTTCCAAGAAATTAATCCTCGGCTGAGAGAAATTATGACGTGGGGACCTTTTGGCGAATAAATTGGCGTTCGAAGAATGGCGACATTAGTTGGAGGGGGCTGTCCATCCTATTACTGTTATCACGGACCATAAGAACTAGTCATATCTTCAATTTGCTCAACGTCTCAACCCTAGGCAAGCTAGATGATCCCTGTTTTTTACTAGGTTCAATTTTGTTGTTACTTTCCGTACAGGGATCAAAAACATTAAGGCTGATGCTTTGTCCCGGAGCTGCTCTGGTGGTGTTGACCATGTGAACACTGCCCCGATTTTGCAGAAGGGGGTAGTCTTTTCGACATTGTACCCTGACCTGGATGGTGAGGTGTTGGAGGCTCAAGAGGACGCCCTTGCCTCCTGACCTTCGGGGAGGTTATTTGTACCATCTAATCTGTGCTGTAAAGTAATTAGGAAACATCATAACTCGGTGCTTGCTGGTCATCCAGGTGGTAAGGCAACCGAGGACCTCCTTTCTCGTCGTTTTTGGTGGCCAGGGTTGCATCAGGATGTGGTTCAACATATGTCTGCTTGTAGTATTTGCGCACGTTCTTAAGTATCACATACTCATCCGTCTGGTCCGCATCTTCCACTACCTATTCGTAGCAGACCGTGGACACACTTGTCCAAGGATTTTATTACTGTTCTGCCAGTATCTGCAGGCAAGACTGTGGTTCTGGTGGTTGTAGATAGGTTCAGTAAAATGGTTCACTTAGTTGCATTACCGACACTTTAGAATGCCAAGACTCTTGCTCAGGTATTTATAAATGAGATCGCGAAGCTTCACGGGGTTCCCTCCGATGTGGTCTCAGATCGGGGAACCCAGTTTGTTTCTAAGTTCTGGAAAGCTTTCTGTAATCGACTGGGGCTGCAACTGCCTTCCATCCTAAGTCGAATGGACAGACCGAGCGCATTAATCAGAATTTAGAGACTTACGTCAGGTGTTTTGGCTCCGAGAACCTGGAGGATTGGGCATCTTACTTACCATTGGCCAAGTTTGCTATTAATAATCATCGTCAAGAATCTACTGGCAGGTCACTGTTCTTTGGTGCATACGGTTTCCATCCATAGTTTGGTACTTTTAGTGGGGGAGGGGCTTTGGGAGTTCCTGAGGAGGAACAGTTTTGCTTTGTCGCTCTCTGTGTGATGGACGGGGAGTTCAGAGTAATGTGAGGATCATGGGAGACCGGTACAAAAATATGGCTGACAGGAAACGCTCGCCAGGTCCAGACCTATGTGTGAATGAGTTTGTGTGGTTGTATACCAGGAATATCAAGTTCAAGGTTCCTTCTTGGAAGCTGGGACCTAGATTTATTGATTCCTATAAAATAATCGCTGTCTTCACAAAGGAAATAGAACTAACAGGAGAAATGAGAAGTGACAAGCTTAATCCTCCACTAAGTATGACAAATCTAACCCAAGCTGGGGTACAGAAACGCCTCAGTAACATTAAAATAAACAAATCACCAGGACCTGATGGCATACACCCACGGGTACTAAGGGAACTAAGTAATGTGATAGACAGACTGTTATATCCTATATTTAAGGACTCTGTTGAGACTGGGTCTGTGCCACTTGATTGGCGACAGGCGAATGTAGTGCCAATATTCAAAAAGGGAGCGAAAAGTGACGCCGGAAACTATCGGCCGGTGAGTCTGACGTCCGTTGTGGGCAAAATTTTTGAAAGCTTCATTAAAGAGGCAATTACGGAGCATCTTGATGCTAATAATCTTTTAATCCCGAACCAACATGGATTCATGAGGAATCGCTCCTGCCAAACAAACCTGATTGACTTCTATGAGGAGGTTAGCTCTCGAGTAGATCAGGGGGAACCAGTGGATGTCGTGTATCTCGACTTCTCAAAAGCGTTCGATAGCGTGCCACATAATAGGTTGGTATACAAAATGAGAATGATGGGGCTGGGGGAAAATGTCTGCAAGTGGGTAGCTAACTGGCTAAAGGATAGAAGGCAGAGGGTGGTTATAAATGGAATATACTCAGATTGGGTAAGCGTCACTAGTGGGGTACCACAGGGGTCTGTACTAGGCCCAATGTTATTTAATATCTTTATTAACGACATAGTCAACGGGATAAATAGTAAAATATCAATATTTGCAGATGACACAAAGTTATGTAAAACAATTAATACAAAAGAGGACAGTGCAGACCTACAGAGGGATTTGGATAAGCTGGGTAGGTGGAGCATTAAATGGCAAATGAGGTTTAACGAGGAGAAATGTAAGGTCATACATATGGGAAGGAAAAATGGAAGTCCCCAGTACTCACTGAATGGGAAATCATTGGGGAATTCAGAGATGGAGAAGGACTTGGGCATCTTGATTGATAGCAAACTAAATTGGAGTGCCCAAAGTCAGGCCGCTGCTGTAAGGGCAAACAGGGTAATGGGATGTATCAGAAGAGGTATAGCTGCAAAGGATGAGAACATTGTTCTTCCACTGTACAAAGCACTGGTCAGACCACACTTGGATTACTGTGCTCAGTTATGGGCCCCAATATATAGAAAGGATATAAATGAGCTTGAAAAGGTACAAAGGAGGGCAACAAAATTAATAAAGGGAATGGAGGGACTGCAATACCCAGAGAGGTTGGCAAAACTAGGACTATTCAGCCTGGAAAAGAGAAGGTTGAGGGGGGATATAATAAATGTGTACAAATATGTTAGGGGACAGTATAGAGATCTTGCCCGAGATTTGTTCAAAAGGAGGGATACTACGGTAACAAGAGGGCATTCACTAAGACTGGAAGAGAAAAGGTTTCAGCACCAGCATAGGAAGGGGTTCTTTACGGTAAGAGCAGTGAGAATATGGAATTCACTGAGTGAGGAGACGGTAATGTCAGATTCACTACACCAGTTCAAGCGGGGACTGGATGCATTTCTAGATACCAGGCAGATTTCAGCATATACTTAAAAATAAAATAAAATAGTAGGTTGATACAGGGATTTATTCTGACGGCTGGTTTCAGAGTCGGGAGGGAATTTTTCCTCAGGTGAAGATTGGCTAAATCATTTGGGGTTTTTGCCCTCCTCTGGATCAACTTTAGCAATTACAGAACTAACAGGTCGAACTTGATGGACGCAAGTCTTTATTCGGCTTTACAAACTATGTTATGTTACTATGTTTAACTCACCAGCGTTTCGTCTTGTGCTACCTCAGGCCCTTAAGATCCACAATGTGTTTCACAGGTCTCTGCTCAAGAAATATGTAGAACCTCTTGAGTCCTCTACCCTGCCGCTGCATGGTTGATGGTAATTTGGAGTTTCAAATTTCGAGGATTGTGGATTCTCGTCTCCACTGTCATTCCCTAGAGTACTTGGAGCACTGGGGGGGTTATGGTCTTGAGGAAAGGATGTGGGTTTCGGCATCAGAGGTGAACGTCCCTAGGCTGTTTTTTTCGTTCCCCATCTCTCATCCTGAGAAACCTGGTCCTGAGTGTCCGGAGGAGACTCGTAGTAAAGAAGGTACTGTCATGGGTGTATCAAGTGTGACAGACAGTGGCTCTTGATCCGGCTGTAGAAGGTCACTGCGCTTGGCATTGCAGATACCTTCTTGATCCTCTCATCTCTGTAGTGTAGTGATATCCTTCTTCCTTTAGGACCAAGCAGCTATCTCCACCTTCTACTGCTAATTGACACACCCTTGCTTGGTAGTTAAAAACTCTGTGTCTCCAGAGAGTCGCCGGGTATAGTTCTATGTTCCTCTGTCCATGCCTGGAGTACTAATAGTCGGCTAGTTTTTTTTGGACTTCCCTTGGAGGACAGTTAGCTTGAAAAGACGCAAGAGAGATAATGCCAAGTGTATCCCCTTTGTTTGTTTACCTTGTTGTCTTTAGTTACAGTGGTGCCTTACAAGTGTTCACCCCGTCCCATCCCTACCTAGGGCCAAGCTCTAGGAACATTCAGGGATTATTTTTCCTCCTCGGCGATAGGTGCGGAACCTATATAAGGATGATAGGGTATTTAGGATGATATTAGATCTTCCTAGTGGTCTCCACTCCCCCTTTCCCTAGTTGTTGGGCTTCCTTCCCCCTCTTACTGTCGTTGTAAACTTGTTCCTTCCCTCACCTTGCGGGACACAAAATGAACAGATTCATAGTGACCAGCATTTAAAAGAGACCTATCACTTGCTTTTAAAGTGACTCTGTCAGCAGGTTTTTTCTATTTAATCTGAGAACAGCATAATATGGAGCAACAGAGCTTGATTACAGTAATGTGCCACTTAATAGGCTGTGTGTTGTAGTTTCAATACAATCAGCAGGAGATTATCACTACAGGACTAGGTGTCATGTGCAGGCAGTCAGGCTAATCTGTGTAACTCCATCTCAACTACTGATTATCATCTTGCTGACAATCCGCAGTGTACACTGGAAGCTGCCAATTAGTGCTGTGGGTGGGGTTATACGCAGCATTCTGAGTACTGCCACATCTACAGCAAAGAATGCCGAGATTGTAGCAAAACTATAGCAAAGAGCCAAGTAAGTGACACATCACTGAATTCAGGGTATTTGCCCCTACATCATGCTGCTCTTAAATTACATATCAAAATCTGTTGACAGATTCTCTTAAAGTGATCAAAAATTATTAAAATATTTTCAAAACCTGACTAATAAAAAAAAAAATATTTAAATAATTGCAGAGTGTGCAGATTGCAGGTTCTAACCTCTGGCAGGGCATGCATACTCTCTGATGGCTCTCATCATGTACAGTCATGGCCAAAAGTTTTGAGAATGACACCAAAATTATATTTTCACATGATCTGCTGGCCTCTGGTTTTTTTTAGTGTTTGTCTGATGTTTATATCACATACAGAAATATAATTGAAATCATATTATGAGTACCAATAGGTTATATTGACAGTTAGAATGAGTTAATGCAGCAAGTCAATATTTGCAGTGTTGCCCCTTCTTCTTCAAGACCTCTGTAATTCACCCTGGCATGCTCTCAATCAACTTTTGGACCAAATCCTGACTGATATCATTCCATTCTTGCATAATCAATGCTTGCATTTTGCCAGAATTTGTTGGTTTTTGTTTGTCCACCCGTCTCTTGATGATTGACCACAAGTTCTCAATGGGATTAAGATCTGGGGAGTTTCCAGGCCATGGACCCAAAATCTCTATGTTTTGTTCCATGAGCCATTTTGTTATCACCTTTGCTTTATGACAAGGTGCTCCATCATGCTGGAAAAGGCATTTTTGGGCGCCAAACTGCTCTTGGACGGTTGGGAGAAGTTGCTCTTGGAGGACATTCTGGTACCATTCTTTATTCATGGCTGTGTTTTTAGGCAAGACTGTGAGTGAGCCGATTCCCTTGGCTAAGAAGCAACCCCACACATGAATGGTTTCAGGATGCTTTACAGTTGGCATGAGACAAGACTGGTGGTAGCGCTCACCTCTACTTCTCCGAATAAGCTGTTTTCCAGATGTCCCAAACAATCAAAAAGGGGATTCATCAGAGAAAATGACTTTGCCCCAGTCCTCAGCAGTCCACTCCCTGTACCGTTTGCAGAATATCAGTCGGTCCCTGATGTTTTTTCTGGAGAGAAGTGGCTTCTTTGCTGCCCTCCTTGAAACCAGCCCTTGCGCAAAGAGTCTCCGCCTCACAGTGCATTCAGAAGCACTCACACCAGCCTGCTGCCATTCCTGAGCAAGCTCGGCACTGCTGGTAGTCCGATCCCGCAGCTGAAACAGTTTTAAGATACGATCCTGGCGCTTGCTGGTCTTTCTTGGGCGCCCTGGAGCCTTTTTGACAACAATGGAAGCTCTCTCCTTGAAGTTCTTGATGATGCGATAGATTGTTGACTGAGGTGCAATCTTTGTAGCTGCGATACTCTTCACTGTTAGGCCATTTTTGTGCAGTGCAATGATGGCTGCACGTGTTTCTTTAGAGATAACCATGGTTAACTGAAGAGAAACAATGATACCAAGAACCAGCCTCCTTTTAAAGTGTCCAGTGATGTCATTCTTACTTAATCATGACTGATTGATCGCCAGCCCTGTCCTCATCAACACCCACACCTGTGTTAATGGATCAATCACTAAAACGATGTTAGCTGCTCCTTTTAAGGCAGGACTGCAATGATGTTGAAATGTGTTTTGGGGGTTAAAGTTAATTTCCTGGGCAAATATTGACTTTGCAAGTACAGTAATTGCTGTTAAGCTGATCACTCTTTGACATTCAGGAGTATTTGCAAATTGCCATTACAAAAAATGAAGCAGTAAACTTTGGAAAAATTACTATTTGTCTCATTCTCAATACTTTTGGCCATGACTGTATAACACCGCTGCTGTATTCCCAGCCGTAAAATTTCACAATAACTAGTAAGATTTGATGTTTTCAGTCTATGTTCCAGAGTTTGTGAGTATGTAGTGGATTTTAGTGGTCAGTTTCTTCAAACTGGATAATTTACAAAACTATATTTTGAAAAACCTAACTCTTTCCATACACTTGATGGCTGATTTAATCATAATCAAGTGCCTCTAACAGCTGCGGGTGGATCCGAGATCCACTCGCGGCTGTTAACCAGTTAAATGCCGCTGTCAATCACTGACAGTGGCATTTAACATGCGCCCATCAGAAGGACGTCACAAATCCTACCCATCAGCGCCCTTGTCACTTGATCGCGGGGCACCGATTGGTGGTCATGACAGCCGTGGGTCTGCAGAAGACCTCGCACCTGTCATCACAATGCTTCTGTGAATGCCGGTTTCTGGCTGGCTTTCATAGGAGATTGTGCTTTTTGCTATAAATAACAGTGGTGATGCACTGCTATGTACAGCACAGGCTATCCGATGATCCCTGCTTCAAGTGTCTAAGGTGACTATTAAATAAAGGAAAAAGGAAAAAAAAAAGTTTTAAATAAAAACCCACAAAAGTTCGAATCACCCCCTTTTGCCCCATTAAAAATAAAACAAAAAATAAATAAATACACATATTTGGTATCTCTACGTTCAAAAATGTTCGATCTATCAAAATATAAAATAAATTAATCTGATCTGTAAACACCGTAATGGGGAAAAAAAAATGCTATCAAAACATCATATTTACCCAAAATGGTATCAATAAAAACGTCAGCTCAGGGTGCAAAAAAATAAGCCCTCACCCAACCCCTGCTCCTGAAAAATGGAAAATTTACAGGTCTCGGAAAATGGTGACAAATGCAAAAACTTTTTTTCTTGAAAATTTCAGAATTTTTTTCCAATACTTAAATAATAGTAGAAACTATACATGTGTGGTATCTGCGTACTTATACTGACGTGGAGAATAAAATTGCTAGGTTAGTTTTACCATATAGTGAACATCGTAAATATAAAACCCCAAAAAGCAGTTGTTGAATTGTACTTTTTTTGCCAATTTCACCGCACTTGGATTTTTTTTCCCGTTTTCCAGTACAATATGTGGTAAAAATCAAAAGTATAACTCGTCCCGCAAAAAACAAGCCCTATAAGCGGCTATATTGACAAACAAAAAAAAAAAGTTATGGCTCTTGGAAAAAGGGAAGGAAAAAATGAAAAACGGGAAATTGCCCTGAGGTGAAGGGGTTAAAATAGTTGGCTCCTCTTGATGATTACTAAGTCTATTTTGACATTATATTTGAGGCAGAAGAGCAGTAAATTGACCAGGTATTTCAGCACAAAGCCATGTCATGTTGTATAAGTGAAATCAAGTCTGTTAACAACATTTCACCCCCAACCTATTTATATGCACATATACTGTAGCTCTATCAAAGCTAAGTCCAGCAACATCTTTACATGGCCAGTCCATTCCTTTGTTATTGAGAAGTCAGTGTTTGAATTGATATGTAAATGGCTATGGTAGATCTGAAGCCTCTGTCACTCCAGCTCTATTCCCCTTTCGCCTTTGTCACTTTAACTCTATGCTCCGCCCAGTGCTGCCTTCTCTTACTTGACTGACTGCTCCTTTGTCTGAAGTTGCACATCTTAGAGGCTGTCAGTCAGGCAGTAGGAGGCAGTTCTCAGAAAGGAATAGAGCTGGAGTGACAGAGGCTTCAGATCTACTGCCTCATTTGCATATCAATTAAAAATCTGATTTCTTTGTAACAGAGGAATGGACTGGCCATGTAAAGGTATTACTGGACTTGTCTTTGAATGAGCTTCTTGCCCGTATAAATAGTTAGGGGTGTGAAATCCTGCTGACATGTTCCCTTTAAGTCTAGTATTTTTTCATATGGATCTTCAACTACAGTGTAAAAGTTATCGTTTCAGTCTGTATCCATACTAGTGAGGTGTTTTGATGGCCATGATTTTGAGTCCTATTTAGTCCGGGTCATTAGAGGCCGCAACATCCAGCATGTTTTATTTAGTCTTAAGAATTGATGTTTCATGTGTATTCGTATACATACAAGACATTCTCAGCTGTTGTTTACTATGTTTCTATGCCAGTTATTTTTTGGCCAGAACACATAATATGACTTAAAGCCAGAATTCCTTTCCAAATTCTACGGCTGCTTAGCCCAAATATAGTTTTCAGCACACGCTTGTTGAAGTCTGTGGGATGTTCAGAGTTTCCCAGCACAAACTGAGCAGATTATCACTGATGCAGAGTTTAGACAAATTGGCTAAACTAAGAAATCTGAAGATGTAAATCAGTCTGGAAATGTAATCGGGGAAATGCTCAGTATTTAGAAGAGAATTGGGAGTGCAGAATCGGAGATGGAAGATTATATGTCAGTGCAATATGGAAATGATATGGAAATAATAGGCTTACTACTTTGCTTTGGATGATCTTTAGCTATTAATATATACATTGTATAAAGGGAATCTGTCACCAGTTTTTTGCTATGTAATCTGACAGTAGCATGAAGTAGGGTCAGAGAACATGATTCCAGAGATGTATCACTTAGTTTACTGGGTGCAGTAGTTGTGATAGAGTCACAGTTTTCTCGGCTGCAGATCTAGCAGAGCTCAGAATACTGAGCCTTGTATAATCCCACCCACACCACAGCTTTCTGTGTACATTGTATAGTGGCTGAGAGATGCTAATCAGTGCTGGGGGAGTGGTTGGACCGAGAGGCACGAGACAGCTAGTCATGTAGTGATAATCTCCTGCTGATTGTATTGAAAAAGCAAAATACAGCCCAGTACGTGACACATTACTGGAATCAGGTTCTCTGCTCCTACATATCTCAGATTAAACAGCAACAACCTGCTGATAGATTCACTTTAATAATGGTTGTCTGAGGAATGTTCTGCCACACTAAATGCATTTGGGCAAATCAGCAAAATCCACTGGTGGCTGCTCCCTTTGCAGTTGCTGGCCAATAATGTCCCTGGTGTGCTCAATAGGAAACAAGTCTAGAGACGCTTCAGGCCAAGGTAGCACGTTTAGGCCACACAGCCTGCTCACAGTAGACTTAACTTGGTCATAATATTCACACTTTTTTGTGTTTTTTCATTATCACAGTTCAGGAGCCATAATATTTTTTAGGTTTTTTTAGCTGTATGAGGGCTTATTTTTTGCAAAAAGAGTTGCATTTGTCAGTGGCCCAATATCTGAGTACACTCAACCTAATAGCAAACTTTTATTTTCTCTGTATGTGAAAATATAGAAAAAAACTTCATTTCTGGAATTGTTTTTAACAACTTATACAGTTGTGCTCAAAAGTTTACATACCCGGCAGAGTTTTTCCTTTCTTGGCCTTAATTCAGAGAACATGAATGATAACAAAAAACTTTTTCTCCACTCATGGTTATTGGTTGGGTGAAGCCATTTATTGTCAAACTACTGTGTTTTCTCTTTTTAAATCTTAATAACAACCAAAAACATCCAAATGACCCTGATCAAAAGTTCCCATACCCCAGTTCTTAATACCGTGTATTGCCCCGTCTAACATCAATGTAAATTCCTGGGCTATGTGGCATGAACTGCGCGCTTGAGAACTCCCCAGAGTGGCTCAATGATATTGAAGTCAGGAGACTGAGATGGCCACTCCAGAACCTTCACTTTGTTCTGACTTGGCCTTGTGTTTTGGATCTTTGTCATGTTGGAACGTCCAAGTAAGTCCCATGCGCAGCTTCCGGGCTGATGAGTGCAAAATTGCCTCCAGTATTTGCTAATAATATGCTGCATTCATCTTTCGTTCAACTTTTACCAAGTTTCCTGTGCCTTTGTAGCTCACACATCAACAAAATATCAGCGATCCTCCTCCGTGCTTTACTGTAGGAATGGTGTTCCTTTCATCACAGGCCTTGTTGACCTCTCTCCAAATGTAACGTTTATGGTTGTGGCCAAAAAGTGACATTTTGGCCTCATCACTCCAAATTACCTTGTTCCAGAAGTTTTGAGTCTTGTCTCTGTGCTGTTTGGCGTATTGTAGGCGAGATACTTTGTGGCATTTGCGCAGTAATGGCTTTCTTCTGGCGACTCGACCATGCAGCTCATTTTTCTTCAAGTGCCTCCTTATTGTGCATCTTGAAAGAGCCACACCGCTAGTTTTCAGAGAGTCCTGAATTTCAGCTGATGTTATTTGTGGTTTTTTCTTTGCATCCCGAGGAATTGTCCTGGCAGTTGTGGCCGAAATTTTTGTTGGTCTACCTGACTGTGGTTTGGTTTTTACAGAGCCCCTGATTTTCCATTTGTTAGTCACAGTTTGAACGCTGTTGACTGACATTATCAATTCCTTGGATATTTTTTGCATCCCCTTCCTGTGTTATACATTTCAACTACCTTTTCCCATAGATCCGTTGACAATTCTTTTGCTTTCCCTATGACTCACAATCCAGAAACGTCAGTGGCTGAATGAAAGATGCAAGAGTCTGTCGGGATGCCAGAAACTCACTCAGCTTTTATGCACACACACTGATTACAAGGAAATAGGTCACAGGTGAGGATGTTACCTTTAGTAGCCATTCAAACCCATTTGTGTCAAATTCTGTGCATGTTATCAGGCCAAAATCACCAGGGTATGTGAACTTTTGATCAGGGTCATTTGGATGTTTTGGGTTGTCATTAATATTGAAAAAGAGAAAACACAGTAGTTTGACAATAAATTAATGGCTTCACCCAACCAATAACCATGAGTGGAGAAAAAGTTTTTTTTGTTATCATTCATATTCTCTGAAACAAGGCCAAGAAAGAAAAAATTCTAACGGGGTATGTAAACTTTTGAGCACAACTGTATATTATGCTTTTCATTTGGTGCACAAATAAAGTATTTACTTTATTCTGTGGGTCAGCATGATTATGGCAATACCAAACTTATGTTGTTTTGGTTATGTATTTGTGGCGCTAATCACTACTCACTGACAATCCGTGAGGTTGCGTGGGAAAGGCAAAGGCGTAGGCAGGTCACGGTTCGAGGTCAGAATTCCAGGAAAGTAACGGATCAAGTCAAATAGGCTAGGCAAATGCATGGTCAGGGGCAAGGTTCAAGGTCAGGCAGCAATATATCAGAAACAGAGTACAGAAACAGAAAGCACTCAAACACCACCGAGCTAAGGCTACGACTGGCAGTAATCAGATACAAACATCCAGTTAAATAGCCAGGTAATCACCCAGGACGAGGAGACACATGGAGGAAACCCAGCACGCTGCGGCCATGATTGGACGGCTGGACTGTCACTCACAACACTGACAGCTCAACACGCCCTTGCCCCAGATTGGATGGCTGAGCTGTCACTCAAAGACACAATGAGAGTCATAACTTTAATACTTTCAAGCCACAGAACTGTTTAAGGGTTTATTTTTGCATGATAAGATGTAGTTTTAATTGGTCCAATTTTTGGGTACTTATGACTTTTTGATAATTTTTTATTACACTTTTTGTTTGGTGGAATTAACAAAAAAGAAAGCAGTAATTCTGGATTTTTTGTTCTTTCTTAAACATGACTCACAATTCAGTATTATTAATGTGCCACTTTTTTCTGTTGGTTGATACATTAATGAGGGTACCAAAGTACTTTAGATTTATAGTTACATAGTTACATAGTTTATAAGGCCGAAAAAAGACAAGCGTCCATCCAGTTCAGCCTATTTCTTGTGCACTGCAGCTATTCCGCAGCGTTGATCCAGGGGAAGGCAAAAAAAAAACCATGCGGTATAGGCCAATTTACATCATTGAGGAAAAATTCACTTCCCGACACCAATCTGGCAGTCAGCTTAAATCCCTGGATTAATTAACTATCACTAAGCATAAGATGTAATTTTATTGTTCTCAAGAAAGGCGTCCAGGCCTCTCTTGAACTCATTAAGTGAGTTGGACATCACCACTTCCTCTCCCAGAGAGTTCCAGAGTCTCACGGCTCTGACCGTAAAGAATCCCCTTCTATGCTGGTGCAGGAACCTCCTTTCCTCCAGACGCACAGTGTGCCCCCTCGTCTTTGTCACCATCCTTGGCATAAACAGGTCATGGGAGAGATCTCTGTACTGCCCCCTGATGTATTTATACATGTTTATGAGGTCTCCCCTAAGCCTTCTCTTTTCCAACGTAAATAGGCCTAATTTTGACAACCTCTCTGGGTATTCTAGTCCCACCATTCCCTTTATTACCTTAGTCGCCCTCCTTTGTACCCTCTCTAACTCCAATATGTCTTTCCTGAGCACCGGAACCCAGAACTGTGCACAATATTCTAAGTGCGGCCTTACCAGCGCTTTATACAGAGGAAGAACAATGTTCTCATCATATGACCCTATTCCTCTCCTGATGCATGCCATGATTCTATTTGCCTTCGCAGCTGCTGCCTGACACTGGGCACTCCAATTTAATTTGCTATTAACCAAGACGCCCAGGTCCTTCTCCATGTCAGATTTCCCCAACGGTTTCCCATTTAATATGTATGGGTGACTGCTGTTTTTCTTTCCCATGTGCATGACCTTACATTTATCGGCATTGAACCCCATTTGCCCTTTTTTGGCCCAACTCCCCAATTTATCTAAATCCTCCTGTAGCTGTGCCCTATCCTCATCTGTATTAACTACTTTACAAAGTTTAGAATCATCTGCAAATATTGCTATTTTACTATGCAACCCTTCCACTAGATCATTAATAAATATATTAAATAATATAGGGCCCAAGACAGACCCTAGTAACCCTGACACACCCTGAGCTTACTCCATTGATAACCACCCTCTGCTTTCTATCACTCAGCCGGCTATTTACCCACTTGCACACATTATCCCCCACACCAAGCATTCTCATTTTATAAACCAACCTTTTGTGTGGCACGGTATCAAACGCTTTGGAGAAGTCAAGGTATACAACATCCACTGACTCTCCCCGGTCCAGCTGTGAGCTCACCTCCTCGTAGAAGGCCATCAGGTTTGTTTGGCAGGAGCGATTCCTCATGAATCCATGTTGATATGGAGTTAGACAGTTATTATCATTAAGATATTCTACAATAGCATCTCTAAGAAATCCTTCAAACAATTTACCCACAACAGACGTTAAGCTTGCTGGTCTATAGTTCCCAGGGTCACTTTTAGACCCCTTTTTGAATATTGGTACCACATTTGCTTGGCGCCAGTCTAGTGGGACAGTCCCTGTCCATAAAGAGTGCTTGAATATAAGATACAGCGGTCTGTCTATCACATTACTTAATTCTTTTAGTACCCGGGGGTGTATGCCATCTGGGCCTGGTGACTTGTCTATTTTGATATTATTTAGGCGTTTCTGTACTTCCTCCTGGGTTAGGTGGGTGATATTTAGCGGAGGGTTTACTTTATCACTCTGCATTTCCTCCGATAAATTGTTTTCTTTTGTGAAAACAGTGGAGAAGAAGCTATTGAGTAGATTTGCTTTACCCTCATCTCCCTCTATGATTTTACCCAGGTTATTTTACAATGGGCCAACTCCATCAGTTTTAATCCTTTTACTGTTTATATAGTTAAAGAACAGTTTGGGATTCTTTTTACTTTCCTTGGCAATTATTCTCTCTGTCTCCTCTTTTGCTATTCTTATTTGTTTCTTACAGATTTTGTTTTTTTCCCTATAAGATATTAGCGCTTCCTCGCTGCCTTCTTGTTTAAGTTTACCGAAAGCCCTTTTTTTGTTTTTCATTGCCCTCTTGACTTCCTTATTTAGCCACATTGGCTTCCTCCTATTCCTAGCCCTTTTATTCCCATAAGGTATGTACCTTCTACAGTGACTATGTAGGACTGTTTTGAAAATTTCCCATTTTCTATCCGTGCTCCTATTACTGAAGACACTATCCCAGTCTATAAGGTGAAGGGCATCTCTTAGCTGATCAAACTTTGCCCTCCTGAAGTTCAGTGTTTTTGTGACTCCCTTGCTGGGCACCCTACTGAAGCACATGTGGAATTGTATAATGTTGTGGTCACTATTTCCCAGGTGCCCCCCGACCTGCACCTCAGTTATTCTGTCTGGCCTGTTAGTTAATATTAAGTCTAAAAGGGCCGTCCCTCTAGTTGGTTCCTGCACAAGTTGTGACAAATAATTGTCTTTGATAATTGACAGAAACCTGTTTCCTTTCTGAGATCTACAGCTTTCGGTTTCCCAGTCTATATCGGGGTAGTTGAAGTCCCCCATAATAATCACCTCGTTATTTTTTGCTACTTCATCTATTTGTCTCATTAATAGACTTTCCGTGGCTTCTGCTATATTTGGTGGTTTATAACAGACTCCTATGATAATTTTATTATTGTTTTTTGCCCCATGTATCTCCACCCATAAGGACTCGACCTCATTTCCCTCCCATACATCCTCCCGTATTGTAGGCTTTAGACACTTCTTTACATATAGACAGACTCCACCCCCTTTCCGATTTCTTCGATCCCTTCTAAAGAGACTGTAACCCTGTAAGTTAACTGCCCAGTCATAGCTTTCATCTAACCATGTCTCGGTTATTCCCACTATGTCATAGTTACCTGTAGATATTTCTGCTTCCAGTTCATCATCTTGTTTGTCAGGCTTCTGGCATTTGCTAGCACGCAGTTTACACGATTTTGTTTTGTTCCAATCTTCTCCCTGTGGATTGTATTAGAAATTTTCTTACCTCCCTTCCAAGTATCTTGTCTTGGACCTTCTTTGTCGCACTTCATATCTTTCATTGGTATGTTCTCTGGTTGCATGTTCGTGTCCGGCGTTTTTCTTCCCGTCCCCTCTTCTTCTAGTTTAACGCCCTCCTGATGAGTGTTGCGAGTCTCCTGGCGAATGTGTGTTTCCCGGGTTTGTTGAGGTGTAGTCCGTCTCTGGCAAGGAGTCCGTCATAGAGGTAATTCACACCGTGGTCCAGGAATCCAAATCCTTGTTGTCTGCACCATCGTCTCAGCCAGTTGTTCACATCAAGGATCCTGTTCCATCTCCTGACGCCATGCCCGTCTACTGGAAGGATAGAAGAAAAAACTACCTGCGCATCCAGTTCTTTTACTTTCTTCCCCAATGCTTCAAAGTCCTTGCAGATTGTCGGTAGGTCCTTCTTTGCCGTGTCATTGGTGCCAACATGTATCAGAAGAAATGGGTGGACATCCTTGGAACTGATGAGCTTCGGTATCCTATCGGTAACATCCTTGATCTTCTCCCCTGGGAGGCAGCATACTTCTCTTGCGGTTATGTCCGGTCTGCAGATAGCTGCTTCTGTTCCTCTCAGTAGTGAGTCTCCCACCACCACCACTCTTCTTCCCTTCTTAGCTGTCCTTTTTCTTGTCGCTTCTGGATATTTCTGGGTGCTCTTTTCTTTTTTGCTTGCTGGTAGTGCCTCATCCTTAGGTGTGCCATCTTCGTCCTCCACAAGTCCTTGGAATCTGTTTCTCAGTTGTGTGGTTGGTGGTGTCTCCATGGTCTTCTTGCTTCTTTTGGTCACTTGCCTCCACTTGTCTACCTCTGGAGGTTCTCTGACGCTTCCTTCACTTTCCGTGACCAGTAGTGACGCTTCTGTTCTGTCCAGGAAGTCTTCATTTTCCTTGATGAGTTTTAATGTCGCAATTCTTTCTTCCAGTCCCCGCACCTTTTCTTCTAAAGAGCCAGTAGTCTACACTTCTGGCAGGTGAAGTTGGTTTCAGCTTCTGGTCGATCTGTGAACATGTAGCACATGTTGCAGCTCACCAGCTCATATGTTTTCTACATATTATAAACAAAAAGAATATTAATTTTTTTTGATCATTATTTTTTGAGACCCGTAACTTTTTTATTTTTCTGTAGACAGAGTTGTGTGAGGGCTTTTCTTTTGCAGGACAAGCTGTCGTTTTCAATGTTTCCTCTTTGAAGTACATATTTTATCACTTTTTATTGAACATTTGTGTAGAGGGAATAAACAAAAAAAGTCAATTTTGGAATTGGTTTTTGTAATTTTTTTTGCATTCTTCTTGTGAGATAAAGATATAACTTTATTGTACTGGTTTATACGATTACAGTGATATCCAATTTATACCGTTCCTTCCTATTCTTTATTACTTTTGTACTTGAAAACCAAACAACTTTTTTTTTCATAATATTCAGATAGCCATATTTTTTCATTTTTCCGAGTACAGAATTCAATGGGAGCTTGTTTTGTTTTGTGTAAGAAGCTTTATTTTTTAATGGTACCATTTTGGCATACATATGTCTTTGCAATCATTTTTTATTTCATTTTGTGAGGCAGAATGCACAAAAATGGCAATCCTGCTGTAGTTTTTGATATTTGTTTATTCTGGAATTCACTGGGCAGAGTAAAAATGTATTTAATTTATATATTTTATTGTACAGGTCATTACCGATGCAGTAATACCTGATATGTATATATTTTTAGGTGCTTTTATTAGAGTAAATTAGTTTTTAATACTGAAAAAAAATATTTTTCAATTTTTTTAACTTTTTTTATCAACACTTGAAAACATTTTTTTTGTTTTACAATATTTATTGGTACCACATGGGGACTTGAACACAAGATCTCCTTATCACATTGATAATAAATACCCTGTACTACATCTGCTGTGCAGGGCATTAACCAGCCTCTCAATGTTACACTGAGGCTGCCTAATAGACTGTGTCTGGGGCATGGTTTACTAGGCTTTGATCTATGGCAGACCTGGAGGTCATCCAGTAGACATAGCTCTCTTCTGTGGTCCTACTTCAGGGAGCCGATGGAGAGATAAGCGGGAATGAGTAAAAGTTAATTAAGCTAAGCAAACACTGGCAGCATTCAATTTCCTCTGCTATATCACTACTAGCAGGGGGAATTGAATGCTGATAAACAGCATTAATCTAGGAATTGGGCTCTCCAGGTGGATAATCAGTGCCCTTTTAAGTCCCATTAGAAAGCGGCATGTCCATTAGGATGTGTAAGTGTACGAGGAGGTGACATTAATCCTAAACCCCCCCCCTGCTCTGTTCGTCATTGGTGTGAGAAGACTGCCACCTATCGTCCAAATGGGACCATGTGGAACCAAACGGAAGAGGAAGAGTTTCAGAGAGGACAAGTTTGGATGTAACACCTAGTCAGGTGCCATTGATGATGAGGTTAATGAATATAAAAGGTCTGTCCACCAAACCAGAGCAGGTTTTGGCACCAGGAAGTAGAGAGGACAAGACCTGCCCAGGGGAAGACGCTGCCGTCAACGTGACAGACCTCAGTAAGGGGTGTACGCTAGCGGGCCACGGCACTGTCAAAGACAGGACTTGAGCGGCACAAGACTAGACCCAACCTGGAGTACCGAATACGCCGGTAAAGGCCCAAGGACCTGATCTGCACCAGTCAAGACCCGGAGTTACGACTACTCCAGTCAAGGCCCGAATCCCAGACCTGCACCAGTCAAGACCCAGAGCTCAGATAACACCAGCTGGAAACTGGAACCCAACCCTCATCCCTTTGGAACTGATAGGCACCCGCCGACTGTCAAGATCTTTGAGGAGACTTCTCCTGAGAGAGGACACTTACATTGGTGAACAGACAACGCGAGTGAGCTGGGCCATCGCTTCCAGCACTGATGTATGGTACAGGGGTTGGCCTGGGTAGGACAGCGTACAGGGCGGAGGTCAATTGAAGCGATGGAGTCCCAACGTGCTTTGGTAGACTTTGTCAGGATGACTTTCGGCCTAGCGGAATGAGCCGGTGTCCCCAGCTAGGGTCATTGGTTCAGGAGGAGCCAACACGGTATCACCCCTGTTAGAGGGACATAAGCATAATCCCTAACATTTGTGAATTCGTCTGTGCACTTACCTATACTGAATCCAAATCTTCCAGCAAAGAAACCTTGACAAAGACCAATATAGGTCGAAAATGTTTGGTTTATGGTTCATGACTACTAAGAATCTTTTTGCACATGCATACGCATTGATTTTTTGCCGTTAAGGATCTGTCTATATGAATAAACTGTTCTATTGATATCCAAATTGGAGTGCCAAAGTTTTCTCTTTATATATTGGATCTCTTTTCTTCAGAGCACCCTTATCTTATTTTTAAGCAGTTAGCGACCCCTCATTTATATTATATCACTTAGGGGAAAGTCATTGTGATGCAACACAAAAACGTCCTGTATAAAGGGAATTGAAATATTAGTAAAAGTGGAACCAATTCTCCAGACTTCCCTCCATAAAGTACGATAGTTAAAATCAGAAATTCTCCAAAAATATGAAGGGTAGTATCCTGATTATTACAACCGCGCCAACACTGCAAGGGAACTAATGGCATGAGTCCATGCAATTTAGATGGGGCTTTATCGCATCTTCATAGAATTTTATAACACGTCTCTTGGAAATGATACGAGATTGACATGCCAGGCGGTGTAGCCTAAGCTCTTGGATATGTGAGAAAGATATTTAGGTACTCCTCCCAATTCTGCAAGAAAGTAGAGGGCGACTGGTCCAAGGGGGATCCCATAATATTTTATTTTTAGGTATATATTTGTTTCAGAGCCTCCTTAAGCGGTGTTATTTTTTTACTTTCTCTCTGATTTCTCATTTTAATCTTCATGTTGCAGCGGTCTTACTCTCTATAAATGACATATGGGATAGAAATAGTTTTTCTAGCCATTATTTATTGATCATCCAGGAGCTTGTGCGGTAAATTGTAAATCCAATCTACTGACTTTGCTTTTGGGACATTGAATTTTTTAACTGTAGCGTATTTTTCTTTGTCTGTGTTGATTGTGATTTTTTGTGACAATGGACAACACAAGACATTCACAGCTCAAATAATCCCCAAAAGTTATGCATGCTACATTTATTATGAGCAAGTGACTTCATACTTCAGCCATGTTCCATTTTGGAGATTAATTTTCAAAAAAATTGTCTCTTCTGAATTAAACGTGCCGACTGAATAAAGAATAAATGTCAGTTTAAAGGCCACTTTGCTTAATCCTTGGGAAATAATTCTCTTTATTTCTGAATTATGGCTTTGTTGTTTAACCAATATATCCAAATGTACAGGTAGAGAAGACATTTTGACATACAGGTAGTCTATTTCCAGATTCTCCTAAGAGCAGCATGACTTTGACACAGGACTGTAATTGAAAGGGCAGGAGCTTTTATGCTGACCGTTAAAACTTAAAGGGGTTGTCCGACCTCACGACGCTATGTGACTGCAGACTTGTGAATCCTCTCATAGAATGCACTGTGCACTATGAGGATACTTCGGTGCCGGGAGAAGTGGTCATGTGACCACAAGTATGTGATTTGCATACATATGGTCATATGCCGACTAGATGGGCGCAGCATCGCTCAATGCATGAGTGTAGACACGGTCTAGTCGGAATGTGGCTGGAAGTATGCTGAGAACATACTTGCGGTCACATGACTGCCCGGCATCGGAGAACCCTTACAGCGTGCAGTGCACTCAATGTGAGGATTCACAAGCCTGCAGTCACATAGAGTGGACAACCCCTTTAAAGGGTTATCATCCTAATTGTAAGTTATTCTCTATCAATAGAATGTACCTTATTGATCACTCTGGGTCCGACCGCTGGCACCCCCAACGATCCAGAGAGTGGGGCTGCCAAAGAAAGCCGAGTACAGTGATTGGTAAGTTATCCCCTATTCAATGGGTAAAGTATAACTTACAATTTTGAGAAAAAACCCTTTAGCCCTTCAGATGTCGTAGTAACAAATGGTAGCGATGTAGATGGCACAAGTAGCTGAGCTCAGTGATTGGGTGCAGTGTTGTTGATTTGACGTCACCGCTGCAAACAATCAACAAATTCCAGTGCAGCAGTGGAGAGGCAGAGCCGGAACTGAGGAGGGCAAGGGAATCTCAGTTTCTTATTTTATACATCATTGAGTCTATGGGATAATAAATATTTAAGAGGGGATAACCCCTTTAGAAACCATCATGTTACTCAGCTTTTTAACAGCTTTGCCATCATATTTTTAGCCAAACTGTCTGCTACAAATAATGTAATAAGTTATAATTATATGTGTAATGCAAATTAGTTCCTACTGGTGTTTTGGGCGGTCCCATTCCTGTGACTAGTCATGCAGTCCGGGCTGTAATCACACCAAATTGTCCAACGTCACAAAATCACTCCTGAAACCCCGTGCACGCTCTGTTAAAAGGGGACAACCTCATTATAGTGAAACTTACAAGGTTCATTTGGTTCTTTGTTTTACTCCTATAAAGACCAGAAAAGATTAAATATTCTTTTATAGTAATAGACTCTTTTAGAGTAATTTTTGTATCTATTCTTGGTTCGCTGTGCATGGTTTGTATTCTCCTGTACTTCCGAATTCTGTCCAGTCTCTCTAGCTCTCCACGTCTCATCCCTGATACCTCCTGTCCCCTGGTTTATCATACTCTGGAGCCTATTTTTATTTCAGAACATTGTGCTTTTGTTATCCTGTCAGTGTGACATATGAGATTTAATGTAAGCGGTTCAGCCTGCAGGGCACATCTGTAAAACTAAAACTGTTTCCAACCACGGAGTAAATGTTTTAAAGTCTTATATTATTTTCTCATTAAAAAAAACACAAAATTTATAAATTCACAAGAAAGTGCAAAATAGAGCAGGTTATCAGTTTCAGAGGGCAAAACAGCATATATCCAATTTACATATGTTCTCTTTTTTGACAACATTGATTGTTCATCTGCATAAGGCCACGGCCCCACTATCAGTATTTGTTCAGTATTCGGTCAGTATTTTTTCTCAGGAGTGGGAGCCAAAACCAGGTGAGGAACAATCAGAGAAAAGGTATAATAGAAACAAGTCACCAATTCTGTATTTATCACCCACTCCTGAGAAAAAATACTGAAAAAATACTGACAAAATACTGATAGTGGGGCCATGGCCTAACAGCAGTACTCAGAAATAGGAAGTGGCCATAAGAATTGGAGGAAATGGTAAATTGTATCCAAGACACTGTGCGCATCTGCAAGACATTGGATGGGAAGTAAGCAAAAGGAAGCTTTCCTTTTTTTTTCCCAAGGAAGTCATTAAAGGGAACCTGTCACCAGAAATAACACTATTAACCTGCAGGTATGCTGTTAATCTGCAGGTTAATAGCGTTATTATGCTGCCCGGCGCCTGCACGCAGCCGAATGCAGCGGGGAAAAAATGAACTTTATTCTCCCCACCAGCATTCGGTTTCAGTCATGTAACCTGGTGACAGGTCCCCTTTAACTAATGAATACAAATGGAAAGTCTTTAATTTGCAACCATTAGTTAACATATTTACCCTTTTAGAATGGAAACGAGAAATGTAACATAAAACTGCAGGTCTGAACGGAGTTGAACACTGGATACTGGAACATTATTACCCTGTAATACATTTATAGACTTAAAGGAGCTTTCCCTGGTCAGGGAGCAACTTTAGCATTGACTGTTTCATGCCAGATCCTAAAAGCGTGTAAAATACACACTATTAAGATTTCGCTCTGTTTGCCAGTTTGAACTGTCATCACGTGACAGCTCGTATGCAATTCAGATACTTGCAGTGTCAAGCCTGACTAGCTTCTCTTCCTGCTTGTAAGAAAAATTGGAATATTGTGAGGTGCATGAAGAGAAATGAACACAAGTATACAAATTACATATGAGTAGGCACAAACCGGCAAGCAGAGCAGAATCCTAACAGTGTGTAAATTACACACTGTTAGGATTCAACGTGATACAGTCACTTGTGAAAGTGCTGCTTGGCTCTGAAATCCCCTTTAAGTATTGTTTTCCAAAACTTTATTCATTTTTAATTTTTGTGGGCGGGGTTAGCTGTGGTGTGGGCAGGGTTAGCTGTGGTGTGGGCGGGGTTAGCTGTGGTGTGGTTGGGGTTTGCTTTCTCAGCTCTGCTTCATTGCTAAATTTAAAAGCTCTGATTGTCAGAACGGCTGCACCCAGTAAATCTAAGTGATACATCGTTGGATTCAGCTTCTCTTTGCCTGCATTACGCTGCTCTCAGATGAGGTAGCAAAAACCTGCTGACAGATTCCCTTTAATTGTCATGCTTTCCTTGATCTTTGGTCCTAAGTCTTATTTCTCTGTCTGCAATAAGTTTCTGTTCAAATCTGTATTCACGGTGTACTTCTTTCACAAAAGAAAATGGCATAGCTAAATTTCTTTTTTTATTTCTTTGATTTTGCTTTACATTGAAAAATATTACATGTTATCCTGGTGGAGCAATTCTGTAAGAGAAAAATTCCAGGAAGCATCAGTTCTACAGTATGAGGGCCGTCAAACAGTACTCCATATCTCAGCTTCCTTGTGAGTGTAACATGGAGGTAAGAGAGGAGGACAGATCTGGCCTCCCTGAACTCGCCTTAGGACACCTGTGTTACAGTTTGACAGGTGTACCAAGCTCCAGCATTACAACCCGACGCGTTTTGATCTTGCTGTCTTATTATTGGCTAACAGAGAGGGAGTTAATGCAGAACACTGGAGTTAGGCTATGCTTACATTACTACATTTAGTGTGTAAATTGGGAAAACTCCCGTCTTATATTCTAAACATTCTCATAAGTCTACATTAGCCAGATAGAAGAAGATCAAAAAGTGTTCTTTTGGCCACAGTCTTGTTGTTACAGTTCAGTATACTCACAAAAGGATGAAATAGTGTAGTGGTCACGGCTATCCTCTGCAACAGTATTTAGTAAAAATAGTATGCACTATATGGCATTTGTAATAATAATAAGAAGAATTTTATTTCTATAGCGCCAACATATTCCACAGCACTTTACAATTAAGCGGGGACATGTATAGACAATAAAGACATCACAGAGTAACACAGTTCAACAGTTACAGGAGGAGTGAGAGCCCTGCTCACAAGAGCTTACAATCTATGAGAAAGAGGGGGGACACAATAGGTAGAAAGTGCTCGTCATGTATGGTCCAACCATCATTATAATAAATAGGGCATTTTAAATAAGCTGCATGATCCAGTCACCAGCCAGAATCCGTCTAGGTACAGTTGCCAAGTGCTATTGGGTGCAAGGAGGGTGTGGACACAGATGAATAGGAGGGACCAGATTCTGAGTAAAATTTAGGAAGAGGGAACAGGGGAGAGTTAGGTTGGTGAATTGAGGTTATAGGCCTGTCTAAGGAGATGTGCTTTTAAAGCGCGTTTAAACACGTGGTGTCTAGGTATTAGTTGGATTGTCCTGGGTAGTGCGTTCCAGAAAACTGGCGCAGCACGAGAGAAGTTTTGTAGACAGGTGGGAGGTTCGGATTATGGAGGATGTTAGTCTAAGATGTAACATCCCTGGCGGCGTGCTGGCATGGGTTACCACCTCCCACCATGCAAGACCGCTATCTTACCTATCAGTCCAGGCTGCACACTTTGCTCCAGTACCTGCTGTGTGCATGTCTCTTGTCTGATTGCTTACAGCGGCGTCGCGGTTACTGCCTGTTTCTTATAGTTACTGTGTGCACACACTTTTAGGGCAATTTAGTTTACTTAAATGTATGCTTTTTGGGTTAAATATCATTCTTTGCAATATGGTTTCATAGAGGCTTCTACAGCCTCTATGTATCTCAGCACATATAAGACTGCAGAATGAGTTACCAGTGAATCTGTCATTGAGCCCCTTCCTGTATTATTGTTAGGTTACTGGCTGGAATACAGTGGCCAGAGGAGTACGAGCCAGGCAGTAGTAGAAGTTCTTGCGAGTAGCAGTAGGCGTTGTAGCAACAATCCATAGAGAAGTGGGAACAGTCTGGGTAAGATAGTTGTCAGAACAAGGAGCTGGAGACTGAGCTAGGCTAAACAGCTAGACACAATACTCACGCAATGAGTGAGGGATCCATGTGGCTTTAAGTAGGCCCAAACAGGAAACAAGATGGATTCCACAGTTTCAGAATCTGCCATCTTAGTAGAGGGCAATTGCAGGACACAACAGCAACCTCCAGTGGTAAGAGGTGAAATTGCAGCATAATATCAAGGTGAACAATAGCAGCCACTAGTGGTCAAACTGTAGAAGGACCACAGGAATCCTGACAATCATTGATTTTACGCCTAATTTCTCTTCTCATGATTTATTACCTCTTCAAAGTTCAATTTTGAACTTGTGATAAATCAACTTAGAAGATCAGACAAAAACATAAGATTCATAGGCCCTGGTGTCAGAATGAGGTCACTGACAAATTCACTGGCAACTCATTATGCAGTCTGCATATATAAAGGCTATAGAAGCCAGATGATGCAATTTTTTTTTTAAATATAACCCTATTAAGACAATGATGAACATGACATTAAAAGTACCCAGAAGGTATTCATATTCCTTAAAGAAGCACTCCTCCTCCCATCAAAGTTTTCATCCTCTTAATATATTGCAGTCATCATATTATATAGCACTGTGTACTTACAATTGCTCATTTTGCCTTTCTACCCAGATAATTCTTCTCTTTTCTCTGCTCTATGTAGAAACAAGAAGTCTCTTGTCCCTGCATGACCCATTGCCCTATATAACTCCTGACCCAGCTGCTCCCTCCTCCTCCTGCCAGGGACTTTTGCAGTGACTCATGACATGTGCAGAGAAAACTGACCTCCTGTTTCTACATAGAGCATAGAAGGATTCAGCTCGTCAGTTTATAATCACGTGATGTCATAGACCTAATGGAAAAGAGAATTATCTGGGGAGAAAGGTAAAATGAGCAATTGTACTTATCACAGATGGCATTTTATTTATCCGATCTCACAGGGAAACGAAAGTATAGCGTGACAATGGGAGGGGAATCTTAGCCGCGTGATTGATGAATAAGCACATTTTTTTAATGTATATCATACATCTCATCAGCTGTCAGTCCTCCCCATCACTGGACAATTGAATTAATAAGTGATCCATAAAACCAGCATTGCTACTAACACCAAGCATGGATTATGAAGAATAAAGTCAACAGCATTTATAAGGAGGAGGAGGACCTGACATTCATAAGGTTGGAGGCACATTCAATCTTCCTGGCATCTTAGATGTGACATGAATGGGACACAAAGGGATAGTTGCAAATAATATGTTTGTCAAACATATTCTACATTCACCTGTCTTCCCCTTTGAAGACAAGAAGCATTCCCTTGACTGTACAATTATTTGTATGCAGCACAGAGACATCACTTATGCAAACTGCTGGAAATGAGAATATATGGGAGAGAAATACATTTGCTTAACCAGTGTTAAGGATCCATGACTCCATGAAGATAAAACCATAAATAAATTATCAGGATGAGTTTAATTTGAATATAAATTCAGGAAATTCTACAGGTAAAGGGCTCGTGCATGTGGCCGAATTTTCTGTCCGAGTGTGAGCCGACAAAACACCCGGACCAGTGTTAGTCCATAGTCCATAGTGTTAGTCAATCACATATTTGATTTTTGATAAATCGCTGCATGTCCGAGTTTGATCCGATATTCTTATCGCCCACGGCCGTGCAAGTCAGTGAGTGCTTGTGAAACATTGGACTGCACTCTGATGGCTTCAGAGTGCAGTTTGATTTCCGGGTGCTCACAGAATGGAGAAGTTAGAAACATTTTTTTCTCAATTTTCTACTCATTCTACACAATCGGATCACACTTTGATCATATTTGATCAAAATGTATTTTGTATAATCAACCCGATTCTCTCGAATGAGAGAATCCACGGCCATGTGCACCTGCCCAAATGGCAAGTTATTAGGATACAAAGGGCCCGATTCAGCTTTGTATTTTCACCGTGTTTTTTGGTGTGAATACCTCTCAGCTAGTGACTTTTTAATTTCAAATTCATCAAACGATTTGTCTTTTTTAAAGTTGACTTTTGTGTAGTAAGTTTTACGATTTTTAGGTTAATGTGTCTTTTCTAGATGTTTTAGATTAATTCATCAAATCCGATTTTTTTTAAAAGTCGCTAAATTTGGCACAAATTTCTACGGAAGACTTCCCCGGAGTGTTAGTTATTTTGATGCAATTTGTGCTGTATTTTACAAACGGTAAATTTCGACATTCTGTGCAAAAATGTAGTAAAACTAGTCAAAGACCAAAAAAGAGCATTTGCCCAAAATTCATGTTCCATTTTGAAGGATTTGGAGCAAAAAAAGGAAACAAAAATGAAAAGTAATTTAAAAAAAACTCCGCAAATGATGACTAGGGACAAAAATGTCCATCTGTCTATCTAAATAATAATTAAAAAGAGGCAACATTCAAAATTAATTGTGGTAAAAATGAGTGATTTACTTCTTAAAGATGAGTGAAATAAACCACTGCTTTTTCTTCATTCTTCATCATAACTACTTTGGCGTGCTGTCTCCTTTTTTTTACTTTTGACATTTTCATTCCAGTTTCTCTCAGTTCTGCTAAAATGGGCTGAGCTGGGGTGGAACGGGGGTGCGGCGGTGGTGAGACTCCATAGCGTCTAATTCATGATGAGCTGTCGTGTTCCTTACACCAAATGTCTTCCTCTAGTTAGAAACTGAAGTAAGATTTCAGATGTAGCGCACAACTCTTGTCAGACACTGCTGATTGATTAATTAAGAGGCGTGTACCTCATACTGATTAAGGAACGTCTGACTCCCAACATTCCCCCTCATCAAGACCAGTGAGAAAATCTCCGGTGTTACAGTGTCCTATAGCTTTCTGGCAAAAATTTAGAACAATTGATAAAGAATGTGTAGCAAAGCCAGGTAGGTGAGGGGTTAAGTCTTAGCACTGTTAGCCTTGATTAGGAGTGCACCTGCAGTGTGTTGCTAAGAACCAGGAGATGGATGTAACAGAGTGGAATGTGTGAACAATGGTGAGTGACCAGCCAAAATGTGAGCTGTAGCTGGGAGAGAGACAAGCCAGGGTCTCTCTCTGAAATGGATACTGCCCGTGTCAGCAGGTGGTCGGTCAGTCAATGTGTCTGCCGGAGTACTGGATGTATATTCTGCCAGAGTATTGGATATATATGTACCTGCCGGAGTATTAACCTGCCGTATGTACTGTACTTTCCTGCTGTGTTTACCTTTGTGCCAGAGCACGGCTGTTTTGTGTTAAAACCCCTTCTGGGTTTATGGAGCTAATAAACCTTGCCTTGTTGGACTAAAACTTTGCCTGTGTGAACTCTGCCTAATGCCTACCTGATCGAGTCCCCATAAATGGTTACTGTAACATACCTGGCGGTGTCCTTGAATAGTGGTCCATCTCCCACTGTGCAAGAGCGCGCACTTGATCTCCAGTCCAGTCTGCTAGCCTGGCTTCCCTCCATGCTGTCTGCTTGCCTCTGTTTCTGCTGCTTAAGGGCGGCGCCCGATCACTTCCTGTTTCTTGTACCTGCTGCGGGCACACTCCTTGTGCGTCCTCAGCCTATTGCTGTCTGTCACCTGGTATTTAACCCAGCTCCTCCCAAGAATCTCTGCCTGAGCATTGTGTTCTGTCAGTTGGCTTCGGTCACTGATGTGCCAGGTCCTGTTTATGTTTCCTGCCTTGCTTTATCAGTTCCCGTGTCTGAACTGTGTCCTGTCTGAACTATCTTCTAGCCTGTTGTCTTCTGCCTATCCTGGAGGCTGTATTTCCAGGCCAGTGTGAACACGCTCCTAGCCTGTTCTTTCCGCCTTCTAGGGGCCGCATACCTAGACCCATTCCGGTATCTTGCCTGTTCCTGTCTGAACACGCTCCTAACCTTTTCGTTCCGCCTTCTAGGGGCCGCATACCTAGACTCGCTCCTGTATCTTGCTGCTGTATCTGTTCTTGTCTGTATCCTCTCCTAGCCTGTTACCTGTTTTTCTCTATGTCCGTACCTTCCCTTTTCCTGCAGAATCTGATCCCGTGCCTATCTCCTACTCGTTGTCTCTGTACTCCCGTTTGTGAGTTTAGAGTCCACTCGCTACTTCATTGCAAGTGTCCTGTGTGTACCTGGTTCTGCCTTTCCCTTCCAGTCTGTTCCGTGTGAACAGAGCCCTGTCCCCTCTGCTCTGCCTTGCTTACCGCTCCGGCGGTTCTTGCCCGCTCTGCCCTGTCCACCACGTCTGCGGTTTCGCTTTGCTCAGCCCTGTCCACCGCGTCTGCGGTTTCGCTTTGCTCAGCCCTGTCCACCGCGTCTGCGGTTTCGCTTTGCTCAGCCCTGTCCACCGCGTCTGCGGTTTCGCTTTGCTCAGTCCTGTCCACCGCATCTGCGGTTTCGCTTTGCTCAGCCCTGTCCACCGCGTCTGCGGTTTCGCTTTGCTCAGCCCTGTCCACCGCGTCTGCGGTTTTAGCTTTGTTCAGCTGATCAGCGGGGGTAACAGGTATCGGACCCCGACCGATCAGACATTGATGTCCTATCCAGAGGCTAGGTCATCAATGCTAAAATAGTGGACAACCTCTTTAAAGGGAATCTGTCACCCCCTGGCACTTATCTGATTTCTAATATGGGCATACAGGTGATAGAAATGTAAATCTATACCTACCGTGTATGCCTCATATTAGAGGTCTTGTTGCTGTGAAATGTCTTTTTATTCCTACAAGTTTTTGGGACTTCCGAGAAATCCCCGCCTCCTATGTGAATTATAATGTTTCCCCCCTCCACTGCACGTCACAGTGCCCCGTGATGTGCAGTTGCCGCTGCCAAATCCCGCCCCTGTGCACTTCACCTTTTACGGAAGGCGCATTTCTTCCTGTCCTCTATGTTCATTGTAGAGCAGGGATTTTCTGTGCAGGCGCCGGCGAGTCACTATGACTTCCCGGCGCCTGCACACAACATCCCTGCAGTACAATGAACATAGACGGCAGGAAGAAGTGCGCCTTGCGTAAAAGGTGAATTGCGCAGGGGCGGGATTTGGCAGCAGCAACTGCACGTTACAGGGCACTGTAACGTGCAGGGGAGGGGGGAAACATTATAATTCACACAGGAGGCAGGATTTCTTCCAGGTCCTGGGCCCACAAGCATCAGAAACTTAATTGAATAAAAAGAAATTTCACAGCAACAAGACCTTTAATATGGGCCATACAGGTAGGTATAGATTTACATTTCTATCACCTGTATGCCCATATTAGAGGTCAGATAAGTGCCAGGGGCTAACAGATTCCCTTTAAGGATTGGTATAAACATACTGATCAGTCTGCACTGTCTGTGCCAAGCAATTACAAGCAAGAAGTGGGTTACATCTTCAGTGGTGTGAAAAAGTGTTTGCCCCTTCCTGATTTCTTATTCTTTTGCATGTTTGTCATACTTAAATGTTTCAGATCACAAAACAAATGTAAATATTAGACACAGATAACACAAGTAAACAAAAAATGCAGTTTTTAAATGAAGATCTTTATTATTAAGGGAAAAAGAAATCCAAACCTACAGGGCCCTGTGTGAAAAAGTGATTACCCCCTATACCTAATAACTGGTTGGGCCACCCTTAGCAGCAACGACTGGGAAAAAGAAATCCAAACCTACAGGGCCCTGTGTGAAAAAGTGATTACCCCCTAAACCTAATAATTAGCAGCAACGACTGCAATCAAGCATTTGTGATAACTGGCAATGAGTCTTTTACAACGCTCTGGAGGAATTTTGGCCCACTCACCTTTGGAAAATTGTTGTAATTCAGCCACATTGGAGGGTTTCTGAGCATGAACTACCTATTTAAGGTCATGCCACAGCATCTCAATCAGATTAAGGTCAGGGCTTTGACTAGGCCAATCCAAAGTCTTAATTTTGTTTTTCTTAAGCCATTCAGAGCTGGACTTGCTGGTGTGTATTGGATCATTGTTCTGCTGCATAACCCAAGTGCGCTTCAGCTTGAGGTCACAAACAGATGACCGGACATTCTCCTTCAGGATTTTTTGGTAGACAGCAGAATTCATGGTTCCATTTACCACAGCAAGTCTTCCTGGTCCTGAAGCTGCAAAACAGCCCCAGACCATCACACTACCACCACCACCATATTTTACTGTTGTTATGATGTTCCTTTTCTGAAATGCGGTGTTACTTCTACGCCAGATGTAATAGGATATACACCTTCTAAAACGTTCAACTTTTGTTTCATCAGTCCACAGAGTATTCTCTCAAAAGTCTTGGTGATCATCAAGATGTTTTCTGGCAAAACTGAGACGAGCCTTTATGTTCTTTTTGTTCTGCAGTGGTTTTCGTATTGGAACTCTGCCATGCATGCTATTTTTTCCCAGTCTCTTCCTTATGGTGGAGTCATGAATACTGATCTTAACTGGGGCAAGTGAGGCCTGCAGTTCTTTAGATGTTGTTGTGGGGTCCTTTGTGACCTCTTGGAGGAGTCGTCACTTTGCTCTTGGGGTAATTTTGGTCGGCTGGCCACTCCTAGGAAGGTTCACCATTGATTCATGTTTTTGCCATTTGTGGCTAGTGGCTCTCACTGTGGTTTGCTGGAGTCCCAAAGCTTTAGAAATGGCTTTATAACCTTTTCCAGACTGATAGATCTCAATTACTTTGTTTCTCATTTGTACTTGAATTTCTTTGGATTGCAGCATGATGTCTAACTTTTGAGGATCTTTTCATCAACTTCACTTTGTTAGGCAGGTCTTATTTAAGTGATTTTTTGATTGAGAACATGTGTGGCAGTAATCAGACCTGTGTGTGGCTAGGGAAATTTAACTCAGATTCCCAAAGATGTGATAACTCACAGTTGAACAGTTGATTTATGTTTTAAGAGGGATGGGGGGGGGCAATCACTTTTTCACACAGGTCCCTGTAGGTTTGGATTTCTTTTTCCCTTAATAATAAAGACCTTCATTTAAAAACTGCATTTTTTGCATACTTGTGTTATCTTTGTCTAATATGTAAATTTGTTCTGTGATCTGATACATTTAAGTGTGACAAATATGCAAAAGAATAAGAAATCAGGAAGGGGGCAAACACTTTTTTACATCACTGTATATAGGAATCACTGACCCTACAATTACCATTCTCCATATGATCACACAGTATTGGTACATGCCTATAGAATCTGGGCTATAGATACCTTAGTTGCTTTAGTTTTGTCATTTTTTATAAATGGTAGTATTTACAGTATATTGTGTCCATTGGGAACTGATTTTTTGACGCACCAATTATTTTCAAATATCTACATGAGGACCTGTACTAAAGGTCATATAAAACTAATGTGATTCATTCTTGGGTGGCAAATCTGCCGCGCCATGCAGTAATTATGGGGTACACACAGCTAGCCAGAAGTTGATAATTAATAATGCATATATTCCATCTGCCATTTTGAATCCTATTGCTAAGGATGATCTTTGTAGAAATGTACCTAATGTTTTACATTTTATGTCAAAGTAGCTTCTTTCTTTCAGGTGATTGATATGCCTGAACATAACCCAGGAGACATGGGGGGAACGATGCGACTAGGGAAGAGGAAGACAATATTTACCACCTGTGGCTCCACCTTAAGTATGTATATACATTATACTTCAGTGTATCTATTATAAGTATTTAGTTCAGTCAACATAAACCTAAATTTGAAGTATTCAAGGGATGGCTATGAATACCATGACTTTGGCTAGTGAAGACACTACTGTGTTGTCACCTAAAGCAAATCCACCAACTGGCTGTCAAAATGTGTTACTGGAGAACAATGTTGGCCATGTCCTGCTGCATTGAAGTAATGCTCGTCTTACCAATAACCAGTCTCTCTCATTACGGTTTTCCCGGATCCACTAATGGTACTTCCTGCTCCATTTGGTGGACTTGCGACCACTGCAGCAAATCACTGACCTTGGCACCATTGTTACAGCCAGGTATTGGGCACAAAGGTCATATGTCTATACAGACTGAGAAGGAAGTGTGGAGACCAACAGAGGACACGGTGAGCTTCAGGACAAGACTAGCAGGGGATACGTAAGGTGAGTATTTTTTTACAGCATATAAAAGGTTTTATTAAAGGGGTTGCCTAGGTTTAGGCTTCAAGTCTGGAGTCACTCTATGTGACTGCAGACTTGTTAATCCTCACAGGGCGCACACTGTGCACTGTCAGGATTCTCTGGCACCGAGAGAGAGGAGGGTGTGACCCCATATATTCAATTTACATACACATAGCGTTAGGCGTCAGGCGTTTGCTGGATTTGAACTGGGTCCAGAGCCTTCTGTGGTCTCCTATTCCAGTCCAGCCAGGGCTGATGCTGCTCAGCATCATCATCAGTCCCAACGCCTAGCTGGTCCACGAGACGTACAGGTTGTCTCTTGGGTCTTTGTTCCTAGCAACATGAAGGATAGGTTGCGGAGGGAAACAGGGCTGTTAAAGCCTAAGTCCAGGATTCTCTGTACTGAGCATGCCCTTGACATGGCAGACCGTGATTGGTGGTTTGGGAGTCAGCTGATCCAGTGACCTGGCACTGCCTGATTGGTCGCGGGTGACGTCACCAATGGTGCGACGGTGGGCAGGGCTTAATCTTTAAAAAGCCTACCCACAAACATGGCGGCGCGCTCTGATCATTGAGCTGTGATGGTGTTGTGTGGACGCTTGGTCTCTTGGGCTCCACGTGTGCTTTAGTTTCTGGCAGGCAGGTTTAGTGGAAATAGGCAGGCTTAGATGAAATAGGCAGGTAGCTTCATCTGACAATCTGGCTCCGACAAAGGGGTCACCTTACACCCCGAGCAGTCTGCAGACACCCTATTCCCGGTACCACCTGTAAGTCACGTGGAGAGATTCTCCTCAGTCCAGTAGCACGCCGGCTGGGAGCACGTATTCGCCGGCGTGAGTCACACACGCATCCTAGCGCCAACTGTGTAGTCCCTGTGCGGCAACAGGACTACAGATACATTATTTATCGCACATCTCCCGTGCAGTTAACGGAGATAGTGCGAATCCCTATTCCCGCTCCGGTGTGCTGTAACACGGAGGGGATTGTTATTTAAGTTGGTTGTTTTACCTTCTCACCCGGAAGGTGTTCGGCCGCAGTCCACCAGGCTGCATCGCGGACCCCGGGTTCGGTTGCTTTCCATTATTTAATAAAGTTGTTTGCAACCGTCCCCTTAACACGTAGTCATGTGCTGACTAGAAGTGCATGGCCTTGCTCAATATAAGTGAAATCAGCGAGGCCGGACACGTCTAGTCGGAATGTGGCCGGAAGTATTCCAATCCCATACATGTAGACACATGACCGCCTGCTTTGGGCACCAGAGAATCTTGACAGTGTGCAGTCTATACGTGATGTGAGGGCTCACAAGTCTGCAGTCACATAGAGTGACTGCAGACTTGAAGCCCAGTCTTGGACAACTCCTTTAAAAAACAGCTCCTGGACAGCTCCTTTAAATATTACATAATGTCCATATACATAAAAGTATCAATTAAAGACAGGGCTGCAGTAAGGAGAGTTTAGACTGAAGCAGTGGTCAATAAACAGTGGGTGAACAAGGGAGTTTTATCCCCGACATGATCGGCAATGTGTGTGCTGTACATTGCTAAGACGGGGAATCTTCTTATTTCCTTAAGACTAGACATTAGCGTATACAGTCTGAGGTTGATATAATGAGCTCATAGTATGGTCATGTAATCTTTGTCATACAGGGAAAGATGGGGGCGGACTTGGATAATTGCTATTCCATATAATATATCTATGCCACCTTTTTTTGTATTGTACGTTTTTTTTTCCGGGAACTTATTCATTTCTTTTTCAGCCTTTCAGTGACAATCCTCCTTACTGCAGCTGTAAAAGGGAACAATTAATCTTCTGAGTGTATTAACGTCAAGGAAACTAAAAATAACTTAAGCTTTAATTGCTTGAAGTTACACATTTGCTTAATAAGTATGCCCAGAAATATATACCAGTCGGTTTTATTGTAACGCTGTAACTCAGCCACTTCGGATCTGGTGTCAGCTCTTAGTGTGATTAATTCCTTTTTCTGTATTGAAGCGTGCAGTCTTGTGTCCGCGTCGTCTGTCTTTTTCTTTGGCGTTATCACTTTTACAGTAATGCCAGAAAACAAAATGCCCATTTACATTAGCTGAACTGGTATTTAGTCAGTATGTTTTATCACTTGCTAAGAAGCAGATGGAAAAATGTCTGTCACCAGTGAACATTAATAATTTATTTGTGTTCTTTTTGTACTTTATGAGCGTGATTTTTTTTTTTTCATTTTTATTATGTATATGTTTATCATATTTATAACTTATTTAATGCCGTAAATATGGCCACACTGATCTCACTGAGACAGTAAGGCTATATTCACACATCATGGTTTTTTTCAGCATCATTTTTCTGCAGCAAAACCTGATCTCTTGCCAGGAAGTTGTTCAGGATTTTTGTTGCTGTTTTCTTGCTTTTTTTCGGTGCATTTTTTCAGCGTCTTTTTCACTGTCCCTTTGTCTTTGTTATGCATGTTCAGTGAAAAAAAAAATCTCATTCTGGTTTAGGCACAAAAAAAAACACTGAAAAAACACTGAAAACTTGACACCTGTGTTTTTGGTGCGTTTTTTTTCACCACCCATTACTTCCAATGGGTGAAAAAACGCTGAAATAAGTGACATGCTCTATTTTGCAAAAAAAAAACATGCAAAGCACAGAATCCTGAACAAAAAAAAGAAGATGGTGTGTGCATGAGATTTCTGGAATCTCATAGACTTTGCTGGTACTGCAAAATGCAGCTGAGAATTTGCATAAAAAAAATGCATAAAAAAACGCTGAAAAAAACATGATGTGTGAACATAGCCTTAGACTGTGTGCCCACTATGCGTTTTTTAAGCGTTTCCGCAGCGGCAATTCCGCAATTGTTTGAGACTGAGCGGTAGTGAGTGGTCTGGTACACAGTTGTGAAAAGAGATCTAGCACAAAGAAAAGGACCATTGTCAGGGCGCCGAGACCCCATTGCGATGTACATTTACTCTCGGCACATGAACTCCACCATTAAAAATTAGCATTATGTGCACAAATGTGCTCACATATCTAAGATCAGTTTTAATTGACAGGATTGTTATTTATGCTGCAGAATCGTTGATTTTAAATGATTCTTTTTCAGAAAGGCTCTATGATGATGTGGATTCTCTTGAAGAACGTCATCGACATCGCTATGAGGCAAGTAACATTATTTTCAGCTCTTAAAGAGAACCTGTCGGCAGGATTTAGCGTCGACTTGTGCATGTGCTTCCTCCGGCTCAATTTTATTGAGGACCTTAAGACCAGTAATGGAATCACACTGCGCACGCGCCGCCCACCACAGTGACGGTGACGCGGAATTTCAAAAAGGAGGCAGGTCACTGAATAATCAGTGACCTGTAAAACAAACACAGGAGGCAGATAGAGGGGCAGAGGAGCAGAAGACCCTACCCTCTAGGCCTGCCTCAATGCAAAGAGATCTCATTAGAAGAAAGCTTTAGAGGCTGATTAAACAACCACTGATTGGATTCTTCCCCGCAGGTATCAGTTTAATCAGTACAACAGCGCCATTATGGCCTTACTTTTACTTTATAGTGCTAAATCTCTTTAAGGGAATCTGTTAGTTGGATCAACTCTCCTCAGCCATCTACAAGAGGATGTAGGTCATAGAAAGTTGAATAAAATGATACCTTGATATCTGCGATCTGATGTCTTATTCCAGAGAAATCCACATTTTTCTTAAAATGTAAATGAGATGTTAAGATCTACGGGCCGGACATAGATCTCCCTGAGAATCTGCCTCCAGAGATTATTTAAATGAAAGATGGTGTTACTAGTGTGAGACGTGTAGATTAGGAGAGCGGACTGTCAGTTATTGCATGTCTCACGCTGGTAGTACCTTATTTCATTTAAAGCGTAACTGTCATTTTAATTTTTATTAAATAATAATGTAGAGCAAGCGGTTTTAATTATCTTTCAAAATTACTTTATAAATGAAATCCGAAAGAAAACCTTTCAAAAACCTTCTAGAAGATGTCTCCCTATGCTGTTTCTGAAGCAAATCCGTATTCAGTTCCTGGTTGAATCCCATGCACTGTCTGTCAGTGCATCAGCAGTTTACCTCAGTCTCCGGCATAGTGCACGAGCTCTGTCAGCTCTTGGTTGTCCGCAAACAGCTCTTCTGCCTGTCAACTGGTTCCTGTGAGTTCAGTGACATTGGCACTTCTGAATTAAATAAAAATTAAAAACGACAGTTATGCATGTTTTTAAATCATCTCTGGAGGCGGAGTCTCAGGGAGATCTATGTCCCGCCCATAGATCTTAACAGCTCATTTACATATTAAGAAAAACGTTGATTTCTCTGGAATAATTCATCAGATCGCAGATATCAAGGTATCATTTTATTCAGCTTCCTATGACCTGAAAGTCCATATAGACGGCTTAGGAGGGTTGATCCTACTGACAGATTCCCTTTAAGGGGTTATACAGGAGTAGAAAAAACAGTGTTTTCTTCCAGAAATAATACCACAATGAGTTGTGTCTGGTAGTGCAGATCAGCTCCAGTAAAGTGAAGGTGGTTAAACTGCAATACTACTTTCAACCTGTGGACAGGTGTGGTGCTGTTTCTGGAGAAAAGCTGACTTTTAAAATTTTCAACAACCGTT
The DNA here is from genome assembly GCF_046119375.1 of Phyllobates terribilis. Lineage (NCBI taxonomy): Eukaryota > Metazoa > Chordata > Amphibia > Anura > Dendrobatidae > Phyllobates > Phyllobates terribilis. The sequence goes on from NW_027362762.1 coordinate 866,140,012, forward strand.
TTGTAGCGCTTAAAAGGACAAAAAGAATCTAGTTATAGATCAAATACAGTAAGAAAATAATTGTGCTAGCACTAGTTTCTACAAGTTTTTATTATTTTTTTTTTGCAGTTTTTTAAATATATAAAAACTGCAGTTGTTGAATGCTCACACAGATCCCAATACTCATTCAGTTTGTTTGTGGTGAATTCCCTGAAGTCGCTTATTATATGCAGTAACGTAGCACTAAAATGCTATAGACCAATGATGACAAAGTAAAAGGCAAGATTCATCTTCACTTCGATTGCACCATATCAATCATTTTTACCCATCTAGACTCGAATAGATCACTTACAATGGAGCAGACATGACACCCACACATTTTCCTAGAGCAGTAAAGTGATATTTCTATCAGATGAGGCACCAATAATGCCGAACAGAAAACATGAAATACCAACCTGCTCTCCGACATCATCAAAGTGATCCGTCCAAACCGTGTTCATAAATTCAAAAGGATGCAAGATGATTCAACACCGGGATAGTAACATTTATATTATTATTCGGGAATGAAGATCTAAGTTACTGCTTTCAGGTGTTCATATATATTAGGCCTCATTCACACGTCCATGTTTAAACATGTATCTGAAAAAATGGTACCGGTGCCATCGGTGTGTCATCAGTGTGCAGGCTGTGTGTCCGTTTTTACCATCAGTGTCTTCAGTGATGGCTAAATAAATAAATACGGTATATTACAAAGCTTATCCTATACTTTGCAATGTTAAATACGGACATCCGTGCTGTAGGTGTTTTTCATGGAACCATAGACTTGTATTGACCCTTGTCATCCGTGCTGCCGGAAAAAATGGACATATCTTCATGAGTTTCGAATGTTCACAGGTTATAGACTATAATGGGCACTTGTTCTATTCGTGAAGAAAAGTGGATACAACATGTACTTGCAACCCAAATGTCTGAATGATTAGGGATGTCAAACTCAAATACACAGAGGGTCAAAATGAAAAACTTGGACAAAGTCGCAGGCCAACCAGTATACAGTATAATGGGCCCCACAAAGTCCTCCATACAGAATAATGGGTCGCACAAAGTCCTCCATACACTATAATGGGCCCCACATAGTCCTCCATACAGAATAATGGGCCACACATAGTCCTCCATACAGTATAATGGGCCCCACATAGTCCTCCATACAGAACAATGGGCCCCACATAGTCCTCCATACAGAATAATGGGTCCCACATAGTCCACCATACAGAATAATGGGCCCCACATAGTCATCCATACAGTATAATGGGACTCACATAGTCCTCCATACAGAATAATGGGCCCCACATAGTCCTCCATGCAGAATAATGGGTCCCACATAGTCCTCCATACAGTATAATGGCCCCACATAGTCCTCCATACAGAATAATGGCCCCACATAGTCCTCCATACAGAATAATGGTCCCCACATAGTCCTCCATACAGAATGGGCCCCACATAGTCCTCCATACAGAATAATGGGTCCCACATAGTCCTCCATACAGAATAATGGGCCCACACATAGTCCTCCATACAGAATAAAGGGCCCACATAGCCCTCCATACAGAATAATGGGCCCCACATAGCCCTCCATATAGAATAATGGACCCCACATAGTCCTCCATACAGTATAATGGGCCCCACATAGTCCTCCATACATAATAATGGGCCCCACATAGTCCTCCATGCAGAATAATGGGTCCCACATAGTCCTCTATACAGTATAATGGCCCCACATAGTCCTCCATACAGAATAATGGGCCCACATAGTCCTCCATACAGTATAATAGGCCCACATAGGGGTGGTGGTTCTGGTGTCGCGGGCCAAATAAAACCACCCTACAGGCCAGATTTGGCCCACGGGCCAGAGTTTGACATGTATTCCTTAAATGAATGTCAGGTGAACCACCAATTTCAGCGAGACCGACTTTTTTCACTTGAGGCAAGTGGAGGTGTCTATTAGCGACTTACTACCCTCTTCCAATTGAAAACAGATTACTTGTCTACTATTTGTTATTATGGTATTGCTGTGTATAGTAGACGCGATCAGATTATCGGAGAACTAACAAATACAGTTGAAAGTGAAAAAAATTTTTTTAACCCCTTTCTGACGTGATCAGTAATAGTACGTCGCACTGGCCTAGGCCTATTGGATCAGGTACGTACTATTATGCATCATGGGATTGTGCCTGCACACAAGCTGTGCAGGGCGATCGCCGCCGGGTGTCAGCTGATTGTCACAGCTGACACCCAGAGCTATGTGCCAGGAGCGGTGCCGCACTGCCCCCAGCACATTAACCTCCGAAATGCTGATATCGAAGTTGATCGCAGCATTTCGGGAGCAAGGGGAGGTAAGAGCTGCTTACTTACCTCTTCTCCAACGTCCCGCGCTGTCTGTGCCGGGTCCCGGTAGTTGCCATGGTGACCCGATGTCGCTCAGTGCACGGTCTAACTAACTTGTATGTTCAGGGGCTGCAGCCTGCATAGCATAGAGATGCTGCTGCAGCATTTATATGCCATGCAAGCGATTTCAAAACGTGAAAGTCCTATAGTGAGACAAAGTGTAAAAGTAAAAAAAAGTGTCAGAAAGTGAAAAAAAATTGTAAAAATATAAAAAAAAAATGAAAAAATAATCCAAAAAAATAAAAATATACTGTACCCATAAATAAATAATATTATGAAAAAAAAAAAAACAATAAAAGTACACATATTTGCTATTGCCGCGTCCGTAACGACCTGACCTATAAAACTATCCCACTAGTTAACCCCTTCAGTTGACAGGATAAAAAAAATAAATAAAAAACAAAGCAAAAAACTATGCTTTTATCATCAAAACGAATGTAAATAAAAATGTTATAGCTCTCAGAATAAAGAGATACAAAAAAAATATTTTTTCTATAAAATGTTTTTTATTGTGTAAAAGCGGCAAAACAAAAAATCTATATAAATGTGGTATCGCTGTAAATGTACTGACCCAAAGAATAAAGCTACCTTATCAATTTTACCATACGCGGCACGGCATCAAAAAGACAAAAAAAAACAATTCCTGAATTGTTGGTTTTGGTTTATTCTGCCTCCCAAAAATTGGAATAGAAAGCGATCAAAAAATGTCACGTGCCTGAAAATGGCACCAATAAAAACGTCAACTTGTCCCGCAAAATACAGTCACATGACTCTGTCGGCCGAAATATGGAAATCGCAATTTTCAAAATTTTTATTTTTATGCCCTTAAATCAGAGATACGCTACCGTTCAAAAGTTTGGGGTCATTTAGAAATGTCATTATTTTTTGAAAGAAAAGCACATTTTTTTTCAATGAAGTTAACATTAAATGAATCAGAAATACACTCTATACATTGTTAATGTGGTAAATGACTATTCTACCTGCAAACGTCTTGTTTTTATTGCAATATCTACATAGGTGTATAGAGGCCCATTTCCAAAAACCACCACTCCAGTGTTTTAATGGTACATTGTGTTTGCTAACTGTGTAAGAAGGCTAATGGATGTTTAGAAAACCCTAGAAAACCCTTGCACAAGTATGTTAGCCCAGCTGAAAATGGTTTGGCTGATTTGAGAAGCTATAAAATTGACCTTCCTTTGAGCTAGTTGAGAATCTGGAGCATTACATTTGTTTGTTTTATGAAACTCTCAAAACTGCCAGAAAAAATAGAACTTTCATGTGAAACTCGACAGCCTATTCTTGTTCTTAGAAATGAAGGCTATTCCATGCAAGAATTTGCCAAGAAACTGAAGATTTCCTACAACGGTGTGTACTACTCCCTTCAGAGGAGAGCACAAACAGGCTTTAACCAGAGTAGAAAGAGAAGTGGGAGGCCCCGCTGCACAACTGAGTAACAAGACAAGTGCATTAGAGTCTCTAGTTTGAGAAATCGACGCCTCACAGCTCCTCAACTGGCAGCTTCATTAAATAGTACACGCAAAACACCAGTGTCAACGTCTACAGTGAAGAGGTGACTCCGGGATGCTGGCCTTCAGGGCAAAGTGGCAAAAAAAAAGCCATATCTGAGACTGGCTAATAAAAGGAAAAGATTTATATAGGCAGAAGAACACAGACATTGGACAGAGGAAGATTGGAAAAAAGTTTTATGGACAGACGAATCAAAGTTTGAGGTGTTTGGATCAGACAGAAGAACATTTGTGAAACACCGAACAACTTAAAAGATGCTAGAAAGAGTGCCTGACGCCATCTGTCAAGCATGGTGGAGGAAATGTGATGGTCTGGGTTTGCTTTGGTGCTGGTAAAGTGGGAGATTTGTACAAGGTAAATGGGATTTTGAATAAGGAAGGCTATCACTCCATTTTGCAACGCCATGCCATACCCTGATTGGAGCCAATTTCATCCTACAACAGGACAATGACCCAAAGCGCACCTCCAAATTATGCATGAACTATTTAGGGAAGAAGAAGTCAGCTGATATTCTATCTGTAATGGAGTGGCCAGCGCAGTCACCAGATCTCAACGCCATTGAGCTGTTGTGGGAGCAGCTTGACCGTATGGTACGCAAAACGTGCCCATCAAGCCAATCCAACTTGTGGGAGGGGCTTCAGGAAGCATGGGGGGAAATTTCTCAAGATTACCTCAGCAAATTAACAGCTAGAATGCCAAAGGTCTGCAATGCTGTAATTGCTGCAAAGGGAGCATTCTTTGATGAAAGCAGAGTTTGAAGGAGAAAATTATTCTTTCTAATAAAAATCATTATTTATAACCTTGTTAATGTCTGGACTATATTTTCTAATCATTTTGCAACTTATTTTATAAATAAAAGTATGAGTTTTCCTGGAAAACACAAAATTGTTTGGGTGACCCCAAACTTTTGAACGGTAGTGTATGTTACACAAAATAGTTAATAAATAACATTTCCCATATGTCTACTTTACATCAGCACAATTTTGGAACCAAAATTTTTTTTTAGTAGGGAGCTATAAGGGTTAAAAGTTGACCAGCGATTTCTCATTTTTACAACAAAATTTACAAAACCATTTTTTTAGGGACCACATCACATTTGACGTGACTTTGAGGGGCCTTTATGACAGAAAATACCCAAAAGTGACACCATTCTAAAAACTGCACCCCTCAATGTGCTCAAAAGCACATTCAAGAAGTTTATTAACCCTTCAGGTTCTTCACAGGAATTTTTGGAATGTGGAAGAAAAAAATGAACATTTAACTTTTTTCATAAAAATGTTACTTTAGACCCAAATTTTTTTATTTTCGCAGGGGTAACAGGAAAAAATGGACCCCAAAATTTGTTGTGCAATTTCCCCTGTGCACGCAGATACCCCATATGTCAGGAAAAACCACTGTTTGGGCGCACGGCAGGGCTCGGAAGCGAAGGAGCGCCATTTGTCTTTTTGAATGTAAAATTTGCTTGAATAATTAGCGGACACCATGTTGCGTTTGGGGAGCCCCTGATGTGCCTAAACAGTGGAAACCCCCCCAAGTGACACCATTTTGGAAACTAGACCCCCCAGGGAACTTATCTAGATGTGTGGTGATCACCTTGAACCCCCAAGTGCTTCACAGAAGTTTATAACATTGAGCATAAAAATACAATTTTTACATTTTTCCAACAAAAATGTTTTTCAGCCCCCAATTTTGCATTTTCACAAGGGTAACAGGAGAAATTGCACCATGCAATTTGTTGTGCAATTTCTCCTGAGTAAGCCGATACCCCATATGTGGGGGAAAACCACTGTTTGGGCGCACGGCAGAGTTCGGAAGGGAAGGAGCGCCATTTGACTTTTTGAATATAAAATTTGCTTGAATAATTAGCGGACGTCATGTTGCGTTTGGGGAGCCCCTGATGTGCCTAAACAGTGGAAACCCCCCCACAAGTGACCCCATTTTGGAAACTAGACCCCTTAGGACCCCTTAGGGAACTTATCTAGATGTGTGGTGAGCACCCTGAACCCCCAGGTGCTTCACAGAAGTTTATAACATTGATCTGTAAAAATAAAATTTTCACATTTTTTCAACAAAAATGTTTTTCCGCCCCCAATTTTGCATTTTCATAAGGGTAACAGGAGATATTGCACAACGAATTGTGGAAACCACCCCCCTCCCCCCAGTGACTCCATTTTGGAAACTACACCCCTCAAGGATTTTATCAAGGGGTATAGTGAACATTTTGAACCTAGAGGTACGACACAGAATTTGATCACATTATGTCATCATATTGAATAAGTTGTCATTAGTCTTGAGTGCAAGTTCTCGCTATTTGAGTTTGCATCGGGTGCTCGGGTATGCACCAAGTATCGTGGGTGCTCAAGTGACATGCTTGAGTCCCTGCCCCGCATGTTTCACGGTTATTAGACACCCAAAAAAAAACATGCGGGGATCGCTCGTGCATGGCAAGCAATCCCCGCAAGGTTTTTTTGGCTGTATAACAGCTGCAAAACATTTGGGGCGGAGACTCGGGCATGTCACTCGAACACCCGCTATACTCGGTGCATACCCGAGCACCCGATGCAAACTCAAGTAGCGAGCACTTGCGTTCAACATTAGTCGCCATATTGTCGGCATTTTTTTTTCTTTACTTCTGAAAAAATCCCAACCCCAACCCTAACCTTAGCCCAACCCTAACCCTAGCCCAACCCTTGCCCAACGCTAACCCTAGCCTATCCCTAACCTTAGCCTAACCCTCACCCTAGCCTAACCCTAGCACAACCCTAACCCTAGCACAACCCTAACCCTAGCCCAACCTTAACCCTAGCCAAACCCTAACCCTAGCCCAACCCTAACCCTAGCCCAACCCCAACCCTAACCCTAGCACAACCCTAACCCTAGCACAACCCTAACCCAAACCCTAGCACAACCCTAACCCTGGCACAACCCTAACCCTAAAGTTTATTTTTTACGCCGTTCCTCGTGCAGTATAAGTGATTAGACGACCTTATTCTTCGGGTCGGTGCAATTACAGCGATACCAGATTCATATCGGGTTTTTATGATTGACAGCTGTCACACACTAAAAGACACATTTTTTGCAAAGACTAGTTTTTACATCGCCATATTTTGAGACCTATAATTTTTCCATATTTCGGCCGACAGAATCATGTGACGGCTTGTTTTTTGCGGGACAAGTTGACATTTTTATTGGTACCATTTTCGGGCACGTGACATTTTTTGATCGCTTTCTATTCTGATTTTTAGAAGGTAGAATAAACAAAAACCAACAATTCAGGAATTTTTTTTTTTTTTATTTTTTTTTATGCCGTTCTGCGTGTGGAAAAATTGATAAGGTAGCTTTATTCTTCGGGTCAGTACGGTTTACAGCGGTACTACATTTATGTATTTTTTTTATATTTTGGCGCTTTTACACAATAAAAACTATTTTATAGAAAAAATAATTGTTTTTGCATCGCTTTATTCTGAGAGCTATAACTTTTTTATTTTTCGGCTGTTGGAGCTTTATGGCGGCTTGTTTTTTGCGGGACAAGATGACGTTTTCAGTGGTACCATTTTTATTTACATTCGTCTTTTTGATCGCGTTTTATTGCATTTTTTGTTTGGCGGTATGATGATAAAACATCGTTTTATGTTTCGTTTTTTATTTTTTTACCATGTTCACTAAAGGGGTTATCTAGCAGGACAGTTTTATAGGTCAGGTCCTTCCGGACGCAGCAATACCAAATATGTGTACTTTTATTGGTTTATTTTTTTTTTCCATAAGATTATTCATTTATGGGTACAATATATATATATATATATATATATATATATATATGTTTTATTTTTTTTCTCATTTGTTTTTATATTTTTACAATTTTTTTTTATTTTTTTTTCACTTTCTGACATTTTTATTACTTTTTCACATTGTCCCACTATGGGACTTTCACTTTTTGCAGCCTTATCGGCTGCATGGCATAGAGAGCAGCAGCTCCCTATGCCATACAGCCTGTCAGCTCTGCACAGGGAGAAGTTACTTTGGTCGTGCACTGCGCATGACCTAAGCAACTTCCTGCCTCCTGGTGACCCAGATGTTGTCATGATGATGTCGGGTCATCATGGCAACATCTATGACCGAACTCAGACGCCGTGAGACGCCGGCAGAGAAGTATAGCGCTTACCTCCTCTTGCCACCGGAATGCTGCGATCGATTTCGGGGGTTAAAGTGCCGGGAGCGGTGCGGGACCGCTCCCTGTACATAGCACCGGGTGTCAGCTGTAACAATCAGCTGACACCCAGCGCCGATCTCGCCCGTACCGCTTGTGTGCGGGCGAAATCGCCAGGGCATACTAATACGTATCAGGTCCATAAGGCCCAGGGCACAGATATTTATTAGTATGCCTTGGGCCGGAAAGGGGTTAAACGCGTTTTATTCCATTTTTTGTTTGGCGGTATGATGAGAAAAGCTTTATTTTTTTTTATTTATTTTTTTCACTGTGCTCACTCAAGGGGTTAACTAGTTGGACAGTTTTATAGGTCAGGTCGTTCCGGACGCGGCGATACCAAATATGTGTACTTTTATTGTTTTTTTTCCTAATAATATTTATTTATAGGTACAGTATATATATATATTTTTTTAATTATTTTTTCATTTTTTTTATATTTTTACAATTTTTTTTCATTTTTTAAACATATTTTTACAATTTTTTTTCACTTTCTTACACTTTTTTTTTTACTTTTACACTTTATCCTACTATGGGACTTTCATTTTTTGCAGGCTGATCGCCTGCACTGCATAGAGATTCAGCATCAGCCCCTATGCTGTGCAGGCTGTCAAAACTGCACACGCAAGCTAGGTAGATTGTGCACTGAGCACGATGTACCTATCTTGCTGATGCATGGTGACCCGGATGTTGCCACCATGGCAACTATTTGGACCCGACATACACAGCACGGAATGCCGGATATAAGGTAAGAAGCGCGCTCTTACCGATGCTTGCCCCGGAAATGCTGCGATCAACTTCGATCGCAGCATTTTGAAGGTTAATGTGCCGGGAGCGGTGCTTCTCATCACCTGCCCAATACAATTCCAACAGTGAAACATGTTGGTGGCAGCATCATGCTATGGGGATGTTTTTCAGTTGCAGGGACAGGACGACTGGTTGCAATTGAAGGAAACATGAATGCGGCCAAGTACAGAGATATTCTGGATGAAAACCTCTTCCAGAGTGCTCTGGACCTCATTCTTGGCCAAAGGTTCACCTTCCAACAAGACAATGACCCTAAGCACACAGCTAAAATAACAAAGGACTGGCTTCAGAACAACTCTGTGACCATTCTTGACTGGCCCAGCCAGAGCCCTGACCTAAACCCAATTGAGCATCTCTGGAGAGACCTGAAAATGGCTGTCCACCAATGTTCACCATCCAACCTTACGGAACTGGAGAGGATCTGCAAGGAAGAATGGCAGAGGATCCCCAAATCCGGGTGTGAAAAACGTGTTGCATCATTCCCAAGAAGACTCATGGCTGTACTAGCTCAAAAGGGCACTTCTACTCAATACTGAGCAAAGGGTCTGAATACTTATGACCATGTGATATTTCAGTTTTTCTTTTTTAATAAATCTGCAAAAATTTCAACATTTCTGTTTTTTTTCAGTAAAGATGGGGTGCAGAGTGTACTTTAATGAGGAAAAAAATAAACTTTTTTGAATTTATCAAATAGCTGCAATGAAACAAAGAGTGAAAAATTTAAAGGGGTCTGAATACTTTCCGTACCCACTGTATGTCCCCAATGCGCTATGCATAACATAAAAAAATAACTTTTATTGTACTCATCTATGGCGCAGTCCAGTCCGATGGGCGTCGCTGGTCTTGGTCCTGTGCCTCCTCTTCTTGCGATGCCGACATCCTTCTTGCTTCGTGTAGATGACGTGTCCTGCGTCATCCACACAGTGTCCTCCATTGTGTTCCTGTGCAGGCGTACTTCTCTGCCCTGACTAGGGCACAGCAAAGTACTGTAACGCACATGCGCATGGAAAGGACAAAGAGGAAGGCGCATCCGCACTACAATACTGCCCCGTATGTGAGTAGAATTAGTATAAAAAGCTATTTTTTGTGTTGTGCAGAGCGCGTTAAGGACATACAGTTGAAACCAGAAGTTTACATACACTATATAAAAAGACACATGCATGTTTTTCTCAATATCTGACATGAAATCAGAATAAACCTTTCCCGTTTTAGGTCAATTAGGATTACCATAATTTTTAATATTTGCCAAATAACAGAATAATGATAGAGATAGAATGTTTTAAGGCATTTTTATTACTTACTGCAAAGTCAAAAGTTTACATACACTAAGATTACTATGCCTTTAAACAATTCTGGACTGCCCATATGATGATGTCATGTGTTTGGAAGCTTCTGATAGTTTTTTTGGCAACATCTGAGTTAATTAGAGACACACCTGTGGATGTATTTTAATGCACAACTGAAACACACTGCTTCTTTATGTAGCATCATTGAAAAGTCTAAAGACATCAGCCAAGATATCAGAAAGAGAATTGTGGACTTGCACAAGTCTGGCTCATCCTTGGGTACAATTTCAAAATACCTAAAGGTTCATCTGTACAAACAATGTACAGATTGTGCAAACAAACACATGACATCATCATATGGGCAGTCCAGAATTGTTTAAAGGCATAGTAATCTTAGTGTATGTAAACTTTTGACTTTGCAGTAAGTAATAAAAATGCCTTAAAACATTCTCTCTCTCTCATTATTCTGGCATTTGGCAAATATTAAAAATTATGGTAATCCTAATTGACCTAAATGTTAAAGGTTTCTGAACATGCATATGTGTATTTTTATATAGTGTATGTAAACTTCTGGCTTCAGCTGTATAGACAACATTCTAAAATAGCCTTTACTTGGTTTAAAAAAAAAAGTCACAATATTTTTGCAAGAATTTAATTTCGGAGTAAATAAACTCACTCAGGGGGAGCGGTGGTCTAAAGTACATTTAGAGTCATTTTAAAAAGTCCCAATTGATAAATCAGCCAAAAATATCTGGAAACCCCCAAACCAAATAGTATTTTACATCAGTATTTGTAAGCCAAAACCAGGAGTGGGTGATAAATACAGAAGTGGTGATGTGTATCTATTATACTTTTCCTCTGATTGTTCCTCACTTGTTTTTGGCTTACAAATACTGATGTAAAATACTGACCAAATACTGAACGTGTGAACATGGCCTTAAGGTACCCATACACATTAGATGCAATTCATCAAAAAGTTTGATACAATTGGTCAATGATCTTATGTGTATGTGAGCCACCCAACTCTTCCTAGTGATAAAGGTAGGGGAAAAGACAGATCCCATAGGAGTGGATGCTCCATTCTCTCAATTGAAATATACATGTTATTTTTTTGGGGAAACTGGATGAAATAACAGCTATTTAATGTGCATGGTCTCATAATATCGCTGACACTTTAAAGTACACTTTAAAATCCTTAAACATGTTGGTCATTAAAAGGGTTTTCCCATGAACAAAGTACATTTTAATTGGTCTTGGAATAATAATAACTTGCACAATTGGATGTGTTTAAATAAAATGTTCCTGTGCTGAGATAATCTTATAAATGTGCCCCTGCTGTGTACTGTGTAATGGCTGCGTCTGACCGTACAGGGACATCGTCTGATCATACCACAGCTCCTGGGCAGGGGAGGAAGCAAAAGAGAGTATACAGACATTACAGCACAGGATCACAGCTGATTCTTTTTGTGAGGCAAAACATTTCAACTGCCTGTTTTTAAGCAATGTTTTACCTGAAAGAGAATTATTTGCGATCCCGTGCTGTAATGTCTGTATACTCTCTTTTGCTTCCTCCCCTGCCCAGGAGATGTGGTATGATCAGACCATGTTCCGGTACGGTCAGACACAGTCATAACACAGTACACAGCAGGGGCACATTTATAAGATTATCTCAGCACAGGAACATTTTATTTAAACACATCCAATTGTGGAGCTTATTATTATTAACATATCTATTAACTTTGTTCGTGGGAAAACCCCTTTAACCCCTTAACAACATTTGACGTACTAATACGCGTCTGTGCCCTGGGACTTAAGAGCCAGACCCGTATTAGTACGCCCTGGCGATTTCGCCCGCACACAGGCTGTCACAGCTGACACCTGATGCTATGTGCAGGGAGCGGTCCTGCACCGCTCCCAGCACATTAACCCCCGTGATGCTGCGATCGAAGTCGATCGAAGTCGATCGCAGCATTGCGGGGGCAAGGGGAGGTGATCGCAGATACTCACCTCCTCTTCCGGCGTCCAGCGCTGTCTGACGCGGCTTCCCGGGTGTTGCCATGACGACCCGATGTCGTCATGACAACATCCGGGTCACCAGACAGCTGGAAGATTGTTTGGACATGCGCAGTGCATCGCCAAACAATCCTCTCCCTGTCCAGCGCTGACAGCCTGCATGGCACAGGGATGGTGCTGCATTCCTGTGCCATGCAGGCGATCAGAGAAAAAAAAGTGAAAGTCCCATAGTGGGACAAAGTAATAAAGTATATAAACTTTCAGAAAGTGAAAAAAAAAAAATTGCAAAAATATAAAAAAAAAACTAAAAAAAAATAATCCACCAAAAATAAAAATATAATGTACCCATCAATAAATATTATTATAAAAAAAAAAAAAAAAAACAATAAAAGTACACATATTTGGTATCGCGCGTCCGGAACAACCTGACCTATAAAACTGTCCCACTAGTTAACCCCTTCAGTGAACACGGTAAAAAAAAACGAAGCAAAAAACAATGCTTTATCACCATACCGCCAAACAAAAAATGGAATAACACGCGATCAAAAAGACAACTATAAATAAAAATGGTACCGCTGAAAACGTCGTTTCGTCCCACAAAAAACAAGCCGACATACAGCTCCATCAGCCGAAAAATAAAAAAGTTATAGCTCTCAGGATAAAGCTATGCTAAAAAATAATTTTTTCTATAAAATTGCTTTTATTATGTAAAAGTGCAAAACATAGAAAAACTATATAAATGTGGTACCGCTGTAAACGTACTGACCCGAAGAATAAAGCTACCTTATCAATTTTACCACACGCTGAGCAGAATAAAAAAAAACAAAAAAACCAATTCCTAAATTGTTGGTTTTTGTTTATTCTGCCTCCAAAAAATCGGAATAGAAAGCGATCAAAAAATGTCACGTGCCTGAAAATGGCACCAATAACAACGTCAACTCATCCCGCAAAAAACGAGCCGTCACAGGACTGTCTGCCAAAATCTGGAAAAATTATAGCTCTCAAAATATGGCGATGCAAAAACTAGATTTTACAAAAAATGCGTCTTTTAGTGTGTGATAGCTGTCAATCATAAAAACCCCATATGATTCTGGTATTGCTGTAATCACACCGACCCGAAGAATAAAGTCGTCTAATCACTTGTACCACACGAGGAACGGCGTCAAAAATAAACTTTCGGGTTAGGGTTGGGCTAGGGTTAGGGCTAGAGTTAGGGCTGGGTTTGGGGTTAGGGTTGTGATGGGGTTGGGATTTTTTTCAAAAGTAAGAAAAAAAGATGACGATATGGCGACTAGTGTTGAGCGCAAGTGCTCGCTACTTGAGTTTTCATCGGGTGCTCGGGTATGCATTGAGTATCGTGGGTATTTGAGTGACATGCTCGAGTCTTCGCCCCATATGCTTCGCTGCCAAAAAAACTTTACGGGGATTGCCTGCCATGCACGAGCGATCCCCGCATGTTTTTTTTGGGTGTCTAATAACCGTGAAACATGCGGGGCAGGGACTCGAGCATGTCACTCGAGCACATGCTGTTCATGGTGCATACCTGAGTCCCTGATGCAAACTCAAGTAGCGAGCACTTGCGCTCAAGACTAATGACAACTTATTCAATATGATGACCTAATGTTATCAAATTCTGTGTCGTACCTCTGGGTTCAAAATGTTCACTATACACCTTAATAAAATCCTTGAGGGGTATAGTTTCCAAAATGGGGTCACTTGTGGGGGAGCTCCAATGTTTGGGCACACAGGCTCTCCAAACGCGACATGGTGTCCGCTAAGAAATTGAATGGAAAATCGGCTCAAATTGTTAGCGGACGCCATGTTGCGTTTGGAGAGTCCCGGTTTTTTCACTTTTTCATTTTTATGAATCAATTTGTGAAGCACCTGGGGGTTCCAAGTGCTCACTATGCATCTAGATAGGTGCCTTGGGGGGTCTAGTTTCCAAAATGGGGTCACTTGTGGGGGAGCTCCAATGTTTGGGCACAGAGGCTCTCCAAACGCAACATGGTGTCCGCTAACAATTTGAGCCGACAATTTGTTAGCGGATACCATGTTGCATTTGGAGAGTCCCTGTGTGCCCAAACATTGGAGCTCCCCCACAAGTGACCCCATTTTGGAAAATAGACCCCCCAAGGCACCTATCTAGATTCATAGTGAGCACTTGGAACCCCCAGGTGCTTCACAAATTGATTCATAAAAATGAAAAAGAGTTTTTTTTGTGCTGATGTAAAGTAGACATGTGGGAAATGTTATTTATTAACTCTTTTGTGTGACATATCGCTCTGATTTAAGGGCATAAAAATTCAAATTTTGAAAATTGCAAAATTTTCGCCAAATTTCCTTTTTTTTCACAAATAAACGCAAGTGATATCGAAGAAATTTTACCACAATCATGAAGTAGAATATGTCACGAAAAAACGATCTCAGAATCAGGGGGATCAGTTGAAGCGTTCCAGAGTAATTACCTCATAAAGTGACAGTGGTCAGAATTGTAAAAATTGGCCTTGTCATTAACGTGCAAACCACCCCCGGGGGTTAAGGGGTTAAGGGTTTAATTTATGTCTGTTAATCAAGTACAGTAATGATAGGTACGCAATCCGAACCAAAAGAAAATTGGGCAGTCAGTTCTTCTCTTTTGTCCTATTTCTGCTTGTATTAATATCCCCTAGAATTTATTGTAATTCCAGCCTGAAATGTTTTAGAAATACAAAGGAACTCTGGAAGTTTGCCAAAAGGAATTAATCTCAGCTTTACACATTTCAGAGCATTTCTTGACATTTTTATATGTCTATGTGCATAGAAATACATTAGGTCAGTCCACTGAAGACTGTAAAAGTAATAATGGAAGGGATACACTTTACGATTACCAAAGCTTTGCCTGTGGCTCCTCATTTATGTTATTAACTGTGCTGTGAAACCAGCGTATTGTTATAGACATTTACATCTGATGGGAAATAGGCGTTCTCTCAATATATATTGCTGTCAGATAAATTTAATATATGTTAATACACTTTTATATATTACTGGCGTTTGAATATACACATGTATATATCACAGTTTCTGTCCTGTAGAGGCTTAGACAAGTCTTTTCCTTATGCTCTGTTAGGTCACATTCAAATTTTAACCACTTGCAAAACCATTTTTCTGTAAAATAATAGCAATTATATTGCTTTTACCTTAAAGAGATTGTCATGTACTAGGACAACCCCTTCTCACTTTGAATGTTTGCCTCTGTTAAAATAAAAACATCTATACTCACCTCCCGTGCCAATTCTGTTCTAGCGGTGTCTGCACTTGTGGTCCCGGGACTCGCGTGACGTTATTACGTCACGTGAGCCCTGTGCCCAATCAGAGCTGGGGTCACTGTAACTCGTCTTCAGACGTATAAATAATCAAGAGGAAGTGAGCGGCCAGCCGCAGCTCTCTATTCCTGTTCATTGTTTAGCAGCCACAGAACCTGGGCACCTTGCAGTCTTTGAGCCAACCATTAACTCCTATTTATGCCAAAGTATTCTAGAGTCAAATGTGATGCCATATACCCAAAACGTGGTTGAAATTGAGTCATGCAACTAGATAAGTGCACCAGCAAATCTACTTCAGCATGGCTGAAAAAGACAAGAATCAAGGTGTTACAATGGCTCGAAGTCTGGACTTCAACCCAACTGAAATTCTGAATCCTGTGGCAGGACCTTAAAGAAAATGTATTACAATTTTCTTTTAATTTATTGGATTTATGTAAAAAAGTTAACTGTTAAAAATTAACTGTTCAATGTTATAAAAATTAAAATAAAAAAGGGGAAAAATTTGCTAAGGGTGACAGAATTTATTAAAAGAATAAGAGTTACTCATTTCAACATCGGACAGATGTCTACCTTAGGCCATGCATGTAGTATTTATTTATTTTTATTATTTATAACGTCTGCCGTTTTTTTTTTGCTTGTGTGTAAATGTCAGAGCACGAACCTTACACATAGCAAATATTGCAGACATATGGGCTTAGAAGACGGCATCCAACCATTGTCACCTATGCTTGCCACTGTCTCAGCTGTGAACTGTGCACACCCCCTGACATGCCCATTTTACAGCTGTAGGTGGAACCCAGCTGTGGCGCCCATGCGCTGGGCTACAGTTTCCCTAATTACTGTAATTAGAACAGAGTAGTCCAATCATTGCTAGCTGCTGAGAATTGATTGGTGTAATTAGTGGGAAGTAGTGAGAACAGGTCACTGACTGAAGTTACCAGTAATGACCGTGATCAAAGCGCAGCAGTCAGCAAGGATTTGACTGCTCTGCTCTAATCACTGTTAGTTCGTAGACAGTAAAATCAGCTTACAATTGTAGTCGTCAATAACGGAATACAATAGTGGATGCACGGAAAAAAATGCTGGGCCAGCAACCCAACTATGGAACCACAAAAACAGAAATAAAAAAGAAATTACAGAACCTCAAAAATTCATAAAAGGTAGAATATTTATTTAGATCATATTAGATAAAATATGTCACAAATATGATATGAATAAACAAAAAATGGGAAAAGAAAAAAAGGGGGAACAAACACCTTACACGTTTCGGATAAGCATGTCCTCAATCATAAGTGTAAGACAAATGTGTGAACAAGGGTATATATATACAAAGACAATTGTTGGTAAGTCCAATACTGGAGTAGACACCTTTGGCTTCTTAATGACTGTGGGCGGAACTACTGCGAGAAAGCAAACACATGATTAGTTGTTCATGTTAGGCTCACATAGGAACTCGTGCCGC
Source organism: Phyllobates terribilis (assembly GCF_046119375.1). Classification (NCBI taxonomy): domain Eukaryota; kingdom Metazoa; phylum Chordata; class Amphibia; order Anura; family Dendrobatidae; genus Phyllobates; species Phyllobates terribilis. Next base: position 866,157,034 of record NW_027362762.1, read on the forward strand.
TATAGGATAAAAATCAGGATTCGGTAATCTGCGTTGACCAATTGTGGACTGTAATTGCGTGGAAAGAACTGATTCATGTTCGTTACCCCCTTTTTTCTTTTCTGTTTTTCTTTTTTGTTTATTCATGTCATATTTGTGACATATTTTATCTCATATGATCTAAATACATTTTCTACCTTTTAAGAATTTTTTGCGGTGCTGGAATTTTTTTTTTGTCACTGTAAGTACAGGTAAGCGGTGACAGGGCCGGATAACTGCCCCTCCTCTAATGCCTCCTCTAATGTTAGTAGGATCTTCAACTGCTGTTATTTTTATCTGCTTGGCAAGCTTTCCCAGGAGCAACCTTCCCAAGGACCCAGCTTTCCGAGAAACAGATACAACTAATAGCGGCTGAAGAATCTACCACAAAGAAATATTTTGTCCCTGCACCATCTAGGTTCTGTAAAGTAGGATGCAGAGTTTAATGATGCCCATCTGTGCTCACGTAGGACTCTACAGATGTTCGCATAAATTTATTCAGATTTGGGGCCTCTGGCTAAAGTTGTCTTCATCACGGCCATAATTCATTCCTATGCCACATGCTATGAGTAATGAATTGTGAGTGTCCTGTATGAGCACAGCTTATTTATATGTCTGTTATTTTTCCTTCTATTTTTTGCTTGCTGGTTAAGCTGAGGACCTTTCTAATTCCCTGTTGTACAATATTTAATTGAATTAATTTGAAGTAGTGTGTTCTCTTGTAACATAGAAGTTATATTGTGCAATGACTTGGTATAAATGAATACAACTTTCCTTGTACAATTATGGTGGTTGTCCTTCTCACGAGCCATCTCTCATTTACTGACTTGTGTAAGACATTAGATGCCATTCTAAAGTGACATACAGTACAGACCAAAAGTTTGGACACACCTTCTCATTTAAAGATTTTTCTGTATTTTCATGACTATGAAAATTGTACATTCACACTGAAGGCATCAAAACTATGAATTAACACATGTGGAATTATATACTTAACAAAAAAGTGTGAAACAACTGAAAATATGTCTTATATTCTAGGTTCTTCAAAGTAGCCACCTTTTGCTTTGATGACTGCTTTGCACACTCTTGGCATTCTCTTAATGAGCTACAAGAGGTAGTCATCGGAAATGGTCTTACAACAATCTTGAAGGAGTTCCCAGAGATGCTTAGCACTTGTTGGCCCTTTTGCCTTCACTCTGCAGTCCAGCTCACCCCAAACCATTTCGATTGGGTTCAGGTCTGGTGACTGTGGAGGCCAGGTCATTTGGTGTAGCACCCCATCACTCTCCTTCTTGGTCAAATAGCCCTTACACAGCCTGGAGGTGTGTTTGGGGTCATTGTCCTGTTGAAAAATAAATAATGGTCCAACTAAACGCAAACCGCTGCAAGATGCTGTGGTAGCCATGCTGGTTCAGTATGCCTTCAATTTTGAATAAATCCCCAACAGTGTCACCAGCAAAGCACCCCCACACCATCACACCTCCTCCTCCATGCTTCACGGTGGGAACCAGGCTTGTAGATTCCATCCGTTCACCTTTTCTGCATCGCACAAAGACACGGTGGTTGGAACCAAAGATCTCAAATTTGGACTCATCAGACCAAAGCACATATTTCCACTGGTCTAATGTCCATTCCTTGTGTTCTTTAGCCCAAACAAGTCTCTTCTGCTTGTTGCCTGTCCTTAGCAGTGGTTTCCTAGCAGCTATTTTACCATGAAGGCCTGCTGCACAAAGTCTCCTCTTAACAGTTGTTGTAGAGATGTGTCTGCTGCTAGAACTCTGTGTGGCATTGACCTGGTCTCTAATCTGAGCTGCTGTTAACCTGCGATTTCTGAGGCTGGTGACTCGGATAAACTTATCCTCAGAAGCAGAGGTGACTCTTGGTCTTCCTTTCCTGGGGCGGTCCTCATGTGAGCCAGTTTCTTTGTAGCGCTTGATCGTTTTTGCAACTGCACTTGGGGACACTCTCAAAGTTTTCCCAATTTTTCGGACTGACTGACCTTCATTTCTTAAAGTAATGATGGCCACTCGTTTTTCTTTACTTAGCTGCGTTTTTCTTGCCATAATACAAATTCTAACAGTCTATTCAGTAGGACTATCAGCTGTATATCCACCTGACTTCTGCACAACACAACTGATGGTCCCAACCCCATTTATAAGGCAAGAAATCCCACTTATTAAACCTGACAGGGCACACCTGTGAAGTGAAAACCATTTCCGGTGACTATCTCTTGAAGCTCATAAGAGAATGCCAAGAGTGTGCAAAGCAGTCATCAAAGCAAAAGGTGGCTACTTTGAAGAACCTAGAATATAAGACATATTTTCAGTTGTTTAACACTTTTTTGTTAACTATATAATTCCACATGTGTTAATTCATAGTTTTGATGCCTTCAGTGTGAATGTACAATTTTCAAAGTCATGAAAATAGAGAAAAATCTTTAAATGAGAAGGTGTGTCCAAACTTTTAGTCTGTACTGTAGTTGGGGGGTATCTGCCAGCATGGTGGTATTCTTAGCACTTATGGTTGCACACTTTTTCCTTAGTTTATATAATTTCTATTTATATAGTATGATATCAGGAAAATTCACATGAAAACAATTTATCAAGGAAAGCTTGGCTTATAAACTTAGAAAGTTTTATAGGGTGATTAAAGGGGTGGTCCAGCACCTAAAATATATTGTCTAACTATCCTTACACTCTAACCACTTTTGTAATTTGCTTTATTACACAGTACCCTACACGTTTCCCTATCTAAATGTGTTTTTTTTTTACCATACTTCCTGTGATGTTTCGTTTGGTAGGAGTCTTAAAAGTGATGTCACAGGAGGCTGGGGCTGCACTCACTCCCCACAGTGTTATGATGCTAGTCACTACTCAGTGTGACGCTAGTCACTACGCACGGATTTACCGTGAGGGGGGATTGTCAAGAGGTTCGGGGTCAGTACCAAGAGGGCTTGTAATAGTCAGATAACAGACTGAGGTGAGAGTATCAGGAAGGTAGCAGATCAAGGCAAAGGGGTAAGTCAAACAGATGGTCAAAAAGGTGAATCCAAGGTCGACAATGGAGATCAGAATACAACTCGGAGTACCGAGCAAACACACTCACACCACTTGAGTAAAGCTACAATTGTCAAAGGTCTGACAATTGTCAGATTGCTAAATAGCCCTGTAATCACCTAGAACAGATGACACCTGGAGGAGATCCCACAAACCCAGCAAGATAGGATGGCTGAGCCATCAATCACAATACTCACACGTCTGCCTCAGATTGGGCGGTAGAACTGTCACAATCCTGACAGCTCAGCCAGCCCTCGAACTCATAGGGTGGCAGAGCTCTCATTCACAACGTCCCTAGGACACCATGAGTGGTGGAATTGTGACAGTATCCACTTGCCTCTCCTGGAACAGGACGTTACAGGGGGGCAGCCCTGCAGTAACTCACTAGTTTCTTGCATCGTCGCCCCCTCTGAAGACGTCCTGGATCCTGGATGATGAATGCTGTGGGAGTTGTGAGTGCAGCACTGGCACTTCACTTCTATCTCTGGCGCCGCCGTAGCTTCTAACTGAAAGAAGACGTCATCAGGGGGCGGAGATAGAAGCAGTGAGTGACACCAGTGCCGCCCCACAGCTTCCAGCACCGCCATCAAACGAATCGTCGGGAATAAAGTAAAGTTTCAGAGGGTTGCTTTCATCTAGCTTCTCAGTGCTAGCTTGGCTTATTTTAAAGTATCTTTCTGTACACAGATTTGGAAAGATATAGTGGTGACCAAAAGTTTTGCGTTTTTTTTTAAAGTGTGTGTACCCTGGTGATGAATAGAAAGTGCATGAAGTTGTCATCATGCAAGACCTTCATTTAAACCTTAAATGAATATAGGTATGGTCATTTAACCCCTTTACAACCCAAGGTGGTTTGCATGTTAATGGCCAGGCCAATTTTTACAATTCTGACGACTGTCACTTTATGAGGTAATTACTCTGGAACACTTCAACGGATCCCCCTGATTCTGAGATTGTTTTTTCGTGACATATAATACTTCATGATTGTGGTAAAATTTCTTCGATATCACATGCGTTTATTTGTGAAAAAAAATGGAAATTTGGCAAAAATTTTGAAAATTTAGCA